>NC_132792.1:16841785-18148214 GCF_048418805.1 Vulpes vulpes | reverse complement strand
TGCCCCTCCCCCACTGCACACCTGTGCACTTGCTCCCTCTCTGCCTACCCCTCCCCCCCCAAACATAAAATGTGAAAAACTGTTTCTAGTGTTGTTTCTGCTTGCAGGAGAACGGGAGGAAGTAGTACATACCGTCTTACTGTGAAGTCCGTGTGGTCTCTTACTGCAAGCACACGGTAGTTCACTCACTTACATCTCTGCTTACCAGTCCCCCTTCCTTGATTTCCTCCTTGTTGCTTAAGAAAACTGGCTCACCTGTATGTACTCCACACACTTCCATCTTAGTGCATATGTGAAACTAAAAGTATGAAATTAGAACCTTTTTTTTTTTTTCAACTGTAAGAGGCCTTGTAAATTTTGCTGGTTTACGCTGTCATTTTATGGCCAGAGAGACAAACTTTGAAGAACTAATAATAGTAGTAGCTAATATTTATTTCACTCTAAATATATGCCAGCTACTCTGATGAATGTCTTTTTATGGCTGATCTCATTTAATCCTCACACATCTACATGAGGTGGGTTCTAGTAAGATCCTCATTTTATAGACAAGGATTCCATCTCTCTAGGAAGGTTAAGTTGGTGGCACAAGAGCATGTACTGGCCAAGTGGTGAGGCCAAGATTGGAAACCAGTCATTCTGATTACTGATACATAGAATCTGCCTCCTATGGCCATGGCTACTTGATTTGTCCAAAAGCACAAGATCACACATGACATGTGATGGCAAGAGAACCATCTATACCTAGACTTTACTTCTTGAGAGCACTCTACTCTCTAGATGCTGCTCTGGGGGACCACCCCTGGCCCTGTCCTGAGCAGTGATGATCCAGAACTCATCCCTCTGCCTCATGGCTGTCCTTACAGCTTGCTTCCTCTCGCAGACATCAGGGGTTCTTTCTGTTCTCATGTTTCTTCTCAATATCACTACCTCTCATTTGGTCATTCCTAGGCTTTTCTTTGCTCCAAAACTGGGGCCATAGTCACTATTGCTCCAGCTTCCTTCTTAGATGCTTTTTGGGAATAAACACTCCAACACTTTTGTTTTCATGCACATTTTTCATTTCATTCATTCAACACATAATAATATATGGTCCTATGCGATCTAGGTTAAGTGACAATCACTACAGTTGGGCAGCCAAAAAGTAAGTTGGGAGCTCCAGGGGATAGGAAGGAGCTGCAATGAATCCTGTGTCTCCAGGACCTAGTAAGGTACCCTGCACACAGTAATCTCTTAATGTTTGTTTTAAAAAGTATTTATGTTTGTAAAAATCTCTCCAAATTTATAGTATACCTTCCCCAAATGGAGATCGACCTAGATATCTTCTTGATGTTACCTCTTTCCTGCCTCCTTTCTTAGATGACCTGTGAAACACATCCTCCTTTTCATTCATTCCTGGAGGCAATCTGGTGTATCCTGGTTTCCCTAGGTCCTCCAGTAAGGCCACACTGACATCTGCTGGAGCACAGGAGACCATCAATTTGGCATCTTTCTTGGAGCTGAGTGAAAAGAAAGTGGGCTCAGAGCAAGGACCAAGGAGAGGCGAAGAGATCTCCTTCTTTTAGAAGGAGAGACATTTAGGTCACAGACCCACCATAAAAGGAATCAAGGCAAAATCCCCATGATTGCAGACTTCTAGAAAGAGTTTCTCAATGATTGAGAAATTGAAAGTCTATTATGTTCCATGCACATGCTAAGCATTTTATGTATGTTAAGTGTTGGATTTACTTTATGCACATTGTCCCAAGTAACAACTCTCCAATGCATCTCACAATAGTTCATCAACTCCACTTAACTTTTGATCTTTTACCTTCCCTACAGCCTCCACCATGCAGATGGACTAAGTTTTAAGGCCCGGCCTCTATGATATAGCTAGACTTTGTACTCATGCATGCACACATATGCACACGCATGCACACACACACACACACATTTGAAGGAAAATTTTTCATCTGAATGCAGTCTGTGAGAGTTGTCACTGTCTTTTAATTCCTGAGAAATTCTTCATTCTTAGGTGTGTTATGCTTTTCTCATGTGAATCAGAGGTCAAGAAAAGTGTGTTAGAGTTTTATCTTAGAAATGTGAACATGTCATTATGCTTTTGAAGGCTACCTCAGTATCCTAGCTAAGTTACAGACTATGGCAGAGTTTTGTCAGGAGAGAAAGTGGCTGTGAACAGTCCAAGATCATTAGTGCCCAGAACAAGAAAAGCTCAATTGCTGTGCATTTTTATGGCTGCTTAACACAATGCATGTAACTGTTAGGGGGCTTCTTGACTTCAGCTGCCAGCCCTGTAAAGCAGGAGCAGAAAGCACACATCCCCCTTCAGCCATATTCAACCATGGGATGAAGTACCTCTTTCTTACTCCTTGGAAATGCCTTCTGTTCACATCAACCACATTGTGGATGCCTTTGGATGATGTCAACCTCTTAATATGAGAAAGAGCAAATCCAGAAACAAAGCATGCATTGGTTTGTTTGGCAAGACTGGGGGGGGGGGTGAGACAATCAGAGGGTTCTATGAGGGCTGAGACCATCCCTTGTGTGAACAGAGACTGTCTCTCATTTGACAATTGGAGTCTTCCCCTGGTATCTCAAAGGCAATTCTACTGTAAAAAAAATAAAATAAAATAGTGCATATACAGCTTCTCATTTAATACTCTCCTTTCTTGGTGAAAACTTCCTTTACAGTTAGTGTCTAGACTTTAAAGTCAAGTAAAGTTTCCCTCTTTAAAAATTTCTGCTGACCGTGAGTTAAGAGAGCAAGGCATTTCCTTTTGATGCTCCTTGCCTTTTGTTCCTTTAACCACCAACTGACTTTCCCTCTCTCTGACTCCTTTCTTCCCCATTTTGACTTAAAACCTATTTATTCTCCTAATCAGCTTCTACCAGCCTCTTCTAGCACCTACTGAATGTTGAACTCTATCTGTGGGAGGCTGGCTGGGATGTGGCAGGCATAAACATGAGAGTGGGTGCAAAACCACATGATGGAAGAAGCACTGGAGAATCTATGTGGAGAGATTCTATGTCTGTTGGTGGGTCCATGTAAGATGACACAGGAGTAGAACCAGAGATCAGCACCTAGGAAACAGGAAGACCTTAGTGCTGTTGAAGGATCTGAAATAGGGGATGGTGACAAAAGTCATAATTTAGACCAGGCAAAAATACCTAAGGAGGGAGGGAAAACTAAAGCCAGGAGAGCTCTACATATTTTGTCATGAGCAACATCTTCCACAATTCCTTCTAGTCTGTATCAGCCAGATGATGTCTTTGTGAATCAATCCCAGTTCAGTGAAATCAAAGAATTCAAGTAGACTTCTCTTAATGCCCTAATAATTGCCCACTTCATATTAACTATATTTATACAGTTGTCTTGTCTTAACATTGAAGACCCTAGTCCACTCATCTCAGTGTGCGCCACAATCTCTAACATGTAATAACATGTAACTCCATAACAAAATGAGTTATCTTTAAATGTATGAATTAAAGACAGTACCAGGACACTATTTTAACATCCTAACTTAGGCAGTTGCACTGTCAAATATAAAAGGCTCAAAAAAAATGAAATGAATAATTACCAGCAACCAGGCATTTCTTTTTTTTTTTTAATTTTTTTTTATTTATTTATGATAGTCATACAGAGAGAGAGAAACAGGCAGAGACACAGGCAGAGGGAGAAGCAGGCTCCATGCACCGGGAGCCTGATGTGGGATTCGATCCCGCGTCTCCAGGATCGCGCCCTGGGCCAAAGGCAGGCGCCAAACCGCTGCGCCACCCAGGGATCCCGCAACCAGGCATTTCTATCACCACATTTCCAGCAGCTATTTCTACACTAGCCATTTGGAACTTCATAAAGTTGTTGTGAGCATTAAATTAGATGAGCTAACCAATTTAAAGAGCTTATTATATGCTTAGCATATAAATGCTTAATATCATTATACTTATATAATAAATAACGTTATCATGCACTTTTATTTTCAGCACACCGCAACTAGGAAATGTGATTGTGGTAGACTGACTAGATGCTTACTTGCCAATCCTGCTTCCTCTTCCTGGATATACAGGAAAGCTATATTTTTCAGTCCACCTTGCCTTTGGTTGGGGCAATGTGACTCAGTTCTGGCCAATGGTATATGGGTAGAAGTTATATACACCACTTCTGGTGTACCACTTCTGGGGCTGGCTTTAAAAATATCCTGTGAGGGGCAGCCCTGGTGGCGCAGTGGTTTAGTGCTGCCTGCAGCCTGGGATGTGATCCTGGAGACCCTGGATCGAGTCCCACGTCGGGCTTCCTGCATAGGGCCTGCTTCTCCCTCTGCCTGTGTCTCTACCTCCCCACCCCCGTGTCTCTATGAATAAATAAAATCTTAAAAAAAATAAAAATATCCTGTGAAATCTTACACTCCCTCTTCCCCTCTTATATGGGTCCAGAAGATAAAGATTCTGTGATAGAGGAGTCACACAATGGAAAGAGCCTAGATCCCTGAGTTGTCTGGGAAAGAGAGCAACCTGACTCAGAACAGGCTATGATGTGAACAGGAAACAAACTTATGTTGTTGAAGCCACTGAGACTTGGTAATACAGTGGTATTAAGGAAAAGGAAAACAAATATGCTTTAAATTAGCTATTATTATTTGAAAGCAAATAACTAATTACCAAATAAAGCAGAAGAAAAGATTCACACATGAAACAAATCTGCAAAACCGTGAGGTTTTGGTTTTGGAGGTTTTGGAAAGCTACAAGGTGTCATTTTGCTAGATATAAGTCCTGAATTTGTACATCAACAATAATGGCAGAGTTGGATGTGAATCAGATGCATCTGACCCCAGGACAAGTACTTTTTTTTTTTTTGACCACTACATCCTTCATCAGTTTGGGATGAACCAGCGCAAGTGCTTCCTGCAAATTAATGATAAGGTACCAGATCTCAGTGGTAGACTGAACCAAACTAGAATGAATGATGTGTTAGCCAAAGCCTTTGATAGATGATAGAAAGGATGGTGGAAAAAGGGAGAACAAAAGTGTAAAGCTATAAAAGCAGTGCTGAAAGTTTGGAATGGTGAGCTGTGCCATGAGCAGGAAAATGTGTTACGAAGCCAGAAGCCAATAGAGGGGAACAGGGCAGAAGTGTGGAGTAATGGAATCAGGAAGAAAGGCTCAGGCTGGAGACTGAATCAAGCTGGAGGGTATTGGAAACTGATTTGATGTCATGTTGGCAAAGGGAACAGCCCCAGATGGACAGGACCCAGCAGGATGGACTTGAGACAAAGGAAGGAGTACAACAGGAAACCTCCTCCAGACCTCCAACAAATATCAGCCCAAACTGTGTCATGACTGTGGAATGTGGAGAAGCATAGTATATAAAGACTAACTCCATTATCTCTTATGGTGATGCAGGTCTTTGGTGAAGTGTGGAGTAAAGGGACCCAAGATCAAGGCTGGGTATGCTTGGAAGAGCATGAGGGGGTCAATTCCGCAGAACAAATGGAGACCAAGAACCAGATACAGAATCAGGTACCTGCCAAATAATTCAAGCAAGTGGAAACCATCCAATTTAGGAGTTGGGCTGTGAAAAGAATTCCTGATTAATTTAGAGAAGAGTTATAGATCAGTCAGGATGTTTTTTTGGTTGTGACAGAAAACCAGCTTGAACTAGCTTAGGGGGATAAAAGACTTTATTGCTTTGTTTAACCACATCACAATAGGAACAATGATTATATAATTTATCATTCACCTGGAACAGTTCTGAGAATGTGGGAGGAAGCTATTAATGATTAAGCTAGGGCAACAGGTGTAAAGTGGGACTGTCTAGGCAAAGTGGGAACTGGCAAAACTCAGTGAGTGTTAGGAAATCAGGATGAGTAAAATCTAAAAGATTCCCAGGGATCTCACTCTCTGAGCAGCTGCTACTTTTCTCTACTTTCTCCTTCTCGTGTGTGGGCTTTATTTACATAATCTTATGTCACAGTGGGCATAGTTGCCAGGCTTAAATTCTTACAGCTTACCAATCAGCGAGAAAAGGATGCTTTTCCATTGGCTTCAGGATGAAATGTCCTGCCCCAGAGTTCCAAGTCATCTAGCATGTGTCACGTGACCACCCCTGGACCAATCTTTGTGAACAAAAGAATGGATTCCTACTATTGGTTCACCATGGGTCCTATGCCCTTCCTGGGTGGAAGACATAGGAGTACTATGAGGCAACAGTCCCAGTAGTTTGAGAGCCTTTTTCCAAAGAGAAGACCTTGGAGACAAAACTGTACATACCCACTTGTACAATGATGGCTTTGTATAGAGTGCCTGCTGCCAAATCCATTGGCAGCATGGAAACATGAAACACAGCTGTTAGATAAAATACACGCTATATAAAACACAGCTGGTGGGCACTGGAGCTACCTGGGAAGAGTGCTAAACCACAGACTCCGCAACCCTGGAAACTGTTGGATTGCTCTATCCCTTTATAATCTAGTATATAATAGTCTTTTAGTGTAAGGCTCCAGGACTCACTGTTCCTATGAGCCTCTAGCACCTCTCAAATGAAGTGAGCTTACTCCAAAAAGCCATTGGCAGAGCCTTACAGGCCCTGAGCACCTTGATTTCAGATGGATACTTAGGGAACAGAAAGGAAAATGAGGATTCCATAGAAAAGGATTTAGGAGAATGTTAGAGATGGACATCCCTTCCATTCCAGCTTGTCCAAGCTCCCAGTTCTGCTGCTGCTGGCTCCTGCTTCAGCCCCATTGTTGGAAAGCACAACCATTTATGATGAAAGTTGGAACAGAGAGACATCACCTCTACCCACCTTGCAGAGGACCTCTTGGTAGCTAAAGCTCACCAGCAGTCTGCTTGTCCCCAGCCCAGCCCTTCGCAGGAAGAAAAAAAGTGGATAAATGTGTGGAAGGCTAACTGGGTGACTGTGGGCTCCCATCCAAAGAAGCAATTTAGCCAAAGGGCATGGTAGAGAGTTGGCCCAGTGGAATTTGATTTCACAATGGGCCCCTTGCCACCACAGAGAGCACAGTGTTTACTGGAGAGAGCTCGTCAACCTCAAAGTAGTGCCTTCCAGAAAACTGTAGCTTTTGCTCTAAAAAAGAAACCAACCAGCTCAACCTAAGCCCTGTTGGAGTGGGTAGGACTATCCTTACCACAATGCTGATCAGCAGGAATGTCACCTGCAAGCCCTGCCCTTTGGACACAGCCAGCAAGGTTGAAAATGCTGGAAGCTGTAACCGTTCTTTGGAACCCAACATAACAAGTGGGAGATTCCACAGCAGGCTATTAATAGGTAAATTCTTCTTGCTGGGCTGCAAGTATCTGAGCAAATCACAGGAAATTCTTCTTAAAACTAAGCAGTATGTGAATAAACAAACACACACCAGCATCTGGTTCAGGGTAAGTAGCTAATGAAACATGTCATAGTTCACCTTGGCTCAGAGTTCAGGAACATGAAACAAATCCCTGGAAGTTGATGTGACCATTTCAGCTCAGGTCTTTGGTCAGTATATGTATTGCCAGTACCATTTTGTTCATTTCTTCTTTCAAATGTTTCTTCTCTCTTCTCCCATTGTCCAGGACAGAGGATTTCTTTTTTATCTTTTTATTCAAATGTGTAGTTGTAGCTGTGATCCTGTTCTAGACTAAAGCATTGATCTGCCTGGCTGCTGGGAGGGCTTGTAGCTAATGGTGCTTGGCTGGGCCTCCTCCAGCCGAAGTCCTCTGCTAAAGAGAGCTATCCTGCAATATTCACAATAGCCAAGGTATGAAAACATCCTAAGTGTCTTTCATTGGATGAATGGATCAAGAAAATATGGTGTATATATACAATGGAGTATCATTCTTCCTGGCATTTTTGACAATGTGGGTGAACCTAGAGGATGTTACACTAAGGAAAATAAGCCTGACCATAAAAGACAAATAGTGCGTGGTATCGCTTACATGTGGAATCTAAAAAAGAAAGTTGAACTCATAGAAACAGTAGAAAAATGTTTATCAGGGGCTGAGGTTGAGGAAAATAGGGAGATATTGGTTAAGGGTACAAACTTTCAGCTATAAGATGACTATGGTCTGACTATCTAATGTATAACACAGTGACTACAGTATTGTATAATTGAAATTTGCTACATGATTAGAACTTAAATATTCTCACCATAAAAGGATGAGGTAAAAGAGAGAGAGAGAGAGAGAGAGAGAGCAAGTGCTGCCTCACCCTAGGTCATGCCTCCTTCCCTGGGGGCTGTCCATGTCTTTGAAGGAAAAATGAACTTGCTGAACAGAAAGCACACAAATACTTAAAAGGTTATTTCTCAAAAGAGACTGTGTGCTCAGTTTAAACTATGTGCTTTTTAGTAAAAGGCCTGAACCCTTACTCCAATTTGAGGTGACTCTGAAAGGTCATTTAATTCCCAAGCTCCCTGTGGGATTGGCCAAGGTCTTTACTTACACAGCTTCCCTGTCATTTGCTCCCTCTGCTCCATCATGCTTTGATCTCAGATAGTTTCTGAAAGCACCCACCCCAGAAACTCACTGTATATAAATCTCCATCTTGAAGTTTACTTCCAGCTAATCTGACTCCTGATGATGTATAGCATAAACACAGAAAAATGCATTGATTATAACTGCACATGAATACTTACAAAATTAACACACCCATATAACCAACACCTAAATCAAGAGACATCCCATGTGCTCTCTTCCCATCACCAAAGATAACTGTTATCACTTCTATCAGCATACATTTGTTTAGTCTGTGTTAGCTCTTTATCTCAATGGTATCATATAGTACATACTCGTTTTGTGTCTAGTTTTTATTGCTCAACATTTTGGGTGATTCACTTACACTGTTGCACGAGGTTGTACATAATTCATTCCCAATGCTTATTCCATTGTGAGATTATAATGCAGTTTATTTTTCTACTCTTTGGTTTATGAGCATTTGAATAATTCCAGTTTAAGAAAATTAAGAATAGTACCCAAAGGAAGTTCCTAGAATATTTCTTTGGAAGGACATAAACAGTCATTGCATAGGGATTGCGTATATTTAGTTTTAGTGGATATTGCCAAGCAGTATTCCAAAGTGGTTGTACCAAGTTATACTGCCACTGGCAGTGCATGAGCTTGAAGACCAACACTTAGTGTTTCCCACCCTCAGTCACTATGGTTAGCATGTGGTGGTAGTATATTGTGGTTTTGATTCATATTTCCCTGGAGGCCAGTAAAGCACAGTTTCATATGTTTATTGTCCATTTGGATATTCTTTAAGAATGTCTGTTCAAGTCTTTGCCCGTTTTCTGTTGACTCATGAAGATAACACTCTCTTTACTGTTGACTGTTGGGAGACCCTTACAGAGACCATCTTTGGCAGAGAGGAAACGGGAATGGTGTTTTGTTCAAGGACAAAGTAGGAGAGAGGTGAAGAAAACATGCAGGGAAGTATATAAGAGTTAATAAATATGGACTTCAAAGCTCCGGGAATGAGATTCATCCATGGCAGCAAAGCCACTGATGTGAAGAAAAGTAAACTGAGGTGGGGTCAAGGAAGTGGTGGACACAGATGGGGTCCAGCTGTTGGATGCAAGAAAGCCCAAGGGGTGATTAAAGTGGGTGCTGGTAAGAACCACAAGAATTCACTCAATTGATAGATGAGAAATATTATTTATGGTTGCCAGAAAGTTAGAAAAGACTGTGTTTCCAGAAGAGGTTGGAATGAAACAGAATGGTTATTGTCAGTCTTGTGTGTCCAGGCAGAAACTCAAGACCATCACATGGCTAGCATGGTATTTGAGCTGAAGAGAGGATGCACACTTTTTTTCACTCAACCACCACATGTAAGAAATAGCAAGAATACAAGAACACAGAAAATATCATTACCTAGGCTGCTCCGTTCCGAGGAGCAGCCCACAACCTCAAAAAGCAGGAGGGAGCTGGAGTCAGACCTACTGTGACTTTGCCATCTCTTCCTGTGTGTCTATGGAACCAACCTTCCCCAACACCCCAGCTCTAGCACCAGACCTGGCATTTCCTTTACTGCAGGATATTTTGAAGCAACTCTGGATCCTGTTATTTTTCTGGAGGTTCATTGTGCTGGCTCCTGAGTCTCCACGGCTGACCCTAAAAACTGGGATCCTGGTTTACCCTTTTTAGACCTTTGTCTGAAGACCTCTGCCTTGAAGATTTTGTTTTGTAAGAATAGGCACTCTTAAAGGGAACATGTATTTTAGAGATGGGGGAAGCTGGAGAAAGGGAATACTTTATACAAACCTAGTCTACCCTATTGATCCTGTAGGAATCTTGTTTCTATTGTTAGTAGACAAGGAATACAGAAAAAAAAAACAAAACACCTTTTCATTTCTTTAATTCAGTGACATTTTTATTGCTCATCTGCTATGTGCAAGTAAATGGGATAATGTGTAATTGAAAAATTGTGCAATAGTCATTTTCAACTGGGACTAATTTTGCCCCCAGGGGACGTTTAGCAATGTCCGAGGACGTATTTGGTTATCCCGACTGGGTGCTACTAGCATCTATTGGGTAGAGACCAGGGATGCTTCTAAACACCCTTCACTACCAGGGCAGCCCTCTGGAACAAAGAACTATCCAGTCCAAAATGTTAATAATGCCAAGATTTAGAAACTGACTCATACCATCTGGCTAATACTTCAATATCTTTCTGGAACCTCCTATAGTGCACAGGGTTGCCCTTCATAACAAAGAATTATCTGGCCCCAAATTTCAATAGTCCCACAGTCGAGAAATAGCTCTTGTTCTGTTCTAAATCCTGGCTCTTCCTAAGCCCAGGAGTGTTTTTTTTCTACTTTTTTCTTATGCCAAATTCTTTGGTATTATACTTACTACAAATAAATTATGAGCATTTTTTATGGGCCAGGCATTGTGCTAAGAACTAAACATTTATGCTAAAAACTACATTATCTCATTTACTCACCAGGAAAACATGAGGTAAGTAACATTATTCTCATTTTAAGAAACAGAGGTTCAAAGGTATTAAATAGTGTCCTCAAGGTCACGCAGCTCATAAGCGACAGAGCTAGCATTTGAAAACTAGGTTTACAAAGGCTAAGCCCTTAGCCATTTCATTCTACCCATCTCTTGTGATAATGTCATTACTTTGGTTTTTATGAGGTTTTGTTGCTTTCAAGTCATTTGTACAAAATTATCCCTAAAGCACGAGTTTATGGTAAAGCGCTGGCTTAAAGTCTTATGTGTGTTTGAATCCTAGTCCTCACTGACTCTGTGACCTCAGATAAATTACTTGGCCCCTTTCAGCTTCAGTATTCTCATCTCTAAAAGGAGAGCACTGAGCTAATTGTTTTCTTCATGCCCTCTAGTTCTAATATTCTTTGCTAATAAATGATATAAGGTAAAACTGCCATCTAGGCCATTGGCTATCATATTTATAACATATGGCAAGAGATTAATTTTTGCATCATGGCTCAATACACACACACGTGTGTATTATATGTGTGTGTTATATGTGTTTTTTATATACAAGATATATATATATATATATATATATATATATATATATATATATATACAACAGAAGTATGAGTTTTAAGGAGCATAGTGAAATGGTCAGATCCAATAGGTTACACCACAGAAACAAAAAAAAAAAATCTCCAAATGATAAAGCAACAAAGATTTTGTTCTGGCTTATATCTTGCGCATCATGAGGCAGCTGGGGATCCTCATTCCAGGACACAAACTCACCGAGCAGCCTCCTTCCCAAACATTGCTAGTCTCGGCAGCAGAGGGGAAGAGCATGGCATATCCCACAGCAGCACTCAAAACTTCCACCTGGAGCGGCACATATCACTTCTGCTCACATTTCTTTGGCCAAGTCACCTGGCCATACCCAGGGGGTGGGGAAATGTAATTCCATGCGTGCCCAGGAAAAGTATCAAAAATATCTGGTGAACAGCATGAATGACTACCACAAATATGTACTGTGATGGTTAACTTTATGTGTCAACTTGGCTGGGCCATGGTGCTTAGATATTTGGTCAAACATTATTTTGGATGTTTCTGTGAGTGTGTTTTTGGATAAGATTTACATTTAAATTAGTGGACCGTAAGTAAAGCAGATTGGCATCCAGAATGTGAATGGATTTCATCCAGTCAACTGAAGGTCTGAGTAGAACCAAATGCTGGCCATCCCCTGAACCAGAGGGAATTCTGACAAGAGACAGCCTTTGGATCTGAAATGCAACTTTGACTCTTCCTGGGTCTCTAGCCTGCTGACCTACTCTGCAGATTTTGGACTTGCTAACCTCCATATAAGCTGATTCCTTAAAATAATTTTCTTTATATATACATTATAGATACATAGAATATGTATTATATATATTCTCTGTATATCCCATATACTATATAGAGTAACATGAATTCTACATACATACTATATATTCTGTATATTTTTTTAAGATTTTTTATTTATTCATAGAGATGCAGAGAGAGAGAGGCAGAGACACAGGCAGAGGGAGAAGTAGGCTCCATGCAGAGAGCCTGACATGGGACTCAATCCAGGGCCTCCAGGATCACGCCCTGGGCTGCAGGCAGCGCTAAACCGCTGCGCCACCGGGGCTGCCCCTATTCTGTATATATCTTTTAAATAACTTTCCATATATTCTGTATCTACTACTTATATATTATATTTATTATATATACATCCTAGTACTGTTACTCTTGAAGACCTCTGGCTAATATATACATACCCATACTATGTAGGATACATGCTGTTGTTCTCTTTTTCAATTTAATTGAGTTCTATCCTATCTGACCCTATTCTATTTCATTTTTTTTAATGCTAGTTAAAATCCAAGAAATCTATTTGAAACTTCATCACAATCATAAACTACAAAAATACTGGCTTACGTCCAATTGGAAGTGAAAAAGTTAGGAGTAAACCCTAATTTTAGCCAACCTGAGATTATTTTACTGGTTTTACACAGTAAATGTCATTCTGCTCAAGGGGAATGCTATGTTCTGCTCAAGGGGAAAACAAAACAAACAGAACACTGCTTTATCTTAGCAATCAGCGAGGCTCTTTTCTCATCAAAGGAAGCAGACTCTAATCATGTTCATTGATACAGCAGGAGCAGATTATTGATCTAGAAGAATAGGTGCAAACCCTAAGTGATTGAACTGAGCACATGTCCGGACTCAGGTTGCAATATTTAGCAAACATAGAAATGCCATCCTTGGGATAATGGATGTTATGGGTTGAATTGCTAGGAAATCCCCAGTACCTCAGAATTTGTGAAACAATAATAGAATCCGTGTGGGCAGATTGAACCCACACTCTAGAATGAGAATTACTTATACCTTACTATACAATTAGCATTCCATAATTATACAGTTCAAAATCCAGTTATTATACAATGATACTCTACCAGAGAATAGCAATTACTTCTCACCAAGGAACTGCTGAAAATCATTAGTTGTATAAGTCTATCCCAACAAATAAGTCCCTAGTTAAACTCAGTAGGAATGATTATAAATAGATATATGGAATGGTCAGACATTACCTATTTAAAATAGCTATATTCAGGTACAAAATAGGTAAAACCATGTTTTTATGGGGCCATGCTGGTTGCATACTGCACAACAGTAGGAGACACATTCACACAAACTTTGAGGGATGGCGCCTCCTGCAGTTGTGCAACATGGTAGTATTGGCCAGATAAGCAGTCTCCCAGATAGACTATGCCTTGTAGGGCTTTTCCCCTTTGGCTCTATTGGGTAAGCACAGCTCTTAGCTAAGGTGATGGACTCAAAAATATTACTTGATTCTATCTCCATATGAAAGGAGATGAGGCTTTGGGAATTGTAATGGGGGGGAGGGGCACCACCAGTGTCACAGCTGATAAGGGACAAAGTCATTTTGTAATTATGCCAGTGCTCTGAGTCAGAAGATACCTACAGACTTGGGTCTGCCTGTTGCCTTGTTTTTTACCGAGGACAAATCGGAGCCAAGAGTCACACCATTTAAAAACTGTGAAAAGAAGCAAGCAATTTGTCTTGCCTGTTAGAAAGGTGAGAAACATTGAGAAAATTAAAGGAGTCTCCCCCCCTTCTGTCCAATGCAACCTCCATGCAGGTAGGAGGAGCAAGAATGGCGTAGAAGGAGAGAGGGACAGGCAGCCTGGAGTGGAGTCGACTCTGTGGATTTTTCCTGTGTGTGGATTCCGTGTTTGTGGGAGAAGATGCATAAGAGGCTTTCTGCAGTGAGGAGAGATGCTCAAACACCCAACTGACAGGTGGATAGTGGGCATGTGTGGAGAGACTGGGATTAAGACAAGAGGGAGTGGTGGGGCTGTGGTTGGTGCAGAACACCCACTCCTCCTAAAGCATCAGCCCCTGGCGCTGTTTGTTTTAAAGCAAAATAGAACAGGGACACCTGGGTGGCTCAGAAGTTGAGCATTTGCCTTTAGCTCAGGGTGTGATCTCAGGGTCCTGGGATCAAGTCCCTCATGGGGCTCCCCGCGGGGTCCTGCTTCTCCCTCTGTCTATGCCTTTGCCTCTCTCTCTTGTCTCTCATGAATAAATAAATGAAATCTATTTTGAAAAAATAGAACAGGGACACTTGGGTGGCTTAGTGATTGAGTGCCTCCCTTCGGCCCAGGGCATGATCCTGGAGTCCCAGGATCGAGTCCCACATCGGGCTCCCTGCATGGAGCCTGCTTCTCTCTCTGCCTGTGTCTCTGCCTCTCTCTCTCTCTTTCTGTATCTCTCATGAATAAATAATTTTAAAAAATGGAACAAATCCACTGCCTTAGCAATACAAAACACCTCTGCAGGCCCCCTACTCCCCTCAATCCACACTTTTGTAGTCTCCAGTCGAGAGGGTCAGAAGCCAGTAAGAGCTGTGCCTCCACGTATCTGAAGGGCACAATTCTGCCCATTTGATGTTCCTTTCATGGGCCATTTCAGACTTGCTGTAAGTACTGTCTCGCTCAGGCAATTGGCCCAAGAACCTGGTGATAATTCTTCCTGGAAATAAAGGTAGAGTGAATCATATTCTTTATATCCAGGGGTGGCTATTGAGTAGGTTAGGGTTTAGAATCAGTCAATATAAATTAAAGATGATTTTGTATTGATCAGTAAAATCTGCATATTAAAATGTGTTGATTTCTGGAGTATTTAATCTTTGTCTCATTTAGCAAGCAAAACCATTAAGCCAATAATAAATAACAGGTAACATTTATTGTCCTTCCTGAGGCAGACACTATAGACTTACATAGATTATCTTATTCTGTCTCATTAAATGCTTGCAATAACTCTGTAAGGTGTATGGTTGTTTTTTTAAAAAGATTTTATGTATTTATTTGAGAGAAAGAGAGAGCACAAGTAAGAGGGAGGGGTACAGGGAGAAACACACTCCTCTCTGAGCAGGGAGCCCAATGTGGAACTAGATCCCAGGACCCTGAGATCATGATCCGAGCCTAAGGCAGACGCTTAAATGACTGAGTCACCCAGGCACCCTCTAAGATATGGATGTTGTTTTAATCCTAATTTTTCAGGTGAAAATGCTGAGTTCCAGAGAGGTTAAGCGACTTTCCCAAAGCCACACACCATCAGTGGCAGAGTCGGGATTTGAATCCAGAGGGTGTGGTCAAGTCACCACCCATAAATCTAAGTAAGTAACCAACATTAAATTCTTGCCCCTCTTTGCACTCCACCAATTCTTTTGAGTTTTTGCCCAGGCCAGTGGAGGGAGTCATCCCAGAACTTTAGACATGCAGCCATCCTCACTCCCACTGTCTGGGAGAAAGACAGGTTCATGAGAGGATCATGCAACTTCTTGAATTCTGTTTCTGATAGAAACATCATCATCTTCATTGAAATTCCAGGGAACAATGATGAAGCCTCAGAGCGTAGCTGCATATTTATGGTCAATTGGAGCATTGAAGAGAATGTCCAGGTTATGCATGGACCAGCAGTTGAGAGTCCCATTAGCACGAAAGCTGGCTGCATCCTAGGTGCATGGGTTATGACTGATGTCTGATCCCTAGGGCTAAGACTCCCCCAGCTAGAGAGACCAATGGTTTCCTTTTGACCTCCCAGGCCCCATGCCAGATACAGAAGGCATCCCCCCTGAAGAGTTGAAGTGCTTTGGGGTTACAGAAGCTGGGGATGAACAAAAAGAGAGTTTTTAAATTCAACACCAATCAAGTTCTTTTCTGCTTCAGTACCACAGAGACTTGGTGTAATAGGGAGACAATGGGATTTTTAATGAATCAAATAGCAAAGGAGAGCCAGGCTAATGTGAACCCTGAGGGGGTGGAGGGAGCAAAACGGTCTTGCTTGTGACTTAATAAAGGAGTTTGGCCCAAGTGGGAGGACATTTTAATAGCTTCAGCCTTCAATAGACTGTAGCTGTAGTAATTTGTTATCTGCTTTCTCTCTGCCTGGCTGGGGCCTACGTTCCTCTTTACCTGTCTTCATCTAACTTTGGCTCTTCTTGGCCCTCTAGATCACCTGGGTTTTGGCCATGTCTTTTGCTTAGCCCTCTGGCTCTGCCCATCTGCCCTCAGGCTCTGCCTCGGAGCAGTCTCATCTTTTGCCACTGTGGGTGTGTGGTAAGTCTGCAGGCTCCCCACTCTACTGCCTTCCAAGGTTTCCTGGAGCTTCAGGAACTCTGGGGACCCTTGAACAGGGAATTGCCTGGAGAAGCTCAAAGTCAAGGCTTCCCTCCACTAACCACAATGGACCACCAGGCTTACTTTGACATGGCTGTTGCCAAGTTGGGCAACAAGGGAAGCGGTAGTCCCTTTCCAGAGTCTTAACTGAGAAGGAGGTAGAGACCTCTCTTCCTATTGGCTTCCCCTCCAGGTTTTAGGCTTTATCCCAAAGAGGGGAAAGCAGGGTATATCCTCTGAGCACTCCATCCTCCTCTCTTTCTATTCACCCTTTCCATTCCACAGTCTCTTCTGTTAGAAGAAGTGAACTTTCATCTTATTTTCCTGACATTGTTGTCACTTTTAAACATGGAACAGCAAGCCTCATGGCTGTCAAGAGCAGAAAGGGTGTCAAGAGCAGAAAGGGTGGCTTTTCTATATTACGAGGAAGTCTGTGAATTAGTCCACCAGGCCTAATCTTGATATAGTAAAGGGCCCTACTGCTAAAAGCTGCAGCAAATTCTTATTTTCTCTCCCCATAGAGTCTGATCTTACTGTCTTTATAAAGAAGCAAGCACATTATATCTACCACCCTGAGGTTTAATAATAGCTTCTCATAAGAAGTCCGAGAATGCAATAAAACAAGATTCGAAGGTGTAACTAAAATGCACATCTTTAACATTAGCAAATCATATTTTAAAAACAATCACAGTCTGTTACCCCAAAGTCTCTTTCTGTTAAAAATTAGCACATAATTAAACTATGTGCTAGAGAGCCTGTTTCTGCTCTGGAAGTTGATTCATGTTTTATTCAAACTGAACTACTCATTACTCATTTTCAGGAACAGGTGCCAGGCAGCGATACCCTAATCTTTGTCCACAATCAATAGAGAATTTCTCTATGGTTCTTTTGGTGAGAAGTCAACTATTTTCAGGATACAGAAAGTGATCTTTAACTAGAAAGAACAGTTGAACATTGCGGGGTTTGGAGAAACAATCCACCATTGGGAAACATAGACAGTGGTCCTTGTTTTGCTTACTCTTGACCTCTGTGATTTAAAAAAACTTGAGGAAAAAAAAAAAACTTGAGGGACTCACCTAATAACCTCTTTGGATGTGAGTTTCCTCATTCAATAAAATGCTCTCACTAAGCTCCATCCTCAAACTACCTATCTTTACTAAAAAAAAAAACACTTGGTCAGCATTTTTATAAATGTTATGAAATACTGCCCTCTTGTGTTTCTCAGGGTTCATCTAGTTTAAATTCTTAAAAATAAATTCTTAATTTTAAATTGATTAAAACTGCTTAAAAATTCTTAACTTGAAAATTGATCTGTTATGCTCATCTCCCATTGTATAAAATATTACTGATACTTGGTTAAAAAAATGAAGTTCCCTTCCAAATGCCCACCCCACTCCATTAAGATGGTCATCCTTTTTTTTATCTTTTAAGATTTATTTATTTATTTTAGAGAGAGTGTGTGTGAGAGAGAGCAAGCAAGCAAGCAGAGGAGGGGTAGAGGGAGAAGAATAGAGAATCTCAAGCAGACTCCCCACTGAGCACAGAGCCCACCTGGGGGCTCGATCTCATGACCCTGAGATCATGACCTAAGCTTTAACCAAGAGTCAGATGTGCTCAACCGATTGAGCCATCCAGGCGTCCTTAGGTGGTCATCCTTTGATTCAGAATGAACGGGTTCAAACACAAATTCTAGTGCCTAGGGACACTTAAGGAATTTAAAATGATTTCAGTTTTTCTCAGTGAGGTGTGGTGTGAATCATGTATTTTAAAGGACTATTTTATTAGAAGCATAACATGCATAAGGACAAATGCACAAACTGTGTGTGTATAGCTAGGTCAGTTATCAAAAAATGAACCCAATTCTATAACTAACACCTGAGTGAGGAAAAGGAATATTATGGGGGCCCCAGAAGTCTCCCCAGATCCCCTTCCTGATCACTACTCAATGCTTTCTCCTCAGAGCTAACCATTCCCTTGGTTGCTTATACAGATTTGTAAGGTGAGGTGAGGGGCAAGCCTTCTGTATCTTGATCTGGGCTGGGTGTGTAGGGGATGTCACATTTTATAAATCATGCACAGAAAGATACGTTGAGCTCCATACCTGAGATTTGTACATTTTGCTCCATGCGGATTATACTCAGTAATCTATCCTAGCTTTTCTAGTTATTCTCAGTGGTAGAGCTGGCCCCAAATAGTCTTCTTTTTGTGTTAACACCTTACATAACCATAGCACAATGATCAAAACCAGGACATTAAAATGGGCTCTATGCTATGAACTAAAATGCAGATGTTATTCCAGTTTCCTCCGTTTTCAACTATGATCCTTCTTCTATTCCAAGTTTCCTCCCAGAATCGTGTTTACATGTTCTTTCTCCTTCATCTGCTCCAGTCTGTTTCAGTTCCAACTGGGAGCAGAACCTGCCAGTTGGGATTGAAGCAGATACACAAATCCAATCACACCTGGAATTTTGTGACACCTAATGGCTTCTCTGGAGATCAGACTCTAGATTTTCACCATTCCACTAGGTCTCCAAGGGCTTTTTGGGATTTTTTTTTTTTTTTTGGTCTCAATACAATAACTATCACTAAGAAAATGTGGTCCTGTCCCAAGATCTCATTGCTTCTCTCAAGGAGTAGCTGTGTCTGGTCAAACTCACTCTACTTGACTCCTGGAATGCAGCAAGTAACGTCGTCTCTGTCTTGCGAGCTTAGAAAGTCAAGAAACATCTTTATGGTCACTTGAAGGCTGACTCACTGGTGGCCCTGATATACTGCTAGCTGCACCACTGCTTACCTGTGTCAATTTTGTTGCCATGTAGCAGGGTGTGGTGAGCTTAGACATCTTTGTTGGAGCTAGAAACCATCCAGTTGCTCACAGCCAGGTAAATAGGTTGGTGGGAAGAATGTACAGGTGTGTATGTGTGTGTGTGTGTATGACAGAGAGAGAGAATGGTGAATGTAGAATAGGGAAAAAGGTAAAATAGGAAAAGCATCAGGTTGGACAGGAAGACAGCACATGGTGAACACCTTCTATCTGTCTGGCACTTTCCATGCCCTATCTCATTTAACCTACACATTGACACCATCCGGGTAGGTATTCCACTCTCCATTTAGGAATGAGAAATCTGAACAAGACTGCATAATTTGCTTAAGGTCAGACAGCTAATAAGTGTCAGAGCTTGGGATGGAAGATACGTGTGTACAGATTCCTCATGATATATTTGCACCTTTGAGCTGCCATGAGAATGATAGTATAACATGATGTGATCTAAATAGGAATAAGAAAAAGAGATAGCTCATATTCCTAGGAACACTTATGTGTCACCCAATTTATCTTATTTCATTCTCATAACAATGCTATAAATTAAAGACTACCATTTTGCCTGTTTAATAGACAATGAATGGAACTGGAGCTCAAAGGATGATGTTGTTTCCCAAAGGTCACACAGTTATATAGTAGAATAGGAATTCAGATTAAACCAACCAGTGGCTGAGTCACTGGCTCCCATTTCTTGGGACAGCATCCAGCCCTAGAGAAGCCAAATGTAGGTGCCAGGGTGGTGGCTTAGAGGAGCAGTGTTCTTCTGTACACGTAAAAGGAAAACCGAGATTGACTACCAATGCCTGAGATTCAACAAGTGGTTAAAACAGAATACTTAATTGCAAAAGTTTGAGAAGATTGTATCTGAATGAGGAACTTATTAAAAATGTGGAAAACCACAGAATAAGCTCTCTTACCTTTTCGTGGTGATGGTGTACTACTGGGGAGTATTGGCAAAAGATAATTTTGTATGGAAAGTAAACCCATGAAAATTTAAGAGTTAGCTTCAGAAAGAAATTGCTTGAAGCAGCTTATGTAAGTGATGTAGGTAGGTTTTGATGCCTTATTGGGTTGTGAAATACATGGAGTAGGTTGAAACCTGCATCGACAAAGGAAGAAATAGGGTAGACTATTTGCACATAGTAAAAGTGTGTATTGTTTCATGGAGCTTTTCTTTGTAAGCATGTTAGGGTGTGTATGTGTGTAAGGGGTCATGATGTAAGTTGTCTCATTGTAGTGAAAAAAGATTTTAAAAATACTAAGATATTTGGTGACAGTATTGCATAGTTTGGAAAACAAACAAAAGTTCGGAGTCAGAGACATCAAGGTTCAAATAGTTGCCCAGTTATAATTTTCATGAGAACCTAAGTCTAGTTTGCTTGCTCATTTGCTGGTCTCCAATGGGAGAGTCTTGTGGAAAAGATTTAGAGTCTCTTGTATTTTCATAAGGAAGCTCATCTCTCTTACTGCTTATAAAACATTGTGAAGTGCATCTCTTGGGGGCTCTGCTCCAAATATGCTTCTGAACATGATGGACTGGACCCTGCAGACCTTTGCACGTGCTTCTCACATATCATCCATCATGGTATCTTTCTCACTCACTCCACACCTAGCAGAATCCAAAGGCTGTTGAGGGGCCAGGGCTAGCACTTGTTTCAAAGAGTCTGACACACTTTGGTATAGAAAAGATTTATTATCAGAATAACTTCTTGCCAGGTGGTTTATACCTGAGACCTGAGCAAGTGCCCAAGCTTGAGGGAGATTCTTGGGAAGGAGAAGACCAGGAGGTCATCTAGCTATGGAGAAACAGAAAATGATTAAACGCCGAAGGAATTTGAACTCCCTTTTGGCAAGTACCCTCCATTTTTCCAGGCTCCCTGCCCGAACATAGATTCACTCCGCCCCTTGCAGGTGTCTCCATGATGCAGTGGGAGTCGTTTCATGGCAGAAGTGTGGGCTGGAGAAGACCTGGCTCAAAATCAGAACAGATAGTCTGAGAGAGGGGAGGGGACTCGATTTCTTGATGTTTCCCCAACTCTCCCTTTTGCAACTAGATTCCTCTTCCCTGGAATTCAACTCCTGGAGTAGAGAACATTATTAAATGTTTTCAAAATAAAAAAAAACATACAAGAATTTTTTTTTTAAAAAATTGAGATAACCTCTGTAAAAATTGTAACAGCAAGGCATAATAATTATAGAGAACATTAGCAATAGAAAGCAACAAAAAGACAATTTGTGTTACCTGGTATCTCCTGACTCAGAGAAAACCTCAGTTTGCACCTTGGTATATTTTCTTCCAGACCTTCTTTACGTCTAGAAGGAATAGTCATTTGTTTGCTTTCTGATTATCCTTGTCACTGAAACTTCACACAGAGCCATGATCATTCCTTAAGATAATTCCTACAGGTGTAAATACTGAATTTCCTAAGCCAAACAGTACACATAGTTTGAAGGTCCTCTGTTGTAGAACCAGTTTTCATACATATTTCCAGTCCTGCCTTTGCCCTGCAGCCTTTCCGTGCAACCTGGACATATATTGACACTCACAGCGGTGTTGTTGTTCTGTTGTAGTCCATAATATCCCCTTTTGCTGAGAATTATTTGGTAAAAGACAGTGTCTGGTAATTCCTGTGAAGGATATCAGGATATGTCACCCCCTAAGGAATGACACTTTGGTATGAGGACTATTTTGAGCTAAAAGCTATTGAGAAGTAGATACAAGAAAAACTCTCTGTCCTCCAATTTGCCTAAAACCAGGACATAATTTGATAGTGTTTCCTCCCCCACCCCCACCTCTCTCTTCCAGGAAGGACACAAGTTAATCACCAGAGAAAATTCTAGACCCTCATCAGCCTAGAGATGGCACCAGAGGAATCTACATAACAAACTTTGCTAAAACTAGCTCTTATTTACTATTAGTTTGCCCATATATTTGCCTTCCCACAATTTGCTGGCCCTGAAAACTCAAAGTCCTTTTCATTTGGCTTGCCAGATCTAAAACTTATTGTTCTTTTTGTTAGGATGCTGTGTAAGCCCAAGTTCAAAACATCCTTTTGAGTTCCCCATCACTGGGTACTCCCAAGTGTATGCACAATTCATATGTTAACTAATTTCTATTTGTGTTTCTCTTCTTAATCTGTCTTTTGTTAGCCTAACTGATAGAGCCCCAGCTGAAAAAACCTAAGACAAGTAGAGGAAAAAGAATGTTTTCCTCCCTTAGATCTTAAATTGCAAATATTTTTAATCCATCTACTATATGATTAAAATGAGTTCAAGGGACAACCTTGATAAATCTTAGATATAAATATTGTGCACTGAAATTCATGGGTACAAGTGCTTAGACATAGAAGTATAACCAAGAAGCACAGTGGAGTTAGCTTTTTACTGCATGTGACCTGACCAATGAAAGAGAAGACAGGGAAGTTTGTCTTCTAAGAGGTATCCCTAAAAGGCAGTATTGCAGAGAGAGAGAGAGAGAGAGAGAGAGAGAGAGAGAGAGAGATATTACAAAATAGGAGAGGTGGTTGATTTGCACATTAATACTAATCAAATTTTACATGACAAGCCCAACCCAGGTTTGGAGGTACACTTTATAGGTACTTGGAGGTACACTTTTACTTCCTCACTGGAACCTCTGTATCAGTTAGGGTGCAGAGATAAGAAGGGTGAAGAAGTAAACATGCCCACAAGAGCTAATTAAAGTCTTTCTGACACCACTGTCTAGATAGAGAGTGCACCATTTTGCACACCTGTCAGCAACATGAGAGCGTACTAGTGCCCCTACGGCCTTGGCGACAGAATACATCATCATTCTTATTAACTTTTACCACTCCGAGAAGTAAAAAAATGGTGTTTTTCCTTTTAATTTAATTTTAATTTTGGTGGGGTTGAAGTTCTTTCTATAGCGTAAGGAATATTTTGTGTCTTTTTAGGGTTTTGCCCATGGGTTTTAGTCCTTTTTCATTTGATGTCTAAAAGTTCTGTACCTATTAACAATATTAGTTCTTTATCTGCAATATATGCTGCAAATATTGTTTTCCATTTTGTAATTTGTCTTTTGACTTTGCTTATAGAGCTCTGTACCATGCAAAGCTTCCTTTTAATTTGTCTTCTATTTTTATCTAGTTGAATTCATGCTTCTTCCCTTTTATTGCATCTGAATTTTTAGACACATTTAGAAAGCATTTCCTTACAGGTTTCAAAAACATCTACCTACTTCCAGCTTTCTTTTAGTACTTGCATGGCTTCTTTTTTATCATTAGGTGTCTTACCCATTTGTTCTTTTCTGTATTTTCTCTGTGCATAGTATGAGTTAAGGATACAATTGTTATCTCTTTCTTTCCAAATAGATTTCTAGTTGTCCCAACACAATTTGGAGAAAATGTTGGAGATGTCAACTTTATCATACATTACATTTCCATATGTACTTGTACTTTCTAGTCTATTCCACTGGTTGGTGTGTCTGTTCATGAACTAGTGCAATGCTCTTGTACTTATAACAGCTTTCTGATATTTTTGACTATCTGATGGAGATTTCTGCCTCCCATACTCCTTAATGGATCTTCTTGTTCGGTGTTTGCCTGGCTCTTCTTGCATATTAATTTTTTTCATGTGACTTTTCATATGAACTTATCTCATTTTAGGATAAAAGCTTTTTGATATTTTTATGGAGGCTTTATGATTAACTTATGGAAAACTGACATCTTTATAACATTGAGTCATTTTATTTTAGAACAAGGGATGTCTGTCCATTTGCTGAAGTTCATATCTTTTAAAAGTATTTTGACATTTTACATATGTAGATTTTGCACAATTCATGTTAATTTATTTCTAAGTATTTTATCTTTTTATTGTTATTGTAAATGGAATTCACTCTTCTATTGTTTTTGTGTATATGAAGGGCATTGATTTTTATGTGTCAATTTTGTATCTTGCTATCTTTCAGGTTTTTAACATTATATGTGTTTTCATATTGATTCTCTAGATGTACTGAGTTTAATTTTTCAAGGATTAGGATTTTCTTTTCTAAAGACTCCCTTTTCTTTTCAAATCTGTTAAGCCATTTTTATAATCTTCTTATATTCTCAATTTCATCATTTCTTTTCTTTTTTTAAAAAAATATTTATTTGAGAGAAAGAGAGCATTCAACAGAGGGGAGGGGCAGAGGGTGAAGGATGAGCAGACTCCCTGCTGAGCACAGAACCAGGAGTGGGGCCCCGTCTTACCACCCTGAGATCTTGACCTGAGCCAAATCAAGAGTCAGATGCTTAACTGACTGAGCCACCCAGGTGTCCCCTGTATTTTTATTTTCTTAAACATAACTTATTGTGTGCTTATTAATTTCACTACCTAAAGTCTTTGCAGATCTGGAACTGAATGAATGAGTGGGAAACGAGATTCTGTTTGGGCTATAGTTTCTCAGAGAATCTCGTTTTCCACCCATTCACTCAGTGCCAAGATTAAAAAAAAAAGAAAAAAAAACCCTTTACTATCTGTTTCTCAAAGTGGGTTTATTTCTGGATCTCCTTTTCATTGATGGTGCAGTTATTTAGATTCCCAGCTGTCTGTGGGAGTCACCTAGAAAAATTCCCCCGTGGGGGGCCCTGGCCTGGAACTTGAGAGGCCATAAAAATAGATTGGCTTCCAGGGGATGGTAGATGCCCTAGGACAAAAGCATGCTTAAGTGCTTGCTCACTTCTGGATTCTTGCCTTTTAATTTTTGGGTTCTAAAGATTTTTTTAAACTTTCTTACTAGCTTAACAATGTATTTTAATAGATCTTATTTAAATATGTTTTATAGCTTTTTGTTTTTTCCAATGGAAAAGTTAAGAGTATCCAGTCTGTCCTACCTCCACCAGACTTGGAGGTCTAAGATGATTTTTAAAACATCAAATACATTCTAAATTAATTAAGATGAAGGGTATCTATTTTATAAACATGGAAAGATGGTACTATGATGATCAGTGAAAAGAGTTATAAAATGTAAAAAGTATGAACTCATTGTAAAATATCCTCAGAGATCCTTAGATACAGAGGAACAAGTTTTGTTTTTAAGATTTTATTTCTTTATTTAAGAGAAAGAGAGAGCATAAGCGGGCAGAAGGAGAGGAAGAAACATCCTTGCTAAGCAAGGAGTCCAATGCAGGGCTTGAACCCAGGACCCTGAGATGATGACCTGAGCCAAAGGAAGCAGTTTAACCAACTGAGCAACTCAGGTGCCCCCAAAGAAAGAGTTTTAAGCAGTGGCTCTTAACAGTAGTTATTTCAAGAAGGTTGGATTTTGGGAGATTCTTTTTTATTTCTTCTTTTATAGTTTTCCATAAGGCACATGAATTATTTGGCTAAAAATATAAAGAACTATGGGATCCCTGGGTGGCGCAGCGGTTTGGCGCCTGCCTTTGGCCCAGGGCCCGATCCTGGAGACCCGGGATCGAATCCCACATCAGGCTCCCGGTGCATGGAGCCTGCTTCTCCCTCTGCCTGTGTCTCTGCCTCTCTCTCTCTCTCTGTGACTATCATAAAAAAAATAAAGAAAGAACTATTTAAAATTTACATAAATCTGAACTGAAGCATTTCAGTGCTAAGCAGAAATGGTATTAAATTTTTTTTTCCATACCCATTTGAGTTTCTTGCCATTTATCAGCTTTGAGTTAAAGTGTCTCCTTCTCTGGACATAAATGTAGATGTAAGTCTCTCTATATATGTGTTTATGTCTTCCCCCCACTGGGCAAAATCCTTTGGGGGTAGGTTTCTATTTTCTAGAATGCTATTTGGTATCTAGGAATGAATGAAATATTTTCCTCAAAATGAGGATGTCAGTACAAAAGGAGGAGATGAGGGCGGTTCACCTTCACTGGAGCCTCGCAAATGTTTGAGGGTAGTTTAAGGAGTTGAAATGACTTAGATGGTGTCTTCTCTGAAAGCAGAAAATCGAGGAGATAATCCCCCAAATGCTTTCCAGCAGATGATTCTTTTATTTTGTATGAATGTTCCTTGGCTGAAATGATTTCTCATTCCCCCCGCCCCCACTACCTCATTTAACTAACTCCAGATGAAGAATCTTACATCTTTCGACACTTTTAGAGTCTATATTGTTAACAAATCTTTCCAGGATTCATTCGAAAGTATACAGACAGCACTTTATTATGGAAATCAGTAGATCTAAGCTCTAAGGACACTGTAACAGACTCTTTTCTGGGTAAATATGCAAGAAAATGCCACTCCAACAAGATCAACTGTGCATAAAAGCAGCTGCTGTAATACAATGAAAAGTTTGGGAAAAACAAAAAGAATACACTTGAGACTCCAGGAAAATTCTACTTGCATGCATCATACAATTAGAAAAAAGGGAAAGACTTTAAAGGTCATCCAAGTCAATTCTCGTCTTTCAGCTTAGCCCCACAGACTGGTGATGACCAACAGTCATTGTAAGTGTGAAGTTCAAACACGTAAAGTATATTCGCAATTTTTAAAGGGAGCTAGTTTTTCAGACATGCCTTGGGTTTACCGGAATTTCACACCTTCAGGAAGAGAATTTTCACTCCCTCGATATGGCTGGGTTTAATTACTGAAGCTCTTACGCTGTTAACAAATGACTACAAGTTATACCCCTGGAGCAAATCAGCCACGACACATCTCCTTATTTCAAAAGTTAGATGGATACATTTATTGTGCTCATTGATTTGAAACCTCTTAGATGAGAATGCATTTTTGTCGTGTGTAGTAAGAACATATTTTGAAATCTTGTTCAGTTCTATCATCACAGGCAGTCAAAAATTACTCCATTATCACAAGCGTTGACAGATCAGACTTGGCACGTTCCTTTCACAGGAGGTTTAGAATGAGCTGAAGGTTTGTGAGCATTTCTCCCCCAGTTTAAGGCCGGGTCTCTGTGCCAGATACCTCCTTTAGGCAAGGAATGTATGTAACCCTTTATGGTCTTGGATCCTTCTCTGGGTTTCTGAACGGAAGTGTTTTGTGGTGTTTGAGAATTCAAGCCAATTAATTATGCAGTGAGTTGAACCCCAACCTGAAGAGGTAGTTCTTCCTGGGAATCTGCCGTGGCCTACAAGAAACTTACTTCTTATTTAATTTTTTCATGCCTCTGTTAATTTTTCCTAATGGGAAATACCATGTGCTGATTGTGTAACAATAGCTTTGTGGTGAGGATCATGCCTAATTGTTTATTTCAGAAAGTTTTGAAAGCAAAATGGCTACCCCATAAAATTCCTCTTCTTATCATTCTCAAAAACAAGATTTTCAACTAAAGGAAGCAAATGAGAGAGACATATCTGGATGCTTGAATGATCTTCTTGGTAGTCAAATCCAACCATATTACTCTTGTGTTTGGAACTACCCTTCTCACGCAGAGTAAAATCCAAAGTCTTTGCCTGTGGGCTTTATACTGTGTGGACCCAATGACCCCTCTGATCTCGTCCCTCAACCATGCGCAGCTTGCTTACTCCTCTTAGACCTCAGAGTTTCCTGGAAGTTCCTCCATACTTGGAGGCTTTGCCATTTTGATGCTCTCTACCCTTCTTCCAGCTAGATCATCTGCTGGCTCCCTGCCTTCATTCAATCTCTTCTCAAATGACCCTCTCCTGGGACTCATCCTTGACCTTGCCATCTAAAAGAGCAGCTTTTGTCCATTTCCATCTCCATCTTATTCTTCTTTCTAGCACTTACCAGTGACATTATGTTATATATTTATTGGTTTATTATGTATTTTCTGTCTCTCCCCACCATGAGTAAGTTCTAAGAAGCAGAAACTTCTTTTCTCTGCTGTGTATCCTCACTACCTAGAATATCGCCAGGGAGGTCACAGGTGATGAATAAGTATTTACTGATTGAATGAATACATATATAAGTGGATGGCTCCTTTGGCTTCTGTCACCTGCCCTCTTAGTTAGACTGTCACCATGTGCTATACATATAGATTTAGGTGGGCCTAAAAGGGATGACAGCCATATGGGAAGAATTGAGGAGGCATAATTGATGAATTTCATTCAATTCAATGTAGCAAACACTTATCAAGCCCCAATTATGAGGAAGGCCCTATGTTGGAGTTGGTATTAGCACATCTGCTTCTCTGTTGAAGCCTTGTAATTGATAGTTTTTACACAGGAAGAACCAAAGCACAAAGACTTCCTCAGCAAGTTAGGACCCTGCTTCTGTTTCTCACTGAAATAAATGTACACTGACAAGCTTTTGGTGAATCCCTACTATAAGCAAGGCACTAGGCTGTTGGTTATCCCATTGATGTGTTTCACAATGGCATCAGTCTTTGTGGTTCAAATAATGGCGAATCTAATACTCAGGAAAAAGAGTTTGGCTCAGCAATACAGCATAGGATTCTAGACTTTTGCAAAGGTGTATTGCCCTGAGTGTTTCTGACAGTACAACTCTGTTTTTGAAGATATTTATTTATTTATTTATTCATTCATAAGAGATGCACAGAGAGAGAGAGAGAGAGAGAGAGAGAGGCAGAGACACAGGCAGAGGGAGAAGCAGGCTCCATGCAGGGAGCCTGATGTGGGACTTGATCCCAAGACTCCAGGATCACATCCCGGGCCAAAGGCGGCACTAAACCACTGAGCCACCAGGGCTGCCTGGCAGTACAACTATTAAAGCTGTTATAGTCATGCTCCCACACTGTTCACTGATGTGCATTTTCAACCAAGACAAAGGTACATATTACAAATGACAAAAAGTCCATGTTGCAAATATGTAAAAATATAAATGTATTTTTCTCATTATTGTCTGGACACTTAGGACTAATTTTTGTGCCAACTTACATAATTTTTTCCTGGAATATTTTATCTATATAATTTCCTAATGGTAAATTTTAAATGCACACACATATATTAAGACCTCATTGAACAAAATTATGCAATAAAAAGAATGGAAAATACCAAGTGGTATCTGGTGCAGTTAGTATCAGCTAACAGTGAGGAACTTACTGACACTCTTCATAGGGTTTTAATTAATTAATTAGATTGGATGAATTAATTTATTTAATAGTAACAATATATTCACAAGGTAAGTACCCTTACCATTCCCATTTTACAAATTAGGAAACAGGAACAAAGAGGTTCAGTAACTTACACCAGGTTACTGGTGCTGCCAGAATCCACGTTCTTTTATATTGCTCTATTTTATTGCCTCCCAGGAAGTGTATATTCTACCTGGACAGGTAAGAAAAAAATGTGTTAAATACCAACCAAAATTGACAATAATAGATGAGCTCTCTCAAAGTAATATAACATTTTTTTCTTGCAAGAATAGACAGTAATTACTGTAAGAGTTCAAAGGAGGAAAAAGTGAGTTCTCCCTAGGATGGAGTTATGAAATCTCAGAAATGGCTTCTTCATTACAACAGCAATCCTGGAAGCAAGAAATAAGGGAGCAACGTCTTCAAAATTCTGAAGGAAAATAACTTCTCAGCTTAAATGCTCTGCATAGCCAAACTAGTAATGAAATTTGAAAGTAAATACATGCAAAATCTCAAAAATGTATCCTCCCCTCCTTCCATGCACCTGTCTTATGATACCACTAGAGGAGGTCCTTCTTTGAAACAATGGAGTAAAATTAGACCTAGGAAGATGTGCAAAACTAAAAACAGTATATCCAGCACCGGAGAGAAATAAAGACAACCCCCAGAATAATAACTGTGTTTCAGGTGGAGAGGGGAGCCGTTCAGATTGAAGCAGCATGACTCAAGAGAAGCTGTCATCACCATGCCAAGCAAAGGCCAGGATGACACTGAACAGCAGATGTAAAGAGAAAACTGCCTGGAGAAGGAGAAATGTTTTTAAAAATTTTTTATACCAAATTTAAATAGCTTTATAGAACACTGTACTAAGATGTTATTGGAAGTAGTTGGAAAGATCAGCAAAACGCAAAAAAGCAAATGCAGCAGATGAATAAGCAAAGTAATTATGAACTTCAGAAAAAGCTAAAAGTAAAAAGGGAAAACAATCATCACACATTATAATGCCTTCATATGAATGATATTTACAAAGCATATGCATGGGAACAGTGAATATGCATTTAACAAAAAACTGTAATCCAATCATATTGGGAAGATAGAAGACAGGAGAGAAGCCTAAAAGACCACATCAAATTCCGCCATACTAGGAAATCTATCAATGATGTTTAAAATTGATTAATAAACAGAGAGTGGTACATGCATTTCACTTTGAAATATGGAGATTTGAAAATGTCAGGAAAAAACTACTAAAAAAGTCAAAAGTGGCTACTGCTGGCAAGCAAAGCAATACTTTAAATTAAGCTATTAGTATTATTTGAATTTTTAAATTACACATATGAATTACCTTAATAAAACAATAATTTAAAAAACAAAAATTGTCCATTTGAGTTTTCTCAAATGTTTGGTATCCAAAAGCAAAGGCTTTTCTTATTATTATGGTGTTATTATTATTGGAGAGTCTTGGCTTATTGTCAGCTGATACCGAATCTAGTAATATCTGCCGCTGACTCTTTTTGGGGATTTGGACAGGGGATTTGATTCACTGGACCTCAGTTTCTTCATTTGTAAAGGGGAGGGGTTAGCACACATGTATAGTTCCTTAGACTCGCACCAACACTATTAAGGTATGAATAGAACCTTTTATGCAACACTCATACACTGACTGACGGGGTGCTGTCACCCATGAAAAACTTGGCTGCTTTTAAAGTCCTGACTTTGATCTGGTCCATGGAGCTGAGAAGTGAGGAATGTCATAATCACTAGTTCAGGAACATGAAAGGTGATTGTGAGGAGATGGGAAGACTCCCGACTCACAAAGGAGACAGGATAAGGCAGTATGATTTTAACCCACTGGAATGATTCTTGCCTTGCAGCGCTGATCTATTAAAACAGGATGATGTACCTGCAAGCACACTGTAAAGGGAAAACCCTATATAAGCATGGGAAGTGTCTCCAGTGTTGTTTGGAAAAGGGTCAGTGCACTCTAGCAGGAAAAAGCCCTGGTCTAGGAGTTAGGATGTTTGATTTCTAGTATTGACTTTGCTATTAATCCTCTAGGGAAGGTTGGACAAGCTCTCTCATGTCCTTTGTCTCAGCCTTAGGGTTGGTAAAATGAAGATTGACTCCATTGGAGTTCTTTGGTTAGAAAAAAAAAAAGAAAGCAGATTTAGAAAAAAGGAGGTAGCTCACAGAACTGAAACAAAAGCTTCAGGAGGTACAGAAGCCAAAGATGCTCTGGAGTTCTGTGCTGATATTAAAAAAAAAAAAATTGAACAATTGGGCAGCCTGGGTGGCTCAGTGGTTTAGCGCCACCTTCAGCCCAGGGCCTGATCCTGGAGACGGAGGATCGAGTCCCACGTCGGGCTCCCTGCATGGAGCCTGCTTCTCCCTCTGCCCGTTGTCTCTGCCCCCTCCCTCTGCCTGTGTCTCTGCCCCCTCCCCATTTCTCATGAATAAATAAATAATTTTTTTAAAAAATTGGACAATAGTAGGGCAGAGGCACAGCCCAATCTGAAGGGATGCCAGTAGCCACACCTAAGCAGGGACCTGCTGTCTTAGTCCATTCCTTTAAGCTGCTGTAATAAAATGCTAGAGAATGGGCAGCTTATAAACAACAGAAATTTATTTCTTACAGTTCTGGAGGAGGCTGGAAGTCTGAGCTCAGGGTGCAGCATGGTTGGGTAAGGAACTTCTTCTGGATCCCAGACTTCTCATTCTATCCTTACCTGGTGGAAGAGGCTAGGGATCTCTCTAGAGCATCTTTTATAAGAGCACAAATCCCATTCATGAGGGTTCTAGCCTCACGATCTAAGCAACTTTCAAAGGCAAATTTCCTAATACCACTACCTTCGGGGGTTAGGATTTCAACATATGATTTTGGGGGAGACATAAACATTCAGACAGTAGCACGAGGATTAATTCTGCAGTTGTTGGATCAAAGGGAGATCTGGGATAGTGGTTCCAGGAATGGGATGGTGAAGAGGACATTTAGGGGTGAGGGGAGGCAATTATCGACCTCTTGCTATGGAAATATTTCAATATTTTAACAGTTTCTTGCTGGTGAGTTTCTTGCTGGATGTTAGAACTATGTCTAGGTCTATTTATTGTTACTTCAGGCCTCATTGCTAGGATGATTTGAAAATAAAAATTTAGCGAATACCTTTTTCTGCCTTTGTGTCCCACCACTTTATACTCACATTTGGAGGATAGGATATCTGGTTGGCCTAGTTTAGAGTTTATGACCACAGTTGGCTAGGGGACAGTTCTGAATGACAACCCACCACAACTATATCCAATGGAGTAGAAGCAATTTCCTGGGAATGACTCAGAGCTCTGTTACTCTAGGGTGAGATACAAAGTATTTCACAGCTGGTGTAGCAGGGACATCCATCAATTAGAAAATACATTAGCCCTTGACTATAGAGAAGGGTTCTGAAAGTTCCCTGGGGGTTAACCTTCTGTTAATGGCTGTGCTGTTGCAAGACCATGACAAATACTGGTAGTCTCAGGAGCAGGGATGGGATGTTAGCATGGATGGGGAGAACATGGGAGCAGGGGTTTGACCATGGTTATGGCTCACAGCTATGGCACTGATGCCTGCTTACTGGCTGAGTATGAACACTGTGTTAACAAAAGAAGAGGGAGTGAATGCTAGGTGGAGGAAAAATCATAGCTGGCTCTTACGGGGAGGGGTGTGGAAAAGAAATGCAAATAACTCAAGAAGCTGGAAAGTGTGGTTTGCTACAGAGTGTATGAGGAAATGCACAGTGGTATTTTTGGTTTTAACAGTGACTAGGAGAAAGGGAGAGTGCTACTGGAAATTGGTGATGGAGTCAGAAATAATAAATGTCCTACAATGTCTGGGGCAGACATGCTGTCCAATCCAAAAGGCCAATAACACATCTGTTGAGGAATGTTGCAAGGAGAATTTTCTGCTAAAGAGAGTACAACCATATGCAATGGGTAGTAGAGGGAGAGTCCTAGTTTGGGTGAGATAGCTACCATTTATCATCACTACGGATGAGGTCCATAACCACATCTGTCATTTAATCCACAAGACTGTCTCCTAAGATACAATTGATAACTCCCTTCTTACCCAAGGAGTGAGGCTCAGAGAAGCAAAGTAACTTGACCAAAGTGACATAAGCAAGAGATAGAGCACATTCAATTCAAGTTTGGGTCCACGGTCTTCTTGTAAGATTCCAAGGGATTGACCAGAGAGGTGAAACAGGGTGTGTGGGTGGAGGTCCTTCGAGAGAAACAAGATTGAGGTCATGTCAAACTCAGGATGAGAGTCTAATAAGAGTTGCTGAGTCCTGAAATCAATTATTGTGATATTTGGATATCTTTGGGTATTTTTGGATATCTTTGAGAAGGCCCCAGATGTTCACATGTTCATTCAGATACATTGTTCTCTAGATTGGGGCCGGGGTGGGGGGGGTGTTGGAGACCATTAATGGAGTCTTCCAGTGGTTTCTATGATTCAGTTTTCAGTACTCCACCAGACTCTGAGAGCTGACCTTAAGATAAATGTTAATAAACACTCTCTTGAAGGGGTTGGGAATTTATACACAACTGCAACATAATGGACAACTGATTAAAACCAGTCATTCTAATTCAACATTAACTGAAGTTTGTTTACATTGAAAGTGAAATGCCAGAAATAAAAAGTTAACTAAATGAAGGATGAGTTAGAAGTCTAAAAAATAACATTTTGTTCCATTACAAAATTAATATACATTGTGGTATAGGGTTTTTGCCAAATAGTGTACTTCTCTATTTGCTGTATAGGGATTTTTGTGCACATATTTCACACTTAAAAGTCATCTGGGAATTCCTCATTTCTAATTTCCTATAGTTTCATCATAAATACTTTTATCCCCCTCTGCCTAAAACTTTGCTCTAATATGCCACTACCTTCGCCAGAAAAATTACAGGAAAAGCTGAGCTTAAACAAGTCATCTACATATTGGTAAAAAATGAAAGATGTGAGTAGATTTTATTTAAAAACGGAAATACCATGCAATCTAGTAATTCCACCACTGGGTATTTACTCAAGAAAAAGAAAAAAACTCATTCAAAGAGATATGTGCACCTCTATGTTTATGGCAGCATTATTCACAATAGTCAAGATAGAGAAGCAGACTAATGTCATCAATAGATGAGTGGATAAAGGAGGTGTGGCGCACGTGCACACACACACACACACACACACCAGAATATTGCTCAGCCATAAAAAAATGAGATCTTGCTATTGTGACAATATGGATGGTGCTATTTATTGTGCTAAACGGAATAAGACAGAGGAAAAACAAATGTCATATGATTTCACTTATATGTGGAATTTTAAAAAAACAACCGAACAAAGCAGAAACAGACCCACAAGTACAAAGAACAAATTGGTGGTTGCCACAAGGGAGGGAGAAGAGGGAGGGGCAAAATGGGTGAAGGGGAATGGGAGACACTGGCTTCCAGTGACAGAATGAGTAAGTCCCAGGGACAAAAGGCCCAGCAGAAGGAACATAGGCACTGGTATTGTAATAGTGCTGCATGGTGACGGATGGCCCTTGTGGTGGCCGTAGCATAATGTCTAGAGCTGTCAAATCACTGTGTCCTACCCCTGAAACTAATGTTTGCATTAGTGGGTCGACTATACTTAATATTTAAAAGATATTTTATTAGTGAAAAGGAGGAGCACGGTATGATGGAAGTAGGCATTTGCGCGGGGAGGTGCGGCAGAGGAACAACCAGAGTGGGGGTTGCCTCCAGGGATCAACAACTGCGTTGCAGGAATTCGGGTCTCTGCGCTTCCGTGCAGGTGGATGGGGAGGTTCGCGGCTCCCGCGCGTTCCCAAACCTCCAGGCAGAGACACCAGGTGGCGCTCCCGCCCTTGCAGTAGACCCTCTGGAGCGCTGGCACTAAGCCGTCTCCTTAAGAATTGCGCAGGCTGCCCGGACCCCAGAAAATTTGGTTCTGTGAAGCGCAGCTGCAAAGGGGCGCCGAGCTGTGCCCCGCCCCGCGGCTGGGCTGAGGCCAGTCTGAAAAGGGACCAGTGGAGACCCGGGCCTCGGTGGGCGCCGGAGCGGGCCCTGCCCACTCCAACCGCAGGCCCCGCGGGGTGTCCAGCGCGTTCACAAGGAGACGCATCTGCGCGCAACATCGGGGAAAGCTGAGCTGGCGGCTAACGGTGGTTGGGACGGTTAGACGGACCCGCTTTAGAGGTGTCAAACCCCAGAGCCTCTCTCCCTGTATCCTGAGCTGGGCACGTGGGAAGCGGGTTAAGCGGACCACTTGCCCTTCTCTGGGGTCCCCCACCAGCCTTTAGTGGGTTTCCAACGTGAGAAAGCATTTTCTTGCGAAAACCGGGGTTCTTGCTAAATTGTTTCTGTTAACTCCCTCCCCACCCTGTGTGCGCGCAAGAGCTGAGCGGCGCCCGCCGAGGGTTTGCGCGCGGTTCCCACACTGGGTAACGCTGATGACTTTCGAAGGGGGACCTGGAGGGTGACAGCCCAGTTCCTAGAGACCTGGCGCCAGGTGTGGCGCACCTCGTGTGCTTCACATCTCGGCCTGGAGACTCTCGTGAGGTGGTGGCCTGCGTAGATGAGAACCTGAGAACCACCAGGGTCTTTGATAAACGCAGAGTCCCCGGCCTCAGGCCAGAGCTGCGGGAGCTGGATCTTTGCGGGTGGGAATCTGCAGTTCAAGGAAGTCCAAGCACTGGCCGCTGCCACGAGTCGTCCTTTTAAGCTTACGAAACAGCCATTGCAGCACCCTCGAAGGATTCTCCTGCGCGTGGAAATCTGAGCATCCCTGCCCTGGCGTTCTGCAGCCTTGTTCGGACCAGGACGCGCGAAGCCGCGAGGCCGGGGCCCCAGCACAGTGCGCGCGCGCTCCCAAGCGCCAGGTCCGCTGTCGGCAAACGGGGTCTCGGGAACGGGGAAGTGGGCACACACTACCTGGGCCCTGGAGGGGGGCCTCCAGGGGCCTCCGACCTCGCAAAGCGACTGCAGGGCCTGACCCAGCGAGCCCCACCCTGGCCGGGGTCGGAGTGGACGCGCCAACGCGGCGCTTTCTGGGTTCAGGACAGCGGGTTGCAGCGCGCACCTGGGGCGGCCGCCAGGTCGCGGGACGCGCGGGGGCGGGCTCCTCGGAGGCCCTCTCGGGCGGCGGGGGTGGGGAGAGGAGGAGGAGATAAGGTGGGGGCCGTTTGGGGCGTAGGCCTGCCCCCCACCTCCCCAACCTCCGCCCCCGCGGCCACCTTCCGCTCTATAATTGGCCGCGGGCTGGCCTTCCTTTCCTCTTATCTGATCCTGGGCGCCTGGCAGGAGGGGAGCGCTGCAGAGGAGGCAGCCCCGGGCTGCAGAGTGGGAGCTGGAGAGGCAGAGGGAGAGGGGGCGGAGAGGCTAATTAAGAGGGGGGCACCACGCGGGGAGCTAGCGAACGAGCCTTGCGCCGCCGGGAAGCAACGCGCGGCGACCTTGGATCCTGCCTAGGCATCGGGAGGTCCCCATCTTGGGCTAGAACATTCCCCTGCACAGGTCAGTTCCAGTCCTTCTCCGCCCTGCTCCGGGTCAGCTTTGAGAAATCTATTTGCGAGGAAGGCAAAGTGGAGAGGGCGAGCCACCTGCAGACCCCGTGCAGTTCCAGGTCCACGGACCTTCTCCACGCGCGCGCCCAGGATGGCCCGGGGACCTCGGGGAGGTGCGGGGGACGGGCCGGTGCACCTAGATGCCTCCTCGTGGGCGTCGCTGGGCAGGGAGTTTGGAGGTGCTACGCGATACGCTTGCAAAGACCGTGACAATACCTTGTGCTGCGCACTGGAACTATGCCCTGTTCTTGGGTGCTGTGGGAGCACGGTGGGAAGAAGCGGGTTTGGTTTGGAGATTGTGGCAATTCCAGCCTTTCGGGGTAGAAGGGGCTCAAGGAAAGGCGACAGTCTGGTGAGAAAGGGGCTTAGGAATTTGCCGTGGAGGGCTGTATACAAATGGGTAGGACGCTGTTTTTATTTAGGTTGTGTTTGGGGGCGCTGGGAAGAGTAGTGGATGGAGGTCGTGGGAGACCGAACTCACCCAGCACCCCCCCCCCCGTGGGTACGGGCACAGATCCGCGCTGCGGGCGGGCGCTGGACGCGGAGAGCAGCAGCCGGCGGAGCGCTCAGGGGGACGTTGGCCGCAGCAGCTCTTCTGTGGTTCTGCTCGAGGAAACCCGAGGGCTTCCCGCCTTTTGCTTTGGTGCCTGGACGCTGGAGGTTGTGGCTTTGAGCTGCACCCCCCGGCTGTGGTGTTGGAGAGTCCTCTCCGCCCTGGCTTTTCCACACCGAATCTCCTGCAATTTTATCCCTTTGCACCCCTTCCTGCTTCAAACCTCCTGTTACGCACGCAGTGTCTGGACAGGGATGCATGCAGTGCTCCGAGGCAAGGTAGGGTTAGGGAAGGGCCAAGAGGGGCCACCCCGAGGCCACAGGAGTCGCCTCTGTCTTAGGCCAGCACCCTGGACACCACGTGTGGGTCCAGGACCACAGACACTCCCATTTTGGGACTGGGTTCTCGGGTCCTGTGTGTGAAGCACGCCCTGTGGCACACGAGCTCAGGGTTGCCCGGAGGTGACCTCTTCTACTTAGGTACAGGCTCAGGACTGGTCTTTAGGGGAAATGCCCAAATGCAGCTCTCACAGGGGCCAGGATTTCCCCCCTGAAAATTGCTTCTGGAGCTGCTACCAAAGCCCCATTCGCTCTGGAAGTTTTGCATTCCCTTTTGGAAGTGTTGGGGACTCTGCTGAGCAGCAGCTGAAGGGGATGGGAGAGAGAGAGAGGAACAAAGAAATAGAGAGTAAGACTTTGGTAGCTCTGTGCAGAGCAGAAATGCAAGCAGGTTTTCCTAAAATTCCTCTTTAAAGATTTAGGGGCTCATCACCTACAAAGGGCCCAGGAGGGCACTTCCTAACTGCAGTGTGGGATAAAGGAGTCTATATTCAAAGCCAGCAAAACAGCCTTAAGCTGGGTGCAATGAAGAAAATAGGTGTTATGTTTCTGATAAGGTGGTCCAGTTCTGCACGCTGGTAAATTTAGAATGAGTAAGTGATTAAGTGAATGAATGAAAGGATAGCATTTGGGTTTTTTCGCGTGTTCCAAAAGAGCAACTTAGATGGATTGCCTCTGAGTCTGGCCCTAATGGCTTGGTTACTGTGAGTAGACTTCAGGACACACACATATATATGTAACAGCTTTATTGAGATACAATTCATATACCACACAAGGATACAATACTATGGTTTTTATATTCACAGAGTTGTGTAGCCATCACCACAAGCAATTTTAGAACATTCTTTTCTATCATTCCAAAAAGAAATTCCATGCTTCTTAGCAGAAACTTCCCATTTCTCCCCTGGCTGACCCCCTACCCCACCTCGGCTCCTGGCAACCACTAATCTACTTTCTGTTGACATTTCACATAAATGGAGGCATACCATATGTGTGTGGTCCTTCGTGAGGGGCTCCTTTCACCTAGCAAAATGTTTTCAAGGTTTATCCATGATGCACAATATACTCACACACTGAACACTAAGACATCTTCTGCCTGGAGAGCCCCGTGCCAGCATAGACCTGAGTCTCCACTGCAGCCCTGGCCTCCTGGGGGTCCCTTTGAAAGAACAGGAGCCACACTGGTGAGGCCTCTCAGTAATTCCCTGGGAAGGATTTCTTGGAACCCATCAGAATTCCTGGAACAATTTTGGGCAGGTCCCAGGCTTCAGGATTGATGGGAGGAGCCCTTTGGCCCCTTTCCTGCTGCTAACGGTCCAGCTGAGGATTTCAGAGACTCTTGGGGCCTTCCCTGCGTGTTTTGATTTTCTGAACCAGCCAGGGCTGTCTTAAGAATGGGCTGAGCAGGGGCGCCTGGGTGGCTCAGTCAGTGAAGCATCTGCCTTGGCTCAGGTCATGTTCCTGGGGTTCTGGGATTGAGTCCTGCTTCGGGCTCCCTACTCAGTGGGCATCTGCTTCTCCCTCTTCCTCTGCTTCTCCCCCTGCGCCCCCGCCCCCCGCTGGTTCTTTCTCTCTCTCATATAAATAAATAAAACCTTTTAAAAAATGAGCTGAGAAGAGTGGTATGACCTAAGGGACCCTGGGTCAAGCCCCAGTCCACAAAAAAGTCTCAATGGGGTGTGTGCTCTTTGGCTCTTAAATACTTCCTAAAGTCACCTAGTAAAACACAGAGATCGTTTGCATGGTTTAAGCCGACAGGGTAGCAGTTATGTGACTCTAGAGCCACATTTGATTTCATTTTTATCCAAATCCAGCCAAATGACTGCTGTTTTCCTGGCCTGCCTAGTGTAATGCATGATTCCTTGATAGGACAAGGACCTTCCTGAATTGCTGTCGGGTGCAGTGCTATTGTGTGTGTACCGCTGAGCTAACGCATGATCTAGGATTTTGAGTTTGTACACAACTAGGATCTTGGTAAATGAGACATTAGATGGCCCCTGGGGGAACAGAAGAGACGGCAGGGGATGGGAGAGGAAAGCTTAAAGGAAAATGACAGAAACAAACTCCTGGGCAGATTTGCCCTCGATATTGCTAGGTGTCAGGAAAATAATCTCCTCTTGCACCTTCTGTAATTAAATACAAAGTGCCAGAGATCCAGTTCCTCCTCTAGGTACAGTAAGCCTTGAGTGAAGACCAACCTCATCCTGTTATAGTGGGGGTGGCAAGTGTGTGTGTGTGTGTTAGAAGTGCGGGACTTTTTTTTTTTTGAGTACCTATTGAATGCTTGCCTTTTTCTCTTTCAGAAACATATTTTAGTCTCTCAAACACTTGCAGAAGTAAATACTCTTCTTTTACTGATCAGATTGCTGAGCTCCTCGGAGATAAACTATCTTGCCTGGGGTCGCAAAACCAGCATGTGACAGATACCTGGTTAAGAAAAGTCTGTATAAGATTTGAACCCAGATGCCACTGGATACATCCTCCATCAGCTTCTTTGGTGGGGTGGGGGAGGGGTGTGTGACCCACACAGATGATGTCAACTGAGGCCATATAGTCCTAGTAGCTGCAACAAGGAGGGGAAAGCAAGAAGATATGGGGGAAATCTAAACTTGCTCCTTCTGGGTTCCTGTCCATGTTTCTTAACCTCTTAGAGCTTTGTTTGCTCACGTACAACACAGAGGTAACAATAGCCACTCTATAGGGTTAAGCAATTTAAAGTTTCAGGCAATTTAACGTCAGATTTTGGAAACACTTTCTGGCGTTTGGTCCACGACATCCAACTACAAATTAAAAATAAGATCTAAGAAGATCTCATATAGAGCTTGGAAGACAAAAATGGCTATTCTCACCTACTGCTGTTTCTTCCTTCTTCCCATCTTCCTTTCCCCCATCTCTCTTTCTCTGCTTCATTTTTTGAGAGGATGGTGACTAGAAAGACTATGGGAAGTTCTGAGAGTGGAGCGTCGATGTCAGGGCTTAGAGACTAGATTTCCCATTTCTTCAAGGTGATTTTTTTTAAAAGATTTTATTTATTTATTCATGATAGACAGAGAGAGAGAGAGAGAGAGAGAGAGAGAGAGGCAGAGACACAGGCAGAGGGAGAAGCAGGCTCCATGCAGGGAGCCCAACATGGGACTCGATCTCGGGACTCCAGGATCAAGCCCTGGGCCAAAGGCAGGCACTAAACCACTGAGCCACCCAGGGATCCCCCAAGGTGATTTTTTATTTTTATTTTATTTTTATTTTTATTTATTTATTTATTTTTTATGATAGTCACACAGAGAGAGAGAAAGGGAGGCAGAGACATAGGCAGAGGGAGAAGCAGGCTCCATGCACCGGGAGCCCGACATGGGATTCGATCCCGGGTCTCCAGGATCGTGCCCTGGGCCAAAGGCAGGCGCCAAACCGCCGCGCCACCCAGGGATCCCCCAAGGTGATTTTTTAAATCTATGCTTTGGCAAACTTTTCTGCCATTGGGGCTTTGTTGGAGCTACCCTGGCAGGTGTCCCTAACTTTCAATTTTAGGGAACAGTGCTTGGTCTCTTTCCTCCCAGAAATGACCTAGATTGCTTATGAAAATTGATACAGAAGGAGACTGGGCTTTTCTGAGCTCATCAAGGGTCTTAGGTTGTGTCTCTAACATATATAGGAGTCCCTATAGTCTCTAAAGTCCCTATAGGAGCTTTATAAGGGATGCTTTATAGGATAAATATCTGTTCCTGGATGGCTTTCTGTCTGGTTTTAGACACAGATTGATGTCTATATTGAAATGAATTGATATCTAAAAATGATATTCTACTGCAGGTTTTTTGCTTCTATTCTTCTGCTTCCCTGATCTGCCTCCTGCCATGTACAAAAACTGTGCTAAGCATCCACAGTACAGTGGGGGAAAATATACGTTGGTAGATAGAAATGCAAATAGCCAATTATAGTACAGTGTTAAATGCTATAGAATGGAATATAAAGATTACTACAGGGGGAGCATCCAGGCCCAGACTTGGGAGACCAGGGAAGCCTTCCTCAAGAATGGGATATCTACGCTGAGATGTGCAGCTACCCTTTATACTGCTTATAATATAGAGTCTAGTTCAAAACAACACCCCATTTCTTTGACCAAGGAGCTATGTCAATCTTTAAAAAAGGAAAGAGAAAAAAAGCCAGGTAATGGATCATTCCTGAATGAAAGAGCTGTCACTCTAATTTGCCATGCTTTGGGGATGGCTGTGCCTTCTGTCCTGTAGAATTTACAGCACATAGTTTAAGACTGAGCAGCTGCATTTCTGAGGCCAATTTGCAGTCAAGTCCCTTGCTGTTAATCTACATAGGGTCTTTATAGGAATTAGGAAAAGGTGGTCTCTCTGGGCATACCCATGCCATTGAAAGAAGAAAACGGTGCCTTTTCCTTTGAATAATACAGCTTTGCATGCAACTTGGAGAGCAGAGCATCTGCCCTTTTCACGCATCACTCACTATTGGCCAAGTGCCAATTGTGTAGTGTATCAACTGTAACATGTATACATCAGCCCTGATCATTCAATCATTGATTATTCAATCAATCAACGTTTATTCATAATCTGTTATGCACTTTGAACCTTTTTGGTTATGGGTTAAACTGCCATGTAGATATCTTCTAGTACCCAAAATCCAGAAGGTAAAAGTAATTACTGAGGCCCTGCAGTTATTTGGAGAGCTTCAGTGGTATAAGGGGGAGAAGCAATCTATTGGCGTTGTGCAGTGAGTGATCTAGGCCGGTGCTAAACAAACTATGGTCTGCTGGTTGGTGTCCTTTCACAAACTTACTTCTTCCTGCTGAGATAAAGCTGTATTAGGATCAAGTATGTCACCAGGCACAGATATGTAAATCAAATATGTCACTAAATACACTGTTAATTCAGCTGAAATATTATTTCTTCATTGCAAAGCTCTTTCCTGAAGAAGGAAGTAAGACAGTGCCTTGATTTACATTTCAGTATAATGTCTTTATTTCATTGTGGACCAATAACAAACTGTTCATAGACTGGCTATTTTTGAGGAGTACCAATCTAGGTACTGATTGGCTAGTACCAATCTAGGTACTCATTGGCTAATATCTGGCCAGGTAGGTGATTCTGTCTTTATACTATTTACTATCTTTCTCTTTTCTTTCTTTCTTTCTTTCTTTCTTTCTTTCTTTCTTTCTTTCTTTCTTTCTTTCTTCTCTTTCTTCTTTCTTTTCTTTCTTTTTCTTTCTTCTTTTTCTCTTTCTTCTCTTCTTTTTTACCTTCTCATCTTTGTCTTTGTAATTGTTCCTCTCCCCCCTGTTTCCTTATTTCTAGTTTACTCTTTCTTTCCCTTCCATTTCGATGTTGTGAATTTGATTTGGAAGGTTTTTTTCTATATTTTATTTATTTTTTTAAAGATTTTATTTGTTGACTGAGAGAGAGAGAGAGAGAGAGAGAGAGAGAGCCTGTGAAAGAGCACACACAGGGGGAGCAGAAGAGGGAGAGGGAGAAGCAGGCTCCCTACTCAGGGGAACCCAATATGGGGCTCCATCCCAGGACCTTGGGATCATGACCTGAGCCAAAGGCAGAGCTTAACTGAGCCACCCAGGCACCCCCTCCTTTTTTTCTGTATTTTAAAAAGCAAAATGAGAGAAGCCCAAATACATAAGATAAGAAATGAAAATAGAAAATAATCACAAAATTAGAGGAATTTATAAGACTAGAATAGTAATTACAATTATTGCATGTCAATACATTAGAAAACTAGGATGAAATGGGTTATTTTAAAACAACATACAAATTACTAAAATATCCTAGGTCTACATAAATCATAAATAAGACAAGGAGCATAAAAATTTTGAAAAGTAGTTAAAAAGTAGCCTGCACCAAGTGCCAAACTTCCATGGTTTTGCAATTAAATGCTAACCAAAATGTATAAAAAAATCAGTAATACCAATAGTGTTATAACTGTCCCAAAGGACCATTTATAGAAAGAAGAGAAACTTCAAAGTTATTTTTATGAAGTTGGAAATATAATACTAATATACACATTTGACACAGCATAAAAGAAAGCTACAGACTCATCTCACTTATTAATATCAGTGCACTTGTTAATATGAATTAATGTGTATTAGCAAATAGAACTCAGTAACACATCAGAGAATAATATGCCTCTCTAGCGTTACTGCAGTTACTGTTATAGTAAGGTTTGTTATCAGGAATTAGGAGTTCTCTGACTTTGTTCTTTTTTTTTTTTTTAAGATTTTATTTATTTATTCATGAGAGACACAGAGAGAGAGAGGCAGAGACACAGGCAGAAGGAGAAGCAGGCTCCACACAGGGAGCCCGATGTGAGACTAGATCCCGGGACCCCAGGATCACGCCCTGAACCGAAGGCAGACGCTTTAACCGCTGAGCCACCCAGGCGTCCCTTTGTTCTTCTTTTTAAAAAAAATTTTGTTTTGGTTTTTCTAAGTTCTTTGCATTTCCCTGCAAGTTCTTAGAATCATTTAGTTAATTTCTACAAAAAAATAACTTGAGAGTTTGATAAGATTGCTTTGGATTCAAAGCAATCCAAAGATGTTTTTCAATCCATGAACATGGTATACTGCTCTATGTATTTAGGCATTTTTAAGTGTCTCTCAGAAATTCAGCTTTGTATCTTTCTAGTTTTTACCCAAAGAGTATAGAATTACTGATTTCTAAGTATTTTGTGTTTTTTAATGTTATTGTATGTGAAATTTAAAAAATTTTCTTTTCCATTTGTTTGCTACTATAAGAATATGGTTAATTTTTTGCCTATTGATCTGTTCCTGCAGCCTTGGTAATTTTACTTATTAGTTCAAGTAGGTTTTTTTCTTTGATATATTCTTTAGGATTTTCTGTGCCAAAAATCATCTTGATTTTAGGTAAAGACAGTTTTGCTTCTTCCTTCCCATTCTTTCTGTTCTTTCTTTTCTTTTCTTTTTTTCTTTTCCTTCCTTCGTTCCTTCCTTCCTTTCTTTCTTTCTTTCTTTCTTTTCTTTTCTTTCTTTTCTTTCTTTCTTTTCTTTCTTTCTTTCTTTCTTTCTTTCTTTCTTTCTTTCTTTCTTTCTTTCTTTCTTTCCTTTCCCTTATTGCACTAACTAGGACCTCTAGTACAATGCCAAATGAAATGGTAAAATGTTACAGTGTTGACATTCATGTTCTATTCTTGATCTTAGGAGAGAAGCATTCAGTATTTCTCCATTAAATATGATTTTTCCATAGATGCACTTTATCAGATTGGTAAAGTTCCCCTCTATTCTTAGTTTACTGACTTTCTTTTAAATCATGAATGGATAGTGAATTTTTTTAACTGCTTTCTCTGCTTCTATCGAGGTAATACATATATTTATTTATATATTAGTTTAACATGCTGAATGATACTGATTTTAAAATATTAGTCAGAACATTTGTAGAATATACCCCACTTGGTAATGATTTTTATTATTATTTTTTATATATTGGTGAATGGATTTTTAGTCTATGTTCATGAGGGATACTCTGTGGTTTTTAGGTTTTGTAATGACATCTGATTCTGGTAAAAAGATTATGCTGGCTCACCTCTGTTTTCTGAAAGGGTTTGTGTGGGATTGATACTTTATCTCCCTTAAATATTTAATGAATTCACTAGTGAAAGCATCTAGTGTTGTGGTTTTATTTTTAGGAATATATATATATTAAATATTTATTTGAGCATAATTGACACATCAGTTTCAGGTATATGAGACAGTGTGTGATTCAACAAGTTTATACATTATGTTATGTTCACCACAAGTGTAACTACCATCTGTTCCATTGCTCTTACAATGTCATTGATATGTTCTTTATGCTGTGCCTTTTATCCCCATGACTTATTCATTCCATAACTGGAAGGCTGTATTTCCCACTCTCCTTTGTCCATTTTGTCCAGTCCCCATCCACCTCCCCTCTGGTAACCTGAATATTTTTTTAAATTTTTAATTTTTATTTATTATTTATGTATTATAGTCACACAGAGAGAGAGAGAGAGAGAGAGAGAGAGAGGCAGAGACACAGGCAGAGGGAGAAGCAGGCTCCATGCACCGGGAGCCCGATGTGGGATTTGATCCCGGGTCTCCAGGATCGCGCCCTGGGCCAAAGGCAGGCGCCAAACCGCTGCGCCACCCAGGGATCCCCCTGAATATTTTTAATAACAAATTCAGAAAATATTTGGATTTTCTGTTTTTTTTCATGTGTCTGTTTTAGCAAGCTGAAGGTTTCAAAAGCTTTTTCTAATTAAGCTAAATTGTTGGACTTATTGGCATAAAGTTATTAATATTTTTCCTTTTTTCATTTATTGGTATGTGACATATGTAGTGATATCATTTCTTTTTTTTCTGGAATTGTTAGCTGTGTTTCCTATCTTTGTTTCTTGATGACTCTTTCTTAAAGCTTTGCAATTTTATTAATATTTCAGAGAAGCAAATTTTGGCCTTGTTAATTTTCACTAATATTAGTTTTATAGTTCTTTGTTTTTACTCTTATTAATCTCTCTTTTTCAATTTAATTTGGATTTAATTTGCTTTCCTTTTTGTGGCTTCTTTAGGTGGAACATTAGATCATTGATTTTAAATCTTTCTTCTTTTTATGTGAATATATTAACCTACAAATTTCTCTGCTCCCTCAGCTGCATTCCACAGATGTTCATGTGTTGTCTTTGTATTTTTGTTCCCTCCCAAATATTTTTCTTAATTTCCATTGTGATTTCTTCTTTGACCTATGGATTAATTAGAAACATGTTGTTTAATCTCCAATTTTTGAATTTGTAAAGACATATTAATATTGTTGATCTCTAATTTAATTCTGTTACTGTCAGAAAGCATACTCGTAAACTTTCAAACTTTTGAAATTTCTTAAGTCTCATGTTATGGCCCAGGATATGGCCTATTTTATAAAACTTCCTAAGTACATTTAGAAAACAGTACATCCTACAGTTGGTGGTTGTAATGTTCAATAAATATTAATTTGTACAGAGTTGCTAACATCTGCTGTGTTTTTACTGATTGTTTAGTTTTTCAGTCAATTTCTGAGTAGAATAATAAGTAAATTCAGTCAACTTACTTATTATTCCATTCTTCCATTCCATTCTATTTCAGTTTTTGCAAATGTATTTTGAAGCTCTATTACTAAATGCACATACATTTATGATGTCTAGGTTTTTTTGATTATCGTTCTGAAATATGAAGGATTTGAGGAGAGTTTTTATCCTGATTTTATTTCTCCATATTGTAGCTCACTGTTTTCCCAATTTCCAGTCTCTTGAGTTCCTGAACTCTTCTGCTCTTTGATACTTTATGCTAATAAAACTGGCTTTCCAATTGATTTTGAGTCACAATGTCATGCCCAGTGGGGAGTTCCCTCAGGTAGAAAAAAGGCTAATCACTAAGTTAATAATATCAAAACTAGGTTTTCTTTCTTCTGAACTTAGAATTGTTTCTACTAAGTTGTGATGCTAGTAGATAAGAGTAATAACCACTAACTTCCTCTGGGAAATGCTTTTAAGTAGACCTCATTAGCCAATCCTGGAAACTTCTTTGATTATTCTGGATGTGTGGAGGGTAGCTTTTTCATTGGAGAGGAGAAATAAGCAAGGCTAAACAACATCAACGTGCTGGGTACTACGTTGGACCTGTATGTAGTCTTTTTAATCTACAGATCTGTATCTGTATAATAACCTAGATCTTCGATTGACTATAAAATTCTCCTTTTATAAAGTGAACATTAAAGTATAAACAAGGGAGGGGTGGGAAAAGCATCTTAGAGGTCATAACTGTCCAGTTCCCCTTCCTTTTTATAACATCTGCTATGAGCAGAACAACCTGCTACTGCCTCTGAACTTCTAGTAAAAAAGAACTGGTTCTAAATATGGAGAATTTTTACATTCAAATCCACATCTTCAGTAATGTAAGTTTGATTTGCAGAAGCTGCACAAAATATCTTGTTTTATTTTCTGCATGAAAGCTCTTCAAATATTTGAAGACATTCATCATATGCCTCTGATTCTTATTTTTCCTAGGCTTAAAACATGCTTAAACATCCCCATTTCTTTTAAATCTTTGCATGAACTTGTCAACTAGAACTGCTAAGTCTTTTTTTTTTGTCTCTGTAATAGACATTATCAGCTTTCCGAAAATTTAGTTTATACCTTCTGAACTTAGAAATTTATAGCCATTTTTTAAACATGTTTTTAAACAACAACAACAAAAAAATCAAGGCAGAGTTATTTGTCTTGGGCAGGCTTTTGGGCAAAGTTTCAACAAATTAGGCTTTGACATTTTGGTAAATGTTAAAGTATCTCATGGCACTTTAATAGGAATTGGGATTTTTCTTGCCCCTATTTTACTGTCCAAAAATTTGAGACTTGGCAAAAAACCTTGGGAAAACTAAAATTCCACTTCTCTCAATATGGTATTACTCATCCTAATTTAAAGTAAACAACAAAAAGGAAGATTTAAAGATAAGCTATGGCTACAATTTTCCATATAAATAATCTTTTTAAAAAACAGATTACCAGGAGTAGGGTAGAATTAGTTAATTAATTACAATTAAATTTTGTGCCATGCAGAGTAATTTCCAATGTGGCCTGTTAATTATTGCTTCAAAACACCTGGACACAGGAACTGTAGTGTCCTTTTTTTTTTTTTTATAATGAATCTTGGGCTTTTTCTTTTTTTTAAGTATTTATTTATTTATTTATTCATGAGAAACAGAGAGAGAGAGAGAGAGAGAGAGAGAGAGAGAGGCAGAGACACAGGCAGAGGGAGAAGCAGGCTCCACGCAGGGAGCTCGTCATGGGACTCGATCCAGGGTCTCCAGGATCATGCCCTGGGCTGAAGGAGGCGCTAAACCGCTGGGCCACCCCGGCTGCCCAGGAACTGTAGTGTCTTAAAGAGGACAGAGAAAGGCTTTTGGATTATGGCTTGTAAAAGGTCCTACGTTAAAATACTATCATATGGTGTCTGATGAAAGTCCCTGATCCTAAAGTGTATGCCAGGAACACAGATGTGGCCTATTTCTTTACTGCTCTTTTTTCTTTGCCTTGTTCTGATTGAAACCTAGTGTTTATAGTGTTGGGGTACAAAATCTGAGAATGTTTTATTTGAGTTGAGAGAGTGGTTCTGCTGGACGGGGTGTTTTTTGGGGGGTGTATATTGGCAGCTGTCTGGGTGACTGACAGAGTTGTTGATGCTGCAGTAGGCCTGAAACCCACTCCCATATCTTTTCAATTCCTCTGTATTTGTGCCTTTGTCTATATCAGTGCAACTCACATCCCTTTGGATAATCCACCAAATCGTGATCCTTTTGCCTCTGAAGAGTGAGGATTCTACATATGCCCCAGGGTCTTTCCTCCTTTGATTCATCAAAATTTATTCACCATTTGTCCCTTTTCCTCTGTGTTGTGACAAAAGGTTGGTTTACCAATCTGTAGTGAATCAACCCAAGCTAAAATGCTAAATATGTATAAAATAAAATACATATGTTAGTCCCTGAATGTGTTGCTTATTCTTTTAGGATAGGCACTTAATGTATTGTCTATTCCATTAGGAATTCTAAGGAGCTGCCAGTATGTAAATGTCATAATTCCAGGAAATATTCTTTTTTAAAAAAACATTTTTTTAAAGATTTTATTTATTTATTTGAGAGAGAGAGAGCAGAGCAGAGGGAGCGGCAAAGGCAGAGAGAGAAGCAGATTCCCTGCAGGGAGTCTGATGCTGGGCTAGATCCCAGGACCTCGGGATCACGATCTGAGCTGAAGGCAGATGTTTAACCCATTGAACCACTCAGGCGCTCCAATCTAAGGAAATATTCTTTTGTAATTAGCATTTTGAAACTATGGTAGGCTGGTAAGGAAAGATATTTTTGGGATCTCTAGATAAAATTGAGTACATTCTTTAATTTTTATTATGGGATCTTAACTTGATTATTTATATGATTATTAGATCATATAAATACAGTACAGATTTATATGATTAATCATATACAGTAAAATGGAAGTATAGATCTCTTTTATTGGGAACACAAAGGAGTTGCACATGAGACTGTCATTAGGTATTATAAAAAAGTACTTGCCAAAAAATTTGTTTTTGAATGATTGCTTGAAAGAAGTACAATTATTTATTCCTCTGGGTACACTGTATTACTCTGAAATAACACCAGAATCTCAGAGGTGTAAGTGCATCAGTCCTATTGCTTTGAGAGTTCATAGACTTACACTCTGATACATTCACTGAGATTACCCTTCAGTTAAAAAAGAAATTAAAGCCTTATGATGCGGCCAAAGCATATTCAGAGGAAAATTAATGGCCTCAAATTAAGAATAATATTACATTACTTAAAAATTCAACAAAAAACCCCAAAGAACAACAAAGAGCAAATAAAACAATAAAAGCAGAAAAGCAAAAAGAAGCAATTCCTAATGATAAGTGCAGAAATAAATTTAGAAAAAACATAATATTGACAAGTTAAGAAAAACTTCTCAAAGAAATTACAAAGTAGACAAATATATAGATTCTCCATTCTGGAGGGAGAGGAGAAGTCAGAAACACACCACTTTGATACTATCATGGAGCTATAACCAAGAAAGATAGGTTTTGAGAGATCACAAATCTGTGCCAATAAATTGTATAATTAAATATGTCCCAAATATCGCAGGGGACACTCTAAAAACATTATTTGCTATTTGCTATCTGAAATTCGCCTCAGATCCTTTGTGAAACAGTATTAGAGAACAAATGAATAAATGAATGAACACATGGGTGAAAAAAATGCCCTGGGTAAATTGTCTCAAAAGGAAAATTTTGAGACATCTTTTTACAGTCTGTAGGAAGGACTCAGAGTTTTTTCCTCTATAATGGCTTGTAGTAGAGTTGTGCTCAACAGTTTGTAGACTGGCTTCGTAAATTAATACCAGGCACCTTTGCTGCTTCTCTCTCTCTGCTTCCTTTTTTCCTCTCTCCCTGTTCTTCCTTTCCTACCTTCTTCCCCTTTTATCTCTCTCCCTTTTTCTTAGAGGTTTTCTTTCATTTATCTCATCGTGAAAAAGAAAACCTTGGACTTGTTTTTAGATTCATACTGGAGAGAAAAAAGTTATGAGAAAAGATGAAAGGATCATTGGTTTTTTTCAGCCCAATGTAATAAAAGCAGAAAGTGATTTCATATTAGCACCAAGTCGTTTTTTTCAACTTCTTTTTGATTACCAGAGAAAGGTCCCATATATCATCTTTTCTTTGTAGGCAATAGAAGGCAAGAGTAGGGCTTTTAACTTTATGTGAAAAATATGGAGGAGCACATTACTGTCAAGGAAATTGTGATTGGTTATAATGGTCATTTCAGGTAAATTTTTGGAATTTATCCATTTGGAAAATACACTGTGCAATGTATGCCTTACAAAGAGTCACGGGGGACTATCTGAGCTTCTTAAATATTTCAGATGATTCTCTACATTTGCAACATCTTCTCAAAAATTTTTCTTTTATCAGTTTAAATTTTAGAGTGTAATATATGGTACTCGGGGGAATGAATTACTTCCTCACATTATGAATCCGTGTTGGCTTGTTTCCCTGTCCTAGATGACTACATATACTCTATTTTCAGGCTTCTCAAAATATTCCTGTGCTCTTTATTTCCAGGACTGCTGCTGCATCCCATATGAAAAGCAGAGGATAAAATGAAGATTTTTCAGTGCAACATGCAATACTGGCTGTTTCCAGCTCTTCTGGCAATTGCTTATTTTTGTACCATTGTCCAGGGTCAAGGTAATGCAAAACTTTAAGATAATCATTAGGGTCTGGGACTCTAGATGCATTGGTTCTGTTTATTATTTTTTACTTTATTTACTCTTATAGTATTTCATGGCTTCTTCTGTGTTTCTAGGCAGGGCCATTTGTTGGCTTTTACTCAGTTTTACTGTCTACCTTGTAGAAATGTGCCACAACTTTGATGAGGGTTAAGCCCTCACCAGTGACTAAGCATAGTAATTTTGTGGTGGTTTGTTAAACAGCTTGTTCTTCACATGCTTCTGGAAAGACTGTGCAGATTTAATTTGTAAAAGTCAAATTCACATGCTCCAAAATCGGTTCCATTAATGAGAAGCTATATGGGTGTAGATTATCTACCCTAGTCATGCCTTGTCTCTTAAATAGAAGGTCTACAAAGTATAGCTACCACTTCCTACTTAGTCTTTATTATTCTATTCCTTTCTTTAGAAACTAGCACATAGCATAAAGGTCACTAAAAGCCTGACAGAGGCTGATATGCCATTTTAAGCATTTCCAAAGATTTTAGCTTTGTTTTATTTGAACTTAGTTTTTGAAATCTATTATTTGTATTACTTGGGTCTGCAATTTTATTCTCAATTTCTCCTCATTTTTTTAAAGTATGTTAAGAGTCCGTAAACTACCTCTCATGGGCCACATCCGACCCACTGCTTGGTTTTGTCATTAAAGTTTTATTGGAATGCAGATATTTATTTACATATGTCTGTGGCTGCTTCACATTGCGAAGTCCAGTAGTTGTGATAGAGACTGTAGGGTGCAAAGCCTGAAATATTTATTATCTGGGCTTTTGCAGATAAAGTGTGCTAACCTCTGAAGTGCACAACATGTATAAGTGAGCAAAACTCCATTACTAGGTAAACGTGCTAATCTTGCAAAAACAGAAATGTTAGTGCTGAAATAGTCATTCATCAGCTTAGCAAGGAAATCCTAATGTGATAAGGAACGTTATTTTAGGAGTGTTAAATGTCTAATGTTTGGAATTTATGGTTATAGAAAAGTCAAATGTTAAGAACCACCACACCCTGCTTCCTTAAAGTGAGGCATGCTTGTTTGGAAAAGCATGGAACTTGACCCTTTGCATGTTCAAATAGTGTTAAAGCCCTATTTCCAACTGCTTCATGCAGCACATAGGAAACAGACAGACAAATTCTTCTTCCCCTGATTGTATTAATACAAGAATGCTTTCAGCAGTGATCCTAGAAATCCCAGATAACCTGCCATCTATGCTGTGGGATATGAGACACAAGTCCTTTGGAACAAAGGGCAGGAAAATCACAAAGCCCCTCAGAGTTGCCACCTTAGTCTAACATAATTCGGGAATGGTCATCCTGGCAGAGAATGTGAACCTACATTGGCTCAAAATAGCTGTTTATAGCTAGATTATTCCAGCATCTTTTTTTTTAAATTTTATTTATTTATGATAGTCACAGAGAGAGAGAGAGAGAGGCAGAGACACAGGCAGAGGGAGAAGCAGGCTCCATGCACCGGGAGCCCGACGTGGGATTCGATCCCAGGTCTCCAGGATCGCGCCCCGGGCCAAAGGCAGGCGCCAAACCGCTGCGCCACCCAGGGATCCCTCTTTTTTTTTTTAAAGACAAGTTGTTAAATGAACTGTAACACAGAAAACATATTGTGTTGGCTGTAAGAAAAAAAAAGTGTGTATTGCATCACAGAATGGTGGGACTAATATTTTCTCAGTATTTCATAGTAAATCTGTACTTGTTTCCAGCAATGTTTATTTTGGATGGTTACAAGCAGAAACCACTGAAGATAAAGTAACTGTCATTAAAAACCTCAAACATATAAAATTGAAGACTTTGCATCAGGGCTAGATTTAACTTTGTAAAGATCCCTGTGTTAAGAAATTAATACATATTTTTTTTAATTTTTATTTATTTATGATAGTCACAGAGAGAGAGAGAGGCAGAGACACAGGCAGAGGGAGAAGCGGGCTCCATGCACCGGGAGCCCGACGTGGGATTCGATCCCGGGTCTCCAGGATCGCGCCCTGGGCCAAAGGCAGGCGCCAAACCGCTGCGCCACCCAGGGATCCCAATACATATTTGTTGTTGTTAGTAGTAGTCAAACATGTTTGGACAGTTGAGAATATTTTCTTTACTGCTATTTTCAGCATCTTTATAATAGGTCATGAAACGTAACATAGTAGGTTCTAAGCAAGATAAAAAGAACCCCCCCTCCCAGTATATCCCACAGTAAATTTCTCTAAAATTTTAAGTTCTCCTATTTATAGAACATTGGGAAGTACATTTTTAAAAAGGGTTTATTTATTTATTTGAGAGACCCAGAGAAAGTGAGAGCAAGAGGAGGGGCAGAGGGAGAGGGAAAGAAATCCTCAAGCAGATTCCCTGGTGAGCTCGGAGCCCACCCCAGGGCTCAGTCCCAGGACCCTGAGATCCTGATCTGAGCTGAAATTAGGAGTCAAGACTTAACCAACTGAGCCACCCAGGCGCCCCTGGGCAGTGCATTTAATTGAAAAATGACCAAGATAAAAAGCCAAGGTTTTTGTTGTTTGTTTGGGTGTTTTTAGATCACTTGGAAAAATAAGCCAAATACTCTGCTGCTTAAAGGTCATTTACTTAATAAATATAAGACGTTGTTCTATTGATACTGTACCTAAAACTACGTTTTGAAAGAGAACACATTCTCACTGCCCATACTACTCCATCTAGATCAGTCAGAGGTTTTTGGTTGCAAATTAAAAAAACTTTGGGCAGCCCTGGTGGCTCAGCAGTTTAGCACCACCTTCAGCCCAGGGCAAGATCCTGGAGACCTGGGATCGAGTCCCATGTCGGGCTCCCTGCATGGAGCCTGCTTCACTCTCTGCCTGTGTCTCTGCCTCTCTCTCTCTCTCTCATGAATAAATAAATAAAATCTTAAAATAAAAAACTTTTTCTGGACACTGGAAGAAAAAAAATTGCTGGGAGGTAATGAAGTAGCTCATATCATTAAAGTTGAAGTTAAGTAATTAAGTTTTAAAAGGGTAAGAGGGATCCCTGGGTGGCTCAGTCGCTTAGCGCCTGCCTTCAGTCTAGGGTGTGATCCTGGAGACCCAGGATCAAGTCCCAGGTTGGGCTCCCTGCATGGAGCTTGCTTTTTCCTCTGCCTGCCTCTCTCTCTCTCTCTCTCTCTCGGTGTCTCTCATGAATAAATAAAATCTTAAAAAAAAAAAAAAAGGATAAAACTCTAGGAACACCCCGATAAAATTTCTAGGAAATAGTGACCGACTTTTTTAGGGCATGTCATTGCAGTGAAATGATGGGCTGTTTTCCTTCCTTCCTTCCATTGCTGGATACAAGTTTCAGATTCTTGGGAGAGTCTGCTGGACATGGTTTGAGTCATTTTCTCACCCAGGAGAATATGGCTGATTGATAGCACAGCTGTTGCTCCATGCAATGCAGAGGGAATATTGTTCCGGGGAAGAAGACAGCATGGCACTAGAAAAGGCAGACAGGAGGTGATCATGGGTAGTGAAGAACATATCTTCATTTCAGTATTCCTGATAAAAAGTAGTGTTTCAGGGGGATCCCTGGGTGGCTTAGCGGTTTGGCACCTGCCTTTGGCCGGGGGCACGATCCTGGAGTCCCAGGATCGAGTCCCACGTCAGGCTCCTGGCATGGGGCCTGCTTCTCCCTCTGCCTGTGTCTCTGCCTCTCTCTCTCTCTCTCTCTCTCTCTCTGTGTCTATCATAAATTTTAAAAAAATCTTTAAATAAAAAAGTAGTGTTTCCGGAAATTAATGAAAATATTTTATTAAAAATAAATCTTTGAGGGTACCTGGGTGGCTCAGTCAGTGGAGCATGTGACTCTTGATTTCAGCTCAGGTCATGATCTCAGGGTGGTGAGATGGAGCCCAGCCTCAACTCTGTGCTGGGCTTTGAGCCTGCTTAGGATTCTCTCCCTCTCCCCCCTTTATCCTCTACCTCTCCCTCCCCACCTCCAAAACCCATGCACAGTCTCTCTAAAAAAAAAAAAAAAAAAAAGAAAAGAAAAAAAGAAAAAAAAAGGACTCTTTGCATAGGTTGTCACATATCAAAACAACAAGATTTCAGTTGTTGAGTTGAAGTGAAAAAAAGGAAAAAAGAAAGAAAGGGAGAGAAGGAAGGAAGGGAAGGAAAGAAGGATGGAAAGTTAACCCTTAATAGTCACATTATGAAATATAACTTCCCAAATGCCTGTTGATAACAGTGAGGCTCCAATAAATAACATAAACATTCATTTTTCTGACTATAGATTTGATTTCTATGAGAATAATTGTAGTGATATTTGAGGGTTTAAAAAAACTTCCTTCTCAAAAAGAAAAAACACCCACAGCACAACAAAACAAAAATAGCTCCCCTGGGATATCAGAAAGGGAGACAGAACATAAAGACTCCTAACTCTGGGAAACAAACTAGGGGTGGTGGAAGGGGAGGAGGGTGGAGGGTGGGGGTGAACGGGTGACGGGCACTGAGGGGGGCACTTGACGGGATGAGCACTGGGTGTTATTCTGTATGTTGGTAAATTGAACACCAATAAAAAATAAATTTATTAAAAAAATAAAAATAAAAAAATAAACGTTCTCAAAAAAAAAATAGCTCTATACATTCAATAACGAGCCAAAACCTGTAGTAGGGAGGAAAATAAGGAATGGATCCTTCTCATTCTTTCTCCTCAATTCTCCTTCAGGATGTAATACATATATTCACAAATGTTGTATTTGGCTCAATCCCACACAGGAAGCCTGGCTTCACCATGCAAGGAATGAGTTGGTTGGCTTGCCCTGGGTTCTTGCTGTGTACCAGAAAGCAAACTTTACACTTGTTTTTTTTTTTTTGTCTTCTTAAAAAGCTTAGAATTTTAACTGATATGAATTAAATTCTGAGTCAAATTCATGTCAACATTTATAATTATTATTGGAAGTTAAGTGTACGTATAGAAGCACCTCCTTTGTGCTTGCAAAAAGATAACTAATGGGTCTGGCAATGAATATACCCAACTTTTTGTTTCATGAGATAAGAACAATTATTTCTACATTGCATTTACAGTGTTTCTGTCAATCTTTGCTATCTCGCTCTGGCACAAGTCCCAGTGTCTTCCATACAGAGAAAATAATCAACTTTGAAGTTTGAAACTATGATCTCATGCCTCCTTCTTTCTTAACTAGCATTTTTTTTCTGTTCACTCTTTACCCCCTAAAGGCAAAAAATATAAAGGAAATGTGAACTTTGTGTCTAACCCAGATTTTTATTTACTGATTGTGAGAGTATTTTTGCTTATATAGGCAATGAATGTGGTCTGTTGTTAAAAGAGAATGGTGGTATTGCCTTTTGCTAGCAGTTCTAATAGGAGTGCTGTCATATGTACCACTTGTAAATTGTTTAAAAAGTTGAACACTGATGGATTTAGCTGTTGCATTTGCTGAAGCTGTGTTTCCAAGAGTAGTTTAATGGAAGCCAATGCCACTCTGGGTCTGGTGTACCATCTGTATTGTCTGGGCATGATCCACGGGATCAGAGCATGGTCATTGTCATCTTCACTTTCTCCTGGGAAGACTAGGGCTATTGATTAAAAATATGTGGCATGGCTGTAAATTCAGACCACATTTAAAGAACAGTAGCCTGGGTAGAAAATGCTGTAAAGATATCTCATCTTTAATCTAGGAATTCTGAATGTCATTGACTTATTTGCCCTCCTTGAGAAGTCAGCATCCCTGGGGTACCGATAGTATTGGTTGATCCTCTTACAATGGTCTAGACTGAGGCCTTCATCCTGCTTGTTGTTCCTCTCCACTTGCTGATTCCTAGGCATGTCAGCTGTATTTCGCCAGAACATTCATGCAGAGCTTTGTAATAAGCGTGGCCAATGATGTCTACAAGCCCACTGGCAAGATTTGGCCAAGAAACTGGATATATTTAAAATGCTTTAATTCTTATTTTACATCTTCTTCCATAATTAATAGGAGCCTACCTATGCATAGATTATTCTCGCCAAGTTCCAGATTAAGCAAGATAGTAATAGTTCTTCGGTTCATCCAAATGTTAGGTTTGGCCACCTTCCTCTTGAATTTCAAAATAGTTATGATAAATCTATATTTTCCCATAAACGAGAGAAATGTAAATTCTTTCTTCCATTCAAATTGAGAAGGGGAAGTTAATGTTTTTGCTTTGCATGGCTAGCATTTTCTACTAGAAGTAGTAAAGGGCAGTAGAAGGAGAATACCTACTCTTAAGATTGGCTATTTCATTGCTTATTGATTTTGGATGAGTGGGTAGTTTGTAGAGTAAGTCACTTATTCATCTAGCTCAGTGAAGGGTGCCTTCTTGAGATGGATCTTCTGCCAAAGAAACAGAGCATTTCACTGGGTTCAGGGATTGTCACTCACCAGTATGTGAACTTGGGCAAGTCTCTAGCTTCTCTTTGGTTCTCTTATATATAAAATTCAGATAGCAGTGTATTTTTGTGAGAATTAAATGAGCTTTTGAGTTCACCCCTTTAATGAAGTGAGGGCAGGGGGAGGAAACATTTATTGACCACCTATTACATTGCGTTATACTCATTATCCTATTGTACGTTTGCCATCTATCTTGTGCGGAATGCATTGCTGTCACCTTTTCTAAAAATAGAGCTTTGGAAGAAACAATCACTCAAGATTCTTATCTAATAAGTGACATAACTGGAGTCAAATTAATGTCCAAACCTCATATTGTGCCACATGCCTATTAAGGAGAATGTTTGTTTCCCCCACCCCCACCCATTCTTTCTGTTTCCTAAAGTGAGAAAGAAAGGCAGGGCATAAAAGTGGGTAGTGTTAAATCTTCTGTTACATAAAGCTTTTCTTTTTTGACAAACTAATTTTGGTACTATGTAATTAAAATCTTATTAAAATATTTCTTTTGAAATTCTGGAACACTGATGTAGAGTTCCAAAAACATGTTTTGAAGTTTGAATGACATACACAAAAGTAATAGAGACCTATCCATTTTATGAACAATCAGAAAGGATTAAATGTACTGGCATGGTTCATGACCATATGCTGTGTTTCTTTCTGAAAGATATAAATCAACTACACCTCAAGAATGGATCAAAGTGTGTAAAATATAATTATATTTTATTTGGTTCTTTTTATTTTGGTCTTTTATAATCTCTTAAATGTTTATAAATAAAGATCTTGTTACTATAATATGTCCATGACAACCTTCTTAAATGACCTTATCGTAAAAAATACTGGATTACTAACGTGAAAACTCTGAAGGCATAAAACAGGTCCCAGTGGAATAGATTTTAAAAGCTCAGATGTTCCAAGTTGAAAAAAAAACTCACCCTTGTAACATAATGAATGCATTTTACAAGATTGGCTTCAATTTAAACTAGAGTATTAAATTTTAACCCTCAATCATTGGTCTTTGTCATAAGGTCAGTACCATTTGATAAATGCTTATCTCTTGAGTGAGAAACAGATGCTCTTTGGTTTGTATCATTGTGCGAACTGATCAATTCATTAATGGGGTTATAGAAAGAGCATATCTTGAGGCTGATGAAGTCATATGTTTTGATTTCATTATGTTGACTTCAGTTTAACTAATGGCAGCTCCAGTGTTCCAACATATAAACAATTACTGTTTTTTCTTTTGCAGTGGCTCCACCCACACGGTTAAGATATAATGTATTATCTCATGACAGTATACAGATTTCATGGAAGCCTCCAAGGGGGAAATTTGGTGGATACAAACTTCTTGTGACTCCAGCTTCAGGTAAAAACAGTTGATTGTGTTTTCTAGAGCATTGGAAACTTCTTACACATTGGTAACTAAACAAGTGAAGTAGGGAGTGTTGCTTTAAAATCATTTGAAAGTTTTTTTTTTAATTTAATATTTGAACTTGAAATCTAATCAAGGCAATAATGTTCCTAAAGTCTAAAGAGTCACTATTAGGCTCCCCATAATTCTCCTTGGGAGAAATTTCCAGGCTATTGACTATTACCTCTGTTCACTACCTCTGTTTCAACATAGTATGAATATTTTTGGTCTGTTGACACTTAAAAAAGAATACAGTACATCTGGAAGGCCAACGCTTGTGGCTAGCTGTGTAAATTATGATTAATTAACTTGATAGTATATTATTCAGCTGTTATACATTAAAATGATGTAAGCTAAATAGACATTGTGAAAATAAGTGATCAATTAAATCAGGAAAAGAAAAAGAGATTTATTGATCATGAAGATAAAGTAGTTATGCAAAATTTTTAACATTAAATTTTGCTTGAAGTTTTTTCTTTCTTCTATTGTATGTTTTTGTTATACAAATAGAATCAACTAAAACAACACAGAGTATATAGAGGGATTGCTGTTGTTACACAGGGGGCATGGCGGCAAAGAGCAGGTCAACATGATGGAATGCTTGAGTTCCACACCTAGTTCTGTGGTGTATAAGAAATGTCCTTTGGGCAACTTATTATCCTCTCAGTTCTCTGAGTTTTTCTTTCTTTCTTTCTTTTTTTTAAAGATTTTATTTATTTATTCATGAGAGGACACAGAGGGAGAGAGAGAGAGGTAGAGACATAGGCAGAGAGAATCAGGCTCCCTGCAGGGAGCCCAATATGGGACTCCATCCCAGGACTTCAGGATCACACCCTGGGCCAAAGGCAGGCGCTAAACCGCTGAGCCACCCAGGGATCCCAGTTCTCTGAGTTCTTATGTAAAATGCAGAAATAGCACTAGTTCCCATCTCATGGACTTGCTGTAAGCATGGAACTCAAAATGTGGTCTGGAAATCAGTACCATAGGCATCAGCTAAGAGCAAATGCAGAATATTGGTCAGCACCTCCCACCTGCTGTATCACCATCTGATCTTTACAAAGATCCCCATTTGACTCCTATGCACGTTAAATCTGAGAAGCACAGTTTGTGAGGACTAAATGGTATGGGGATCGCCTGGATCGCACGAGGAGAGAACCTGCCCCTTCCTGGAGTATATTTGAAGATGTATATTGCATCTCCAAGGACAAAAAAAAAAAAAAAAAAAAAAAAAAGAAATCCACCAGGCACCACTGAGTTCAATGGAAGGGGACAGAGGCCCATGCAGAGGGGGAATAACAAGGTGGAAACTTTTCCCTGTGCTGCATCATTGACTCCAGGCACCTGCTCGGCCTTCCAATTGCTTTTCTGGGACAGAATTGTGACCACCTGCAAGTCACACGCTGCGAGGCTCCCCTCCAGGGGAGGGAGTGGGTCCACACCTTGCCAGATTGGGAGTTTTTAATGCCAGCCCTGTACCAGAGATAAAACACAGGAGAACTGTGGTGCCAGGTGTGCTGACAGCCTGGAGACAGACAGGTTGAGGGCAGAGATCTAATAGAAGCCATGGACATGGGAGGAGGGAGGGGAGAGTGTTTGCTTTTCTGTGAGGGTTTCCTGAACGGTGTTGGGTGCTAGTTCCTCTTCCCTGGGACAGGAGGGAGGGGAGTGATACCACCATCCACCCCTGCCCACCAGCAAGGTCAGCACCCCCAGTGGAAACTGGAGCTGCTTACACCAAACCCAACCCCCCTGTACCCTTACTAGGGCAGGTCTGTGAGCCTGCACAGCAGGCCTCTCCCCCAGAAGATCAACACAGGCCCCCCGCATGTCCCAAGTCTACTGATCATAGGGTGCTGCAAAGCATCAGCTTCATTTCTGGTGGGAATAGGACAAGGCTTTCCCTTTTTTATTTTACTTTTTAAATTTTTCTTTAGAATCAGGCTTATGGTATTTGTTCATTTGTTTGTTTGTTTTTTGTTTCCTTTTCTCATTTTTTGAATCAGCCTTCTTTTTTTCTTTTTTTTTCCTTCCTTTTTTCTTTTTCTTTGGAATCAGGCTTACAGTTTTTTCTTTAGACAGAAACCTAGGCAAAATGACAAGAAGGAGGAATTCTTCCCAAAAGAAAGATAAAGAAGAAATCATAGTCAGGGATCCACTCAAAACAGATATAAGTAATATATCTAAACAAGAATTTAGAATGACAGTCACAAAAATACTATCTTAGCTTGAAAGAATCATAGAAAACAGCAGAAAAGCCCTGCTGTGGAGATAAAAGACCTAAAAGCTAGTCAGGCTGAAATAAAAAATACTGTAACAGAGATGCAAAACTGACTGGATATAATCACAATGAGGATGAAAGAAGCAGAGGAATGACTAGGTATATAGAAGATAAAATTATGGAAAATAATCAAACTGGAAAGAAGAAGAAAACTATTAGATCAAGGATATAGACTAGGGAACTCAGTGATTCCATAAAGCACAGCAATATCTGTATCCTAGGAGTCCCAGAAGGAGAAGAGCAGGAAAAAGAGCCAGAAGGCTTATTTGAACAAATTATAGCTCAGAATTTCCTTAATCTGGGGAAGAAAACAGGCATTTAAGTCCAACAGGGACAGATAACTTCCCTCAAAATTAACAAAAATAGATCAACACCAAGACATATCATAGTGAAACTTGCAAAATACAAAGATAAAGAGAGAGTTCTGAAAACAATGTGGGACAAAAGATCCTTAACCTACAAGGGTAGACTTAAGGTTAGCAGCACACCTGTCCACAGAAACCTGGAAGGCCAGAAGGTAGTGACATGACATAATCAGTGTGCTGAATGGGAATAAATGCAGTAAGACTACTATATCCAGCAAGGCTGTAATTCAGAATAGAGGGAGAGATAGAGAGTTTACAAGATAAAGAAAAACTAAGGAGTTCATGAGCACCAAACCAGCTCTGCAAGAAATATTAAAAGGGACCCTTTGAATGGAAAAGAGAAACCAAAAACAACAAAGAGTAGAAAAGAACAGAGACAATCTATAGGAACAGCAATTTTATGGGTAATACTATGGCACTAAATTTGTATCTATCAATAATTACTATGAATGTGAATGGACTACATGCTCCAATCAAAAGACATAGGGTATCATAATGGATAAAAAACCCAAACCCATTGATATACTGTTTAGAGACTCATAGATCCAAAGATTGAAAGTGAGGGGATGGAGAACCATTTATCATGCTAATGGACATCAAAAGAAAGCTGGCATAGCCATCCTTATATCAGACAAACTAGATTTTAAACCAAAGACTGTAATAAGAGATGAAGAAGGGCACTATATCATAATAAAGGGGTCTATACAACGAGAAGATCTAACAATTGCAAATTTTTATGCCCCCAACTTGGGAGCAGCCAAATATATAGATTAATTAATAACAAACTTAAAGAAACTCATTGATAATAATACAATAATAGTAGAGGATTTTAACACCACATTCACAGCAATGGAAAGATCACCTAAGCAGAAGATCAACAAGGAAACAATGGCTTTGAATGACACACTGGACTAGATGGTCTTCACAGATATATTCGGAACATTTCATCCTAAAGCAGCAGAATGCACATTCTTTTCAAGGCACATGGAACATCCTTTAGAATAGATCATATACTGGGTCACAAATAGGGCCTCAACCAGTATAAAAAGATGGAGATCATACCATGCATATTTTCAGACCACAATGCTATTAAACTTGAAGTCAACCGTAAGAAAAAATTTGGAAAGACTACACAAATGGAATTTAGAGAACATCCTACTACAGAATGAATGGATTAATCAAGAAATTAAAGAAGAAATAAAAAAATACATGGCAGCAAAAGAAAATGAAAACATGATAGTCTAAAACCTTTGGGATGCAGCAAAGGCAGTCAGAAGAGGGAAGTATATAGCAATACAGGCCTTCCTCAAGAAGCAAAAAAAGTCTCAAATACACAACCTAACCGTACACTTAAAGAAGCTGGAAAAAGAATAGCAAATGAAGCCTAAAACCAGCAGAAAAAGAGAATAATAAAGATTAGAGCAGAGATAAATGATTTAGAAATGTAAAAACCCCAATAGAACAGATAAACAAAACAAGGAGCTGGATCTTTGAAATTAATAACATTGATAAGCTCCTAGCTAGGCTTATCAAAAAGAAAAGAAAAAGGACCCAAATAAATAAAATCATGAATGAAAGAAGAGAGATCACAAACAGCATCACAGAAATACAATTATAAAAGAATATTATGAGCAATTATATGCCAAGAAATTGGGCAATCGGGAAGAAATGGATAAATTCCTAGAAACAAAAACTACCAAAACTGAAACAGGAAGAAATAGAAAATTTCAACAGACCCATGACCAGCAAAGAAATTGAATAAGTAATCAGGGGCACCTGTGTGGCTCAGTTGGTTAAGTGTCTGCCTTCGGCTCAGGTCATGATCCCAGGGTCCTGGGATTGAGCCCCATATTAGGCTCCCTGCTGAGCTTCTCCCCCTCCCTCCACTCCTCTCCCTGTTTGTGCTCTCTCTTTCTCTCTGTCAAATAAATCAATAAAAGTCTTTAAAAAAAAGAAATTGAATCAGTAATTAAAAATCTCCCAACAAATGAGTCCAGGGCCAAATGACTTCCCAGGGGAATTCTCCCAAGCATTTAAAGAAGAAGTAGTATCTGTTCTTCTGAAACTGTTCCAGAAAACAGAAATGGAAGGAAAACTTCCAAACTCATTCTATAAAACCAGCATTACCTTGATTCCAAAACCAGACGAAGGACCCACTAAAAAGGAGAATTACAGACAAGTTTTCCTGATGAACACATATACAAAAATTCTCAACAAGATACCAGCTAATCAAATCCAATGGTACATTAAAATAATTATTTATCATGATCAAGTGGGATCTATTCCTGGACTGATATCTGCAGATCAACCAGTGTGATTCACCACATTAATAAAAGGATGAGAACCACATGATCCTCTCAATAGATGCAGAAAAAAGGATTTGACAAAGTACAGCATCCTTTCTTTTTTTTTTTTTTGTACTTTATTTTTTAAAAAAAGATTTTATTTATTTATTCATAGAGACACAGAGAGAGAGAGAGAGTAAGAGAGAGAGAGAGTCAGAGACACAGGCAGAGGGAGAAGTGGGCTCCATGCAGGGAGCCCGACATGGGACTCAATCCCAGGTCTCCAGGATCACGCCCTGGGCTGCAGGCGGCGTTAAACCACTGTGCCACTGGGGCTGCCCACAGCATCCTTTCTTGATAAAAACCCTCAAGAAAGTAGGGATAGAAGGAACATACCTCAATATCATGAAGGCCATATATGAAAGACCCACAGTAATATCATCCTCAGTGGGGAAAAACTGAGAGCTTTTCCTGGAAGGTCAGGAATGCACCAAGGATGTCTCTCTCACCACTGTTACTCAGCATAGTATTAGAAGTCCTAGCCTCTCTCTGCGTGGAGCCGGCTTCTCTCTCTGCCTGTATCTCTGCCCCCCTCTCTCTCTCTCTCTCTGTGTCTCTATGAATAAATAAATAAAATCATAAAAAAATCTAAAAAAAAAGAAGTCCTAGCCTCAACAATCAGACAACAAAAAGAAATAAAAGGCATCCAAATTGCCAAGACAGAAGTCAAACTTTCACTCTTCATAGACCACATAATTCTCTATGTAAAAAAAACCAAGTCTCCACCAAAAAATTGCTAAAAGTGATACATGAATTCAACAAAGTCACAGGCTACAAAATCAATGTACAGAAATCTGTTGCATTTCTACACACCAATAATGAAGAAGCAGAAAGAGAAATCAAGGAATTGATCCCATTCACAACTGCACCAAAAACCATAAGATACCTAGGAATAATAAACTTAACCAAAGAGGTAAAATGTACTGAAAACTAGAATATTTCTGAAAGAAATTGAAGAAGACACAAAGAAACGGAAAATCATTCCTTGCTTATGGATTGGAAGAACAAATATTGTTAAAATGTCAATACTACCCCAAAACAGCCTTCACATTTATCAAAATAACACCAGCATTTTTCGCAGAGTTAGAATAAACAATGCTAATATTTGTATAGAACCAGAAAAGACTCTGAATAGCCAAACTAATGTTGAAAAAGAAAACCAAAGCTCAAGGCATTGCAATGCCATATTTCAAGCTGTAATACAAAGCTGTGATCATCAAGACACCATGGCATTGGCATAAAAACAGACACATAGATCAATGGAGCCAAGTAGAAAACCCAGAAATGGACCCATAACTCTGTGGTTAACTAAGCTTCAACAAAGCAGGAAAGAATATCCAATGGAAAAAGGACAGTCTCTTCAACAAATGACGTTGGGAAAACTGCACAGTGACATGCAGAATAATGAAACTAGGCCAATTTCTTATACCATGCACAAAAAATAAATTCAAAATGGATGAAAGACCTAAATGTGAGGTGGGAAACCATCAAATCCTAGAGGAGAACACAGGCAGCAACCTCTTTCACCTCAGCTGCAGCAACTTCTTGCTAGACATATCTCCATAAGTGAGGGAAACAAAAGCAAAAATGAACTATTGGGACTTCATTAAGATAAAACTTATGCACAGCAAAGGAAACAAAACTAATAAGTGACCTAAGAAATGGAAGAAGATATTTGCAAATGACAAATCAGATAAAGAGCTAGTATCTAAAATTTATAAAGAATGTATCAAACTGAACAGCCAAAAAAACAAATAATTGATTTACAAAATGGCAGAAAACATGAACAGACATTTCTCCAGTGAAGACATACCAATGGCCAACAGACACGTGAAAAAATGCTCGACATCACTTGTCAAGAGGAAAAGACAAATCAAAACCACAGTGAGATACCACTTTATACCAGTTAGAATGGCTAAAATTAACAAGACAGGAAACAACAAATGTTGGAGAAGATGCAAAGAAAGGGGAACTGTCTTACACTCTTGGTGGGAATGCAAACTGTGTAGCCATTCTGGAAAACAGTATGGAAGTTCCTCAGAAAATTAAAAATAGGAATAAGCTATGACTCACCAATTGCACTACTAGATATTTATTCAAAAGATACAAAAATACTGATTTGAAATACTGATTTGATCAGTATTTGAAAAATACTGATTTTGAAGGCACATGCACCCCAGTATTTATAGCAGCACTATCAACAGGTGGAAAAAGAGCCCACATGTCCAACAACTGATGAATGTATAAGGAAGATGTGGCATATATTATATTATATTAATTATATTATATTATATTATATTATATTATATTATATTATATTATATTATATTATATATAGAATATTGGTCAGCCATCAAAAAGAATGAAATCTGATCCCAGGGTCCTAGGATTGAGTTCTGCGGGGAGTCTGCATCTCCGTCTGCCTATGTCTCTGCCTCTCTCTGTGTCTCTCATGAATAAAAAAATAAAATAAAATAAATCTTAAAAAAAAAAAGAATGAAATCTTGGCATTTGCAGCAATGTGGACAGAACTAGAGTATATTATGCTAAGCAAAATAAGTTAGAGGAAGATAAATATTGTAATATTTCACTCGTGGAATTTAAGAAACCAGATGAACATAGGGGAAGAGAGGAAAAAGTAAGATAAAAACAGAGGGGGAGGCAAATCATAAGAGACTCTTAACTATAGGGAACAAACAGGGTCGATGGAGGGGAAAGAGGGTGGGGGGGATGGGGTAACTGGATGATGGGCCTTAAGGGAGGGCACTTGTGATGAGCACTGGTGTTAAACGTAAGTGACGAATCACTAAATTCTCCTGTAACAAGTACTTCCCTCTTCTAACTTGAATTTAAATAAATCTTGTGAGAAAAAAAAAGAGATTCGTGAACATCATTATGAGCTTAAAGGTCAAAAAACAAGTTTCCATTTGTGGTACCTCTGAGAATTCCCCGTGTCTGATCCTGAAAGTTTAGTCTTTTTCCTGCAGGCAACTGGCATTTTAATTTTCCCTGATTAATTGCTGATAATTCTAAACTATTGAGTACCCCACGTAGGTATCATTAAGGAAGCAGGGAGCCTTGGAAGTAACTTGTGTAACCTTCGAACCAAATCTCAGCCAGATCCTTCAATCCCTTCTGCCATCGCACACCCACAAAGCGTACCTCCAGCTCTTACATAAACACCTCTAGAGACAAAAAATAAAAATTGAGAGTGAAAGCAAATTATTTCTTCATGAATACTGGCTATATTTTGTCCAGCGACCCAATGTCTTTATGCAGTGACCCAAGCCAATAAGACAGTGTTGACACTCTGGTATCTACTTGATCAAGCATAAAATAAATAGAGTAAATAAAAAGAGTTATCAACGTAGCTAGACACAAAATGTAGACATTTTAGCACTGCAAGACTTGTTCTAAGTATAGTTTATACCAGGCTTTCCCAGAGTGTGTTCCATGGCAATCTGCAAGATCCTAATAGCTGTTATACCACCAAATGGGTTAATGGTCAAAGAAATTTAAGAAGTCCTATTTTAAAGAGTTTAAAGCTTTTTTTTTATTGTAGAATTATCAACGCCTTTAGTAATATACCTATGCCTCTCAGAGAGGGATTCTAATACAGAGTATTCTAAGAATACTTTTTTTTTTTTTTTTTTTTAGTGAAACACACATTAAGAAAGATTTATTTGGTGCACTTTGTAGTAGATGAGTTTTAAATAGAAGCATTTTTTTTAAAATACAGGTCTTTTTTTAAAAAAGATTTTATTTATCCATTCATAGAGACACACAGAGAGAACGAGAGAGAGAGAGAGAGAGAGAGAGAGAGAGAGAGAGAGAGAGGCAGAGGGAGAAGCAGGCTCCATGCAGGGAGCCCAACATGGGACTCGATCCCAGGTCTCCAGAATCACGCCCCGGGCTGCAGGGGGCGCTAAACCGCTGCACCACCAGGGCTGCTCTAAATAGCAGAAGTTTGTGAAACCAGGTTTAACATCTTGCACATAAATGAGTTTAAAGGAATGGGTTTTGGCAAGAGAAAGGCTCAGTTCTGCCTTCTAGTAGCAGGCTGCGTGGATGATAGCAGCATCAAATTTCAGACATAACATCATTAATTTTATGAGACTATGATTAAAATATATTGTAATCTGTGTCACGTTTAATTCATTCAGCAAATTTCAGATCCTCTTTGCTGTTAGTGCTAGCGGGGTGGAAGTTTTAAACTTCTCCCTTCTCAGACTCAGTAACTGCTGCCAGAAATTAGAAAAGATAGGCATATTTGGAATTTTGCATAAAAGTTGAGTATTTAAGCAACAGTGTTTCCAGGAAAGCCTTAGATGTCAGTCTAATTTGGTGGAGAGATAATGGAGGTTTGAAATACTTTCACGAACCAAGCTAACTTTTAAGTAGCCGGGCAATGATTGGTTCCATCAACATCCTGAGCCAGTTATGCTCAGATTTAAGATAATTAAATTGCTAATGCTTCGGGGATGCTTTGACTCAGTTTAGAGAGACCACAGCAAAAATTCCAGGGTAGGTAATGACATTCAGTCTGTTCATATCTTTCCCTTCACTTTTAAGTGGAGTTCTTTCCTTGAAGACTGTATCTGATGTTGAGGGCTTACTGTCTTCTAATCCTGTACTATGGCTTTTCCTGTGTATAAAAGCAATAATTGCATTATGATGAAAGATTTTTGTAAATGCGTTTTATCTAATTTGGACAACTGTTTTAGTTACCTAATGCAAAGAGTACAACTAAGAATGAGAAAGAACAATATATCAAAAGTAAGTTCTGTGTACATAGGCACCCATATATATTTTTTTAATGTTTTTACCTTGAAAATCTTGTTTGCTAATATATTTTCCTAATATACGCTATTGGCCTGTTACTCAGTACTGACTTACCTTTCTGTTTTATTATAGGTGGAAAAACCAATCAGCTGAATCTCCAGAACACTGCAACTAAAGCAATTATTCAAGGTCTTATGCCAGACCAGAATTACACGGTTCAACTTATTGCATACAATAAAGACAAAGAAAGCAAGCCAGCCCAAGGTCAATTCAGAAGTACGTATTTACAGTTCTTAAAGTGTTACCAGGGGACTCTGTTCCAGCTCTGAGTTGGAGTCTGTGGTAAATATTGTAACAGGTTAAAATTGGATTAGTTAGATTTGAAGAGTTCTTGAAGGATATTTAGTGAAATCTTCCTTCTAGCACTAATACACCTCTGCCCCTCCCTTAACCCATTTCACTGAATGCCTACTTAAATCCTCTAAATTTTACTTCTTAAATGCTCTCGCTCAGACTGTCCTCTGAACCTTATGCAGACATCTCGTCGACATGGTACATAGTAGGTGCTCAGTGAACACTCACCGAATGACTCAGTGGATGATGCCTGCACCTGATCTATGGTATCCCCAGCAAGTGCCAGTCTAGCCTCTACATAAACAATCTATACAACGAGGAAGTCAACTCTTTCTAATAGTGAATCAGTTGACTTTTACTGTTTTCCTGTTATGTGTTGGGTCCCATGACAAACAGCTTTGTGAACATGGTAAATGTTAGGGAGAGAGTTAAATTCAGGGCTCTGTGAAGGGAGATGTTCTGTCTGTCCCAATAATGGGCTTGGATGAGAATGGATGGGGGATGGCTTCATATTTGAGCCAATTATCAAATAGTAAGTTGGGAAGACAGGGCAGGGCAAGGCATGCAGAGATATTCTAAGCAGGGGAGAAAACTCTGAGGTAGCTTCATCCCTGTCATTAGAAAGCCTCCCCTTATATTGAGTGTAAAAATTGTTTTTACAGGCTGTGATTTTCTTTGCTTTTGGGGAGATAGATATTCGTTCATTTGTGTGTTCTTTTCTTCCCCCACATTTAACAAATACATATTGCATGACTACCAAGTGTCAGGCCTTATTTTCGACCCTGGGAACATGACAAATCCCTGCCCCTGTGGACCTTTTATTCTAAGAAGAGACCACAGCAACTCCCTCTTCCTGAGAGTGGCCATTCATATGTGGATGGCAAAGTTTTGTGTATTGTGAATGCAAACAGATGAGGCCTGTCCTGGTTAACTTTCTGTATTACTTCATTGTTACTACAGACTTTAAAAATTCCACCTTATTAAAGGGTAATTTTAAACATATTTAAAAAAATCAGCAGGGTAGTATAAAAAAACCCCAAAGTATCCATCAGTCACTTCAATAATTACCCATTCACAGCCCATCTTGTTACATCTTTTATCCTCCCCCCACCACTCTGCCCTAGTTTTGAAGCAAATTCTGAACTTCATTGCAAATCACAATAGCTTTTCAATTCCTGCCATTAGCTTAATCCACAAATCTGGGAGGCTGTGAGATTCATCCACGAATCTAGAACTGCGTGTGCAACAGTGTTTTAGCTGGATTTTCTGCCCCTCTCTCCTTTTTTCCCCCTTCCTCTTCTAAGTAATGTTTTATGACACATATTTTGGGATTTCGAAATAAAAAAACCCCCAACTTTGTTCACCAGCTACCGCTTGAAACTTCTGAACAAAGACATTTGGTGAATCCACCTGTCAGTAGGACATGCAGATGTTTTAAACATGACATTCTTTTGAGATTCACATTGTCTGGAAGCTCTGGAAAAGGGTTTTATGTTATTTCCAATATAAATCAGCCTCTGTCTGCCTTTTATTGGCACTGTGCTTCAGTTTCTGGCCTCCGACATTCCGAAATGAGTAAGCGAAATAACTCTTCTTAAAGTTTATGAGAAACAGCGAACGGACAAGGAGACATTTACTTTAGATTGAGGGTATTGGAGTTTGTGATTCCAGAGAGTCCATTGGCTGAGCAGCATAAGGAACAGGTAACCTTAGAAAGCTTTTCCAATAGCTATTTACTCAAAGCACTTCAAAGGAAATGCAGTTGTTTTCAGCTTGCTTAGCTCTGCTGAAATCATCTTATTAAGACAGTCTAACTGGTAGTTGATTAACTTATATGTAAGCGCATATATTTCTTAGCTACATCATTATTATTGTCAAGGATTCGTTGTTCCCAAATAAAAATTAAAATAACTTTGGATGGTTTTCTTTTTCATTTTGCTCCTTGTGAGGTGGAGTCTGGTCTCCACTCCCTGGAAAACTTCCATGGTTAGGTCCAGGAAAATGATGAATCAAACAAATGCTGTGCATCTAGGTTTATAATTAGTGTAGAGATTTTAAATCCTCATGAGTCCATCTTCTGATACACAGAGAAGCATGAGACAATGCTGTTGGATTTTAAAGATAGAAAGGCATGTCTGATGTAGTGTATGCATTTGGCCAAGCAAATCAAGCATGGCCTCAAGTTTTTTCATCTGCAAATGGGGGTAATGATATATGCCTATTACTGCATGGATTTAACTCACTTCAACACACAGTAGGGACATGGTTGCTGTTGTCATGATTAAAGCCACTTTGCTTATGACAGTCTGTTTTCCAATTTAATTTGCCTCCTGCATGAAGAAGAGAGCAGTGTGGTATGACATATGTGTTGCAACTTATATATAAAACCTAGGAACGCAGTTGAAAGTGACTGTTTTTATATATTTATATAGCAGAATGGTTTATGGCTCTATTTTGGCAAATTTTCTTTTTGGCTATCATTTTCCTCTTTGGAATGATATTTTGCTAATCTCTGCCTGTAAAATCGTGCCCATCTCTCAAAGTCTGGCTCAAATATCACGTTCCCTATGAAGTGTCCCTGAGTTTCCTCCTCTGGAATTATTCTTTGCCAGATCTATTTCTGCTTCTATCGCCACTCAGCACAGTTGTTCTCATATTAAAATTGCAGATTTCTTTTACTGAATCTAAGCAATTTGAGGCCATGGCCTATGGGTGGGTGGGGTTGAAGATATAGATTTGGGGATTATCCACAGGAGGGTGCACATTAAAATTGTGGGGTGATAAAATTATAGGCGGGGTGTACAGAGATGTAGGGCAAACTTACTATATGATCATGTTTCAGGAATGGAAGCAGAAAAAGGATCCAAAAAAATGATAATATAAAGGAAGAGTCAGAGGAATACAAGAAAATCCAGGATAATGCCTCTGTAAAAACTGACAAAGAATTTAAAGAAGGAAGTGTTCCAAAGTGGTCAACGCTTATAAAGAAGTCAGAGAGTGAGGTCTGAAAAAAATGGATTTAGAAAGATAGAGGGTCAGTGGGAATAGTAGGATCAAGGCATCTTCTTCTTATTATTTTTTAATCTTGGAATATAACCTCTAGGTACCACAAAGCCAAGGAAGGTTTCTAAGGAAACAAATAATAGAACTAGAGCAAACATGACCTTGGCAGCTGGCAAATCTCAAACCCTTTCAGCAAAAGGAAGGAAACCAGTACAATGAAGAGGAGGAGGAAGGGATGATAAGACACGGTTAATGAAATAACGCCCTAGAGAAGGCAAGAAGGATGGTTCAGAGGAAATCCTTCCTTCCCCTTCTTAGCTCACCCTGTAGTAAATCTGCTGATTTCCATGAAGTGAAGGCAACAATTAAATGAAATATCTCACTATAGGATCACTTCTTCCTTTTCATGGATGTTTTATTTGTGCAAAAACCATTGCCACTGGTAGTGGTCTGAACTGGCTCAAAACAAGGTAGGGTGCCAAGCAATAGCTGGAAACTTCTGTGGAGTTTTAAGCAGTGGGAAGTGAAGGTATGAGAGAGTAGATTTGTATGGATATATTAATTCTGGGCTCCTGAATATTTCATACTGGCACTGACAAAGAAATTCTACTACTACTTAGTAGGGAAGTTTTTTTTTTTAAGTTTGAAAGGAAATTATTTTGGGTTTTCCACTCTCTAGTTGCAGATAGACCAACTCCAAATGAGTATCTTCATGGCCAAGATCTTTCTAGAACAGGGGCCATCACATAGGCCTTGTTCAGAGACCAGAAGTTATGTCTTGAATCCTGGGCCAATACTTCCTGGTTTTATGAAATATGTTTTCATTAGTTAGCCTCCTGGTCTTTCCTTCTCTCATGCATGAAATGGGGGTAATCATGCTGATTTTATAACAATTATGACAGGTTGGATTTATTTAATACATCTGCCTGTAGTGAGTACTCAACCAAAATAATTTCTTAAGTGTCTTCCACACCTTCTCGTGACAGGGTTGAAACAAAATAGCACTTCTAATCTTTGGGAATGGAATCCTATCATGGAGCTAATTTCTACTTAATACTCTCAATACTTGCAAGAGTTTTAGCTATGGAATATTTTCTTTTAGTCTTTAATATGACATGCTGCTGTGTTTCTACTTTTCTTCCAGTTAATGATTTGGAAAAAAGAAAGGAACCAAAACCCAGAGTCAAGGTTGTGGATAAAGGAAATGGGCACAAACCGTCTCCACCAGAAGAAGGTCAGTTTTTTGTTTTGTTTTGTTTTGTTTTGTTTTGTTCGGGGATTTCCTTATTTTGGGGGTTCAGTTGTTCTAATTAACACAAGCGATATACACACACCTGGCCATTGGCCCCATCAGAAGAGTGCAGATCTGATACAGAAGTCTCCCTCAGCCCTATGCCACTTCTCCCTTCCTCACATCTAGTAACTGCCAGTACTTTTCTCTCCCTTCCTCTCTGTCTTCAGTACCTTACCAAGTTCTCGTGGATTTATTTTCTATTAAAATACTGGCAGGATCTGTTCATTTCTTTCCACATCTATTGCCAATACTCAGCTAAGCTAAGTTTCTTTTCTGGCATACAGGATTAGTTAGCACACTCTCCATTTATTTTCTACCAAGAAGTTTGAGGAATCTTTTCAAAACAAATCTGACCTTATGCTCCCTCCGCACACACCTTAAAGCTCATTCAAGAGCTTTGCACTGCTCTTAGGACAGAGGCTAGAATTTTTAACTGGCCCTCCATGCCCTGCCTACCTACCTGTATCTTCCTCTCCTTCCTCACCAAACAGCTCACTGCTGTCTAGCCCCGCTGGCTCATTCAGATCCTTTAAAGATCTGGTTTCTCTCTGCTGCACTGTCTACATGAGACACTCTCCCCCATCACTGCTCTACGTAAATACCGCCTCTTTTTCCTGCAAAGCTCATTTCAGTCATCACTTTCTTTAAAACCTTCCCTGACTCCTTTCTTTCTTTCCAGGCCCTCATACAATAACTAATTTTCCTTCACAGCATTTGCTGTAGTTATAATTTTACATTTACTTATAATTGGAATGTTTGCTTTTTCCACTAGACTGTATGATCCAAGAGAATAAGATTGTGTCTGTTTCTGCTCCTTACTGACTCCTCAGTATCTAGTAATTTCTACTACCTAACAGGAGTCTAAGTTAATATTCACTGAATGCAAAGACAACTGAATGGTTTATGAAGAATGCAAAATATGAATTGCTAAGAATATTGTCACCCAACAACCTGCCCCAGTGATTATTTTCATGCTTTGACATATGACTTTTCTGTGAATATACAGACATATATGCACAGCCTGCCATATTGTATTTGTTGTTCTCTGCATTGTTTTTTTTTTTTTTTTCTTCACTTTGAGAACTTTCTATGTTACTGCATACAGGAGGGAGGATAGCCTAGAGGTAAATTGCATCAGCATGCCATTTACCTGCCTGAATTCAAAGCTTTGCCTTAAGCTTGGGTGATTTATGCTATCTTTGCCTTAAGCTTGGGTGATTTATGCTGGTTATTCTAATTTTTATGTCTTTGTTTCTTCATCTAGAATTTATTTCATAAGCTTCTTAGAGATTAACTGTGTTGACAAATGTCAAATGCTTATAATACTGCCTATCAGTAAATAATGTTAGCTGTCAATATTAATCTACCTCATTCCTTTTAAGGGCCAGATAATATAGTAACTGTTTCCCATACTGATGAGCATTTAGTTACTTTATAGTTTTCACTATTGCAAACCTGCTGGAAAAACATACTTCTAAAAGTGGAGGGGTGCCTGTGTGGCTCAGTGGGCTGAGCATCTGACTCTTGGTTTCGGTTCTCCCAGGGTTGTGAGGTCGAGTCCTGTATCAGGATCTGTGCTTAGCATGGAGTCTGTTTGGGATTCTCTCCCTCTCCTGCCACTCTCCCTCTTGTGATCGCTCTCTTTCTAAAATAAATAAATACAATCTTTAAACAAAATAAAAAAATAAAAATAGAATTTCAGTGTTTGGGATCCCTGGGTGGCGCAGCGGTTTGGCACCTGCCTTTGGCCCAGGGCGCGATCCTGGAGACCCGGGATCGAATCCCACATCGGGCTCCCGGTGCATGGAGCCTGCTTCTCCCAATGCCTGTGTCTCTGCCTCCCTCTCTCTCTCTCTCTCTGTGACTATCATAAATAAATTAAAAAAAAAAAAAAGAATTTCAGTGTTTAAGGATATGCATATTTAGAATTTTTGAAAGTGTCTATCACAGTGATACTTTTTCCAATAATTTATTTTTAAAAATAAATTCTTTCCAATATTTGGAATTTTAAATATTTAAAAAATCTTCTCCACAATATTAATTGCTTTACTTTGGATTTCTTTAATTACTAGTAAGGTTGAGCCATTTTGTTTTTCATATCTACAGTGGTCATTGGTATTTTTTCCCCATCTTTGGTCCATGGTCCATTTTTGCTCTGTGTTCCTTGTTTTTTTCTAAGAATACATAGAAGTTTTCTATCTCCACATTTGAGATGCTAAAACTTTTTCTCTTATATTGTCATATTGTTGAAAATATCTTTTCTTGATGTATTATTTGCCTTGCAACTTTATTCATGCTTTTTGAAAATATTTATTTATTTATTTATTTATTTATTTATTTATTTATTTAGATTTTATTTATTTATTAATGAGAGACAGAGAGAGAGCAGAGAAATAGGCAGAGAGAGAAGTGGGCTCCCTGCAGGGAGCCCAATGCAGGACTTGATCCTAGGACTCTTGGAAACATGCCCTGAGCCAAAGACAGATGCTCAACCACTGAGCCACTCAAGCGTCCTGTTTTTTGAGAATTTTTAATACAATTTTTAAAAATTCATGACAATTGTACTGTTGTTACCTTTTATTGCTTTGTGACTTTCTTAGATTATGAAACATTTTCTTGTCTAATATTTATCATTTTATATTTATATTTAACTATAATATTATAATTTATTGTTACATATATCAGATATTAAAAAAAGTATAAAAATAACATAATAAATGTCTTTGTCCAGTTAAGAAAATAAATGCATTAAAATATAGTTGGAGCTCCCTGTGTATCCCTATATATGCCCTTCCCCTCTTCATAAGAGGCTATCATTATTCTGAATTCAGTGTTTATCATTCCACTATGTGTCTTATCATTTTATTACATATATCTGAATCCTGAAACTATATTTTAATTATACATTTATATCTTAAATTTTATATACATTTTATTATATGTATCTTTTTTGCAACTTGCCTTTTTTTAGAACACAATATTAGATTTTTAAAAGTTATTTACATTACTTATGTAGAGGCAATTTATTCATCTTTGTTGTGTAGACTAGAATCCCATTGGATAAATAAACTCCAGTGTATTTAATCCTTCTACTCTTAATGTTCCCAACATTTTGCTATTACAGACTTGCTATAAATACTTTTGTTTATGTCTCCTTCTGTACACACAGTAGAATTTCTCTAGAGTGTATACCTAGACTTTGAATTATGCAGTTGTAATATGCATATCTTTAACCTTGTTGATTGTATTTATGGTGTCTATTTTATGTTTTTGTATCTATTATTTACTTCTTTCCTTATTATATTTATATATATAATATTATAAACTTCATGAATTTGGTCTTTATCTCATTAATTTTCAATAATTCTCCCTTTTGTTATATCCATTTTTTAAACTAAAATATCAAAGTCCTGCTTTAGCTGTACCGTGTAGATTTTGAGATTTATTATGTAGCACAGACTATTTCCTAATTTCCACTAGGCTTTCTATTTTGGCCCACAAGTTACTCAGAAATGTATTATTTAATTTCTTTTTAAAATATTTTATTTATTTATTTATGTATTTAGAGAATGTATGAGTTGGGGAGGGGCAGAAGGAGAAGGAGAGAGAATCTCAAGCAGATTCTGCACTGAGTGTGGAGCCTGACATGGGGCTCAATCCCATGACCCTGAGATCACAACCTGAACTGAAATCAAGAGTTGGACACTCAAGTGACTGAGCCACCCAGGCACCCCAGAAATGTATTATTTAATTTCTAAACTTATGGAGAATTTTTAAGAGCTATTTATTTGTTATTGGTGTTCAGTGAATTGCATCGTGGTGGGAATATTTTTTAAAAATTTGTGGAGATTAATTTTATTGTTTAAATGTGGGCAATGAGAAAAATTGTAATCTCTCTGATGTATGATTTGTCCATTTCTCTTTGTAACTCTGATAATTTTCCTTAATATAATGGGCTAGGTAAGTGTGAAATAAGGGTTGTATTTTCCCAGTGCCTTTTTCTTTTGTATTGATTCTCTTTAATTTTAGTAATTAAATATTTGACTCCAGAACAATTTTTTAAATAATAATATAGCAATACTGGCTTAATTTCCTTTAGTAGTCACATAAATATATTGATTCTCTATCTTTTAACTTTCACCCTATTTGTGTCCTCAGGTTAAAGGTGAATAATCATGTGACAAGCATTTAGTTGGATTTGTAATATTGTCTCTTACAATCTCTGTTTTTTGTATGGTGACTTTAGCCTACTTAGATTTGAAGTTACTGATAAGGTTGGATTTACTACTTATTTTGTGCTATCTATTACTGTACATTTTCCCCTTTTATATCTTACTTATTTAGAATTGGTCAAAATGTGTTTTAAAATACATTCCCCCCTTACTGAACTAAAAAGTATTAGTTCATTTTGTATTTTTTTATGGTTATAGTTAAAATTTTGGCATGCATATAAAATCAAAGTCTAAAGCTAATCTATATCTTTACCATTTCCTAACCAACACAACATTTTGTTATTCTTTAAATTCAATGATCCATCTCCTGTATTTTACATTATTCATGGCAAATACGTTAAGTTTAGCTTATTTTTTGCCTCATGAAGTTATTATCTTTATAATAATTATTGTTTTAACAGCCAGGGTTTTTCTAGATTTTCTCATATTTATGAATTTATTTTCTCATCATTCCATCTTGTATGTCAGACCTTCTCTACATGTCCAGTTTCCTTTAGAGAAGATCTGGGTTGATAAACTCAGTTTTATTATACCAAAAATATCTTCATCTTCCACTTGATGTTGAAAGATTAGCTTGTTACCAGCTTGAGAGTTGTTGTCTCCAGTCATTTAGAACATGTCACTATCTTCTGGCTCCTGCTTTTGACAAGTCTGTATCCATCTAAAGGTTGTCGTTTTCAGGTAACTTCTCTTTTCTCTCTAGTTGCCTTTCAGATTTTCTTTCCCTTTTCTCTGGCATTCTGTTGTTTCTCTACAACAGCCTAGTTACAGATTTCTTTGTGCTCCCAGAATTAGGAGTTCTGTCTTTCACCAGTTCTGGAAAATTCTTACCATTTAACTCTTCAAATATTTTCCCCCAATTATCCATTCCTTTCTGTCTGCACTCTTTTTGTGTATTTAAATTAGATTTCTCATAGATAATCTCCTCCAATGTCTCTTCATTTTCATACTTTTTCACCTCTCTGATTTTATCAATGACATTTATCAATGACATAATTTCCTTTACCTTTCTACTAGCACACTAATGATATCTTTTCCTTTTACAAAACTGCTTTAGCCTGTACTTTTCAATGAGTAAATCTTTTCTTTCTGGAAATTATGTTTAGTCTTTAATAAATTTCTGATACTTTGTTCTATTTTAGTGTTTTAAAAAAATTCTTGCAATATCTCCATCATATTTGTTTTATATTCTGAGCCCAATAATTATATTATTTAAAGTATTTGGAGTCTACATTCTTCTTTTTCTTTTCCATACTGGTCTTCATTCATGGTGCTTGTTTTCTTGTTTGATGTGTCACATTGGTTTGTGAGCTTATTTGTGGGAATTCTTCACAGCATGGTTTAGGAGTATGCCTCTCCAGAGAGGTGCCCTTTGGTAGTAATTATTTATGTTTATTTTTTGTCTTGGGACACTCAGAGATTGTTTACAGTTACAAGGTCATAGGAGAGGTAGTTTTCTTCCACACAGAGCTTAGGCCAATACAAACTCTTTATTATCTCCCTTGCTGGAAAGCAGATATTTTTTTCTAGCCCATCATTTCTCTAAGCCCATTGAGGGTGCTGCTTTCACTTGAGAAGTATCAATTTTAGCCTCCTACTTTGAATGCATACAAGGTCTTGTCTCTTGTTCCTATATGACCGTTAGCTGAACCTCTTGACTTATAAACTCCTGGTTAATATGAAATCTGCCCCCTTGCAATAAATAATTTGTGAAGAAATACTTTGAGACTATAAAAATATTGTTTTTTTTCATTAAAATTTTACCCACTTGTTTTAACCTTCATTGATGATTCTTGCCTCAATCTGTTACTGCTGTGCTGTTTATAAAATGGTAATTTTCCTAACTTCATTGTTTACTCTGCATATAATAGCTGGCTTTCTCCTGTAAGGGAGATCTTTCCCTTCTCTTACATTTGTTTGTCTATTTGTATCAATATGGACCATGGATTCTTATTTTATGGGATGGATTATAATCCATTACTATCATTATTTATTTTGATGCTCAAATTCTTCCAGAGTTGTTCAGTGGGAGCTATTTCGTGGTGTCCCCTATGCCTATCATTCTTTAAGCTTTGCCTATTTTGTGGCACAAATCTTACATTCCAGAGTCATGTTTTTTTTTTTTTCTCTGCTATTCTGAAATTAATCATCAGAAAGTCCTGGTTTATTTTCATGGAAAATGGTATTTAGAAGCCAAGATGTGGACATGATATGTGCTTATTGCATCTAGATTGTCATTGCTTCTAGGTCCTCTTCTCTGAGGGTACACATGCACCACACACAAACACGTATGCACATTCTTCTATCTATTTATCTATCATCTGTCTTATTCTATCTTGTATCTACCTTAGACCCTTATCACAGGGTTCATTTTAGTCCTCCTCTTTCCATATTAATAACCCTTTTGCAAGAGAGTTGGAAACATGGCTCCCATATCTTAAATATATCTACTTTCATGCTCAACCATAAAAATAGTTTTAGAGGGGTACCTGTGTGGCTCAGTGGTTGAACATCTGCCTTTGGCTCAGGTCCTGATCCAGGGACATGGGATTGAGTCCCATATCAGGCTCCCCCCAGAAAGCCTGCTTCTCCCTCTGCCTATGTTTCTTCCTCTCTCTCTCTGAGTCTCTCATGAATAAATAAATTAAAAAAAAGTTTTAGAATTTCTAATCTATACACACTGTAAAAAAATTTATTAGTTAAGTTTCAATATTTGTGGGACACCTGGGTGGCTCAGCGATTGAGTGTCTGCCTTCGGCCCAGGGCATGATCCTGGGGTTCTGGGATTGAGTCCTGCATCAGGCTTCCTGCATGGAGCCTGCTTCTTCCTCTGCTTCTCCCTCTGCCTATGTCTCTGCCTCTCTCTCTGTGTCTTTCATGAATAAATAAATAAAATCTTTTTAAAAAGTTTAAATATTTGCTTTTAGTCTGGGTATATAATAAAATAGGTGTTCAAAAGTATCATGGGTTAGTTCGTTTCCTCCCTATTCACCATGGTTTTGTTATTCATTTTTAATACTGCTAGGTTAATTTGTGAATGCATGACATTAATGTGGTTCTGAGAGCAAAAATCATACAAAAGAAGTATCACTTTATTCAGAAGAAGTATCACTTCCTTATTTCGCCTACCTATTTTTACCCCTCCCCCTTCTAAATAACCAAATTCATTAGTTTCTGATTTATCTTTCCTGTTTCTTTTGGAAAAAAACAGATTTGTAAATATTTTTCTGGAGGATTTTACATGTAAGTTCTCAGCTGAGTTTTGGCTTAGCATTCTTTGCCATGTGGTGCTTGAAGAATGGCACTCAAGGTGAAATCCATGTTCTATCCATGTATTAGAGTTGACCCCAGGTTTAGCTATAGCTATTCTTACATATCGTAAGTTCTTCAGTTTTCCCCTTGATTCACCTTCCTTCTGCTTTTCTAAAATGAAAGATTGGGTGAAGTGAATTAAATATAGGAAAATGGAAATTGAAAAATTAAGAGTAACATGGAAACATGTTTTGGTAACTGAATGAATACCCAGAGGACCATTCCTTCAGCAGAGGATTTGTTTTACTCACTTAACATGATTATGGAGGGGCCTTCCTTGAGCCCAGGAACTGTTTCAAAGTATTTATTGCAATGATTAGGACCTGGTTTAGGATGAAGACCATCAGCAATTTTGGGGGAAAAAAAGGTGGCTTCCTCTTTTTGGCAGGGGCTCCTGTGAGGCATATGCAGGGACAGTGAGGATGGTGAGGGCACTGGCTGTGGGGGAGAATTGTCTTAAAAAGTAAGTTATAAAGAGTGGTAACAATCCAAGCAAGAGTTAGGGCTCCCAGGAGATTGAGGAAGAATGTTCATGGGGCCCATAGGCAACAAGAAGCCTTTCCCCACCCGAGTTGGGATGTGCCACTCACCACGTCCCCTCTTCCAAATGTATCAGTTCCATAATTCACACTGAAGTATGCTGCTCTTTTTTTGTTTACACTCTATACTTTTGGTCCAAGAGTCTACATTGATAGTGGTTCAGATACAATCATACATATTTCACATATTTTAGAATTTTAGCTTGAATATAAAGAGCTCAGATCCTTAACAGAAGTCGCTGTGCAGTTAGTTACTTGCTTTCCATCTACTGTACATGTTTCTTCGATAATCCAAAACAAACTCCCAAACAAAAGTGGTATTTGCCTGTGAGCATAATACTGGCATGTTTGCCTCAACGGCTATTTCTCCTTTGTTGTCCAAACAGCTTTCTTCAGTTATTTTTAGTGTTTTGCACAAGAATGCAAAGCCAGATTGAAGATTATGAAACAGATAGGAAAAGTCCACATAGAAATTTTTTTTTTCCCCTCTTAGTGGTTTTTAAATTAAGATCTCTGACCTGCTTGGCTTTTTTTAATGAAAAAAAAAGAAATAATTTTTTTTAAGATTTTATTTATTTATTCATGATAGACAGACAGAGAGAGAGAGAGAGAGAGAGAGAGAGAGACAGGCAGACAGAGAAGCAGGCTCCATGCCAGGACCCGACATGGGACTCGACCCCTGGATCCCCGGATCATGCCCTGGGCCAAAGACAGGCGCCAAACCGCTGAGCCACCCAGGGATCCCCTAATGAAATAATTTTTAATGAAAAAAAAAATTTTTTTTTTGTTTTCTACAATAAGAAGATAAGAAGAGGGTCTTTTTTTTTTTTTTTCCCTAGGAAAAAAATGAGATGAGTACAAGTTATTCTTTTGAGGATTGGCAAACTATGGCCTACAGGCCACATACAGTCTTGTTTTCTTATAAAAAGTTTTCTTGGGACATGGCTATGCTCAGTCCTTTATGTATTGTCTGTTACTGTTTTCCCCCAAAACCCAAGTTGAGCAGATGTAAGAGGTATCACATGACCTGCAAAGACTAAAATATTTTCTATCCTGCTCTTTTCAGAAAAAGATTGTCATTTTTTGCTTTTTTTAAAGATTTTATTTATTCATGAAAGACACAGAGAAAGAGGCAGAGACATAGGCAGAGGGAGAAACAGGCTCCTTGCGGGGAGCGGCGGAGCCTGGTGCGGGACTTAATCCCAGGATCCCTGGATCACAACTGAGCCATAGGCAGATGCTCAATCACTGAGCCACTCAGGCATCCCTGTTCCTTGCTTTTGAATGTGTTGGAACAGAATCATTTGATGACCCAAGTAATTCATTGCTTCTCTGAGGACATCTGGTCTATGTTGGCATTTCCAGTAAGAATTACATAGGTTGTGCTCTCCCATATAAACCTACAGTGGATCTTAATGCTCATATTAACACGTTTGACTTTTTTTTAAAAGATTTTATTTATTTATTTATTCATAGAGACAGAGACAGAGAGAGAGAGAGGCAGAGGCACAGGCAGAGGGAGGAGCAGGCACCATACAGAGAGCCTGGCGTGGGACTCGATCCGGGGTCTCCAGGATCACCCCTGGGCTGCAGGCGGCGCTAAACCGCTGAGCCACTGGGGCTGCCCAACACGTTTGACTTTTTAAAAATCTGAAACATAACTCCCAAAAGTTGGTTGTGAGGATTAAATTAGTTAACATGTGTGAAGTGCCTAGAACATAGTAAGTGCTACATAGGTATTGGTTACTGATATTACAATGGATAGTTTGCAAGAATCAATATAGCTATAGACCAATCTTTTATGTCATTGATTTAACAATAATGTGTAGAGGAGGTTTGGTGATTATCATTTAGTGTTGAGCATTGAGTTATTCAATAGGATTTAACTGGTGATCACAGTAGGCAAGATCCTACCCTCACTCAACTAACATATTCTGGCAAGGATTCAGGAGAAAAGTCAGTTCTGCATTATGTATTGGCATTATGGTTGAGCACAGCCAGAACATATGATAATATTGAATGTATTATTACTTACTAGGATTGTGTATTTCCTGTTAATAGTTTTATGAGTTCTTGGCTTACAGTTAAGAAATAAATTTGAGGGCAGCTCTGGTGGCTTGGTGGTTTAGCGCCTACCTTTGGTCCTGGGATCGGGTCCCATGTCAGGCTCCCTGCATGGGGCCTGCTTCTCCCTCTGCCTGTGTCTCTACCTCTCTCTCTTCTCTCTCTCTCTCTGTCTCTAATAAATAAATAAAATCTTTAAAAATAAATAAATAAAAATAAATTTGAAAATTTACCACCATTTCCATCAGTTATTCTGGGTCTCAAGTCTACCAAACCCAGGTCTATGAGTTCAGTCCAACAGGACTGGGACTACTGGGGATCTGAATTTTGGTAAGGCCACAGTCAGAAAATCAGCCAGACCTAAGGGGAATGGGCGGGATTTGAAAGGTAATGCTGCCCAGATCTTGACTCCTAAAGGCGAGAGGGGAGGAATTGGGTCCATTCATAACCTGAACATTGGAATTAGGTTGCGGTCTGGAATTCACACATTAAAGTGTTTAGAAGTTTGCCTGGCCCTTGGATATGCTCTGTAGATGTACCTCCTCCTCCTTTTCCTTCTTATTTTGCTTCACTTTCCTCTTTCTCCTTCTCATTTTTTCCTTTATTGTTATAATTACTAGTATCTAGACAGCTGATATAGTGTACCAGTCACAGCACCAGGGTAGACTAAAACATCTCTGCTAAAATGCATGGGGAAAATTGAGGAAGCATCTCTGTTCATGCCTGTGCCCTGAGTTGAGGAAAACTTCTTGAGAATTCATAATCATGGGCCTGTAGTACTACGTTCAAATTAAGCCTTCAAATCTATAGTCTTCAAATGCTCTGGGATCCTTCCATTCAAGGGATTATTATAAAAATTGCTCAGAGTTGGTAAAAGTAGGGTGCTGGAAGATGCAAACACAAAATCACAATTTTTTTTTTTACAAAATCACAATTGAAGCACATACATATAACTCAAATTCTAAAGATTGCCACAAATAGAGCAATGCCAAGAAAGAACACGTAATCCTAACTTTTGAAATACAAAAGTAAACCATGTGCTATGAGTTAGAATCAGAAGAATAAATAAACACTATTATTAAAGCCTTAGAAATATTCAAAACAAGAGTAGAAGAAATTGAGAGACTATGAAAAAGAGAATGTAGATTTGAGAAAGAATCAAATCGAACATGAAGAGTTATAAGAACTTTAATAGATAGCCCCACCCTGAATCCACACTGGGGAAAATGTAGAATGCCAGATTCAAACATAAGGCTTCAAAAGACAAAATCAGAATGAAGAGAAATAGATGGACTGGTTGAAGCCATTTGTAAATGATAGAGATCTAGCTATGTGCTATTGTATGTTCTTCAGCTTTTTGATGTGTTAAATAAAACCCCTGTTTTCAGGGGCAACTAGGTGACTCAGTCAGTTGACTCTTGATTTCAGCTCATGTCATGATCACAGGGTTGTGGGACTGAGCCCCATGTCAGGCTCTGCACTGAGTTTGGAGACTGCTTGAGATTCTCTTTCTCCCTCTGCACCCCCCCACCAAAAAAAACCCCACTGTTTTTAAAAGGTGATGCTAGGTAATTGTACTTATTATTAACAAAAAGGTTGAGAAGTTCAGCAAATTCAGCTTGCTCAATAAACTGGTGACGTGTTTGAGGAAGAAAACAATTTATTAATAAAAAAAAAAGGTTGAGAAATCCTGATCTGTTACAAGTGTGTAGCAGAAAAACTATGACATAAGTATGTCCCTGTCTCTCCTCACATCTTCCCTCCAAGCATTCCATAACATTTCATAGAAGCACAGAGCAAGCAAAGATTGTCCATCAGGCATAAGGCAGTAGACACATTGTAGGTCCCTGAGTCTGGGTAAATTTGCTCAAAGGAGACATCAGAAGATGATCTGGATTGCTTTCCAGCCTGAGGTTTAAGAGAATAAATAAAAACGTTTTCATCAGACTACTTTTTCCTTTCCATACCGAACTTTCTCTTTTTCCCCCTTTTTTCTTTATTACTTTTTGAGATCACTATGCCTTAGAATACCACACACAGGTTTTGTGGTCAAACATCTCTTGGAGTGAAATCTTCCCTCACTTGCTATTTAGCCATGCAATCTTAGGCATACAGCAGTCCCCCCCCCCCACCCTCCCCCCGCTTATTTGCAGGGGAATACATTCCAAGACCCTCCATCAGTGCCTTCTGAAACCATAGATGGTACCGAATGCTCTATATAGGATGCTTTTTCCTATATGTGCATACCTATGATAAAGTTTAATTTGCAAATTAAGCACAGTGAGAGGTTTACAACAATAACTACTAATAAAAATAGAACAATTATAGCAATACACTGTCATGAAAGTTCTGTCAATGTGGTCTCTCTTTCTCTGTCGAAATTGCCTGATAGTCCTGTACTCACCTTCTTCTTGTGATGATGTGAGATAATAAAATGCTGGCATGATGAGAGGAAGTGAGGGGAGTGATGTTGGCATTGTAATGAAGTATTAGGCTACTATTGACCTTCTGGTGATATCTCAGAGAGAGAATTGCCTGCTTCTAGACCCTGATGACCACAGGATAAAGGGAGGACCATGGGTGAGGGAGGACTATTGCATTAACCTCTCTAAGCTCTAGTTTCTTATGCAAAAGCAGCAATAATGGTCAAAATAAGCTTACAGCCATGTGAGAATGAACCACTATCACGTAGATGACCTACCTGGGACATCCCAGGCACCTGAAGACTGTCAGTTTCCAACCCAGTTTCCATTTTCTGTTATTTCAATGTCTTCATTTCAAAGAGAAAATAACATACAGATGCAACAGAGTGTCTTCCATCATCAACAGCTATTTGTTGAATATCTGGATGTGTCTTGTTTTAGACTCAAGGAGAGAGGGTCACAATCCTGTGCAGAAGGTCAGGAAAGACTGTGTTAATGGAAAGCATGTTTTTGTCGTAAAAAAGTAGAAAGTTGGGCAGCCCTGGTGGCGCAGCGGTTTAGTGCCGCCTGCAGCCCAGGGCATGATCTGGAGACTCCGGATTGTGTCCCACGTCAGGCTCTCTGCATGGAGCCTGCTTCTTCCTCTGCCTGTGTCTCTGCCTCTCTCTCTCTCTCTCTCTCTCTCTCTTTGCATCTCTATGAATAAATAAATAAAATCTTAATAAAAAAGTAGAAAGTTGATTTCTGTTTTTTTCTGTGATGTGAAACATTACAGTTCATGTTTTCAGGAATTCAGAGAGACATGAGGCAGAATCAGTCATTCAGAAAATGATTGTTGAACACCTGCCAAGTACGTTATACCTGTGTATATATAAAATGACAAGATTTCCTGAGGGCAAGGGGATGAGATTCTTCTAGCAATAGATTTCCAGTTTTCTTAGTCCTCCTCTCCCCAAGCTTGATAAATAATACATTCTAGAAGGATTTTGACATCTTGTCTATGGGCCTCCAACAAATGTTATCATTGTTAACCCATGACTTCTCCAGTAGTAAGAGACCATAGTTCTTCCTTAAATAAGTTTTCAAATATCCTCATTTTTAACAGATTTTACTTATTTGAGAGAGAGAGAGAGTGAGATTATTTGAGAGAGAGAGAGAGAATGAGAGAGAGAGAGAAAGAGAGAGCAACAGTGGGGGGCGGGGGCAGAGGGAGAGAGAGAAGCAGACTCCTCGCTGTGCAGAGATTCCCAACCCAAGGCTTGATCCCAGGACCCTGGGATCGTGACCTGAGCTGAAGACAGATGCTGAACCAACTGAGCCACCCAGGTACCCCTCAAATGTCATCATTTTCAAAAGAACTTGTATTTTTAAAAAATCAGATGCTTTACAGTACAGCCATGAGCACTCGGAGAGATTTTGGTAGTCTGTCCCCTGTGGGAATGCTTGAGCTTTTCTGAATGATACCTTTCTTTTTGTCTAAGAAATTCATGTTAAACATCTTATTTCTATACCTGCAGGCTTAACTATTGGTGTCAAATTGAGCAGGTGTCTCAGCCTCAGAAATAGCAAAATGTCAGAATCTTTGTTATGGACAAATTGGAATTACAGAGATGATTGAGTTGCACTTTTCAGAAAATCAACTAACAACCAAAGTGAACATCTACCATTATGTAGTACTATACTATATACAGAGGCGAAAATAAATGTGAATATAATACACTGGCTTCTGAAGTTGAGCAAGTTTTGTTTTTAAATAATGTTGTTCAGGTGAAATAGTCTCTCTTAAGTCTGTATTATCTTAGAAAAATCAGGAAATAACCAGATAATTGTACAAATAAATTTTAGAGCAAATTCTATATAAAAGTATTATTCTAAAAGGACCATATATTTTTCAAGGAAGGAAGATCTATTTTAAGAATTTTGCATAAGGGTAAGTAAATTTGGAGAGGATAGGTGGGAAGAAATGGTGGAAGGGCATAAGGAGATAAAAACTGAATCAAAAGCCTCAGAGATGGGAATGTTTTGAGGAGAGAGGAGGGTAATTTTATTGGAATGAAGTGTGAAATAAATAGGGATAGGTCAAGTGGATTTGAATTATGGACAGCTTTGAAGAGCACAATGAATAGTTTAGGTTTAATTTGGTAGGTGGGGAGGGGAGAAATAATATTAAAATTGAGAATTGGCTGGCAAATCGAACTCCAGTAAAAAAAATATACAAAAAAATTAAGAATTGGGAAGTACCTGGAGAGCCGTCTAGTTCCATCAGGTTGAGAAGATGGTTGAGACTCTGCAGTCATGGCCTTGAGGGTTGGCCTGCATTTGCTTTCATCGACAGGGATCTTACTATTTCCCCAGGCGGTGATCTATGGAAATCTTGACTGTTGGTTCTGTCTTGAGTTGAATTGAAATCTGTCTTCTTGTGGACAAATAGAACACTCCTAATCCCTCTTTTGTATGACAGTCCTTTAAATATTTGGAGACCGCTGTAGTGTCTTCTCCTGGTCCCTATGGCTTTTGAGCAGAGAAGAAACATAATGAATGTGATGTTTATGGGACTGTCAAGTTACTGTTAAGATGCAGGGCTCTGAGTGACAGCTGAGATGTTCCTTCTGCTGTGGTTCTGAGATTGAACTTCACATGTCTACAAGATGTCATGGTATTATTCATCCCAGTTGGATGTAGGGCAAGTGGGCATGACTTTGATTTCATGCTCTTTTTAATGGCTCCCTCCCTTCCAAACTCCTCCTTTTCTCCCCTTCCCTCCTTCCTTCTCTCCCCCTCCTCTCCTCTCCTCTCCTCTCCTCTCCTCTCCTCTCCTCTCCTCTCCTCTCCTTTTTGTCCCTTCCCTTCTCTTCCCTTCCCTTCCCTTCCTTTCCTTTCCATTCCTTTCTTCTTTTTCCTCCCTCCTCTCTCCCTTTCTCCCTCCATTCCTTCCTTCCTTGCAAATACTTCTGTGAACAGAGTTGCAAAGCACAATAACTAAGTGGTTCAGGTTTTGGAGTCAGTCCTAGATTTGAATTTCACCTTTGCCCCCTGCTCAGTGTTTGATGATGGCAAGTTACTTAACCTTTCTAAGTTTCTAACCTTTCACTGGATTGAGAAAACATCTACCTCATAGGGTTAATATCAGGCTTAAATGGAAAAGACATACGCAAAGCATGTGGTGAAAGCAGTCACTAAATGGCAGGTCTTTTTATTATTGTAAAAAAAGAAAGCAATGAAAACTGCCACAGTCAACAAATAAATAACTATGCATACACACACACACACACACATATATACATATATGTATCCATTAACACATATACATATGTAATTATGTAACTATAATAACTATATACCTTTATATCTATATTAGTATCTATATCTACCTCTATCTCTGTATCTATCTACATGTATATGTACATAGATAAATATAAAGGGATTAATTATAAGGATTGGCTCACATGATTTTTTAAAAAAGATTTTATTTGTTTATTTATGAGAGACACACAGAGAGAGGCAGAGACATAGGCAGAAGGAGAAGCAGGCTCTCTGTGGATAACCTGATGTGGGACTTGGTCCTGGGACTGCAGGATCACACCCTCAGTCAAAGGCAGACGCTCAACCACTGAGCCCCCCGCCCCCCCCCCCACCCCGAAGCGTCCCTTGGCTCATATGATGATGGAGGCTAGAGAATCCCCAGATCTGCAGTCAGCAAGCTGGAGACACAGGAGAGCTAGCTGATGGTGTAAGTTTTAGCCTGAAATCTGACAGGCTCAAGGTCCAAGAAGAACCAGTGTTTCAGTTCAAGTCCACTGTTCCAGCTCAAGGCAGTTAGGCAGAAGCCATTCCGTTTTACTCAGTCTTATGTTCTTTTCAGGTCTTCAGCCAATTGGATGAGGACCACCCACATGAGGGAGGGCAACTGCTTTACTTGGTCTGTAGATTCAAATGCTAATTCATCCTGAAACAACCCTCAGACACACTCAGAATGACCTTCCACCAAATGTCTGGGCACCCTGTGGGCCAGTCAAGTTGACACATAAAATTAACCATTCTACTGTATATCATATTTCTAGAAAGCAAGAAGTTATGCAAAAACAAAAACAAAACAAAACAAAAAAAGAATAAAGGAAGAGAGTGTTGGAGGGGTGCTGTTTTAGGTAGGGCAGTCCCCTGTCAGGGATGCTCTGAAGGGTAAGCTCCCCACCTGCTGGATGGACAACTTTTTTTTTTAAGCACTTATTATTAATTTATTAGACAGAGAAAGAGAGAGAGAGAGAGAGAGAGAGAGAGAGAGAGAGAGAGAGGTGCAGAGACACAGGCAGAGGGAGAAGCAGGCTCCATGCAGGGAACCCAATGTGGGACTCGATCCTAGGTCTCCAGGATCATGCCCTGGGCCAAAGGCAGGCACTAAACCGCAGAGCCACCCAGGGACCCTCTGGATGGACAACTTGTAACGTTAATACGACAGATAACTAGTCACCATCCATGTTGCATTGAGGACATTTTCTATAGTGGTGGTCGTAGCATGGTCTGATGAAAAAGCATGTTGGAGCAAACCTTTAGAAGACCTGGCATCCAGTCCTGAGTGAGGTAACGACTGATTCATTCATTTGTCTCTCTGAACCTCACTTTCTTTTCTGAGAAATGAGAACAATAATAGCACCCCCCAAGAACATTGAAAAGAACCAGAATGTGCCAAAGTACTGAAAAAACCCTTTTTAGAACCATTGGTAAAATAATGTTAACTCTTTCAAAAAAAATCATCAGTGATGTCACTGAAGCCAATCTTGGAAGTGAGCTTTTGGTTAGGAGATCTAAACTTAACCTCATGGGAGACTTAAGTGAAAAATTGTTAAGTGACCACAGTTTTCCTTCAGATGTCTTGGTTAATGAATGGCCTTGCTAGGTATTTTGCTAGTGGCATAGAAAAAATAATTTAAAGCCACTAAATAAATCTGACCAGTTGTGGTAAAAATCATCATGAGATTTTCCTAGTGCATATTGAGATAATGTGAGTGAAAATAGTACATACTCCCCTTTAATTCAGCTTTGCCTCACACATCGGAAAAATAGTGAGGAAGACAGGCAAACCTGATAGAATGTCTATGATCCCTAAATATCCATAATCCGCTTTCCTAGTGTGGTAGAGTGCCAGGGTGGGAGGAGAGACCACATTTAATTGAGCCGTCATGGTTTATTTTTCTAGTGCCTTGCTGGAGGCATAAATTATGTGAAAAGAGGAATTCCTTTTTAACAACACAATTCAATGTAGTTCACATTTGTTGATGTACTTCATGCCAAGAGCTGAGCCAGAGAAAGGAGAGAAAAAGATAAGATGCCAACTTCTTTTCTCTCAATGAGTTCAATCAAATCAGAGAGGTAGAAATGGAAACAAATAATAATAGTCCAGTGTCATGAATACAGCAAACCATGTACAAATGCAGAGGCAGTAATGAGGGGCAGATAGTGAGTCCTGTCTGAGGATTGTTGGAAAAGCTACATGGAGTTGTGAAGCGTGACCTGGGTTTTGAAGGATGAATAGGAGTTTGCCTGGAAGAAAAATGCTGCTTCTGTCAATTCGCTCTTTTCTGTTTTCATTGACTAAATTGGTGAATACTTTTATTCATGAATACATTGTGCATATTTCCATTTAAGCCACAATTAGGTTATTACTTTGAATGCTATTAGAACAAAAATAATAATATGGTAAAAAGAAAGACTTTTAATTTGGTAATTTTGTGTCATTCTCACCAGCATAACACCTCTTTTCCACATACACAGCTACTCTCTATATCATTATGTTTATTTTTTTTTAATTTTTATTTTTATTTATGATAGTCACAGAGAGAGAGAGAGAGAGAGAGAGAGAGAGGCAGAGGGAGAAGCAGGCTCCGTGCACCAGGAGCCCGATGTGGGATTCGATCCCGGGTCTCCAGGATCACGCCCTGGGCCAAAGGCAGGCGCTAAACCGCTGCGCCACCCAGGGATCCCCATTATGTTTATTTTTAAAAATTTCTTTATTTTAAAATTTTCTTTATTTGAGCGAGAGAAGAGTGAGCATGAGCAAGGGGGAGGGACAAAGGCAGAGGGAGAAGCGAACACCCTGATGAGCATGGGGCTCTATCCTAGACCCTGAGATCACGACCTGAGCCAAAGGCAGATGCTTAACCACCGAGCCACCCAGTTGCCCTGAACAGCTCTTGGTATACAGTAAATATTAAATACATTTTTCATAAATAAATAAATTTTATCCAGAAAATTCATCTCATACTATCAAATTAATAAACAAATTTAGAGTAAGACTGATTTAATTCAGGGTGGTTGGTTTTTCTTTTTTCTTTCTTCTTCTTTTTTTTTTTTTTTTTGTGGTCAACTGCAAAGCTTTTGTTAAAAAACCCTGGGGCAGTGGGTGGTGGGGAAGGGTTCAGTCCTGCTGCTTGGTTCTGGAGGAATTGGCCTGGAGGACAGCCCTGCAGACAGCTAGGGTGCTTGAATTCACTTGTATTTTCAACACAAAATTCTCTCGGGATGTCAGCAGCATAGTAAAATTGGTATAAAATTATTGTTAAAGAGATGCTTTTCGCATGAGCTATTTAAGTACTAGGTGATTACATTTGGAAGGGAAAAAGTTTTAGACAGACAATTAGAAATGCTTGCAAACGGTACATACTAGCTGCAGCTGTCACAGCAGAGGCCAATTCTGTGGGGATACGGCTTCGTATTGAAGACTTTTCCCTCTGTTTTCTAAATTTGTATCCTGTAGAGTGCCTTATAGAGGCCTATATAGCCCATGGGGCATGGGGGCGGCTCAGTCGGTTAAGCGTTTGACTCTTGATTTTGGCTCAGGTCATGATCTTAGGGTCCTAAGACTGAGCCACACATTGGGCTCCATGCTCAGCGAGTAGTCTGCTTGAAATTCCCTCTCCCTCTGCCTCTCCTTCACCTCGGCTCTGTCTTTCTCACAAATAAATAAAATCTTTTTTTAAAGAAGTCTATACAGCCCTGTTGTTAAAAGCTTAGATTTTGTATTTTTATTTTTTAGATTTTATTTTTAAAAGGTTTTTCTTTCTTAGAGAGAGAGAGAGAGCATGGAGGTGAGGGGCAGAAGGAGAGGGAGAGAGAGAATCTCAAGCTGACTGTCCACTGAGCACAGAGCCTGATGTGGGGCTCGATCTCCAAAGACCATAAGATCATGAACTGAGCCAAAACCAAGAGTTGGTCGCTTAACAACTGAGCCACCCAAGAGCCCCTAAAAGCTTAGATTGTAAATACATGATACTGGGATCCAAACACCAGGTTTGCCCCTCCTTCCCTGTGTGACCCCTTGGGCAAATCACTCAACCCATGTATCTCATACTTTTTGGCCTGAAGTTGGGCTGATAAAAATGGCACCTCACAGAGCTGTTGTGAGGATTAAATCAGTAGATAAGCAGAGGGCTTAAGTTTAATGTCATGATGGGCGTAACTTTCAGATAGGGAGTTGTTGGTTTCTCCCAGGCCTCCTCATCCTGCATATCCAGAGGGTATAAGACCGATTGGGAGCTGCTCCTTCTGATGCCATCTGTGACATCAATGTTATGTTTGTGATCTAACACATAGACTGGGTGCTTTCCTTTGATTGCCATCAGCTGCTTAGCTTTCTTTTCTTCTTTTGCACTCCCCACATTTCCAGAATTGCATTTTAGATAAAGTCCATGTTAAGAGCTGAATTAAAATATAGTTAAAGAAATACTTTTCCCTGTTCCTCTGCTTTAACTTTTTATACAATATGGAGGGGCAGAAGGGATTTATTAAAATAATTAATTACAGGGAGCCCAGGTGGCTCAGCGGTTTGGCGCCACCTTCAGCCTGGGGCGTGATCCTGGGGACCTGGGATCAAGTCCCATGTTGGGCTCCCTGCATGGAGCCTGCTTCTCCCTCTGCCTGTGTCTCTGCCTCTCTCTCTCTCTCTCTGTCGATCATGAATAAATAAATAAAATCTTTTAAAAAATAAAATAATTACAGAATACTGTTTTAACAATGAAAATATATTAATGACTTTATTTTTTACCAGTAAACTCTTTGTAATTTGATTTTTAAGAATTAACAGTCATGTTAGATGGCTGGCTGATCTGCAGTTTGATAACTAGCAAAACTGGAATTTCACAGTTTTTTTGGGGGGGCCTCTTTTTATTTAAAATCTATGTAATTAACATATACTGTATTATTAGTTTCAGAGGTAGAATTTAGTGATTCATCAGTTGCATATAACACCCAGTGCTCATTACATCAAGTGCCATCCTTAATGCCCATCACCCAGTTACCCCATCCTCCTACCACCTTCCTTCCAGCAACCCTTAGTTTGTTTCCTAGAGCTCAGAATCTCTTATGGTTTGCGTCTCTCTCTGATTCATCTTCTTTTATTTTTCCTTCCTTTCCCCTGTGTTAATGTTTTGTTTCTTAAATTCCACATATGAGTGAAATCATATGATGTTTGTTTTTCTCTGACTTGTTTCATTTAGCATATTACCCTTTAGTTCCGTTGCAAATGGCAAGATTTTTTGATGGCTGGATAATATTCCTCGTGTGTGTGTGTGTGTGTGTGTGTGTGTATGTGTGTGTGTGTGTGTACACCACATCTTTATCCATTCATCTGTGGATGGACATCTGCACTCTTCCCATAGTTTGGCTGTTGTAGACATGTACTTATCCCTTTAAATGCATTTTTAAATTACATTTGCCTACAGAGTTTTACATGACATTTATCTGGGCTTCCAGGTCTGTCTGGTTTTCCACCACTTGATTCCTTAACACATTTTATGATGCTTCACTTTTTTTTTTCCCTGACTGGTCTCTCTCCATTGGAGAATGCTGACGTGGATAACATATTTTCCAGTGGAAGGAGAATATTTGTCATCAGTGCTGAATCCGGGCTCCTATTTTTAATAAAATTTGAATATACTCAACATTTAGTAAAATTTGAGTATATATTTTAAAAGATTCACTAGAGCAGCTGGAATCATGTTTGAGATGTGTGGTTATTGAACTCAAGCATGACAGCTTTAAAACACCTCTTGCCCGAAGTGTTCGAACATTTGCCTGCCTCTGGCACAAACATACTTGGCAGGGTAAGCGTGGTGCACACTATGTACAGAGTTTGTTCTACCTACAGTAAATCTTAGTGGAGTTGGACATGCTGCATTCGTGCCTGCCATAGTGGGAAATAGCCCTTAGGGTGATTGTGCTTGGATAGATCTTAGGGCTAATAACCAGGGTTTAGGGCATTTTAAAAAAAATACTGTTTTCAGAGTTCCCAAGTGCATGTGCACTAATCTTGAAGAAAAATCATACTCTGGAATGCAGAACCAATGATATATTTTGATTTCTGAAATCCAACATCTTAAAAACTGTGTCTTTCTGCTGATGTAACAGATACTGGTCTTTAGTTAGAAAACAGGGCATGAATAGGCCATTAATTTCAAATCAAGTGTGTGGAATTGTACCTTGTGTTTAAGGCTTGGTGTTTAAATTGTGTGACGTAAAGACTAAATTTTTTTCTAGTCGATATTCTCTGCATTCCAGATAGGATTGTTTTTGATTACTTACTTTTAATGGCATAATAATCATGCAGACCCCTCTCTCTCCCCCAGGAAAGCTAATACTTTACCCACAACCCACATATAACCAGATGGTGCTGCTGCCATCCCGATTCCTTGGTTTTCTTCACCCAAGGCAATCACTATCTTGGACTCTGTATTCATCACCCAACCTCCTCCCACTTTTAGACATAGTTCTATGGCATTCATATATATTTCTAAAAAGAGTATTTTTATATTAGTTATTTTTTATCTCTATAAAAAGATGTCAGGCTAATAGCAATCTTTTGGAACTTATTCCTCCCCATCCCCAAATATTGCTACCTACCAAAGAGCAGTATGTTGCTAAGATTAATCCAGATTGTTGCATTTATTTTTGCTCCTACATAAAATACAGGTTTTCATAGTCCTCTTCTAAATAACCAGGGAGAAATAGGTCCCTTTCTAAGACCCTGTCTGCAATACATCCAAACAATTAGATAAAAAGTGAAACAGTATCCCCCCCCAACAGTTTTGGAAAAGAGAGGACTCTCCATTTCAAGTAAGTTTCCCCATAAATACCAAGAGAAAAAGACTCTTAAAGCTTCAAGACTTCAGTTTTCCCTGATTATTTCCAAAAACCAAATTAATTTTTACTTCATGACTTCTTAAAATAATTCTTAGAATACTTCAGTGTGGTGGCTTTGTATCTGGTTATTAAAGAAGGGATATTTGGTGCCCAAAAATGTAATATGTAAACTTCAGATTGAGCTGTACAATTTAGCTTCCATAGTGAGTATCTGATTGTTTCATTGGCAAGTACATTTTATCCCTTCTGGTAAAAGGATCTAGGTATTCCTTGCATACTTATGTCTGGGAGGGGGAAGACAACTAAGATTTTTCGGGAATAATAGGTAGGTGCAGGGGTATCTGTTATATTGCCTACCCCAAACATAGTAGGTTGATTATTTTTCCCTGCTGGAAAAATTTAGTCAGTTTATTCATAAACACTTCTGTGTTTCAGTTTTCAGTACATAAACTGTATTGTATTTCAAATATTGTTTTACTGTCATTTTAATGACACGAAATAGGGATTTGCTGGGCAACTTCAAGAAGTTGACATGGACACAAAGATACACACACTGTTCATGATCACCAGTCCTAATATGAACATTGAGCAAAGTTAAGGAGCCCATTTGAAAGCACAAACTAGAGTAGGAAGCAATGCTACTAAAGGTGCTAACAAGACTGCAAATCTCTACAGGTTCTGAACTACACGAAGACTATTTTAATACCTTGGCTCTGTGTGACAACATGTAGTCAAGCACAGACCTACCATACAGCCCACAGCCTCCTCATTTGTTGCAAAGATAAACTCCAGCCGTGATTTTCTCTAAGGGTCTCTAAGTATCACTCTGGCTCCTGGGCATCCTTTTCTAGCTCCTTATTCTAAAGCCTAATTGAGCCATTTAAAAAAATCAAATGCTAAATGATTTTTAGGGACAAAATCTTACTGTCACATGCAGTATGCTAAAGAACTTGAATATAGGGAAACTCCTGGGCCTTTTCCCAATTTTCTTCTTCCACAAACCCTTCGTACTTTGGCAAAGGCCTGCGTACTTTTCTTTTTTAAACCAAATTTATTTAAATTCAATTAGCCAACATATAGTAAGTACCTCATTAGTTTCAGGTGTAGAGTTCAGTAATTCATCAGTTGCATATAACATCCAGTGCTCATCACATCACATTGTGTACCTTTCTTTTTTTTTTTTTTTGTAAATATTTTATTTATTTATTCATGGAGACACACAGAGACAGGCAGAGACATAGGCAGAGGGAGAAGCAGGCTCCCTGCAGAGCCTGATGCAGCGCTTGATCCCAGGACCCAGGGATCATGCCTTGAGCGAAGGCGGACGCTCAGCCGCTGAGCCACTCAGGTGCCCCTACCTTTCTTAGATTAAATGCATGGCATGCATAGATTAAATTCAGGAAGCCCCTGTTTCTTTTATATCACTTCCGCCAGCATGCGCTTATCAGAACAGGAGAGCCGCCTCTCTGTTTTCTGGCCATCATCCCATCTCTGCTGAATCCCTCACCACTGGTTGCTAAGACCTTTCCTGGAAAGAATCTACAGGCTAAAACCCAAAGCTGGATGATTTTTCACAGACACTACTTTTCTAAAATACACAGAAGGCTTGAGTCGCCAGGACAGTGTGAACCTGCCAGTGTTTTGCTAACTATTTCCAGAACACTGACTCTGCTGCCAGCTGTTACCACAATTTTTTCCTAGTAAGAATGCATTTAAGGGAAGGGTTGTAAAAACATGGTTGCTTTAATGGGAATTTTATTGTATTATTAGCACTAAGTTATCTGAAAGATATAAAATAGGATCACTTTTTTAAAAAGTTGCAGAAGCGATATAGAAATTTTTCTGGTTTGTGCTTTGCAGAAGTGAAGTTTTTCTGTGAAATTCCAGCTATTGCTGATATTGTAATCCTGGTGGATGGTTCATGGAGTATTGGAAGATTCAACTTCAGACTGGTTCGGCTTTTCTTGGAAAACCTGGTTACAGCATTCAATGTGGGCTCAGAGAAGACACGAATTGGTACATGTTCTGTTGTTAGCAGAAGTCAGCTGTCAGTGTAAATCTGCTGGGAAGCTTCATAAGAGATTTCAAAAACTTTACGGAGCGACATTCAGAATTATAGGATCAACTTTCATGATATTCCTAAGAGCACAAGTTTGAATCAATGAATATTTATTCCTACTAATTTATGCTGAAGGATGCTGTCATTCAATTAATTATTGAACACATTTCAGTTTTCTAAAAAGTCAAAATGTTGTCTGCCTAATAATAATAACTTAAAGTTGTAACAGGTTTAATAATTTTTCAGGTAGAAGTTTCCTTTTTATTTAAAAGAAACAGCTGAATCCAGTGGAATTTTGAACTAAGAAAATTGGGAATTGGAAATAGTTTTATAGTACAAAATAATCTCTGCCAAGTTAATTCTAGCCAAGATAAAAAGAAAAGGTTATAAAGCTTTGAGCAATATATTCACTTTATCATATAGAGTCTCATAGTTTCACTTTTAAATAGCCATTAAGGAAAGTCATTCCTTTGAGGACAAAAATGAACCAGTAAATTAGAGGTTTTATCTACAAATACAATCAGATTTGTTTTTTAAATACCAAGTACCTAATTAGGTGCTCACTACTAAATGGCTAGGAAACATGTACATTCCTCCTGTCCCAAGATATGTCCAAACTAATTCCTTAAATTGATGCCAAGAATTCTTTTTGAAACTATATAGTGAAGCAGAGAAAGAATTGCTAAAGAGATCAGGCCCTTTATTATTCTGGTTTCGCAAATAGTCCACTAGATGTTTGAGTTAACCCATCATTTCTGGTTCGGCTATCATCTTTTTTACCAGGTCTTGCACAGTACAGCGGCGACCCCAGAATAGAGTGGCACTTGAATGCCTTTAACACAAAAGATGAGGTCATTGAAGCCGTCCGAAATCTACCATACAAGGGAGGAAATACGCTAACAGGTATGTTTCATTCATTTCATGTTTTTAGCAACATATCTTGCCAAAGATTAGTTTCATTTCTTAATCTGCCACTTTATAAGACTTGGTCTAGTATTTTTAAACCAAACTAAAATCTAAAATTCTTAGATGGCTTCTTTTCTTAAACAGCATTAAGAATTAAAACCCAGACCCCCCCCCCAAAAAATAAAATAAAATAAAACCCAGACCCACGCCCCCCCTCCCTTTCCTTTTGCTGTGTGAATGTAATGTCTCCAGAAGGACTTGGCTGGGCCAGGAAGAGATGGAGCAATCCTGGATGCTGACAATCTTCAGTGACTGTCTTAGCTGCGGGTGTCTTAGCTTTTGCCAGTTCATTTCCCTTCCTCTTTTCTCCTCTAGCCACCCCATCATTCTATTTATTTATTTATTTAGACTTTATTTATTTATTTTAGAGAGAGAGAATGCATGTGCGCCAGTGGGGGGGGGGGGCAGAGAGAGAGAGCACATTCCAAGCAGACTCTGTCCTGAGCTCAGAGCCTGAAGTGGGACTCAATCCCAGGACCCTGAGATCATGACCCGAGCTGAAATCAAGAGTTGGACGCTCAACCAACTGAGCCACCCAGGGCTTCTAGCCATCCCATCATTCTAAGTGAAAACAAATTTTTACCTTATTTATTTTCAAGGAAGGTATTTTCTTTGCCTTTATTCTGCAAGCAGCAGTGTCATAAAAATATTTGTGCATCCCTGGCTCACCTATTTTTTGATAAGCAAGGAATATAAGAATATTTCGATTATAATTATTCCAGCCACAAGGGGTTGTCACAGGTTTTAACCTTAGTACCTTGTATTTTCTTCTATGGGTGCACAATGTAGATACTCATTTTAGATAGTAGTGATGCTATCATTGACTTTTAAGTAAGCCATTGAAATCTTGATAATTGCTTTGCCAGTTTGAGGCATAATCTTTTTGTTAAAAGCAGAAAACTTTATTAAACACAAATCTTATAACAGTATTGCAGCATTTATTATTTTTTTTTTCTGAATGAAAAGTGTCACACTCAAAAGGCAGGAATTCAGTGATCATTTTGGATCTGCCTCCACTATCCCTAAAAAAAGAAAGAGAATTTGGTTCTTTATACCATCATAAACAAGGTTTTGTTAATATTTAAGATTGTTGCTTCTGTGTGGGTATTCCTGCTTTATCCTAAATTATAAAGGTTTAGGTTTTCTTGTATTCAATTCTGTAAACATCTATTGGCGATGAATTTAATGTTCTTTATAAATGCTAGCTTCTGAAATGATGGACTATTCAGTTATTTATGTTATCTGTATTCTGGTGGATTTTAGGTTTTCATCAGGTCTGTTGAGAAAAAGGTCATTGTAAAAATGAAGATGAAAGTTCATATCTATTAAAAAACTCTTAGCTCAATAAGTTACTCATCTTGTGGTTACATTTTTCAGAATTGGAAAACTTTTTGTTAGAGGTGGTTGGTTTGTTTTATTTTCTCCTGTTTTCCCCCAGGTCTTGCTTTGAACTACATTTTTGAAAATAGCTTTAAACCAGAAGCAGGAGCAAGGACTGGAGTATCCAAAATTGGCATTTTAATCACAGATGGAAAGTCCCAAGATGATATAATTCCACCATCTAGAAACCTACGTGAATCTGGTGTAGAACTGTTTGCCATAGGTATGTGCTTTTTGTGGTCCTATTTCAACAATGGGCACAGACACAACCGCTTTAAACAATATATAGTGCAAAGTGCACTTCATCGAAAGCCAGGAGACCTGAATAGTTTGTAGTCCTGGCTCTAGTGGTAGCCAGTCTTGTGCTCTTAGTCCAACATCATTACATTTAAGATTGAAGTGGTGGTAACTTTCATGTACCCCATAGCATGAGAATCTCTGGATGAGATGCCATCCATAAAGTACTGTGAAAAGCATAAAGTAGCATGCAAAGGTTAGGTCATGTTTGTTAGCTTTTAATTAGTAAGGACTTTCTCTCTTTTAAAGAAAGATTATTTATTTGAGAGATTGTGTGTGTGTGAGAGAGAGAGAGAGAGAGAGAGCGAGCGTGCGCACACATAGAAGGGTAGGGCAGAGGGTGAGGGAGAAAATCTCAAGCGAACTCCCTGCTGAGCTCAGAGCCTGACTCAGACTTGATCTCAAGACCCTGAAATCATGACCTGAGCTGAAACCACGGGTTGGATGCATAACCAACTAAGCCACCCAGGCACCCCAGGACTTTCTCTTTAGTATCACATTAGAGCAATCTCTTCTCTGGTAGTATAGAGGAGAAACCAGTTTATTGTTTTCAAGGGATTAAGGTCCTGCAGCTATTTAGAAAGCATAAAGTTCTAGCTATGCAATATTATTTCTTTGAAACTCTCTATAAGGTATCACCCTTGTGGAAAAGGAGACATGTGGCACACATTCAGGATAACTGCAAACCATTTAGATGATGCAACTTCACTCTTGATGAAAATATTTACAGTTTCTTTGGCAGCAGGAAGGTCTTTTACTTAGTAGAGACCAACCAAAACAAACCAAAATAAAACAAAACAAAATCCCCAAACAAGAAACAGTTCATCTGACCCATTCCTAGATTTTCTATTGGAAATGTGGTTTATAGAGTGCTGCATTCAAGATGTTTGTGCTTAATGCTGTGTGCCGGGCATTGTGGTGGGTGCTGGGACATGAAGATGACCAAGGCAAAATCCTTACAGAACAAATTCCTTCCAAGTCATGATGACCTCTTCTTCTCTTTCCCAAGCTGTTTGCAACAAACTATTCAGTTTGGAAAGATGAGAGAGAGAGATAGTAGAGATTTGGGACTAGCTCCCCTAGAATCTACTTTTTGTCATTGGTGATGGTGGTAGGGTTTTTTTCCCCAAGATATTCTTATATGAATGCAAACTTGTTGATTTTACCTAAAAGTCATCAAAAGCATTATTGACATTAAACTGTTTGTCTCTTCAAGTACTCAGTGTTATTTTGTTCCTGTGCACCCAGATCCAGCTGTATATTTTAGAAGCTTTTGTTGAAATCCTTCAGGCAGGAAACATCAGAGAAATTAATCATTTTTTTTTTTACTATACTATCCTTTTGTCCATCAGAGGCAATCTTTTTAAAGATTTTATTTATTCATTTGACAGAGAGAAAGAGAGAGCACAAGCAGGAGGAGCAGTAGTCAAAGGGAGAGGGAGAAGCAGGCTCCCTGCTGAGCAGGGAGCCCCTGGTAGGGCTCCATCCCAAGACCCAGGATTAACCACTGAGCCACCCAGGCGTCCCCAGGGGAAATCTTTATAGACGACAAACTATTGGGATTAATTTATGTGTTTAGTTTCCATTCTGTGGTCTTGTTGATAATAAATGGATGGGTTTTGAAACAAAACTTTGGGTGAACTCATACAGATGTAATTTGGACTTTTTCTTTGGAAATTACCTGGAAATCATTAGTATTTATTATCTTATAACCCTCTAAAGCACATAGTTCAGAGACAGCCAACACTTTGTCACTTAATATGTCAAAGTTGGAAGATAAATTAAATGGCACAGCCAGGCATCTGAGAAGTCATTCATGTTACCCTAGGTAATCTCCCTTCCTTGCTTCCATAGTACCTTAAAAAAATACCCTTAGATGATTGCAGTGATGGATTTATAAAGAAAGGCTCCTTGTTTGCTAAAGCCTGGGGAAGAGAAATCTACCTCTACGCCCATAAAACCCAACCCCATGTCTTCCTTTTCTATTTAAAATTTCTCTTACTTGTTTTAATGGTTGATCTTCTGAGAAGGGGTGTGATATAATAGTTAAGAGGATATGACTTTGGATCTAGATTACCTGGTGGGAACTCCAGCTATACACCTACTGCTATGTTCCCTTGAGCAAGTTAATTAACTTCTCTGTGCAACAGTTTACTGATTCATATACTGGGGGAAACAATAGTGCCAGACTCATAGGGTTGATTGTGAGGATTGAATGTATTTATACACCTAAACCATTGCAGTTCCTGGGGCATAGCAGGTACCCTCTAAGTGTTAGCATCTACTGCTAAGACAGACTGGAAAAGTTGCGCGGAGCTGAAGGTTTTGTGTCTCACTCTGTTTCCTGCTACATTCCAAACACCCAGAATTGTGCTTGACTTGTAGCAATGGAATTCTACAAATACTGTGGAAGAAGCAGAGCTTCCCTATTTGCATTAGCAAAATTGCAGTGGTTACTAGTCAGCCAGTTGTACTTGAATATGTTAAAATTTTTTTCCCCAAGCTTTCCTTTAATGCTATATAATGGCACTGTAAATATTAAAAAATATATATATATTTAATTTTTATTCTAACAGTTACTCTTAATTTAAGTAAAATTATTTTATAGAACTTTAAACCAAAGGTTTTGATAGTTTAGAATGCTAGTTTAATTATTATTGCCTCTGCAATATTCATCCAAGACAGAAGTTGTTTTTTTTTTTTAAAGATTATGTATTTATTTATTCATGAGAGACACACAGAGAGAGGCAGAGATATAGGTAGAGGGAGAAGTAGGTTCCCTGTGGGGAGCCTGATATGGTGCTTGATCCCAGAACCCTGGGATCATGACCTGAGCCAAAGGCAGACGCTCAACCATGGAGCCACCCAGGTGCCCCAGAAGTTAGTCTCATTAACACATTATCTGTTAAGATACACCAAAGTTAATATGTAGTCATTTAAAAATGATTCTGAAGGTGAATTTTACAAAACTAACATGAGATGCACCTCTTGAAAGAAGCAGATGCTTCGATGGCAGGGGGGACTGATGGGCTCAGGACAGGCTCATGGAGGTTGGTTTTTCAAATGGGTCATGAGTGTGACGACCCTCCCTGTTGTCCTCAATGTAAGGGGTGAAAAACGCGGATGAGAATGAGCTGCGGGAGATCGCCTCTGAACCAGACAGCACTCATGTGTACAATGTCGCCGAATTTGACCTGATGCACACAGTAGTGGAGAGCCTGACCAGGACTGTCTGCTCCCGGGTGGAAGAACAAGACAGAGAGATCAAAGGTAAAGCGAGGAACAGAAGGCGGTCATTCTGTGCATGTGGCTATTACTCTTCAAAAGTCTATCGTGGATTATGAAAATTCTCATCATTTTTCATGTTGACTTTCTAAATAGAATCCTTATTCCCCTAAGACATGAATCATCAGACTAGAAAGGGAATATACTGACATCCCACTGAGGGAGGAATAGTTTAACTACTACATAATTTTCTCCACAGTGTTACATTAAGACCATCATGGTTTGTTTGTTTTTTTTTTTTTAACTAAACTTTGGATTTTGAAGTAATTGTACAGGCGCATAAAATTTTAAGAAAAATATAGAGAGATCGTGTCCACTTTGCCAGTTCCCCTTAATGGTAACATACTTCCAAAACTACAGTACAGTATCCCAGGCAGGATACTGGATTTGATAGCCACAATACAGAACACTTCCATCACCATGGGGATCATTCCTGTTGTCCTTTTATGGCCAATTCACTCATCTCTATCCACAACCTCTCCCTTACCCCAGACAACCACTGATTGGTGCTCCATCTCTAAATATTTTTTCATTTTGAAAATATTGTATAAATGGAATTATGCAGTATGTAATATTTGGGGACTGGCTTTTTTTTTTTTTTTCATTCAGGATAATTCCCTGGCCATTCATCCTACTTGTTGCATGTATCGGTAGCTCTTTCCTTTTTATGGCTGCGTCATGTTCCATGGTATGGATGAACCAGTCTGTTTAACCATGAACAGATTGGAAGTCAATCAGAGAAAGACAAATACCATATGATTTCATTCATATGTGGAATTTAGGAAACAGAACAGATGAACATAGGAGGAGGAAGGGAAAAATGAAATAAGATGAAATCAGAGAGAGTGACAAACCATAAGAGACTCTTAACTCTAGGAAACAAACAGAGTTGCTAGAGGGGAGGTGAGTGGGGGGATGGGGTACCTGGGTAACGGGCTTGAAGGAGGGCATGTGACGGAATGAGCACTGGATGTGATATGCAGCTCATGAATCGCTGAACTCAACTTCTGAAACCAATAATACACTATGTTAATTAATTAATTTTAAATAAAATACAATAATTTTTTAAAAAGGAAGAAAGACATCTGGGTAGTTTCCATTTTTGGCTGTTACAAACAAATCTGCTATGAATGTTCATGTAGGTTCTGGTGTAAACATAAGTTTTCATTTCTCTGGGATAATGCCCAGACTGCAATTGCTGCATCATATTGTAGTAGCACATTTAGTTTAGCTTAGTGTTAAGAAACTGCACCTTGTTTGCCAGGGTGGCTGCAGCATTCTGCAGTCCCACCAGCAATCTATGAGCGCTTATGTTTCTGTGCATTGTCACCAATATGTGTTGTTGTTAATACGTTTTATTTTAAGCATTCTGATAAGTATGCAATCCTATCTCATTGTCAGTTTAATGTGCATTTCCCAAATGGCTAATGAAATTGGACATTTTTTTGCGTGCTTATTTCACATCTGTATTTGCTCTTTGGCTGTTCATGTCTTTTGCCCATTTTCTAATTAGTTAGTTGGGTGTGCATGTGTTAAGTTTTAAACCATTGAGTTTGGACAAAATTCATTTGTATTCTAGCTACGAATCCTTTGTTAGATATATGGATTGTTACTATTTCCCCCCAACCTGTAGCCTATCTGCTCACCCTTTTAACAAGGTCTTTTGAAGAGCAAAAGTTTTAAATGAGGTCCGATTTATCAGTTTTTCATTATATGGTTATTGCTTTTAGTATCAAGTTGAAGGATTATTTGGCCATAAATGTTAAAAAAATTTTCTTTTGTAGTTTTATTCTAAAATGTTTTACATTAAGTCCATGACCTAGGTTAATGTTTTGTAAAAGATTTTAAATTTAGTTCAAGGCCTGTTTTTCTTTCTTTCTTTCTTTCTTTCTTTCTTTCTTTCTTTCCTTTCTTTCCTTTCTTTCCTTTCTTTCCTTTTTCTTTCTTTCGTTTCTTTCTTTCTTTCCTTTCTTTCTTTCTTTTCTTTCTTTTCTTTCTTTTTTCTTTCTTTTCTTTTCTTTTCTTTCTTTTCTTTTCTTTTCTTTTCTTTTCTTTCTTTCTTTTTCTATTTTTGCCTATCAGCATACTACTTCCTGTAAATGCTCCATTTCTGCCATTGAATTGCTTTGCACCTTGTTAGATATCAGTTGGGCAAATTTGTGTTGGTTTATATCTGGATTCTTTATTCCTTTCTTTTGGGTCTATGAGTCTAACACTCTTTCAATATTATACAATTTTGATTTACTATAGCTATATAAGTCTTGAGATCTGATAGACTGAATTCTCCCACTTGATTATTCTGTTTGAAAATTCCATTCAGTATTTCACTTTCTTTACCTTTCCATACAAATGTTAAAAAAAATCTTTATTCTACAAAATATCTTGTTGGACTTTTGTTAATCACTACTGTGTGGAGAATCCAGTCCTCAAACATGGTAAATTTCTCCATTTGTTTAGATATCCTTTGATTTCTACATCAGCATTTTGTAGTTTTCAGGATATAAGTTCTATACAGGTTTTATTCTGTATACATCTCAGTATTTAATTTCTTTTGAGAAATTTTACTTATATTTTATTTTTTATTTTGGTGTCCACATATTCATTGCAAGTATATATGGATACAATTACATTTTTGTATGTTTATTTTGTATCCAATAACCTTATTATCTGAATTTGCTAATTAATCAAGAATTTTCCTTTAGATTTTCAGGGATTTTTCTACATAGGAAATAAATCATATCCATTGCAAATAGATAGTTTTATTTCTTTGCTTTTGATCTCTGTGCTTTTTATTTTTTTGCCTTTTTACTGGCTAAAATTTCCCATACTATGTTGAGTAAGAGTGATGGTAAGAATAAACATCTTTGCCTTCTACCCCATCTTATGGGGGAGACTCTCTGCTTTTCAAAGAATTGGTTCCTTCCATAGAATTTGTAGAATATATGTGTGGAGTTATTCAGAGTATTCCCTTATTATTCATTTGATGTCTGCAGGGTCTCTAGTGATAGTCTGTGTGTTTTTTTTCCCTGATGTTGGTAATTATTGTCTTCTCTCTCTCTCTTTTTTCTTTCTCAGGCTTGCTAGAGCTTTGTTCTTTAGGGAAAAAAAAAACTTTTCAAAGAGCTGGCTCTTCATTTCATAGATTTTTCTCTATTTTTACTCTTTTTGATTTCATTGATTTCTTCACTTATTTTTCTTATTTTCTTTCTTTTAGTGGTTTTGAGTTTTTCTTGCTCATGCTTTTCTAGATTGTTGAGATGAGAACTTAGATTATGGATTTGCCATGTTTCTGCTTTGTCTAATGTAATTACTAAAAATGCTATAGTTTTCCTTGTCAACACTGCTCTAGCAGTGCTCTACAAATTTTGATATGTGGTATTTTCATTTTCATTCATTTCAAAATATTTTTTTTATCTTCTTTGACCTGTCTTACTTGACCCATTGATTATTTGGAAATGGTTGTTTATAGTTTCAGGGTGTTTGGGTGTTTTTCTGTTACCTTTTTGTGATTGGTTTCTAAATGATAATTGATTTCACTGTCATTAGAGAACACACTCTGTGTAATTTTTATTGTTTTAAATTTTCTGAGGTTTGTTTTATGGCCTAGGATATGGTTTATCTTGCTATATACTCTGTGGGTGCTTGAAAAGGACATATATTCTGCTATTGTCATGTGCAATGTTCTATAAATTTTGACTGGATGGTTGGTTGATGGTCTTGTTGAGTTCTATATCATTGCTAATTTTTCTGTCCAGCCATCTTATCAATAGTTGAGAGAGAGAGATATTGAAATCTCCATCTATAAAGGTGGACTTGTCTATTTCTTCTTTCAGTTCTATCAGCTTTTAGTTTATATATTTTGCAGCTTTTTGGTGCACACACATTTAGAATGCTATGTTTTCTTGATGGATTAGCTACTTGTTATTATGTAATGTCCCTCTATATCTTTACTAATTTTATTTGTTCTGAGGTTTACTTTATCTGATACTAGTATAGCCATTTCTAGTTCCTTTTGATTAAAGTTTACGTGATACAACTTTTTAAATCCATTTATGCTCAACCAACCTATATCATATTTGAAGTGGATTTTAGATAGACAACATATAATTGGTCATATGTTGTAATCCACTCTGCTAATATCCTTCTTTTAATTGGTATTTTGGGCCATTTCCATTTAATGTAATAATAGACATGATGGGGCTTAAGCCTAATATTTAGTTTATTGTTGGTTTTTTCCCTTGTTTGTTCTCTCTGATTTTCATTTCTCTGTGTTCCTTATCTTTCTTTCCCTGTGGGTTACTTACAGTTTTTATAATTTTATTTTTATTTATTCATAGTGTTTTATTTTTTCTGGAATCTCTTTGTATAGCTTTGTTGGTGGTTGTTGTAAGTATAATATTATATAGTCATATAACTCATTCCAGTCTGCTGCTATTGACACTTAGCAGTTTGAGTGAAGTGTAAAAACCTTACCTCCCTTCACTTCCCCTTATATTTGTGTATAATATAGTTGGCTTAAATACTCCCTCTATATATTCAGAAACACATCTGAAAGTATTATAATTCTTCAATCATAAAACATAATTTAGAGAACTCAAAAGGAGAAGTAAAATGTATTAATCCATATTTTTATGTCCTCATTCTTTCTTCCTTTCTGTGGCCCTAGGCTTCTGTTTTTTCATTATTTTCTTTCTGTTTAAAGAACTTCCTTTAGTCATTCTTTTAGTATAAGTCTGCTGGTGGAAAATCATTTTAATTATTAATTTTATTTCATCTGAAAATGTGTTGATTTTCCCTTCGTTCTTGAAAGATATTTGTGCTAGATATAGAGTTCGGGGTTGGCAGCTCTTTTAATGCTTGAAAAATGTGCCAATTTCTTCTGCCCTACATGATTTGTGATGATAAATCTGCTGTGGTTAGAATTTCCTTCCACTATAGATAAGGTGGCATTTGTTCCACATAGCTTTCAAGATTTTTCTTTTGTGTTTGGTTTTCAAAAGTTTGACTATGATATGCCTTGGTGTGAGTTTCTGTGGCTCTATCCGGGACCATTTACTCATTTCCTTGAATCTGTAATCTATAGTTTTTGCCAAATTTGGAAAAATTTCAGTCATTATTTCTTTAAGTACTAACCCATCACTAGATCTCCTCCAACAACATCCCAAAGAGGAAGGGGAGTAGTGCTTTAGTACTAGTAGGTGGGGTTGGATGTCCAAGCTCTCCTTATGGTCTCCACTTGTATCACAGATGGGGAGTGGTAGAAAGGTTTGTTACCATCTGTCAGGGATGATTATCTCTCTTCCCTACTTAGTCTTTTCTTACACTACTCTGGCTGTGGGCTGGGAAGGGCTGAATGCTGGGACATGTCATTACAGCCAAGAAAGTTGAGAGTGTTGACTCCCCACTTGGCCTTTGCTGACATGAATAGGGGTGGGGCCACAGGTTTTTGTGTGCTATTTGTCTAGAGTAGAGCAGTTATTGCCTAAAATTGTTCTGTCTTGGCAGGCTGGCCCTTTCCTTGTCCTTTGGCTAAAGAGAGCAGGCTTTGTTGGGGCTTTTTTTTGTCTGTATCTATTGGTGTTTCTAGGTAGTTAGATTCTTTAACTCCATGTCTAGGACATATGAGGTGAAAGGAAAACTCGGGGACCCATCACTATATCATTCCTTGGGTTCTGCAATCTCTTACCCACATACTTTCTTCTCTCTTTTAGTGTCTTCTTATGCTTGTCTTATTACATAATTTCCAGAATTTTTAGTTGTACTTAGCAGAAATAATAGGGAAAGTACACCAGTCCTGTCTTCCTGTGCTTCCATGATGAAGCACAACCATCCTGTACTTTTTAACCTTTGTCTGTTATGATATCATTGATCTAGAGGTTATATCTGGCTTATAGGGGTATGAACTGAGAAGGTAATATAAGGATCCTCCTTTGAGAATTTGGTTTTATTTCTTGCCTTCATTGTGTTCAGGGTGTGGAATGATTCTATTTGGCTACATCTCTTCTATCATTCCTCTTTCTCTGGACCAGATCTCTTGGGATAGGTTGGACAGCCAAGCAATAGTTTCTTGAATACATTTCTCTGAGCTTCTTAATGAGACTATTTTAGAGACCAATTTTTCCCACAAAAAAACTCTATACCTGTGGTTTTTGATAGAGCACATAATGTAGTTCCTGGTTATAGTTGTGTTCAATACATATGTTTTTTTTCTCATTAATATGGTTACTAAAGTCCCTTTGGGTAAGTCTCTAGAGGGTAAGAAATCCTAAAGTTCAAGGACTTTGAACTCTACATGCCCCAAATCTTTTATAGAGTCATTTGTTTTAACATGTATGTAACACAAACAAAGTGTTTACATAGTGTCTAGCTTATAGGGAGCATTCAATATATGTTATGTTAGTTGCCTTTTCTTCTCCTTTTACTTCTAGATACTGGCCATTTGTTGAACTGAAGGCTTCCATAAAGAGTCTGTATCCCTGATGCTTAAAAACACAGGCTCTTATGTCCAAAACTCAATTATCAATCTCAGCTCTGATACTTACTAATTGTGAAACTTGGTCACGTTATTTAACTTCATTGTGCCTTGGTTTTTCTTATCTACAGAATGGAAACAATAACTATTGAGAATTAAAATAATACTTCTAAAGAGCTCAGGAGAGTACCCTTAGATACACACATGGTCAACCATTGTTGTGTTTCTATGCTTTTTAAAAATTATCCTATGACAATGTCTTTAAGAAAGATTCTTAGAGTCAAGGACTCTTATTTAAGTTTGTATCCTCAGAACCCAGCATAGTGATTGGTACATAATAGGCACTTAAATGTTTCAATGAACAAATGTAGGCATCAATAATTGAGTCAACTTGTCTAGAGATGAAATCTCAGAGGGAGCACGAGGTCAATAGTCATGTCTGACTAATGGAGTATCTTAGGCTCATGAGAAGTAACTTTGGGAAAGAGGTTCACTTTATGTGTTTCTCTACTTTAGCCTCAGCTCTTGCCACCATTGGGCCGCCTACAGAGCTGATTACTTCTGAAGTCACTGCCAGAAGCTTTATGGTTAACTGGACTCATGCCCCAGGAAAAGTGGAAAAATACAGAGTCGTGTATTATCCTGCCAGGGGTGGAAAACCAGACGAGGTAATAAGGAGACGATATTTTCAAACCATTATTTTCATTCTTTCAAGTCTTCCACAGTAGTGAAGACAAGACAGAAATGCATATATAAGGAGATTATTCTGTCACAAACATTTAAAATTCATTGGACTGAAATACATTTCCAAGTGTTTACTTTGTTCTCCCATCTCTCTGGTATGGCATTTATACTTTCTCCTCCCACCTCTATCAAATAACCCTCAGAACTGGTCATGTGTTCATTTCTTACATAACTTATTTCACTTTTTTTCCTTTTTAAAATTAACAAGTTCTAAAGTAGAAGGAATCAGTAGTTAATTATATGGCCAGAATTCTTTTTTGCTATTCATGTATTCTTTCTATTTTGGAAGTGGTCTGGATTTTCTGCCTTAATGAAGTCTGTGTGTTCCAAATTATGTGGTCATATAGTCCTCCAAGGTTTGGGATTTCCTGGACACTTATTGAGACTAGTGCAATAGAGAAGCCATAATAAAGTATCTGTGGCTGGCCTTTTTCATGGTCATCACAGGAGAGAACACCTATTGCCAGATGATTGGATCTTTCCCATTTCCTACCTCTGACAGAGTAATCCAAAGGAATATTTTAAAATGTGATGAACTCCCCCCCCTTCTTGAAGTGAAAATCTTTTGTTGTTCTAACCTTTGATTGACCTCAGCATGTTTCATAATATTCTTATTTATTATGGCAAGATTTTTAGGTTGGTGTGTGTGTGTGTGTGTGTGTGTGTGTGTGTGTTAGAGAAGTAGATCAGGGACATTTAAATCATCTCGACTAAAAAAGAAGTCTTGAGTGCTTCCAGTGGTTCTATCTTTTTCATGCCTAATAAGCTCTTTAAATGCTTCCCAAAGCCCCATGGAAAAATATCACACGTCAACTGTTTTAAATGGAGGTGTTTAAGATAACAATTAGCCTGAGAAAGACACACTCCATTAGATATGAATTAATAAGGGACTTTTGGACATATTCCATAAAATGTATATCACTTCATGGAGGAATTCAAGGAGAATTGACTGCCACAGTGGAAAAGAGGATGTGGCACAAATAAAATATTTAATGACATATCCTTGCTAGAGATGTTTTGCTTTTTGGTTTCAATTCTGCATGTGAGATATTCCACACTCTCATTCCTCAAACTGTTCTTTAATCAGGTGGTGGTGGATGGAAGTGTATCTTCCACGGTGTTGAAAAGCTTAATGTCTTTAACTGAATATCAGATAGCAGTCTTCGCAATATACGCTCACACGGCTAGTGAAGGCCTACGGGGAACCGAAACCACACGTATGTATTGAATTCTACCCCACATCTGACCTTGTACAGCATTGCTTAGGTGGCCTTTCTTAAACTGGAATTCTGCTCAGGTTGTATCGATGGCCATCCTGAATCCAATTCATAGGCAATAGTTGTGGTACTCTATGCAATACTGACGCATGCTGCAGTTACAGTTTGCAGATGCTATTGAGAGGGACATTATAAAACTCTGCTTTGTTTAGGAGAGAGCAATCTTGATGGTGAAGGGTGCAAAATACACGTATCAATTTAATAAACAAATATTTAGTGAATGTGTATTATGAACTAATTTAACTACTGACTCATTCACATCTCCTCACTGTCTCTGATTGCATTGATGGGTATATATTGACTCATGAATTTGTTCATCCGGCCAACCATTCTGTCTTTACTAAGTGACGCAATGACTGTTTTTAATAGCTGCTTTATATCAGACACTATACTTGGCAATGGGCATAAAACAGTAGTCTCAGTAGTCACCTTGTTCTTGACTGGTTCCCAGAGAAATGTGCCCATCATTGTAGTAGGATATAAGTAACTAGAAGATGTTGTTCCTGTTTTTAAGCATTCTTTATGTTTACCCTCTCAGAAGGGGTTTGCATGACTGTGTGAACCTATTTCAGGATGAATATTATCTGAAAAGTAAGCTATGTTTGCTTAGTAAATAGTAACGCGTAGATACTTTGAAATAGACAGCATACTGATAGATGGGTGAACATTTAAAAAAATCTCTTGCAGTTGCTTTACCCATGGTTTCCAACCTTGAACTGTACGATGTAACTGAGAACAGTCTGAGGGCAAAGTGGAATGCAGTGCCTGGAGCATCAGGATACCTGATTCTCTATGCTCCTCTCACAGAGGGTCTGGCTGGGGATGAAAAAGAGGTAAGTATCTGCTGCCTACTAGAGTCCTAGAATCTTTGACTCCCTGAAAATAAGGTTTTTTGATTATTAAAGTTTAATGTATAAAATTTAGAAAATTCACATTAGTAAAAGGAGGAAAATTACTTGTAATCCCCCCACCTAGAAATACCTCTTATTAACATTTAATTAAGTCCTTTTTAATGATTTTTTAACACAACAAATGGGAATGATTTTGTAGTCTTTTGTTCTCATTTTGTTTATTATGAACATCTTTCCATGCCATTAAATAATGTTTTATATGATTGTTTTAAATGGGTGTTATAGTATCACATTGTTGCTTTGTACTAGGTCAGGATCAATTAATTTCACGTTATTAGACATTAGGATAGTGTTGTATAAATATGCTTTTGTGATCATTCTTAACATATAACTTTATAAGGTTGTCAGATTATTTCTTTAGGATAAATTCCTAGAAATGGAGTTTGTTTTTTCAAAGGCATGCAATTATTAAGGCTTATAAGGAGTATTAGCAAATGATCCTAGAGAAATTTGTTATAATTTATATTGCTGTATGCGATTCACAAATGACTATTTTCCCCATACTTAAGAAACTTTTTCTTTTACTAATATGAGAAGTAAAAAAATGCATGGATATTTTTTACATTTGATGAATGAATCTTTGACTTTCAAACGATTTATTTTAGTCTTTGTTTTTAATTTATGGGGAACAATTACTGTAATGTAGATATTCAATGAATAATGAGGAAATGTCTGTAACACTTGGGAGTGTTTGAGTAGGCAGAGTGGTCAAGAGAGGGAGTTTAGAACTCAAATCTTTAATATTGTTTAACCATTTTATTTAACATTGCTTCTGGTGACAGAAATGTTTAGGGCCAAAAGTATGGTGAATCTGAGTATCAGAAGCAGAGCATTGGTGACGTGTGTGTGTGTGTGTGTGTGTGTGCACGTGTGTGTGCACGTGTGTGTGTTTTATTTCTAAGGTTTAGACAGCTTTAGTTCATTTGGATATAATGTTGATCTGAATTATTTTGGCAGAAGGGAGACTTAGCAAATGACGCTAGAAAGATGAACAACTTCACCAATAAGGAGAAAGATAAGAAAGAAAGGAATACCAGTTCACACCCAGTAGATTAGCAAAAAGTTTTTAAAGTTTACTAATAACTGCATATTAGTGAGCATATGGGAGACAGAATTATTCATGTAAATTGACATGTAAATTGGTACAGCTGCCTTGGAAAATAATTTGAAATCTATCATCAAGATATGTATAATTTTTTAAGGAATGTATCATAAGGAAACCTCCTGCACGGCTTTTTGGGATGCAAGCATTTGTTCAAAGTACAGTGTTGCAAATGATTGATTGACATGTGCATCAATAGAAGGATGGAAAAGAGCAGAATATTTCTACAAAAGAATGCCATAAGGGGATTAATAATGTCACCTCTATACCTGTGTATAAACATGAATAAATCTTGAAACATAGTATTGACAGAAAAAAAGTTGCAAAAATTATGTTGATAAGATTCCGTTTATATACATTGTTAAACATACAGAACTATATATTATTACAGCTATATACACAGTAGAAGTAAAAAACTGGATCAATAAGGTACACCTCAATATTAGGATAGAGATAGTGAACAGAAAGGATGAGAAAGAGCTTCTGTTTTATCTAAGTGGGTGACAGGCACTGAGGGGGGCACTTGACGGGATGAGCACTGGGTGTTATTCTGTATGTTGGCAAATTGAACACCAATAAAAAATAAATTTATTATTAAAAATAAATAAATATATTAGTTCTTTTAAAAATATGACTGGAAGTTATTATGACAAAATGTTCATATTTATTGAATTTGAGTGGTGGGTGCATCAGGGTGCATTAAATTCTTTACATTTATTTTATATATACATTGAGCTATTTCAAAATTACAATTTCAAATTTGACAATAACATTGGCAATTGTGTGACTGGAGACTGATTATGGAGATATTTTTCTTCCTTCCGAAACAAAATAAAACCATGCTATCATGCAGTTGTCACGCAACTAAGAATGTTGGTTAGTTTATTTGACTCCAAGGGTCAGAAAAATCATTCCAGAATCAAAAAGCAAATTGCCACATTGGATGTCAAGGTGGGTTGATCTCTTCTGTATCCTGGGAAGGACTTGCAATCTAAGTGCATAGGCCCTTTTGTTGAATGGGGCAACAAAACTGGTCTAGCTCAATTAGGCCTGAAGTGACAACTGGGCAACCAGTCAAGCGACTGGTTAGAATTAGCCAGTGGTGAGAGATGCCCACTTGACTCTGTGCCCAGTGTGCTGCCCTAGACTTTGTACTCTTTCTAGACAACATTTCTAACTCAGTTCCACCCACATGGTCTGAGGACTAAATTTTTGACACTGTTATTCTGGCTCAGATTCCCACTTGTCCAGATGTAAAGAGTTATCCTAAAACAGCACACATGGGTACATTCAGCTTTATATGGCTCCATGGCATCTGTTCCTAATATAAAATGATACAAGACAATGAAAGATTATGGCTAAAGCATTTGAATAAGGGGTTGTGAGGAGACGAAATCTTGTTCCATGGAGTCTTACCTTTACTCAGTTGCACTCTGATCAACATGAATGGCGCACATTGGCAAGCAATCTCATAACATGTGTTCTTTTCAGATGAAAATTGGAGAGACCCACACAGATATTGAATTGAGAGGATTGTTGCCCAATACGGAGTACACAGTTACAGTTTATGCCATGTTTGGAGAAGAGGCCAGTGATCCTGTTACAGGCCAAGAAACAACACGTAAGCAGTTCAGTCATTCAGAGGAAATGCTGGAATAAAAGCCCCAAAAGACGTTGGGACTCTAAATAGGAAATTCTGGTTTAGGTTGAAACCTCTTAAAAGCTAATTGTAACTTAAGAAAGTGTGCATTTTATTTAGTGGCAGGATATGTATTAGTTGATTTAAAAAGGCATCCTTCTGATGCTCCTAAAAAAATGATGTCCTTGGGTACGTGATCCTAGGACTGGCATTTTTGTGCAGTATGGAAACTAGGCATTGCACCACCATACTGCTAAATTTAACTGAACTCCAGAACATTTTGGAGCTAAGTGTGTACAACACTTAAAATAATTATATTGTTTCTCTCTCTCTCTTATGCATTCTCTCTAGCCCCTTGAGTATTATGAGAGTCACTAAATTCTGTAAGCTCTTTATTGCCAAATAATCAATATGTATTGAATTAGTGAAAATAATTAGTCTTTTCACTAATTTTCACTTTTCACTAATTGGGTGAGGAAGCATCATACTTTGTGGCTGTGGCTGACAACTGTCATCATTTGTCTTTTAGGTTTTTGCTGTACTGGTTTTATCAGCACTATATCACGGTCTCTCAAATCAATCCATTGATGGCTTGGTTAAACTCTAACTGCTCTTCTGCTCCTACTAACTATGACCTTGGCCGAGTTACCTCAGTTTTATGACCTATATAATGGGGATATTGTAGTCTCCTTGCAGCCTATTGTAAGGGTTTAATGAGATAACATGAGTTATAATGATTAGTTCCAGAGCTTCTCAGACTCATAGGGCATGCGATAAACCTTAACAATTGGTTTTACTATAAACCTACAAAGGCTCATGAAACTCTCAAAGATTCTTGACAAATTTTAATCTATTGAATCAGAAGGGGATTTTTGAAGAAGTGCAAAAAGCTATGGAATTGATATTAAGAATCTGCAGAAATACAGTGCCTCTTTAAATAATTTTTTTCTCTTTAAATAATTTTAAAGCAACAGCAATGTATTCACTTGGTCTCACAAAGCCAGGGGCATTTATTCAGGGCAGGATTCCTACACTCTTGGAGTCAACAAATGTATATTGAGAACTTGCTACATTGGAGATAAAGATGGGAACAAAATCAATCTCTAATTGTCTGAAATTAGAATATATTGAGAAAGAGAGACAATAGATCAATAAAAGCACAATATAAGAAATAAACCAAGGACAGGTAGCATTGGGGTAGAAGCATTATTTTACATACGATGATCCTGAAAAGCCTTAATGGGAAGATGACATATGTTCAAAACCCTAAGTGTTGGATAACTCAAAGATTTTGGCTTTCCATGGAGTTTCCATTTGCTCAGAGGGAGAGATTGAGAGAAAAGATTAGAAGAGGTGGCAGGAGTTGGTAGTTCAGTTTTGCACAGGTTAAGCTGGAAATGCCTAGTAGATACTCGAGTGGAGTGGACAGAGGCCATCAACCTTCCTTTCTTTACACATGGGAAATCGTAGAGAGGAGCAATAGAGAGACTTTGCCAGGATCATACAACAGTTGAGTGAAATAGCTACGATTTAATTTCAGGTGCCCTGGTTTCTTATTTATAGCAGCTGTAATAATAGCATTGGTAGGAGAAGAAAGACACAATATGTACCTAAATCTTATTTCTTTCTAAGCATGTATAATTTATTAATACTATTCCTTCTTTACAAGGGAAGTTTTTTCTTTGTTAATTTTCTTTGTTATCTGGTTGAAATTTTCCATGTCTAAGTAGTTTCAAAATCCAAGATGATAGGGGTTTTTGTTTGGCCTTTTTATATACATATATATGCTATTTAACATTTTAATTATTTTCTATTTCACTTCCTGCAAAGTGCCCTTAAGTCCCCCGAGAAACCTGAGAATCTCCAATGTTGGCTCTAACAGTGCTCGGTTAGCCTGGGACCCAACTTCAAGAAAGATCAGTGGTTATCGAATTGTATATAACAATGCAGATGGCACTGAAATTAATGAGGTAAGCTGTGGATCACAATGTCTGGTTTCTCTTTAGTGGTTGTATATTAGCTTTTTATGGCTGCATAACCAATCATCCCAAAGCTACAGTGGCTTAAAACAATCCAAATTGTTTATTTTCTCTCCTAGTTTCTGTGTGTCAGGAATTAGCGTATCAACTACTTGGATCTATACTTCTGGCTTGGGGTCACTCATGAGATCATAGCTGGATAGTGGCTGGTGCTGGTGTCATCACAACTGCTTCTTCATTCAAATGTCTGGTGCCTGGTCTGGGAAGATTAGATCAGCTGGGAGCCAGAGCAGCTCTCTGTATGTCTAACTAGACTCTTCACATGATCCCTCCAGTATGGCAGCTTTAGGGGAGCTAGACTTTTTACATCCTGGCGCAGGAGTCCCCAGACATATGTCCAAAGAGAGACAGCATGAGGGAGTGCTAGGTGAAAGCGGTGTCACCTTTAGTTAGAGAAGTCACAGAATACCACCTTTGCCACACTCCACTGGTAGGAGATATCACAAGTCCCCACTTGGATTCAACATGAGGAGGAGCACTGGTCCCACCTCTGGTGGGAGGCAGGTGGGATGGGAGATATATGTTGACCTGACCATCTTTGAAATATACCGTCTGCCCCGTGCAAGGAGGTGGGGAAGTAAGTATCTTCCTAGATGTTGTACCCCAGAAATAATGTCAGTGTCATCCACTTTATCCTTCTGCTTTTGAGTAAACAAACATCTGAAAGATGCTAGTTAGATAAATACAAAACTGAATAATCCAAGTTTTATGTAGGAAGATGCTTTTAAGTAATAGAACTTGTTAGAACTCATGAAGATACAGTATCTTATGCTCAGTCACTAATAAACTTGACAAACTCTTCCCTTTTGAATATTATGTTAGCAGGATAGATAGTAAAGTTGTTATTATTTTTCCTCAACTTGGTCCAAGAAGTTAAGACCAAGAGAGAAATATGTTGGATTACATCACTTCTATTTTCTGCCCAAATGAAGAAACTATTTTCATTTGTACAGTTTCCTACAGTTAAATTCAAGCAGTATTTTGCAGAATGCCCCCTCACATGGGACATTGGGTACTGAATACACAATATTGCACATTTGCTAATATTTGATATTTGTATATATTGTGAAATGATCAGCATAAGAAATGTACTTAACATCCACTCAAAAAATATCATAGATTTTATGGCCTCTTATGCTATTTTAGGTTATTTGCCATTATAAAGAATGACCCCAGACTAATACATTAGTTGAGAACTACATCTGCTTTTTTGTAGTTTTTTTTAATCTTAGGGATGCCTTTGGCACTTACTATTCCTAATTTGTATTGTGCTGGGAAATTAGAAAACTGTATTTGGAAAAACTGAATTTAAAACATGAGAAAATGGTCTACAAATGAAAATCTGAGAAAATTTTATTTGAGCAAAATGCATAAACAATATGTGGTTTTGTGGCATTTCCAATTTGACTGGTGTGTGTGTGTGTGTGTGTGTGTGTGTGTGTTCTTATTTCTTAATTCTTAACCATGCAATTGAGACTAAATGTTGTTAGACAAATGTCTTTTGTTTAAGTGTAATATTACTTTGTCTAATTTTGGAATATATGACTTTAAGGGTGAGTATTCCTACTATATTTTGCTTTAACTTGTATTAATTAAGCTTTTATTTGTAGATAATGCTTGGGTTTTGGGAAACTTCCAAAACATTCTGGAACTTAAAAATGAACTTAAAAATGTCCCAACCAAAATATGCTTAGTATGTAATATGCGACTGATTGTAATATGCAATTGATTGCATTTAAAAAAATATTTTATTTAGCTATTTGACAGAGAGAGAGAGAGCACAAGCAGGGGGAGTGGCAGGCAGAGGGAGAGGGCAGAGTAGGGAGCCAGATGTGGAGCTTGTTCCCAGACCCCTGGGATCATGACCTGAACTGAAGGCAGATGCTTACCCATCTGAGCCACCCAGGTGCCCCGAAGCTTTTGCTTTTGACTCAATTTATATTTCTTTGCTTTATTTTCTGTTCCTCCCATCCTCCTTCCTTTAATTCCTCTTTCTCCCTTTTGTTCTTTCTGCATTATCCCTCTCTCCAACTGCTTGGAGACCAAGGAACAAAAATGAAACAGGGCACCCAAATGTCAATGGTGATGATGATGATGACGATGATGGTGCTAACACATGATGAGTGCTTACCTTGAGCCAGCCACTGTTCTGAGAGCTTTACAGAGAGCCCCTTTAATGCAATCCTTAGAGAAAACATGCTGGAAGCATGACTTGTCAACGGACGACAGAGCCATCCCAGAGAGCATGTGCTGGGAGAGGGGTTGGGGAAATGTACACGCAGGATGGAAAACTAAAGTGCTGCCATTTGAGTTTTATAAATGAAAGGCGAGTTTTTAGACTCAGACGCAAGTCCAGTTCCCGACAGCTATGACTCAACGAGAGAGCCCAGAGCGGAGCCCAGTCCCTTGTTCCTCGTTGAGGACTCTTTCTTCATCCCTCCCAGAATTAGACTGAAATTAAGCTTTCAGGCCAGACTGAAAAATTTTCAAAAATAGTTATATAAACATGAGATCATGGTCACTTGTTATCATTTTCCCAAATTGTTCTCCTCCTACCTCTTAAAAGTACTACCAACAAAATCAGTTGCAGAACTTAGTCTAAAATATAATGTAACTAAAAAAATAGGTGACACCTTAGAGTTTTCATTTGATGGAATAAAATGATCAATGGTTAATGCATAAAATATGGTCTATTCAGAGTCAAATAAAATTCTTTAGTAAATAAGATAGATATATATGCATATATAAGGGGAAAACATGCATATTTTTGTCTCTTGGTGTACGTAAGATGGTTTTGTTTTTAACTGCTTCGTGTATGTTTGATATCCTCATGAAATTCCTGTTTGTCACAGATTTGATACTTAAAGGTCAAGGCATAACTATCCATTCCAGTTAATAGTTTTTTGTCTGGGAAGTTAGTTCAAGTCCTTGGGCCTCCCATTCCTTGTTTTTACCTAGAATTTGGTTGAGGTGGAAGAGGAGGCTAAACACAACAATGAATATAAAGTCCTTGACATGTTTAAGTGCTCAGTAAACTCAGTTATTATAAATAATATTATGTATTCCAAAGCAATACATAAATATGATTTAGAAGAACATGTCTTGAACTCATATTTTAAATATGGATTTGTCTTTTCTGTGACTAATGAAGCCATTCTGTGCGTAGGATTTTGAGTCCAAAATACCTGTGTTGAAGCACTGGGTACTAGCTGGTTTTCCATTGGGCAAGTTCCTTAACTTTTCAGACGCTCACTTTTACTATCTTCAAATTAAGGTTGACAATTAGCTACTCTACAACGTTGTGTACTACCTATCAAAAGAGCTATTACACAGGAAGCATGCAGATAATACCCAAACCAAAGTAAACATTAAATGCTAAGAATGGCCTATAATTTTATCAGGCCCAAATTCAGAAAAAGAGAATCCATATTTTCAGTTAATTCCCGCTATGGAACTAACACCCTGGCTTAAAATAATAACCCATGGTTATGCAACCTGGGCAGAGCTCAGCAAGGACAGCTTGGCTCTACTGCTCTATGTGGTGTCAGCTGAGGTGACTCTTGCATTCATGTGAGAGTTTGAGCCAGAACTTCCAAGATGACTTCACTCTTGTGTCTGGTATCTTAGCCGGGGTGGCTGAGAAGGCTGAGGTTGGTTGTCCCTCTCCAGCAGAATGGCTCAGGGTTCCAAAAGTATGAAAGTGGAAGCACCTTCCCGAAGGACTGACACTGTCTGTTTTACCTGCTATTGATTTCTTAGTGATGTATATGCTTTCTGAATTGGCTCTGAGTTCTGGTGAGCCCATTATCATCTCTCTTAAAAATGATCTTTGGTGCCTCCTCTATTCACTCAAAAACAAATATAATTCAACATGCAATACTGAGGAAGATAAACAGGGTCTTGCCCTGAAGGGGCTTACACTTTATGCAGGAGAAAATAAATGAATATATAGGAGATAAAATGATTTCAGGCTGTGTTTGGTGCTGGGAGGAAACAAATAAGGGCAGTGTTAGGGGATAGCCCTACTGAGATAGGTGGAAAGAGAAACCCCCTGTGAGGAGGTAAAAGTTAAGCATGGTCCTGACAGATGGCAAAGGCCTAGTTTTGAAAAGAGCTAGGGGGATAGGGTCCCAAACAGAATGAATTGCATGTGCAAAGGCCCTGAGGTGAATTAGACATGGAGCTGACAAGCCAGTGTAGCCAGAGACCAGTGGGTGATCAGAACCATGGCAGGAAAAAGGAGCCAGATTATGAAAAGCCAAGAGGTCATCACAGGATGCTTGGTTTTGATTTGGAAAGCCATAGATAGCTAAAGAAATTTAAGTAGGACAGTGACCCATTTCATATTTTGGTAAAGGTCATGTTGACTACCATGAGCAAATCTATACAGTAAGCGTAGTTATCTTCCCTTTAACCTCGGGTGCTATCAAGTTTAGTCATTGGTAGTATTGCAAATGACAGATCGTACTGAAATTGCTCTAAATGTCTCTTGAAAACATTTTAAATGATCTTTTTTGGCAGAATCTCCTCTTAGGTAAATAGGTTCACTTCTTCAATTCCTCGGAGTATCTTTATAGCTCGAGTGTCTTATTAAGTACCTCCCTTACAGGAGTTTTGTAAGGGTTAATTGAGACAAGGTATAGAAAATGTATACGTGTGGCACCATTTACTTGGTCTATAATATGCCCCCAGTGCTATGGGGTTCAGAGGCCCAAGACCCAACCTTTCAGTGATAAAGTTGTGTCTGCTTTTGCTCTTTGTTGAGGATGGCTTTGCTCAGGGCTCTGTGTTCTAGATCCTGCTTGCATTTCTTCTTACTTAATGGTTTCTTTCTTCATCCTTTGCTGTTCCTCTTCTGATCCTTCCCTTTCCTATACCCTTGGTCCTTATCCTTAGCACTTCACCCCTTATGTACTCTAAAGAGATTGGTACATATTTTTTCCCCAAATATATCTCCCCGTGGAATATAAAGGAATATTTCAAATATTTACAATGATCTTTGGTATGAATATCTCCTGATTCTTCCCCTGCATGGTTGCTTGTCTGTGTAGCTCCGATAGGAGTAATGTGTGATATTTAGTCATGGGTCAGCGGAGCCCAGGCAGTGAAGCCAAAAACTGGCTGCTCCTAGAAGATCAGGCCGGAAGCATTATGTTTATTTCTAGTGGCACTGTAAGTTGTGTGCACTTTCCTTTCCATATCTTCAACAAGTGGAAATAATATTGGTTGTAAAAATGTCCTGAGAATTAACTGAGAGGTAATCTATTTAAAGGTGAAGATTAGAAATGTGTAATCTAGAAGCAGACTGGTTTTATATGTAATTCAGTAATACTTTTGAAGTCTTTATAGCTCTGCTGCCAAGCCAAGTAAACTACAGACAATAATAAAATGCCTTCCGTCTCCTGTGTCTAGAGAGTATCTGAGGTAACTGTTATGACTTCTCTGCTTTGCAGGTTGAAGTCGATCCTGTTACTACCTTCCCTCTGAAGGGCTTGACGCCGCTCACAGAGTACACTGTTGCCATTTTCTCTATCTATGATGAGGGGCAGTCAGAGCCTCTGACTGGAATTTTTACCACAGGTGAGCCTTGTCATGGTTTGGACATTTCCACGAGTAACTATACAGAAATCAGAAGCTGGAGCAGATTCTTCAGTTGTGATTTTGGAGAGATTGCATTTTATTTTATTTATTTATTTAAAGATTTTATTTGTTATTTGAGAGAGACAGAAAAGAGGCAGAGAGAACACACACATACACACACGCATACATGAGTGGGACAAAGGGTGGGTGCAATGGGAGAGGGAGATACAGACTCTGCTGAGCAGAGATTCCCAGGACTCTGGGATCATGATCTGAGCCAAAGGCAGAGGCTTAACCAACTGAGCCATCCAGGTACCTGAAGAGATTGCATTTAAATATTTGTTGATATTGTATTATTATTTTTATAGATTTATTTATTTGAGAGAGAGTGTGTGTGCACACATGTTGGGGGGGAGGGCAGAGAGAGAGAGAGAGAGAGAGAGAGAATCTCAAGCAGACTCCCCACTGAGCACGGAACCCTACTTGGGGCTCCATGTCATGACCCTAAGATCATGACCTGAGTCAAAACCAGCAGTTGGACACTTAACTGATTGAGCCACTGGGTGCCTCTGCATTGTATTATTATTAACAACCAGTTAGGTGATTAGAATGTGTATTGCCTAATTATTTTCTATCAAAGCAAAGAGAGGAAAGGTCATCTAAACTCAAAAAGTCTCAGTTTAAGTAAATGTGTGTACCGTTCTGTTCCTAATCTTAGACCATTTCTTTCTCTATGAATCTAAAAACTTCACAGCTTTCTTCTGTCTTCATGTGTATGCATATTAAGATGGACTCCCAAAATTGATGATAACCCAACCGTTTTTTGACCTGCAAGAATGAAAGTTTCATGCTGTTTAACCTAAGACATCACTCAGTAACCAATAATGTATTCATGCAGCCTGAACTATTAATATAACAATATGGAATCTTTTAAATACTAAAAACAAAAACAAAAATGTAAGGCATGACTGCACGATTTTCCTTTCCTATATACACCCTGTAGTTAATAAATACAAAATTTTTTGCCTCATGGTGGCAATGATTCTATTGTTTGCTTCCTGAACTTAACAAGGAAAGTTAAACAATTGTGCTTGGGAAAACAATTGAGTGCTATACTGAGGAGATGAGAAACTATTTTGGAGAGATGAGAAATATGCTCCATTGAGAAATAATATTCACAGAAAAAAGTACAGTAATTCCACAGAACTTCCTGAGGACTGACTCCAGTTGGGATTCTCCTGGTGTCTTGTGAAAGAGTTTTAAAATCTCTCATCTCGAGTAATAAAAATCAGTGACTTACAATGACTGACACGCAGTTGGATGTCGTGCTCTTGTTGTACACCCCTGAAATATGAAATTCTGGAAGGTCTGATAAATTATATTTCACTTCCAATGGCACCCATATGTACAAGGTTTAAAAGATGCAAGGTTTTTCTTTAGCTTATTACTAGTGGATAATTTAGGCACAAAAGCAAATAAAACTAAAAGGAACATTTCCCAGGCCTCAAAGGCACCAATTTGTTAATTTCCTCAACATAATTAAAAAATAATATCTTTGTAAAGTAATGAATGTGACACTCTTACTTTTTGTAGTTCAAGTAAAGAGCCAAAGAGAGAATCTAAGAGTTCTGGAAATTACTGGAAAACTTAAGAAATGTGGTGTTTCCCTGGTCTTCCTGATACTGTGGGTAAATGATGGCACCAGAAACTTGAGGTCACACTGGACCCATGGGCACTGCTTTATGACTTCCATGGGCTTCCCTAAAGCCAGAGGCTCCTCACAGAGTCTTCTTCTTGTGGCCCTGAGAGCTGCTTGAGTTTGGCTTTGTTGGCTTCTCCATCCTCTGACAAGGTCTCCTTGCTTGGCTCACAGAGGAAGTTCCAGCCCAGCAATACTTGGAAATCGATGAGGTGACAACAGATGGTTTCAGAGTGACCTGGCATCCTCTCTCAGCTGATGAAGGGCAGCACAAGTTGATGTGGATTCCAGTCTATGGTGGGAAGACTGAAGAAGTGAGTTTTCTGAAACAGCCTGGAAAGTAATCTGGAGCATTTTCTCTGGAAGTGGATACCCATTGTGCATTTGAGTTGGTCTTCACTTTCAAAGAGATTAAGAATCCTTGAAGTAATTAATATTTTGTCTGGTATGGAGTTTTATAAATGTCAAATCATATGATTTTTTTTGTAAGATTAAAATGGCATTTTTTCCCCTTGGGCCTTAGTCATATATTTAATATATTTATAGGTTCTTTGATAAATGACATTGAATAAAGCTTCAGTTGGCACTTTTGCAATATTAATAGCACATTTGTTGGGGAAATTGAAAGGAATGAAGTCTCTGGTTTGACTTTAAAATTGAGTTCAGTGGCCCTGGAGTGTTGTATAGTTAGTTTTTTGCTGATGCTAAGGATACCTTTTTTCCTTTTTAATATTTTTTTTCTTAACTTTCACCTCTATTCAAGTAAACCCAGTTACTAAGCACCAGATGCTTTTCAGGTTCTCCTAAGAGAAGACCAAGACTCATATGTTATTGAAGGCCTGGAGCCTGGCACCGAATATGAAGTTTCGCTGTTGGCTGTACTGGATGATGGGAGTGAGAGTGAGGTGGTGACTGCTGTGGGGACCACACGTAAGTGTCTATCTGGCTGAAGTGGACATCACCAGTCGTCATTCCTATACCCTCCCACCCACCTGGTTTCCTGCCCACCCACCTTGTTCCTGGCTACAGAGGCTCCAATTTCTCTGTGTCCCCCAGAATTCTTCATATATTCTCACCTTTAATGAAACCGATATGTGAAGCATATGAGAATCCTAGGGTATTCTCACCATAGAGGCAGAGACCATCTCTGTCTTGCTCACCATTATATCCCCAGTATCTAGCTTAGTACTTGTTATATTTTTACTGTGCAATAAATACTTGTTGAATTGGTGGATGGATGGGTAAGATAATTTATAAATGAATACATGAGTGAACAAATAAACTGAGGGCAAGCATGTCCAAAAGCTTTTGGAATTTCCCAAATCAATCTTGGTTCCAAAAATCCTGTAGAAAGTTCACTCGCTGATTCATTCATCCCTTCATTTTTTAAATATGAGGTATTAACCACATATTAAATTTTCTTTGATGAGGTTCCCTGGGACCATATTCTGAAACAGAAAATTGCATCCAGAAGGTTAATTGAAGACTGTAGTGGGGAGAGGATCTGTAAGGAAGTGAGGATGGCAGAATGAGACATAGGGAGAACCTATAACTGAGCCTTTGGCTAATTCCCTGAGGAGTTCTGGACCTGGGATGACCCTCCAGAGTTGTCCCAAACTGAGTCAATGGGGCTGAGTCTTTGTACCCCTCCATCTCCAGTCATTGGAGGTGGGCCATCCCCTAACAGTGTCTGTGACCTGAGGCGAGGCAGTTCCCAGAGCTCTGAGCCACTGGCAGCCAGTATTCCAGAAGCTGTGGATGAGCATGTTGACTGTGAAGAGGGGTTCTGGGTGGAGAACTGCACAACTGCTCCCATGCCCAGGGTGAATACACGACATAGAAAATAATGCCTATTTTCCCCTTGGTGGTCTTGTTTGGCAGCCCTTTCATAGCTTGATCTACAGCTTGTTTATTTTCCTTTAATTACCATAGCTATGCCCCATTTCACAGTAACTGGGAGGTTTCACAAAGTTACATGTGTCATTCAAATGTTTATGTGAAAGCTGGTATCTGTGATTAGAAACATTCACTTCTTTGGGTTTCAGTTTCCTTATCAGCAGAATAGATGCCATGTCTGCTTTATTTACAGCTCATTTCTTCATTCTTGCAACCACGGTCAAGATGGTTGAGAGGAGCAAGTAAGATAATATAGATGAAATTTTCTTTGAAAACTATAAAATGCTATATGCAAATGTGTAGTTACTCTCATTGCAGAATTTTAAAGTAATGATTTTTTTTTAGTTGACAGTTTTTGGACCGAACCACCTACAACCATAGCCCCCACCAGACCTGTGACCTCAGGTAAGGATGAATAGAATTTGTCCCCATTTCCCCATAAGAAAAGTTTGATTTAATAGAAGTGCTGTTATCCCAGTTTTATTTATTTTTATATTATTATTTAGAAGTGGGGCCTTCCAGTTCAAAAATTACTCCTCTTAGAACCTTTTAACCTCTTCGTAGCCCTAAAGGCCAGTGAGTCTTCAGACCTTACTGCGACATCTCTCTACTTCCATCTTTGTTTTGGGTTCCAAGTCTTTAGACTCTCCTAGTCTTTTAGAGGGTGTTAATGCCTCAGGAATCTATCCCTTCTCTTGATCACAGTGACTTCTGTTGCTGTCTGTTGAGAATTATTCACATTATGGTGTCCTTGCATTTCTATGGGTAACCTAACCTGATAGGTCTCAGTTACCCACAGAATGGGATTTCTACCTCAGCTATTTTCTCTTTCAACTTAACTTCCGCCCTGTCCCCCAACTAGCTGTCTGTCAACTAGGTAAAACACAAGTTTGATTATACCTTTTCTTTTTCTACCTAAAACCCTTCAGTGGCTGTCCATCACCCATTCATTCATTCACTGATTCATTCATTCTCCAGTGAATCTTTATTGAGCTCTTCTTTATCATGGTGCTCCCAAATCTCTTTGTCATAACATTCAGGATCCTTCTGCTTTTCTTCTTGGATTCAACCATATTTTTCAAGCTCTCCAATTTCCTTCTCCCATCTAGAACTCCTATCCCTGAAGGTGAGGCATTGCCTGGTACCCTCCTCCAATTTTGACTGCTACATGTCACTCTCTTGCTTCTCTGTGACACTTTTAGTATTTTTGTCAAGTGTCAATCCCTGTATGTCTCAAAGGCCTAACAGAGTCTGACAAAGGAAAAACTCAGTGAATGTTTTCTGAATGAATGAAGAAAAGAAAGTGTCACTGGAGAAGGATAAAAAGAAGTCAGGTGGGATAAATGAGGGAGAGATAAAGAAGTCAGGTGGGATAAATGAGGGAGTCAGCATCTCGGGAGAGGAGAAGGAATGTGTCAGAAACCATGGGTGAAGGAGTTTGGACAGATACTAGAGAAAGGATGAATATCTATGTGGGCTGAATGGATAGAGGCAACCATGGTGAGAGATGAGTGCTTTGAGTGACAAGGCTTGAAACAGAAATGAGGGTACAGGCGAATAGGATGTATATTGGATGCTGGATCGCACACTGAGACTGACATCTGGTCCCTCATTTCTGCTTCTCCAGCAGAGCACTGGTGGGAGGTATTGGTGGGCACGCTCTCCTGTAGGCTCCCCATCAGGTTTCCTAGTCTAATGGTTTCTCCCCAGTTCCCCTTACTGGTGTATATACAGAACTGGTAGAGGGGTCCATGGTCTCACCCTGTAAGCATCTCTGAAACTCATTTCTACCTGCTACCAGTAGGTATGATGGCCTCCCCACCCTCCTTACCTACTAAAGCTGAATTGCTCTTCATATGGCTCTATGTTAAAGAGATACATGAAATGATGCTTCGTGCCATTTCCACAAATGGTCTCTTGAGCTCATTTTGGAATATGATGGGTTCATAGGTCTTTAATCCTTGGTTGTGCTTGTTCCAGTTTTCCGAACAGGAATCAGAAACCTGGTTGTAGATGATGAAACCACTTCTAGCCTGCGGGTAAAATGGGACATTTCAGACAGCAACGTGCAGCAGTTCAGGGTGACCTATCTGACTACTCCAGGGGACCATGCGGAAGAAGTGGTAGGAACTGTCTGTATACATACGACTGGCTAGAAACCACTGGGTTTCCTGACTAACAGACCTAACAAGGCTATCCTCAGATCAGTGCTGGCTTTACCCCTCCTCTCTCGGTGACTCTACCATCTCCAGAAACTAATGTTTTCTATTCATCCAAACTTAAATACTGGTTTCTTGATGACCTTTCTATCTCTAGAATTTGCTCCACATACAACTTGCTTCAAACTGATAAAGCTTCTGAACCTTGTCTTCCATGCTGCCTTGACAACTAGTTAGAGCACCAATGTTGGGTCACGGTACACTGTTGTAGTCCACGGTACACTGTCTCTGTGTGTATATATGGTGGGCCCTTGAACAACATGGGTTTGAACTACACAGGTCCACGTATATGTGGATTTTTTTTTAATAAATACAGCACAGTACTGTGTATGTATTTTCTCTTGTGATTTTCTTGATAACATTTTTCCAACTTACTTTATAGTAAGAACACACTATGTAATACATATAACATATAAAAATGTGTGCTAATTGACTATTTTCACAAATCGAGAAAGCTTCTGGTCAACTGAAGGCTTTTGGTAGTTAAGTCTTAGGGGAGCCAAAAGTTATATATGGGTTTTGGACTGTGTAGGGGGTCACCAGCCCTAACTCCTATGTTCTTCAAGGATCAACCATGGATATATATGTGTGTGTGTATAGGCTTCTAACATATAAACTTTAATATATACGCATATATTAAACTTTTTCACCCTTGGGAATATGATTAAATCTTCTATGCAAAGCATGCATGAAGGGTTGTCTTTACATAGTTGAAGTGTTCCTAATAATAGCATCCATTAATGCATAGTTATGTTTTTCACTGACATCAACTCACTTTGATTAGTTCTATAGTCATTTCTAGCTTATTCTTAAATATGAGTGTTTCCCTTAGGGAACTTGGATTTTTATAGGCTGAGTTTTCCTTGTTTGGTTTAATTTGTTTTTCTGTATTAGAAACCTGTTTGTTTTTCTGTATTAGAAACCTGGGTACACTTTTAGCCATGGCCTTCCCGTATTTTCTTAATTTGTATCATTCCATTGTTTCCTGGACATGCTTCCCATCAGACCAGATAACTCCAGTTTTCATCCAAAAGAAACTTTTCTTTTTAGTCATGGAATATGCTTTATTTAGCCTCATTGCTTGCATTTCTTCTTCTTATTATTTTGCCTACATTATTTTGAGACACTCTAGGAGAGACGTCTCCAAATTCATTATTGCTCAAGAATAACACTATTATCCTTTTTTCCTCCTCCTCACATATAAAGCCTTTGATGGAAAATTCTATTTATTTATGTGCTTACATAAACAATGATTTGAGCCCAAAATTGTCTCAGGAAAGTGCTTAGTTTCAGGTTGGTACAGGACTTGTTACAGAGCACAGTGATACCCCTGAAGATAGCCACGTCCACTGGGAATAACCAAAAGGTCCCTGAAACTGGTCTGGGAGTACTTTTAGAAAGTTAATGAAAGTACTTTAGAAAGTTAAAGCTAATAAAATATTTAGATAGTTAAACAAAATTAATTGAATTATAAATTCACTCAGATAATACATTTCAAGTGATCCATGATTGAAAAATTCAAAATAAAATTGTACTTACCAATGGAAAGTAGGGACATAGTTTGATTGTTTTAATGTTCCCTATTATTGTCCCATATTTTTATATAGTCCCTAAAAATGAGACCCATAAAAACTTCCCAGAGTAAGAGTTTCATTTTTGTTTTTTTGTTTTTTATTTCTACTCTTTCCAAGAAACATATTAAGCTTCTTGCTAAATTATTATTTCTAATTTGGAAAGATTAACAATTTAATCTCATGCATGCACTTGTAAGCTATGCAAGGTAAAATAATAATAATATTTACTTTGGATTGTTCTCTAGATAATAGTCCCTTTGCTAGTTTCTTTCATTTCACACTGTTTATTTTGAAACACTTGGACACCTACACGAAGGAAAAAAAGATCAAAAGTCTGAAACACACATGTGCCCCAGTTAAGCAAACCCTTCATAAAAATGAAAAATATTGATAAATTTGGTGGTGATTTTTACTGTGCAGAAGTGTTTTTGCTAAACAGAAGAAAGTAGTGTAGAATTCTTTAAATTTCAAGCTCTTTCACTCAATTCCATTTGAATCGGATTTGTGCACACTTCATTGACAGGCATATTTTCAGGGACCCAGTTGAGGATTAATTGAGAATTTATCTCCGTGTTTTAGAAAATGTTACTTCTTCATAAGTGTATTATTACCAGAGATAGAAAGTGGGTGCATATAGATTTAGATTATAAAGCAAAAGTAGGGCAGGCAGATGCAGATCTCTATCAAAATCCAAAGCCCTTGAACTACCAACACCAATTGAGTATCTTTAAGTAGTAATGCATGACCGTGAAAGGCAGAGAGCTAAAGCACGTTATAACAGTGAGAAAGGAGATGTGTCCAGATAAGAGAAATGCCTCTTAACATCTTTCTAAATTTTCCTTAACTATAACATTTAATTAGATTTGCTTGAGGAAATGATCAAGTGAGAGAATGCTAATATGTATATAACATTTGTAAACCAAAGTACAACTTTAGCATATGTAAAACAAGGAGAATCCAATTTCCTTTTCCAGCTGAGTAAGCGAAGTATTCATGTATTTCCTAAACGTAATCAAATCTACTGAATATTTCCAATAAAATTTTTTTTGAACTTTTAGAAAGTAAAGCTTCTTGGCCAGCAATGACTTTGACCTGAATTTGTTGTCAGGGTTTGGAGGTCTCACACTTCTTTATTTGTGAGAGGCTGATCAGGATTTCAGACTTTTCTAGAGCCTGGATGTCAACATCAATAACCATGACCTGAGTTCTAATTTGCAAGAAATGTTCCAGAACACGTATGTGTACTCAGTGTGTGTCTGTGTCTCATACAAGATAAGTTCGGATATTAAGATTTAACTTTTAGAAACATTTGTAGCGAGTTGACACTGCAGCAACATCCAAGAACATGATCGTTTCTACCAGCAATTTTGTTTTATTGTACTTTATAAAAATATAGTCTTCAGTTGATTGGAATTAAAACAGCAGTGCCAACGCTACCTAGTCCTCTACCGCAGATAGCATTTGAATCACTGTCTAGACACAGAATTTTGTGAGATGGGAACACAATGAGAGGCAGGGAACCCTCTTTCTGCTGATGGGATCCAGGCTGCTCTGAACAGCTTTGGGCAATGATGGAGCCAGACATGAAGTTCCATTTCTAAAAGAAAATTTAAAACGTGAAAGTTCACTGGTTATATTTGCATCTCATTTAGCCATAAGCATCTTTTATAGAATTGTTTTATAAACAAAACCACCATCTGCTATGATCTACAGCATCTGTTTTTGGTATGAGCCCATCTTTACCCTGCTTTGTGCAAACAAGCAGAGGCCAAGCAGAAGGGACTTTGCATTCCCAAGAGGAGATTTACATTTTATTCTTGGAATGGAATATCATTAGGGTAAAAAGGTTCAAGTGGTGTAGCCACAGGGAGCAGGGTATAGTAGTTAAAGCAAGGCTCAGGCTAGATATCCTGGATTTCAGGATGGTTTCTTTACTCAGAAGCTGTGTGGGCCTCAATTTCCCCATATGTAAAAGTAATGTAATGTTTCTCCTTACCTCCCAGGGTTGTGGTGAAGAATAAGTGTATTACTATACTAAAATCCTTAGGGTAGCACCTGGCATATAATAATTGCTGGGTAAAAGATGGCTGTTATTATGAACCACAGCAATTACTTCCTAGCAAGCTCAGTGATTCCTCCACAGTGGCCCTATTGCTTTTCGGAATCCCACAGTCTAAGTGTGATTGCTTCCAAGCCCATGCATTTCTCAGTTTGCAAGATGATCTTATTTAAGGAGGATCAACATGGGTGGTTTGCTAAACAGACAGCTCGGATGGAATGCCCAGGCTCTGTGCTTCGGAAGAGTTCTATTTAAAAGAAGTGCCCTGGAGGAAGCTACATTGATGGGGTAATGCAAGTCAGGGCAACCACTGTTCTTCCTTTACCCGTCTTAATGCCAGGGTTATCTCCCTCATTCGAAAATAAAGCAGAGCTCTTAAAAAAAAAAAAAAAACCTCCCTCCTAGGTCCACATCAACTCAACTCTGTAGTATATTTCAATGTCCCTTTCATATAAGGAGTAAAATCATACTAATTCAATAAAAGATCACCTAATTGAGACTTCCTTTTTAACAATATATTTTAGAAAATTGCTTTTAGATCTTAGTGGTATCTTGGCAACAGCTGCTTCTGGGTTCAACTTGAGGCTTCCTAGGGCTTATTCCATGATTTATTGGTCTCTTCCCTCATCCAGAAGTAGACAGCACAGCCCTTTGCCTGCTGGCATTTTACCCAGCCCTTGAATCAAAAAGCATCTCCAGCTGTCCCAGTCTTGTGATTCCTTTAAACACGTTTGGGTCAGTACTTAGATTCTTACATAGCATTTTTCCAGCCACGATTAAGTTCCTTAAATGGCCCAGAGGTGTGCCAGCATCTGACTGCAGAAGCAGAGGCAAAAAATTTTGTGGTTTTAACATTGAGAACATGTGGCTTTTCTCACGTGGTCCGTATGTTCATTTAGGGATACCAGAATTTGCACCACTGAGCCACATGGCGTGTTACACTGATGCTTGTGCAGCGTGGATCTCGCCACTGCATTTCACTTTTTGCAGCCTTGAGAGGTAGAGTGATGGTGATTTCAGATGGAAGAAGGAATCTCCTTTTAGAAATAAGCCTGCCACATTTTTTTTTCCCCTCTGGAAAACATGGATTTAATGTGTGGTCGTTCTTGGCTAGCTTCTATTCTTTTCTAAAGTACTGGGATTAGATTATGTCTGAGAGGGTAAAGAAGAGAAGGCTGGATTTTCAAGAGGATACTTAAGTAGAATAAAAAATGATAAGCAGGCTGGGTTATAGAATGAACACTCCTCAGCTATAAACACCTGCTTTCCAAATAGACGACTATTCATTCTCACTTCTGGGTACTTTACACATGCTGAAAAGATGTCAAGAGAAGAGATGTCGAAAGAGATGTCTGTCCCCAGAGCTTATTTTCTTCACATTGAAACCTGCATTAGAGGTTATAAACTCAAGGCTGCTGTAGGGGAATTCTAGAGAGAAATGCTTTTGCATGGATGCTTATTTTTCTCATCACTGTCCAACCACATTGCCTTGCTTTTGATTATTTCAAGGTCCCCATCATCTTGCTCCATTAGTAGACCAACAGAAACAAAGGTCTTCACTAAGACCATGGCCCTTTGCCTTTCTTTTCAGGTTATGGTGCCCGGAAGCCAGAACAATCTCCTTCTGAAGCCTCTCCTTCCCAATACGGAGTACAAAGTCACGGTGACTCCCATCTATGATGATGGAGAAGGTGTCAGCGTCTCTGCCCCTGGAAAAACCTGTGAGTGAAGCTTTCTCCTTGTGCATACTAGCTGACTAATTGAAAATGCCCATCCCCGGTAGTGTGCCCTGAAAGCCACGGTGTATTGGGGTGAAAAGAGCAAAAGAGATTGGAGACAGAAAATCCATGTTTGAATCTTGTCTCTACCTGGGCAAGCTGTATGGCTTTGGGCAAGGTAAGCAATTGCTCTGGGCTTCAGTTTTCTGGTGTAGTTAAGCTAAGACTTAACAAACGACTGAGTCTTCTTCTTCTAGTATCTAAGTCATCACAAGTCCTGTTGATTCTCCAACATGTGTTCCTCGGGCCAGTCGTCTTGTCTTCATCTGACTGCTCCGCCCTGATCCACGCCTCACTCTCTGTCACTAAAATGAGTGCTTCCACTCTTGGATCCTTCGTTTTCCTCATGGCAGCCCAAGAAGCTTTTCAAAATAAGAATGATCTCATGTCAGGCTTCTGTTTCAAGCTTCCCAAGGGCCTCCCATTGTACTCAGGATAAAATGCAGCATCCTTCCCTTGGCCCTACAAGGTGCTCCAAGACCTGAGCCCTGCCAATTTCCGTAATCTCATCCCTTCACAAATGCCCCAGCCATACCTCCTTTCCTGCTCTTCATTGGACATTTGAAGCTCGTTTTCACCTTAGGACTGATGGACTGGCCATTTCCCCCAAACAGAATGGCCTTCCCCAGGTAGTTGCATTGGAGGCTTTTTCTTGTCATTTCGATTCCAGCTCAAAGTCACCTCCTCAGACTTTTCTGACTACTCCATGCAAAATAGCTTCTGCTCTCTAAACTCTCAACCTGGGGTTTTTTTTTTTATTGTTATTTTGTTATTTTATCATGCTATGGCACTAATTGCCATCTGATATTTTCTTGTTTACTCAAATACAGGAGTATTTTTTGTTTGTCTGTCTCTCCTTGGAGAACACATCACAGAAGCCCAGGACTTCATCCCTGCTGTTTGCTTTTCTGTGCAAAGCCCCTGTGGCTCTGTGTGGCATGGAGGGGGTACCACTCAGTGTCTGTCTTGGGTAGATTGGCCATGATGATCAAGCCAAGGAGCACCCTTGGTTACAGTACTACAAAGTCTTAGCTGTCTTCATTACTGCGTGGTTGTCTGTGCCGGCATGAATTACCCCAGAACCTGGTGACATAAAATGGGAAGCCTTTTATTCCAGTACATGATTTTATAAGTCAGGAAATTAGGTGGGGCTTGCTGGAAATTCTGCTCCACATGGTAAGGATTAAGGTCACCTGGTGGCTGGATTGATCTAGAGCATCCAAGACAACTTTACCTACATGTCTGGCATGTTGGTGGGGTTGCCTGGAAAGCTGGACTCAGCTGAGCCTCTCTCTCTCTCTCTGTTTCGCCTCTGAGCCTCTCCGTGTGCTCTTTCCAGCAGGAGAGTCATAGTTTCTTAAGTGATGACTCAGAAGCCTAAGAGTGGAAAGTAGAAATTGTCAGGACAGTTAAAGGCTATGTGTGGCACTGGTACAGTGTCACTTCTGCTGTAATTTTTTGGGTGAGGCGTTCATAGAACCCACCCAGGTTTGAAGTGCTGGCCATGGCCTGCCTCCACCACCCACTGGGAGGAAGGTTAAAGATGCACCCATCTTTAATCCAACGCAGTTACCAAGCAGTTATGTGCAACTAGATGCAGAATGGTGGCAAGGGCTGAATTCTGTACTTGGGCACCTAAGTGTGGCTTTTCAAGTTAAGTGTACAAGTCATTAAAATCCTGTACCTGCTGGGTTTTAAAAAATATTTTATTTATTTATTCATGAGAGACACAGATAGAGAGAGAGGCAGACATAGGCAAAGAGAGAAGCAGGCTTCATGTACGGAGCCCAACGTTGGACTCAATTCCAGGACTCCAGGATCATGCCCTGGGTTGAAGTCAGGCTCAACCACTGAGCCACCCAGTCGTCCCTAGCTGCTGGTTCAAAATAAGCATTAGTGAATTCAGCTGTTCTGAGTTGGCTTGGGATTATTTTTAACACCCTAATACCTCATAAAGTTACTATAAACCCTGCTACTGTGGGGAGGGGAGGGAAAGAAGGAAAGGAGGTGATGGGAAGGCAAAGGAGCTTCATCTAATTGCTGTTGCCCTGGGCTCAAAGATATACTTTTAACTTTCATATGTCAAAAATTAGCGTAATATGTAAAAGGCTTCCACAATGAGCAAATATATACAGCCACACAAATAAAAACCATTTAAAGACTTTTACTATAGAACTATGACTTAAATCTCATTGCAAAAATACCACCACATGTAACAATATCTATATAGTAAAATTATTTCAAGATGTTCGTGGATGATCTTAGTTTGAATGGTAGTCAACACAACTCCATTCCACCAACAGCAACAAAAATGATGATGGTGGTACCTGTCAGTATGCACACTGGTTTGCAAAGGTTGTCCACAGGGCAGCCTGGGTGGCTCAGCAGTTTAGCACTGCCTTCTGCCCAGGGCGTGATCCTGGAGTCCCGGGATCGAGTCCCATGTGAGGCTCCCTGCATGGAGCCTGCTTCTCCCTCTGCCTGTGTTTCTGCCTCTCTCTTTCTTTGTGTTACTCATGAATAAATAAATAAAAATCTTAAAAATTTATAAAACAAAAACAAAGGTTGTCCACATAAATAGCTTACTGTTTTGATAAAAAGTTAGAAAAAGAAAGAAAAAGAAAAATATTGGTAAATGATAATGTATAATTTTTTTCTTTTTAAAACTTTATTTCAACAAAACTATGCTAATAGAAATACAATCATATTTGTTAATAGAATGCAATTTAAGTTTAACTTATCCTACACAATTTGGACCAAAAGCTTGGCTTAAACTTAAAAAAGAAAGGGATTTACAACTTGGTTTATTTTTCATCTATTAAAAATGTATAAAAAAGAACCTCCTATCAAATGCTCCCAAGGCAGGCAGCAAGAACCTTGAGAAGTTACCCTTTGGTTTGTCTCAGAAAAATGATATATATTGCACTGTAAAAGTTTGTAAAGTTGGTGCAACAAAACATTGTTGTAATGTTTCAATGCCAGTTTACAAAGACCAATTAACGGATGTTGAAAAGGGTGGGAAGAGCCTATGTACACAATTGAAAATATAAAAGCTGTCTGATTTAGTTAAAATTGCATATAGATTGTGAGTCTACAGTATAGACTTAAAATATATTGTAATTACTATATGCATATATACAAACCAAGATTCAGATAATTTCTTGAGTCTGAATTAACACTCTCAGCTCAGTTCATTTACTGAGGTCAACAAGGAAACTGCACACCAGCTGTTTTTCTGGTTTATGTAAAAAAAGAAAATCAAGTTTCTTCCCCAGCTTTTCGGTTGATAATATATAATTTCAAACAATACAGGCAATATGAAAGTGAATGCAAAAAAAAATCACCACAATCTTACCTCCTATAATTACCATCATTACCATGGTGGGAGCACCCTTGATATTGCTGTACAAAAATACCTTGAGAGTGGAACACAGTGGTGAATAGACAGAAATGTGTAATAAACACTATTCAATTCAGTTTTACTCATAGTAAACTGAAGAAAAAGGAACAAGAATGACCTTGAATGAGATGCAGATCTTCACATGAAAATGTTTCATCATGAGAATTTATTTTCTATATATTTAATTTTTAGAACCACAGACTCTCAAAATCTGTGTTTTTAAATACATTTTTACTTGTAAATAATTTAACATTATGAGAAGCTAGCTTACATTTTGTTAACAGTATAGTTTGTAAAGATGGAAACCACACTAAACCACTGTTTTCCCTTTTCTCTATGCAGTGCCTCCCTCTGGTCCCCAAAACCTACGGGTCTCAGATGAATGGTATAACAGGTTGCGCATTACATGGGATCCCCCATCTTCCCCCGTAAAGGGCTATAGGATTGTCTACAAACCTGTTAGTGGTAAGTAATGCTTTGTAAAAAATATTATTACCATGATTAGGCATCTGAAATGGTTTTTAAGATAAATTATTTCTCTTTTGATTTTCTATCTATCTTTGATTTTATCTTTAGTTTTGAGAAGTGGGAAGGGTCTTACTTTTTTTGAAAAAAAAAAGTTTTTCCTTGTATAGTCAGTTTTAGGGTAGATATTATTAGAAGGATGGAGTTATGACCCTACTTAAAAAATGACTGGGCATGTTTATCAGCAGAATACATACTTGTTATGCACCTAACCTAGGACAGCCTAGCTTTGTTTGAGGCCAGTGGTTGTCAATTGATGCAGTTTTGCTGCCCAACAGAGAGATTTTCGATTGCTACAATTTGGGGCAGGAGTTGCTGTTGGCATCGGGCAAATACTGTTAGGCATCTACAAGTCACAATACTTGCTCCCCACACCCCAGAATTAGGAATTATCCTGCCCAAAATGTCACTAGCACTGAGGTTGAGAAATCTTGCTCTAAGTCAAGTGGAGGAGTTATATGTGGTCATTTGAATGAAGAGTTTGGTGCATGCGAAAATCACTAGTGAAATGACACATACATACGGAAATACAGAAACAGATTGTTGGAAGGGGTTCTGGAAATAAAGTGAGGAGTATTTTAGGAACTTGTTAGTAACTCAAAACTCTTAACGAAGGAGCACAGATGGGAAAAGGCAGAGGTAAATAAGTTTGTATAGGACTTAGCCAGGAATGTTTTTAATGCTAAATCAAAGACTCTACTGGGTTGAAAAAGAGGTGAAAATGTAAAGGCCCAAAGAAGCCAGCTGGTCAAGGGCCTTGGAATAATAGTGTCATCTGTTTGTTCTTTAAAAAAATGCTAAAAGGAGGGGATAGAACTGGTAGCGGTAACATTTACGCTGGACCCCCATGTGGCCAGGTAGAGCACGGTGTCCATGATAAAATTTGTTGCTACTGCCCCTTGCATACCTGTGGAGGACAAGGCTGGGTGTCTTCAAAGGGACAGTTGAGAATGATTTCTTTAGTTTGGCAAGGGCCCCAAAGCCTATGGTAATATGGTAGCTCCACTGGGAAGGCCTTACAGCATGGTGATGGTGGATTGTGAGGCAGACCAGCTTCTCTAAGAAAGCACGAGGGAAAGCACTATATTTGAGAAAAGGATTAGTTCCCTAAAAAGAGCCCTTTCATGGCATTCAGGTATGTAACTCTCAGAGCCAGACCCCAACTAAGTTCAAACCCCAACTCTGCTGTTTGTCTTCTATGTAATCCCGGGTGACTGAAACACAGTCGAGTAAATACACCTCCTGTCAAGAGTGTTTCTATCTTTCCATGTTCTGGTGTAACTGAAATATACTCTTTCTCCCTCAGTTGCTGGCCCGACCCTAGAAACTTTTGTGGGATCTGGCATTAATACCATTCTTATCACAAACCTCCTCAGCGGAATGGACTACAATGTGAAAATATTTGCTTCCCAGGCCTCAGGCTTCAGCGACGCTCTGACGGGCGTGGTGAAAACACGTAAGGCTAATGTCCTGTTGCCCCAGCCCCTGCATGTGGTTTTGCTGCTTTGTTTTCACTGTAACACAAGCCGTGCTTCAACTTGGCAGTGGGTTTTTATTTTCCTCAGCATTGCCTTTTCTCGATGGTGTTTCATGGAAAGAAAGGTGTGCTCCTCACTCAGGGCTGGAGTTCAGAGTCCCGGTTGGCAGGCTGAATGTCAGAACCTGGCATTCAAATCACTTGATGGTGGTGGATAGGATTTCCTTCTGGAAAGTCTTTGTTGGCACTTTTCACATTAGGTGAAATTTTCCAACCAGCCTGTAGCCTGACATGGCCAACGCCAGTCAAAGTTGGGTGGTGGGGAGGGGAAGTTTGCCTTTCTTCAGAGTTTTTGTCTTCCCCCCCCTACGTGAACACACACACACACACACACACACACACTTGTTGCCCATAAAAAATATAAAAAGGACTTCCTTCTTTACCTTTTAAGGGTTTTCATGCTGTCTGCACACCATCTGGGACTCCTCATTGGCATGTACCACGTCCAGACTCCCATGGTATAATGCAACGTTTTCCAAACTCCAGCATGTATATTCCATATTCCTCATGTTTGTTATCCTTCCACACCATCTGTTTAATGTATTTCTTTACATAGACTTAAATTTTTTTAACTTAAATGCTTTTCAAAACCACGTAATTATCCACAACAGAAGACCAGCATTTTTAATACACATTTAAGATACTATGTAAATAATGAAAATAAAAATGGGGTGGCTGTGTGCTAATTAAAATCATGCTGAGTGCTATCCACTGTGCATGCCCCACACTTGAGAAGGATAGTCAAAAGTAGAAGCCTTAAATCTGCCTCTTATCAGCTGTGACCTTGAGCAAATTACTTCACTTCTCTGAGCTCAAGTTTTCTCGACTCTGACATGAAGAAAACAGGCTGATAGTGAGGCTTATAGAAATAATATGTAAAAGTGGCTACCATATGGCAAGCACTGCTGAATAACCATTATTATTATTGTAATAATTGTGCCTTACACTCTTGGCCCATAAGTCACTCTCATCCCTAATCAAATAATTAATCTGATGAATAGAATGATGCAAGAATGGGGCCTATATTAATCCAGGCCTATATGTTTAGCCACCTACATTTTGTTTTTGTTTTTTTTTTTAATTAATTTTTATTGGTGTTCAATTTACCAACATACAGAAAAACACCCAGTGCTCATCCCGTCAAGTGTCCACCTCAGTGCCCGTCACCCATTCCCCTCCAACACCCGCCCTCCTCCCCTTCCACCACCCCTAGTTCGTTTCCCAGAGTTAGGAGTCTTTATGTTCTGTCTCCCTTCCTGATATTTCCCAACATTTCTTTTCCCTTCCTTTATATTCCCTTTCACTATTATTCATATTCCCCAAATGAATGAGAACATACACTGTTTGTCCTTCTCCGATTGACTTATTTCACTCAGCATAATACCCTCGAGTTCCATCCACGTTGAAGCAAATGGTGGGTATTTGTCATTTCTAATGGCTGAGTAATATTCCATTGTATACATAGACCACAGCTTCTTTATCCATTCATCTTTCGATGGACACCGAGGCTCCTTCCACAGTTTGGCTATTGTGACCATTGCTGATAGAAACATTGGGGTGCAGGTGTCCCGACGTTTCATTGCATCTGAATCTTTGGGGTAAATCCCCAACAGTGCAATTACTGGGTCGTAGGGCAGGTCTATTTTTAACTCTTTGAGGAATCTCCACACAGTTTTCCAGAGTGGCTGCACCAGTTCACATTCCCACCAACAGTGTAAGAGGGTTCCCTTTTCTCCGCATCCTCTCCAACATTTGTTGTTTCCTGCCTTGTTAATTTTCCCCGTTCTCACTGGTGTGAGGTGGTATCTCATTGTGGTTTTGATTTGTATTTCCCTGATGGCAAGTGATGCAGAGCATTTTCTCATGTGCATGTTGGCCATGTCTATGTCTTCCTCTGTGAGATTTCTCTTCATGTCTTTTGCCCATTTCATGATTGGATTGTTTGTTTCTTTGGTGTTGAGTTTAATAAGTTCTTTATAGATTTTGGAAACTAGCCCTTTATCTGATATGTCATTTGCAAATATCTTCTCCCATTCTGTAGGTTGTCTTTTAGTTTTGTTGACTGTATCCTTTGCTGTGCAAAAGCTTCTTATCTTGATGAAGTCCCAATAGTTCATTTTTGCTTTTGTTTCTTTTGCCTTTGTAGCCACCTACATTTTGGATAGGACCAGGCTTTTCATTAGAAGAGGCTTCCTGGATCTTTTTTAATGGATTATTTTAAGACCTTAAAGGCTGGGTTACAAAATCAATTTAATCTTAGAAGAAATAATCTGTCCCAACAGATCTAGGAAGGCTTTGGCCTGTGGTTCTGACTTTTGTACTGGGATGGTGAAGTGATGCCACTCTGGGCACCATGGTGATCTCCAAGGGAATTCCCTCTGGTGTACTATTATTAGCAATCCCACCATCTTTCCTTAGGAGCACTTAGAACCTCCTGTGCCTTTCCCCACCCCATCTCTTCCCTTCACTGGCTTATCTTCATTTTCCCTTCTAGATCACTCTTTCTGTCTGGGCCACTTTTTTCCTGTCTCGATGAGTTTTTTTTTTTTTTTTTTATTGGTCTCTCTTCTCCCTCCCTGATCTGTCTTGTCACTTTCTGCCCTCTTTTCTCTGCTTCTTTCCATCTTCTGTTCCAACCCTCTTCTCTCCTTCAATAAGTATGTTGGTTATGCCAAATATATATATATTTTTAAGATTTTTAAATTTTATTTATTCATGAGAGACACAGAAAGAGAGGTAGAGACATAGGCAGAGGGAAAAGCAGGCTCCCTGCAGGGAGCCTGATGTGGGACTCAATCCCAGGACCCCAGGATCATGACCTGAGCCAAAGGCAGACCCTCAACCACTGAGCCAGCCAGGTGCCCCCAAATATATTTTAAAAGACTTGATGGTATTGTTTTATATTCTGTCCTTAAAGTAAAAATTAGATGGGCTTAGTATTTGTTTTCTTTCTTTATCCCAAGCCAAGCAAAAGCCCATACAATGGCAAATAAATTAATTGAATATGTTTTTTAAAATTCAGCATGGGGACATAAATCATCAATGATTTCCTTTTTTTAATGGAACAAGAGGGCTTATTGATTTGGCCTTAGGAAAAGAGGTCCTCTCTCTCTGATCTAACAGAAAGGAACAATGTGAAGATGTAAATATTGATTAGACAAGATCATTTTTACCATTTTGAAAACTAATTTAAACTATTTTTATTATGTGAGGTAGATAAAAGTAAGAAAAAGTTGTGGACAAAAGTCAGAAGTCATTAGAGAAAGTAAACATTAATTTTCTACTTTCTCTGTTTGAGTCTAACTGATAAACATCAGATATATTTACTTCTTTCTTGTATTGAAGAGATATTATTTTTTTTGCTTCCCCAAAAAACCTTTCTATGAATCATTTTTGTATATCACAGTGTTCTACAATAAATAGGAATCTGTGTATTTTTTATAATTTTTCATGTGTTAAATCTTTCATTTTTACATCTTCAAAACTGTGTTCACTCTCCTTCAATCATGTTTTGAAGGCCAGTCCTTATGAGATTGCTCCTGTTTGAGTATGACTTACCTTTTGTCCATTTTGTAGTTTCTTTTATTTAGGCCAAGGCCATCCTTCAGTGGTTGATAAGTGCATATGGTATTTAATTTTTTAATTATAAAAGTATTATTTATTAATTGTGGGATATATAGAATACGCAAATAAATAAAGAGGGAAGACTAAAAATTACCCAGAATTCCCCATCCATTGTATCTGGTCTTTTCCCTGTGAATAGATATTTCCTTTTTTGTTTACAAATATCTGACAGACCATATTACACATAATGTTTTGCACAAGCTGCTTTTTTCAGTAATAAAATAATTATCTTTGTGTAATAATTTATTATGAGTTGATGAATTTCCTACCACTGGCTATGCGAACTTTGATTTAGAATTTTATTGCATTAAATAAAGTTAATTTCAGACTTGGGGACATTTATGGCATTGTCTTTAGTGTGACATAAGTATGTTTCTATTTCATTATAGTGTTTTTAGGTGTGACCAACCTTCAAGCAGATCAGATTCAAATGACCAGCTTGTGTGCTCGATGGCAGGTGCATCGTCATGCCACTGCCTATAGGGTGGTTATCGAATCACTCCAGGGTAAGTGCAACCCATCACAGGTGATTTTGTTGGGCACTCGTTTACTTGATTCTAGGCAAATCCCTATGGACAACATGTAGGTTACATTAGACCAGAGCCCTCCCTTGAGGAGGCAGTGTTGTATTATGGATCATGAAGGATATGGAGTCAGAATGGCTAGTTAAGCCAATTACTTAGCGTCTCCAAATGATCATTTTCTCATATGTTAATGGCTACAACCAGTGCCAATTTTATGGTATGGTATTCTCAGCTTAAGCTGAGATGAATCCATGTGAGACACTTACAACGGTGCTTTGGACACATTAAGTTCCAAAGAAATGTTAGCTGCTATTGGTAGTAAGAGACAAATAGCCAGGACTAACACACAGGAAAATTACATGATATTATTATTTTAGTATTTACTCCATGGGGATCTCAGTTTGACTTTACTGACTTCCCTTACTGACTCATTTTATCTTGGGGGATAATTGGTGAACAACAGATTCATTCAGGAGATGGTTTAATATATCTATACCATCATGGGCAGGTTTTTTATTATTGCCTTTCTCAAGTACATTTACAATTGGGGATTTTGTTTGAAAGTTGGAACGCTAAAAATGTCTGCTTACTTCAATTAAAAGTTTCAAGAACAACAGCCAAAGGCTGATTCCCAAAGAGTGAGTTTCTAGGAACTGTTCATCCTGTTTTCACACTGTCAGTTTGGATAATGTGAAATCAAATAATGAAAAATTACTTTTATCTGATTTGTATTATCAGTAGAAAAGATATGTCTTGTTATTTGGGGGAGACTCTGGGAGACACTGGAGAATCCTGAGTGGTCTTTCTAATATCTTTCAAATTTGGTAATAAAATTGTTAAAAATTTTCTTTCTTGACAAATGATCATGGTTCTCATTTAAAAAAAAAGCAGAAGGAGCTAATTCTGGGGGTTTGAATGAGACTGGGCTATGTAGTCCATATATCAGGCTATAACTACATCCAAAGTGCAGAAATCTCACTTATCCAATCCAGAGAGTAGAAAGCACAGATTAGTAGAGTGGTGAGAGCATTTGGAGATACATGGAGAATATGAAAATAGAACATAAGCAACATAGGAAGAGACTCCTGCCAACCCCAGCCAAGGCATTGTCTCAATAGACGTGCTAAGTCTCTAATTCCATAATTCCCTGTTTGTGATCCTATGAGGATCCCTTTAGCCTGGTGTGACTGAACATATGGGAGTGGCTTTATTCTGGGATAAACACAGAGTAAGGAAAAGTTGGGACAAGTCATATGGATTTTTTTGGTTTAATTTAATATGATTTATGGGATGTGTGAGCAAAAGTACATGATAGCTATGCAACTGTTTGAGAAACAAGTATAAAATCTCAAAGAATTATGTTTCATATATCCTTATAAAACCAGCTAAGCCACATTTTCATATGGAAGGGTTGACATTTAGTTGTATTTATTAGGCTTTAAGAAAAACACTAAGGATAAAAATCACACTCTCAAACTACCCCACAATTGTTTTTTTTTTTTTTTTTATCCTTTTATGCTATTTAAGAAGTTGACGTGAAGGGACATAGGCTCCTATGGATATTCATTGTCTTTCATAAAGATTATAATTATTAAAAAAAAGATTATAATTATATAGACTGACATAAAGATATGTCAAAACTGGCTTTATCAATGGAATTAGTGAGCTCCATATTTATTATTTTTAAATTAGATGTCTTTAGCACATTTGCAAAACTGCACTGGTATTTTTCTCAGAGAATATGATGGGTATATCTGATAGCCTTGATCTGGTAGTCTAAAACCTCAAAGAGCTCTTTCTGAAGCCAAGACCTTTGTTAGCAAATATATATATATATATATATATATATATATATATATATATCCACATTTCCTTCTTATCTTCTAGCAAAGTTAACTTGTATTCCCTCACTATTATTTCCAGGCTGCCAAAAACCTCTTCAACTAAGCCTTGATAGAAGCCTCAATTAAACAAGAATGAACAAAGTGTTGCTCAATTGATTTTTCATCAACATTTGTAGCTGAGAGATTTATGAGTCCAATTAGCTTACATCTCATTCACCCGATTGTCTAACTGAGTAATATTAATTAACGGGCAGCAACACTTTGTAATTCTCAGCCTCACAGAGGCGTGTTGGGTGTGGGAAGGGAGTGTGGGGATAGCAGTGGGGAGTATATTTAAATATTTTAGCGAATAGTTTAGATCAAGGAAAAGTCTTCCTACTTTAGAGTAAGGGGGAATTAGGTTGTGGGGTTTTTTTCTTTATTTTTTAAAAAATATTTTGATCTCCGCCCATTTCTCCTATCCATCCACGCCCCAATCCCCTCAAGCCCAACTCCTGCCTCTGGCAACCAGGAAGCTGTTCTCTGTATCTATGAGCTTGATTTTAGGTTGAGTTCCTTTATTTTACAGAGAAATACAGCCATTTTCCGCATGGGTGCCTTTGAAGGACTTATGGTCAGATGAGTTTCTTCCATAGGTAGAGGAGTTTCAGAGCCCCCCTTGTTTTAACTTTGTAATATCTCCCATTGGCTACATATGCTGCCTGGGCAGAAATTTTAGTCTTTCTACCTCAGAGGAGATACTAGAGAGAAAGGAGATCTAATTCCTCCAAGTGTTAGAGAAAAGCTTGGTCCCAGAGTGACCTATTTTTGAATACTTCTGACAAATTCCTACTATTTGACAGGTAATTTTTTCCAGTTTTTTAAAAATATAGTCTGCATGGTCTGGTCATATGCCCTTGTATTCTGAGATGAAGTCAGTGGAGAGGCCTCTGTTTTAACCATAATTGCTGGTCAACTTCTCTGGGCTTTAGTTTCTTTAAATTACTTTTTCTGAGGCTTTTATCTGAAGTAATACCTACAAATTTCCAAGGTTTTTGTGAATAAAGTAGTCAGGCTGTATCATTCAGATTTGCTTGTCAAGGGTAGAAATGCAGGTAAAAGAGACTTAAGCAAAGGGTCAATTTATTGGCTAATATGCTGGGAGTTTTAAAAGTGTCTAGCACCAGGCACATCTGGATCTAAGTATTCACATAATGTCATCAAGACTAAGTCTTGCTCTCTTCTGCTCTGCACTTATGCTCACCCAGATTCTCTGAGTTGGCCCCAGTCAGATCCAGAATGACATCCTCCCAGCTTACAGCTTAACCAGTCGGAGTGAAAAGAGAGCTTCTCTTTCTCAATAATTCCAACAAAAGTCCAGGAACTGAGTCATATTGGCTTGGCTTGGGTCACATGCCCCTAAATCTGTCATTGAGTTCAAGGGCATGAAATAAACTGACTGGTCAGACTTGGTTGCCTCCTACCTCTGTATCTGGAGGGGAAGAGGGTTGTTATTCAGTCCTTCCCAAATCATAAAGACAAAGAGTGGGGAACAACAGATTCAAAGAAAGAGGGAATAGATGCAAAACAGGCAGGAACAACAGATGTCTTCTTCTCATGTAAATATTATGACTTTTTTTATAGCCAAGAAATTAAAAAAAAAAAAAAAGATTACCAGAAGGATGAGGTCCTCTCAGGAGAAACTGAAATAAATCTGTGTTTGAGTCATTCATCCACATGCCAAATTAAAGAGTAGGATTTTCGTTAAAAAAGTCAGAGACTTCTAGTTGATCTTGGGTAGCTCAGACACATCAGGAGAGCCTCCATTAGTTCTGTTGATGTTCTGGAAATCTCTCCCTCTCTCTAGCTATTTTTGAGTTGACTTAGCACCCAAGGTTGGGTATAGCATTTACCTTGAAGTTCACGTATTTAGATTCCACGTGGTCCCAAATACTTTTTTCCCTTCCTAATCTCCATAACTTGGTGAATTTCTTTCTAGACTGCTTAAGGAAGGTTTCAAACGATGCTCAACTTCGTCTTTGGGTGTTGAAATGCCAGTTTTACAGTATCATTGACAAATAGAATCACAGCATAGTGGAGAGCCTTCCTTTTCAGGTGCCAGATCCAAACAGGAGATCATAAGAAAACATATCCTCAAGATTAAACTTTTTGAAGTGGTAACATCATGATTGCGGGTCAGGGTAGTTGAGAGACCTGGGGATGGAAGCATTTATATCATAAAATTCCAGCGGAGTATTCTGGATTCTGGATATTCTTTGCTTGTGGGTCTCAGTAACTACTCCTAGGCCATTTTGGTGAGTCACGCTGGTGGCATTGGCATCAGCAGAGTAATAACCCAGACGATGTATTTAGCCTTGCTTCATAAGGATGAAGGCACCAAGAGAGAATTTCTTCCCTGTTTCCCAAGAAATAAATTGACTCCTTGCTTTTGGAACAAGGGGTTGAGGAAATTAGTCATCATTTGATCAATTTAAATGTTTTCCCTTTAAGGCAAAGCCATTAAACCCAAATCACACATGCCAAAAGCAACATGGATACATCCCCATTCATGTAACCCTTCTTTGTTATTATTGGGAATTAAAGCAATATCATTTCCCAATAATTTTACAGTGCGTGTTCCAGTTTTCCAATGGTTTTGAGTTTTTTTGTTGTTTTAGTGGTAAAATCCATTTATATTCTATTGTTCAGGGTCTATAAAGTACATGAGTATCCACAAGAAATAGGGATGTCATAAAAGCACTTTCTAGAATTGATTCCTGGAGAGTTCCTGGAAGCTTTTATGGAGATGGATTAATACCCATGCCATAGGATGTTTGTTTTACAGGTGACTCACAAAAGCTTGCAAAAGGTTCCAAAGTTGTGGGTAAAGGTTAGAAAGAAGCAGCTCGTGTGGGGTTTTGGACCTGGGAGCCACAGACTGAACTTGGGCATGAGTAAAGCAGAGTTCAGGGTTTACAAACATTTTCTTACTATCGAATTCCTGTCACAATGAGATGTGACTTCAAAAACACCCAAGCAACTTTTTAAATTTCATCATTTGGTAGTATATTTGAAAAGAAAAAAATATTTTTATTTTTTATTTTTTTATAATAAATTTATTTTTTATTGGTGTTCAATTTACCAACATACAGAATAACACCCAGTGCTCATCCTGTCAAGTGCCCCCTTCAGTGCCCGTCACCCATTCACCCCAACCCCTGCCCTCCTCCCCTTCTACCACCCCTAGTTCGTTTCCCAGAGTTAGGAGTCTTTATGTTCTGGAAAACTGTGTGGAGGTTCCTCAAAGAGTTAAAAATAGACCTGCCTGCCACCCAGCAATTGAACTGTTGGGGATTTACCCCAAAGATACAGATGCAATGAAACGCCAGGACACCTGCACCCCGATGTTTATAGCAGCAATGTCCACAATAGCCAAACTGTGGAAGGGGCCTTGGTGAAAAGAAAATTTTTGAAGTAGACCTTAATTCATTCTGAACAAATATATTATGAAAGATTATATCATAAAGTTCACTTTTGAAACTCCTTTATATTCTCAATCATAAAAAATACATTTCAAATTCCATTTAACAAGTTGCTTTAATTTATATTGTTAAAAATCTTATTTTACAATTTTTCAAAAAGGATTTTGTGCATAGACAAATTTTAAATGACATCAGGTTTGTTCTGATACATGTGTATTATAATAGATGTATGTTTTGTTCCAATATATTAAAATATAGATTGAAATTTAATAGGTATTATACAATCAAAATTTGACTTTTTTTTTGTATTTTGTACTGCTCTGTTTTTAAGTTTTCTGTATTTTGTTTATATTTAAGAAACTGCAATGAACATTTTGAAATTATTTTTAACCACTAAATAATATATGTAACGTATTCAGTCAATGTAGTTTTTAACACAGGCTTTTAAATTCCTAGAAATAAAGCTACATAAGACATTAAATAGACAGATACAACTATGGCTGAAATAAAGCTCAATCTAGATCTTTTTAAACAGTTGTTCTTTTTGTGGTAGCAGTGATTCTTCCTTTTAACCAATTATCCATGTGGTAAAAGAGAAAAAAAAAAGAAAAGAAAGAAAAAACACCTATATACCAACGAAGAAAACCCATTTGGAACCCTTCAGCAATTAAAACCACCAGAGTAAGCAGCTTTGTCCAGTGGGGAGAGAAAGCACTGAATCATAGGGATCCTCATCGGATCTCTGCCAGCTATCAAGTTTGCTTACTTCATAGGCTCTCAGCAGCTCTCAAACTGCTTTCTTTAGAAAAACCATACGTGTAACTTTTGTTATTCTATGATATATTAATGGAAATTAAAGCAGTGTTCTCTGAGACTGATTTAGAGTTCTGAATTTAATTTCAATTATGCTATTAGCATCTGGACTTGATTAAGTTACTAACTTTTCTGGCCTTTCTTGTCTTTAGATTGAGGATAATTGTAAATATTATAAGGATCAAATGAGTCAGTACACATAAAATCTTCAGAATAATGCCTGGCACATGATAAATGCTCATTAAAGATTGGCTATTATCATCTTGTTGTTTCGTTAAATACAAAGCATAGAACCTGGCACATAGTAAGCCTTCAGAAAATGATGAGTATAATTACTCTAGCTACCCTGGACTCCAGACCCAAGAGCCAGTACTAATTTCCCCAGGAAGGCAAAGCCATCTGGCCTGTAGGAATGAAGAAAGTAGCCAACAGTTAAATTGGATCTGCTAGATCCATGCTTCTGCCATGGGAGAGACAAGAAAGATCATTTGTGGAGGTGGCTGTGTATGGCTGTCTTATTGGTAGAATAAAAAGAACTTTGAAACCAGGAGTTGGGAGTTCTACAGAATGTGGGGCCCTAAGCCATGGAAACACTCTGGTTTGCTTACTCAGTTATGATTTTGAAAAGACTAGGAAATGATTTTCAGAGTGGATCCCTCTTCCTCTGAGCTTCCTAGGAGTCTTCATTGCCATTAAGAGAAATCATGAGTAAGAAATCATGGCTGAGAAGAAGTAAATTGGGCATTCTGGGAACTTCCTGGCTCTCTCTGTGCCACTCCAAACTCTTGCCTGCATTTATGCAGTTCTGGAAATAATCTAGACCTGTGGATAAAGCTTCTGAGACCCTGGAAGCACATCTCTTCATCCAGAGGCAAAAGGACTGCCTAGACCTCTATAATTCCTAACTCCATACCTATATTTTTATTTTTTTAAGTAGGCTCCACACCCAATGTTGGGCTTGAACTCACCACCCTAGATAGAATGAAGAGTCTCACGTTCTACTGACAGAGCCAGCCAGGTGCCCCAGCATACTTATATATTAGGATCCTGCCAGGAAGGCATCTTGTTACACAGTAGTAAGTTGTATGGGGCCAAGAGTATGTGTCTTTTTGTCAATTTGTAACTGTAAGAATATTCTAATTTTTAAAAAGTAAATGTGCTCACCTCCACATCAGTCCAAAAGATCAGTTAAGACGTGTAAACACCATTATACATACTAATAATTTTCCATTAAAGGGTTGATTCAGGAGTCTTTTATTCTCATTTTTGAGCATATGAAAATGTGATTTTCAATTGTAAAAAATTCAGTGGATGTATTAACTCTTTAGAAAAAGGTGCAATACCTAAACAAGTATAATTCATTCTGAAGTTATCTGATTAGGCCACGCATATTAGGCATTTTCAAAGCAAATTATCTATCTCTTTTTAAAAGTTTCCTGTGTGTACATTTTGTTTTATTATAGACACAAAAAAGCAAGAATCCACAGTGAGCGGAGGGACAACCAGGCATTGCTTCTATGGACTTCAGCCCGATTCAGAATATAAAATCAGTGTTTACACAAAGCTTCAGGAGATTGAGGGACCCAGTGTGAGCATAATGGAAAAAACACGTAAGTCAAATGTGTCCTCTCCTGATCCCTGTCTCCGTGGACAAATAGTATTTTAGGCATCCTGTTTTGATTCAAAAGCTTTATTCCATTTAGAAAAATGTTAGCTATTGCTGCCCAGGCATATCTGTAATACAAGTTTTCTTCCTCTTCTCCAGTCCCATAATTCACTGCATGTGGCCCACTGATGTCATCTATATGGGTTTTTTTTTTTTTTCCATCCTCCATATGTTTCACAAGGGACTGTAAGGCCATAAGATAGCAAAGTGCTTGAAACAATGACCTTTATTGTGATCTATATCCATAAGGAACGTTTGTGGTATGCAGTGTGTGAAATGAAGTTTAAGGACCCGGTCCTGACATTCAAACAATGGCATATTACCACAGCTATGAGGTGGGAATGGAGCCAAGATGTTCCAAATGGCTGACCCTCAAGTTATTGCCTACTTAAGAGGCTCTTGCACTTTTTCCAAGTTGGCTACAGATCTGATGTACTGAAGGGAAAGGCAAAGTATAAAATTAAAACAAAGCACTTTTTACATGTTCTAAAGACCAAGGAGAGTGTCAACTTCTTGGAATGGCTTTTAATCAAGGATTCCTGACGTAAAGGCCAGAAACATGAAAATGGTTTTAATTGTAGTGAATTCTGGGAAATTTGTGTACTTAACTCAGTATCTTGAACTTAGACTGAAAGTCCCTGAGGATTTGTTTCTGAATAGGTGGTGGGCGATGGGTTTTCTTGGTAGCCCCTCCATCGTATATCTGACATTTGGAAAGTTCTGTCTATGTATAAGTCTTTCAGTTGGTCTGGCACAAGCAGGAAGGAATCAGTAGCAATGTGTGACCTTTAGAAACAGACAGTGAAAGCATAATAAATGGAATCATCCATTTTTTTCTAATATGAAGATTTTATTTTATGATACTAAAATATTCCACATTTTATTTTGCATATATAGTTTTGAGGTATAATGTATGTATCGTAAAATTCACCTATCTTAAGTGCACTACTCAGTGATTGTTAGTACATTTAAAGAGCCGTATAGTCATTACCATGATCCAATTTTAGAACATATCCATCAACCCAAAGAGACCTTTCATACTCGTCCACAATCTCTGTCCCATCTCTGTCCCCAGGCAATTTGCTTTCTTATACATTTGCCTTTTCTGGACATTTCAAAGATGCATCTGGCATCTTTCACTTAGCATATGTTTTTGAGATTTATTCACGTTGTAGAATGTATCAGTAGTATGTTTCTTTTTGTCGCTGATTAGAATTTTGTTTTATAGGGATGCCTGGGTAGCTCAGTGGTTGAGCATCTGCCTTTGGCTCAGGGTGTGATCCCAGAATCCTGGGATCGGGTCCTGCATTGGGCTCCCACAGGGAGCCTGCTTCTCCCTCTGCCTGTGTCTCTCATGAATAAATAAATAAGTAAAGCCTTTAAAGAAATAATTCTGTTTTGTGGAGAGGAGATCATATAATTTTGAAGTTACTGGCGGCCTGGTAGTGCACAAGATTTAGAGTCAAACAGACTTGGTTGAGACCCTTTCTAACATTGAGGCCTTGGGCAGTCCCACATCTCTAAACATTTTTTGCTCAGCAGTAAAATTTAATACTTGCCTTCTTATCCTGTGTAGTGATGGTAAAGATCCAAGATAATCTGTTGAGGAAATTTCTACCTGTATCTTACTGAACAAGTATTTGATATCACCATGGCTATCTTCTTAGAAGTTACAAACTAATGGCCATAGGTAAGATATCACCATGAGAGACGTTTTCTCTCAGCCATAGATTTTTTTGCCCCCATGCTTTAAAGAATTTGAGGAAAGTTCGAAAGATTTTACAACACAGGATACATATACCATGGTGTAAATCTGCTGAGACCAACTGCTGTCTCTTTTGCACAGTATGTGTGTTCTCAAGTTTGCTGCTTGTTGATGTTTAGGCTAATTCTTCGTTCATTTTCATTACCTGCCTGACCTTTAAAAAATTTTGAGTTTTCAATCCCTGGTCTACTTCAACATCCCCTAACCTTAACTCCACCAGTGATAACTACGAATCCAGGGTTAATTTAGATAGCTCTGTTTGATATAAATGCTTCCTTTATGTTGGGGATGTCTGTCTTCTTGTAGCTTCTACCCATTGGATTTAGTTTAACCTTCTGAATCAGTGCAGATCAAGACTTCTTCCTCTTCTCTATGACAGCCTCTCACACATTGAAGACAGGGACCATCTGTGTGCCACATAGAGAATATAAATGTGTGTCACCAATTCATTGTGGTTCTTCCTACCCAAAGGAGTCTTTGGCCAGGTGTTCTACCCAGACATATTGACCTATCTACCATTGCTTCTCATTGATTTGGTTCTTGGAATTTAGGACTTAGGATATGCCTCAGTTTTCCACATTAAAGAACATGGACAATTATAAAGATGATCCAGTACTTCCATAGGTTTTAAGATAAATACATCTGGCTTTAGAAGCATTTTATGGTACTTTCAAGAAAATTTTACAATCCTAGTTTTGGTATTAAGATTTCTCAATTTTTATTTTATTTTATTTTACTTTTGGTGTTTTTTAGCTTCAAAAATTGCCTTTAAAAGATAAAACATATATATATATATATATATATATATATATTTATCCTTAATAATGCAGTAGAAAGTAAAAAGTACTTTGCTGACCTCCCTCTTTTCCTATTCTTCTTTCCCAGAAATATCTATTTGTACCAGCTTGGTCTCCTTCAAGAAATTCTACTCTATCTATCTATCATCTATCTATCTAATCTATAGCTATATAGACATATGCAGATATGTTGATATATATCATATACATATATATATATAAAAATATCATATATATTTTTTTGTTTCACAAAGGGATCATACCATGGTATTCTGTGACTAGCTTCATCTCACGTACTAATTAATCTCAAACATTTTTTTTATTTCAGTAAATATACTTACTTCATTTTTTAAAATATTGAATTATTTTACTCAGAAAGTTTTATCTCATTGCCTCTTAGAATTGGAAGAGACCTTACAATTAAACCTTCAAACCTTCCTGTCAGTGAAGGAATTCCCCTTACAATATTCTTGACATATAATCAGTCAGCCTCAACTCAGATCTTTCCAGATATTTGGTGCTTTACCAGTCTCCAGGTTGAATGACTATGATTAGTTGACAGCTTTCCTCGTATTAAACTGAGATAACAAAAAGTATTTTCTCAGTTTTTCTTACATTTTTATCGTCAAATAAGGACAAGTAAAGAATATAGTAACATTTAGGATGTATACCTAATGATGCCATAATTTCCTTCCTCTTTGCCACATGAACTGCTATGATAGTCACCACTGTCACGTAACTATCTCCCATTCCTTTAGCCAATCCTATTTTGCATATTACCTGGACTTCTCATCCCTCATCATCTGGTTTGAACTGATCTGGACACATGATAGCCTCCCAGTGTCCTGACATTTGGTCCTCAAAACTGAAAGTTTTCCAGACACAGTCTGAGCAGAACAGAGAGCAAACTAGGTTCCACTGGGGACCACATCCTGGGGATGCAGGGTGAGAAGGGGAGAAGGTGCTATTGAACAAGGATTGATGGTCAGTCCTTAGGCAGAATGGAAATGAAGTTTATTGTATGTGTGAAAGCAGCCAAAGACTAATCTGAAATGAGTTGGCAAGACTCTTGCCTTAAATCAGCATTAGAACCACTTTGTAGTTGACACTTTGATTGCATGGACTCCTGCTGGGCAAACTGAATTGTGGCAAAATGGCATTTCAGGCCTTCAGTGTGAGTTTTAGGGGGTGGCTGGAGGGAGTTTTCACAGGCTGTGGCTGATTTATAGTAGTCCCCAGATTCACTAAATTCTCCAAGAAGACAATGGTCAAAATCATTGACTTTCCTGAAGAATTATTACTCCATGACCTCCCTCTTTTCACCACAGATGTGATGGCTAATCAATGTTCTTTTTCCCTCTACTTTACAGAGTCACTTCCTACTCAACCACCTACTTTTCCTCCGACCATTCCACCAGCGAAGGAAGGTAAATAATAAGATGATAATGCTGTAATTTTAGGTTTAGAGTTTCTGTTGGTTTTGTTTTTTAAACAAACATTAAAAAGTAGAAAAGGGTACAAAGAAGAAAATTGAAAAGAATTTCATATCCCAGAGGTAATTCCTTCATGCATTTTAGTGTATTTTTTCCTCTGATTTATTAAATAAATTTTCGTTTTGAGTATATTTTCAAATAGATTTCGCTCTCATTTCAAAGTTGACATCTGATCTTGATTTAATTTGTCCTTGGATACAGCAGACCAGGTTTTCTTTCATAAGCTTATAATTAGCGGATCTTGTGATCCATTTCAGCTTTAAATTCAGACCACAAATTTGTAAGACTTTATAAATCTCAGAACTGAGAAAAACAACCTTACCAGATCCTTATTGTTCCTGGAGTATTACCTCACCTGGAGATGGTTTATTCTGTATTATAAATAGCATTAAGGGATAAAGTTGTGCTTAATAAAATAAAAACCAAGTGTGTTTTTTTTCCTAAAAAAGGGAGAAAGGCATATTATCTCAGGGCATATTTGTGTGCAACTGGCCTAAGATTAAAAGATTCATATTATTTAAGAGTAAATTGTTTGTTTCATCATAAAACAGAGTCAACCACAATGATACACCCTAATAAGGGGAAGACAGGCATAGATAATCTGAAACAGCACAGGGCGCCAACAAAGGACTACTGAAAAATGCTTTTGGTGGGGTGCATTTTGTTCATGTGTTTTTTGCTTGTTATGTTGGTATTAGTAATAACTACTGATAATAGTCTCCCCAGGGTAGCATTAGTGTACATTTCTTGACAAGTACCAATCGGTGGCAGAAAGGCAGAAACAGAATTTGAGAGCAAAGCTGGAAGTTTGCTTATGGTGTCAGCCGTATCATGCATATCAAGTTGGAGATTAATCTGCTTCCACTGTGTCCTGTGCCTTCCTTCTGAATTTGAATCTCTCTGAAGTTACTGACTTAATAAGCAGAGAATAGGGTACCTAGAGTAATAGCTTGGACTCTCCTAATAAGTGGCTCATTTTTCTATTCTTTCATTTTCTGTCTTGGGGGGCTGAGATTGGTAAATTTTTTTCTTCCTCTCTAATTCCACATATTTGAGAAAAGCTTCCAGTTGCGAATAGGAAGTTGACTATGAGAAAGAAATGCTTGTCAGGAGGTATAATGAGCAAGAGTTTGGAATATGAGTTATACCTTTCCTTTGGGAAACAGCTGCAGTTACCAGAAGGAAACCATCATCTACTTTGTTGGTTGTAATAACTACTATGTTTTGTTCTTGTCTCTAATTCAAAATTTATTCCTGGTCTTCAGTATGTCGCGCTGCCAAGGCAGACCTGGTATTTATGGTGGATGGATCCTGGAGTATTGGAGATGAAAATTTCAATAAGATCATTAACTTTCTGTATAGCACTGTTGGAGCCCTGAACAAGATTGGTGCAGATGGAACTCAAGTAAGGCTGATTGAACAATCTTTAGTTTACTCTGTGCATTAAAAAATTATTCCAAGCTATTGTTATGGCTACTTGTCAGCTGATATGGGTAATATAGGAATGAGATCTGACCCTAGGTGAGAGGATAGATAAGTCTGGGTTTGGAGGCAGCTTACTGATGCATGACAAAACTTGAGAAGAGGTTAATTCTTAAAAGCTGTTAAGTTCAGAAAACTAAGAAAGGTTAGAACAGCCACATCAGTATATGTTTCTTTTATGTACTATGACAGAGCAACTCCTTTAATGATACAGTTAATATTTCCCCTGCCTTCAAGGACATTAAAATCTTTAAAAAAAAATTTTGTGTATTCATTTGACAGAGAGGGAGAGAGAGAGAGCACAAGCGGTGGGGAGGGGCAGAGGGAAAGGGAGAAGTGAACTCCTTGCTGAGCAGGAAGCCTGATTTGGGCTCAGTCCCAGGACCCTGGGATCATAACCTGAGTGGAAGGCAGATGTTTAACTGACTGAGCCACCCAGGTGCCCCAGGACATTAAAATCTTGAAAGAGAAAGGTTGTGGCCATAAATTCCTGTAGATCAAGTAGCACATAAAACATAAATCTAATTTATCCATTCAATCAGGTAAATATTTATTGAGGATTTATTCTGGTCAAGTAGAGCACTGTCATAATGGTGATGACAATGTTCCCAGTTTCAGAGTGCTCATAATACTAAAGGCAGGGAGAGGATGAGGATGAGAGACAGATGTAAAATAGGCAACAAATAAATTCACAGGATAGGGGTGCAACCTACTAAAAACTGTTATATGATTTTAAATTAGCTAAAAGTTATTTTAATTTGTGTGGGGGGTTATTTTAAATTGTGTGGTCAAAAAAGTCCTCTTTGAGAAGGTGATCTTTGAATTGAGATACTAATGATGCCGAGAATGCTGAGTGTAGAATTTCCAGAAAAGGAAGATAGTAAGTGCAAAGGGCCCAAAATGAAAATGAGTTTTGAGGCTTCAGGTGCTAAAACTTGTGGCTGGAACATAGTGGATGAGCATGTGGAGAGTAGGAAAAGAGGCAGAAGGAAAAAAAGCCAGACCATCTTGACTGCTATGAACCATTGAAGAAGTTGATGTGATCATAATTGCAGTGGGAAGCCATTGGGAAGGCTTTTTTTTAAAAAAAGGTTCATTTATGTCTTAGAGAGAGAGAGAGAGAGACTGTGTGTGTGTGTGTGTGTGTGTGTGTGTGTGTGTGTGTTTGAGTGAAGGGAATAGCAGAGGGAGAGAATCTCAAGCAGACTCTCTGCTGAGCCCAGAGCCCATACAGGCCTGATCCCACGACTCTGACATCCTGGCCTGAGCAGAAACTAAAAGTTAGGCACTCAACTGACTGAGACACCCAAGCGCCCCTGCCACTGGAAAGTTTTGAGGAGGGAAGATCTAATTTGCTTTTTTAAAAAGGCCATTCTGGGATCCCTGGGTAGCTCAGTGGTTGAGCGCCTGCCTTCAGCCCAGGGTGTGATCCTGGAGTCCCAAGATCGAGTCCCACATCGGGCTCCCTGCATAGAGCCTGCTTCTCCCTCTGCCTATGTCTCTGCCTCTCTCTCTCTCTCTCATGAATAAATAAATAAAAAATGTTTAAAAAAAGGTCATTCTGACTGTTTTGTGGAGTGTGAATAGTAACACAGATAAGAGTGGAAGCAGAGAGACCATAGTCCAACACAGAGATGAGTTGGAGGCCTGGGCATGGGTGGTAGCAAGGAGATTCACGGATAGGAGCCGTTTTGGAATGTGTCATGGAGGAATGGCTGAGAAAATTTGGATGTAAGGAGAACCATAAGAGAAAAATTCATAAAGTGCTGAGGCATTTTGGGGAAGGAGAAATTTGTTTTGGATAGAGGGGTCAGATGTGGCTCCTAGAGATGGTGAGATGTGTAGCAGTGGCCCTTGATAAGTAGGTAGCAGCCGAAGGCTCACACAAGGGAAGCACTTTGAAGATGCTGTATTTATTCCCTCCATGACTGTGCTGGAAAAAAAAAAAAGCCCAATAAATTTAAGGTGGCCCCCAAATTCCCCTGGAATAAAAACAAACAATAGGAAATGAAGTCAAGAAGGTTTTTATCACAGTGGTTAAGGACACAGATTTTGGGAGTACTCGGGTGGCTCAACCAGTTAAGTGTTCGACTCTTGATTTCAGCTCAAGTCATGATCTCAGGATGTTGAAATTGAGTCCTAGGGCAGGCTCCATGCTCAGCAGGGAGTCTGCTTGAGGCTCTCTCTCCCTCTACCCCTCCCTCACTTGCTTTCTAAATTAACCAATCAATGAAATCTTAAAAAAAAAAAAGAAAGAAAAAGAAAAAAGAAAACACAGATTTTGAAGTAGGATTTAATTGGCTTCAACTGTGGGCTCTGTCAGTGGCTACTCTTGGGATATTGTCCAAAGCACGTGACTCCATTTTCTTTTGTAAAAAACATGGAAGTTTTGCAAAGTGCCTCCATTTTCTTTTGTATAAAACATGGAAGAGTAGTAATCTCTTCACAGGTTTGTTTCAGGAGGACATCCTTGTAAAGAATCCACCTCTGATTCTCTGACCTTTGCCAAATTATAAGGCTACATTTTTTCCATCTGTCAAACGAGGTGGCAAAAGGCTTACATACTTTAGTGAAAGATTTTTATGAGACTGAGAGAAGTTTTTAAAAATAAACTGCTTCCTGAAAAATACTTAGAGAACAAAAATGCCATTTGATGTGCTGTCAGATTTGCTCTGTAACCTGTATGAAATTTTAAGCCAAAGAAATTGTGGTTTGGGTTAAAAAAGAAATTAAAAATGTAGTGTGATCATACCATTGTCTGTGCTCTCTGGCCCAGAGGAAGTCTCTATATATATGAAAACAAATACGTTGTCTCTCTCCAGGTTGCAATGGTTCAGTTCACTGATGACCCCAGAACAGAATTTAAACTAAATGCATACAACACCAAAGAGACCCTTCTTGATGCAATTAAACATATTTCATACAAAGGGGGAAATACAAAAACAGGTAAGACAACAAAACTCGGCAAAAATCCAAAAGTAATTCATTATTAGTAATTACTGAAATGACTTTTTTGTGGAGGCCTAGTAATAGAGATTTTCTAAAAAGATTTTTCACCCATCTAAGAACTTCACTCCCACCCTCTCCTCCCCAGTGAAACAAACAAGGAAAAGAATGAAATTGAACAGTTGCCTTCCTTTGTTTCAGGAAAAGCAATCAAGCATGTCCGAGATAGTTTGTTCACGGCAGAGTCAGGGACCAGAAGAGGCATCCCGAAGGTCATTGTGGTTATAACTGATGGCAGGTCACAAGATGATGTGAACAAAATCTCCGGGGAGATGCAGTCAAATGGTAAGCCACCAGTAGTAATGTTGCCATCGTTTTCTGAATACAAATTTATAGGCCACATCTGAATGACTTAATTGTTTCTCTTTCTTAATATTTAATCTAAATATTTTTAATATTAACTAGATGATGCAAATTTTTAAAAACACTCCAAGTTACAAATTTAATATTTTGCTGCATTTTCTCTAATACTTTTGTTACATATAGGACACTTTATGTAAGAGATAGCATCGATTAAGTGCAAAACTGTGAAAAGGACCAATATGCAGGGTCAGGGAGGGAACCTGATCATGGAAACTCCTCAAACTCCTCAGCCTTCTCATCTTTAAAATGGAGATTCTCATAGGATTTTCATGAAGATTCCATTTTTTAAGACATGTCTGGCGAATAGTAGTTTACTATTTATTTGCCAAGAATGGAATCATGACCCACCTTAGGTTGCTAGTCGATTAACATCTCAGGTATTACATGTAAAAAAAACCACCTGAGATAAGTTTCTCTGTCTCAACTCCATTTCATGCCATAAATCTTAAAATAATTATTAGAAATATGTAGCATACAGATGCTCCTCCAATGGCAACTATTTTGTCTCAAGCACTAATTGGGGCATTGGCCACCTTGAGTTTCTTTAGAATGGAAAATTGCTTAGGGGATGATGGAATAAGTATCATATAGTGGCATATGGATATGCAGAATTCTGGTGGACTGTAAAAAATGAATTATCCATCCCCTCAACCAGGCCTTCTTCATAAACACATTTTAAACATTGGGACATGTCTTACATTGCATTATTTGTATTTTGTACAGTTTAAAACAATCAAAAATCTCTTCCCCTCCTGCCACAGGCTACAGCATCTTTGCAGTCGGTGTGGCTGATGCAGATTATTCAGAGTTGGTTAGCATTGGCAGCAAGCCCAGTTCACGGCACGTCTTCTTTGTGGATGACTTTGACGCCTTTAAGAAAATTGAAGATGAGTTGATTACTTTTGTCTGCGAAACCGCATCAGCAAGTTAGTTCTTTGGAATTTGTACTTACTCATGTTGCTTAATGGCTGAAATATTTCATACCAGTTAAATAATGAGTCCCATCTTGATCTGAGAAAAGAATATGGACTTGCAGAGCTGTTTATTATGCAGACATTAAGTTTTGTGGTTTTGAGTATTTGGAAATAAACCTCCGCTCTCCCCATGTAGGGTTTTAGGTGGATACTTTCCCTAATGAGATGAGAGCCTATGTCTGAAAGCAACTCTCCCGAAACAACTGTAGCAAATGGTTTTCAAAATGTAGTAAGACTGCTCATCAGGGTAACACATTAGAAGTGAGACTTCTCCCAACACATGCTCTCAAGAGACCACCATCGATTTTTAATAGACCTGTAAGAGGAGAAGGAAGCCATGTCCTTTTGGTTGTAAGAAGCCAAGTGAGACCATTTCAGTCTTTAGGAATCCACAAAAAACCATAGCCACATCTGGTTTGAATTCCCTTCACAATTGACTTCCGCAAAGATTATGTTAGCTTCCTGTTCTCAGGATAGGGAAAGAATATGTTTGGAAAATATCTAAATTCGGGTTTTATATTGTTTGTTTTTTTTCCTAGCCTGCCCACTGTTGTACAAGGATGGCACTGACCTTGCAGGTATGCATTATCATAATTTTTCCAAATACAAACATATTAACTCCCATTTGGGGTCCAGATTGTTTTTTCTATCTTTAAAAGACTAATTTTGAAATTTAAAATCCTAAAATGCCTATTCTCTCCCTCTCTCTCTTTAGGATTTAAGATGATGGAAATGTTTGGTTTGGTCGAAAAGGATTTTTCATCTGTGGAAGGGGTTTCCATGGAGCCTGGTACCTTCAATGTGTATCCCTGTTACCGAATTCATAAAGATGCCCTGGTTTCCCAGCCAACCAAGTATGTTTCCATTGCAAGATATTAAAGCCAATCATTTGTTATTATATCTCAATGTGAAAATGATGTCAGCTTGAAATATGCTGTAATAGTTCCCAGTAGGATTTTCTGTGATGATAAGGGCAAATGATTAGATTTCTTTGTTTAGAAACACTGGACTCATGCATAACGCTTGCTTAACTTTATCTGTTAGTCTGAAAAATATATAAAGACAGTTGATACTTACATAGCATTGTTCTAAGTGCTTATATATATAAACTCACCCAAAGCTCCAAACAGCTCTGTGAATTAGATTCAGTTATTATCTCAGTTCTACAAATAATGAAACTAAAGCACAAAGAAGCTAAATGACTCAAGTGAGATCACATGGTTGCTTAGCAAAAATGCTGGGACTTGCATCTGGCAATCAGGCCCCGGAGCCCACACCCTGAGCCGTTTCATGCTAGTGCCATGAATTCAGCTCATTTTTCTTTGACAAAGTCAAAGAAGTCATCTTTGAGAAGTCATAACAGAGACTCCATATAGTTGAAGAGTAGTATTGAGTTTATGTACAAACCACATTATCTACTCGCTTTACAGTTGTGATGTACATAGGGATTCCTGGGCCCATTTACAGCAAATTTCTGGTTCAAGGGATCATCTCTCAAGATGTTATCTGCTATTTTCCATTCCAGTGTGAAACATTTTCAGTGCCCAGATTGTGATGTAGTGTGCACATGTGCATGAACAAATGGGGGAGATCATATTAGAGTATTAAATTCATCTATGCAAATTATACACAAATTGCTTTCCTATCTTCTTGGAAAATATTGTTTATTAAATTCTAGCTTATCTCAGTACTACCCGGATTATTTTATTGTGCTTCATTTAGGAGGATAATATTTGAAATAAGCAGACCTCTATTAATAATGTAAAATATTTGCTGTTGTAAGTGTAGCTTCATTTTCCGGAAAATTGTTATAAATGCCTTTGACCTATAGAATCTATGTGCTTTTAGATAAAGCCAACATCTGGTGTTACTTTTTAGGAGAGCTTCTTTTTTCAGAGTTTAGGGTTGAATATTAAAATGGGTATTTGAGAAATACTCTGTGGGGGCACCTGGGTGGCTCAGTCAGTTAAACATCTGCCTTCGGCTCATGTCATGATCCTGGAGTTCCAGGATCAACCTGCATTGGGCTTCCTAATTAGTGGGGAGTCTGCTTCTTCCTCTGCTTCTCACCCTACTCGTGCTTTCTCTGTCTCTCTCACAAATAAAGAAATAAATAAAATCTTTAAAAAAATCCTCTGTGGAGGCCTGGCCAAAAATGAGAATTGCCTAAGGGAAAATCCTTTCTACCCCACTGAAATGGCTCATCCAGTGAATACCATCTACCTTTGCTAAATCCATTCACCAGTTCCCAGGCCTCCTCTGACTCCACCAGTATAAGTATCTGACACAGGTACTCACTTCCTCCTCCTGGATTCACTCTCCTTCTGGGCTTCTGGGACACACTTTTTTGAGCTCTGCCTACATTACCAGCTGTTCTTTTCACTGCTGCCTCTTCTCACCTCCACTTCTTCATGCTGGAGGATCCTCGACATTCTCGTTTTCTCTGTCTATACCTATTCCTTAGCAATCTTTTGAGTGGTGTTCAGCATTGTCTATATGCCAGTGACTCCTAAATTTATATTTCTAGTCCAGACCCCTTCCCCCATATTTGGACTAGCATATCTAATTGCATACTAGACATCTCACTCAAGATATCTAAATGGGCATTTCAGACTCTGCATTTCAAGACCATCTGACCTTCGCTCCAGAACCGGCTTTGCTTACAACCTTTTCAATCTTAATGATCACTACATCTAACTAGTTTGTTTCTCAGGCAAAAAATTTTGACTCTTCCCTCATATCCCACATCCACTTTACCAAGATATCCTGTCATCTGTGCCTTCTTACCATCTCCACTGCCTTCACCCCATATGGGGCGCTGTCATCTCTTCCCAGGCTCATTGAAGCAGGCTTCTCATTGGTCTTCCTGCTCCGACAACCCTTGCCTTCCCAGACTCTATTTCCAAGTAGCAGTCAGAGTGATTTTTTAAAAATGTACATTATGTCACTCCAAAATCTGATTCCCCATTCCCCTTGCATTAAAAGTCAAAACTATTGAATGGCCCATAGGCTCTATATTATCTGAGTACCTATTACCTCTTTGACTTTACCTCCTGTCTTCTTCAGTCCATTCTCCAGATATACCAGGCACACTCCACTTTGGTGTCTTTGCGCTAGCTGGATGTCTTTGTGTTTTTGGAGGTTTTCTTCAGATGTAACCTCAGTGAGCCTTCTAAGTGAAGCCAGTGGTGATGACTTTAATTAACATTGCAAAATAATACATTCTAGCATTCCCAATCCCCATTAAACTGTTTTATTTTTCTTGTTGTTGTTGTTTTTTTATGGCATGCTTACCTTCTAACACATTGTATAATTCACCCTGCTGGAATTTAAGTGCTTCTACAAGGATAGGTGCTTTGCTGGTTTTATTCGCTGATGTATTTTAAGTGCCTATTACAACATCTGGCACATAGTAGGGACACAATAAATGTTTGTTGAATGAATGAATGAATGAATGAATGAACTAATATATAAATAAAATGAATGAAAGATTTTTATCCATGCAAACCAAACTCTCATTTTCAAATTAAGGCTGAGGTCTCATATTCACAAATCTAACCACTTAATAACTATTAATTAGGACTCCTATATATGTAAAGGGCTATATTTATGGCATTGAGAAAAAATTTAAAATTATATCAGTGATCCACTTAATTGTTAGAGAGAGATAAGATGGTGTAACAGGTTTGGTTCCCCAGAGGCAGATCGAGGTGTGGAGATGAGGGTTCAAGGAGGTTGATGTGGACATGCTCTCATGGAAAGTAATGGAAGGACATGAGAGGAGACAAAGGAGAAAAGTCAAGCTGTGAAACAATCTCACTGAAAGTCTCCATTGGTGAACATAGAGGAGTTCTGAAAACGGAGCTACCTCCACTGGAATGAAAGGCTCTGGTCTTCATATGCCCTCAAAGACCAGTCATTGAAAACAGGTGCCATAAAAAAAGTTGGCATGACCTTGGGAGGATCCTTCCTTCTGCGAAGGCAGTCTCTGAAGGGAGTTGGCATTTGAGAGCTGTCTACCTACAGCACTCCCAGCAACAAGAATAGTATTATTCTTAACTCTTGAAGGTAGATCTAGATGTTGCATCCCAGCAAGAAGCATGGACAGGAATGCAACTAACTACAACCTATAGTAGAAAGTGACAATGTCTTAAGTTTTACAAAAAGACTGCAGGTAAATATTATTTATAATACCAAAAATTTTGAGATGACTTAAATGTTTGATAAGAAATGACCAGTTAGACAAGTTATGGAATAGCCAGACAAGAAAAGTTTGTGCAGAAATTAAATATCATATTTTTAAAAAATATTTAAGGAAATATAAACTGTATGGTAAATGGTGCTAAGAAAAGAGAAGGGGCAGCATTATACAGATTGGAGAAATACTTACAGAATCCTTGAAAAACTGAAGGTAAATGTACCACATCAAAACAGTGGCCACCTATGGATGGGATTAACAGTTCTCTGTGTTTTTTCTGTTTTTCCAAATCTTATATAATTAAAACATATTTGCTTTTATAAACATATAAATAACTTTTTGAAAGGGATGCAAGAAAATGTTATTTTCTTTCCATTTTTCAGATATTTGCATCCAGAAGGACTGCCCTCTGACTACACAATGAGTTTTCTATTCCGGATTCTTCCTGACACTCCAGAAGAGCCATTTGCTCTTTGGGAGATTTTAAATAAAAATTCTGACCCATTGGTTGGAGTCATTTTAGATAGTAAGTATATTTATGTATTTGCATATACATGTATGAGTAATGAATAATGTATATGGCATGCCATCTTTTTTAAAAAATTTTTTATTGGAGTTCAATTTGCCAACATCTAGCATAACACCCAGTATTCATCCCGTCAAGTGACCCCCTCAGTGCCCATCACCCAGTCACCCCAATCCCCCGCCCACCTCCCTTTCCACTACCCCTTGTTCGTTTCCCAGAGTTAGGTGTCTCTCATGTTTTGTAACCCTCACTGATATTTTCACTCATTTTCTCTCCTTTGCTTTTATTCCCTTTCACTAACTTTTATATTCCCCAAATGAATGAGACCATATGTTTGTCCTTCTCCGATTATGGCATGCCATCTTGCCTGTTTTGTGTACCATAGACCCTTGAACAACCTGGGTTTGAAATGCATGAGTCCACTTCTACAAGGCTTTTTTTCTTGATAAATGTAGTAAAATATTATAAATTAATTTTCCTTATAATTTTCTTAATAATATTTTCCCTAGCCTGCTTTATTGTAGGAATATAATACATTATACCTATAATATACAGAATATATGTTGATCAACTGTTTATAAGTAAGGCTTCTGGTCAACAATAGGTTATTAGTAGTTAAGTTTTTTGGAAGTCAGAAGTTACATGTGGATTTTCAACCCCACGTTATTCAAGGGTCAATTGTATATTGTAGAGTAACTCATTTATCTTAAGCCATGAGTAAATACTAGCAATAAATTATGTAACAGTTGTTTCATCCATTCATCCACTCGTCCTTTTAACACATATTCACTGACTTTCTACTATGTGCCAGCACGAGGCTCTGGGATTCAGTAGTGGGCAAGGCAGAAAGAGACAATTACTGGGATAGTAAGGATTGCAGGAAGAACAAAATTGATGATTGGGGGAGTCGGGAAGGTCACTGGGAGGGGTAAAACCAGAATAATTTTTTGTACATGGATATGATAAGTATAAGATTTTTCTTTTGGGTTCCTTAACCCAATTCCAATGTGTGTGTGTTGGGGATATGAGGAGAGTGGAAATTTTACACCTAACACCAAGCAGTTCTCAGATATCAGGAGGATGCTGAGAATTCAACTCAGTTTTAATACTATCTATCCAGAGATAGCATCAGATGCCCTACGTAAGGGTTCAGTGTCATAAGACTGTTCCCCCACCCCCACTACCTGTGTTTCTGATTGACTAGTTATAAATCAGAGATTTACAAAAAAAATCAATCATCAATCCTACAAGCTCTTCTTTGGGTTTGATTAATTTGCTAGAATGGCTCACAGAACTTAAAGAAACATTTTGCTTGCTAGATTACTACTTTATTATAAAAAGATATAACTTAGAAACAGCAAGATGGAAGAGATGCATAAGACAAGGTGTGTGGGAAGAGGCACAGAGGGTCCATATCCTCTCCAGGCAAATATTCACCTTGTATTCAGCAACCTAAAAGCTCTTTGAACCCCATCCATTGGGTTTTATTGAGGCTTCATTATGTAGGCATGATTTATTAAGTTATTGGCTATTGGCAATTGAACTCAATCTCTAGGCACTTTCCACTCCTTAGAGTTGGGAGAAAAAAGTGGAATTGAATGTACCAGCCCTCTCATCACAGGGTTGTTTCTCTTGACAACCAGCCTTCCATCCTTAGGTTACCTTATGGTTTTCTGAAAGTTACTTCAGTAATGTAACAAGAAACATCTTAATAGCTCTTATCACAGAAAATTCCAAGTGTTTTGGGAGCTGTGAGCCAGGAACCATAGACCAAGACCAAATATATATTTTTCATATATATTTGAATGACCATATATATATTTCTTATAAATTGCAATATCACAATGCCTATTTCATATCCCAGAAAAAAAATCCAGATTTGCAGCAGCATATATTGGGAAGAATTCTGCGATGGGGACATAAATTTGCAAGTTGTATATAAGTGGCATATAAGCCATGATGTTGTGTGAGATCATCTAGAGATTGAATCTGGAAGGAGAAGAGAATAGGTCTGAAGCCTGGGGCATTCTATTGTTTGGAGTTTGGAAAGAAGAGGGGAACCAGTGAAAAAGCTTCTCAATCACATGTTCTTGGATGTCACACATGAAGACCATTTAAGAGGATCATCATGTTTTCAGTTAATGTTATTAAGTTTTCTAAATACCTTTTTGTTTAGGATTCCAGTCAAGCTAGTACCAAAATTTGGTGGCTATTGTTAGGTGCTAACTCACATACTTGGATAAAAAATGTATTTAATCTTATCTCCAACCAGTATTTGTAAAAGGACTTTCTAGTACATGGAAATGAATCAATGACTAAATATGATATTGTAAAGCATTTTGCATACATACTGAAACTAAGGGAAAGCCTAGATTAAAAGAGTATGCATAACTAACCCCATCTTCACATGGGACTTGACAAGAAAGAAACCTCTCAAAATGATTAGGACTAGCTTATTTCCAGGGAGCCTGGGTGGCTCAGTCCGTTATAACAGCATGCCACTCTTGGTTTCGGCTCTGGTCATGATGCTGGGATGGATCCCTGCATCAGGCTGCATGCTCAGCAGGGAGTCTGCTTCTCTGTCTTTCCCTCTGCCCCTCCTCCTACTCACATTCAACACACTTTCTCTGTAAAATGAATAACTTAAAAACATCTTTAAAAAGAGACTAGCTTATTCCTTTTGAAATTCCAGTGAGTAATTAAATTGTACCTAGGAATTAATTAGTGAAGAAATATTCCCTTTTTTTTTTTCTTTTTTGTAATTCCTTTTAACATGAAGTCCTGAAGATTAGGAAGAGTTAGTTTGTTTGTGGATTTAGTTTGTTCATAATAAAAGACCTACTGGAATATCACTTTTAAGGTGGTGTAAGCTCCATGTCCTGGAAAAGTTGGTTGCTCCAGGGGTTAATAAAGCAAAGGGTTTGGCTTCTGAGTCTTAAGATATGATTAACTTTATTGTCTCTTTTTGTCTACTTCTACTCCCAGTTTTAGACAACCATCTCCTAGGAGGGTGTTGGGCATAAGATTATAGGCAAAGAAGTACAGAGGAAGAATATATATAGGTGTCTGTATGTCACTATTATTGCCACATAGTTATTTCAATTAATTCCACATAGTTATTTTAATTAATTCTTAGCCTGGTGTAAACCAAGGACTATAGATCAACATTTCCTTACTTTTCCATCAAATTGTTCTAAACACAGCCTCAAAACAAAGGATGCATTATTTTGTCTTGGCTTGAATTTTAGAAAAATTATTTACCCATTATAATAATTTCTGAGCTGGTTTTATTTTTCTTTGATTAGATGGAGGTAAAACCTTAACGTATTTCAACTATGACTACAGTGGGGATTTTCAAACAGTTACTTTTGAAGGACCTGAAATTAGGAAAATTTTCCATGGTAGCTTTCACAAGGTGAGTAATGCCTTATTTATTTATTTATTTATTTATTTATTTATTTATTTAGAAGCCACGCTTCCTTCCAACATGTAAATTTATTTATTTATTTATTTGTTTGTTTGTTTGTTTACCTATTTACTTATTTATATTCTATTTCCTGTGGGCCAAGCAACAGAGAAATGTAAAATAAATCCCATAGAGCTTTGGATTTCATATTTTAATTGGAGTAAGAATTATCTGTGAGCTTCTTCTGACTTTGTAGTTCTAAGATATGAAAGCAAAGTGTGCATTTTTACCAGGTACCGTACGGAATGTTGTTAGAAGTGGTCCAGGTTTATGCTTTGAGCAACAGTATGGTAGAGGATACTACATTACTAGGAGGAAAATTATTATTTCGCTACAGTATGTGTGATTCGGAAAGGATTGCTGGTCTACCCAGCCACCAGTACAGATGGTGGTACAGTACAGACCAGCCAGTTCATGTTGTAGAAGACAGTTTGTACTGATATATTTATATAAATACAGACAACTCATCACTACCATTATAAAAGTTATTCTGAGGAGGAACTTTGTAACCTGTCTGTAGTTTTTATTTCTACCTGGTGTTTGTACTAGAACTCTGTTCCTTTCCACTTCATGTCTCTGAAACACTTAATTTTTGTGATCACTAGAATAGCCAAGCTTCATTCCAACATGTACTATTTCCTTTGTGTTTAGCAAATGATCCCACTGATCTCTGGGCTGTTAAGGAATGCAACCTTGCCAAGGCTGCAGGGAGAGGAGAGCATTTAATAGGTGGTGCTGCAAAAAGCCTTGTCTCTTGAGCCTCCCTTTTGTGTGTTGAGTGAAGAAAGGGATGTTACAGAGCAAACTTCTTCTTGGCTGCTATCTCCTGACCTAGAGCATGGTCAAATCCATCTAATTTGCACAATGTTGCTACTTTATGGGATTTTGAATACCCTAACTGCCTGAGAACAACTGTATACCAGAAAAGTTACACTCAAAAATTTGTTATTGTTGTTGAATAGTACTGTACAATCAGAAATATAATACCTTAAAAACACAAGATGCACTTAGAGATTTCTTAGTTCATAGTTCAAAATAGTCCCATTAGCACTTACTCACCAAGTTCCTCTTGTCCTGACAAGATTTTTTCTTGGTTAAGCAAAATCTGTTGCAAAGTTGTCAAGAAAAATAATAAGGGATGTGAAATTTCATGAGTGTTAAAAACACATTGCCATCTTAACATAAACTTGTAATTCTCATTCCAAAGAATCATTTAAGAGCCTTAGGTAGGGATCCTGGCTGGCGCAGCGGTTTAGTGCCTGCCTTTGGCCCAGGGCGCGATCCTGGAGACCTGGGATCGAATCCCATGTCCGGCTCCTGGTGCATGAAGCCTGCTTCTCCCTCTGCCTGTGTCTCTGCCTCTCTCTCTCTCTCTGTGTGTGATGATCATAAATAAATAAAAAAATAAATAAAGAGCCTTAGGTGAATGTTAAGCTTTATTTACCTTACTAGAAGATCATAAAGACCTTATAAATAAGAGTCATTAAACACTTAGTTTTAAATTTATAAAATCCTGGGACACCTGGGTGGCTCAGTGTTGAGTATCTACCTTCAGCTCAGGGCGTGATCCCAGGGTCCTGGGATAGAGTCCCATATTGAGCTCCCTGCATAGAGCCTGCTTCTCCCTCTGCCTGTGTCTCTGCCTCCATGTGTGTGTGTCTCTCATGAATGAATGAATGAATGAATGATTGAATAAATAAATAAATAAATAAATAAATTTAAAAAATAAATAAAATAAATTTATAAAATCCTTCCAGTTTTTTAAAGTTATTTCTAAAGAGCTTTCCTCTACTCTTTTCAGTATTGTTAACAGAGCCAAACAGCAAAACAAACCAGAAAGGAAAAGCTTATCATGTTGCAAACTATTCTGTTAATAGATCTACTAATGGAAAATCTTGATGCAAGTACACTATGTAAAGATAAAATCTGATTTGTTCATAGAATTGTATTTAATTGAATGAATATTTTACCTTAATTTCTTATTTTTCAATTGGCTTTAATTTCTACACTTTGGATATGAAGTATGGCCCCAACCAACGCCTTTCAAAAGTTGATAATTATGTAAAAAGATCCTTAAATGCAATCAAAGAAGCAAAATAATTTTGAAAAGTTTTCAGTGTCTCCTGTTGTAAAGCAAAAGTTGTTTTAAAAAAAACAAACAAACCTGGATAGTCTCCCCACAGGTTAATGGTTCTTTCTTTTTTCTTTTCTTTTCTTTTTTTTTTTAGGTTAATGGTTCTTAAAGCATGAATATTTATACGAGGTTGTCTAGCACCCAGCATGAAAATTTCTGTAATTCGTAATAATGAAAGTATTCCAAGTCTCAAAAATACACAAGAGTCAAATTAGATCCTTCTAAATGATCATGAGAGAGATGTTAGTATGAAGGAACTAATGTGCAGGAAAAACTCCTGCAGTGTTTCTCCAGTTGAATAATGGTTTAACTCCTCTTTGCAGGAAAAAGAATTCTCAAGCACTTCTCCTGTTGACCTAAATTATTTTGGTCATGATGTAACATAAACAAAACATTCAGTAAAAATTGATATATATCCTCATGTTTCCAGATCCAGTGCAACTATGAAATAAAAATAAAGATTGAGGGACACCTGGGTGGTTCAGTGGTTAAGCGTCTGCCTTCAGCTCAGGGTGTGATCCCTGGGTGCTGGAGTCAAGTCCTCCATCAGGCTCCTCACAGAGAGTCTGCTTCTCCCTCTGCCTGTGTCTCTGCCTCTCTCTCTGTGTCTCTCATGAATAAATAAATAGAATATAAAAAAACAATAAAATAAAAAATAAAAATTGAATAAAGCCAACAAGGTTAATGGGGTCCCTGGGGGGCTCAGTTGGTTAAGCGTCTGGCTCTTGGTTTCAGCTCAGATCATGATCTCATGGTCCTGAGATAGGGCTCCAAGTCGTGGGGCTCCTGCTCTCTCTCCCTCTGCCCCTTCCCCCACTCGCACACTCTATCTAAAATAAATAAATAAATCTTTTTAAAAGACCAATAAAGTGAAAAGTAATGCTATTTTAATATGAAAGATGATGTTTCGTGATATTTGACTTCTACTTACAACTGGTCCTAGTTGCTCTAACTCCCATAACCTTTTCTTCAAACTACCATAGCTTCCCTTATGTAGCTGTTTGTAACTTTCTTTGACTTTCACTTAACGTGAAATGATTATTTGCCTATTAATTCCACTCTTTAAGCTCCCTGAAAAGTCACCTTCCACGAAAAAGAAATACTTGTGAGGCAAACAGCATCATCAACTGAAATACACTTAAAAGGTCTGAAAATTCATGGCGGAACTTGCTTACAATGTGGTTCATTTAGAATATACTTTCCCTTGACTATCACCTCCAAGATGACACACATTTTTTACAGATCCTCACAAAGAATTGTAGACTCCTGAATATATTATCGGAGACATGCAGATTCTAGAAATTCCTTTGAGAAAATGGTACCACACATTAAGGAAAAGAGCTTTATTTCTTTTGGTCCTGGAGTCACAAGAAGGCATTCCTCCTTCCCTGTCAGATTCTAGGTCTCTTCTCTTCATCTTAAGTCAGATAAATATTATTAAAGTGTGGTTTGCCAATAACCGGTAGTACCTTTGCTGGTAAATCCATTAGCTTTTCTCATTTAAAATTTTCATGTTCATTTTATTGTGCATTCAGGAAAGGCATAACCAGCCCACCAACCCTGTCATTTCAGGATGTTGCTGCTTTAGATGAAGGCTAGATTGAGAATCCTTTCAAAGTCATTTTAAAGGGCAGCCTGGGTGGCTTAGCGGTTTAGCTCCGCCTTCGGCTCAGGCTGTGATCCTGGAGACCCAGGATCAAGTCCCGCATTGGGTTCCCTGCATGGAGCCTGCTTCTCCCTCTGCTTGTGTCTCTGCCTCTCTCTCTCTGTGTGTCTCTCATGAATAAATAAATAAAATCTTTTTTAAAAAAGTCATTTTAAAGAAAGTATTAAGTAAATAAAAGTGGAAGTGCAACCCGAATGTGGGACAATCACGGTGGTGTTAAGAGTAGAACCTCTCTCTTCTAGCAAAATGCATAGTGACGGAATTCCTTTTCTTTCCTGCTTTTAAGTGACAAGTCATGAAACTATATGTTTGATTGATATTTCTTCCTTCTTCCCACCTCCTAAAACATCTTTACTTTTACCCAGATACACATTGTTGTCAGCAAGACTTTGGTCCAAGTGGTTATTGACTGCAAGCATGTGGCTGAGAAGGCAATAAATGCCTCAGCTAATATCACATCGGATGGTGTCGAAGTCCTGGGGAGGATGGTCAGATCGAGGGGACCAAATGGAAACTCTGCACCAGTAAGTGGATAAACAAGTGGAGCTGTGTTGTTTATTTAAAAAAAAAAAAAAAAAAAAAAAGGAGGGTTTTCCAGGGGGAAAATTTGACAAGAGAATGGATGAATGAATGGATGGGTATAAGGATGGATGGATGGATGGATGGGTGATGGATGGATGGATAAATAGATAACAGCCTCTTTGAATGAACTAAAATATACATTCAAAGTTCTCGGCAGTATAATTCTACTATATTATAATAAGGAGAATGTTCTGGGAATTAAACTATGTTTGTTTTCTAAAGGCATTTAAAAGTGCAAATAGTAAAATATTCATCAAATGGTTTATGGCATAAAATGTTTGTTAATGAGAATCAAGACTGTAAATTAGAACTCTAAGCAAATATAAATTCATACAAAATATGTGACCACTATACATAGTATATACAGGAAATTTATGTAAGGTTCTCATTTGGGTTAGATTTGGGCACTTTTAAAATAGCTCTTTGTTATTTGCTAATGTGATGTTGACCCTTTAATTGCTATTTAAGTAACAAATCATTCAAAGATAATATATTTTTTATCATGTAACATAGAATTTAAGACCAGGAGACTTTCAATTGGCAAAGAAATCACATTCCTTTCTCTCAGTACCCACAAAAAAAAGAATAGTGTACACAAGCTTTTGTTTAACACTGTGTGTTCACAGCTAATTAGCAACATTTTCTAATTTGAGTCATTCTATAATTAGAACCAATTGGCCTGGAGAGCATTTTACTCTTGTAAACAATTCCAATTATTTTAATGAACATTTCTATGTAACAGAATAATCAGGTTAATTATGAGTCACTATTACTATCTTATGCTTTCTCAATCTGTAGAACTAGCCAGATATATGGAACTGAAGAATGCCTTGTGATGGTTCTGAGTCTTTTTAAGCTGAAGATCACTTTGTACAAATGAAATCTTCTAGTACAGTACATATAAAAATAAGATTAAAACACATCCATGCTAACTGAATGGGTGAGAGGATCTGGAGTAACAGGTATTCCCACCCTCCAAAGGTCCCTAAGGGAGCTTCAAGAAGCACAGTTCTAATTCCACTATTCTAGTATGACCCATTCACTTTATACGCCCCCAAATAGTCCCAGGGTAATAATGTGATTCACTTTGGGACATTTCACTATTTAGTGCATTTCTCTTTGTGATAACAATACAAGGGAAATCCTTGTGTACATAGGAGAACATTAATACTTTCAGACCTTGATAGATGTGTGCTATTTAGTGTAACACTTAGCTTTGATGTATCTTTAAAAGTACTTTTGTCTCTACTTACCTTTGGAGAACCATAGATTAGATGTTCAGAAAGAGAGAATATAAAAGCTATGGAAGGCTCTCTTGTTTTCAGTTATGGTAAGGGACTTTTAAGGATGTTGACATTAATAATGCTTTCATGAGGATGATGCTGAAAGCAAAGAAGGAAGCCCCTGCTCCTCCCAAAGCCAAAGCCAATGCAACATCTTTGAAGCCCAGAAAGCAGTGCTGAAAGGCATCCACAGATGCACACACAAAAAATCCACATGTCACCTACCTTCTGAGGGCCCAAGATGCTGCATTTCTACAGGCAGCTCAAATATCCTCAAAAAAAGTGCCCCAAGGAGAAACAAGTTTGACCACTATGCCATCATCAAGTTCCCTCTGACCACCAAGTCAGCCATGAGGAAACCAGAAGACAACAACATACATGTGTTCATTGTAGATGTCAAAGCCATACAGCACCAAATCAAACAGGCTGTGAAGAAGCTCAGTGACATTGTCATGGCCAAGGTCAGCTCTTTTGTCAGGCCCAGGGGAGAGAAGGCATATGCATATGTTTGGCTCCTGACTATGATGCTTTGAATGTTGCCAGCAAAATTAGGATTATTAAATTGAGTTCAGCTGGCTAAATATAAATATAAATTTTTCACCATAATAAAAGAATGTTTACATTATATTGAGGAGTTGTCAACTCTTAATGTTTTGTATTTCATGCTGATTAAGAAACACACCATCTTCTGCTTCATAGAAGAGACTTTCATGATCACATACTCCAGAATTTACAAGGCTCCATAATTAGCAAACTAGGGATATCTTGTAGGGATAAGTGGATTTATATAGATGGGTGCTTGCGTGAGTGAATGAATAGACTCCAATTTAAGAAATACAAACAATTCTAGATATTTGAGATTCTGGGCCCAAATCACTGAATAATATTATTTTTTTTAATTTTAGAAATAATGCATATAAAATCCCTGACATTTAATGGCATTCAATGAAGAGCAGCTCTTATTGAAGGATGTCAATGTTGCCTTCTCCATCTCACCTTTTCTAAACCTCTAATGCTTATTTAACACTTGATTATTTGTAGCCATCTATTATTTTCTCACTTTTCCATATATCTACATTTTCCCTCTCTAGCCAAAGTATAAATCCCTTAAAATAGAAACCATATTATGGTCTTCATTTACAACTCCTTCTACCCTACCTCACAGTATCTAATAAATTCAGATGAACAGCGTTGGTTCTCAAGTAACACATGATAGAAATTAAATAGAATGTCATCTATTTGAAGTTTATTGTGTCTTTCTTAAAATGTTGTTTGTATATATTGTATTCCATATGTGGCAGTGATAATAGACAAGTTATGTATATCCTACCTTTTCCTAGTTAAAATTTGTGTGTTACAATTACAGTTTTATAATTATCATAAGAATCATATTTCAAATTATATTCTATGTAATAATTGTACTCCAAATATATGACCAATTAAATATCATGGGATTTATTTCTGAAAGCAAAAATGCCTGTAGGCTTTAAGTCTACCAGTAATAAATCTTTACTTTGGGGCATGAAAGAAAAGCAATTAAACAGAGCACCCTCTGTGGTAACTTCCAGCCAGTAGCAGACAAAGGGGAATTTATAGAAGTCAATAATTAAAGAGTTCTTTGTAAAGCCACTAAGAAAAAAGATGTGGGTTTTGTTAGAATCTAGAAGTCTACAAAGGATTACTAAATAGATTTTCAGTCTGCCCACTTTTTGAAGAATTTGATTACGTTGAAATGGATAATATTAGATTAGATCTCAAGAATGTGATCGGAAACTCACTTGCTCTTTTGGGCTATGACTTAATTATTCCAGTGCAAAGCAGGAGAGAGGCTTCCGTCTTCAGTTTTCAATTTAGAAGTCACAAATTGGTAACATAATCTTAATTTACATCTGGAATCCGATACCCAGCAAAAGGGAATATGTAAATGCAAGTTTTGGATTATTCCAGGATCATATAAGAAAGATTAGTAATTTATAGGTTAACATTCCCTGACAAATTTAGCAAAGGTTCACAAAATGCCAGATGATGGAAAACCTCTAAATATTCAGTCCTTAAAGAAAATAAATTCTTTTTAAACCAAAGTTGAGTTGAGGAGAGATTGATGGATTTAGGGATAAAGTAACTATATTGAAATTGCTCGCAATTGTAATAAAAACAACTTGCGTGCAGTGATGCAAGATTTTATAGACAGCGAAAAATCCCTAGTGAGGAGTAAGCTAATAAGTTGGCTTGACTCAGCTGTCAGAACACATGTGAGAAGAAACTTAATGACTGTGCTTCTACTTTCTGTTCCTCTCTCTCCTAAGAGGTTTCTTCTACCTTTTCTGATACCTGATGAAATTATAATGCTGCCAGAGATGATCCTAAAAATATTTTGAGCTTCTGGTGTGTGACCATGTTCTTAGTATCCTTCTTCCCCCTTTTCAAATCTAACACTTATATGATTATCCAATTGACTTTGGTTTAGTTCTCTGCTATGTAAATAAAGACAAATACAAGTTATGTTATAGAGTTTTTTTTATAACATAACTTACTGAGTGAAAGCTTTGATGTCAGAATCAACAGTAGATTAGTCAATGATGCTGTGGAAACAAGAGTTTTTAAATTATAAGAAAAATGGTTATGCTTTCATATGAATTACATATGAACTCTTAAAATGATAATTGTAGCTAATATTTATTGCATGCCTACTATGGACCAGACAGTGTGTGCTTTTCTGAGATTATCTTATTTAATCTTCCAATAGCCATGGGAAGAGGTATTTATATTATCCCCATTTTATAGATTCAAAAGCTGAGACTTGAAGAAGTTGGGGGGATCCCTTTTTAAACAGTGAGGAAAGTAAGATATGAGACTATATCTGACTTGCACAAAGTTTCCTGCCTACCATGCTAAGCTCTCTTCCATGGGGTCAGGCGGATCATTAAGGGACTTAAAGCAGAGGAGGGAGTTTGGTCTGTGCCTATGCCCTGTCTGTTCACTGACATGTTCAAAGACTCACCATTTTTTAAACTCTGACCTTGAAAGTATATGCAATCAAAATGTTCCCCCACAAAGTATGCCTACACCTAAATATTTTAGTGACTACCAAGAGGTACAGCGGCTGTTTATTTTTATCTCCTTGTTGAATGAGTCTCCCTTAATTTCAATAAATTGACTGAAAGCAAGTAAAAACGCCTTGCTCAATGGCTAGAAAAGGGTAAGTGCTTAATAAATCTTAGCTTTGAGATGGTGTCAGTAAAAGTTAAACACCAAATTAAAGCAGAAGATGGCCGATGTCCTCGGTGCTCTTTCTCCAGTGTGCCTGTGCAATGTAAATCTCTGTAAATATTTGTATGATTTCGGGTACAGTTTGACTTCAAGTTACAAACTAAGCTATACTATGCTGGAGAAAAATCAGAGGATAAAATGTGGTAATGAGTGGAAAGTTGAGCCAGGCTACATTTTTATTCCCATTCACAGATCACAGTGACCCAACTGATGAGAAATATTTTAATCTTATTTTCATGCTAACATTTGACCCCAAATGACTTGCCTTTTGTCTTCCACCCAGACCAAAATGTCCAATAATGAAAAATGAGCCTTTGTAATTGGCTAAGCATTCCCTTGGAAGGTATTATAAAAAGTTAAAGTAGGAGCTTATGCACCCCCTTCTCTCTTTTTCGCACATAAATTTTTTATAATGTCCAGTTAGTTACAAAGGAAAGAAGTTACAAAAAGTGAAAAAAGGCTGACTCTTGCATTAGTTGCTGGAAGTCTGATTCATTTGGAACCACATTGTCTCGCATTTTCAGGTATTCAAATATAAGATCTTTTAACATACCATGTCTGTACCATTTCCTACATGATTTCTACAAATATGTATGTCTTACGTTTAGAATAAAAGCCAGAAAGTTTTTTTAATCAATCTTCAGAAATGTGCCCTGGAAAAGAAGTCTCTAAATAAGCCTAAGGAATCTAAGCTATTACAAATCCAAAACAATTATGAATAAATTTGTTGTACTCACAACCACACACAAAAGGCTGTTGACTGCATCAAACTGGGAGATGAAAAGCCCACAAGGATTCTTCAAATGATAGTATTGGTTTCATTCAGCACTTAGTAGGCATTCAAGCCTTTGAATAAATAAAACAAACTCATAAGGATCCCATTAATTCAATAGGACAGAAGTTTAGCCAGAGATCTGTATGTTGACACTAAACTGTTACAGGTGATTAGGTGGTGAATGTTTATTTGAAAAACTTCAAGAAAGCCTGCTCCTTACTGGAGCTAGTGAAAGTCTTTTCCTATACATATATCTTTCCATTCAGTAAAATGTCTTTACACTGAGGGCTCTATTCAGAAACGGGGAATTTTTTAATGGATGAATGACTTACACATTGAACTGAATCTATCTAATACTGTCATAATGGGGCCCATTTAATAAATGCCCCCAGACAAATGGCATTGTAATGTTAATTAGGCTGGAGTATCTGCATTTTAAACAGACCAAAGATCCTTTCACTGCAAAATGAACCACAAGGAAATGAAATGTGCTATTCAAATCCCAAGCCAGAACACGACTTTCAACATGTGCTTACATTTCTTAGGCTTTTTCTTCCCAGGTCCCAGTCTGCAGCATGGGGTTGGTATTACTATTATTATACCTCACAGTGGTCATCTGAGAATTGCATGACACAGCCAAAGTCCTTTAGATAGTGCCTCACACATTGTAGGTTATCAACAAATGCCCACTGCTATTATTGTCATTTTTGCTTAGATTTTTCTCAACCAAAGAATTAAACAGTTATGATTATTGTGGAAACAAACTACTGTTATATTTCTGCCCTCAATACATAGCACTTCCATTTAGATTCTACTCTTTTGGCCTTTGTATTATATTCTTCTGCACCTTAATGAATTCAATAATGAAAGAGCTGTACATGCTCCATTAAAATAATATTTAGGGGCGCCTGGGTGGCTCAGTTGATTAAGCATCTGACTCTTGACTTTGGGTCAGGTCATGATCTCAGGGTCGTGAAATTGAGCCCCGTGCTGGGGTCTACACTCAGCAAAAAGTCATAAAGTCGGCTTGTCCCTCTCCCTCTTTTCCACCCCTGCTCACTCTCTCTCTCAAATAAATAAAGTCTTTTAAAGATTAAATAACATTTATTATTTACTATAACTATATTCTAGGCACTGTTACACATATTTGTCTAAATAACTCATTTTACTATTATAGCTACTATTACACCAATGAATGGCTATTACTAAAGAGCTACTATTATTATACTAACTTTGCAGATGAAGAAAACTTGTACTTCAACACATTGCATAATTTCTTCAAAATGACTTAGTTTGTGAATGGAGGATTAGAGGCTGATGCCCAAGCAGTCTAGCTCCATAGCCTTTTAACCCCTATGGCCCTTGAAATATTTTTGTTGCTATTGTTCATAAAAATCAACATCTGCATTCCTTAAAAATGTTTTAATTAAAAAAAAAACATTTTTTCTTGGTCTGAAAACCTTAAAAACCAAATTCTTAAATGATCATTATTTTGTATGATTGCCCTCCACAGACTAGATATCCTACCCATTGGGATTTTTTTTTTAATAGAGAAGAAAAGGGCATGAACCATGCACATATTTCTTCAGACAACTCAAGAGTTGTATATAGAAACAAACAAAAAACTGATGCCTTGATTCATGAATCTGCTTTCAAAATTTAAGCTTTATTTTATAAATCTTGCATAACTCACTTGGGAAAGGATATTTGCAACAAAGCACAGTTCTTATGTACTACAAGAGAAAGCCTGATTTTATTCTCTTTACTGTCAGAGCAGACTCTTCTGTGATGCTGCATGCATTGTTAGTAGCTCTTTCAGGAGTACTATGCACTTGGGCATTCTCATTTTCAGGACCCCTGACAGGGATGAATAGTATTCTTTGGGAGAAAATAAGGCACCAAGAGAGTTTTTAGCACTTGGTGAAAACACACTTGCTGAAGGAAGGTTATAGATTTAAAGTGAAAAGATTGCATCCTTCCCCCAGCTCTGCATTTGGTGATACTTGTAATACTTGAAAATAATATTGGAAGAAATATAATATTACAAATGGTTGGGACATGAAGTGAGTTGTTAGCCCTTAATAACATTCTAATGATGTTTCTGTTTGTTTCAAAATGTACACTGAGTTTTGCCGACATACATGAGTAGAACAAGAGTAAGTATTTATGGCATGATCAATGGCTCCAATAAAAATACACTCATCACAGATTCTCAGAGTACAATCTGTGAATTTGTCATGACCCTGTCATGACAATGTTATAAACAGTATTCATGGGCTTACCTCTCGCCCCTGGTAAAGATCTCTGAGGGCAGGATTTTGGTTTTGTTCATTTTCATATTCTAAAGGTTGATGTAGTATCTGGCTTGCAATACCCATTAAAGAAAAAATTTGTGGAATGTATGCATATGGGTTGGAAGCCAGAATTCATTCAACAAGTCTTCGTGAATATCTACTACCCACCACATATGGGGACACGAAAATGAATAAGTGATTCTCTGTTCCTTTGAAGAGCTCACAGTCTAAAGAGGAGCTAATGTAAATAATCACACTATGGTGGGAGGCATGCTATGGGGCAGATATATGGAGTGTTGTGAGACTACAGAGGCGCTTGTAGTAACCGTGAGGGCAGTACAGGCCGAGTTTTAGCAGGGGTGCTAAGTTCTTTAGGCAGAGATGAGAGGGAAAGTTGTAATAAATGAGAGAGTTTGGAGGCTGCTTGGATTAACTATAGACAAAATCTTAAATCACTGTATCTTTGAGGAACAAAGTTAGTTTGATGTTGTTAGAATGACTTTATTTACTGTCAGGTTATATTGCAAATGTATCCATGTTCTATTATGTGATAGCGAATATGTAATCATAATTATAGACATAGCGCATCTCCTTTTTATTGAGTGACAATTTTCTTTTAACTTGCAGTTCCAGTTACAAATGTTTGATATTATTTGTTCCACATCGTGGGCCAATAGAGACAAATGCTGTGAACTTCCAGGCCTGGTAAGAATTCTTTTATTAGTTGCTCTGTTCTTTATTGAAATGTTCTAAAGTTGTATTTAATTTTCTTTGAAAATGAAATGCTATTTCATAAAACTCAGAACAAGCTATTTCATTGTGATGATAATGAAAATCAGAAGAGGCTAAGAAGGAGGCATGTCTGACACCAGCAGGACATACTGACATACATGGTGGGGGCTGCACAGCTCCAGGGGCTGCCATTTACAGAGTCCAGATGTTCTCAAACTTCCTGGTTCAGAAAACCTTTGGTGTTGCAATAATTTTTTCATGATACCCTTCAGGCAAAAGAAATGCTGGACAATTCCATATATGAATTCATTAGGCTCAGAAATTTTAAATGTTTATGCTCTAAAAACTAATGTAACCAACCATATGAAAAAATAATACACATGATTTGAGAGAAAAAATGGTATTTTTATTTTATTCTTAAATAACCACAATTATGTACTAATGGGATGGATGGGCCTATGCACAATTTTTCATACCCTGGATTTTGATTGGATGTTGCCACCCTCACTTCTTTTTCCACATTGACTTTTCCCATGGTACTTACCTTCCATCATAGCAACTGCCAGAACCCCAGATCTGCAAGTAAATGACATCATCAAAACAGTATCTTAATATCTAATGTTATGACTATGAACTACCTTGAGCTAGTTTTTCATATGAAGTCCAATGGGTACCAAATATTGCTATTTCTCTTGAGTTTTTAAAATGTTCATGGTACTTCTGGAAGTTTGCTAAGCTGTCATTATGAATACCAAGTATAATTGACAGGGCTATACCTGTATATATATAAACAGAGTCCTCAGGATCCCTGGGTAGCTCAGTGGTTTAGTACCTGCCTTCTTCCGAGGGCGTGATCCTGGAGTCCCAGGATCAAGTCCCACATCGGACTCCCTGCATGGAGCCTGCTTCTCACTCTGCCTGTGTCTCTGCCTCTCTGTGTCTTTCATGAATAAATAAATAAAATCTTAAAATAAAAATAAAAACAGATTCCTATCTTAGGATCCTTAGGGACAGTGAGCTGAAATGGATGACCCTATTACGGTTGGACAGTACTTATGTCTTAATAATTGAACTTGAAGATGGGCATGGAGCAGCCTTTATAAAGTCTAAGAGATTTGCCTTTTTAAATTTACACCAGATCACAACATCTATGGCAGGCATTGAATTCGTGATGACTGTGTTTCAGAAGGAAATACAGTTGGCCCTTGAACAACAGGGGCACCAGCCCCCTCTCCCACTCGGTCAAAAATCTGTGTATGTCTTTTGACTCCCCCAAAACTTAACTACTACTAGCCTACTGTTGACTGGAAGCCTTGCTGATAAAATAAACAGTTGATTAACATGTATTTTGTATGTAATATGTATTATATAGTGAATTCTTACAGCAGTCTAGAGGAAAGAAGATTAAGAAAATCAGAAGGAAGAGAAAAATAAACATAGTACTGTACTGCATTTACTGGGGAAAAAAGTCCAGATATAATGGACCAGTGTGGGTCAAGCCCATGTTGCTCAGAGTTAACTGTAACTTACTTTTCCTTCATCACATCTAATTTTCAAGTAAACTCTGGTGAATTAAATCAGAGACACTGTGATATTAGGCTTAAGCACAGATGGATTGGAAATTGGAAGCAGAAATACTCAGAAGCCTATCCTGTATCAAGTAAAATGTGATCACCACTTTTCTGAGGAACAACCCAGGTTTGATGAGAGCTCTTCTTTTTATTTCTATCACTGAAGACATGCCAATTCCATGGTAGGAAGACATGGGTGGAGATAGAGTTGGCAGCAATGGCAAAGCCATTATTTAGCCTCTGGTCACAGTAGGCCTGATATTAGCCTTATTTGGGGGGCTCTTTCAGGATACCTAAGTTTGTATTCCACTCTAGCTGCCCAGATATCAGGCCAGAAGTGTTAGCAGGGGGGTTCCTGTAATGAGCTGAAAGCTTTGACTATTGTCCAACATTTAGAGGGAAGTATATACAGTATAGAGAGGCCCTCTGCTCAGCTTTTTTTTTTTTTTTTTTGAGTTTCTGTTGTGAACATTTCAGAGACTGTGTTTATTTTCTGCTTGATCACATAATTGTCATCCGTGCTCTATCAGGTCCAGCTTTACTTCCGCCCCACCTCCAACCCCCTGTCCCCAAGTCTTAAATAATGAAGCTTATTTTCTCTCTGTCCAGTGGGACTAGTGAGCCCTATTTCTGCAGTTTCTTTTTCCGGTGCAGACTTCATTTTGGCTGATACTTCAAATAGGATATTCACAAATGGTTCGATAGCTATTAGCAGGTGCTCTGTCTTCATACCCCAGTAACTCATGCAGAGATGTTCAGCCTGACATTCATAATATATCTTGTAACGTCATGTGCTGAAAAAGTTGTTGAAGAGAAGAAAAATGAGCTCCAATCCCAAAGCTTTTTAGATCGATGCTGTGGTGTTTCCTTATGTTCAACCACAAAATGACTCAAATGTGAGTCATAATTAAAGTTGTTGCAGGGAATTGATGATGTGTTTAAGCACTGTTTTTAGTTTGTTTTGTGTGTTTTAGTTAGCTGCAGTTATTCTGATTGACTATTCCAATATGGGTTTTTTTTTAATCCTTTGAAATAGAAAACAGAAAGTTTCTGTTTGGAAAACCTTAAGTTCATAGAGTACTCTTACTTAAACTGAATGGAATAGTAACTGGGATCTTTTTTTACACCCACTCTGCCTTCCTTTCTTACATCCCCAAGGTCATTTTATCAACATCCTTTGGTAAGGATGATTATCAATGACTCATGAGACACTCATTCATTTTTCTTTAAGGAGAATATTCTGTGGGCAGGAGAGGGTATTCTTTGCCTTTCCACACCAATATTGACTTTAAAAGGTTTTTTAAAGTGTCTTAAATCAAAGTGTTTTTCTTTGAACTCATAAAGCCATTTGTATAGATTGTCTTGTTAACAGTTATGCTATGTTTTTTTTTTTTTCTCTTCAGAGGGATGAGGAGACCTGTCCAGAGCTACCACATTCCTGTTCCTGTTCTGAAATCAATACAGGGACTCTTGGACCAGCAGGCCCACCAGTAAGTCTTGCCTAGTTCGTATTTAAGTGTTCTCTAATAATATAATAGCTATCACTTGTTGTGTGTCTTAAATGTGCTTGCCACTATGCTAAACACGTACTTAATCCTATGAGCAAACTGAAGCACAGAGATGTTAAGAAACTTGCCTAAAGAACACAGCTTCTCTTCAAATCCAGGTCTTTAAGACTCCTATATATGATTCTCTTTAACCTCTGTACCAAACTATCTTTCAAATTGTTACATATTTCAAACCTTTCCTTTAATATCCTGTGGTTTATTTTCAATGTGAATGTTTCAAACATCGGCCCTCTAGTTGTACCTTTAAGATTTGTGTATCCCTCCCTTTGCCTCATATGTGTTAAAATTGATAGGTGAAGGAAGGATTTTGAATTCTCCAGGAAAAATACCCCATCTGAACATGAAGTTCTCCACTGCTGATGTTAACTCCCTGCAAAAAAGAAGAAATAGGGAGATTGGCTGGTTGGGGGGGGGGGTGGTGGTGAGAGAGGAGGAGGAAGAAGGTAGGAGGTAGAGAGACAAAAAAAAAAAACATTTTTTTTGTGTGAAATGTAAAATATATGTAATTTTATGACCTGGGTCTTTGAATTTACCTTGATGAATCTTTCTATTTAATGTGTTCAAGTGCTCCTTTGCTGTCTGACCTGCTAACCTGGGGCTATGGGTATTTCCTTAAGGTAGTATATAGTTGGTTTGTGGTTAAGAAATGGCAAATGGATCAAGGCAGAGAGAGAAAACAGGGAGAAGAAGCACAAGCAAATAAAAAAAATCCAGACCTTACTGGAGGAATATTCTGATGTCTCACCAGCCCTTGCACATTGACTCATGGGAGGCAGGCGGACCCCACCAACATGCATGCAGTAGATCACACAGGCAGCATGAAGGTTCACTCCAGGTTGGCCCCCCTCCACTAAAATTTTTATCTGTGTACCACATTTCCTGAACTGAACAAAAAGGAAAAGAACCTGCTGAATGTATCTGAAATACATCCCAATAGCTTCTCCTCCTTTACCTTTGGCACATAGAACATTTGTTCAAGTGCAGATGTAGAACTCAAATCCTTTTCTTTTTTCCTTTCTTTTTTTTTTTTTTAACAGAAGACTCTTTATCCCAAAAAAGCAAATGTGGAGTGATGGTAAAAGCATTAAATTTAAATTTTAAGACTAGGCAAGTCTCTGAGCCACTGTGAACCTCCATTTCCTCATATGTAAAATAGCACCCACCTCTCTGACATTCTGAGGAATACACATGATAATATGCACAGAAGTATTCTGTGCATTATGAAACTTCCATCAAATGTAAGAGTCTGTCTTTAGTTTAATCTTGGAATTGGAAACACAGATTTATTTTCAGCTGTGTATAGCTTGCTTTTTTTTTTTTTTTAAATTTTTTTATTTATTTATGATAGTCACAGAGAGAGAGAGAGGCAGAGACATAGGCAGAGGGAGAAGCAGGCTCCATGCACCGGGAGCCCGACGTGGGATTCGATCCCGGGTCTCCAGGATCACGCCCTGGGCCAAAGGCAGGCGCCAAACCGCTGCGCCACCCAGGGATCCCAGCTTGCTTTTTTTTTAACCCAAAAGTATGTCTTTGAGGATCACCTGGGTGGTACAGTCAATTAAGCATCTGACTCTTGGTTTCTGCTCAGGTCATGACCTCGGAGTTGTGAGATGAAGCTCTGTGTGGGACTTGCACTCAGCTTGGAATCTCCTTAATATCATTTCTCCCTCTCCCTCTTACTCTGCCTCTCCCCTCTGTGCTCATGCATGCTCTCTCTTTCTCTCAAATAAATAAATATATCTTTTTTTTAAAAAATGTATGTATTGGAACTTTATCAAGGGTAATGCATATTGTTCCATTATATGAACTACAGCTTGTTGGCCCATGAGTTGAGTGCTCATACACTTAGGATCGGATTTGTTGGAGAAAAAGGAGGGGTTTACCTTCAGTTTCATGTAGAAACTGCTAATTGCCTTTCTAGATGGTTGTCCCAATATCCTTTCCCTCAAACTCTAGATGAGGTCTGGTTTCCCTGCATCTCACCAGCACTGTGATGTTGCCAAATTCAAGAGCTTTCGCTTGTCTGATGACTGTAAAATCCTCTGTGGTTGTTATTTTATTTTATTCATTTATTTATTTTTCTTGAGAGAGAGAGAAAGAGAATGAGTGGGGAGGGGCAGAGGGAAAGAGAGGGATTCTTAAGCAGACAGGACCCAACTTGGGGCTTGATCTCAAGACCCTGAGATCATGACCTGAGCTAAAATCAAGAGTTGAATGCTTAACTGACTGAGCCACCAGGTGCCCTTGTGGTTGTTATTTTAAATAAGACTTTCCCTTTGTACTAGTAAGATGGAGCAGTTTTTCATTTGCCTCTGAGTCATTTGGATTCCTTTCTATATAAATATCTGTTTATAAACTTTTCTGGTTTTTTGTTGTGCAGATTTTTTGCCTATTGGTTTCTAAGTGGTTTTATGCATTCTGGACACTAATCCTCTATTAATGATATGGTTTGAAAATATCATTTCCTAATCTATGGCTTGCTTGTTGTTCATGAGACTTTTTATTATACAGAAATTTTAATGCCAGTGTAGTTAAAATTGATATTTCTGTGAGCTATCATTTGTTGTTTTTCTTTATACCTTCTTCTAGCCATGGTTTACTTAGAAGTGTCTTCTTAAATTTCCCATTATATGTGCAATTTTTACATTTTTTTCTTGTATTAATTTTACTGCACTTTTTTATGGAAGATAGTCTGTGTAGTACCAATATCTGGACATTTGTTGATTCTTTGACATTTGTTCTGTGGCCTTTAGTCAAGTTTTACAGATGTTCTGTGTATGCTTTAGAAGAATGTATGTTTTCTGATTGTGGAGTTCAGAATTCTAAATATAAATATCCAGTAAATCAAACTATAAAAATTGTTTTGTTAGAAATTTCTTTATCTGCATCAATTCTTTATCTTTAAATTGCTGAGATAGATGTTTAAAATCTTCTACTTCAGTTTCAATCTGTTATATTTGTAATTTTGCATTGTATATCCTAAGATTGTGCTACAACATACAAAAAATTGAGAACAGTCATCTTGCTAGTGACTTGCAATATCAACATTGCTCTTTTGGATTATTTTCCTGGCATATATACATATATACAAATATGTGCCATATATATATTTAAAATTTAATTTCAATTAGCCAACATATAGTACATCGTTAGTTTCAGATGTAGAGTTCAAAGACTCATCAGTTGCCTGTAACATCCAGTGCACATCACATCATGTGCTCTCCTTAATGCCCATTTTCTTTATCCTTTTGGTTTTAGCCTTTCCGTGTTTTTATGTTTGAGATGTGTTCTGTTTAAATAGTATATGGGTAGATTTTGTTTTCAATCTGGTTTTGCAATTCTTTTAGAGTTTAGTTCATTCATTCAATTGTTTGTGATAATTAACCTCTTTGGGCAAGTATTCCTGTATCTGTCACTTTAGTTTTTGCTTTCTATTTGTCCCACATGATATATGTGGCTCTCTTGGTTGTTTGAGATTTTATCTACTTATTTACACTTTTTAGCTTTTTGTTGTTATTCCTTTTTCTCCCCTCCACTAATTTGGAAATCATACTCTCTGTAGCTGTTCTTTTGGTAGTTAACCAAGAGATTTTAACAAGCATATGTAGCTTGATAAAGTCTAAAAAGAATCAAGATTTTCACCCTTACTTCAACCGATACGATGTTCTTGGAATTTTTTTTCTCTTAAATCATCCATTTTAAAATTATGTGGTGTTGCTATCCAGTATTTTGGTACTTTTTTTTTTTTTTAGCATCACAAACTAGACATTTTATTAGTACTTGTATAAATAACGTGTGTTAAGACTTGCTTCCATACTTTCTATTTCTTTGCTCACAATATCTTCTGGTATCTTTTTATATCTCCTGGAATACAACCTTTGAATGTTCCTTCTTTTTTTTAAGATTTTATTTTAGAGAGAGAGAGTGAGTGCAAAGCAACAGAGGGAAGGACAAAGGGAGAAGAAGAGAGAGAATCTCAGGCAGAATCCCCAGTGAGCAGAGTCCTCCACAAGACTTGCTCTCACAACCCTGAGATCATGACCTGAGCCAAAACCAAAAATCAAATGCTTAACTGACTGCACCACCCAGGCACCCCACGATGTTTCTTTAATGAGGGACCATTGGTAGTAAATTTTCAATTTTTGTTCGTCTTTTAATGCTTTTATTTCCCATATTATCAAAAGATAGTTTTAATGGTTGCTACTGAGATTGTTGGTTGTAACCCCCATAATCATTGCCACTCCTTCTTTTTCAAAGTAGAATTCCCTGAGTTTTAGCTAAACACATAGCCATTCAGCTAGGGACTTGACTTCTTAGCATATGTACAGTAGGTATGACCTATGACCAAGTTTTGGCAAGTGAGAAAAAAGGTATATTCAGTCAACCTCAACGTTATTCTTAAATGTAAACAAAATATCTTCCTTATCCATTCTTACCTCTCTAAAAGGCTACTCTGGGAACATGTGGTAGTGGCTCACTTTGGTAAGCAGTGTTCTAGAAAATAGCAGAGTAATAAAATGAAGAAGCTAAGCTTCCACATTGTCTTACTTGGTAAAGCTACTCTACTACACTGAACCAGTTATCAGCTCAGATTTTAATATAAGAGAATAATAAGCCTTTTGTCTTACTTAAAAATTTAATATTGGCCTCAATTAAAGCAGTCAAACAACTTCCCAAACTAATAAAAGGGAAGATCTTCAAGATCCCTTTGTCTTTGGTGATCTGAAGTTTTGCTACAGTATGCTTTGGTGAGGGGTTTTGATGTTGTTAATCTGCCATTTTGGAAAATTTATGACTTCATGAGTTTGAATGTTTCTCATTAAATTTGCAGTTTTCTTAGTTATTACCTCTTTAGTATTGTCTCCCTCCTATCATCTTAATTATGTTTTTATGAAACTCAGATGTACTTTTTTTACTTTCATGTCTCGTAACTTTTTTGATGTATTTCTGCTTGTATTTCCAGGCCTATTCTGTGTAATTTCTTCAAATTTAGTTTCTAGTGTATTTTGTGTTTAGCTATGTTTCATAGGTTGTTTCAACTATCTGTTGTATTTCTGATTTTGATGATTATATTTTGCACAGCTAGAAGTTCTATTTGGTTCCTTTTCAAACCTTCTGGGCATTTCTATAGTCTTTCTGCTTTTGTGACACTTCAAAAGTATTTTTTCTTTCAATGTTTTAAATAAAGTTTATTTTTTTAATCTGATCATTTCAATATCTGCATTGTATGTGATTCTGAGCCTTTTTTTTTCCTGCTGATAGTTCTTATGCTATCTTGTTTTGATACATATTTTGTGATTTCTTTTTGGTGTATATTTGAGTTTGTATTATTTGAAATTTTATCTTGGGGGATATTTTGAGCCAGTTTTGGGCTGTATTCCTCCAGAGAATATCTGTGCCTGCTCCTGCTAAGCTTTTTCATATATAATCAATTGAAATCGACCTTAGACATTTGACTTTGGAGTTTTGTTTGCTCCTGACAGGCAGTGTGAATAACTCTGATCCCTGGATTGTATGAAAACCAGCTTCTGGGTAATATTTCTTAGCAGAGACATTTCCTACTCCTCTCATAGCTAAATTGGAAACATCTTGGTCATCCACCTGCTAGTTTTGTTTTTTTTTTTTTTCTAGCTGATTCACAGTGCAGCCCTTCAAGTTCCTCAGCTTTAAAGAACATTTAGTTTTCCACCCTACCCCCACCTATCATAGACCTAAGTTCACATTTCCTTGCTTTGTGTGGGCTATAAAATACAAACTTGGCAGCAAACTTGAACCTTTTGCCTTATCCTCCCCAAGGGCGGTCTCTGTGCACATGCTTGCTTCTCTGGTTTTTTGTTTCTTCTTCATTCCTGGTATTTATGCATGCAGTTCTTAATGATAATAATGTTTATTTTATTTTAAGCAGCATTAATAGGCTTTTTTTTGCTGGAGGGGTTTCAAGTTTTTTCATCTGCAATATTGCTGGAACAAGTTATAAACTATTTACATATGAGCTAAGAGTCAACCTTTGTAATGAGAAAAAAGGCAGCAGAGAAGTGAAAGAAGGGTTGAGCTCTGACTTGGAGAGAAAGATTTAAAATAGGAGAAAAGCTATGGCAATTTTTGAATATTCAAAGTATAATAAACTCTTCAAGAAATAGTCTCCCAGGGCAGCCCCAGTGGCTCAGCAGTTTAGTGCCACTTTCAGCCCCGAGCGTGATCCTGGAGACTCGGGATCAAGTCCCACATTCGGCTCCCTGTGTGGAGCCTGCTTCTCCCTCTGCCCGTGTCTCTGCCTCTCTCTCTCTCTGTGTCTCTCATGAATAAATAAATAAAATCTTTAAAAAATAAAAAAATGCTTCTCCTTTAAAAGAAAAAAGAAAAATAAAAAGAAATAGTCTCCCAAACAATAGGGAATAAAACCCCTTCTAATTGAATGCAGTTGGGATGATTTTCTCATTCAAAAGAAAAATCTTACAGAGTGGTATTTTGTGCCAGTAAAGCTACAAAAGAGCTGTAGGAAGGCCTGGGTGAATGAACCATATTCCCTTCGCCTAGACTAACCCTTTTTTATTAAAAGGGTGGACGTTAACATCCACAAAAAAATGTATTGAATTCTTGTCATGCACTCAGTGTTGAAGACTAAGGATAAGGTGCAAAATAAGTTAGAAATATGAAAGACTCCAGGCTTTCAGACTTGATGCCTCTGGCATGAATATCTGTGAGCCAAATTGTCACATTTGGACAAAACCTGTGGTTAAAAATTGATCATTAGAGGTGCATGATAGTTAGGTGTCTACCTTTGGCTCGAGTCATGATTCCAGGGTCCTGGGACCAAGCCCAGCGTTGGGCTTCCTGCTCAGTGAGGAGTCTGCTTCTCCTTTTCCCTCTGCCTTTCCCCCTGCTTGTACTCCCTCTCTCTCTCAAGAGAATAAATAAGTCTTTTTTTTTAAAAGGACCATTAAAGATGCACAGACAAAATTAGAGTTGTGCCTGAATGGTATATTAATGGTACATTAATTTAATTGGGATGCATTGCACTTGCTACAAGGAACAGGAAATTTGACTGACACGGTAGTGTAAAACATTGGGACATTTAGGCAATTGTTTGCTCAACAAAAGATTAGAGGTGAATGGTCCCAAAGACCCAAACTTGTCTAGCTTCCCACCTACCTTTCCATAGGCTTGTGGCCTCTTGATCATATTGGCCCAAAGTGGTTAATGTGCCCATCCCTGGTTGCAAAGGAGGCTGAGCAAGCAAATATGTCTTTTTAGCCTTTATAGCAGGAGAAATAAAATGGACAAGGGAGTCAGGAAAGACTCTTTGGTAGCCAACCAACAGTGTCTGCCGCTCTGGGGGAAAATATCTGCATTCCATATAATAGGGAAGGATGTGGTATCCAATATATGAAGAATTTCTGCACACTGAAGAGAAGACATGCAACCCATTAGAACACTGAGTAGAATATAGAAATTGGTAGCTGCATTGAGATGAAATGCAAATGGGCAAATATTATGAAAAGATGCTCCATTAGTTTTAAAGGAAATGAAAATTAAAATAAGAGTAAAATATTATTTTTACCAGTTAATTTGGTAAAAATGTAACATTTGACAACATTGTGGGGATGAAAAATAATTTTCCCTCTACCCCTCTGGATTCTTGGTTATAACAACCCTTAAAAAAAAAAGATTAACAGAAGACAAACAATCAAGAGTTTAATAACACACATATCTCCTGTACACATGGGAGATACCCAGGAAAACTGGGTAGTGGCTGAAGCCATCACTTTATTTTTTTTTAAGATTTTATTTATTTATTCATGAGAGACAGAGAGAAGCAAAGACATAGGCAGAGGGCGAAGCAGGCTCCTCACATCACAGGGAGCCCGATGTGGGACTCGATCCCAGGATCCCTGATCACACCTTGAGCTGAAGGGAGATGCTCAAACACTGAGCCACCCAGGCATCACTGAAGCCCTCACTCTAACCATTATCTTCTGCTAAAGACCAAAAAAAAAAAAAAAAAAAAAAAAAGGTGTTGGGGGTGGGGGGTCTGTTTTGGGAGGTTACCAGGAAAGGGACAGCAAACAAGGGTGAGGTTGTTATGCAGACCCCAGTCTCTCCCTCTTCATAAGTAAGTTTCTAGAGATTTAGAGTAATCTCTTTCCTGGTACAATGAGTACAAATGGAGATTTCCCTTATAAATGTAAAGGTCTCTTATAAAACTTAGTTTTTGCTTTCCAGGGCTGCTTCTGTGTCTGCAGTTTCTTAAATAATCAAACTAAAATAATCCTTATACCAATGAGGCACACTGTGATGTGACAAATTCTGCTCCCCTTCAATGTCAAGTGGTGACTAAGGTTTAAAGAAGCAGGAACCCTTAGAACTCTTGGTAGATGAGTAAACTGGCACAGTTTTCTTGGAACACAGTTTGATGATATATCTTCCTATCCATCAAATTTCATTTATAATTCTACTTGTTGATATCTTAGATATTAACATTTGCACTTAAATGTTAAAGTTTGTACTTAAGGGCTTGATAAGGATGTTAACTGCAGAAGTGTTTGAACAGAAAAAAAAAACAAAAAACAAACAAACAAACAAACAAAAAAAACCAAGAAAATGAAGGGTTTCATTTCCAGTAATGAAGAATGGTTAAACAAATGATTATATAATCCAAGGTTCAGAAAACTATGCAACTCATTCAGAATAAGTTATATCATACATATGCTATGTCATGGAAAAGAATCTCAAAATATATGAAGTTTAAAAACAAAAAGTAGCTAAAAAGTGTGATGTCACATATGTAACTTATAATACATCATATAAAAGCACAAAAATACTATAGGTAATATTTTCTATAGGTCCACATATACATAAAATTCAATTTTCTACTTGTATTTTTAAAGACTCAAAGATAAGCAACCAGGTGTTATTGGGGAGGGGACTGAATTTAAGTAGTTAAAACAAGCCCAAAGAAATTTTCAAGGTCACCTAATCCAGTCTTTCCCAATTGATGCGAGTGTTCCGCTGATGGTACACAACATACTTTGCAGTAGTCATGTGCGTAGCAGGAAATAAATTGGAATCACAACTGAGAAAGCTATTCTATTGTCAATGAACTTTTAATCCTTCCACTTAGGTGAAAGAGATATTCTCAGTCTGGTACACTCTTTTACTCATTTCTCTTTTTAACAACGAACAAGCTCATGACTCTTAGGCTTCAATAGGGACAAAATCTAGCTAAATTCAGTAACATGGGATCCCTGGGTGGCGCAGCGGTTTGGCGCCTGCCTTTGGCCCAGGGCGCGATCCTGGAGACCCGGGATCGAATCCCACATCAGGCTCCCGGTGCATGGAGCCTGCTTCTCCCTCCGCCTGTGTCTCTGCCTCTCTCTCTCTCTCTGTGACTATCATAAATAAATAAATAAATAAATAATTTAAATTCAGTAACATTATTTATAGCATATTTTTAAGGTTACCTTCTATTCTTAATAAGTAAGACAATTTTCCATTAACTAAAGTGCTGTAATATTTGCTTTTAAGGTTAGATTTCAGTGAAAGAGGGAGTCAATTGAAAAATATTCAGTGTGTATGCACATATATATTTATGCAAAGAATATATACAAAGAATATGTTCACAAGTAAAAAATATGTTCACAAGAATGTGTATGTACATATGTCTGTAAATATTTATCTAGATAAAGAAAATGATAATAAGTAATTGTGCAGATGGTGCATTAATAGGGCAAAAATATTAGGGAAAATGCAAATAACCGAAGTTTCAGTAACACTGATTAGCCTTTTATGGGGTAAATAAAATTAAATTGCTACTATTTTTATATGTTTTTTATAATTTAAATTGTCTTAAAGTTGTGGCATAAGACACAATTTCGGATTAACAATGTATTTCATTATTTGCATCCATTAATAGCAGTAGTCTTACACACTGACTTTCAAAATACTGTAGCTTTTTTTAACTTGAAAGGATTTGGCATAGAACGCTTTCTCAAACTATGAAATCATCAGCAGGAAGAGGTGAGTCTAGGTGGCCGATTTCCAGGAAAGGATCATAATGAACATATACCATTACACAATGAATTGGCCTTTCTTCAAAATAAGAATTACATAATCCATATTATTGAGGAAAATGGATGAAATATGCTGCTTTAAGACTTGTCTTTGTGCTAATACTTAACATCTGTTTGCCAGGGTGGTCCAGGACTCCGCGGACCAAAGGGCCAACGAGGTGAACAGGGCCCAAAGGTAATGTTCTCTCTGTCTCTCTCATAACTAGCAATGATATAATTTTGGAGTATAGTACTATTTACCCCTTGCAATCTAGAACCCCTTATGTTTTTCTGAAGGTTGTGTCTAAGTCTTTTCCCTTATTCTTAAGGACTTCTGTATTTTCATAAAAATATTTAAGAACTAGTGGAAGAAAGCTTGGTTTCCGGGCCAAAAGTAGAATGTCAGTGTTCTGAGTGGTTTAGTTTCCAAGGTAATGTTCTTCCCTGTGTACTCTTCTGTTCCTCTACCTACAACAGTAAGGACAAAACTGAATCACAACTAGGCAGCACTTCCAGGAAATTTCTCAAGTTTTAGAGTCCTCCCCCCTCCCCACTACTCTGCATAATCAAACACACAACTCTTTTTTCCTTTAGCTCTGCCCAGGGCAACCAAGTGCGCTGGTTTAGGCCCTGTGCTGCACGAAGGCATCAGCTGAGAAGGCCAAGTTTTGCCAAGCCATGTCCAGGCACACGTTTTCCTACTTTGCACAAAGGCGCCCTAAAGGGCCCAACCACTAATTGAATTCAGGCCTCACCATCTCTATCTGGCTTTTGGCAAATCTTCTAACTGGTCTCCTGGCTCCAGTGATTTTGATTTTCTGATTGATTCTTCACATCTGCCCGCAGATTTATTTCGTTAAAGCAATTCTGGGTCATATCATACTTTGAAACCTGTAGTTCTTTGCTGTTGCCTTGAGAATAAATTCACCTTCTTTGGCAGGGCATTCAAGGTCCTCTATAATTTGACTCCCTATTTCATTTGTACCTGTTGCACCACATGATCCACTTCTCCACCCACCTTGCAGTCCTGACTTACTGCTTTAGTAGGGTCCCTTACTAAATTTGCATGATATTTTTTCATGGAGAAGAGAACATTGCAAAAATTTTTACTATAAAATCAGAAACAAGTGAAGCAAGTTAGGAGCTAATATGGGAGGGAAGAAGTAACTGAAAGAAGTCTGAAGATAATTAGGCACTAGCCAACCCAAAACTCAGACATGAGATATCTCCTTTTTTGTTTGTTTCATTTTCTGAGATTGTGACACATATTTTAGGTGTGGACTTAATGTTTCTTACCTGGCTCTCTCCTTTATGGTCCTACAGGGAAGGCCAGTAATTTGGAAGTCTCTTCTCAGCAATACCCTGGGTCTCCCTCAGTTCCACCTCAGGGCGGTGCCCAGGGGTTCCTGTAGATTCTGGCCTCTTCTTCCCTTTGGGATCCCTGCATGATCCTACTGTTTTTCCAACATTCTCACTGGATGGTGGTTCTGATCGTGAACGTATTAGGAGTTTAAAGATGTTTGATGATTCCAACATTTACCCCTCACATCTGATAATTCATTTCCACAGGTCCACTACTGATGTGGTTATTTTTACATGACAATTTTGATGAATCACAGATTTAAGCGTGAAGTGTTTTTAGGAAAATGTCTTGTTAGACAAAGGATGCTCACATGTCCACCGATGTTATATGTGAGAACAGATAAAGTGTACCTTCCATATGGAAAGCCCCACACTATTATTTTCCATTTTATGGGTCCATATTTCAGTTGTAGCAAATAGATCATAAGAATTTAGAAGCTTAAAGCAGCTCTACTGCTGGTTTCTTCTAGTCATTTTTGTCTTACTCTACAGAACAAAATGAGACCATGTCCTTTCTTCCTTTCTGCTCCATTCTCAGTTCCTCAATAACATTTAAGTGATATATGATTAAATGATTATTAGCATTAACTAATGTATATCAATTACTGGCTTGTCTTTGTCATCATATTTTTAAAATCTAGCTATCTCTGTCTCCCCTCCTCTTACACTATGTTTCTTGTGAGAAGAGTTTTCATTTGTTTTCTGCATCCTCACTTCCAAAATACTTTTTGGGGGGTACATAAATGTTCATAGCATGTTTATTCAAAATAGCAAAAAAACTGGAAATAATTCAAATGTTCATTAATAAGCAAATGAACAATTTTCTATATATCCATACAATGGAATACCACTCAGCAATCAAAAGGAACATAGTATGGGAACATGAAACAAAATTTATGAACCTCAACACACCACTCTGCCACATGAAAGAAGTGTGAACCAACAGGGTGCATAGTATATGATTCCATTTTTATATAACCAGAATCATACTTAACATGCATATGATTTCCATTCCTATAAGAATCCTATAAAATTGCTCTCATTAAAATCACTGATTACCTCCTTGTTATCAAATCCACAGACTATGGTTTAATTCCTATCTTACTTGAGGTCTCAACAGCATTTGACATGGTTGGATACCTTTCTATTTGAAATTTTCTCCTCCTTTGGCCTTTCCTACGCTGCTCAGGCTTCTCTTCTTCTCCCTTCTATGTGCTTTTCATCTCATCTCTATCAATTTCCTCTGCTACTCTATCAACAGTCTCCTTAGTAACCTCACCCACAAATACATCTTCAACTACTCCAAAATCCATCCCAGTTCAGACATCTCTTGATCCCCGGGCTGATGAATATGTCCACACAGTTATCCCCATGAACCTAAAAATTAACAGACCATGCTCGGTATCTATCCCACCTTTTCTTCTGTATTGCTTGTCCCAACTAGTGGGTTCATCAGTATCACATTTAACAGGATATCCAGGTGTTGGAAGTCTTAACTTGTACTAGTTTTCACTGGAGTCACAGAATGAGAGAAGGAAAAGAAGAAGAGGTTGAGGATGTATTTTTTCTGGATCTAAGATTCCTGAGGTGGTACAGCTTTAGCTAAACAACAAGGCCCAATATGGAAATAAGAGTTGCTAAAATGACAGGAGTGCGTGATCCTGAGAAGAAAGAAAATCAAATAATACTGCCCTAGGGCAGGTCATTAAGCAGACACTGAAGAGGTATGGAGTGATGGGAGGATGAAAAGGAGGAAGAAAACAGGGACTGGGTGCAAAGTCTTCAGTAATGCAGGAGTGCCCCCGAGATGAGTAGCTGACAGTGGCGGAGGTGGAGAGAATGTAGTTCAGCTGGATGGTATGAACCTGCACACCACAGACCAGGAGGGTGGTCTCGAAGTACTTATATCTTTTGGATTTGTTATGGAGTGTGGGGGGTCTAGTTACTCACATAGTTGGCATAACCTTCTTATTTACAGAAGAAAAAAATTTAAGTTGTGGCAACCCCTATGTGTTTACTCTTTTGGTTTACTGATGACATCTTGTCTGGCAGGTGCACCATCTGAGGCATGTTGTCTTTCTATCCTATCAACGTTTTGTGTCTTAGGAAAATTTATGTAAGGAAATAAATTATAAGTACTGGAAGCAGAAATATCTTTTGAGTACCGAGAGTCTAACTTACCTCTGGAATGATTTTCTTCTCTTGTGTTCCAGGGACCAGAAGGCCCTCGGGGTGAAACAGGTCCCCCAGGACCTCAGGGTCCCCCTGGACCCCAAGGACCAAGTGGTCTGTCCATTCAAGGAATGCCTGTGAGTTGTGTGTAAACACTTGGGACTGAGAATTGAGAAACGACAGTAGTAACTGAGAGTTCATTCCTTAGCCAATTTTCTGTTAAATATAATGGTCTTTTACAAATAAATATATCCACACAGAGTAGGTATATTCAGAAGCAGTTTGTCTATAGAAAGAGACAGGGCCATGATACGTATCGTCCTTTTCTTGTTGGATCAAGTCCTTAACAGATGTGATAAAATCTAGAAAGTACCAAATGTTACTTAAATTTAAGTTGTTTGTTATGTATTTGTAGTAATCATGGATATAAATTCATGAAAACCACTTATTTTTAATTTTTATCTCAATGGGCATCAACGTACAGTGCACTTAGTTGGAGTTTTATATTATAGACAGTATACTTTTATATAGCCATGGTATTTGTATCACGGAAGACAGATTTAATGCAACTCACTGATTTTCATTAATCTTCCTCTAGGAATGCAGATTGAAAGAATAAACCTGATTTCTAGTAATTAAAATTAATATTTGATGCAAACAAGCCTTTTAAGCACATTGTTAGCAATCTTTCTGGGCACACGATTGTATCTCCCTAGCTGAGAACTTTTCTGTTCCAGGGTTAATTTTCACAGCTTAGAAGGCCTTGGCATGCCAGTTATACAATTGTTACTACTACTACTAAGCCTTTGGGAAGGTCTTGCTACCTGCCAGATTCTGTTTGCTTTTCCATTCTTGTATCTCTCTAGCCAAAACACAACCAAAACTCTAGATAGATATGAACTTTAAAAATCTAAACAACCAGTAGTATGGAGACATTCAATCTCTCCTCCACAGATTCACAGTATGGGCTCAGCCCCATCAGACTATATGTTCTGTTTCCACTGTTCTGCTGTATCAGTGTTCAGCTCTGTAAGAATGCTCACCTACGTGGGGTAGCAGATGTGAGAAGTGAAACGTGCCGTGTTTGGATGTTAGTATGAAAGCGAATTAATGTCGAAAACGTTAGAACAGTCAGTGGAGAAAAAGAAAAGACTAAGCATTTACCTACCTGAGCTTAACTTTGCATACTTTTGGCTCTTCAGGGAATGCCTGGAGCTAAAGGAGAAAAAGGAGAGACTGGTCTTCCTGGCCCCCAGGTATGAATTTTACTTTTAAGTCTGCTACAAACATTATATGGTCTCATTCATTTGGGGAATATAAACAATAGTGAAAGGGAATAAAGGGGAAAGGAGAAAAAATGAGTGGGAAATATCAGAAAGGGAGACAGAACATGAGAGACTTCTAACTCTGGGAAACGAACTAGGGGTGGTGTAAGGGGAGGTGGGCGGGGGGTGAGGGTGACTGGGTGATGGGCACTGAGGGGGGCACTTGATGGGATGAGCACTGGGTGTTATTCTATATGTTGGCAAATCGAACACCAAAAAAATAAATAAATTTATAATAAAAAAAATGTTCTTGGCTTGGGGCGCCTGGGTGGCTCAGTCATTTAAGCAACCGACTTGATTTCCAAGCAGGTCACCATCTCAGGGTTAAGGGATTGAGCCCAATGTCAGGCTCCCCATGAAGCCTGCTCAAGGTTCTCTGTCTCCTTCACCCTCGTCCCTCCCCTCCCTAAAGAAAAGAAAAAAATGCTCTTAGCGCTAGAGCCCTGCCTAGGGGAGAAAACGGTTGTGGCTTCTAAAGTCAGCTGTGATTTTAGCAATAAGTATTACAAACTATTAGCCTGTATTCATTTACTCGAGCCTCCTCTGAGAGTCATACTGATGCTCCAGAGGGCAAATTTCACATAAATCATTTCTGGATTCTGAATTCATCTTCATGCTCTTAGGTTTGTTTGGAGGCCTTGATCTATTTCAGGGAAGCTGGGTGGAAAGGCAATTGAGGGGTGCCTTGGTGGCTCAGTGCTTGAACGTCTGCCTTCAGCTAGGACATGATCCTGGGGTTCTGGGATCGAGTCCCACATCGGGTTCCCCACAGGGAGCCTGCTTCTCCCTCTGCCCATGTCTCTGCCTCTCTCTCTGGGTCTCTTATGAATAAATAAATAAAATCTTAAAAAAGAAAGAAAGAAAGAAAGAAAGAAAGAAAGAAAGAAAGAAAGAAAGAGCAAGCAGACAGTTGATTTCTGTGATTCTGACTTTTTTTGGTCCTTGCTCTACCTAGGGTATCCCAGGAGGCATTGGTTCACCAGGACGCGATGGCTCTCCAGGCCAGAGGGTAAGGACCTGTGCAGGGTTGTTAACACAGTAGGTTCCTTACCAAGACATTCTTTGTTTCTGGTACTTTTCTATGCAAGCAAGTCAAACTAGGTGGTTTTTTTTCCCCTAATTATTCTTCCTGTCTATATACATTCTACCAATCCTGTGTCTATTTCTCTTCACTGACATCTTCTATGTCTGTTAGATTCATCAAAACCTGAGAACTTTCATCAAATCTTCCAAAATTAGCAACACTTCTTTCTGAATGTTTCCTTACCCTGGCTACCATTTGCACTGAATTGTATGCGTTGGTTTAGCAGATTTCCCGGTCTTTTCACTTTTCTAGGCACAAACCTGTATTTGATACATGTCAATTACCTAGTCTTTTAACATGTTCAAATGAACAGCATTGAAAAAATTATAAAGATGGTCAGGAGAGAAATAAGTTAACATCCGTTGTTGGTTTAGTCAACACGTTTTCACTAAGCCAGATTTAAAGTTCTTATCCTCAAAAAGTTGATAGCTTAGTGGGAGAAAATATAACCAAGGAAGAATCTGTAATGCATGCTACGATGGGGATATTTGCATAGTCCTATGAGGTATTTACAAAGAATAGTTAACTAAACCAGTCTTGGAATGTTGGGGAGAGTGTCCTGGGTGAGGTACCATCAAGGCCAACTCTCAAATGACAAACTATTAGCCTGTATTCTATCCTGGCCCCCAGGTGAATGAGGGTTGGAAAGCGGGTACAAGCACAGAACAGAATTTTAAAAAGCATGGAGATGAGGAGAAGGTGGGACATTCCCAATATTGCACAGAGTTCAGCGTGGCTGCAGAGTTGAGTGCAGTGAGTTGAGTACACACACATGCACACACTTAGATTTGGAAAGATGATCAAGAAATGAAGATGAAGAGAAGTAAAAACACAAATTCAAGGAAATCTTTTTTCTTTTTTTTTTTTTGTATCTGTCACTGACTTAGGATGTAGGTGGCTCCACTGCTTCCCTCAAGACTGAATTATGTGGAGTGGCAACCAGTTAGATCCAATCCAATGAAAGACAGCACATTTGGCATGCACTGGTTATTTTTGGTACAACTTACCCACTGGGTTAGTAAATGATTGGCTGAAAAACTCACTTCTCCCCTCAAACAAGACTTGCCTTTAGCTCAGAATAGCTAGATGGCTCAAGAATAAGGAGATTGGTTTTTCTATAGAAATGTAGGTGTGTGGCCTTAAGTTCCTTCCATGTTCTTTTTTTTTACACCAAACTTTCGTTTGCTTAAAATCTCAGTTTAGTCTTTGCCCATTAAATGGAACTACTGTCTGTAAATCATGTCCATATTACTGTATCTAAAGGAGGCATTCTCCAAAAGTTAGATTTATGTAGGTTTCTTGTATATGTAGGAGTGTCTAGAAGTATTTATATGTTTTGGCAAAGGGCTTAGGCTAAGATCCTGTTTGGTTACACACCTAGATTCTTTCATGATTCCTGAAGCTCTGAAAATGGCAATTCTAAAGATTTGGTTCAGTGAATTTACTTGATTTATATATGCATGGAGACAAGTCTTGGCAAAAAACTTCCAAATGAAACATATTGGATTGGTGTTCGGATCATTTGGTTTTAGAATACTTTCTTTTAAGAATTCTTTTTTCCCTTTTAAAACCAATATACCAACACAGACCTTTTATAATTATTTTATAATTATTTATAATTATTTTGGGGGTGTTAGAGAAGCTCCCTGGAGAGGGAACAGAACAGACAATATCATTTATTGTGCTATTCCTTCAAACACGTTTTCTTTTAGAGAATGACCAGTCTTAGAGCTGTAATAAAGTGATAAGATATCTGTACATGGGTTTTATTTTCCTCTTTTCCTCAATTCGGAGGCCAAAAACTTTCAGAATGTATTCACTTCCTATTTTGAAAAATTCTTGGATGGAAAAGGATTTGCTTTTCAAAACTGGCTTTCAGAAGATACTCAATTTTTGTAGGGTCATGTTTAAAAATGTAAATTCTGTGTATATATGCAATGTATATAAATTCTGTGACCATCGTTTTAGAAAAGGACAATGCAGATCCAGTGTAGAACTTTAGGGGGTGCCATTCACACAGAATAAAATATAATGGTGCCCCCTGGAACTGTGTAACATGGCTACCCTGCCTGAGGGAGGGACTATATATATATCTTATTGAATAGGATATTAACTGAGCACATATCTTAATTGAGCACATACTATATGACATATGCTGTGCTCAGCCTAGAGAGTTGTCCATTACTGCCTCCAGAGGGGAAGGATCTAGAAGAGGAGAGATTTTCAATAGCTAAAGGAGGCAGCTACTAGACCATCTACCTGGAGGACTTGGAAGAATGTGGTAGTGTCAGGAACATGACTTTTAATCTAGGCCAGGAAAGCAAACAGGTCTTCCTCAGAGGCAACAGAGAAGGAAGGAAAAGTGGATGAAAACAGAATTATTTAGATGCTCCAATCTGTTCAGTCAATATGTGGGGGCTTAAGGAAAGTAAAAGGTCTAAAACAATTCTATAGTTAGCAGGATTGTAGAGTAGGAGGTCCAGAGCCAATGTTTATGGTGGTAATAGCAGATCCAGGACATGGAGCATCTTTGCAGACGGCCTGGTCTTTCTGGGTTAGTGGGTCTCTGTGGTTTGACAGTGGGGAGAGCACTAGGGACGGAACTCCATGATTAGTCATCCTCTGCCTTTGGCCATCTTAAAAGGCAGAGCTTCAATCATAAAAAAAAAAAAAAAAAAAAAAGAGTGTCTGGGTGCCTCAGTCAGTGAAGTGTCTGTCTTTGGCTCAGGTCATGATCCCAGGGTCTTTGGATTGAGCCCCTCTCCAGGCTCCCTGCTCAGTGGGGAGCCTGCTTCTCCCTCTTCCTCTGTTTGCCACACCACCCGCTTATGCTCTCTCCCTGTTAAATAAATCAATAAAATCTTTTTAAAAAGAAAAAAATAAAATAAATATCAGTAACAACCATGGCATAGAACAGACTGAGAGCAAACACTGGATGATGAGACTTCCCACTGAAATTCCTGAAAAGCCACTTCCAGAAAATTGCTCAGTTAGCCTTGACTGTCTAGAAAATTAGGGTGACAGGCACTGAGGGGGGACACTTGATGGGATGAGCACTGGGTGTTATGCTATAGGTTGGCAAATTGAATTCCAATTATAAATAAATAAATAAATAAATAAATAAATAAAAATTAGGAAAGCAGAGCTATTTTGTCTTTTCTTCTCGCTACCCCCTGAAATCACTTCCTATTACTATACCTTCATTGCCCCTGATCCTGAGGGAGGAAAGGCCACTCTAGACAGAGAAGGGAGCAGTTGGGATAAATCTGTGTGACCGTGTCCAGCCAGTGCTTCTCAGTCCTTGGAGTCTCTCAGGAAGTGAGAGAGTAGGTTACTCCTTACTGCTCATCCATCTTTCTTTTTAATCTTTGTCTTCTCTTCTTGACAGGTGAGAATGTACAGCCCAGAGGCAGTACCATCACTTCGCCTATCAGCTTAGGGAGAGGTTAGCATCTCTGTCCTGGAGCTGGTGTCACAGTTACCCCTTAATTTGGCCTGGAAGGAGGGAGAGCTTAAGCAAAAATAAAAAGAAAATTAAACATCTCTTTAAACAGGGAACATGTTTTCTAATGTTTCTAGCTTATCCTGGCTATTCCCATGGGGAATCTTTGACTTTTAGAGGCAACTCATATTCAACCCTGGGCCTGGGGCCATAAGCAAGTCCAGCAAAAGTTGGACTTTTTCACTGAATAAATCTCGGCCTGCCTCCTGGCAAGCGATAAAGCACAGTGCAGGACCACATTTTTTTTTTTTTTTTTTTTTTTAGGACCACATTTTAAAAGGCACCAATGGCTGAAAGAGTAGGTCTCAAAAGTTCACACCACAAAGAAGAAATGGTCATTATGTGATGGGATGGACGTGGCAGCCGAAGTTACGGTGGTGTCATTTTGCAGTATATAAATGTATCGAATCAGCACATTGGTACCTATAGACCATTATATGTCAGTTATATCTCAGTAGAGCTGAGAAGAAATTGTATGTTCAAAAAATAAAAATTAAGAAGGTAAATAGAAATCGAAAGCAACAGCGAAGTTGAAACTCAACAGTAGAGGGTAGTAAGCTTCGTTCTGAGCCATTCTGGCCATCAGCATTCGGGGCTCATCTTTCTTTTTCACTCTATATCTCACCACCTCCCTCTTGTTCCCCTGTCTTCTTTCCTTGGTGTCTGTGATGCCAGGGACTTCTTGGGACCTTTGAGCTCCTCTAATGTAGGGTGGGTCTCTCAACCCCCACCCTAGACATCGGGTGGTTCTTAATGAAACTAGGAAGACCAGGCAAGACATGGCTGATAAATATAAGTGAGAAGAAAAACCAAAAAGGGAAGAACGCATAGAAAACACTACCTCTTTCCCAGTTCTGAAGTTTACTTAGGTCCAAGACCACAAGTTTACTGTTAAATGCTCCAAATAGAAACTGTAAAAATTATTTTTATTTTCCAGTTCTTAATATGGTTATATAAAAAAGGCAGAGAGATAAGAAATAAAAATGACAAGGAGATATATGGAGAGATAGATAGATGATAGATAGATAGATAGATAAATAGATAGATAGATGGCACCTGGAAGGTAGTAATTCCTCCATTATACAGAGGGTTTCTTTTTTAAAATCCAGATGAACTGAATTTGGAATGTTTCCTTTGCCCCAGGTTACTGTTCCCTGCATTTCCGTGCCATAACCACAGCCTTTTTTTCTCAGCTGTAAAAGATGAAATTGTAAAAAAAAAAAAAAAAAAAAATCTTGCACATATGAATTGTGCTGAGCTTGCAAGGTTATGATTAGTGGGGTGGGCCAGTGGTGAATATGGTAGATTTAGGCTGTTAGCCAGACCTGAGTTTGAACTCTTACCATTATGACATTGGGCCAGTTACTTACTATTTCCAAGCCTCACTTTACTCATCTGGGAAGTGGAAAAAATATTTGACTCTGTAAGGTTTCTGTGGGAATTAATTCACATAAAGAATTTTTTATATAAAAATTTAATTTTAGCTAACCTTAGTATTCACTATTTTCAATGTAAACCTAATAAATCAGGACAGTATAATGTTTTAGCATGCCTGTGCTTGGCATAGTAAGATGCCTTAGAAGATTTTAAAGAACTATTAAAAAAAAGAGTCTAAAGGAAATGCAAACGGTTTGTTACTGTTGTTTAACTTCCTTGGATTCCACGTTGAAAGGACACTTGGAGCATTCCTCCTTTTGATGTGGGTTCGATCTATACAAGGCCGTTTTTGTGATGAATGTCCCATTTCATCAAACTGAATAGACTTTGAAATATACTTGAGAAATGGAACTTGAATCAATGATCTGGATTTATTCCTGTCATAAACGTTAAGTGGTGATAAGAGATCCATCTAAGGAATATTTTATTAAATACGAAGATTTCAAGATATTAACCCTCTTGAGTATCTTCCTCATTCAGAAGAGGTAATGTAAAAAGCCATGGCAAAGCTAGTGGAGAGGATGATTTGATTTTCTTGTTTGTGGGTCTAGATGGCTTTTTATAAAGCAACCACAGTGATGATAGTACATGCAATTGGAACTTGGCAGCTTATCTGAATAAAAATATCAGGAATCACTATTACTAATTATTGACTAGGTGCGGGTGCTTTATGATGTTAGGTTCTACAATCTTCAGAATAGCCACAAATGCTAAGCACTGTTACTCCATTTTACAGATGAAGAATCTGGAGCTTAAAACATGGAAGTACTTGAACGGTGCCGTACAACTAGGAAGTGTTGGAAGCCAGGATTATAATCCATCTCTCTGGCTCCAACACTGTGCTCTTTCTTTCCACAAAATTCTGTTTAATAAAGGTCACTGGGGGATTTTGTTCATGTAGGAAAGTCTTCCATTCAAGATATTTAATGAACAGGGTGGAAGAGATCTTGCCTAGAATTTTTGGGCTGTAAGAACCCTGTTTGGGTTACTTTCTTGATGAAGTTGATAGTCCACACATAGTGTCGATTACTTTTCACATTTATTTGGATGGTGGCACATCTGGGTACCTTTGAGAACACTTATTTAGGGAATTTGTTACATATTATGACTGGCTTACAGATAGTTCTGTTGAAGCATAGGGTGCAAATAATGTCTGCCTTGCACTCTGGTTCCAGTGCTGTCCTTCAGGATCAGGCCAGAGATTTTATATTTGTAAACCAGCAGCTCTACTACTTAGGAGATCAGGTTGTTGTTTCAAGTTTTGCTTTGTTTTTAACTACACTGATTTCTGGGTTTCTACCTCAGAGATTCAGATACACAGGGTCTTGGGTGTAACTTTGCAATATATTGTTTTAAAAGGCTTAGTGATTCTGATATCAGCTAGGTTTTAGAATCGCTATAGTATAGTGGGTTAGGCCTATTGTATGTCTAAGTATTCCTTGAATAGAATATTGCTGCTGTTTCAATTCACGCAAGTCGTCTCTTTAGGTTACTAAAAATATGTTTGTATTTTTCTCTATATGTACACTTAAATTATACATGTAATATATACATACATATATGAACATATCAAGTGCACAGTACATATATATGTAAATATGTGCACATGTTTATATATAATATGTATGCACACATAGATACTGTGTGCGTGTGTTTGTGTAGGTATGTGTCTGAAAATTCCCCAGAGTAGCCCAACATGGTACCACATGAGGACCGATCTTGAGTATCTAGCCTGGGCCAGTATTTATAGAGTCTGTGGCTTTTTGGTGCTTGGCCTCTTAATCTGGTGGTTGGTCTTAATCCTTCACAGCAAGTAGCAGCCTTATTTCTTATGGCTGACTGCCATGCTGGTATGTCTCCTGGTGCTCACAGCCATCCAGAGCCATGCCACAGGGTTGAAATCACATAACAGGAGTTTCTTCAAGTGTTTCTCTAGCCCTCACTGCTTGGATTTGGTTCCTCTAAACAAACTCATTGGATGCAGCTGCTTACAGATCCCGCCATACCTGAGAGTGAAGCTTAAGTCAGAGACCTTAACAATTGGCCTGTTCCAAAATCTTAGGGTTAATATCTGTGACTCACCATTCCAGGCTTCAGAAAAGGCATGGGTGGTATGTATCATGATTGAGTCACTAGTTCTGAGTGCTATGTGATAGTTACATAAACATAAATATTCTAGCTTCTGACTTTAATTTTAATTACAACATTCTTTGTGGGCACATCAGTTTCAGCCTTTAAATGCCATAGACACGGAACTTAGAAACTACAAACTTTTTAAGACCTTACAGGAAATATATATATATATTTCAGAAAAGATAACTGCAAAATGAACATTAATGAATGGTTAATTAAATGTACACTTTGCAAATTTCAGCCGTAGGTAAATTTGGCATTCATTCAAATATCAGTGATTTTGAAAGCAAACGTTAGGGTTTATTTCCCTTTGCTGAGAAATTATTTTTTTTTATTTTTTTTTTATTTTTTATTTTATTATTATTTTTTTTTATTTATTTATGATAGTCACAGAGAGAGAGAGAGAGGCAGAGACATAGGCAGAGGGAGAAGCAGGCTCCATGCACCGGGAGCCTGATGTGGGATTCGATCCCGGGTCTCCAGGATCGCGCCCTGGGCCAAAGACAAGCGCCAAACCGCTGCGCCACCCAGGGATCCCCTGCTGAGAAATTATAGCCAACCATAACTTAATAACTTGCTCATAGTCAACTGTTTTCAAAAACAAATTATAAAAGTCCTTTCAAGTTTTTAGAGCAAAACTCATTTTTAATGTGGGTTGTGAGTGCATGTTAATACTTTGAGGTAGGAATCTCAGAAAAAGAAAAATGTCTAGAGATATTCATGTTATAAAACATGCCTGTTTGTGGATGGCTGATTTCATGCACTTGAAATGCACATGAGAAAAATATATTTGTCAGCTTAAGTGAATTTCTACGTTATGCCTATCATTTACTCTTCTATTCCCTGCTCTTCATTCTTCATTGCTTACTTGGAGTTTCTGCTTTTTATGAGGGTGCTTAATCCACAGACACATCTTCTCAGATTGGCTAGCTAATATGAAATGGAAAATTTATAGGTCTAGAATATTCTGTGGAATGCAAACACATTTTTAGCTGATAAGGGTTGAAGACCATTCACTCAATGAGCTTTGGTTAAAATTAAGCTGAATCACAAAGCTAGAATTTGCCATTTATTTTGCCTTGTAACATGGAGACATTTTATGGAGCTTTTCTTTTCACCAAGTTTATTGCTTTTATATAAAAAAAACTGCTGCCCTTGCCCCTCACTGTGAGATGAAGAGGTGAGAAGTGTGACCTGAGCCCTGACTAAGTGTTTTCTAGCTCACAAGGATGGACTGTAGCATGGAGTCACAGTGGCCCATGAACAGGGAGACTAATGTGGTGCCCTAGCCAACCTGGGTCCTTTGATTTAAACATCTTTCAAAAACAAACAAACAAACAAACAATCTTTCCAGTGAAGCCCTCCCTCCCTTCCCATGCCAGGATGAGCTGTTCTTCCCACACGTTCCCAGGGAACTCTCTCATCCATCATCATAGCATGCTGTCATTTTCTTTAGATTGTTGGCTTTGCTCAAAACTGTAAACTCCGTGGAAAGCCCATCTCATTCACCATCAGCCATCCCAATGCACAACACCTACCAGAATGCACAACACACAGTAGCTTTGCGAATACTTTCCTAAAGTGACAAACGTGAGGCTTACAAGTACACATCTTTCAAAGGTAAATTTACTCTAGTGATTAAAAAGTTAAAATGTAGAACTATGCACATGATGAAAACTGTGAAGTTTATATTCTAGGGTTAGGAAGAAACTTTGGGGAAAGTGGGTTTAACGATGTTTCTAAAATGGTATTAGGAGTAACATCCTTTTAGTTGTAACAGTATGGAACAAGTACATTTTAATTTGCAATCAAGGAAATGGGTAACTCACAATAACCTTAAGAATGACTTTACTCTTGAACTCTGGTGTCTAAAAATGTTCAATTGTTCATGACAATCCATGGAAGAAGGTGGTAGAGTAAGATGCATGGGAGCGGACACCACTGGGGTCCCAAACAGAATCCCCTTTTCCTGGAGGTGGATTGTATCCTACAACTACTATGGATGCTGATTGCTAATGGTTCAGAATTGGTCCTTCCACGGAGGATTGCCCTTGGAAATGTCACCTTGGCCCCAGTCAATGAGTAACTGATATGGGTGGATAAAACCTTACCATGGGTCAATCCTGGGGTGTAACTCACACTCCAGCTCTCCCCATGGGATAAGCTGACTGGCCAGACTTTAGTAAAAGCCAATTCTCATGCCTCTTCCCCTGCCCTTTCCTGGCTCCTTCACTACCTGGCTGGTTTCTCCCAAGAACTGTCTCACTATAAATCAAAGGGATAACATCCAGGTCTGCTTCTAGGAAGCTACTCCTATGATATTCACAGAAATGAAATTTCAGCTTCTGAGGGTACACGATTCCTGATGCCTTTCCTCTGTGCTTGTGGAGGGCTCAGGAGCAAGGACGGGTGACACTGGCATTTCCTCTCTGCCCTGTATGTTTCCAGACTGATTGTACCTGAGACTAATACTTATTCAGTCAACATGATCATCAGAGCACTTCTTCCAGGAGCCTCAACTTTATTCACATTAAACATTCTGTTAGTACCTGTTTGGAGCCAGCAATGTGCTAGGAAAATATTAGGAGTGGAACAAAGAATAAATAATCATTTCTGCCCTCTCAGCTTCTGGTAGGTTCAAGAACACAAAGTGAACACACATAGAGTCTAGTATCCTCTTGATCACACTAAAGCTAACCCCTCCGCCAAACTTAGTTCCTGTTATATAAGAACATGTCACCGTCTTCCCTTCCAGCTGAGTCACATGTGGAGTCTAGAAATCAGGCGACCTCAGAAGAGTTCACAAGAACATCCTTTAGTGCTCCGTGAAGGAGCACAGACAGATCTCTGCTTTTCCATCTCCTTCCACATGATTGGGAGGGGGTGTGAATGTGTTATTTCCTGCAGATCTTCCTTCTACAGTTTTCTTTTAAGAGAACAGGCCCTGGCTTGCCTCCCTCTGTGAATCAAATTGCCCCTGGGTTTGGGGGAAGGCCTGGTCAGCAGCGCTGCAGTGCTGATTGCTGGGCATCGTGCTGGCTGTGTGTCCTGTGTGGGCTACACATGGGTGCGTGTGTGCTTCCCATCCACTGCTGGAAGAGTTTTAAGGCAGGAAGAAAAAAAATTGTCCTTTTTAAAACGCCTCTGTAAATGATTGAATATGTGCCCAGAGTCCATTTTTTCGTACGTGAATTTTATTGAGGAAAGGATAAATTGCTGAATTCCTTTTAAAAAATTTTTAATTTCTTTTTTTTTTTAATTGTAAGGTCCCCTTACCTCTCTTGGCTCCAAGTTTTCTCACTTATAAGGGGAAGGGATTGAACTGGAGGAGTTCTCAGGTCCTATTCATGTCTCACATATTCTAACTTTTTATGCCCTCTTCCGACATGCTGTATTTAAACAACGTGCAAAATAATTTCTTTCAGTCTATGTCAGCATTAATTTTTGCCTTTTGCTTAGCAGCTCCAAAAAAAGATGTGTGTGTATGTGTGTGTGCATGTAACTCAATCTGTATCAAGGTCTATTACAGCAGCCTTCTGACTTAATTTTTTTTAAGTAAGCTCTAAGCCCAATGTGGGGCTTGAACTCATGACCCCAAGATCAAGAGTCACATGCTGTACTGACTGAACCAGCCAGTGCCCCTTGACTTAATATTTTTGACTGAGCATCTGAAATGGAAAAAGAGAAGTGGTAGTAAAACACACACACACACACACACACACACACACACACACACACACAAACAAACAACTAGCTTGTATATTAGTATAGTACAACTGCTGTAACAACCCTAAAGTCTCAGTGGTTTCATGCAGTAAAATAAAATAAAGTCTATCTTTGATTCACAACCCAGTGCTGTCAACAGCATAGACAGAGGAGTGGGGAGGTCTAGTCTCTGCTCCTATGGTCATTTAGGAACTTACAGGCTCTCTGTTTTGGAAGACTTCCATCTTCAACTCATGGGCTCTGAAGTTGCTACAAAAGGGAAAAGAAAGTGGAGGATTACCCACAGGAAATTTTCATAAGCCAGAACTGGAACTGGCCCCTTTCCATTGGCCAGAATTCAGCCCTGTGGCTCCAAGATGATTGCTGGAACAGGAGGCTGGGAATTTTGCCTCACGCTGTGCCCAGGGCAGAAAAGGAAAATCATGAAGTTGGTGAGACCTAGAATTGTCAGCCTTATCTGGTTTTCAGACTTGCCAGTATTAAGAGCATGAAGACTTTGCTGCCCATCGCTTTTCCTACACACTTGTCCCACACCTCTTCACACTCCCCTTTGGTCCCTTTCCTCCCTGTTCACAAACCATTTCCTTTCTTCTAGCCTCATCTTTACCCTTTCATTTGATACCTTGAGGTAGGGAGAGATGATCTGAATGTGGACAGGGAGCTATAAGAAGATGATTTTCATGGACAAGACAGGTGGAAAAAACAGCTCACTGGAAAACTGGCACTAATTTCAGAAGGGGAATTGGAAGAGACAGCAAGTGAGCAAAGAGAGTTTGCTTTGATTTGGTTTGAGATGGAAATGGATCATTCCAAAAAGAGACAAAGCTCGAGACAAAAAGTTTACTTCTCTAAGTAGTAGAAGATGATGTTTTGATCAATATTTTATTAACTTATTACAAAATTGAGATTGAAGAACCTCTTTCTTATTTTTAACTGCATTAGAAAGACCAGCATCCACAATTAAGAACTATAAGCATTTAAGGGTAACTCATCCAAGCCCTTATATTCTTCACATAAAACTACCACACACGTACCCACATTCAAAAATTTAGGAATATATTTTTAGAAAGAACAGAATTTGCTTTCTGCCTTAAACACTACCAACATGGAATGGGAGGCCAACATCTACTCATTTCTAAGCCCGTGATGACAAATATTGAACAAGCTTGCCGTGCAGTCAAAACTATCATTGCAACAGGAAATCCCCCCTGCCCAATTCTTCTGCAGGCTGCTCCTGAAGAGTTGCAGTTTCAGATCTTGTAGTAATTTGTAATGCAGATTTCTTTGATAGTAGTCTTTGTCCCAAACTCTCTCTGACTCCAGGTCATAAAAGACACTAACTCATCTTTTTCTCTGATTAATTACTGAGACTTCATCTTCTTTTTCATTTGTTATATTTGTTTTAATAAAAAACCACTTTCTGGAAACAAGTTCCTGTTTAGTTTTTAAGTAGCATGTCTTAGACCTAAAATTTTTGTGCTGGACAATTTCAAGGAGCCAACAGACACAAAAGTCTTGCCAAGAACAATTCTCGTGAAGGGTATAAAAGCAGTGAATCCTTAGAAGTCCAGAGCAAGCAACAGGACTTGCCCTCTAAATATTAAATGGGATTAGGTACATCTATTCTGAAAACCATATCAAGCAACTACATAGTTGACACATTGTATTTCTTTTCTCCAGGGCTTTCCTGGAAAGGACGGGTCCTCTGGCCCTCCAGGACCACCAGGGCCAATTGTAAGTATTTCCACAGACTACTAGGATGTGCTCTGCTTTAAAGCATTTCATTTCTTTTGAGAAATTTTTGTTTGCTCAGCTTTTCACTTTGGCAGCCATCTTTGCTGTAGGGTAACAACTCACTCTTTGGTGCTGAGCTCTCCCTAATATATTCATGTGGCTTGATCATTCTATCAGAGCCACTTTGTCCATTCAATCCCCTGCATTGATTTTGTTTTTGTTGAACCCCGGTAAGTCTTGCATTTGAAAGAACTGCACCTGACTGATATGTGAATCCTAAAAAATGTCTCCCCTACTTTTTTGGAAGTTGGGAACAGGAATGAGCTGTGGATCCTAGTCTTGGTGCTGAGGGGGAGGGAGGCTATCACTGTGTGTGTTACTCCTTCTTGAGAATTGGCTGTCTTCAATAAGAATGTGTGAGTCCTCACCTTTGTTCCATTTTCCTGTCTCTCCATTTAGGGCATTCCCGGAGCCCCTGGAGTCCCAGGGATCACGGGAAGCATGGGACCTCAAGGTGCCCTGGGGCCACCTGTGAGTATGCAGCAGTAGCCAGTCATCCTTGGCATGTTTATGTGTTTCAATTGACCAGCATCTCTGTTGGACAAAAATGTTTATTCAGGACTGGATTCTGTGGCATCCATAAAGGAAACCAGGGAAGCTCCTGGGGGAAAGATTAAGATCAGACTGTGCGTGTATCATGGCTAGAGACAGATGGCCCCAATAGAGAATAATCAGCTATGCTTCTGCTTATATATATTTCCATTGTTTGCTATTCTGTATTTGCCTAAGTAAATTCAATGTTATCTTTACAGGCTTTGGGTATAACAGCTATGTGTTAACTAGTCTTGTCTCCTAGGTAAAAAAAAAAAAAAATACAAAGCTGAGAAATTCAAGAATTAGTTAAGAATGGGAGTAGATTTTTCTAAGTTCTATGAGAAAGACAAGATTTCCCATCAAAACACACACTTAGGGGCACCTGGATGGCTCAGTTGGTCAAGTGTCTGCCTTCAGTTCAGGTCGTGGTCTCAAGGTAGTGGGATCAGACCCCACATCTGGTTCCCTGCTCAGTGGGTAGCCTGCTTCTCCCTTTGCCCCTACTTCTCCCCTTGCTTGTACTCTCTCTCTGTCAAGTAAATAAAATTTTAAAAAACAATATAAGCAAGTAAATGTAAGTGAAACCAGGTGAATGAAACTAATTTTGTGCCTCTTAGGGTGTTTAACTGTGATCATTGTGAGGGGTAGGGAAAGAAATGAGCACATCTGGGTTGGTTTCCTCATCTGTAAGTTGAGGTGGTTGCATTAAATGCCTCCAAAGCCACATCTGTTATCTCCTGTAACTTTCAAATGGTTTCTCCTAGGTGCAGGTATTAGTCAGCATTCTGACATTATCTGTGATATGCTGGGTCTGTATCCATAAACTAAAGTAATTGGAGATGTGTAAATGTGTGTACTACTGCAAACAGGTGAAGAATTAGTGCATGAGTGAAATTTGAAGGGTGAGGGTAGGAGAGGTTAATGAGTTACATTTCTATGGCTGCCATAACACAATTCTGCAATTTTGGTGGCTTAAGATTACACAAATTTATTAACTTACAGTTCTGCAGATCATAAGTCACTGGGTTAAAATCAAGGTGCTGGCATTTCCCTTCTGGAACTTGTAGCGGAGAATCTATTTCGTTGTCTTTTCTAGCATCCAAAGACTTCCCACATTCCTTGGCTCGTGGCCTACTTCCATCTTCAAAGCCAGCAGCGTTTCATCTCTCTGACCATTCTTCCATAATCACATTTCCCTCTGAACATGGTCCAGAAAGGTTCTTTGCTTTACAGACCTATATCATTGTATCTGGGCCACTGGATAATCTTAGATAGTGTCCCTAGATAACCTGGAGATGCTTGACTAAGTCACATCTGCAAAATCCCTTTTGCTGCATAAGGTAATATGTTCACAGGTTCTGGGGATTCGGGCATGGACACTTTGAGGGGGGTTGCTTTTTCTGCCTACCACAGTGAACAAATCATAACAGAAACACTGGTTCTCATTTGGAAAGACCCCTCTCTCCCTCTCGCTACCCAGAGAGCCATATTGCTTTTTATTCTCAAAACTCATTTCAATAAAATTTCATCCACAGAGTCCTTTCCCAAAATATGAACAGAAAAGAATGCCTCCAGATTTTAGCAAGCATGTCCCTATTTACACACCGGAATGAATGGTCTCCTCAGCAGCCACTTCATATAGTGATAGACTTGTTCCAAATACAATGTCATTGCTCAAAAACACTTTTATATCTCCTCTTTTTAAATCCAGCTGATAATGGGTAACAGAAAAAAATTTGATTGCTTTATCTTCACACATAATTTTTTTAACCCACAATAATATTACTAAGAATGGTCACAGACATGGAAACATATTCTATGCTCACACATGTAATCTATGCAAGCAAACATGCATGTACACATGCACACACACACACACACACTCCTGTCTTTGCCATTCTTTCATTGCAAACTTTTCTATTCCTTTGGCTCTAGGCTATTTCTTGCCAGAAAAGACATCTGAAAACATTATCTCTGCTATGAGGCTTCAGTCTACCTCCCAAAATGTGCTCCTGGCAGCAAGAGTTCCAGAATATTTCAACAGGGCTCAGAGAGCAAGGGATGCTGGTTAAAGTAGTGTCTGAGGCCACGCATACACAATCTGTTTCTCAGAAAGCCATGAGATTTTTAGGACACCAAAAGCTTTGAGGTGTCCTGAAGTGAAATGAGAAAAAACAAAAAGCTGCTTTAATTTGATGAGGCCATCGTCTACCATATGTGTGCATCAGCTGCTCTTTCGTTCCTTGCACTCTTGCCGACACCTCCTAGAACTAGTTTCCCTTAACCCAAGCTGGGTTGATCATGATCCATGAGGAATGGAGTGAGAAAGAAGAGCTGGCTGAGGTCCTAAGGAGAAGAAAGTGGGGCATACAAGGGGTGGAGAATATATTAGGTTAAGTAGAACCCCACCCTGTTCATCCACTGGTCTGTTGTAGCTCCAGAATAGACTCTCAATATGGGGCATACAGAAATGTCAATAAACTTTTTCCCCCCACAAATAAAACACTCGTTAATATTATCTTCAATTATTGTAAATCAATGGAAAAGGGCCCTTGATGGTAGCATGGGGGCCAATGCCACTGGCATTTCTATCAGAGACAGAAGCCATTTAGTGTATAGGCACTGGGTGGGGTTGCCACAGTAGTAGGCTTTGGGTTTCCTCTCAAAAGCCAGTTGTTCTCTAAACTGTCCAGCCCAGACTTTTCCTTGTGCTTTGGGGTGTAAGAAGCCAGATGCCTGCTGGCTGCCAGACTGGCGTGACTAGTAAAGCAGGCTCGTTGTCTTGGTGTTAAGGCCTTGATTGATTTCCCATGGATGTCTGTCTAGGAAGGCAGGAGGGAAAGAGACCAAGAAAGACAGACTGCTCCACTGAAAATAGCAACGTGTTTCCTAGGTCGGTGCCAGGAACGTGTGCTTTCGTGCACTCTGCCATAGCCACCGACTTGCAAGGATGGGTGGAACATGCACTGCTGCTGCTGCAGTCCTAATTCCTCCCTGAAGTTGGAGACTAGGCCTCTGCCTAGTGGTGCCTCTGCCGCAGTGGAGCAGAGGGTGATGAGGCACATGTCAGAGGGGCCATGAGTTTAGCTTGAAATCAGTACACGTGGTTAGGTCCACTGCATCATTTAAAGAGCTGCCCGGGTTCTAGATGTGGCCCTGCCATGACCTTAATTAGCTGTGCAAGCCACATCGCTTAAGCAATTAATCTAGGCTCTCAGAACGCCAGTTTCCTGATTCATTCATTTAAAAATATTCATTGGGTAGCCACAATGTGTGCAAGATACATGGGGTGCCAAAGATAACGAAAATATTTTTCCAACATCCATGGAAGATCTAGAGAGAATGATGTTTCTTTATAAGTAGGTATAAGAAAAGGCAGGAAGTGAGAAGTGCCTTGAGGGAAAGACAACAAAATTGCTATGAAAGCCCCATTGAGAGACAGGGAAGGATAAACAGGTATGCCCTGAGCTGATGGAATGGGGAAATAGCTCCTGAATGAGGCAGCATTTCACTCGGATCTTGAAAGGTGGACGTGATTGCCGCCCACAAAGACAGGAAGATGGCATTGATGGGGACTGTGGTAAGACATAAAGCAAACACGAGGCACCCCATCCCATCTTTTATACATTTTAGTATTTTTCAACTCTTTCTTACTTCATGGCCGCTGCCACAATTTTATTCCATACCCTCTTCGTTTCTCACAGAGTTTATCACAGGAAGCTCTAACCTCCCCCCTTGCCTCTGCTCCAGCCCTGGTCTTGTCATTCCCCAGCTGCTGAGTGAGCCTTCTAGCACATCTTTGGTGTGTCCTTCCCTGGCTTGAGTCACCTCACTGGATCCCTGTAACCAGAGGATGGGTCCCAAATATTCAACCAGGTAGACATGGCCCTTCCTGATGGTTCCTTCCTTTCCCTTCCAGCTGACCTCCCACCATCTTTTCATTTGGAGTTGAATCACCCAGAATTATGTAGAACTCTGCCAACACATGCCATACTGTTTCACACTGGTTTAGTCTTTGGGAAACTCTTCCAGTTGTCTGAGCTGTTTTCTCCTCCTTTCTCCACCCGGGCTGCTTCTGGTTAGATTCTTCTTAAAACTGTGCAGTTCCTGTGTGAGGCCTCCCTCACCTCCTCAGGCAGAGACACTGCATTTAAATGGTCCACATCCAGCCCTCTCCCGAAATGATCCATCCCTCGAGGGCAGAAATGTCATCAGACTCCATGTACTCACATGTTTTTATTCCTAGATTCCAGCTCAGTTTCATATTCTTAATAGGGTTTTTGTTAGGTCTTTGTTCTTCATAGGCCTTTGTTAAAAAAAAAAAAAAGAAAGAAAGAATGAAACTATGTTTGCATTCTAGGTAGGCTGATGTGCAGAGGAGTACTAGATTATTCTTAGAGATTGCTGCTTAGACCATGGAAGACCTTTAGAGCCAAGCTAGGATGTTTTGATTTGTGTTAACAGGCATCTTTAAGATGGGCAACTTGGACCATACTGAGATCATTCCTCTTTCCTCAGCACTAAAATCCCATGAATCTATGAATGTAGTTACTGTAGTTTCTTTTCTTTACATTTCAAGGGTTCCTGAAATTATAGGAAAATGTGCCACTTTTTCTTGCCTACGTCTATAGGGAATATATGTTTTTCCCTCAAAGCATACTTTGGTGCAGCTATAGACCTTCCTTTGCTCAGGAATTTTTATTTTGTTTTTGTTTTACTTTGCAAAAATCAAAGGAAGGATGTCAGAGACATTGAAATAAAAAATAACTTCTTGCCGTACAGATATTCTATTAAATGGATCTTTCACTGAGACTGCCTTGCTGTGCCCTGTAGCTAGTTAATAACCAGCATCATGAGGCTGAGTTTTGGAATTTCAGGCCAGATTAAACATACCCATCCCTATGTACCAGAAGGGGCTGCTGCTTTGTGCTTTTCATTATCACTTGGGTTCACCCTTTAATTTCTTTTTCTAAGTCTTAAATGTTTCAAGGAGGCCAATTTAATAAACAATAGCTAGCAACGGAGACGTCAAATAGTGTGTTGCTTCAGAAATAAAAATATTTTTATTAAGGTCAAATGGTTTTCAAGAAATGTGTCAGGTTAACACCAAGTTCTGGGTTGCCAGGGTTAGGTTGGAGGGATTTGTGATTGCTTTTTTATTATTGTTTAACTAGGAAACGGAATTGAAGATATCGGCAGATTTATTGAATAGTGTTCTCGTTCACTTTGCTAAAAGGACACTTTGCTGGGGAAAGAGTGGACTCTGGAGCCCAGCAGATTGTGTTCTCATTGTAGATTTTGCATTTTCTTGCTGTGTGACCACGGGCAAGTTATTTAACCTCTTCGTGAATCACTTTTCTGATGTGTAGGTGGAAATAACATCTAGCATTGTCACAAAGAATAAGTTAGATTATATTACTATCTTATTATTATCTTAGATTATTCTAAGATTGCTCTTATCAGATAGGAGTCTTATAAGGATTAAATAAGGGAGTCAATCATATAGGGCTGTTATAGAGTTAAATGGGTTAACACACTGAGAGCAATGCGTGGAACATGGTAAAAGCAGCTTAAGTTGTTAAACTGCTGGTATTTACAAATGTTTTCTGAATATATTAAAAATGTGGACTGTTTACTTATTTTCGTTTGCCGATTTTTGGGCTTTGTTTTACATCTAATGCTTGAAAAGCTGGTTCCATTAAAGATTTATTTCATGGTAACATATATAGGTCTTTTCTCCAGCTAGAACTTCAAGGGGACATTACTGCATCTCTAGGGACTTGGCCCCTTGTGGAGCCTAAGAAAGGAGGAGGACGACACTGGTATATCTATATTTCAAAAGAATTGTGAGGGAAGGGTGCCTTGTAAATCTTACTTTTGCAAACAGTTTTGTAAAGGAAATTGGATACTTTTTAATAGAATCAATTCTTTTTTGAAAAGATGTTACTTATTTTAGAGAGAGAGCATGAGCACAAGCAGGGTAAGAGGCAGAGGGAGAGAGGAAGGGAGAAGCAGACTCTTCTCTGAGTAGGCAGCCCAATGTGGGGCTCTATCCTGGGCCCCTGGGATCATGACCTTAGTCAAAGGCAGACACTTAATCGACTGAGCCACCCAGGAGCTCCAAAATCAACTATTTTTCTGATGCTCTAGAAGCTCAATACCTGAGAATGTCTTAAATGTCTTTCTTTTCTTTCCTTCTTTCTTTCTTTCTTTCTTTCTTTCTTTCTTTCTTTCTTTCTTTCTTCCTTCCTTCCTTCCTTCCTTCTTACTTTTCTTTTCTCTTCTTTTCTTTTTTCTTTTCTTTTCTTTTCTTTTCTTTCTTTTCTTTTCTTTTCTTTTCCTTTTCTTTTCTTTTCTTTTCTTTTCTTTTCTTTTCTTTTCTTTTTTCTTTCTTTTCTTTCTTTTCCAATCCAGGCAGTTGAAATGAGGCTGCCATCCAGACTTGCAGTAAAATTAAGTCATTCATGCATGTGGTTGATGTCTCCTTGAACACCTGCCCTGGCCCAAGTACAATCCTAGGAACTGGGGAGACAGGAGTTTGCGAGCTAGATACAGATTGACTGATGTGCTCAGAGTGGTTACCATGAGAATATACTTTCTTTGTAGAGTTTGAGATTCACCCCTGGCAAAAGGGGAGATTCTCCTCAGCTCTATTTTTTTCCTAGATTCTGTTCCTTGTGCTACCTTGTTCCAAATAATGTTGACATTATGAGATGCTAACACATTAGCCTTGTAAGGAACCCCAGTGACCATTTAATGTAATGGTTTGATCTGACAAAGAAGCCCAGAGAGTCTAAGTGGCTTACAGATATTATCTCATCTCTTTTTCCCCAAAAATATTAGAATGAAAAATTTCCAACAAAATTGAAATAATTTAGAGTGAACGCGTATATGCCCAGCACTGAGATTCTACTATTATGTATATGAGTGCATGTGTATTTTTCAAGAAAGTTCTCTTGGGCTCTGTTGATTATTGATCTCATTTGTAATCTTGAAAAATTATGATACACTAAAGGGTGGATATATTCTTCTAGTTGACGTTGACTAATATCTTTCTTCTCACTTTATTAACAGAACAAAAAGAAATTCAACATCAGGAAGTAGACAGCAGTCCTAGATTTATAATGAATATTTCCATTTAATTTTGGACTTAGTTGAATGTTTGAGTAACTCTTTTATGTGGGAAATGGGCTAAGTGGTTTTAGGAATATAAAGTCATGTAAATTATGGTTTCCAGTTTTAGAGATCTTACTACCATCCACACAGAGAGAAGAGAAATCCATGAGTTGGCTTGTAGCCATTGGACATTTGACTGGATATTTGAACTAAATACTGCATTAGAATATTCCTACTGTTGATACTTCATTTATAAGATTTATGGCTATAAATACTTTAAAAGTTTTTTCCCATTTCAAATGTTTTCATACCCTGAGTACATCAGATCTGTGGGAACTCAAATGTGTAATATTGAGGAGTAGAAGATAGGAAGGTTGGAGCTAAATAACAAAAGAGTTTGAATTGAAAATCCAACTTTGTCACATGGCTGGCTGAGAATCACTGAGTGGCTCTGAAGAGAGGAAGTGCTGCCTTCACTCAGTGGGCCCTGAGCTTTCTAAGTTGTATGCTGGTGGTATCTGAGGAAGGACTTGTGGTTATGTGGGGGGACAAACTAGTGGGGGAGGGTCTTTGTTAGGGCAGTCCATTAGAAAGAAGTTACAAATGCCCTGGTCTGAGATGGTGAGGGTAGCACCTGGTCATGGAATGGAGGAATGGCTATGAGATATTGCAATGCAAAAAAGTGTGTGTGTGTGTGTGTGTGTGTGTGTGTGTGTGTGTGTGTTGAATAGACACACAAGATGCAAGGGAAGGGAGCAGAAAAGACAGAACCAGTGGTGGGCTCAAGCTGCTTGCACCTGCTCAGGAGAGTGGGTTATGTGCTTCTCTTTTTTTCTCAACTCTGTCTTCAGTGATAGCACATTTGTAGTTTGAAATCAACCATGGTAGATGGATTTACGCCTCCAATGGCAGCAAACACTGCAAGTCAGGGTGTCTGTTTTTCCCAGAAATCCAATTTCTGAAAGCAGAATTCTGAATTTGGGTGACTGTTAACTGAATAGAGATTCTGGAGAAGGAATTTGGTTGGAACCTGTTGAGTTTATTGTAACAATGGGGAACAGTCTGACAATGTGGGTGAATTCCATCTGTAAATGGTATTCGCTATCCTTTTGGTAGAGACTGTAAAAATATTGTTCAGGGAATCTATTACATTGCTTCAGAGTTGAAGCAAAAAAATGAAATGCTCTGAACACACACGTTTTGCTTATTAGTGTAATTTCATTACAGAAATGCTTGAAAACTCCATTATTTTTTCAGTAAAATTTTTTACGATAATAACACAGATTCTTACAGGTCAAGAGTAGCTAGGCCACAAAACAAAACAATAATTCAGCTTAGAATTCACGTTAATACGAGTTATTGTTACCAGGAAGAATCAGGGTGAAGGAACTGTGTGCTGTGACGCAGATGAAAAACAGAGTCCAGTTACGGGCTTCCACAAATCTCATGTCTTACCTGATCCCTGAGGATGGAAGATCATTTACTTCTTTTGAGAGATATGCTTTTAAAAATGGAAGCAATGTAGCTGTTCAGCAGAGGCTTGTAAAATAAATTATGAAGCATCAGTAGAGTACAATTCATGGAGCGATGTGTAGAATGGAAAGATGTGAATGACCTATTTGGTGACGCGAGATCACAAGGCAGTATTGCTGCATGATCTCAATTTTGTGTTAAAAAAAATACTGTGCGTATTAAAAGGCTGGGGGAGTAAGATGTTTAAAAGAAGTACTTCTGTTTGTTGGAGTTTCAGGTTACTGTTTGTTTCTTCTTTTTTTAAAAAAGATTCTATTTATTTATTCATGAGAGACACAGAGGCAGAAACATAGGCAGAGGGACAAGCAGGCTCCTTGAAGGGAGCCCAACACTCCCAGACCCTGGGATCATGCCCGGAGCAGAAGGCAGATTCTCTATCACTAAGCCACCCAGGCGTCCCTGTTTATTCCTTGATGTATCTATTTTTGCTGCAGAATCTCTAGAGCTAAGAAAAACATCTTAATAAAATTAGAAAAGATGCGTTCTCATTATGCCCAGCTGAATACAGTGTTAATAAGTCACTTGACAATTTAAATTTTTTGCAGGGTATCCCTGGGGCAAAGGGAGAGCGAGGAGAAAGAGTAAGTATCTTCTGGCTCTGTTTACCAGGCACAGCTGGCTGCACACCTGTCACTGCATTAGCCTGACACAGGATGACCATTTACTATCATGATTATTCATCGCTCTTATTCCATTCCCTGAGTCCTCCCTCTCCTCAGCTCACTGGACTGTGAACACATTGTCAGATGGACTAGCCCCCATGGGCTAGGAGTCAGGAGACCTAGTTTCTGGTTGCATATCTGCTACCATTCAGCTAGATGACCTTGGGCCCCTTTCTTTAAGGATAAAATGAAGAGAATCAAACTCAGTTAATTCCAAGGTGGATTTGATGACATATAATGGATATAGAAAGGCTTCCAAAAAATAAAAGCTCTACAATGCCAAGTAACAGAATGGGGCTTGTGTTTTCCCTGATGGGCTGATATTGGCACCCAATGGCAGGCGTAGAGTCAAAGAACTGGCTGTTGAACTTAAATCAGTTTATTTTAGGAGACTTCTCTCTTTTGAGAAATTGTGCTGTCACTGGTAGTAGAAACAGCAGTGACTTTGGGCTCATGCAGTTACCTCTGTGAAACCTGGGGCAACATCTTTAACTCTGTTCATCTACAAAATGGGTTTAACATTTTTCCTTTGGGTTGTTGCCAATATCAAATAAGCCATTGGCTGACAAAGGGTTATATTTTATAAGCTCTAAAGAGCTATAAATGAAGTACTAAATATATATGGGTTTTATGTCAAAACTATGAACTGGGACCAGAAATACTTACTTGATTTTTCATTTAACAAAGGTTTCCAGGATCTTTGCACCATGAGTGTCAAATTGCTGACTCCTTCTCTGTACCATGGTGGCCAATCCTATCTGTTGTGGGAGCCAAAGAGGCCAGGTGGGAACAGTGGGTTAAGTCAGATCTGCATCCTGGAAGTCTTGCCACATGGCTAGGCTCATGGCTCAGAGTCAGGAAGATGTTTTTTTTTTTTTTTTCCCATCCAGGGCGACTTGCAGTCTCAAGCCATGGTGCGAGCAGTGGCACGTCAGGTGTGCGAACAGCTCATCCAGAGTAAGTGTATTACAGTTCTCTGTTACTTGTCCAGTTGAGAATCTGCCTTTTCCAGAAGTTGGTGACTCACAAAAACTCTGCTATAGCTTTGTTTCGGTGCAGATAGGCAAGCTTTACAGATGACGGTTAACTAACCTCTTTAAGAGATCATTATGGATCACCCTAGGATCCTGTATTGATGTCACAGACACCAAATTTCCTCTGTGGCGTCTGTCCAACAGCTTTCCTTTTGCCCATATAGATTTAATTTGACTGCCCAGATCAGATTTTTTATTCTTTCGTTGTCTTCAAATGGATAGTTTTTTGTTTTTTGGTTTTTGTTTTCTCAAGTTCTCAGCACTTGAAAGGTGCCGGACAAAGGAATCAGAAAGCTGCTTTCAGAAAGATGAGTCATTGAGTTGATTTATATCAACTCACTAGATTTAAATCAATACTAGCTTTTTTTATCCTTTTCTTTTGGTTAGCCTGAGGTCCTTCATGTGATCTTTAACATTTATGCTCAAAAATACCCCCCCACACATATACATACGCATACACACAGGGGCAGCCTTCATCTTACATCTTACATGACACTTGGGCTTCATGACAAAAATTACACTAGAACACACTGTATGTGATACCTGCCCATGTCTTCATTTTAAACTTGAACCTTCCAACAGGACACTATGTCAATTACTGGTTTGTGTTCATTCACTTGCATACCCCCTCCCCCCATTTTGCATTTTCCCCAGGCCCCCTGACATTTTGTCTCAATAATCTAACCAGAGGGTTACTAGTGTGGGCCCTTCTTTGTCAATAATTTGTTCAATTCCAGATAGATCTAAGGCCACGTAGAGATGAAATATTCAAACCCAGCCATCTCTGGCCTACCTCTGCTACCAGACCTCCTACTTGTAACATATTACTCCACCTCCATTACCTGAGTGGCTGCATTAGCTTTGGAAGGTTACATTTTTTTGACCCAGGAATGTCTGCAAGTCCTATAAATGTCCAAGAAGACCCATTGCCTGGCTCCCAAATTCCATCTGTAGTAGATAAACCCAGTCTCATCTTTGGGAAGGCATCAAGTGAAGGTAAACATTAGCTGGGGGATTTTCATTAAAACATAAATTGTTTGTACAAACCATGTACAAGCTATCATCTTCAGACATAACAGTAATGCTCCCTATATCTTAACTGTATTTCATTTATGTTATATTGCCCAAATTAAATATGTGTATCTGAAAGAGAATTTGCCAGTTCTAAATGGAACCACTCAAGTTTGATGCCAAAACAAGATCTTTAAAAACACAATATATTACAAAAGTTAAATTGAACATTGAGTGGAACCCATCCAAAGCTCACCTGCACCTTGGATTATTCTGTAGGTTTCTCATTTCAAGTATACAGTGTAAATGAGCAGAGAATTATCTGAAGGAAGCCTAGGGGTTAAATCCAGATTGGACTCACTGATCACAGTATGTGGGATATTTCACAATAGTTGCTGTCATAGTCCACTGTAGAATAAAAATCTTATATAAACATATGATCATTTAAGACATGCCCTAAAAATTGAGAGTTCAAAATTGAGTTTTTTTCCCCCCTCTGGAATTCTCAGATTCTTGTGAATGAGTTCGAGGACATGGAAACCGGCAGGGAGTGATGCAAGGAAGCTGAAATAAGCCAGGAGAATAGGGAGGCCCTTTCTGTCGATGCAGTTGGGAGAAAAGAAATAGAAAAGATTGCACGCAACTTTATGAGAAAAACCCAACCTGCCCAGGGGCTGTTGCTGACACCTCAGCATCTTCCCACATGCTTCTTCAGGTTCCTTTGGGCTCCTTATTCCATTACTTAGGTTTCTCTTCAGAACTTGATTCCTCAGTTAGCAAATAATTCTTCACATGCTCAGTTATCTGGTTTTTAGTCCAGAGCCTGACTGGAAGAATTACTCTAGGAAAGGTGACATGGGAAACTATGTGAGACCAAAGTGATGACAGCTAGAGAAGTGATGACTCCCCTTTAGAGTCTCTTGTCAAAGGAAGAAGCTGGAAAAGCAGATGTAGGGACATCCACCCCACTTGGACAATCATGGACATGCCCACAGATGGCCCATCAGTTACGATCATGGTCCTGTGCTCAACAATGCATTGAATATACTTTAGAAATAGCCCCTCTAAAAATGGTTACAACCCTTTATTTAGATTTGAATGTTTGAAAGAGGATAGGTTTTCATCTAGAAAATCCACTCATCTGGGAAAATCTTATCTTCGAATGTTGCCGGAAGACTGAGGCATTATGTTATCAAGCACTTTACCAGTCTATACTTCTGATTATTAAACTACATTCTTCCAGGCATAACGGAGTTAAGGGATTATAGGAGCAAAAGCCAGATTTAAAAAAAAATAATAATAAAGCTAGTGGGAGTTTCTGCAGCTGGGACCCAAGTAAAGGTTCCTGCAAAAAAGGCTTGGCAACGAAGAGTCGAGTTGAAACAAAACACTTGTCTGGGGATTTGTGAGCAAGAGGGTGGAGCAGGCTTTGTGGGTTGGAAAAAAGACAAATACTTTGGAGGAGGGGGTGTTGTTATAGAGAAAAGGGGCAGCTCGGTGAGGGTTTAGGGATCAGATAAATGTTGGGGGCAAAGATCAAATATATGACTTCTGCCCAGTGATGTTTACTGGGATGCTGATGTGAGCTGTAGCATTCCAAACACTTGAGATGCGACTTGAATACGATCCAGATGTTCGTATCATCCAAAGTAAAATGTAATAATTTTTAAGTTGGAAATCAGCATATTTCAGAGGGGTGTGCTTTTCGTCTTGTGGTTGTCTCACAGAATTGTCCGGAGCCTTGACAAATAATACCACCAGTCTTCCCTTTCTGTGTGTGACAGTTCAATGAAGGATGTCTTTGCCCTTTGTGTCTCAGGTCACATGGCCAGGTACACGGCCATCCTCAACCAGATTCCCAGCCAATCCTCATCAGTTCGGACCATCCAAGGGCCTCCTGGGGAACCTGGCAGACCAGGCTCACCTGGAACCCCTGGTGAACAAGGACCCCCAGGGACCCCAGGCTTTCCAGGAAATGCAGGCGTTCCAGGGACCCCGGGAGAACGAGGTGAGCTGAGCCACTTCTCTCATTGGAACACCACTGAGGTGCGTACACTGAAGCACAGTGCAACAGGGGTGCTCATACAATGATGAAGTCCAAAATAATGAATGTGAATTGACTCCACCTCATCTCTTCTCTAGCTTCTTATTTATTTATCCCCAAGATTGAGCAAGTTGAGTAATCTACAAAGTATTTCATCAAGAGCCATATCTGCTCATATGAAAAAGAAGGATCAGGACCCCCAATTCACTTCTCCGAGGTTTTGAGCTAGTAAGAGAAAGGTGTCCCCTCCAGATGGAGAAATTAAGAACAGGTGCCCCTTCCAGGAGGTAGAATTAGAAAACGCTGCCCTCCTCTGGACAGATGTGGCATCACACATATGTCATGGTAAGTGGAGAGCTCACTTCCTAGATCCGGTGCTTTTTTTTGTGCAGTGCCCATAGTGGGCAACAGTTGGTGGCAGTCCTCAGGTGAGTCATGAGTCACATCGACGTATGATGTACATATGCCTATGTAGCCAGCTATAAACTTCTAATTAAAATACTGTTTGTGGTTCATCTTCCTGTAAGTTGCATTTTATTTCATTGTTTTGTGGGCCAACATTTTGTCTTTCCTACTAAAATTTCTTGACAATAGAAATCATATTTCTGTCTATATAATCTACCCAGCCTCTTGTTTTCCCCTATAGGTCTTAGCAGCATTGTATAATACAGTAATAAGACTGATTGAATTTCACCAAGTTCTATAATTCACCAAGATCTCCCACTCTAGAAGCCACTTAAAGAAATGTGGGGAATTGGAGTTACCTATTAACCACAAATAAAGCGGTGGGGAAAAAGAGAACTGCTAAAAGTACTTTCTAAGATACAATTTTATAGAATGTAGATCTGGGGAGAAGGTAACCTGTCTGTTTGCCCCGTGAATCCTGTAACTTTGGTGAGATGGGTAGGATATTTTCCTTTTATAGCATTTGAGATATAAAACTGCAGATTACAAAGTTAGTACTTTGTGCCCACTCTCGATCCATGCCATCGGGCCATGTGCATTTCTGACTCTGCACTTTCATACACAATGTTCCTCACTTCGGAAATGCCTTCCCTGTCTTATATATGTTCTTACTCATAGCTCAAGGCTCAGCTGAACTTCTGCTTCAGGAATGAAGTTTCTGTTGATTGCCCCAGATGACAGTGTGACTCCACCCCCCGGGAACACCTGATGCACTGACCTTCTTTCCCATCCATTTTTGCACTCACCAGGTGTAGATGGGCACCTAGTTGCCAAGAGCAAGATCAGGGCTGAATTGTATAGTACATGATAAGTCCTCATTCAGTAGCTGTTGCTGTAATGGGCAACTTGGGTCTGGCTTTCCTTTTCTGAAGGTTTTTAGTGCCAGGACACTAAATCAGCAGATGTAGAGAAGCGCATAGTTCCCACACAGCACACAGATGAGGTGGCAGCTGGGAAGGTGGCCACCTCTGTCAGCTGGGCACCCTCTGATGGTGTCGGTGATGGATCACCTGTGATGCAGGAGGTCCGGAGCCAGTGCCTGAGTCACTGTTCGCAAGTCACAAGTTGTGCTTGTTCTTTTTGGAAGTCCTGTTCTTGTTCTTGCCAGACTGACTAGCCTTTTCTGCTCTGGAAGAGGACTTGAATGCTTAGACCAGAGGAAAATCTTCCAGGAATTCTCAAACAGTGGCCCAGACCACTTTTGAAATATGAATTTCTACGATATAGTTTTTGTACCTCTGTATCGATGTACATGTATTCCTAGAGTGTAGTAGACCAAGCGAAATCCTGTCCTGCGGATACATGGAGGATGACACTGCAACAGAAAAGTGAGAAATGCCCTTTGAGCACGAGGGAAAGTGATTTTAGATCATCGCCAATTGATAGTAATGGTTTTGGACTTGAGGCTAGGGTTTATAGGTCAAGGCCCAAGGGACTTTCCTTAAAAATAAAAAAAAAAAAGAAGATTTTATTTATTTGAAAGAGAGAGTGAGAGAAAGCACAAGCAGGGGCGAGGGGAAGACAGAGAGGGAGAAGCAGACTCCCTGCTGAGCAGGGAGCCTGATGCGGGGCTCAATCCAGGGCCCTGGGATCATGACCTGAGCCAAAGGCAGACACTTAACCAGCCTAGCCACCCAGGTACCCCACCAAGGGACTTTTCATTCCTAGCAAGTATTTCAATCCTGTTGCAATTGGGATTTGTTACTGCAAGGAACAGTTTTTGTTTGATCTTATTGCCCAAATACCCAGAAAGTGTTGAGAGAGAAATATCTACCTTTCCGCTAAATCAAAACAATTTAATTTTAAACCTGAAAACACTTCAGCCGTCTTTTCTCCTCACCCTCATTTTGTGTAAAAGAGAGCGTATGAAAATATTGAAGCCCAAGGAATTTTGAAATCAGCCAACATCAGGACTAGAAATAAAAACCAGAGATCGTAAGGTTGGTGTTGTTGTTTTCTACATAAAATATGATTATCACAGTGCTCTATATATGATTTTGAAAGGACACTATATTGTAGTAAGGAAAAATAACTATTATTATTCAGAAATGCATTTAGAATGCATTGGAATGGAATGGTAAACTACAAAAGCAATGCGAAAAGAAATATGTTGTTGAATACTTCAGCCTAGCATTTAAGTGAACCTCACTTTCTTCTGAGGCTTCCTGTGTGTCCCACATGAATCTTCATAAAAGAAATTCACCACTCCATTGGCTTGTCTAATTTTTCATTAGAAGTGCTCCATCTGGGGCAGCCCCAGTGGTGCAGCGGTTTAGCGCCACCTGCAGCCCGGGGTGTGATCCTGGAGACCCGGGATCGAGTCCCATGTCGGGCTCCCTGCATGGAGCCTGCTTCTCCCTCTGCCTGTGTCTCTGCCTCTCTCTGGCTCGCTCTCTCTGAATAAATAAATAAATAAATAAATAAATAAATAAATAAATAAATCTATCTTTAAAAAAAAAAGAAGTGCTCCATCTGGTCCTTATTATAATTTCCCAAAGTTTTTATTTTATTTTTATTTTTTTTTTTATAATTTTCCAAAGTTTTTAAAGTAAGCTCTATGCCCACATGGAGCTTGAACTCATCACCCTGAGATCAAGGATTGTATGCTCTACCAACTGAGCCATCCAGGCACCCCTAATTTTTCAACGAATTTTTTGAACTCTTTTACATAGGATATACAGTAAGAAATACATTTTTCATCATGATGCAGTATGCATGTGTATGTGTATGTAACTGAAGCAAAAAGGAATACTACTGATCCTTACTATCATTTCCTGTTTCCCTCTGTTAAAGGGTTGAGGAGCAGCCTTGTATTTTATTACTTCAGTTCAGAATACATTGCCCTACTACAAAATCTTTGATTAACCCAACCATTAGCACTGAGCTAGCCAAAGAATATGCATTTTTTGGAGAACAGAAAAGGAATTACAAATACTACTCCCATATCAGCAGTGTGAAATAGAGACTGTTCTCGACTTACCTTAAGCACCCAACAGAAGACTATATTTTGCCTCCATCTGATTAGCCATCTCCCTCTCATTAACCCTTCATCTCCTTTAACTTAAACAAAGTATTTTTTCATAACTCTGTGGGGAGCAGTCTTTTAGCTGTGTTCACAAAATGAATCCCAATATATACAGAATCCTTAGAATTTAAGGATTTGAAGGACTACTGTTGCTCATGTTGTTCATCTAAGGCTTGAACTCCAACCTGGACTTGTGTGATTATTAGCACCCAGAAGTAAAGAGGTGCCATCTGCATAGCAGAAGCAAAATGTTATGCAGCTCAATTTCTCACCTTCTTTTTCATCTTGTCACTCATACGATATGGCTCATGCAGAGCAAAGAAAAGCTGTTATTCCATGGGCTATGATTTTGTTGCCTTTCCCCATTAAATACTGCACTGTCTTCAGGGAAATGGCTCTCTATCCTGGCTTCCAAAGTCCTCAAAGGCTCTAGAGTTCCTCTGTTGTTCCCTGACCTGAAACAACCGAATCCTGACTTTTCTGACCTGAATTCACTCTCCAATCAGAGCCTTGTGTGATTCTAACTAGACCCTAGAAGACAACTTCATTTCTAATTCTGATCTTTGTGTATCATTTCCAGATGACTAATCTCATATTTCCTTATTCCATTTATTTAAATGCTCATATTTCACTCTGGTGTCCTGAACCATATATTAATGGTAAAAAAAAAAGTTTGTTGGGTCTATATTTGGCAAAATTAAGTTTCTTATTTACTTGAAAAGAACTGAGACAGTTTCTTGATCTCAGTATTAATGCAAACCCTTCTGTTTCCATCTTTCTCCAAAAAATATTGGATCATAGGAGCCATCCAACTTAAGATTTTCGTGTTCAGATTGTACATCCATGAAGCTGGAATTTAGATCTGGTTTATTTTGTACAATAAATCAGTAAATATTTATTGAATGCAGGGTTAGTGTAAGGCTTTTGGCTTCACAGTGTGTGAGATAATACTATTATTTATGGCTTTCATTTATTAGGCACTAAATGTATCTGCCAATATTATGCTCAGTCCTATATACACACTCTCTCATTTGGATTAAATAGAAGACGTGGCTTGGATAAGGAAGGAATGTGAAACATTACTGAAGATGCAGGTTGGGAGAGAAAATGCTAAGTGAGTTACGTTGAAAGTAGATGCTGTCAGAATTTAGAGGAAGACATCACTGTGGCCTTTGAAAAGAAAAGGTGCCAATGTTTCTTAACCAACTAGTGTTGTTAAGCGACTGTTAGTTGCTTGACACATTATTAATGCTCATAAAAATATTACAATGTCAATATTAGCTCTATTTTTAAAAAAGATTTTATCTATCTATTTATTTACTTATTTGAGAGAGCATAAGCATAGGGGGAGGGGCAGAGGGAGAAACAATCTCAAGCAGACTCCCTACTGAGTCCAGAGCCTGATGCAAGGTTAAGTCCCAGGACCCCAAGATCATGACCTGAGCTAAAACCAAGAGTCAGACACTCAACCAGCTGAGCCACCCTGGTGCCCTTAGCTCCATTTTTAAGTGAGAAAACAGACTCAGCTTGTTTGTTAGTTGTCCAAGGTCACATCGCTAGATGATAGGGGACCAGAATTCAAGTCCAAATCTGCATCATTCCAGAATATCTGTGCTTGCTCTACTCTGCCCTGTAGCTACCTTGGAATTTATTGCTGGGGACTCCCATGGGAGAGGCCAGAACCGTGCAGGGTCTAGGGGACCCCTGTTTCGTTGTGGCTCTTACTAACCACAATTCATGATTCAGCTCACACAAACAAGTCAACAGCTGAACTGACCCTAATGTCACAGTGGGTCATGGTTGTATTTTTTGTAAGCTCCTTGCACACTCTGCTCTGTATTTGGAGAGCCTTGGGACATCCATGAACCAGCAAATGACCAGCTTTGAGGTGATTTGTTGGATAAATATGAATGTGATAAAAATATCTTCCATGATTTTACATTTTGGCACTTGAATTTTTTTTTTTTTTTTGGATTTTAGCATGTGCCCAGGCTACAGAAGAGTCTAAGTAGGGAAACTACATGGAGGGAAGCTGGCCATGAATCTGGCAATTTAGAGTGCACCTATAGAATTATACTTCTGTTATAACATCTAACCCTGGGAGAAATAGAGGAGAAACCTGGAACAAGGCAATTTCCTCTTGTTTTACTTGTGGTATTTTAGAAGGGAACTAGTTTCACTTCACTATTTGATGCTGCTTTAGATGAGTAGCAGGACGGGATGTCACTTGGGCATCAATCATATATGCCAGCACCCGAGCTTTGCCACTTACTAGCTGTGTAATCTTGGCTGCTTAATTGTACAATTTTTTTTAAGATTTTATTTATTCATGAGAGACAGAGAGAGAGAGGCAGAGACACAGGCAAAGGGAGAAGCAGGCTCTATGCAGGGAACCTGATGTGGGACTCCATCCGGGGTCTCCAGGATCACGCCCTGGGCCGAAGGCAGGCACTAAACCGCTGAGCCACCCAGGGATCCCAATCAGACAATTTAATCTTTTTTTATCTTCATTCATCCATTGAACCAGCACTTACTGGGCATCTGCTACTTGTCAGGCACTGTGCTGCATGTTAATGACATAGTGGTAAACCGGGCATACGTTTTCTACCTTTCCTTACCTAGCATGGACATAGGTATAAAACAGACTTACAAAAACTACACAAATAGTTTCATTTAGTTACATAAGTTGTAAGTGCCAGGGGAAAAATAATCCATGATGCCATGCAAATGTAGAAGAGGGGACTCTGACTTACTCTGTTAAGTCAGTGATGTTTTAGCTGAGACCTGAAAGTTGAGTTTGGCATATCAATAAGAGAGTCAGAGGAGAACATTCTAGGCAGAGATAGCAATAATCTGTGCAAAGGTCCTGAGGTGGGAAAGGGCTTGAAACCTTTAAAACCATGATTCTCAACAGTAGTTTCTCAAAAATTTGTCTCCTTTTCAACAAATTATTTACATCTCCTTTACTGTTCCAAAATGAAATTCATAGATAATAAATATAGCTTGCCTTCATACTAGTTAAAAACTAGAGTGCCATCTAGTGTAACGTAAAGAAGTAAAATGAAAGTTATTTATAGTTAAATCATTTATTCCAGTATGCAATCTGATCATAATTACACTGGAAACAGAACAAAGAAGTCAAAATGTATTTGTATTAAATAATTACTGAGAATGCAACAACTACAAGTTCAGGCTGATGTAGCCAAGCTTTATCAATAACATGTCATTCTGCATTTGTCCCTATTGTGTTCACAGTGAAGATTGTAAGAGCAAATACATCGTTGGCATTATGCAAATCAGTAAATCATCTACTTTTTTCAGACACCTGTTCCTTGGTTAACAGATCTTTTGATTTTTCTATTATATTTCTTTTTCCTACTGGGGCTTTCTCCAGAGAACCCTATACCACTATCTCCTTCCACCCATCGACAGTCGTGATGTCTTCACCCATGCTAGTGCCTTGGAAAAAATTGAGTGGAAATGACTGGGAGGTATCATTCCAAAGATTTTCCACATTGGAATGCATTAGTTTCTATAAATGTCATTAGCACTTTATACCTACTCTGTGGGATCAAATACTTGGGATGCAATATTAGTATTGAGGCTTTAAAAAATAACAGTGTTGGAATGTCATCTTTAATCACAAGAAAATTTCATGTTTTTGTTTAAGAGCCTGATGCTAGGGCACTTTCCCCACTCTGTTTGTTGCCCAGATTAATTTCTTATTGTTCTTTGAGGATGTAATCCCTGAATGACTTTTCGAAGTTGCAAAATTATTTGCAAATTTATTCCCCTTTAGTTTTCCCTGCTACTGAAGACCACATTTCTAAGGATTGAATGTAAAGAAAGATAAGACTTAAGGATCAATTTTTTATGTAAGTCCTAAGGCACTGTGATTAATTTGAAAAAGATGAACTCTGTTCCAGAAAATGAGAAAGGGGGTATGTGAGAAGGGTGAGAAGGATGAGAAGATGCAACACAACCCAGCCCCCGAAGCAAACACACGTAGAGAAGGAACCTGCCATACTCTGGTTGCCGGAAGTCAATGACAAGCCCCTTTGGAAACATAGAAATGGCTAAATCTGAGTCCCTAAGGTTCATGCCCATTTCACGTGAACTAACAAGTGTGAAGAAGGCTAGAGAGAAAGCTGGGTCTCAGGCTGATTCGAAGCTGAGAGAGAGAAATAGGGTTCTTGTGTTCAATATTTCTGTGGTTGAAAAGAGCTGTTGGCACCGAAGATACATTTGGCTGAAGGCTTTGGTCACAAATGCAGAATAAAAGCATCCCAGTTGCCAGACAGGAATGCCTTGATGCTGAGCATCTGTGGAACTTCTTGATGTCCCTTTTATCCTGGCTTATTCCTGGAAGAATTATCTTTATGGGACAGATCAACTTGATTAAAGATAAAGGGTTGGCAGGGCTCTTGTAATAATTGGCTTGTTGGTACTTAAATATTTACAAGTCTTCTCTGTGATGTTGTATTATATTTGATATTCGGTTGCACGAGGCATAGTCTTTTCATTGCTGTTAAAAATCTGCTGACGTGCATGTTTCTTTACTCATCCTCTGTCTCTCATTTCCTGAGAGATAAACTCCAGAGAAAGAAAGGTAGCTTTCTCTTTTCTCAACCAATAGTTATGTGGTAAAGTCCAATTTGAGGTGCTCTGGGATAAGACTTTTCTCTGAACGTTTGATATATTGTTTGTTCCTAACGTATAGTAACCCAAATGCATAGAAAAGGAATGCTTTTTTCTTTTTCTTCACTGTATCATCTTTTATTTTGTTAGGGTTATTTTTCTTCTCTATTACAAATTGACTCCTTACATTCAACATGGCTGCAGAGAGAAGCTCTATGCGATACTAATTTATTACTAATGACAAATTACTCTAAAGCTTAGCAACTTAGAATAACAAAGCATATATGATCATGGTTTTTATGGGTCAGGGATTTAGGAGTGTTCTAGCTGGGTGCTTCTGACTCAGAGTCTTCCATGAGGTTAAGTCAAGATGACGGGCACTGAGGGGGGCACTTGACGGGATGAGCACTGGGTGTTATTCTATTTGTTGGCAAATTGAACACCAATAAAAAATAAATTTATTATTTAAAAAAAAAGTCAGCAGGAGCTATACTCCCTTTTGTCTTTTTTTTTTTTTTTTGCAATGAAAGCTAATAGAATTTCTGTAGCTTAAAATATTTTGAAACACTTAATTGGAGGGTCTTGGGTAGTAGATCTTATCAGATTCTTGCACTGGGTTTCAGTCCTTGTCTGGGGTAATGGATATCATGCTAGAAATACCACTCAAGGTTAATGCCATCTCAGCAAGATATCTTTGTATGGTCCTGGTTCATATTTTCTGCTTCACTTCAAGTATGTACTTTTTGCTCTAGCCAAACTGAACTGCTCTGTGCCTCAGTATTAGTTAGCTTTTGCTGCATAACAAACCACAAAAATCTCACTAGGATACAACAGTAAATATTATTTTTTTCACCACATATCTGTGGGAAGCAGGGACAGTTCTGCTCTCCTGGAGTCCTGGCTGGAGGGGCTAATAGTTTCCTAGAGTAGGTAATCCTCATGGCAGTGGCAGAAACAAAACAGGGCAACCCAACCACCCAACCATATTTCAAGTTCATATTATTGCCACTAACACCTCATTGGTCAAAGTGGGTCACATGGCCAAGCCCAACTCCCAAGAGCTAAGGAGATGCATGGATCCAAAGCAAGAGAAAATTGGTGTATACATCTTTTGCAGAGTGATGAGGAATTCAGACCATTAATTCAGTTTACCACATTCTTCATACGTGTCTTTTCCTTTCCTACTGCCCTCAAAGCTAATCCCCACTGTGCCCTGTTCTTGTGCCATTTCATGGATTTTCACCTGCCCTTCCCATTCCCCAGAACCCTCTTTCTTCCTCTGGCTCATTCAGACTCAAACTTCAAAACTCATCTCAAGAGTCACCTCTTCCAGACCGCTCATCTTTCCCCTTGGTTTGTTTGTTTGGCCAGTGTATTGGTTGTTGCTACCCTGCTCTACTCCAGCTGAGCTAGACTGAGTAAGATCTCCCCGATTCTTGCTCCCTGAGCACATGTCTCCACCACAGCAGTTTCTCATTATACTCTAATTGTTGGTGTACTCATTTGTCTTCCCACTGGACTCTGAGTTCCTCGAATGGGGCTGTGCCTTTCATCTCTATATTCCGCACCTCCAGAAGCTTGAACAAGAACTCATACATGAATAGACGGCTACCTCACTAGTGTGTAAGACGTATCATTTAGCCCCCAGGTAGACTATCCCTTCTTGAATTGTCTTTTAATGATTTCACTTCTATTAATCTTGTCTCACCAATAAGGCTGCATGTTTCCCAAAGGCCAAACTTAATGCCTATTTTCCTTTTATTTTTCATAATACCTGAATTGCAATAGTCATTTCATGAATCATAAAGGATTTATGGTGTTGATTACTACTTGGCTAGTTTTTTGGCTGCCATTTGTCCTTCACTCTAGAGCCATGAAAAAACAGAAGTCCATGTGGCTATAGTACATCAGTCCTAAGACATTCTGTTAATAGCCAGTTACGGCCAACTTGAGAATGTCAGCATTTTCTTCAAGTCATTATTGTGTCAATTTGTCCAAGGGGGGAAAAAAGGCGAGATTTTTAAATAGGAGGTTTGGTTATACTGGGTAGGAAAAATATATAAAATAGTAGCAAATACCTCGGACATCTCAGTGCCCAGATTTTAGAGTGTCTAATTTAGATTTCTGAGGTCAAAAGATCAAGGGACTTCTGCTTATTATGCTTGTGTGTGTGTGTGCGCTTACTATATCTGTATGTAAATATTGATAGAGGCAAACAGAAAGGCAGAGACAGAGACACTTTCTTTTATTTTTTTTTAAGATTTTATTTATTTATTCATGAGAGACACAGAGAGAGAAGCAGAGACACGGGCAGAGAGAGAAGAAGGCTCCATGCAGGGAGCCCAATGTAGGACTCGATCTCAAGACTCCAGGATCACGCTCTGAGCCAAAGGCAGACCCTTAACCACTGAACCACCCAGGCATCCCAAGAGACACTTTCTTTTAGATGTAGGACTGTACTTAGCCATTTTCTAAATTTCTGGCCCAACATAAACAAATAAAATGGAAATATAGCATGTACTAATTTAGAGATGATAAAACTGAAGCTGTGTATATCACCTACATACATACAATACATAATACATACAATAAATAAATATACCAAATACATACAATAAATAAATATACCAAAATGCATTTGTATAGCTGAGAGAAAACATACATAGAAAAGATACATTCATTAACTTTTTTCATTTTCATTGGTCCTAAATTTAACTAGATATAAGATGTATTTATCTTAATAGTGTATTATTCATGCTTATTATGAAGGGTTGTTGGTCATAATGCATTGTTTTTTAAACTCTGAAGACTCTGGCCTTATCCCAGTGCCCTGACACAGTTCTCTTCATCAGATCACTTTTCATTTCGGCAAGGAATGGAAAGCAGACCAAACTCTAATTTAAATATCATTGACTGCTTGAATATTCATGCCGAACCTGAAATGTTCATTTTTGAAGCCATAGAAATTGGCTCATTTTTCCATTCACTTTGAATTATTTATAATTTTCCTAACAGTGCATGCTGGAAATAATACAATGGCATTGAAGGGGGATCAGTCAATACTTTGGAGCTGACACTGGTAGATGGCTGTTTGGTCTGATGCTCTTATTATGTACCCTTAGGATCATAGCATCAGTTTGCAAAACCGTGTGGACGAAAATCCACGATTTCTGGTCCCAGACTTAATCACTGTTCATTTTTGCCATGCACCTGCAGGAGTGAACAACCTGTAGGTGACTACAGGGGGTCTGGTGTGTGCTGATGAGGGATCCTCCTTCTCCTCCTCTTTCCTCTCTTCTCCATTCTCCCTTTACAGCCTCCATCCTGCCCCCTTTACCTCCCTTCTCCTTGCTGCACTTCCTTCTTTCTCACTGCCCAAAGGTCGGTGTGTCTAAGTTAGATGTGTGTGGTCAAAAGACCAAAGGACCTCCTGCCAATATTACCATGTCTCTACCTGATAGAAAAACCTAAAGTGCAAAACATCCCGTTGTCTTGATCTTGATCTGGAAGTGGTTCCTTTGACCACTGGATAGCCCTACTTAATGATTCGACATGTTTTCCTCTGGCTTTTCTCTGGGATGATCTCAGTGTTTATTGGTGGAGCTGAGGTCTGCAGGATTTTTTCAGTCCACCATAAGTCATTGTATTGCTTTGTAGCACCCAGCAGGGCCAGGTTCAGGTTTTATGGGGCCCGAGGCTCAAGCAATTTGGAGTTCCTCTTTAAGAAAGAGAATGTGAAGTTACACACAAAGAATTAGGTAGATGGTGTGGAAGGGGCCTGTGCACGTAAGGGGCTGTACCCAAACTCCTTAGCGTGTCATTACCTAGCCTAGACTAGCTACTTACTCTGCCCCAACCTGGTACTGCACAGTCCTGCCAAACCCGTTGTTGTTCCCCAGGCATGCCCAGTTCTCTTTTACTTGCAAGACTTGGTGCATGCACTTCCATCTGCCCTTCTCTTTGTGGCTAATGCCCGTTCTCCAAGATTTAACTTCAAGGGTCAGCTCTGTTGGAAAGCCCCCTGTGTTCTCCACAGATGCCTCCATTCTGTGCTTTCATATTTTATTGTAGCTCTTCTCATGCTGCATTTCATGCTCTCCGTTTGTCCATTTCTCTACTGCATGGTGAGAGAGGGTGCTTTTGACTCAGAACACTCAGAGCCTAATATTGGGGCAGGACCAGGCAATTCCCTTTCAGTCAGCTGTTCTCCCTCCTTTAGCTGTGCATCACTGCCTTTCCAGGCTCTCTTGACCCTGCTTCTGGAAAGGCTCAGCCAATGGGAGGCATTAAGGAGGGTTAGAGGGTTCAAAGAGAAGTCAGGATAATTCTCCGCTCACTCCAACCCCTGCTTCCCCAGTAATTCCAGTTGTGGTGACAACTCTGACATGGTTCCCTCTGCCACTTGAAGTCTCTCTCTCTGGTTCTAGATCCTACCTGAAGACTCTAGGTTCTGGGCTCCAGTCACACTATTTCTTTCCATTGTCCCTGTGCTCCTAAAGATGAGAGTGGCTTCCTGCTCTTGCTAATTTATCGGTCACCTCATCATCTTTAATTGTCTTCTAAGTCCTTCTATCACCCATATAAACAAGTCCCTGGATTAAATTCTCTCTGCCTGAACAATCTAGAATATTTTATCTTTCCCTAAATCCTGAATTATACTGTCATAGGAGATGGGCAGTTATTTTATAAAAAAAGACAATAAGAATAGGAATTCTTAACAATGGTTTGCAGAGTTTCTTTGCATTTGAAACAGTCATGTATTTTCCAATCTTAACCCCCTTAGCCTAGACCTTAGCCAAAACATGGAGTCCCACATGCTGGTACTAATGCTGCAGGCCCAAAATGTAGAAAGAGCAGACTCTGGAAAATTGCACCAAGTATTTAGTGATTTATGTCCAATTAATCTGTCACTTTGTAGCTAGGTACCTGTCCAAGACCTTGCTTCTAGTAGGGCTTCAAACATATTTTGAATGGAAAACAGACTGTGCTTGCCATTCATTGTCAGCATTTCCTAGGTAACAGACAATATAATAACATAGCTGAAGCTCTGTCTCACTGTTTCTGTGCCTTTTTGGTACGGTTACAATGAAAGCATTGCCCAGGCTTTGCATATCTGCCTGGGCATAAATCCTGAGAGTTGCTCAAAATGTCTGGGATCAAGAGAATAACTGTGCTCCATCGAGTAGCATAAGACTCCAGTGTGCAGTGCTTGGTGTGGTCAGGAGGCAGAAAAAATGAGTAAAATTTCTCTATTCAGAGACAAACAGGCCAAAGAAAATAGGAAATGGACAACCAAGTGCCAGATGCTAGACATGTAGTCAGTGTGAGCAGGAGAGATCCTCTAAAAATCAACCTTGAGTGTTACTCAGAGCAGAGGACAAGAATGCCAACTGAGGCAAGTAAGCTGAGGAAATGTGATAACCACAGGGCTGATTCCTGAGCACGGGGCTGGAGAGAATGTGCAGACTGGCTCGGCAGGCAGTTCAGGAAGCCTTAACTACAAAGAACAAGGCAAGAGATGTAGCCTGCCCACTTGGGATGAAAAGGCAAGGAGGGCAGTGGTTCAGCGTCTGGGCTTCAGCACCAACCTGCCTGGGTTGAAATCTTGGCTCTGTTTCTTCCTAGCTAAGGGCAGGTATCACAGCCTCCTTTTCGAGTAATAGTATTGCCCGCCCTCTTGGTTCTTATGAAGCCTAAATGAGCTCACACATGTCAAGCATCTAGTGTTTAAAATCTGCTGAGGTGGGCAGCCTGCGTGGCTCAGCGGTTTAGCACCGCCTTCGGCCCAGGGTGTGATCCTGGAGACCTGGGATCGAGTCCCGCGTCGGGCTCCCTGTGTGGAGCCTGCTTCTCCCTCTGCCTGTGTCTCTGCCTCTCTCTCTCTCTCTCTCTCTCTGTGTCTCTCATGAATAAATAAATAAAATCTGCTGAGGTAGTTTATAGGCTGAACTGACTAGCCACATTCTTAGTTTGTCAAAGTCTACAATTGGACTTAATATTTCACTCATTCATTTATTTGACTCATATTTCTTGAGTGCCTTAGTATGTGCCTGGAACTGGGAATATAATGAGAACAGGTCTCTGTAGACAGTAAAAGAAAATATTGGAGGGTCAGTGTTAGGTTGTTGGTAAAGGAGAATCAGGTAGCCCTGAAATGGTTTCTAATGAGAGTCCTAAAAAAGAATGAATATGACAAAGATACCTCTCTGATGGGGGATGTTGATGATGCACATGTAGGGGTGGGAGGTATATGGGAAATCTCTTACTTTCCATTCAGCATTACTGTGAATATAAAACTGCCCGCAAAAAAATAAATCTATTAAAACATTTTTAAAAGAAAGAACAGATCAGTGGATGAATAATAATAGTCTCTCTGATTATCCCAAATATTGTTGGTTACTCAAAAGAAAAGATAGTTGAATCTATATTTTTAGTAAGTTAGAGCTTCACTTATATCAGCTATGCTCAGTTTTTAGAAATGGCAGAAACTTAATTTTGATGCATTATATTCATCTCTAAGAAACACTAGCAGGGGGATCCCTGGGTGGCTCAGCAGTTTGGCACCTGCCTTTGGCCCAGGACACGATTCTGGAGTCCCGGGGTCAAGTCCCACGTCGGGCTCCCTGCATGGAGCCTGCTTCTCCCTCCTCCTGTGTCTCTGCCTCTCTCTCTCTCAATGTCTATCATAAATAAATGAATAAATAAATCTTAAAAAAAATGCAGTTGAGACTGCCACACAAGGAACTTGTTAGAAAAAGCAGTGTTCCCATTAGCCAGGCATGTGAAAATAAAAAAGCAAAGCTCCAGAGTAAGGAATTTTGTTTGTTGATCTTTCAAAGGTCATGCTTGCTTTTAATGGTCAGCTGTATGTCGGCGTAGACATTTAATCATTCATTTAGGCTTTTAGTACTTACTGGGCCACCTACTATGTGTGAGGTTCACCTTGGATTCGACACTAATGATAGATAAGACATGATCCCTGCTATCAGCAGGCTTCTAATCTTAGGCTAGGTGAACGTGAGGACAAGCAGTGCAATGGGGTAGGTGCCAGAGGAAGCATGGACAGTATGGAATCAGGGAATTCATTCATTCATTCATTCATTCATTCATTCACTCAGTAAATACCTGTAGGTTTCATACTATGTGGAAAACACCCTAGCAGTGTCAGGGATATAGCCATGAATCAGATCGATAATTCTTGTCCTCTTGAATCCAGTGTGCTTCTGCTCATTATGGTTTCAGAGAAGCCTTGAGTTGGGTCTTGAAGAAAAAGTATTTATGGAGATAGCCAATGTGAAAAGTGTGTTTCAGAAGGATGGGTATCCTGTGCACTCAGGAGTCCCAGTGCCTTTGTGGAGAGGATGCTTGCAGTTGGCTCTGGTGACTCCATCTCAACACCAAATAGCTCCACCTTCAGTCTTCACAAAGGGATTATGGGTGATGACTGCATTTAGTCTGTAAAGAATGACTATGCCCAGGTTCCAACGCCCTCTGACATCTTAGAAGACAGCCTAGCATTTTCGGACATTTGATTTTGTTTCCTTTTAATCATGGCTTATAGGCTTGTCAAAATTATATGCAGACCTAATTTTAGAGACCTCCGAGTCTCTAAGTCTAGCCCTTAATTTCAGTCCTCATCTTAGGTACTTAGTTATTGATTTTCAACATGACTTTTTTTATTCTAAGAAAAAGATTTACAAAAAATGGACATTTTATGTGGACATGAATGTTCCTTCAGTCTCAGAACCGTAAGTGAACACATGGACAAATATTAATCTATTAGCCTGTGTGTAGTTGGAACAGATCTTCATTTCAAGGATAATAAAATCTAAAATTCTCTGTTAATATAATTATATCCTTAGAATTTTTTCAAGACATTTTGAGAGGCTGGAATATTTTTGCCAGACTCTTCCCTCCTACTTTTTTTTTTTTTTTTTACAGTATGGCTCTTAGATTTAGTAATATTTTTAATCTTAACAGCTCACAGATAATATCTTTCATATCTACATTGCTTTGTACATTTTAGAAATTTGGAAAGATTCCTAAGTCTAACCCTTAATCATAGATATGTCATTTGTAAATATCTCCTCCCATTCCATAGGTTGCTTTTCAGTTTTGTTGATTGTTTCCTTTGCTATGCAGAAGCTTTTTATTTTGATGTAGTCCCAACAGTTTATTTTTGCTTTTATTTCCCAACCTGCTTGCCTCATGAGACATATATAGAAAAATGTTACTATGGCCGATGTCAGAGAAATTATTGCCTGTGATCTCTTCAAGGATTTTTATGGTTTCACATTAGGTCTTTAGTCCATTTTGAGTTTATTTTTGTGTAGGGTGTAAGAAAGTGGTCCAGTTTCATTCTTTGGCATGCTGCTGTCCAGTTTCCCCAACACCATTTGTTGAAGAGATTGTCTTTTTTCCATTGGATATTCTTTCCTGCTTCGTCAGAGATTAATTGACCATATAATTGTGAGTTTATTTCTGGGTTTTCTGTTCCATTGACCTAGGTGTCTATTTTTGTGCCAAACATCTACTGTTCTGATTACTATGACTTTGTTACATAACTTGAATTCTGGAATTGTGACACCTCCGGTTTTTTTTCTTTTTCTATATTGTTTTCGTTATTTAGGGTCTTTTGTGGTTTCATACACATTTTAGGATTGTTTGCTAATTTTCCCTAGTTCCCTGGTAGTTTTTTGATAGGGATTGCATTAAATCTGTAGATTGCTTTGGGTAGTATCAACATTTTTTATTAGTTCATTTTTAAAATTTAAATTCAGTTAATCAACTTATAATGTATTGTTGGTTTCAGAGGTGGAGTTCAGTGATTCCTCAGTCTTATGTCACACCCAGTGCTCATTACATCACATGCCCTCCTTAATGTCCATCACTCAGTTACCTCATCCCCCCATCCACTTCCCCTCCAGCAACCCTGTTTGTTTCCTATGATTAAGAGTCTCTTATGGTTTGTCTCCCTCTCTGATTTTGTCTTATTTTTTCCTTTCTTCCGCTATGGTCCTCTGTTTTGTTTCTTAAATTACACATATGAGTGAGATCATATGATAACTGTCTTTCTCTGATTGAGTTATTTTGCTTAGCGTAGTATCTTCTAGTTCCATCTACATCCTTGCAAATGGCAAGGTTTCATTTTTTGATGCTGAGTAGTATTCCTATATATATATATATATATATATATATATATATATACCACATTTTCTTTATCCAATCATCTGTTGATAGAGATTTGGGCTCTTTCCATAGTTTGGCTATTGTGGACGTTGCTGCTATAAACATTGGGGTGCATATCAAATGCCACTTGCTCTTCTCTACATAACTAGAAAATTAAAACAACCAGATTTCCTACTCCCCAGTCTTCCTCACCCTTTGCTTTCTTAATGAAGAACCAACAGAAAAGTCAAGAGACTCTTATCAGAGAGTTATTCCTAAGAATACTTTCCCGCATGTCCTATTCATTCCTAATCAACTGCATCTCCTACTGTGGATGATCATTGAGAATCCATGCTGTTAATGTTGATCCTTGAGTACCATAAGGTCATGGGAGGCCTCTGAGTCACCACACGCTTAATCACGAGCAGCCTGCCATTAGTCATCTGTATATTTTATTGTGTTCTAATTCTTTAAAAATTAGTGGTTCCCTGTGGGGAAAGTGACTCTCATTCAAACAGAAGAAGAGGCAGTTTCTACCAAATTCCCAAAAGCATGGTAGTGCACATTTGCAACTGAGAGAACACCAACCAGCTAAAAAGTACTTATTCCAATTAGCTACTAAACTAATGGCAAAACTAGTAGCTAATTGGGTAGTATCTGGTAGATGTACCCAGGGTGCTTTTCTCTCTGAACAACTTGATTAGCAATTGAGCATTACATGTTAACTAGTCTAAGTATGTTGTGTGCTTTTTAAGCTCAGATGAAATTGTATTTTTGCTTTTGAGAAACCACTGTCTTCCTTATGGTTTCCTAAGAGAAGAGTCAGACCCAAAAAAGGAGGTCATTGCAGCTCAGTGGTCAGTGCCCTGTCTCTCTCTATAGTACTATTGTCTTGTGAGCTCAGAAAATACCACTGAGGCCATGTGCAATAGGCATGAGTGTTGGGGAAGCATAACAGGGGGTGGAACAACCCTGAGGACCACCAACAAAGAAGGAGGACTTTTTTTTAAAGGTGCCAAGTATACCTTGACCCCAAAAGGTGATCCCAAGGAACACAGCAGACACTAATGTTCATATCAAGGGATAGCCATTATGCATGCAGTGTAGAAAAAAAGTGCCAGTTGCTCACCAGTCTTTTTTTTCCCAACTATTCCCATAGCAAATACTACATAAACGCCTTTCTTTCTGGAAGATATAAACCAAGATGTTAAAAGTGATTCTTTTCAAGGGCTGGAATCTTTGTTGTTGTATCTCTTAATTTGTCTATAGTGAATATGCACTGCCTTTAGTAAAAGGGAAAAGTTATTTGTAATTTTAAACATTTTAAATTACTTGCATGCCTGCCACCTATCAAATTGGTTATTGTCATTTATTTATGTTTCTTTCCAGGCTTTGCCAATTCACACATAATTTCTTTGTAAGTGTAATTACACACAGATGCATTTCTGCATTCTGCTACTTCAAAGCATTGTTGTACATGAAAAACAGGCACCAGAGACCTTCTGTGATGTGAGCCTGGGTAACCCAGCCCCCGATCTGATGCAACGCTCTCTTGGACTGGTGGGCCTCAGTACAGCATGTTCTCACCTGTCCAGCAGTCTTGTGATAGAAGTTGTTTGGATGATGAGGTGTCAGAGTATATGTTTCTTTATTTTTTTTGCCTCTGAAAATGTATAGTTTGTTAATAGCACTGTAAAGTATTTGGAATAAGGAGTCCACTCAGTGGAAAAGAAACATGAATAGGTTTAGATTTTTATGAGGCTGAATCAGCCAAATCAAACACAGGCCTTCCTGAAGCTTCCAAGTTTTTAATGGAAACTCACGCTCTTCAAAACTTTGCTGCCTAATTATAATTCATGCCTTTTGCAGATACATTACAGGGTGGACCAAAAGGAAAATGTTAGACATGTTCACTTGTGATTTCTATTGTGTGACTGTGGAGTGCCAACTGCATACATCTAATGGCCTGGTGCGTGTAAAGACACCGGCCGGTTCCTGGCAGGCTGAACCACTTCGGTAGGAAGGTGGATAAACTTGCAGTCTTGCAAATATGGACAACGTGCTCTGCTACAGAACCAGCCTTCTATATGTGGTTGTACATAATTCAGTGTCAGAATTTAATTTAAAAGCCCCCTGGTAACCATAACCCCAAACCAACCCACATCATTATCTTTACCAGAGAGGTCCTTTTGAAAGATTTTACCTAGATTTTATTTTAAGGACTTTTTCTTTTTTTTTTTTTTTTCTTCTTAAACAGGTCTAACTGGTGTCAAGGGAGAAAAAGGAAATCCAGGCATTGGAACCCAAGGTCCAAGAGGCCCCCCTGGACCAGCAGGTAAATCTTCCTACCTAACAGGAAACTGCAAGATGGAAATCCTAAAGCTTTATATTCACCTGACATCACAAGTTAGGAAAATGGCCATATTACATCCTGTATCTAACTAGAATGGCTGTATTTCTCACTCATTTCATTGGAAGGCAAGTTTGTCAAGTGATGATCCTTCCAGTACAGAAGCCTCAAAAGCCTATAGCATATTCTGGGATCCTATTGGCTTCATGAGTTAGGCCATGCTAAGCTATGCTGTAGTAATAAATCAATCCCAAATGCTTAACAGATTGACATAATAAAAGTTTATTTTATACTCCCCCAAAGTTTGATGTGGCTGAGGTGGCTTTTCCCCATTCTGGAACAAAAGGCCTCCAGGAAAAAAATAAAGGAGGCACATCAACCTTCACCTTCCTAAATGGACAATGACGGATGCATATTTCACTGGCTGGAACTAGCCACACTGTCTCATTTGAACCACACGGGAGGTTCCACATAGAGAGGAACACATGAAAAAAAAAAAGAGAGAGAGAGAGGAACACATGGATACTTGATAAACACTCTTAGTTTCTGCCACCGTGGCAGCCTTACTGATTGAGTTTTGTGTCAGTTTTGAGTCTTGTGTGTATTACTGTGTGCTTTTATAATGGTGTCCAGATTATCATCCTCATTATTAGAATTGTAAATGTGCAGTCCTATTGGACATTTGTAATTCGGTTTTAGCCACACTGAATCAAGCGCTTGCAGATTTTTTCTTTCCATCTTAATGATTTTGGAAAGTACTTTTCCTGGAAGGCATTCCTAATGGAAAAGATTCACTTTGAGCATAAATGCTCCTATCACTAAGGGCTTGTGTGAGAAGCTGGTCTAGCATCACATGTTACATAGAAAGATGGTTGGTGAGTGCTGATTGAATGGGATTGGATCTACTTAGAGTTCCAACCCTTTTCAGATATTTAGGAACAAGAAGATACTTGTTCCTCGTTTTCATTTAGATTCTAGTTAAAGAATATCATTTTAGGTTGAAGAATGCCTTTTAAATACTATTGGAATCTAGGTCTAAAAAAAAAAAAACAAAAACCATAAAAACAAAGAAAAACACCCAGCCTGATACACTTCCTAAAACCACAAAAATTTTAATCTCCTTCCTATTTTCACTCAGTCTAAGTTCTCAACTGATATAGATAGCCTAAAGAAATTTTGGATTAGTGTTTTAGATCCGATTTCAGACTCTTCCTTTTTCTCTTGCAGGATAATTTATTTCACACGCAGGCTAATTTATTTCAGTTGTCTGGGGCCATAAAGCAGTACAGATTATGAGGCTGAGATTGAGTGAGAGTGTGTGTGTGTGTGTGTGTGTGCGCGCGCGCCCATGCATGCCTGTACGCTGCATTCATAAGGAGCTGCGTTAGGAAACAGAAGGTCCATAAAGAAAACCAGGCTGACAGTGGCATCTTCTTTTTCCTTTAATGTCCAAGAGGTGACAGAAAAGAATACATTTTGCTTTCCAGTTTCCTGAGCTGAATGAAAATCTTCTTCAGGAGAATGTATGATTACAGTATGATCTTCTATCCAGGAAATCCAATTGTGGAATAAAAATTCAATAAGCAGAGAAAGACATATTATCCTAATTGTTAAGAAAGCATGAGGTGGTTCCTTTTAAAAGTTAGTTTACTTGTTGGTAGTCTCAAAGTTCACTCTGTGATGGTAAAAGACCAACTGTTTTCATTTGTGGGTGCTTTGTAGGACCTTCAGGGGAGAGTCGGCCAGGAAGCCCCGGGCCCCCTGGATCTCCTGGACCCAGGGGTCCACCTGGTCACCTGGGGGTACCTGGACCACAGGGTCCTTCTGGCCAGCCTGGATACTGCGACCCCTCTTCGTGTTCTGCCTATGGCGTAGGAGGTGAGTGCCAGCCTCTCATGGGCTTTGAGCAATGTTTCGCTATGGTTAGAACTATAATGATGAGGGTGCAATGAACAGTAGACCAATTAAGGGGGGGGGGAAGCAGAACTTAAATGCCTCATTACCTTAAGCTATCCAGAGACTCTTCTGTAAAGTGCAAATTTACTATAAAAGTTACCCCTTTAAGACCTTAAGAGGAAAATGAAAATAACACCACTAAATCTTCCTTGTTTACAAATGGCAATCCACACTAATTAGGTCTCCGACCTCATATTTGATCATTGGGGGACATGTTTGAACTTTTGGGGGGAGGCCCAACATTCTGTTACTGCTGTGGTGTGGTTGTGATGCCCTGTCATCTTTTACTCTTGTTCTGGAAAAGCCTACAACTTAAAACTTTCCCCTAATGCGGAGGGCCCCCTAGATTCTTTTGGGTGGCACCCTGCCCACCACATGTCCACCATTTCAGATGACCAAAGATAGTTTTAAGAAGGAACAAGAGTGGCCATGCTATATCTGCCTCATTACTAACTACTGGCCTGAGATTGTGAAAGATAATGCTTCCTACAAACATCTGCAGCCTGCATGTCGGCGAGTTGTGCAATGGGACGTTTTCTGACATAGTCACTCTTGGAAGCATCGAGAGAGATGTTCAGAGTCTGCTTTGGGGCAATAAACTTCTTAGTCAAAAAAATTTAAGCGTTCTACTTTAGGAGAAATTTAACCTTATTTGCCAGAGGAACTGGTCAGAGTTTTGCTGATGTGTTTTTCTCTGTTCATCTCTTCCCTCCCTGTTCTCTCAAATCTCCCTGTCCCTTATTAAGATCTGATCCCTTACAATGATTACCAGCACTGAAGTGGAACTCCTCCACTCTGATTACATTGGCCTGGGCAATTGGCTGCAGATACAGAACTGTCCTGTTGACCACCGCCACCCAGCCCCCTCCCCTAACAATGGGCACTCCGCTTCCCTGCCTCACCTGCTTCCCCACCTGCCCACTGTCACATCTCTTGCCCTCCCTGCTCCAAACACATACACTGATAGTCCTGGAACTTAACCAGAGCACAAGTGTCCACTGCAGTAGAAACTGACTGCTCTGTATCAGCCTGGATATAGGTATATCACTGTGTACTGAGAATCTATCCCAAACTGTTCTACATGAAGGCTCAGCAATAGTTGTTTAAATGTGCCTTCTCCTCTTTCCTGTCCCCACACGAGATGGATGGGCATCTTTCTCCCTGACCACCCTACTCTCCATTCTCCTCAGATGCCCTCCCTTCCCGATCGTCCCCTGGTGATGGGTTCCTAACAAGAGATCAGTTTTGAAAATTTATTTTTCTGTTATAATTCTGCTGAAATTCAGGGTTCCTTTTGTAAATAAAACACATACTATTTAAGCAGATGGCTGTGATTCCAGTTTTCTAACAATTTCTGTAATGTATCTGTCCCTTCCTTTACTAACCATCTGAAATCTCATGGGGAAGGTGCAAGCGGCGTGGTGGGTAGAGGTAGCCACTTTTCCACCCAAGCAGGCTTTCTCTGTAGTTTATTGACCAAATCTATGTCTCTTATGGACCCATATGAGGGGAGAATATCAATTTATGGTTCCTGGGTCCTATCAAGTCCCCACCCCACTCTTCCTCTCTAGCTCCCCATCCTGATCAACCGGAATTCACTCCTGTCCAAGATGAACTGGAAGCCATGGAACTGTGGGGCTCAGGGATCTGATGGCCTCAGAACAAAGTTGAAGACCAACTACAAGAACTCAGAGAAACTTATTCAAGAAGAATGTCATTATGTGGTTTGTATGCTACCTTTTGGGGGCTTGTTTCATCAACCTAAATCTCCTCCTTGGATATTGTTAATATTGTTATTATTAACAAAAAATTATATTTTTAAAAAATCCCCTTAATCTATGACACCACAGGATTTATTTCTCTTTGTTATTTTAATGTCACGCCAGATTATTTGTTTTTCCAGAGAAGAGTGCTCAAAGAAAAATTGGCAAAAAAAAAATTTTTTTTTGAACTCTGGAATCTTTTCTGTGTTAGATGATCTCAAGTCCTAAAATGCATCAAGACAGCTATGATTGTATTCAAAGGAAATGGGGCCCTAGGAGAATAAGATTTAAAGAGATTTGAAGATTATGCCATTTATCCCTATCTCCTATGGCCTAGCTAAAAAGAAAAAGGGATATTATTGGAGAAACTACCTCTTGATTAACTGATCTGTCCAGCTCTGAGATCACTTGGTACCTCATTTTACTGGTATCTAAGAATATGTATTAGAATATAACCTTTTTGAATTTGGTGGTTTTAAAAATAGATTTTAGTTTTTCAGTGGTTTGATGTGTAAAATAGTGACTTTCCATCAGTTCTGATGCAAAGATCCAATTTTGATGAACAACTTTTCTAGCAGTATTCCAAGGCTCGCCCTCTTTATCTACATGGATTACTTTGTACATGCAGATAAGTTTTTTGCAAACCCATTTCCATTCTCTTTTATAAGCAAATAAAATTTTAAAACAACAAATGTGGATTCTTTTTACTGCATTTCTAAATGTCACCTTAAACTTCTATATCTTAGCTGAGTTTTAACCAGAAAAACAACAGTTGGCTTCCTTTAGATAGGCATTCAAATATTTCTTTCATTCATTCATTTATTCATTCATTCTGGTGTAGTAAGAAGCTTAACAGAAGAAGCAGTTGATCTGGGCCTAAGAGACTGCTAGAATTTTATCATCTGTTTATAACCCACAAGACTTAAGACTGGTGCTAAATAAATGTTTGCCAATAGTTTACCAATATTTGACTGAAGAGCCATCTTTCTTCTGCTATTTAAAAAGGTCTGAAAAACTCTACAAAGGAAGAAGGAAAATGAGATTGAACCTAACAGACTCTAACATAATGTATCTTTTGCTCACAAAGGAAAAATCTAGATATTTGAGAAGGATTTGGGTTCTATTATTTGCTTGTTGAAAATAAAATGGAAGAGACTCATAAACTTAGTGTATGCTCCTTTTCCTGTCACATTTCCCTAGTAACAGCAAGTTTCAAAGAGTAGAGATGGGGTCATTTATAACCAGAAGTTGGGTTTGTCCTAGATTAGTGAGATCTTCTGGCCTTCTTTGGTCTCCCTCACCAAACAGATCTGATTTAAGACCTTTCCAGCCAAATGATTCAAACAGCAAGATATCCTTATGTGCCTATGGGGATTTAGGCAAAGAGCTTTTTTGGTGCCTTTGCAGGAAATGAAAGAAGACAGTGAGCAGATAACCAACAGCTGTTCCCTTTTAGTTATGGCACATCATTCCACTTGTAGGAAGCAGGACCAATGAGGAAGAGAGCTTGCACAAGGTTGATCATGATGATTGGCCCAGAATCACCTCAGAGAACTCCTCTGTAAATGACGAGGGTATGTCTTCATATCTTTGTATCAGATTTCTTAGTCTTTTAACAGGTGAGAGAGAGACAGTATTCTGTGTGCTTGGCTCTTGGAAATGCACAGTCTAATATCGTGCCACTAAGAGGACTCTCAAAGTTGGTTATAAGGTGAATTATAAACCACTGAAGTTCAAATTCATTCATATCATTCTTGAGTTGTCCAAATACACTTGGCATTGATTTTACTTGATGGTCTAAATTTGCTTATTTAAGCTACAGGAAGGTTCCATTAGTTTGGAATGTGTCATCACTTGGGCCCAGTATTTCAAATCTCTCTTGAACAAAATGTTCAAAATAAAAGGTGTAACTCAGACTTAGGATTTTTGTGGTTACAACACATTGCCTTAAAAGGGGATCTTGAATTGCATTTTTATTGACTTGCCTATTTTGGCAGAAGTATACTTATATCTTAATTTATATTTTATACTGTTTCTGAAAATAATAAAGTATCATCTCATATAAAGCAAAACATTACTGTTCAGAACTTTCATTGCTTCTATTAGAAACTCTCAATTTCTTTGGGGAATGATCATTTTAGGATAGTATTTTGTATTCGGGAAAACCTCAATTTAATTCCAGGAAGTCCTCCCTCTTTTGTTTCTATGTCCTCTGTCCCTCTCCATCTGCTCATAACTAATCTCATAAGTATTCTCAAGCTAATATACTAGAAAGTGTTTTCATTCTTAGGATAAAAATAAGAATACGAATAAGAGAAATGTGAGCTTGTCCTCATGGAGCTTCCTGTCTAGTGCTAGAGAAAGACAGGAAATGAGTGACTAAACAAGCAAAATTAATCTCAAATTGTGACAAATAGTATGAAAGATAAAAGAAAAGTGCTGAGAAAAGAATATGAAAATGACATAAAGGAGCACCTGCTTTCATCTGGGTGGACGAGACGGCCTTTCTGAGGGCCTGACATTTGAGGCATGAAGATAAGAAAAGGCATGGAGGAGAATCCAAAACTTGACCTTCTCAAATACAAAGGTCCTTTGTCAAGAAGATGCTTGTTTGTGTTCACGGAGCTACACGGAGCTAAAAGGCCAGGGTGGCAGGAAAGTGAACAAGATAAGGCTAGAAACAGGAACAATTTAGGCAGTGTGCCAGTTAATGACTTAGATATTGAGTCAGTCACTAATTTAAAACACACACCTGATCATGTCATTCCTCTGCTGAAATCCATCAGTTGTTCCTCATGGAACTTAAAATCTAAATCACTAACTGGCACATAGCTTCAGTTACTTAGGTCTCCAGCCTTATCTCATCTAAGACAGAAGCAGTGTGTGAACAATGAGCCAAGACAATGGTAGACAGTTCCCCTGCTCTCTTGTTGTAACCAAGAAATAGATGCATATTGTGTTAAGCTCTTGAGACATTAGGAATTAAGAGCACTTGGCTGAACTTCTCTTCTGCAGCTGTCATGGAGCAGTTACTATAGGCCAGAGCTAATCTGAGGGCTTTAAAGTTGAACCATTGAGGTTGGGTTATACTATGCTGTAGTAACAACAATTTCTTAGACACTTCCATATCCACATGTACCTCCATGATTCGTATGAGAAGAGAGAAGAGGCCATGGGAAGTCATCTCCCCCAGCTTCCTCCAGAAATGACACACATCACTTCTCACATTTTATTGGTCTGTATAGATCACATGAACCCATTGAACTTCAGAGGGATGAAGAAGTGCAATCATCCCACATGTTAGGAAGCAGAAGAGAACCAGAAATATTGGTGAGAAGCAATAAAAGCTACCACTTAGGTTTTAATTCATTTGATTATCACACAACCCAAGAGCTAGTTCACTATTGTCTTAATCATCCTGGTGAAGAGATAGTAGTGCAGAAATATTGTTACCTTCCTGAGAACACACAGCTAGAAATCAAATGTAGGCATTCTGACTCAAAAGTATCTACACTTAATCTCTAGGCTACTCTGCCTCACATATTGGTAAAGAATGGAGATAGGGCTTATTCAAGTACAGTTCCCTAGATCCTGAGGAATCCCCCAAAGATACTGCTTCAGTTGTCTGGGTTGGAAACTCTATTTTTTTTAACCAAGCACCTCAGTGGACTACAGTTTTAAAAACACTATTTTGAGATCATTCTGGTTGCACAGTGGAGAATGGGTTGGAGGAGATTTCAGTAAATGAGGGAACATTAATAACACCATTGTCCTGGTCTGATGAAAGCTTGTGAAGGACTGAACCAAAGAGGTGGAATTGACAGGACTCATTAGGAGTGGAGATGAAGAGAGGAACATCACTAGGATAACCCAGATGTCTGGCATGAGTGACTGGGTGATAGAGACACACATATCCCTTGGGAATCACAGATTTGGGGCAGGCAGGTGGAAGGGTTCAGTTTAGGAGATAGATTGAGTGTGAGGTGCTAAGTAGGTGATTTGGAGCTTCAGAGAATAACCTGGGTCAGAGACTTGAGTCATGTGCATGTAGGTAGCATTTAAAGGCCATGGGAAGGAATGAGATCACCTGGAGAATTTTCTGCTTCCTTCTTTCCCTCTTTCATTTTTGTTTCTACAGATCCTTCAACCTGTTTTTTTTTTTTCTATTCTATTTTGAAATGTATTTTTCAGCCAAGTAGTCTCCAGACTACAGACACATGAACTAGTGGCAAAACCCCTGATGCATATTTTCTCTTGTTCCTCTATCTTTGCCCTGCTTCATTTTTTCCCCTGCCCACTTGGAAAGCCCTTCATTTCTGCCTCACCTCAGTGTAAATACCTACTTATGTTTATACTCAACCTCTAAAACTCAGCCAGGTTCCTCTTCCTGTGTGAAGCCTTCCCTGAAAGCCACTCTGGCCACCCAGACAACCTTGACAACCATGACACCACAATCCCCTTTTCTAGTCAGTTCTTTAACCTCTGTGCCCCCTTATTATTTGTGTGCATTCTTTAGGAGTTCTCCAACTGCGCACAGTGTGCCACTTGACAGCTGCTCAGTAAATGTTTGTAGAATCATTTCATCCTGGCACAGTCTCATTTATAACCTGTCTGCAGAAGAGTTTTTTCTCTATATTAGTCATAATACTTGGGAGACAGGAATAATGCCTGGGAACAAATGATCAGCTTCTATAGGGACTTGCAAATTGAGATCTGCAAGTATTTGAGAGTGTGAGGAAGAGGTATTTAAGTCATGTCTTCCTATGAATTTAGTTATTTATGAGCTCATGCACCCATCCATCTCTCTGTGCATGCATGCACGCACGCATCACTCAGATTTGTAGTTAGTATCTGCCATGGGGTCAGCCATAGATTGGGGTGATGGAGAAAAGAGGACCACAGAGCCATAGGAGCTTCTCACTTCTGCTGTCATTGGAAGCAGGTAAGGTCATATGTACCAGATTGGGGAAGATCTATCTCAGGCTAAAAGGTTCAGATTTGTGCCTAAAGGCAGTAGGAAACCAGTGTGTGTCTAAGCAAATGAGCAATCTGTTTGCACTTATTTGGAAGCGTGATTTTGATACAGTGTATGGTGACAGACTGGTGTCTGGGAGGATCAAGGAAGGAAAAAGATATTTAATGAAGACTTTCCATTTGCTAGCTTTTTTTCTGGATACCTTATATTAAGTTGATTTTCACAAGTTAAGCTAAATATTTCCTTTTTACAAAGGATCAAACATGTGAGGTAAGTAACACATACAATGTTAACACACATAGAGAAAAAAAGGCAAAGAAGAGATTCTAATTCTGGTTGTTCCCATAGCTCGTGGCCCAGTGTCTGTGTGTCCCAGACTGCCTGTTGCAGTAGATCAGATGGTGAGGGCCTGCACCATAGCAGTGCAGTGGGGATAAGAAGGGGGGCCAGCTTTGAGAACTGATGGGGAAGTCTGATGAGCAGAACTTGATGATTGATGGGATAAGGGGGGTCATAGGCAGAAAGTAAGAATGGTTTCAAGATTTCAAGTTTGGGAGATGGAGTAAACAGTAATCTCACTAAGTGAGATAGAAACTTGAAGAGAAACAGAGAATAAGTTTAGCATGGCATGTTGGTTTTGAGGTTTTTCTGCTTTTTCCGGAGAAACTACAATATGAACAGACATTAGAGACTTAAGGATGAAACAGAGTGGGATGATTTAGGATGACAAATCTAAACTACAACAGCTGGGCAGGACTTAATCTCTTTGAGACATCCCCAACAGAAGGGCTGTTCAGATGCAGAGTGGAGGTTTACAAGGTATGAACCAAAATATCTAGTTAAATCATAATTTTTTATTCTGATTTGATGTGGCATTGGAAATACTGACATAAAAGGTTCATTTTTGCCAGACAAGCTCAGGGTTCAGAGAATTCCTTTGCTACAAAGTCCTGGTTCTTCTAGACTCTTTAGAATCACTCTGTCATTAAGAAAAATTAACTATGTGGACACACTTGCAATAATTTTACATTATGTGTCAGACTGAATAATTTGATTACACATGCAGCTGACACAAGATATTCAAGTGTAGGGATCCCTGGGTGGCTCAGCGGTTTAGCGCTGCCTTCAGCCCCTGGGATCCTGGAGTCCCAGGATCGAGTCCCACATCGGGCTCCCTGCATGGAGCCTGCTTCTCCCTCTGCCTGTGTCTCTGCTTCTCTCTCCCTCTCTCTGTGTCTCTCATGAATAAATAAATAAAATCTTTAAAAAAAAGATATTCAAGTGTATTGTTAAATGAAAAAAAATTGCCAAACAGTACGTGTGATATTTACCTACTATTCTGTTCATCTATCCATAATGAAAGAGTGGGGTGAGTAAACTCCAGACACTTAACCGTGGTCACCTCCTGTGTACCGATTGTGGGGAACTTTCAGTGTTTTAAGTCAAGTGCTAATTTCACTGAAATGCTGATGTTTGACATTTCTGTATTGCATGAAAAAGATTGTGCAACAAACATGTGCTCTCAGAATCTTTATAGGAAAAATCACAAAGGATTTTAGAATAGAATTATTCTTTGCAAAATATTACCTTTTTAATATCATCATCATAACGAATGACTTGGAATAAATGAAAAGTGAGTCATTTTAGGATAGTAGAAAGATAGAAGGCAATGATAATTTAAAAAGCCAAATAAGAGGGACAGGAGGCTAAATTCATCACCAGGAGTGGTGGAATGATTTGCTTGTTTTGGTAGCATTTGTAAATGCATAAACGTCGGTAATGATTTATTTTTTTCTCTGTGTCTTGCTAAGTAATAAAAAACATGCTGCCACAAGTAATCATATTTTGTTAGTTGTTTGTTTCTTTGCTTAATTGCATTTTATCTTACTGATTAGAAAATATTCATGACCCATGTGGCAAAATTCATCTTCATTAACTTAAGTTAAAGAAGTTTTATAATGAAATCCAGAAAAGTAAACATACCATTTTTTTCTTCAGCTCTAAAACGAATGCTGTATGGTAACAAAGCAAAACTAACTGACCACGACAGAAAAAAGGATTGTAATTACAGAAGACATTTATCTCCATTTTTCATTCTCCTGTCATCTGTCTCAAATCAGTGAATCCTGATGAAATTCTATTCCTGTTATGCACTAAAAACCATGTCACAAAACCATTAACCAGCTCAGCTTTCACTATCAGATATCATTTTTGTTTGAACATGTTACTGAATAGATGTATTGAAGAGAATTCAGTTATTAGAAAATTCATGCGTTTTTACTTTACCTGTCCTTTCTCGTGTGCGGCTCACATAGTGCCTGGGAATTGGCAAGTTTGGAGGCTGCAAGGATTAGACTTCACAGATAGAGTTCTTTTGATACATGCTCCAGCTATCAGATTTGGACACCCCCAGTAGAAGCCCTGCTAACTAAATCTCCATTGTCAATTGGCTGCCTACTCATGTCCTTGGAGGGTTGCCAACGGGTTCTATCTCCGATTCCATTCTCAAGTGCGAGCCTGTTTTATCAAACCAGGACAGAGCCACTGCTCTTATGACTGAGAGCAATGGAAAAGCTAGAAAAAAAAATGGATACAATGCAAGAGCTGGCTGTGCAGGGAGAAATAACAGTCTGTTCACATTCTACAGCTTTGGGGATGTTTACTTTTCTTCTCCTGGAATATCTACCATTCTGTATCTGTGTGTTTTCTAAAGGAACTGGAAATACACCTGCATGGCTAAAGATAGCGTTCAAGGATGGGGAGTAAAGTGACCATTAACCCAGCAGCTTGGCAGTGTGGAAATAGGCTCATAGCTTCTATTGTCATATTTCTAGGCAGCTGAGCAATAATAGTTATGGTTACCAGAAAGAATGTGGCTTGGACACCATTTTTGAATCTTGATATTTACTTGTTGTTTGAATTTTTATTCCTATCAAAGCAGGCACTGACTACAGCAAAATCAAATGTGTTTGGAAGCAATTGCCTGCTTTGCTACTTGTAAAGGATTGTATTACCTTGGACTTCTTGTCCGTACATTTTTTTCCTTAACTAATTAAAGTCTACATTCTTACCTTCCTAACTCCTTGATCACCATAGAAACACTTACATCTAGTGTACCGATAATTTCCTATTGGCTTCTGTGTTACAGACTGGCTAGCTTCAGCCAAAACTATATTCTCTTCTTCTTGAGGACAAATTAGATTTTTATTGCTCAGACTCCCCTTGGTATGGCTATATGGCATGTTCTCAACCAATGAAATATATACGTGAATTCTGAGTCAGGGGGGTTAAGACATGTGTGTGTCTCTTGTCTACTTGCTTCTTTCCCATTTGCTACCTGAATGCAGAGGACTTCAAGGTCTTTTAGGAGGCTGGAGTCATAAGATGGAAGGTGACTGGGTTCCAGAATGACTGTGGAAGGCCAGCGACTGATTAAGAACATCTGCATTACATTGTTACACGACCAAGAAATAAACTTTTATAGAGTAACAACAGCCCAAAAATATGTGTACATATTATATTAGCTAGCATTGCTGTAGCTAATGTAGCTGCCATTACTCATGCAACAAATATTTATTATAGACTATGGGTCTGTTATGTGCCAGACACTCTTTTAGAGGTTTCCATGAGCCACACATGGTGCTAGGTTCTGGGAATACACAAAGACATGTTCTCTGCCTTCAATAAGATCAACTCGTCAATGGAGAGATAAGCAATTATAACACAATAAGACAATGGTTATATTGAATGTATTACAGGGGCAGAGATAGCCAGGGAGAAGAAATACTTAAGAATGCCTAGAAAGAACAGGTGGTATGAGCATTGGTGGAAATAAGATTGGTAGGGGATAATGGATGAGAGCTAATTCCATGGGATAGAGAGGCATGAGGACATGCATGTTTTCAATTACTAATGGCTAAGAAAGACAGAAGTTTAAAGTCCCAAAAAAGAAGTGGATGGAGATGAGAATGGAGGGATGAGCTTACAAAGATCTGACTGAGTCTTATAGGCCTTACTTAAGGCATGAGGACTTTAGGCCAGGTGATGGAGGATCAACAAAGTATTTTGGTTTGGGAGTGATAGGAAGAAACCTCTATGTTAGAAGTATCTCCTTGGTTCAACATAAGGATGGATTTAGGTACGTGTTAGCTTGGGTTTTTTTGGATGAAGCAAGGATTTCAGGGCAAGTAGTTTATTTGAGAGGTTTTCTAAGGAAATACAGAGTGGGCAAATGAGATGGGGAGCAAGGGAAAGCCAATATAATGATGTAATATCAGGGTCGCTGCTATGGGGATTTAGTTCCTTCATGCCCTTTGAGGAGTGAGAGGCTACTTCACTGAGCTGTATCCAGAGGGAGGCTGAAGTTTCCCTTCTCTGACTTCCTGTCTCCCATTGGGTGAGCCTTGCTTTGGGGTATTAACTTCTAACCTCGGGGACTGTCTTTGCACAACAGTCCTATAGGACAGAAAGTAGAAGTTCCTAGCATATGTGTGAAATAGAACATGACCAGCAGGGTTGAGTCTGAACCTGCAGAACCACCCACCATAACTCTGGCTAAGCCATAGGTGAGCAGAAGCGATATGTAATAGGGTAGAAATGTGAGTTCAGGAGACTGGTGGAACCATTGTGATTTGCCCAGGTTATTATGTACATTTGAAGTGTGGGAATATGTTCATGGAGCCACAACTATCTATCCCTGGCATGTTTTAGGCACTTGGAATACATCAGCAAGCTTGACACACGAAAATCACTGTCTCATTGAGCTTTTGTTCAATGGGATTGACAGAGAATAAATAATAAACCTAAAAAGTAAGTAAATGACACACACACCCACATAGGAAGAACATGTTATGGAAAAAATAAATGCAAGAGGATTGAGGGAGCTGAGGGTGAGAAGGGAGAGGGCTGCAGTTTTAAATAAGCTGGTCAGAGTAGGCTTTATGAGTAGTGACATGTGAGCAAGGACCCAAAGGAGAGGAAGGAGTAAGCCATGGGATCTAACTGGAGGAGGAGTATTCCTGGCTGTGGGAATGGCGAGAGCATGGGCTCTTGGTAGGAAGGTGCCTGAGGTGTTCCATAAGCAGTAAGGAGGTTAGCATGGCCAAGCTTCTTCAAGTGGATGAAGAAGAATTGCAGGATATGAGAATAGAGTGGTCACTGGGGGCCAGATTATATATTGGCCTGTAGGCCATGGTATAAATGTTGGCTTTTATTCTGAGGTAAATGGAAAGTGTGGGAGTCACTTGAGACCTTCAAGAAACAATTTTGGTAGAATGGTGAGGGCAAAAGCTTGAAATATTAAGGAAAAAAAGAGGCGCTAAAAATGGAGACAGCAAGTATCTTCCATTCTTTGCATGAGTCTTGGTGCAAAATGGAGCAAAGAAATAGAGTATATGGTGCAAAAAGCAAGGTCAAGAATAATTTTTTTTCTTCCTTAAGAAGACTCAAATTTGTTTCCTTCTCCTCCTTATTTCGCTCTCTTGGCATACTGGGATGAAGGAAGCTGCGGGTCAGTGCCCAGAGTGCTGGTTAAAGGATGAAAACGGACCATCTCTTTTGTTCCCAGTCTATTCTGTCAAAAATCCTACTGGCTCTGGCTTTAAAAATATAGAATCCAACCTCTTCTTCCCATTGCACTTTGGGTAAATTATATATAAAATATAAATTTAAAAATATGGACTTCCTCGCCCATTTCCTTTATCTCCAAGGTAGCAGAATACCTCCCAATCCCCCGACTGCCTTGGCAGACATCAGCACGCAGGACACACAAGCATGGTATGCACTGGGTGTTCCTGACATCACACAAGCATAGGTTTGAAATTGGTTTGCATACTTAGACTTGTTTTCTGGTGTTTCTGCTTTTCACCATAAGAATGTGCCTCAGGGAGCCACTGGCCCAAGGATGGCCAGAGACGCGTGGAATAGATCTGGGCTTGAAGGCAAGCCCGGTCTAAGTCGGCTGAACATCAACCAACTTGCACATGTGTGAGAGGGGAAAAAAAACGATTGCTTTGGAGTGGTGTTCTGTAAGACGATTGTGGCAATAGCTGAGAGATCTTGTACTTACCACCTATGAATATAACAAGTTGTATGTAACCTCTATCTAGGAAACATATTCTGTTTGCTGTCTGCATCCCTTCACTAGACTGTAGACTCCAGTGTGAGGCTGACACCAATTCCAAAGTGTGCTCTTTTACACCTCAAGTAATGAGCTCAATTCTCTGTGGACATTGACCGGCGTCTCACAGATTCAACTCAATTCTGTTACTATTTATCTGGAGATAATCAGATTTTACAGGCTAAGGGCTCAGTCCCACAAGACTGCCCCCACTCAACACCACTGACAAATCCAGGTTGTCACCTGTGCTTCCTGACTGGCTATCAATCGCAGGTTCCCACGCCTTCCTCCTTCACTTTGATTAATTTGCTACAGCGGCTCACCAAACTCAGCCCATTTACTCACTAGATTACCAGCTTATTACGAAGGGTATTCAAAGGATATGAACCAACAGCTAGAAGAAGTGACACATTGGGTGAGGTCCCAAATACAAAAGCTTCTGTCCCCGTGGAGCTTGGGACCCAGCATGTCAGCATGTGGACGTATTTTGGTTCACCAACCTGGAAGTGCTCAGAACCCTGACCTTTTGGGTATTTACAGAGGCTTTATTACAGAGGCGTGATTGATTAACTCACTGGCCATTGGTGATTTATTCAACCTCAGGTCCCTCTCTCCTCCCAGAGGGAGGCACTGACAGTTCCAATCCTCTAATCATGAAGTTGGTTCTCTTAGCAACCAGTCCCCATCCTTAAGTGCGATCCCAAAGTCATCTCATTAATAGAACAAAATACATCTTTACCACTCTCATCACTTACAAAATTCCAAGAGTTTTAGCTCTGTGCCAGAAGCAGGATAAAGACCAAAATATATATATATATATTTCTTATTATAAATCACATCAGCCCATCATGATAGCAGGAGACATATTCAAATATCTATTTCAAGTACCTAGAATAGTTTCTGGAACATAGATAATTGGTTGAATGAATGCAATATAGCTTTGATCCTTTGTTAATATAGACTGGAGACCTGACTGATTAATCACTGCTTCCAAGGTCCAAATTTCTGAAGGATACACATATTCATATTTTTCCCTGACTTACTGGCTCTACATATGCACAGTGCTGGTAACAGAGCATAATGATGAAATAACTGGTAATATTTTTCTCACAAGTTATAAAAATATTTTATTTGGATTTTGTGAATTTGCCAGAAAGTCAAAGACAGTTGCTTATATTATACTCAAAATTTTCTCTATGACCCTTTTTAGTTTTGTGATCGCTGAAGCAGATGTCAGATGGCATTATCATCTCAGAGTGTTGGTTCTGAACGATTTAATATAGGTTGATAAGCTGGAGCCCCACAACAGCAACCCATAAAGCACAGGTGTTCCCCTTGAAACAGTACGGTCTTCTAGCAGCCACTGTTTGCAAGGCTTTAATAAGTATTAACTTTGGAATTGAAAGGTGAGGGCAGTAAAAGCAAAGTTAAGCCTTGAAATAAAGATCTGTTTGAAATCAAAGGGTTTCTCGTGGACCAAATGGCATGGATACAGATGTGTGTCTCCTTCTGAGGCCCTGTTTATGCTGTCTTCGTGTGGAAAACGTGTCCTAAACCTTCTTGGCAGCCAGCCTAATAGAAGCTGGGGCTCAGGTGGAGCAACCATCTGTTTTACCAGTAGCTGATCTCAGATTGACATTCTTCTGAGGTGAAGCCCCAAGCAGTCGTGATGCTGCAAAACTACTCAACTCTCTTATTTCAGATTTTTGGGCAGAGAGAGAAATACCATTTCTCTGTAAGAGCCTGTATTTAAGTTGAAATGTAGCCTTAATGTCTGTCTTGGAAAGATCATACCTTCTTAAATACGGTTCTATCCAATTCAAACTCTGCATTGTAGAGTTTGGCAGCAGAACCCCTCCTGGGGCTTGAAGGCTTTGCAGATTCAGAACTTGCTACCTGTTCCATGGGGAGGTTTTCAGCCAGGAGAGACATGGATGTTTAATGTTGTCCTTGGCTGACTGTGGTACTAACCCCCCTCTCCAGGAGAAGGTCAAAAAGCAAGTCAGGCAGCACAGAAAAGATGGGGGTACGAGCACAGGGACAGCACCTGGATGCAGCTAGGATGGAATTCATGATAGAGGAGGAAGGTGGGACTCAACCTGATAGTGATAATTTGCATCCCCCCCTTTTTAAATCTTCATCTAAATCAAACCTTACAAACCTTACAAACCTTACAAACCAAACAAAATTCTGCTTTGCAATCACTTTTAAAGATGGCAGCATTCCTTCATTACCACAACCCGAGCCTCGGGGTCAGCCCGTGGCCCAGTCTGTCCAAACCAAGGGACATTATGAGTCTCACTGATCCTAGTTCTTCATATTCACTTTGTAAATTCAGAGTAGGAATTAGGAAAGAAAAAGATTGCGTTCTGGGTAAGGATGGCTGAAAAGGCCTGCTTTAGAACCTCGCTTTATCTTGGACCACCTGCCAGGTGCTTATTGAATCCCAGAGATAGGCCCTACCAGATGAGGGCGGGCTGTGGCAACAGCACCACTGTGCCTATTAAGGGGGGCATCCAGAGAGGTGCTCCCTACCATGGCTCAGACTTGACAAAGAGATGGCACCGGATCTTTGCACAGTAGCTCCCATGTGGCCACTTCTACTGGGGTTGGGGAGCATGACCTCTTAGGATCCTGCAAGAGTCGGCCCAAAGAAGGATGTGCCCCAACCAGCGATTATAGTGAGTACAGCCATTTGCTCTATAACATGGCATATGCGTTCCTAAAAAAATAATGTATGGTGGAATTTTCACTCCAAAAATAACAGGGCTTATGAGAAAGAGCTGGGGCAGGAAACTCAAACCTTGTACTGTCTTGTGATAAAATTACCACAGTTTTAAACATAAGTTCCTAATAAACATTATAGTAAATATAGAATGTTGTTTTGAGGGGCGCCTGGGTGGTTCAGTCGGTTAAGCGTCTGCCTTTGGCTCAAGTCATGATCTCGGGGTTCTGGGATCAAGTCGTGTGTTGAGGCTCCTGCTGAGCGGGAAGCCTGCCTCTCCCTCAGCCCGCCCACCCACTGCTTGTGCTCACAAATAAAATCTTTAAAAAAAGGAACATTGTTTTGACAAGACATGAAATTTGCTTAGTGGAGGTGTTTATAGTGAGGAGTTGTGGCTTTTGAACTACGGAAAATACATAAAAGGAAGATTCAAGTTTTTTGAATGAAATGAGATACCAGATGGTAGACGCCTGTGGTTTTTTTCCTGGTTTTCATTCCCCTAAATTAGCTTAAAACAGAAATCAACTTTTCTTGTTTTGTTAGTTTCCCCCTCTCCTCAAGAAGCTGTACAGCCCCAAAGGAGATGAGATGACACCAAGTGCTGTCATGCTGCATCAGATTTGGGGTTATCTTCAACTCATGGCAAATGAGTGCTTTTCAGTGTTCAGTTGCCCAGGAAACAGGTGATTCTTGGGAAGTTAAGATTAAGCTCTTGTGGGGATCCCTGGGTGGCTCAGCAGTTTGGCGCCTGCCTTTGGCCCAGGGTGCGATCCTGGAGACCCGAGATCAAGTCCCACATCGGGCTCCCTGCATGGAGCCTGCTTCTCCCTCTGCCTGTGTCTCTGCCTCTCTCTCTGTGTCTTTCAAGAATAAATAAAATCTTAAAAAAAAAATTAAAGCTCTTCTTGTTTTCAGTGTTGTCTCCTGTGTCCCCCAGTGTGCTCACTGAAGGCCGACTGACTACAGCAATAGAACACTTCCTCTTGTTTCAGGGCTTTGCAGTCCTGAAGGCTTTTTCTTTTTTTCTTTGCTATTTCTTACTAGGACACTCGCCTGCGTTTTACTGAGAAAATGCAGTAGGCAATGCTATGCACTTGGGGAAAACTGAGAGAGGTGTTTCATATTATTCTACCGTAGCTCATTATGTGCAGCTGGATGGTGTTTTTCATATTTACCTGATGTTAATAGTGCGAAACTGCATATGAGCAAATATAATTTTAGTTTCAGTGATTAGATTCCTTGTTTATCTGCAGTAATTTGCACATTACAGGTACACATAGCTATTAGAGATACACACACACACATAGTTGTCTTTCCTTCCCACAGGGTTTTTTTTTTTTTTTAAGGTTTTTAATTTATTTATTCATAAGAGACACAAAGAGAGGCAGAGAGGCAAAGACAGGAGAAGCAGGCTCCATGCAAGGAGCCTGATATGGGACTCGATCCAGGGACTCTGGGATTATACCCTGAGCCAAAGGCAGACACTCAACCACTGAGCCCCCCAAGCATCCCTCTTCCCATAGGACTTTTGAAATAATTAAGGTTTCCTTCTTTTTCTCTAAGAACTCTTATTTTTTTTAAAGTTCTCTTTTGTTTCTTCTATTCATTTCATTCAGGACTTCAATAGGAGCTACGATGCCAATAGTCTGGCTTGTCTTCCTCCCTGAGGTTACTGGGTCCCCTACAGTGAGTTGGGATTTTTGTTTGGCTACTTGTGGTTGTGCTTCCTTAGGATATGTACAGGTCAGGCTGTTAGAGCCTCGAGCCCACGGCAAAAGGGCAAGCAGAGCAAGGTCTAATAGATTCTGCTTCAGAAGGCCATTTGCTGAGTGCAAAAGCCTCTCTGCTCTGGTTCTCTCCATATGCAAAATGGAGTTAGCGGCTAACAGGAAGGAGGAGCAACTCAGTCCACCGGTATAGCCTTTGTTGAGGTCTCTCTGCTTCCACGCGGGGCGCTCTCTCAGCAAGTGAGAGTGAGGCTTAGGGTGATCAGTGTCCATATCCTTACTGATTATTAATATGAGGATAACTGGGCTCGACGTTATCATAGAGCATGTTGCTATGATCTTCATTTCTTCAATTCTTGCAGTTTTGTTAGGAACCAGGGCTTTCTTCAGTGAGCCTTTCTCAACCAAGAAATATGTGCCAGGCATTGTTTTAGGTGTTCAGGATGCACCAAATTTCGTCTCTATTAAAGCTACTGCAGCAGGAGCTGGAGGCTTATTTCATATTGACTCACACCTACAGTCACCACATCACAGGGAAGGGGTGGGGGTGGATTTTCCTTTTGGTCCAAGTTTAAAATATAACTGCCACTTCCTTGTGAATGGTAGCTGTGGAACCATCAGGGTATGCTTGCTGTATTATAGGATTTGTGAGGGATGCCTGGGTGGCTCAGCAGTTGAGCCTTTGGCCCAGGGCGTGATCCTAGGATCCAGGATCGAGTTCCACATCAGGCTTCTTGCAGGGAGCCTGCTTCTCCCTCAGCCTATGTCTCTGCTTCTCTCTCTCTCTCTCGCTGTGTCTCTCATGAATAAATAAATAAAATAATAAAAAAAAAAAAAAAGAATTTGTGATACATCAACATAAACACTCACTTCTTCTCCAGCTAGCAGTGGCCAAGTCCATGGGCCTTTGGACCAGGCTGCCTGGACTCAAATCCTGAGGACCACTCAGCAGTTCAGTTCTGTGACCCTGGTCAGGTACCTCACTGCTACTTCATCTGTTTTTAACAGGGAGGATTACATTATGTACATTATAGGGTTGCTGTATGGATTAAATGAATTTATATAAAGCTGTTGTGTTTGGTACTTCGGCAGATGCTTACTAGAGATACTTCATCTTTAATTTTAGTTACCGCTCTCCCCTACACATACTTACATCACAGCTCATACACAGTTCATATCCACACGTCTGACCCCCAACTGCACTAATTTTTTTTTTTTAAAGATTTTATTTATTCATTCACGAGAGACCCACAGAGACAGAGAGAAAGGCAGAGACACAGGCAGTGAGAGAAGCAGGCTCCATGCAGGGAGCCCGACATGGGACTTGATCCCAGGTCTCCAGGATCACGCCCTGGGCCGGAAGGGGGTGCTAAACCGCTGAGCCACCCAGGCTGCCCCCAAGTGCACTTATTCACATGTCCATCTACAGCTCCTTTCCACTCGGCAGAAGACTGTATGCTCTTTGGTGTGGCAAGAGGTGCTGGGGAAGACACATGTGATTTCTGTATTCCCAACACCTGGCACTGCCTGACAAATACAGGTTTGCTGAATGAATGGGAAAGGTGGTCTGAAACCTACTCCTTGAATGGCTCCGGCAAGAGAAGAAAAACAAACTTCCACAAAAATGCCCAAATACGAGCATCAGCATCTTAATTTCTAAAGAAGAGATTCTGCTAGGGATATTTATCTCAGTAGCTCAATTTAAGTCCCCAGCAAAAAAGTGATTAGGAGCCAATGGGAGAAGACATGAAGACATAGTGCAAGGATCTGCAAATGGCACCACAGGCAGGGCAGTGAGATTTCTGGGGAGCAGACAGACATTATTTTGGTGTCATGGAGACCAAGAGGCTATATGGCAAAAAGGGGACTGTACTTTGTAAATACCTCAGGGCAAACTTTACCCTTCTGAGCTGGAAGGATGAATGTAGGATGGGAGGTTAATAAAATAATCATTGAAAGGAAAAGTGAAGATAGGGCTTTTTTTCCCCAGGGGCCAGAATACTGATTGAGGAACCTGAGGGAATCTATGTGGGATATGCACATGTTGGCAACTTAATTGCAGTGCTACCTAGGGTTTGTTTTTTCGTTAAATGACAAATCGAACGGTTAAACAAGAAAGCAATTTTATTCTTATGATCACTTACAACACTCAAATTGGACTACATAATAGAATAATCATATAAAATAATGTATTTTATTGCAATTTCCTATTGAAGGAGTATCCCCTTCTGACCTTTGTCCACAAGCTTTCAGTGTCCATGACAAGTTCCTTGTCAAAATGCAGTGGATGTCTCACTCTGCTTGTAGCTTGGGAGAGACTCATTAAGAAGCTCCAGTCACCACATGGCTATTTCCCGCCATTTTCATTCTCCTAGAGTCGATAATCTTCAGGTCTGAAAGACAAAATCAACATTTATTTATGAATCATCATATCATTTTCTCCTGCCTGATGAAAGAAGGCTTATTTTTCAATTTAAAATGAAAGTAACAGGAATCCCTGGATGGCTCAGCGGTTTAGCATCTGCCTTTGGCCCAGGGCGTGATCCTGGAGTCCCGGGATCAAGTCCCACATCAGGCTCCCTGCATGGAGCCTGCTTCTCCCTCTGCCTGTGTCTCTGCCTCTCTCTCTCTCTTTCATGAGTAAATAAAATAAAATCTTAAAAAAAAAAATGAAAGTAACTGTTTGAGAAATTATCTACAAATGTTAGATTGTTGGTGAAAAACACTAAAGCCAAATCATCATGAAGCAACAATTCCCCAACTCTTTTGAGAGCATAAATGTAGGCTGCCTGTGCCTATGCATGAATCAACTTAAAAACTTGAATTCAATTTCTGTTGAAATTTAAATATACTTTCTTAAAGACCTTTTCACAGAAAGGACGGTTATGATCTTTAAAAATGCATATAAGTATATGGATTTACCTAATCAAGATGATTTTTGAATGAGTAATTTCTCTATTTATATTATATATATATGAAAGATTTTATTTATTTATTCATGAAAGACAGAGAGAGAGAGAGAGAGAGAGAGAGAGAGAGGCAGAGACACAGGTAGAGGGAGAAGCAGACTCCCCGTGGGGAGCCCAATGCAGGACTCAATCCCAGGACCCCAGGATCATGACCTGAGCCAAAGGCATATGCTCAATGGCTGAGCCACCCAGGTGTCCCCCTATTTATATTATTTTATTATGCTACATTTTTCATTATGATACATATACAAAATAAAACACCAAGCCTTTGCTATTTTAATTATATACAAACTGGCCTTTTCCTCATTCATGCATTTATAGGATTAATCATATCTGAAAGTTACTTCCAGTAGTAAACTAAAAAAAAAAAACAAAAAAACACTTTTTTTAGGGCAATGTTCAATCATAACAAGTGGAGAAAATGAATAGGAAATAACAAAATGCAAAAAATGTTAAAGTGTCCTTTTATTTTTTCCATAGGTGTATTTGTAGGTTTTGAGCTCACATGGAATTTTCAGAAGTTCCTAATCCGTAAACTAAATAGATATTTTTGAAACAGCTGTAAAAATATTAGATAGTTTGAGTTCCTTTAGAAAACAGATGAACTCTGTTTGCCCCGAAATAACTTATCTAGTCTCTTTCTACATTTACAGCATGTTTTCTTAAACAAAATACTCACAAGATACCAGATTGCTCAGCTATGAAGACCAAGAGTCTAGTGGCTGAGTAAATAAACTACATTACAATTTAAAGTTATTATTTAGCTCTGAGGAACACAGGCACTGATCTGGGAAACCAGCCAAATATGCTTCACCATATCAGCCATTCTATGACAACAAGAAGAGAAACTGCAGAAATTTGTCACTGTTTTTGAAATCTCCTTCCAAACGTAAAAACTGCATCCAAAGTCTAGGAAATAACAGCGCAGCATGGTCCGAGAGCTGAACCACGCTCTTTGGAGCGTGGCTCCAAAGGGCATCCTTTTCATCCTTCTCTGCATAACAGCAGTTCAAGAAACTACTTATTCTCCTATCCAGCTGGTTCATATAATTAATGACTAATGGGTGGTGGTGATGCTCTCAGAAAGAAATCTTCTAAGCTAAGGTCCTAACAAGGAGTCTCTGCAATTCCACTCAATAAAACTAAACATGATTAGTCATAGTCTAGTTGTTTCTAAAAATGATTAAGTAACAATGAGATGACAAAAGGACCTTTTAGTGGGATTTATAAGTAAAATTGGAAATGTGTATGAAGGGTGTAATCTGTAAGTATGTAGGTAGTGACCTGAAAGCTATGGGGGGCAGGTGGCTAATAAAGACAAATTTGTTTCAAGAGGATTTTTTTGGTGGGAAGTGAGGAGGCTATAGCAGTGATGAGTGAGAAGAAAGGACAGGTTCAGGATTTAAGAGGCAGAAAGTGCCATGTTGGTGGGGAGAGGGTGAGAAGGAGAGAGAGAGAGGACTAGGGAGCTGGAGGAAAGAGCTACTAAAAAATGATTCCGGGATGATGCCTGATTTTCAGCTGGAAGACCTCCATGAATGCCAATGCTACTGATCTTTTCAGGATAGGGAATACAGGCAGAGGAACAGACTGGAAGGGAAGGATCTTGGTTTTTGAATATGTTGAGGTCTGGACATGACAGGTAGCTAGCAATTAAGATTTGGAGTTTAGGAGAAAGGGGGCAAAGGGGAAGACATGTCAGAGTCTCTACCTTCTTTTCCATCCCACTTCTACATGTCAGGTGGCCCTGCCTAAAAAAATCCTCAGTAGTCCTCCACTGCTTTGTCAAAATACAAACACCCTGGAAATCAATATATAACCCTCCATGACATGGTCTCAGCTAACATTTCTGAGTTACTTTTTCTACAGCGCATCTTTTTACATATTGGTCCCATTAGAATACTTGCTATTTTGGGGGGTTTCTCTTGAAGATTTTATTTCAGAGAGAGAGAGAGCGTATGCGTGTGTGCATACACACACACACACACACACAAGCATGGGGGTGAGGGGAAAGGGAGAAGCAGACTCCCCGCTGAGCAGAGGGCCCACTGCAGGGCTAGATCCCAGGACCCTAGGATAATGACCTGAGTGGAAGGCACATGCTTAACCCCCTGAGCCACCCAGGTGCCCTTGCACTACTTGCTATTACTCAGATAAAAACTTCCCCAACTCTGGACTTGGGTACTTGAGCTTTTCTCTGCCTGGCAGACTTGACTAACCCTTCAAATTCTACTAATCACATAATCTGGGAAGCCCTCCACAACCTTTCTTTCTAACTTAGGGCTCCTCTTTCTGAGATTGCCAAAGAATATCATGCACACCTCTATTTCCATGTTTCTCAAATTATACTTGTCTTTACTTATGCAAATATTATTTATGTAAGATGTGCGGAATGCTTATTAGATGCCACAAAGTATACTATTTCACATGTATTATTTCATTTTATTCTTTTAATTACATTGTGAGAAAGACAATGTTATCAATCCCATTTTATGGAGGACAATACTGAGGCTCAGAGAAGCTGGTAACTGCCCTAAGGATACACAGTTAGGAAGTAGGTAGTAGGGTCCTAGTGCAGACTTTCTGACTGCAAGTGCCTACATGTACCATTTTATTCTTTTTTATTTATTTATTTTATTTTATTTTTTTTTTTTCCATTTTATTCTACGTGACTTCTTTTAGGCTGTTGGTTCCTTTGAAGGCAAGGTCCCAATATAACTGCATTTATGCTTTCAGCAATTAGCATGGTGCCGAGCATGTAGTGGATACCTGTAAGATATGTCATTACAGTACAGTGGCTGCCTTCAAAATGCCATTTTGTTTTACAAACTCATCCTTTTTTTTTTTTACTGAACTTAACAGGCTCTTTATTGGATGGGTAAATAGCTTCCAGAAAGGGAAGACAGTATCTTAGCCAAGGGACTAGGTACTTTAGATGCTGGCTGGCATAGCCATGAACATCAACTTATAATGGAGGCAATTAATGATATTTCATGGTGTTCAGGAGGTACTCCCGTGGGGAAAAGTGAGGTCTTTACACCAAATACCTTTTATTCCTCCAAGCATGTGCGTGTACACACACATACACACGAAAGCAGGCACAGCATACAATGCATTTACACTGCTTACCTTCTTCCACTAAAAGAAATTCAAAGTAAGAAAGGGGAGGGCAGGTGCTTCTCAAATGTCAGTGGCTATACATATCACTTGGGCTCTTGTGAAACTGCAGATTCAGATTCAGTTAATTTGTAGAGGGGCTCATGATTCTACATTTCTAACAAGCTCCCATGTGATGCAATGCTGCTCCATGGACCACATGATGACTTAGCCAGGGTTCACCTTAGACCTCATACAGAGCTATTCATAAGACAGAGGGGTTGACTACTTGAAGATGCTAAAAAAGGAAATGAAGTAAATTTTTTTTTTTGAAGTAAATTTCTAAAACTATGCTGTGCCTAAGAGAAGGTAACATACCTCTTCCTTAGCTAGAGGTGATTCCATTTGCTATACAGTATCCTTTTTAGCTCTTTACCCACGAGAGAACTTTATTAACAGGCAGTTTTATGCTTTTCTGATACAATAATAATTTTACATTATGATAATATGTACTGAGGCTGGATACTGGAATTCCTTTGGTATCTATCACCAAAGAAAGATTAAATTATAGTCCATGTAGTTTTAGTGAGTTAAATGTTATATTTGGTTCTTTAAACATTGCTAATCTACATATGGCAACATTGTATTATCAGAATTAAATTCTTGAATTATGTTGTTTACATACTTACCCTACATTTTTTTTTTAAGAAAGGTTTTATTTATTTATTCATGAGAGACACACAGAGAGAAGCAGAGACACAGAGGGAGAAGCAGACTCACTGCAGGAAACCCAATGAGGGACTTGATCCCTGGACCCGGGATCACTCCCTGAGCTAAAGGCAGACGCTCAACCATTGAGCCAGCCAGGTGTCCTGCTACCTTTTTCCTTTTTAAGATTTTATTTACTTGAGAGAGAGCATGCATGCACGAGTGGGAGGGAGAGACAGAGGGAGAAGGAAAAGAAGCAGACTCCTCACTGAGCAGGGAACATGGATTTGAGGCTCAATGTTGAACCCTGGGATCATGACTTGAGCCAAAGGCAGATGCTTAACCAACTGGGCCACAGAAGTGCCCCTACCCTACTTTATGTGTAGATCTACCTCATCTACTTACTAGATTAAATAATTTTTAAAAGCAAGACACCTGGCATCTAGCTTATTGCTTTTCACAGTATGGATGCTTAAATGTTGTTTGAAACCTTAATGTACCAAAATGAAATGGCTTAATCCTTTGCTAGAAGGATGATGAGTGAATTTATATTCTATATTTGTCTGCTTAGTTCTTTTCACTGTTTCAGTGCAAAAAAAAAAATCATGAAGTCCTAATATAAAAGATAATATTCTATAAGGTTGATATTTTTGTAAATGACACTATTCTAAAATAATCTCAGGAAATCTTTGAAGAGACATTTCAAGTGCTGTTACAGAAAGCTAATCTCTATTAGTTTTTTTTATAGAAACATATTCCTTGACAGAAACAAGTTATATTTTAACAAAATTACCATAATCTTTTCTTTATATGTGTAATATAAATAATTCACAACTAAATATATCAGAGTTACACTAAAATATGGACTATTAAGAAAAACTGTATTAAAAAAAGAAAAACTCTATTTTAGCTATAACTATTAAGCAAGATTTAGAAAGCAAAGACCAGGATCCCTGGGTGGCGCAGCGGTTTGGCACCTGCCTTTGGCCCAGGGCGCGATCCTGGAGACCCGGGATCGAATCCCACGTCGGGCTCCCGGTGTATGGAGCCTGCTTCTCCCTCTGCCTATGTCTCTGCCTCTCTCTCTCTCTTTCTCTCTCTGTGACTATCATAAATAAATAAAAATTAAAAAAAAATAAATAAAAAGCAAAGACCAAAATATGAATTTACCATACTTCTCACCCCCCCTTTTTAAAAAGATCTTATTTATTTATTCATGAGACACAGAGAGAGAGGGGGGGGGGGGGCAGAGACACAGGCAGAGGGAGAAGCAGGCTCCATGCAGGGAGCCTGATGTGGGACTCGATCCCAGGATTCCAGGATCACGCCCTGGGCCGAAGGCAGGCGCTCAACCTCTGAGCCACCCAGGCGTCCCTACCATACTTCCTGAATTAAAAGTCAATTCCTCTTTCATGGAGATAAGATTCCACTCATTTATTCATTCAACAAAGATTACTGAGTGTCATGTCTAACTGTGGGGACTGGAAACACAGCAGTAAGCAAGACCGGGTTCTGTCTTTAGACAGTATATTTCTTTGACAGAGATACACATACAGATGTACACACTCATACACAGACACAATATGTACACTTTGACCTCTGAGGTGAGAGCTAAAAGTGTTAAACTTTCATATATATATACTCAGGGTAATATGGGAGATTAATGAATCTTCAAAGAATTAGCCAATATAAGACTTTCTTTTCTTCTAAATTGTGCTAAAATTACATAGCTACTAAATGTTCTATAGCGACAGTTCATTTTGCACTTAATACTTGTCACTAGCAGAAAACTGCCTTCAAATACTACAGCTTAAAAAAAAAATCCCCTTTTCAATGAGGAAACAATTGACAAAAAGGGCTGTCGGAACTATAGAAAGTATTCTGTGATACTTGTGACTGCTAAGAAACTTGAAAGTTAAAATCCTACCACATCTCACAAAATTCTCTATTTTCTATAGCAAATCCTTTACTACTGAAATCGCTATGCAAAATGCTGCCACTCATTAAAATGAAACAAGTACATCTTAGAAATTCAGAGATAAAATTCAGGACAAAAACTGACAGAAGCCAACACATTTAAATTAGTTTGAAAATGGGGACATTTCTATAAAAGAATTTATCTTTTGACTTCATGAAAAATCTTTAGGGATTTTATAGTTTTCATTGTAAAATGCTGGGACAAATCCATTTGGTTTGTGAATAAATGAAATATGTGAATAAATGAAATATTGTTTACGTGATGGTTCAGTGAGACACTTAGTATTATTTATCTCATTAAGATAAGTTATTTTCCAGAAGAAAAAAGCATTTGAATTTCAGTTGTAAATTCATGAAATCGGGTATAAACTTAAGTGTAAGAAATCTCAAAAATATTTTATTGTCCCTTAGGTCTTATGTCTTTTCACTCATAAATAGTATTTGTCAGTATAATGCTTACTCCAACAAAATATTTAAAAGATAAGAATAAAATATGGACAGTGGAGTAATCTTAACAATAAAATATCAATTTGATTGAGTTTTAAGTCTCTCAATAATAGTCTGATGAAACTGTTTAGAATAAACAATCACAGGAAATCTGGTGACACTGCATAGTCCTTGAACTAAAATTCTTTGAACTAAAGATGTTAGCTATACAGAAAATAGTGAGTCAGAATAATGGTGCCTCTCTACTCATTTTTCTAGGTATTGTACCATATACCAAATCCTGATTAGAAAAACTTCAATGGTGCTTTAAAAACCAACTAAATTAATAGAATTGTTAAAAATTTTAAATCAACTTACTGCTTTTTTCAGTTAAGATAAATAGGAATTGCTGTTCCATTCAACTATCATTTTTAGGTCATAAGCTCTATTGGCTTGGAATGATTTGATTTGATTGCTCAAGTTGAGATTCTTTTTAATTTTAACAACCAGTCCTAATCTGTTCATATCCAAAAGAACAGTAAAGTTTAGAAGGTCTAATTTGAGCAAAATGCAGCACTGGAAATACTGAGGTCTACAGTTTATGCCAGTGCTGAGCTGGTTGAAATAATGGGAAAATTGGAATGTAACCCTGCTCCTGAAGTCCAGCTAATAACTTTTGCCTGTGAAGAGCAGCAAATTAAGTTAAATCTTGTAGGAAAATGCCATATGACAGACTAGCATAAAATTATGGAAAATCTTGAAGATGTCCAGATCCTAATTCCTTATGGGTTTTTGAAAAGGTAAAAATCCTCCTTTATGGTCTTTCAATAAATTAAGCATCTAATGTGAATGAAGCACATTTTACAATTTAAAAGGCATAGGTAAAAATATAATTTTCTGGGTATTAATTTTACTAAACCTGAAAATCTGTAGATTTTTACAATTCATAGGTTTCAAATCAGAGGGCATGTGTAAGTTTAAATCATTGCTCTCGAGCTACAGACGAGACGAGACAGGATGCTCACCACGGCCCTTTCCCAGGCTAATGTCCTCACACTTGTGTTCCTTTTCCAGGGCTAGAGGCATCCAGCCTGATGAAATACTCTAAATCGAATCCTGCTTTCAGGAAAGACGATTCAGGGCCAGTAACGACTGTCCTCCTATCTCCCCACTTTCATCCTTGCCATTCACTTCTTTGCAGGCACACTTCTAATAGCACAGTCTGTAGAGGGCATTAACCCCTGGGTAAATGAGTTTTCATTATAAACATCTCTTTTCAAGATTTATTGATGCTGAACTTTCCACACGTAGTGTCTATACACAGGTGAGGGTTTTGTTTAAAATAAAGCATTACTGACTTAATGAGTGAGGAATACAGAAATACATTTCTTTTTTGGTATTGTTTCATCACTTACTCTGTGGATTATGTGAAGCAACTCAAGTTGAAATTTTCCACATACCTTGTTTTTCCTAAGAAAAGCTCTCCCACAGAATTTTGTAAAAATGAAATAAAAAAGTTTAAAATGATCAAGTTTTATTTTTATCCTACATAATGAAAAGTTTCCATTACAGTGATAGCATTATAATTTCTATGATTACTGTGGTTTTGTAATGTTTTGGCAAAACTACAATGATTATGGAAATAATTATTGACAGCATTAAAATAAGTTGACCATTTGAAAGCTGTAATTCCAGGCAAATGCACTGTGAGGGAAAAACAGTGCTGTTGCTTTTTATTTGACAAATTCTCAGTGCATATTCTACAATCACCACTTGCACATGGCAACCACACATTTATTTTGTACCATCAAGAAACAAAACAGCTTTGTAAGATATTCTAACACAATCTATGTATGCATGAGCTATAAAAATATTAATACACCAAGTATATCCACTAATTTAAGAAGTGAAGTTTATAGGCAATACTTCTTATACAAGAAAATGATTTTTAATTATTAAAAAAATTCAGCTTTCTCATAAATGTTTCTTTTCTTCCTAACATTGTTTTAAAAATGACTATACAACCAGCATAATATCTGCATAAACTGAAATTAGGCCTGAGAGAACATAACTTTCCTAAGTGATTTAAAATAATTTAAATGAAATCCCAATAACAGAGCTTTTAATTAAAACAATTTGTCAATCACCTACTGGGTTCAATGGGTTTAGACTATTATTACTGTTTGTTTCTTAAAAGCTTTGGTCTCTAACAGAAGAGCTAATAAACCTATATTTAACCAAAATCTAATAACAGTTCCAATTTTAAAACGTACATTTCTATACTGTAAACATATATAAAATTTTATTACTAGGGAAACAAAAACCAAAGCAAGCTATTACTGTGTCTATTGATTTAGGTGCAACCCAGGTACATCTGTTTCAATCAAGTCTCTGCAGATTCACCATCAGATCTATCTTGACTAAATTCCAATTACTACATTCCAAAAGAAGATTATATTGTTGGCTTAGCTATTTTGGGTGGAATGAGAGCAGCCGCCTTCTCCAAAAGGAGAAAAAAAAAATTTTCTCATGACAGCAAATCTAACAGTAATGAGAAATCCCATTTTCTTTTTTTAAAGATTTTATTTATTTATTTGAGAGAGAGGAGAAGTGAGCAAGCGTGGGGCGGGGGTGGGGGAGCAGGGAGAGAGGGAGATGCAGGCTCCTTGCTCAGGGAGCCCAAAGTGGGGCTTGATCCCAAAACCTGAAATCATGACCTGAGCTGAAGGCAGACACTTAACCAACTGAGTTACCCAGGCACCCCAAGAAATCCCATTTTCAATGGGTTACACTGCATAGTGTGTTACATATTTTATTTTTTACTCTAATGTCTATAATATTTAATATTAGAACTTTATAAAATGGCAACTAAAATGCCAACGTTCATTAAAGTGGTCACTAGTCACATGAGGCTACTGAAACTTAACTTAATTAAAATTACATAAAATAAAAGTTCAGTTTCTCAGTCACACTAGCCACAGCATAAGTACTCAAGACCCACATGTGGTCAGGAGCTACTGTATTAGATAGCTCTGATAGAGAGTTTTTTCATCATGTGGGAAGTTCTATTAGACAGCCCTGAATCAAAAGATTATTCATTTCTCAGACATAAGCTTTTGGCCAATCCAAAAATGCTTTTTTTTTTTTTTTTTTTTTTTTTTTTACTGGTTCTATGCATTCCACGGTAATAAAAACTAACTGGACTTAATGTCAGCTCCAATGTGCAGAAATAAAATGTCGAATGATTTATGTTAAATAACTGGTATACCTATATCATGAGATATCCTTAAATTGTTATGTCTAAGTGTATAGCCACATTATTATCTTGGGAACACAAACTGACACAAGTTGCATGGCTGCTTGTAAGGAAAGATCATATTTTAGCAGAGCATAAAAAGGAAAGGCTGGTGCCTTAATGCATATTCCTGTCAGAGGGAAATTTGGAATGAAAAGAAATGGCAGGGAAATAAATCCCCAGAGCAGTAACTCAAAAATGCATCAAGTTACTTGAAGTTTCTCTAAAAATTTCCTTAAAAATAATTATAGAGGGATCCCTGGGTGGCTCAGCGGTTGGGCGTCTGCCTTTAACTCAGGGCGTGATCCTGGAGTCCGGGGATCAAGTCCTGCATCAGATTCCCTGCATGGAGCCTGCTTCTCCCTCTGTCTGTGTCTCTGCTTCTCTTTCTCTCTGTGTTTCTCATGAATAAATGAATAAAATCTTAAAAAAAACAATAACTATGGAAAGCCCTTCCTAATTCCATTAATATAATAAAGGCACTCAGTCACCTTCTAATTCGTTTTAAACAAACCAAATCACTTAGTATAATGAGCAGTTTGATCAGTATTCTTTATTCATGATGTATATACAACTCTAACTGCATAATCTATGTTTGGTCACATATTTGATTAAACAGCACTTTGGTATTTCAAGTTAAAAACAAAGTACCATATAGCCCTCTTGGTTAGGAATATGAATTCATTTATGATGGTGTTTCTATTAAAAAAAAATCAGATATGACATTCTTAGATTTCCAGAACTTCATACAGCATGGTAACCTACCAAAACTCAGACTACTTAAAATACTACTTAAAATATTTTGCTTTTTAAAGCGAAATATCTAAAATAAATAAATAAAAAATAAAAAAATAAAGTGAAATATCTGAGAACTACATGACTTAAGTACATTTATATAAGATGCTACAAAAGGCAACAAGAGGCAGTCAGGCAAAGTGGCTAGGACCACAACTCAGGAGCCAGTCAACTTAGGTTTGAATCACTAACCCACCACTTACAATTATGTGATCTTAGTCAAATTACTTTTCTTTCTGTGCCTGTATTTCCTTTTTTATGAAAAAATGGGGATAAAAATAAAAGACACAGACACACAACATAAACACAAAAAACACACCAAAATGTTAACTTCAGTGAGATTATTTACTCTAAGTTTGTATCTTGTTCATAGTTTCTACAATGAACATTTAATACTTTTTTAAAAAAGATGTATTTATTTTAAAGGGAGGGAGGTTGGGAGGGAGGGAGAGAAGGAAAGAGATCAGAGAGGGGCAGAGGGAGAAAGTAAATCTCAGGCAGATTCCCCGCTGAGCATGGAGCCTGATAATGAAATGGGGCTCAATCTCATGACCCTGAGCTGAAACCAAGAGTTGGATGCATAACTAACTCGGCTATCCAGGCACCCTAAACATTTAATAATTTTTATTTTTTACTTTTAAAAAAGATTTTCTTAGAGAACACAAGCAGTGGAAAGGGCAGGGGCAGAGGGAGGGAGAAGCAGACTCCCCACTGAGCAGGGAGCACGGACTCAGGGCTCAATGTCAGGACCCTAGATCATGATTGGAATGGAAGACAGATGCCCAACCTACTAAGCTACCTAGGACTCCCATTTAATACTTTTTAAATCCCCAAAAGTGAAAGTTTTTAATTGAATGCTTGAGCTTGAAGTCTATATTATGTGAATTCTTAGTAAGTGAAAGATTCCAAAGTGGTAAACTTAAGTTAATAAATGTTTTTCATAAACTAGAGATTAATTTCAATTTGTAGCCAAATTCTCTTTAAAAGGATTAAAAAAAAATGTTTACATCTTCCTAAAAACATGTTCTATATATGTGGGTTCAGTTGTAAAGATAAATATAAGTACTATGTAGATTAAGTAGGAAAAGGCACATAGAATATGTCTGGAATAAATGACCATGTAAGTCTCCAAAAACAAGTTAAATTAAAATGATTTTTCTAAAATATAAAATTTGTCCAAGTACAGAGTCTCATGTCTCAGATGTCAAAGTAGAGAGAAATGGAAAGATCATAACATGTAAAACAAACTGTAAAACCTTTTATTTTCACATACTACTGATTTATCTAAATAAAGCACTACATAATCTGGGTGAAAAAATGAATTTAAATAAAAAGAATTTAAAATAGACTCAGGTTTTGACAAGAAGGCAAACTATTAAATAGGCATTTAAAAAGGTCAAAAGAGACACAATCACCCCTCCCCCCAACTAAACTTAGTTGTTAGAATCAAATCACATCACATAATGTATAGTTTCTTGGTCATTGTCAAGCAATGAAAACCAGAACCTAAGGAATGATGGAGAATGCACTTCTTTATTTTTAGAGAAAAACACTTATCATGAGGATGTATCCTGGTAACTAGCTGGTATTAATATTAGACACCATAAAATCAATTTTTTCAATTTTTCACGTTTTTTTTCCCACGTAGTTTAATTGCTCATTTAATATCAACTGAAATTGATAACTCAGATGATACAGTGAACAGAAACAAAACTGTTTTTAAATCTAGTCAATTTCAATGATCCTAGCAAGAAGACCTAGTATTAAATTGGAGCATATTATTACCTTCACTTCATATCTTCTAGAGATTCTTTCTTAACATCATTTATAAAAGCTGATAAAGGATATTTGCTTTTCTTCATTTATTCATTCAATAAGTATTTTCTGAGTGCCTACTCAATGTGTCAGATGCTATGCTGGGGTAAATAAGACAACATGGAGTTCCCCCATGGAGTCAAGTTAGAGAAAGATATTAAACAAAAAATCACACATATATTAAATTACATTAGAATAAATACAATAAATGAAAAGGAAAGTGTAAAAAGAGACCCTAAAAAGGGGGCCTAACCCAGTTCATGGGATTATAGGAAGGACTTCTGGAGGAAGTTACATGTAAATGCTTCACCATCTGTACATCCAGGACATCTATCCAAAGATCTAGCACATAGCATAAACTCAAAAGTTTGTGCAGCTGAATTAAATATTGTTTTTTTTTTTTAAATTTTATTTATTTATTCATGAGAGACACACAGAGAGGCAGGGGGAGAAGCAGGCTCCCTGTGGGGAGCCCAATACGGGACTCGATCCCAGGACCCTGGGATCATGACAGACCCAAAGGCAGATGCTCAACCAATGAGCCACCCAGGTGCTCCTAAATAACAGTTTTAGTGGAATTTCTCCAATGTGCGTCTAAGAGCCTATGACAGTGTCTTGTACAGAAGAGGTAGCTAAAATGTATTTGTTGAAAAAAATAAATTAATGATGTAGTTTGCTTCTGTGGAAAGAACACAGGCTTTGGAATCAGACATAGGTCCAAACACAGCCTATCTTACAAACCAGATGACCCATGCCTTACTTCAAAATAGGAATAATAGATCTATCTCATAGGCCTGTGGAGAGAATTAAATACAATGCGTGTAAACTACTCAGTACAGTGTCAGGCAATTGGAAAGTACCCAACAAATAGTCACTATGATAAATGGTCACTAAAAATTGTATTATTTTGCGCATCATCTGCAGATATAGTAAAGGAGAATCTTGATAATACAAATCAGTAAAGTCAAAAAGATTCAAACAGAATATCCTAAAGACTTCGGTGTGGGAAGAGTGGGAAGAGTGGGAAGATGCAATAACAAGAGTCAAGGATTAGATTGCTGGACATCTAACAATCTTGGGAAGGCTTATAGTTTCACAAACCTATGTGGCCAAAGAGCCAATAAAGAGATACAAATATTCAGAGCACAAAGGGTAGTATTTGTGGTTCTCTTTTAGATCTATAGTATAAATTCTGTAAGTGTTCCCAAGATCCCCTTGTAGAAGTACTGTTCTACGCACTAGGGATGCAGTGATGAACAAGATGCAGCCCTTGCTCCTGAGGAGCTAAATATAGTGGTAATAACAGAGTAACACAGCAGGTGCTACGACAGAAGATGGCTGGGTACTTAGTCTGGTCTCCAAGTTTACGTAAGGATTTTTAAAGGTGGTGGTATTTGAACTAAGGTCTAAAGAATGAGTTCATGATTTCAGAGCATGAGGGGAGGGAAATACTGTTTTAGACGAAATAATAGCAGAACAAAGACAAGGAAAAATTAAATTGTGTAAAAAGGGGGACAGCCTTAAACAGGTGGTATTGCTAGCCTAGTGAAGTGTGGAGAACTTAATTAAGCTTCAGAGACAGAGAGGAGCCAGGTCATGGAGACCCTGGTAGGAAGATAAGGAAACCTGGAAAAAATCAGATGGGAGATAGTATGTCAAAACTGAGCACTTTTCTGGACCTCAGACAGAGGAAATTGTGTAGAGGATAGCAAAAAGTGTTTGCTATTTTGTTTTTCTATTTGGGTCAAGACTGTTAACTGTCCAGAATCGGTGACTTTTCATTAGATGATACTCTCAAGCTTAGTGAAACAATTCAGAAAATGGGAGAATCACTTTGTTTTCAGTAATGATAATTTGTTTATCATTCCAAGAGACTACAATCGATCCAAGTAATGTCATCTCAAACAAAAAATCTCACAATTATAGACACCTGTGAACATCCTTACATGGCCATAGCAAGGTTTTAAAACTTTAGAGACTTTTGGTTGTAATACCTACATCTAGAATTTATTTGCAGGTGGAAGATGGAAGGAGTATCCAAGGAAGTAAAAAAAGTTCACTATTCCCACACTCGAGGATTTTCTCATTTGGTTAAAGAAATAGGGGGTACTAAACTAAGCTTAGAAAACCAGAAAAATAGGGCAGGCATGGTGGCTCAGTGGTTTAGTGCCACCTTCAGCCCAGGGTGTGATCCTGGAGACCTGGGATCGAGTCCCATGTTGGGCTACCTGCATGGAGCCTGCTTCTCCCTCTGCCTCTCTCTCTCTCTCTGTGTGTGTCTCTCATGAATAAATAAAACCTTAAAAAAAAAAAAAAAAAAGAAAGAAAGGAAAACCAGAAAAATAAAAACAAAGACAGGAAAGAGAAAAGACTTACGGAGACCACAATATTGGGAAAGCCTCTATTTCTTCCTGCGTGTACTCATCTAGACGTCTTGGTACTTTTCGTGGTTGAGGAAGCTCTTCCACTAAATTCTTACGAATATCTTCTGGTATATCCTACGTTAAATAAAATTAAGATTTAATTTTCTTAAAATATGTTCCTTAGAAATAAAGTAGTAATACTTAGCGAATATTAAAAAATAACAAACTAAAGAATAAAGAATGAGGAAAACAATATAATCTTTAAAAGTCCATAAAAATCCCTGAAAAGTACATTAATGATAAAAGTAATCTCATTATAATACTATAACTTATAATCTTGACAAACATATTTCTCATGATAAATCAGACATCTTCAATTCTGAGGACTATTGAGTGACTAAGTTCGAACTATTTTTTTCTAAACTGTTTATTCCTGGCCTTTCAAATACAGAAAGGAACTGCCTTGGCTGATTCTCATGACTTTTCATCTGATTGAGTGAATGTACTAGGTCTATGGCTTCCTGTGACACAATCTTTCAATTCATACTCCATGTTGTTGCCAGAAAAAACTCTGGAAAATGAAAATATGTTGCTTCTTTGAGTCATTTAGCCAACATTTACTGAACTCCTTCTATGAACCAGAAATTGTGCTAGAGTCACAGAATATAAAAGGAAATAAAAAGATGATGGCCTCTAAAGGATTACAGTTTTAAAAATGTCACTGCTCAAATCAGTGTCCTGCCTCCTAGACCACCTCTGTGTCTCCATCTCTTCACACACACACCCATCCATGGCTTCTGAATTATCAGCCTCCTTGCTTTTCATGCATTGTTCCACACTAAAATCCTGGTGCCTTTATTAATGGTATTCCCTCTGCTCATAATGACTTTTCCCTAGTTATATATTCAAATATTCAGAAAAATGAAAGAAAAAGCTATTATGCAAAAAAATCTGAATTTGCATAATTAAAAGCAAACTAAAAACTAAAGCATATATTTGAGAGAGATTTTAAAAGAACAGATACTGAACAAAGTAAAGGAAGTGATAAAATGAAGAGCATGAGTAACCAAAAAAATTTACATTTATACTGTGCTTCGTGAATCAGAAATAGGGAAAGGGAACTGTCTTGTGAGTTTGGATGGTAAGTTAATTTTGGAGATTACTGAAATAATGGTTGGATATCTATGAAAGTGACCTATGAATATTTCCATAGGGATAGCACATATATTTCCCTCTTTTCATAACAGTATGTTCCCAAACATTAAAAAAAATTATATAGTAAATTACAATTCTTGGAAAAGAACATATCATAATTGGGAATCAAATATCTGGGCAAGGACATGGCGTCAATACAGTAATTGTTTTCTATTCAATGTCTTAAGGATCAAAATAAAATTTTAAAGTAGCTTTAAAGAATCACAGAACTCTATGGAGTTATATACTTGTTCTAAAACCTAATATGGAAAAATTTTAGTAATGTTTTAAAAACTTTAGTTGGCTTTTTAAAATTATGGTTTGTATAGGGTCACTATCAATATATACAAAATATAATAAATACTATTGACAATGTGTTTCTTCACTGAGAAGCATTTAACATCCCTTCCCTGATGTATTCAATCTGGAACAAGGAGAGGATGCTTGGACATATAAATTACACAGAACTGGAACAAGGAGAGGATGCTTGGACATACAAATATTAAGTTGCTGTAATTTTTTATTTCCTGAAAAAGTCTACTTGCCAGTTTGATATTTATAAAAATTCATGAATATTTCACACTCCTTTGGGAAGCCATTAAAAAAATCCCTCTATCATTCACAAAGACAATTTTAAAAGTTGCCAAGTGCTTACACAGCACAGGGTGTGGAACATAGTGGGTTAGTAAATGTTTGCTGACTGAAGAGAATTTTGACTGAAATGAGCTTACAAACTTTCTCCACTATTAGAACCATTTGCTGAAAGAATGGATTAAAAAATAGTGCAAAATGAGAAAAGAAAAGTTGTTGATTAGGCATTACACATGAAACCAAGAAGAGAGGAAGTGGCTCCTTTAAACTGAACACAGGGAATGTAACCCAAACATGCTAACTGAATGTGTTTGTAGAGATTTAAGAGTCCTCTGCATGGAGAGAATAATTAACCTAAAGGGGGAATAAGGAAAAGAATGAGTGCAATAAGCAGGGGGCAGGGTTTTCACCTTTGTCAATTTCTAAAAGAAATTTCAATTTTACAGAAAGGTTGTGAGGATACAGTGAATACTCATCTAACCTTCATGTAAATTCACCAATTGTTAAAATAGGACATGTTTGCCCTCCTTCTTTTCACGTATATACACACACGTTACAAAGTCATGTTTAGGAAAATTAACATTGATGAAGTACTTTCTTCTGATATGTAAGTGTATATTCAAATTTCCTGAACTGATAAAAAATCTTCTAAAGTATCTTTTTTTTTTTCAGTATAATATCCTGTGAAGGATCCCATGCTACATTTCGTCATTATGCTGTTACTATGTTGTTTAACATACATAAGTTCTTCAGTCTAGTCTCTTAATACAAAGCCCTTTCCCTGCGTTTTGTTCTTCATGAAATTAACATTTTTGAAGAGTCTAAGCCAATTAAGTGGTAGACTGCCCTTTTATTTGGATTTGTAGGACTGTTTCGTTTGTCAGGTTAAACATTATTGACATATGCTATTTTGATAGTTTAGGTGCGGTCTTCAGTTCTTCATTCATAGCAGGAGGCACATGATGTCAGTCTTCCCATATAGATATGTTTGATCTCCTGGTTATGCTGGTGTCCACCAGGTATCTTCAACATAAAAAAGTATCTAATCTCCTTTCAAATAGTAAGTATTCTGTAGCATGATGTTTTGAAATTGTATGACTATCTTGTTCTATAATAATCTTTTACCCAGTGACCATAGAATATGCTGATAATGGTGGCTTTTCTAATTCAGTATTATTTCTACATTTTTTAGGGGACATTCTTTTCTAAGGAAAAGCTTTTTCTTCTCCAGAAAGGAAAGGGAACTTATAACAAGATAAAAATAATTTTTGGACTATCATCATTGGCTCACAGATTTTTGTCTTCTATTCAATGTAACCCATTATTATTACCATTAATTTTAAAGCTCACACAGTCCCATATTTGGTCATTTGGCACCAAATCAAAATGCCTTCCATGTTCTTTTGATATTTCTCCATCCATTTTTGAACACTGCCTTACTTCTGTTACTTATTACCAATATGAACAATGAAGAAATAATAAATATGTGCATGCATATACTCCATAGTAACTTTGTTTTATCTCTACTCTAGACCTAGAATCAACCATTCCTCCAATGAAAACCAGGTTCCTTTTAATAAGCAATAGCACTTAGAAAACAAGATCTGGGCACTAGTTGTGCTTACTTCTATTAATGCTGCCATTTAATTTTTATTTATTTATTTTAAAAAAGATTTTATTCATTTACTTTTAGAGAACAAGGGAAAGGGAGCGTGCAGAAGCATGGGGAGAGGGAGAAAATATCAAGCAGACTCCAAGCTGAGCATGGAGCCTGACCTGGGGCTGGATCTCACAACCCTGAGATCATGACCTGAGCTGAAATCAAGAGTTGGACACTCAACTGATTAAGCCACCCATGTGTCCCTTATATAAAATCTTAATATAACAAAGTTGAAGTAAAAAAAAAAAAAAATCTAAAAGGCATTCTCCAAAAACCTTATTCTCTTCCCTATTTCTCCCATCTCTTTGTTCCCATGCTTTAGTAAGTAGCCAACTTCATTTTCTCATTTATTCTTCCTGAGTTTCTTTATGCAGAAAGAAGCAAATACAGTAGGTGTGTGTAATCATATATATGTATATATGAATACAAAAGGTAGTTTGCCGTCTGTATTTTTTTCACCTTTTTTTTTTTTTTCACTTACCAAGGTATCTTGGAAAGCATTATTTATGTGACTTTCTAAGTCACAAGAATATTTGGCATTCTTTTTTTGTAATTATATAGTACTCAATTGAATGGATATTATATAGTTTATCCAATTACCTGTAAGTAAATTCTTATTTCTATTATTTTACTATTATAAATACTGTGGAAACAACAATCTTGTGTATCTTCAGAGTAAACAGATTGCTGAATCAACCACAAATCTCCTTATGTATGTATTATATGTAATGTTACCTAATTCTCAGATCCCTTATTGGTTGCACCATTTTGTACTCTTTTTTTTTTTAAATATGATTTTTAGAGCTGAGTGTATTTTTTTTTAAAGATTTTATTTATTTATTCATGAGAGACACACAGAGAGAGAAAGAGAGAGAGAGAGAGAGAGAGAGAGAGAGAGAGGCAGAGACACAGGCAGAGGGAGAAGCAGGCTCCATGCAAGGAGCCTGATGTGGAACTTGATCCTAGGCTGCCAGGATCACACCCTGGGCTGAAGGCGGTGCTAAACCACTGAGCCACCCAGGCTACCCCCATTTTGTACTCTTATCAGCAATCTATGAGTGTCTATTTCCCCACGGCCTGGGTAACAAAATGTGCTAGGAAGTTTTTATTTAATAACGATCCATTTTTGGGAAAATGGGCCCATTAATTTTACAGTCTGAAATTATTCCAGTAATTTGTTGTTGAACTGAACTACTATGTATTACTTAAAACCTCCACATTCAAACCTGACCGCCTTATAACTAAGATTATATATCTATATATAATCATTTTGTGTCTTTAAGAAATTAGTGTCTAAAAAAAATGGGACGGTACAATCAGAAATAGAAGTTTTAATATTGTGATTTCATGAAGGTCATTTATTCTTATTAGATGATGACACTGCTTCCATGCTTGTTACCTCAGAAGTAGAGTAAATACTGGAAAATTCTACTGATTCATGGAAAGCAAAGGTAATACATTAACCATTTTGATAAAACCATGAATAATTTACTCATGCATTAAGTTAACTAAATAGAGCACACAGTGGCTTAAATGGTTGCTATAACTTGATAATCTGGAATTAATTTCTACATTTTTCCTTTAGTAGGAACTGTAAGGACAACAATCACAACCATTGTAATGACAGTAACTGGCACTTACCATCAGGCCTGTTCTAAGCACTCTACAAATGTTATCTCAATGAACCCCTACCATAATCTCATAAAGTAGGTACCATTATTTCCATTTTACAGATGAGAAAACAGATAATATGTAACCACCCATGGCCATATAGTCAGTAAATGGTGGAGCATGAATTCTAATCTAGATAGTCTGATTCCACAGCCTGGATTAACCATTTTATTATAGAACCTCTACTATTTTATTATATATATATTTTTAATTTTTATTTATTTATGATAGTCACAGAGAGAGAGAGAGAGAGGCAGAGACACAGGCAGATGGAGAAGCAGGCTCCATGCACCGGGAGTCCGACGTGGGATTCGATCCCGGGTCTCCAGGATCGCGCCCTGGGCCAAAGGCAGGCGCTAAACCGCTGTGCCACCCAGGGATCCCCTATTTTATTATATTATACTAAAGAGAAAGCTGTACTTAAAATAGTTTGACAGTAATAAATAAAAATGTTTATTTTTTTCAAGTACTTTTTTAGCTGAATAAATTTTGAGTAAGAACAAGTATTCTAAAGTTAAGGAAAATAATTAGCAACCAAAACTAAGTTATTAATCCATGATTAATATAAGTTTTTCCACTAGTCATATAAAATGTAAATGAAATTCATACTTTTTATAGCTCATGAAATAAGCAATGAATACCCTCAATTTAACAGGGGCTCTGGCCATGTTCCTTGTTGTAGCATCATTACCAATGACCACTGACTTACCTCATCTGGGAAAAGATGCAGTCTCTGCATTAGAGTTCTTCTGTGAAGGTTTTTTGGCAGCATGCCATAAATAGCTAGTTTCACAATCTGAAAAACAGATATATGTAGGACTCAACAAGCAAAATCTGATTTGGGATATAAGAAGGCAAACACATTAGAGACAGTGATGAAAACAACTGGGCTAAGACTCAACAGAAATGAAAAGAAAGACATTAGGACCTAAGTAGATACATGGCAGTAACAGCAAAGGAACTGTCATTATTTAGGGCATTACTATTTTCTTTAGTCTCTATTTGGTTTAACCTATTTTTAAAGGAAAAGGACGATGGGAAGAGATTAAAAATAATCTACATATGTGCCAATTTTAGTTAGAATAAAAAGTTCCCTGAGCTTGTATAAAAACCTATGGCTCAAATAATGTCACATCCTGAATAAAGCAGAACCCAGGGAGGCCTTAAATCCTGTTTTCTCCAGGTAGGATATCAGGAGGTTTCCAATTCATAAGGTAAGCCTGAACACACAGTTTTGAGACTGACTCAAAGTCACAAATCTCCAACAGTGGTAACAGTGAACATTTACTGAAACTCACTGCATGTACAAGTGGTCAGTTGCATTACATTTGTTGTCTTGTTTAATGATGCTGAGTTTCATTCCACAGATGAGGTAATAGATTTAGTGAAGTTAAAGAACTCTCTCAATTTCAAGTATCTAATAAGTGGTGGTGCTGGAATTCAAACCAGGTGGTGCTCTTAGTCCCAGAATAGACATATAGCACATGCAATCACACCTACAATATGTTTCTCTCCATAAGTTCTCAAGAAGACAAGAAGTGCCTTCTCTCTACCATACTCATTCCCAACACGGCAAACTAACCTTGCTGTGATTTACTTTCCCCCGCTCCCCCCCCTTTTTAAAAAAGATTTTATGACACACACACACACAGAGAGAGAGAGAGAGAGGCAGAGACACAGGCAGAAGGAGAAGCAGGCTCCATGCAGGGAGCCCGACATGGAACTTGATCCCTGGTCTCCAGGACCATGCCCCGGGCTGGAGGCGGCACTACACCGCTGAGCCACCCAACTGCCCTACTTTTCCCTTTTTAAGATTATCCTCTTTGTTGGTCTGAATGTGATTTGATGTATCCTTTGTCAAGAGAAGTCCACACTGTGTCACCCTGTGTTCCACAATCTCCTGGGGGCCTGCTGGTAATATAGTATATACAAATACACTTCAAGGTCTTCATAAAACTGCTGATAGGGACATTTGGAGGATTGTATCAATTTTTACCATCTGAACTCATAATCCAAGAATATAATTTGACCTATATTAAAGTTAAACCCATCAAAACTATACATGTTAGAACAGTGTTGCACTATAAGAGGATTTCCTATTCCTTTAATTTTCTCATCAAATCAGACTACAAAACCTTACTACATACAAAGGCTAATGGCATCGCATACATATTTTTCCAGTTTAGTGCTGTTAATACTCTATGTTCTGGAGATTTTAATAGAGATTTCTATTGTTAAAAGCAATTAAAAATTCAGTTACTCAGTCACACAAGCCACATTTCAAGTGACCAATTGCCACATATGGCTAGTCGCTATCATATTTGATAGTGCAGACAAAGAATACTTCCATCATGACAGAAATTTCTATTGGACACACTGATCTAGATATTAGTCTTTAAAATTTTTAATTCTTAAAAATCTTAAGCAGAAACTGACTGTTAAGATTATTGAGCATCTTTTCTGGATAAGCTAGTCATTATATCCTCTGAATATCATAATAGCAATTTTATTGATCATAATAGCAATTTTATTGTTGTGGTAGGGTTATATGACATTTAGGGTTCATGTCCCTATAAAAATGTAGTTGTAGTCACTTGAATTAACAAGCTGGCTTTTTAAAACTTGCCCTGTTAAAAAATGCAAACCTAACAGTCAAATTAGAGGAAGCTAGAAAGTATAGAAAGGTTATAAGCTGACAGAGGAGAGAGAAAGGCAGACATACAAACAACAATACCCCAAGTAATAGAACATGTGCATGCAATCAAGTAATCATAGCAGTATAGACTTAAGCATAAGTTCTAAGCATTTCAGAAAGTGAGAAAGACAGAATAAAGCGAGGCTAATAAATATTAAAGAACTTCTGCATCTGTAAACCAGGGCACATGCCATTTGTTTCACACAAAATAACTTTATTGTAAACTATGGAGGTAGAGAAAAGACAGGAAAGGAACCATGTTAGAAAAAAAAAAAAAAAAACATGAATAGGTGGGGCATCTGGGTGGCTGGATCAGAAGTGTATGTAACTCTTGATCCTGGGGTTGTGAGTTCAGGCCCCACACTGGGTGTAGAGATTATTTAAATAAAGAAAAACTTAAAAATAAAAGTAAAAAATATAAGCACAAAGAAACTCTTAAAGTATATGATAGAGGAATAAGGAAAGGCTGAATCAACATATCTATCTGAGTTTACTAATAATGATCTGTGTAATTATAAAAAATATTTTGAAATATTGAATTACCCACTAAGAACTATTAAAATGTATTAATGTATTTTACAAAGAATATTCCAGGACTATACTAATAATCAGAAGGATGCACTATGAAACAAATTCTCTTGTAAGCCCATCCATACACCAAGTACTGATTAGCAAATTATGTCTGCTGGCAGAGGACCTACTGTTCCAGACAAAAACTTAAGTATTTGATTTGGAAGCAAAGTAACTGACCTCTTCCTTTAATAAGCCATTCCCTTTATCATAAAACAAAGTCAAAATTAAGACTTAAAAAACTTTTAACATTATTTAAATGAGGTAATAATTAAAATGGATTTAACTTTGAACTATTTTCCAGGACTTCATTAAACATTTTGCAATGCATTTTAATATTTATTTATAAAACATAATTTGAAACCATTTCTACAATATTATCTAGTGCCAAATTCTTATTAAAAAGTTGGACTATACTGCCTCCTAGTGGATAGTTGAGTATGCCTGAATAACAAATTTAAATTTTAAAAATATTTATCAAATAATAAAACTACAATTTGCTATAGCACCTATGGTAACATATCATCAGCAGCCCATATAACTTTTTAATATCATGATATGCAATTCATATAAATAGTTAAAATAGGATATTTTATTTGACCTGTAATAGTCTAATGTTTTGAAACAGAACATTAAATATTTCTTAAGTAATCTCTGAGCATATTTTTGTAAAATACCTATAAACGATTAAGAGGTAAAAATAAATAGTAAAGTATGGAACTTCCAAATGTTATATCAGGGCTTACTAGAATAAAATATGTCCCTCTCCCTCACCTCTAAGAAAATTTTAGGCAGTATTACATCAAATAAATGATTGTATGCTGACAACAGATATTTATTTTTATTCACTACTGTAGCGAAATAAAAAAGAATGTCTTCAGAGCATAACACTTTGTTTACTTATGAATGTATTTAGGTAAAAAGGTTAAATAGTTCTAATGGGGAAAATATTACCTATTCTATGAGTATAGTTCAAAGACTGGGTTATAAAAAATTAAGGAAAGAAAAATAAAGTTGTGAAATGGCAACAGGAGATTTTGTTTTTATCAATATTGAGAGCCAATATTTAGATTAGAAACTTCTGGTACATAACTCAAATGATAAAGAAATAAATATTCCATGTTTTAAAAAATATTTTCTGGGGTGCCTGGGTGGCTGAGCATCTGCCTTCATCTGGGGTCATGATCCCAGGGTCCTGGGATTGAGCTCCACATGGGGCTCCCTGTTCAGTAGGGAGTCTGCTTCTCCCTCTCTTTCTGACCCTCCTCCCTACTTGTGCTCTCTCTCTCTCTTTCACAAATAAATAAAATCTTAAGGAAAAAAAAATGTATACATACATATATATTTTCTAAAGTATGGAAGCAATTGGAGGCCAGAAGTAGGAGAAAGTAGTACAAAAAAGAGTCCTAAGGTTGGCATTTGCCCAGAGGGCAACAGCTTAGTGCAGGGCTTGAATTTCAAAGGACTAGCCTTTTGTGGTCAGGAAGTCGGACTTCCTCATTAACCTAGATTTTCAATAGAAAAGCAATATCCAGGGTATAGGGTGGAGAAATAAAAAAAACAAAAATCTTCCTGAGAGGAAACAGAACTATGAGCCTGACTGCACAAGGCCTTGATGCCCCCAAATCACCCTTTTTTAAAAATGGGGATCAAAACCAGAAGTCTAGAGTATATAATGAGGTCTTAGGTTGGTATAGTCGCGTCCACTTGACAGAAGCTAAGCCAATCTTTTTTTTAAAAATATTTATTTATTTTAGAGAAGGGGGGAGGCGAGGCAAAGGGAGAGGGAGAGAAAATCTCAAGCAGACTCCCTGATGAGTGGGGGAGGCCAACATGGGGCTTAATCTCGTGACCTGGAGTACATGACCTGAACCTAAAACCAAGAGTCAGACATTTAATCAACTGAGCCACCCAGGCACTCTCTCCTTTTTTTAAAGTGAGTTTCAAGTTTATTACCCTTTTTAAAAAAGCTTTTGTTTATTTATTTGAGAGTGCGCACGCGCGCGAGAGAGAAAGAGTAAGAGAGTGAGCACTGGGAGGGAGAGAATCTCCAGCAGACTTCTGCTGAGCAGAGCCTGACATGGGACTCCATCTTACCACCCTGAGATCATGACATGAACAGAAATCAAGAGTCAGGAACTTAACTAAGCCACCCAAGTGCCCCCACTAAGCAAATTTTTATGGAGAAATCCACTTTGAAGATACAAGTCTCAAAGAGTTCTCAGTGATGAAGTTTCAAGGTATGTAAGCTTATCGAGTATCCTGGGCAGAAACAACATATTGCAGATCCACAAAGACCACAAATACTAGAATCAGATATAAACACTAGGAATTATGTTTACTACACTTAAAAAAATAAGAAGGAACCAAAATATGACAAAGAAACATAAAAACTATCAAAACTGATCAGCAAACTTGAAAAAAAGACAAATAGTAAATCTTCAAGAAAAAATATAATAATGCAAATTAGGAACTCAAAAAAAGGATTGATCAGATGAGACATAGGAAAAAAGAGAACTAGAATATAGACATAAAAAAATTATTGACAAGCAGCACAGACAGGGAGACCTAAAATATGAAAGAGAGCTAATGAATCATGCACAATGAAATGAGATAATCAACTGTAAATATAATCAGATTTCCAAAGGGAAAGAACAGATAGAGAATAAATGGAGTCAATAATAAGTAAGAATTGACAAATTTTCAGAACTAAAGATACCAGTCCTCAAGCAAAATAAATAACAAGACTTGAAACAGGCAAGCCAATGCCAAAGGAAAGATCTCAAAAGTATCCAAAAAGAAGACAAAATACATTCAAAGAAACAGAATGTATTATCAACAGCAGTAACAGAAGCTAAAATCTGTTTGAACAATAGCTTCAAACAAGTGAGAGAAAAATGGTTATCCCAGAATTGTATATACTACATAAGCAAAACTACCCTTCATAAAAGAAGGCAAAAATAAAGACAGTTCCAGGCAAAAATAAAAAGTTTACTATTAAGAGAATGTTATGATAGGAATGTCAAAAGAAATATTTTAAGAAGGAAATAATCCCAAAGGAAGGCTGTTATGTGAAAGGATTTAGAAGCAAAGAGAATCATAAAAAAAATCAGTAACTATGTTAAACAATAACAAGAAGGTTGAAATTGAAGGGGTTTTAAAAATTGTTGAATAGAAAAAGAATCCTAACTGTGATATAGAGTAGGTGTTAAAAATCTTTTAAGGACCTTGATTTGATCTGGAGGAAAGTAAAGGCATTGATTAATCTTAGATTTCTAATAAATAAACTCAACCAATCCAAAAGAAGGCAAGAAAGAGAGGAAAAAATAAAGTAAAATCTAGTTCAGTTTAAATTTAAAGTAAAATGATGGATAAGGCAAAAACGACCAAAAGAAGGCTGATACAGATTATTAGTATAAAAAAAGTACAGCTTGAGTTAAAAAGCATTATTGGAGAAAAGGGCTAGTACATACTCTGATTAATTCTTAGGAAGACTACAATTCCACACTTAAATTCATCTAACACTAACTCTTCAAACATACAAAGCAAAAACTGATAGGATTACAAAAAAAAATACACAGTTGATACTGTAACATAACTCTTTCAGGTAATCAATAAATCATTTTTTTATAAAGTTTTTTTTTTTTTTTTTTAAGATTTTACTTCTTTATTCATGAGAAACACAGAAACAGAGAGACAGGCAGAGACACAGGCAGAGGGAGAAGCAGGCTCCATGCAGGCAGCCTGATGTGGGACTTGATCCTGGGACTCCAGAATCACGCCCCGGGCCAAAGGCAGGCACCAAACCATTGAGCCACCAGGGATCCCCTTTTATAAAGATTTTATTTATTTATTCATGAGAGACACAGAGAGGCAGAGACACAGGCAGAGGGAGGAAAAGCGGGCTCCATGCAAGGAGCCCGATGTGGGACTCGATCCTAGGAATCCAGGATCAGGCCCTGAGTGAAAGGCAGACGCTCAACCACTGAGCCACCCATGCATCCTGGTAATCAAATCAAATGAACAAAAGTAAGACTTCATTTGATTGGAACAACATACTTTGCATATTTGATATAATGGATATATAAACAGGCGCAGATATAAACACTGCTCTCTCTCCAAGATGTTTTCAGCAAACATCAGCAGGTACCAAGTAATTAAAAAGAAATGCAACAAAACTGTTTGGCTACATGCAAAACAGTAAATAGTAATCTGAAAATATATAGATTGAATAATAATGAATTAATACTTAACAAAACTTGTGACACAGTTAAAGCACAGAATTTACAGCCTATACGTTAGCACATTAGATGAGAGGCAAGACTGGGAAAACAGTTTCTGAACTAGTCTTTCTACAGATGATAAATAATAAAAAATACAATAAACTTACTGCTACTGGATCCTTCTGGTGAAGTTGAGCAGCTGTTACTTGTTTAAATCCACCTGGGTAGCTGTGAAAAGAAGCCAAGATATTAAAACTGGGAGTAGGCTATGATATTCTTGACTATCATTTTATAAAATGAAAACCATTTTTTATTATAAAATTATTCTTGTCTTGGGAAACTATGCTGTTCGTTAGTGTCTTAAAAATTAAGTAGTAGCCTATGCTATTTGAAATGCTGTTCTAAAGTGGTCAACTATCATTATTTTGTAAAAGTTCCACATCTGGAAAATTCTTGGCCTAACTATCCTTCTATGGAATTTAAAGTTTTCATTCATTCATTCCGGGGGAGTTTGCCATGCTTGAATTAAGAAAAAAAAAAAGCAGTGAGCCAATATGCTTCACATTTCCTGCCAAGTCAAAATGTCTGTATAACCTAGGAGTCATGTTTGGGGAAAATAGTGGTAGGCCACTTTTCTGAAGTTGAGTTCATACTCTGAATAGGGAATGATTCTGTTTCATGTTATCAGTTGGTAAAAGACCACAAAGAGTTATATGCTGGTCCTAAGTAATAAAATATTTCATTGCATTCATAGCAAAAAGATATATGAAATGGATAAATAGAGATTAAAAATAACATATATACACATATATACGTGTGTATGTATATATATATTTGGGATGGTATTGGTGGCAGCTTAGTAACTTGGATGCCCCAAATCCCAGTCTAGAATCTAGGTTTGCTAGTGGCTGCCAGTATAATATTAGGTAACTTGTTTTACATTTTTATATGAGCTTATTCACATAAGAAAATGATAATATCTGCTCCATCTACCTCTCAAGATTTTTACAAGAGTCAAATGAGAAAATGTTTGTGACAGTGCTTAAGAAATTCAAAACATTTTCAGGATGATTTGAATGTTAATAGTGAAAGGGAATATAAAGGAAGGGAAAAGAAATGTTGGGAAATATCAGGACGGGAGACAGAACATAAAGACTCCTAACTCGGGGAAACGAACTAGGGGTGGTGGAAGGGGAGGAGGGCGGGTGTTGGAGGGGAATGGGTGACGGGCACTGAGGTGGACACTTGACGGGATGAGCACTGGGTGTTTTTCTGTATGTTGGTAAATTGAACACCAATAAAAATTAATTTAAAAAAATGAGATTACTGTAAAATACTTCAGTGTTCTTTGTTAAATGAGGTTTTGAAAATAAAAAGAAAATTCATTGATAAAAAAAAAAAAGAAAGAAAGAAATTTAAAACAAGGGCCCCTGGGTAGCTCAGTGGTTGAGCTTCTGCCTTTGGCTCAGGGCGTGATCCCGGGTTCTTGGGATCGAGTCCGGCATTAGGCCCCCCACAGGGAGCCTGCTTCTCTCTCTGCCTATGTCTCTGCCTCTCACTCTGTGTCTCTCATGAACAAATAAATAAAATCTTAAAAAAAGATATTTAAAACAAAAACAATCTATAGATGTAAGGTTTCATTAGGCTGAGTAGATAAATAAAGCCTAAATGATTTCTGGTAAAGGGGAAAAGAAAATATAAACTCAGCGTACTCTGTGAGAGAGTTAAAGATTACTTAAATGTGATTCCTTTTATAAGTTTCTTTCGACAAGACTTGAAAACATTTGAAGGAACCACACTTCAGGAATACAATTTAAGAAGGCAGATTTAGAAATTGGCTGAGAAAGACGGATAATTTTCAATATGATATTCTTATATTTGTTTCAAGGAATTTCAATTTCAGAAAAAGAAATACCTGTCTAGACTTCAATTCCTGAATTCTTTTTCTCCATGGAAAAAAGTACTTTATACCTTCTATGCTAAAGATCACCTTTCTGTTTTTAACACTGGGATGCCAAATTCTAAAGCATAATACCATTTAAATTTTATTTCAAGAGAATCTGGAGATAGAACATAAAATTCTCAGTAGACAAATACTTGAATAATGTGATAAATACTCAGTTGATTTTTACTGGTGAAAAAGTAACTATACTTCTTCCTCCAGGGATAACTATACTTCTTCCTCCTGAATGGAAGAGAAGAAACTTTGTTTTAAATGTTAGTCAAATCTTCTCAATTCAAATCAAATTCAGTAAATACTTACTGAATGCCTTTTGTGCTGGGTGCTGAGGATATATGGGTAAATATAACAGTATCCTGTCCACAGTAGAAATGACTAAGTGAATTCTACTGAGGCATCTAGCAGTAGGCTGTATTTCCAACTTATACCACTACATTTTAGATGACTGAACAATTGGAGTTCAAAGTTCAAGATGCACACATACACATCTCACCTGACCTCTAAAATCATGAGAAGTGAATGTCTATGAAATATTTTAAGAAAAGATTTTCTGAGACTGGAAAACAGAAGAAATTACATGGGAAAAGAAGGCAGCCCGGGTGGCTCAGAGGTTTAACACCTGCCTTCAGCCCAGGTCGTGATCCTGGGGTCCTGGGATCAAGTCCCACATCAGGCTCCCTGGACGGGAGCTTGCTTCTCCCTGTGCCTATGTCTCTGCCTCTCTCTCCATGTCTCTCATGAATATATAAATAAAATCTTTTAAAAAAAATTTAATAAGATTCTGCTACTTTGATGGGCATCTATTGCTTACATTTGCATTATAAGGTATCAATGCTTTCCTTAGCACTTTCTCTGAACATTTTATCTATTAAGAATATTAATCCACTATTACATACATTAATCCACTATTACATAATACTATTACATATTCTTATACAAGAATATAATCCACTATTACTTACATACATACATTAATCCACTATTACATACTTTTACGAATTTTCTTAATGATGTCCTTTGTTGTATGGCTATTTTACTTTTATATAATTAAAACTCTTTTCCTGTGTCATTGTGAATTCAGTGTACTACCCAGTGATATGGCCTCGAAGGATGAAGGACTCCCATTATACTAGGAAACCATCAGAACATAGCCAGGGGAGTATATTTAGTGAGAAAGATACTGAAGAGAACTTACTGTATCTAGAGTAACCAAGATATAAAGGCGATGGTCAAAGAGAAACCATATAGAGAACTTTTAAGGAACTATAGATGTTTAGCCTAGGGGAAAGAAAAATTAATGGGCTCTTTATTGATCCCTGTCTCAAAATTATATAAAGGATGTCCTGTGGAAGAGATATGATTATTTTACACTGTCAAAAAAGGAGAAGTAAGACCAGTATGAAAGCTAGAGAAAAACAGGTTATGATTCAATAGCATAAAGATCTTTCTAGGGCGCCTGAGTGGCTCAGTAAGTTAGGTGTCTGCCTTCAGCTTAGTTCACAATCTCAGTCATAGGATCAAGCCCTACGTTGGACTCCCTGCTCAGCAGGGAGCCTGTTTCCCCCTCTCCCTCTGCTTCTCCCCCTGCTTATGCTCGCCCTGTCAAATAAATAAATAAAATCTTTATGTAAAAAAAAAAAAAAGATCTTTCTAAAATATAAACCATTTCAAAGGTGGAATGAATGGGCTGCCCTACAAGCCATGAGATGTGTTATTCAACACAGGCAGAGAGGCCTGGATCTTGAAAGGTATGTTGTGGGATTTTAGATATCTTCCAAATTTGGGTTTCCTTAAACATCTCATGTATTTTCAGATATTTAAGATGGTACAGGAAACAGCACTAACATGAGTGATCGGAAAGAGAAAGAAAAAAGTTATATTGACTAAACGATGATAATCTAAACTAGAGCGGTTATGTGAAAAGCTTCTAGGAAAAGCAAATACTGTCAGTAATAATCGATATTTGGTATAATTCTGTGGGGTTTGATTGAGTAGATTATGTACGTAACATGTGCAAAATTAGTATTAAATGCTAGTTTTTGAAACAGCTTTTTTTTTTTTTTAAAGATTTTATTTATTTATTCATGAGAGACACAGAGAGAGAGAGCAAGAGGCAGAGAGACACAGGCAGAGGGAGAAGCAGGCTCCACGCGGGGAGCCTGATGTGGGACTCAATCCCAGGACTCCAGGATCACGGCCTGGGCCGAAGGCAGGTGCCAAAACGCTGAGCCACCTAGGGATCCCCTTGAAACAGCTTTTTAAGTAAGATCTATTTTTTTTTTTTTTTTAAAGGGATGGGCTTGTTAGTTTACTTATCTATTTACTTTTTTAAAAAAGTAATTTCTACACCCAATGTGGAGCTCAAACTCACAGCCCTGAGATGAAAAGTCATATGCTCTTCCAACTGAGCCAGCCAGGTGCCTCTATAAGACCAAGAGTATATTTAAAGTAATATACTTCCTATCTTCCTTGACAATGGCATTATCTATTTTTTTATTTGAGCATAGTTGACACATGATGTTACATTACAGATCTACAACTTAGTGGTTCAACAATTCTGTGTGTTATGTTATCCTCACCACAAGTGTTGCTACCATCTGTCACCATACAATGCTATTATAATACCATTGACTATACTCCCTATGCTGTGCCTTTTAACCCTGTGACTTACTCATTCCATAACTGGAACCCTGTACCTCCCATTCTGCTTCACCCATTTTGCCCATCCTTTCTCCTGTCATCCCCCTCTGGCAACCACCAATTTGTTCTCTGTATTTATAGCTCTAATTCTGCTGTTTATTCATTTGTTTTTTAGATTCTACATGAGTGAAATATGGTATTTGTCTTTCTGTGTCTGAGTCATTTCACTTAACATTATACAAGCTAGGTACATCTATGTTGTTGCAAATAGCAAGACTGAATCCTTTTTTGTGGCTGAGTAATATGCCAGTGCATGTGCACAGGTGTACATTATTATCCATTCATCTATCAATGACACATGGGTTGCTTTTTTATCTTACCTATTATAAATAATGCTGCACTAAACATAGGGGTGCATATATCTTTACAAATTTGTGTTTTCGTTTTCTTTGAGTAAATAATTAGTAGTGGAACTACTTACTGGATCATATGGTAGTTCTATTTTTAATTTTTTGAGGAACTTCCACAATGTTTTCCACAGTGGCTGCACCAGTTTACATCCCTACCAACAGTGCATTAAGGTTCCTTTTTCTCAACATTCTCACCAACACTTATTATTTATTGTCTTTTTGATTCTGTCCATGCTGATGGGTGTAAGACGGTATCGCATTGTGGTTTTGATTTGCATTTCTCTGATAGCTAGTAATGTTCAGCATCTTTTCATATGTCTGTTGGACAATGGCTTTATCTTACCCAGTATGTGAGGAGTATACTTTTTGTTCCCATTTATTTCCAGAAAATGCAATATGTCTTGTGTTCATTATGACAACATGATCCCCACAGTCACCTAGATTTAAAAAGAACAAAAAAAGATTTTATATAAAAGTCATGACTTTAAGAAAAAGTGGTCTTGGTTATTTATAAAGCTTTTCAAAGCCTAAACAACACTTTAAAAAATATAAAGCAAGTCATGGTGCAACACCAAAATCCTTCAACAAGATTTTGCTGTTCTGTTCCTCTTTTATATAATGTCTAAGTATAGAAAGAGTTGGCCAGACATTTGGAAAATCTTAACACTGGAAGGTAAAAGAGAATATAATAAAGATGCCAATAATAACAATACATCTTTGAAAGGCAAGCTATCGTTATTCCTATTGTCTTTTCCCATTAATAATCACACTTTGCTAAAATGTTTATATTAACATGCCTTTAAATCTAATACAAACTTTCCCAAAATAGAAGACAAAATGAAAAAAATACAAATATAGATGTAAAAAGGTATATTTCACCAACAGGCAAATTGAAAACAAATGAAAAACATCACAACTGATTATTCTTCTCAAATTCAGAGAACAATAGAGTACTATGATCTTATGCTTAACTACTAAACCCAAGGCTTTTTCCAACCACATTTAACTAACTACATTTAACCTACCACTCTCAACTATAACATGCATATTTGATAAGATAGATTATCTAAAAATTAAAATATATTAGGTTAATTTTCCAGTGAAAAGTACCCCTAAATTTGGCTGATTATCTAAAAAACAAAAAAACCTAAAACCCTAAAAAGTCAACATGTGGTTTTCACAGGAGAAAAAAAAAAAATCACATCACAAAATCAAATAATGAGAAACATTTTTTAAATGCCTATTTTAGGGGATCCCTGGGTGGTTCAGCGGTTTAGCGCCTGCCTTTGGCCCGGGGCACGATCCTGGAGTCCCAGGATCGAGTCCCACGTCGGGCTCCCGGCATGGAGCCTGCTTCTCCCTCCTGTGTCTCTGCCTCTCTCTCTCTTTCTATGTCTATCATAAATAAATAAATAAATCTTAAAAAAAAAATAAAAAATAAAAAATAAATAATGCCTATTTTACTACTAGGGACACTTAAAAATATCCTAAAAGCTTATTTTTTAAAGTGAAAAAATAAGTATAAACAAATACCATATATGACGACTAACGATTATAAGATTCTATGAAGCACTTTGTATTTGAGTGATAGCATTTTCAGAGAGAAGTACATCATCTATGTGGAATAAGGATAATGGAAAGAGGATGAAGCAGGTAAGTTTTCTTTACCACAGCGAGAGGGAATCTAGAAATGTAAAGGAGAGAATTAGGAAGCTTGGTGTTCATTGGATGAAAAGATAGTTTGATTGTATTTGGAAAATTGACTAAAGTTCCTAAATGTGACCCATGGTGGGCTACTAAGGCAATGGGGTAAATGAACCAGAAAAATAGGGTGAGAAGAGATCCACGGCATTTCAGAGAATGCTGAAGTTACCTTAATTTTCAACCAGACATTTACAGTTGAAGCAGCTAAGGCCTGCTGAGACTAAGTGATCTGCCAAAGCTCACATGCCATGTTATTTAGCATCCTGTTCAGGCTTTTTGCATGATACTTATGTGAAGGAAAATGGAATCATTATGCTAACTTTACACAAAAGCTGAATTTATTTTTAAAATGTCTCTTAAGCTTTAAATATGCAAAAATCACCTTGAGCTACTCCAAAGCTATACTCTTTAGACATCAAAAAGGACCGTTCAAAGGACATTAGAAAGAATACCACAGATAGGATGAAAATCATGTTCTTTCATCTCTAAGGTATGAACATCTAATCTGGGAAGGAAATACATAAGAATAAACAAAGGAGACACTAACATAAATAACTCTAATGCAATGTACTAGGTGTAAATCATAAATTAATAAATTCTAAATGAAAAAAAAACCACACATACACACAGGAATGTATACACAGATACTCCAATCTTTTAAAACATTTTTTTTGGGATCCCTGGGTGGCGCAGCGGTTTGGCGCCTGCCTTTGGCCCAGGGCGCGATCCTGGAGACCCGGGATCGAATCCCACGTCAGGCTCCCAGTGCATGGAGCCTGCTTCTCCCTCTGCCTGTGTCTCTGCCTTGTCTCTGCCTCTCTCTCTCTGTATGACTATCATAAATAAATAATATAAAAAAAATAGTTTAAAAAAAAACAAAAAACATTTTTTTCAAGGTTTTTTTTTTTTTTACAAAAAGAAAAAGCAAAAGAAACAAAAGCAAAAATGAACTATTGGGACTTCATCAAGATAAGAAGCTTTTGCACAGCAAAGGATACAGTCAACAAAACTAAAAGACAACCTACAGAATGGGAGAAGATATTTGCAAATGACATATCAGATAAAGGGCTAGTTTCCAAGATCTATAAAGAACTTATTAAACTCAACACCAAAGAAACAAACAATCCTATCATGAAATGGGCAAAAGACATGAAGAGAAATCTCACAGAGGAAGACATACACATGAGAAACATGCACATGAGACAATGCTCTGCATCACTTGCCATCAGGGAAATACAAATCAAAACCACAAGGAGATACCACCTCACACCAGTGAGAATGGGGAAAATTAACAAGGCAGGAAACCCCAAATGTTGGAGAGGATGCGGAGAAAAGGGAACCCTCTTACACTGTTGGTGGGAATGTGAACTGGTGCAGCCACTCTGGAAAACTGTGTGGAGGTTCCTCAAAGAGTTAAAAATAGACCTGCCCTACGACCCAGCAATTGCACTGTTGGGGATTTACCCCAAAGATTCAGATGCAATGAAACGCCGGGACACCTGCACCCCGATGTTTCTAGCAGCAATGTCCACAATAGCCAAACTCTGGAAGGAGCCTCGGTGTCCATCGAAAGATGAATGGATAAAGAAGATGTGGTCTATGTATACAATGGAATATTCCTCAGCCATTAGAAACGACAAATACCCACCATTTGCTTCAACGTGGATGGAACTGGAGGGTATTATTCTGAGTGAAGTAAGTCAATCGGAGAAGGACAAACAGTGTATGTTCTCATTCATTTGGGGAATATAAATAATAGTGAAAGGGAATATAAGGGAAGGGAGAAGAAATGTGTGGGAAATATCATAAAGGGAGACAGAACATAAAGACTCCTAACTCTGGGAAATGAACTAGGGGTGGTGGAAGGGGAGGAGGGCGGGGGGTGGGGGTGAATGGGTGACGGGCACTGAGGGGGACACTTGACGGAATGAGCACTGGGTGTTATTCTGTATGTTGCTAAATTGAACCCCAATAAAAAATCAATTTATTAAAAAAAACATTTTTTCAAGGTTTTTTTTTTTTTTTTTTTTTTACTTGAAAGAGAGAGAACAGAAAGAGAGGGAGAAGCAGGGAGCCCAATGATCCCAGGACCCTGGAATCATGACCTGAGACCAAAGCAGATGCTTAACAGACTGAGCTGCTCAGGTAGCCCCCTCCAATTTTTTTCTTTGTTCCTTTCAGTAGAAATACTCTCCTGATTTATCTCCAGTTGCTAAATTTTATTCATAAAATTTAAGTTCCTAGGAGTTACCAATCACATTAAGTGTCAAAAAAATTCCTGATGTTCACTTCACTTTAATGTAAATAGGGCTTGTTCTATTATGTCTGGCTCCCATTCAATTCCTTTCTTAAATTTCATGGGAGATACTTTTAGTTCTTATCTTAGAAATCAGAACATTCAAAACTCTCTGAGCTACTCAGATTCCATACAAGGGAAGATTCAGATGGAAGTATCTTAAGTTTGGTAGGAGTCTCTTTCAAAATCTGCTTTATACTCCTTTTCCATTGATCACCTAATTAATTAATCCACTCACTATTTACTACTTAATAATGCCAGGTACTGTTCTCGATGCTGGAATTACAGCAATGAATTGCAACTAAAATCTTAAACTCTAGTGGAATGAGCTAGACAATAAACAAATAAGCAAATATACAATATGCTGGGAGCTGATAAATACAGAGGGATAAAGAGTAATGCAGTGGAAGTATTATTAATTGGTACAGGTTTTTGTGTTTTGACTTCCCTGGCACAAAGGTCCAAAAGTACAACTGATGTACTGTAAACTCATGTTTAGTTTTATAAGAAACTACCATAATCTCTTCCAGACTGTCTGTACCATTTGACATTCCAACCAGCAATGTGTAAGTAATCCAGTTTCTCTGCATTATCATCAGCATTTGTTGTTGCCACTATTTTTTATTTTAGCTATTCTGATAGATGTGCATGGAGATCTCATTGCGTTTTTAATCTGTATTTCCAAAATGGCTAATAATGTTAAATCTTTTTATGTGTTTATTTGCCATCTGGTCATGTATTTTGCTCATTTTATAATGTAGGTGTGTTTGTTTCTTGTTGGCTCTGTGGTTTTCAAATATTTCCCTTCAGTCTGCAACTTGTCTTCTCATCCCCTTTACAGCACAAATCCTTCTTTAAGTTCTTTGGTTTAGCTCAGTGGTTTTTTTTTTTTTTTTTTTAATTTTTATTTATTCATGAGAGACAGAGAAGTAGAAACACAGGTAGAGGGAGAAGCAAGCTCCCTATGGGGACCCTGATGTGGGACTTGATACCAGGACTCTGGGATCATGACCTGAGCCAAAGGCAGATGCTCAAACACTGAGCCACCCAGGTGCCCTAGCTCAGTGGTTTTAAAACTGTATCTGATAGAGATGTCAGGTTCTGAGAAGGTGACTCAAAGGAGCAAGGGTCCAGCATCTTCTCCCTTCTTCAACCAGTACAGTACTGCCTTTTTCTTTTCTTTTCTTTTTTAAGATTTATCTATTTGAGAGAGAGAAAAAGAGAGCATGTGGAGCAGACAGGAAAGCAGATTCCAATGAGTGCAGAGCTGGATGCAGGGCTTGATTTCATGACCCTGAGATAATGACCTAGGTCGAAACCAAGAGTCAGACCCTTAACCAACCGTGCCATCCCGGCACTCCAACGCTGCACTGTTTTTATAAATCTGTAAAGATTTGGTTTGAGAAATGTCTGAAAAATAGCTATTTTGATTTACTGACAAATAACAAAATCGGCTTTGGCCATTATGTTTGTTTCCAATCTTGAAATATAAATATTCAAATGCCTATTTCAATATTTTTTTTGGCATCCCTGAACTTTTGCATAGCCAGTATGACAGATGATCATAGATTACCATAAAATTGATGGAGTGCAAAGACACTGTGATAATATCTAAATATTCACTTCCAAAGGAGTTTATTCTGGATGTAACCTGGAGCAAAATTCTCCTTCACTGCTTATAATGATATTCTAGGAATGGAAGAATAAATACGTTATTAAGATTTCAAAATTAAAATGATGCAGTAATAATTGACATTTTAAATAAATTGACATTGAACTTGATAGTAAGAGAGAAAATATATTAGCTTGGTAACTAAAAAGATCATCCTAAACTTTTTTTTCCCCTCTCTCTAACAAGTCCTTACAAGATGTAAATAAATAATACAAGGCAGAATGCCAGAAATTCTACTAGATCTAATCTAATCCGTTTAACTGTCTGGTGTCCTAGCATTCATAACATTAAGAATCGTGTGCAAGTTTTATTTTGTTTCATCTCATGTAGATTGGGAGTATTTTAGGATAATCTAATAATAACTAGAAAATATGAAAGACAAGTTTCTCACTGCTTCTTTTAAATGCTCATACAGTCCTCTAATATTTTTTCATCTGTGTGCAGTGAGAAGAGTAAAATCCTCATAAAGAATAAGTCATAATCCAAAAATTACCATGTGTCCTTTCTTTTCATTTATTAGTGACAAAGAAACAAGCTCAGAAAGCTCTCAGGTCCCAAATTCAGAAGGGCAGCTCTAAAGAAAGGAAGGAACACTTTTCCTACTACTCCATCATTTCCAGCTTTACCTAGACCACATTTTCCATAAGAAACAATCTGTAAGTGGAAAGCTGATTTTCTACAACACTTGCCAAGTCCACTGGACCTATAAAGTAGTTCAAATATCATATATATCATGTTTGGATACATTATTGGCTTGCTTGCTTGCTTATTTATTTATTTATTTATTTATTTTGTTGGCTAACTTTTATAGCCACTTATATGACCATCAATTATTAGTATTATTTTCTGGAAATTGTATGTCAATTTTCAAATGTTTACAGTGATTGTGAGCACATAATATATGCTTAATAAATGCTTACTAAACCAATTAATGTTAAAAATAAACTTACAACAGGACATGTTTGGAAGTTGAACATTGAATTAGTCTTGATTTTAGTGACATCTTGTGGATATAAAGTTTTGCTGATATGTTACATATTAAATTATATAGTGAAACTAAAATAACTGATTTTTTAAATCTTTATTATTTTTTTAAAATTTTATTTATTTATTCATGAGAGATACACACAGAGAGAGAGGGGCAGAGACACAGGCAGAGGGAGAAGCAGGCTCCATGCAGGGAGCCCGACAGGGGACTTGATCCAGGGTCTCCAGGACCAGGCCCTGGGCTGAAGGTGACGCTAAACCACTGAGCCACTTGGGCTGCCCAATAACTGTTTTTAAAATGAAAATGTTTAATTTCATAGAAAAGCTATTCTCGTTTACTAGAAAAGGATGATGTGATAGGTTGCCACAAAAACTCTATTGCTGTCCTAGCAGAATATTCTCATTAGTACTTAAGGAATACTTATGTAATAATGACCTGCTTGTAGGAAAGCAGAACTTTAATTCAGTGAATAGATAAGTGTTATACTTTAAGGAAGAAATCAGATTACTACTAATTCTACTTTTCCCTAGATTTTGTATTGTTTGTATTTCTTATTTCTACAAAAACAACCTAAAAGATCATGTGTATCACCTTGTAAATAAGATTGGTAAGGTTAAAAAAAAAAAAAAAAAAAAAAAAGTCAGCAGGAAAACAGTTTAAGTGGCTCAGAATCACCACGCTGAAGTAGAAGGGTTAATTCACTATTCTGAGGAAACAAGTGCCTGCATTCTGGTCCCAGTTCCATTATAGCGGCTGAGTGACAGTGAGAAAGTCACTTTATTCTTCTGATTTTAGTTTTCTCATATATAAATGAGGCAGCTAAAATTTCTGAAGTCCTAAGGAATTAATTTCTATGACTTGGTAATTCTAGGACTACAACATTCTCCTTGTCTGCCAAAAGAGAAATTTTAAAGTAAAGAGATTTCTCATTAGTCAAGCATAAGTCTGGGGATCACTATTTTACTTTCGAAGTACAGGTGCTCCCCATTATTCATGGATTCCACTTGATGAATTTGCCCATTCTCTTAAAATTTATGTATAATCTCAATACCTGCAGTGCTTTCTCAGTCATTTGCAGACATATGCACAACAGTGAAAAATTTGAGTGGCTTGGTTTGATACACACCTTTCCAACTGAGGCTGAATAATGTAATGCACTGTCTCTTGTTTTGGCTCTTTTACTATAACAAGTGTCCCTTTGTGGTCCATTTAGTGATAGCTTTTTGGCATTTTTATGCTTTTTAAAGTGATTTTATGGTTTAAAATATCCCTCAAGTCTGATGCTAAAGTGCTGTGTAGTGCTCCTAACTGCAAGAAGGCTGCAGTGTCTTACGAAGAAAACCTGTGTTGGAGCACCTGGGTACCTCAGTGGAAGAGCATCTGCCTTTGGCTCAGGTCTTGATCCTGGGGTCCTGGGATTGAGTCCTGTATCAGGATTCCCATGGGGAGCCTGCTTCTCCTTCTACCTGTATCTCTGCCTCTCTGTGTCTCTCATGAATAAATAAATAAAATCTTAAAAAAAAAAAAACAGGGATCCCTGGGTGGCGCAGCGGTTTGGCGCCTGCCTTTGGCCCGGGGCGCGATCCTGGAGACCCGGGATCGAGTCCCACGTCGGGCTCCCGGTGCATGGAGCCTGCTTCTCCCTCTGCCTGTGTCTCTGCTTCTCTCTCTCTCACTGTGTGCCTATCATAAATAAATAAAATTTAAAAAAAAAAAATTAAAAAAAAACAAAAAAACAAAAAAAAACAAAAAAAAAACAAAAACACACTTGTGTTAGATTCAGGCATGAGTAACTGTGTGGTTGGCCATGAGTTCAACAATATATATATTAAAGGTATCTTTAGACAGAAACATATATAAAACAAATAAGACTATATATTGATTGGCTGACAAAAAAATGTTGTGACCAGAGGCTCATAGGAACCTAGCTCTAGAAGCGGTGGTTTGGTGTTCACTCTCATTCAGCATTCACGGTGACTTTAAAGCATGTAACTACAGTGAATAAAGAGAACTGACTGTGCTCATAGAACATTTTCTTACAGTGTCATTCCACAAAATGTTTCTGACAAGCATCTGTGAAGGACCAGACGTTGTACTAAGTGCCTCAAGAACAAAGATTGACATAACAGAATCCTTACATTCAAATTCCATACTTAAAGATCTCATAGGTTGTGGGCTTACTTTGAAATTTTCATGAAGAATAAGATTAGAGCAGCAAGTATGAGAATGGGGGAACTTGTAAGTTCTTGCTCTTACCCAAATCAAAACACCTAGCTCCACAGATCCAAAATCTAACTCAGCTGAAAAGCCAGAGCCCTGTTTAAAAATAATTTCTTCATTCTCAAAACCGATATTCATGAATGCATATATCCACTCAAAAAACATTTCATGCAGTCCATCCATGTGTCAAGCACTATTCTAGGCACTGGGCATATAGCTTGAAAGATTCAGGCAAAGTTCCTGTCCTCTTAGAATTTCGTCTAGTAAAAGTAGGTAGATAATGCATATTTATATAATATGTGTGATCAGTGAATGCTAGTTTTTTTTAAAAGGCAAGGTATAGAGAGTGAAAGGGGGAGCTGACAGAGGAATTGGGGAAGGCCTCTCTCAGAATATAAATAAGCAGAAACCTGAAAAATGTGAAGAAGTCATAAATCCAGAAAAGACATAAATCTGGAAAACTGCATCCAGGCAGAGGGAACAAAGTGTGAAACGGCCTTAAGGCAAAAATGTGCTGACAGGCATGTTAATGAAAAGGCAATAAGCCTTGGTGGATTGCTCAAGGGAGGGAAGAGATACACTCAGAGAGATAATAGGGACCATACCATGTAGGTCCTGGTAGGGCACTGACAGAACTTTGGCTTTTACTCTCCCATTTGGAAAAGACAACTGTAACTGATCTGCAGAGAAAAGACCCTTTTGGGGCAAGAGTAGATGCAGGGAGATAGTGAGGAGGCTTTTGGAATAAACCGGAATACAGAGTACAGTGGTTTAAAGTTACAGTAAAAGAGAGAGTTAATGAGAAGTGGCTAGGTTTCAGATATATGTATTTTTTCAGATATATATAAGTAGTTGAACAAATAGGAGGCACAAATGAAGCAAAGACTTCTGAGTAGAGTAACTAAAAAAAGAAAAGAGAAGCTGTTAATTGAGATGGGAAAACTTATGTAGTAAGTTGGTTTGGGTGACGGAAATCAGGAAGTATGACCTCTCCACGTTAACATGTTAGAGATGTCTACTAGACATCTAAGATTTGCTGAATAGAAATAAATAGAAATAAATTTTAGTTTCCGAATATGCTGGTGGCCAGTATTTTTATTAGAGTACTTGAAGTAAAAATTGAATAGGGGAAAAAAAAAAGGATCACTAATTACTTTATTTGACTGACCTAAGGATCCAGATTTAAGCAGTTTGTCTTTTTTTTCTTTCTTTTTTTCCATTCTGTTAAGAGTGAGAGGTTATGTGGGTCTGGAATACAGGGAAAAGGTCAAAAATGAAGATATAAATATTGTAGCTCCAAGTATAATAGAAGATATTTAGAAACATGGAATTAAATGGGCTTGCTTCAGGAATGCGAAGGGGTCCAAGGACCAGGCTCCAGGGCAACTTTAAGTTTTAATGAGAGAAGACTGGGACACTAGAAAGTTGTAAAGAACAAAGGGAACTGGGAAAGAGGAGTCAGCAAGAGAATGCATCCAAGAACTAATGAAAAATGCACTTAAGAAAAAAAGTTTTTTATGTGAAGACTAGCCAGGACTCCCCAAAAGGTTAACTGCAAGAAGAAAATAAGAGAAGGATTATTCTATATTAAAAAGACTAAAGGAACACAGCAATTAGAGGCAATACATAAACCCTGGTTGGATCCTGGTCTAAAAAAAAGTAACAGCTATAACAGTTCCAACAGCTTGGAAATACTAGGGAAATTTGGAAATGCACAGGACATTAAAACTATATAATTAAATTATGTTTATTTTGTTATGTATGATGACGGCATTTCAGTTATATAGGGGAGTATTCCTTTTATTAGGAGACACATACTGAAGTAATCAGGAGGATTTATTATGACAATCTGCAACTTATTTTCCAATGACTGAATAAAAAATTTGATATTAAATTTTATGTTAAAATGTTAATAATTGGGTAATCTAGATGGGGTATAAATTCACTGTACTATTCTTTGAGCTTTTCGTAAAATGTGAAAACTTTCACAATAAAAGTTACAAAAACATAAAGGACAAATAACTCAGTGGAATTATGGGCAAAAGACATGTACAGACAGTTCACAGAAGAGAAAATGATAAAAGGCCAATAAACAGAAAAGATAAGGAGCTCCATTTGCAATCTGAACAGGTAAATTAAAACCATCAAGGGAGTGTATTTCACATCTACCAGAATAGTCAAACTTAAAGAGAATGAAAACATCAAGTGTTACTGAAGATGAGGGATAATACAAACTCTGGTAGGATATAGGCAGAAAGACTAACTAGTTTCCTATGCACCTTTAAACCCAGTAATTCTTGTCCTGTAGACAGACCTCAGAGAAACTCTTCCACATGTGCGCTGGAAAAAAGGTACAAGAACACTGACAGTAATGTTGTTTATAATGGCAAAAATAAATAAATAAATAAATAAATGAATGAATTAATGAATAAATAAATAAATAAATAAGAAAGACCTGGCAATAACCCAAACGCTGAGTGTATGGGTATTTATTTCATCATCATTGTAACTGTTAATTTTCTTTAAAATATTACCTATACTTAAATGGACCATGAGATGCCTAGGTAAGTGAAGTCATGCAAAACTCCCTGTAATAAGCAGAAGTCTTTTAGTATACAACTTTTTTCTTTTGTTTTGGAAAAAGGTTATAGAAAATCAAATCTATTAATTGAAAACTTAAGAGTAAACTTTCCATGTCCAGCTAGCTATATCCATCCTTCTAGGGGAAAAGGCTTTTAGAAGAGAGGGCAAACTTATTTCTTCATTTTCAAAAACTCTCTATTCAAATGCACATTGCAATGTGAAGAGACATGTATAAGAGTGAACATTTAATTTATAGTTCTGATCAGGATATCTGAGAATGAAAGGAGGACTACTGATAGTTCTGTTGGGGTAATGGAACAAAATGGGGTTGTCTCAGGCAAACTAGTCTGTATGGTTTTCCTATGAATAAATCAAATCCATTTTAGTGCCCCAGTAGGTTTTTCACAAGAATGGAACAAGGGATCCCAGGAAAAAAAAGAGGCCCTCAGAAGTAGTTCAGTCAGAGTTCTTCAAGATTCAATTATGGTGAGAAAATTATTGCTACTAGTGACAGATCTAAAATGATACTCACTCAGTTGATGGTATACAGGTTTATGCAATCCTTGAAGTTTAATTGATGCCACAGCAGCCAGTTTGCCAGGGGGCTGCATTTTCCCATCTAAGAGATACCAAACCCGAGCAAAAGTGGCCCATTGCTAGGAGAAAAAAGAGAGAGAGACAGAAAACAAAGAAAATTCTAATTAAAATGTTAATAACCAAGCTTATTATTATATACCATCATGTGTATTCTACAGTGAATATCAGTAAGAGATCAATGAAAAAGATCCTGTCACTAAATAATTTTTTTTTTTGTTTCGTTTTCATTTCTTTTTTTTAGAGAAGGGTCTTTTCTCATTCTACAAAGTATAACAGTCATTTTTCCTGCCTGTTTTTCTATCTGCAATGTGGATGATGTTTTACTTAAAATATTTCAAAGATATGTTTTTCTTTATATTATGGCTTTTTTGGGGTATCACATAGAATTTGGAAGGGAAGTAAGAAACTCTTATGAAAGTAGAAACTGTTTATAAAGGTCTTCACAAATATTTTGAGACTAACAGATACACTTAATTGAATGATGAGTGGCCAACTGGGAAGTGAAGACTATTCAGAAGTTCAATTCCATGGGAGGATACACTAACAGAATATAGCTGGACAAGTATAGACGGATGATGAATAAACTCTAATTTAAATAGCTGCCTTATCAGGTTGTGATCCTAGGGTCCTGAGACTGAGTAGTACATCGGGTTCCCTGCATGGAGCCTGCTTCTCCCTCTGCCTATGTCTCTGCCTCTCTCTGTCTCTAATGAATAAATAAATAAAATCTTAATAAATAAATAGCTGCCTTAGATAGCTTTAGGCTGCCTCAGATATAGACCACTGTCTTTGCAGTATCCGTTAGTAATTTCGAACTAAGAAAATTCAGTCCAGAACGATCTCAACTAGATGTTTTCTCTGTGCATATACATAAGTTGCTGAACAATGCTGGAAAAAAATACAACCAGGCTAACTGGTTTTATTTTAAATTTTATTATTACAAACTTCAAATCAACTTCTAAACTGCTCACCATTTGTTTTTCTCCTTTCTCTTTTCTAGTTTCTATCTTGTTCTCCTTGCACATCTTTTGTCAGATTTATCTTTTAAGTATTTCATGTATTTTGATGCCATTATAAATGGCATTGTATTTTTAATTCAAGTTTGATTGATTGTTGCTAGTGCGTATTTATATGTATAAAAATACACTTTGTTTTTTGCATGTTGGTCTTATAACCTGCAAAATTGCTAAACTTATTTATCAGATCTAGTAGCTTTTCTTAGATTCCATCTGATTTTTTTACATAGATAATCATGTTCTCTGCAAATAAAGATAGCTTCTAGTCCATACTCTTTCCATACTATTCTCAGCTTAGGACTAAGAAAAATTCCAATGGTAGGAACTGTATAGGACAATCTTTTGTCTTCAATAAATTCCAAAGAAACAAATAGGAAAAAGAACATATTTATTAAGAGAATTATTAACCTATTTATTAACCTATTATTTAACCTATTATCAACCTATTTATTGAGAGAATTAAAAGATGGGAAATTATTACATTCTAGATCCAAAACTAAAGTAAAAATATTAAGTATTCCTATAGCATGTATGAGGAAATTGTAAAATTGAACATATACTAGACATTTGATATTAAAGAATTATCATTAACTTTTGTTTTTGATAAATAGTATTGGGATTTTATTTTTAAAAAGAATGTGTATCGGGATCCCTGGGTGGCTCAGCGGTTTAGCGCTGCCTTCAGCCCAGGGTGTGATCCTGGAGACCCGGGGTCGAGTCCCGCGTCGGGCTCCCTGCATGGAGCCTGCTTCTCCCTCTGCCTGTGTCTCTGCCTCTCTCTCTGTGTCTGTCTTGAATAAATAATAAAATAAAATATGAAAAAATAAAAAATAAAAAGAATCTGTATCTTGGAGAGAACATATTGAAATATTTACTTAGGAAATAACAGGAATCTGAGATTCATCTCAAATTCATAAGGAAGGGAAAGAAGCGAGTGGGAGTACAGAGGAAATAATATTGGTTATGAGGTTTTTGAAACTGGGTGATACCTACTTTTATGTGTGATTGAAATTCTCCATAATGAAGTTAAAAAACAACAAAACAAAACCTCTTGACCTCACTTATCCACTGCTTCATTTCTTTCCTCTCCTTTGGGGCAAAATTCTTCCAAAGACATTGTCTTTACTCCAATTTGTCTCTCTTCATTCTCTCTTCAACTTGCTCCAACCTGGCTTTTGCCCTCCGCCCTCACTCTACCACCTGCCAAAGTGACCAGGGCCTTCACCTCACTAAAATCATCGTTCTAGTCTAAGCCTTCAGCGCAGCCGATCCTTCTTCTGAGTATTATCTCCTCACTTGATTTCCAGGACACCGCCCTCTGTCCGCTTTTTTCCCCTACTTTGCTTGTTCTCCTCCTAACTCTCACTTCTGAAATGCTGAAAATGTCCCAGAATTCAGTTCTGGGTCCTTCTCCTCTCTTCTCTATACACACTTCCTCGAAGACTACATCCAGACTCCTATCTTTCAGGGCCATTTTCGTGCTTAAGACTCAAATGCAGAGGGATCCCTGGGTGGCGCAGCGGTTTGGCGCCTGCCTTTGGCCCAGGGCGCGATCCTGGAGACCCGGGATCGAATCCCACGTCGGGCTCCCAGTGCATGGGGCCTGCTTCTCCCTCTGCCTGTGTCTCTGCCTCTCTCTCTCTCTCTCTCTCTGTGACTTAAAAAAAAAAAAGACTCAAATGCAGATATTGACATCTCTAGCCTGGACCTTTACCCTGAACTCTACACCTGTATCCAATTGTCCACTTAGCAGCTGCATTACAATGCTTTTTATACCCTATGTAGCAAACACTAGTTTTTCCCCATTCCCCCTGCGGATGATGATAATGATGCGGATGATGATTATTATTATTTAAAAAACCAAACTTTGTTTTAAAAAAAATTAAAATAGCGCCACATCATCCCATTGCTACAAAAGTTTTCAAATGTCTAATTTTACTTTTTATATATTTGCCTTATTTAGGAGAGAAAACAAACAGTCCAAGAAAGGAATCATACCTGGAGCAAGGCTGGGCTAAGCAGCAGCTTGGACCAAAGTGCCCAAAACTGAACTCCTGCTCTTCCACCTGCAACCTGCTTCCATCTCAGTCTTCCCTGCATCAGCTGGTAGTAGCTACACTCTTCCAGTCATGGAAACAAAAACCCTGGAGTAACCGCCCCCCCGCCCCCCCGTTTCTCTTTTGCTGTCAGCTCCCATTCATTCCTTCAGGAAATCCTTTTGGCTCCACCTTCAACCGGAACCTCATCGCTTCTCAACACTACGCCGTTACTAGTTGGTTGGAGCCACCACCAGCTGCACGGATCGCTACAGCTGGTCTCCAAACGGATGTTTTGCTCCTACCTTCCGCCATTCCTCGTCTCTGAACGGTCTAAACTCAGCGGCCCGAGGGCTCCTTCCGACACCCAATGTGACATCACGTTACTCCCGGATTTCAAACCTTTGGACAGATACGCGTCTTACTGATGAACAACCTCTTCCAAGGTCCTATCTGATCCACCTCATTACCTCTCTGGCTTTCTTTTTCCGAATACTCTTTCCGGGGGGAGGGTGGGGGAAGAAAAGACATGAAAAAGCCTGGCTGAAAGGAGAAAACACGTCCCGAGTGAACAGCAGCGAGCGTTGGCCAGAATCACGACCCTCGTAGGTGTGTTCCCGAGGCACCTCCTTGGCCCAGAGACTCGGCTTCCCTGCCGACTCAACATCACTCAGTCCACCGGGGCCACTGTAATGAATTCCACCAAGCCGTAAGAATTCGAGCTCACCTGGGGCGCCCTAGAGAAACTCGACATGTTCCCCCACCAGCAGGATGGTGCCCTTTCCCCAGGATCCGAGGCCAGACACCAGCCTCACTCGCCCGGCGGGAAACGTATAAAGCCAAGCACGATAGTTCCGAGGCCGGCCAGCCCTCGTCAGCTCCTCTGCTCTTGCTGGGTCTCCTCCAGCCTTCCCATCATAGCAGCTTCGTCACGGAAGGAGGAACCAATGCAGTTACTGAGAGAATAACTCCGCCGAAGAACCCACCGGCCGGAGAAAGCTGCCGCAAACAGACGGAGGGCGCACAATTTCCAGCCGACCTAAAGTGGAGGGGAACCGGAAGTACGTCAGAAGCGCGCGACTGTTTGGAAGTGGAAAGCGGGACTTGAGACCCCAGTTGAGCTCCGAGGAGATGGATCGGTACCTGCTCCTCGTGATCTGGGGAGAAGGAAAAGTCCCGTCCGCGGGGGGCGGGGAGGCGGAGTCGTCCGCCGAGGGTACCGAGAAGCTGCCCGGTAAGCGCGGGACTGAGAAAGAGCGGGAACGGCTTGCGGGGAGGGGAAGACGTTTGAGATCGAGTTTCTGTAAGGGAGGGAGGGAGGGAACTGTTCTCTCGAGCTCTCCCGGGCGTCTGCTTCTCTACGGAGGCGGCCCAGTAAGGGCTGGAAGTGTCGTTACCTTCATGGGAAACATAGGGACAAATTCGTGAATGCAGAGTTCCAGCGGTCAGAAGTTCTTGGCACAGTAGCACTTTGACGGGACGGTGGGATGGAATGTCGGCTTGTTGGAAACGCGCATTCGGGGAGCGTTTCCGCCTCCTTTGTGTTCCAGAGGCGGGTAGTGCGCAAGGGAACGGGAGGCCGAAGGGTCTGACTCTCTTAGAGTTTGCAGCCTGATGGGAGGAGACATCCCACGCATAAGCTAAAAAAATAAAAAAAGCTAATTAAAAAAAAGGTAACTTTAAAACAGTTGTAACCGTTGGAGAATGCACTCCTTTTCGGTGTTTCTGTAGCTGGTATTGCATTTTGTTTTAATTAAGCAGGCAATTTTTAAAAGATTTTATTTATTTATTGATGAGAGACACGGAGAGAGGCAGAGACACAGGCAGAAGGAGAAGCAGGCTCCGTGCAGGGAGCCCGACGTGGGACTCGATCTTGGGACTCCAGGATCACACCCTGGGCTGAAGGCGGGTGCTAAACCGCTGAGCCACCCGGGCTGCCCTGAGCAGGCATTTTGAGGAGAAAATGGATGTGGTTGTATTACAGAATAGAGTTTCCCTTCTCCGCTTAGAATTATTCTTCCGGGGGAGAACTTTGAATTTCTGTTAACTGGCTAGCATGTACAAACTGGGCGCCTTTCCGGCTTTCTCTGATTGCATTCTGTTTACCATATTGAAACTAGAAGAGCGTGTGGTTCTTCTACATACACCATAACGTGCTTGGGAGTCTCAAACGGTGAAATTGGGATAGGCCTCGATCACGTAACTCTTGAGCCCGTTGAGCGAGTTTGTCTTTTTCTTTTTCAGACCTGACAGCAGCAAATGTTTATCATGTCCTGAAAAGAAGCATTAGTGCTTCAATGAATCCAGAAGATAGTACTTTTCCAGGTGAGTATGACGCAAACCCCTTTCTTCTCTGGCACTGCATTTGTATTGGAAATAAATTTAATTAGATTGATCATTTAAAAGTGTAAGTACAAATATTTGTTGGTGGTGCACAAGTCACTGGGCTAGGGAGGTAAGTTAGGAAATACAAAACTGTAAAAGATGCTACCGGTCTCTTCATACTGCTCGAATGTAATTAAATTGTATGAAAATTATTTTAGATTCTCAGCTTGACTTTTGTTCCCTTTATGGGATTTTCTTGCCCATCTTACCTCTGTATAAAATAGGGTAATGTGGCATTATAAGGAGGATTTACGAATTCTTACCATTTTTCCCCACCCTTCCTTCTTAATGATTCTCTTAAAAGCACTTCATAATTTTTTTTTTTTTTTACTTCATAATTATTTTAAAAAATTTTTTTTATTTCTTTATTCATGAGAGACACAGATTGAGAGAGAGAGGCAGAGACACAGGCAGAGGGAGAAGCAGGCTCCCTGCAGGGAGCCTGATGTGGGACTCGATCCTGGGGCTCCTAAAGTCGCGCAAAACCACTGAGCCACCCAGGGATCCCCAGCACTTCATAATTATGAAACACAGTGATCTTTTCTCCATCCTACTTAAGATATAGAGTAAGCATCTCTTCTATGTTTTGGTGAATTGCCATACTCCTAAGTTTATATTAGGTTCCGGTGTTTTATCCTTTGTGCTTTGAAAGTCATGAAATATCTCTGAGTTCCTTTAATGCAAAGGTATTTGCCAGTGTCATTTTTCTCTGAGACCTCTTCATCCTTTTTGTCACAATGTTTTTATCATAGCAGCTATTTATAGAATCCATTTACATTAGATTTAAATATCACTTTCAGTGTTATCACTTTCTGGTTTTTTGCTCTACTTTCGTCTTTTTTTTTTTTTCTTTTGCCCATTGCCTCTTCCTATTATCCATTTTTTGTAAAAATACATGGATTTACCACCGGGAAACAAGAAGGAAACACAATTAATTACCTATTTGTCAGCTATTCACATGAAGTGAATGGCATGCACAGGACCACTCAACAAACTTGGAAAGCAATAATGTGATTGGTCACTGATCACAATACACATCTTTGATTTAGGTAGTGATTTGCGAAGCTAGCAGTGACATTTTACTTTAGGTGATTACAGTTCACTAATAAACTTTGGTAACTGGAGTTTGAACCTTGTTTTGCGGAATTATTGAAACCATGGTAATTGAAATCTGCATATCAGAACCGTGCAAAGAAAGAACTGCCCGCGGCAGCCCGGGTGGCTCAGCAGTTTGGCACCAGGGCCTGCCTGATCTTGGAGACCTGGGATGGAGTCCCACGTCAGGCTCCCTACATGGAGCCTGCTTCTCCCTCTGCCTGTGTCTCTGCCTCTCTCTCTCTCTTTCTGTGTCTCTTATGAATAAATGAGTAAAATCTTTAAAAAAAAAAAAAAAAAGAAAGAAAGAAAGAACTGCCCATATTGAATTAATTACTCAGTGAACATTATTGCTTTCAGTAATATGGCAAGTCTGGGAAACTGGAAGTGCAATATGATTATAATTGCGATAGGGCTGGAGAGGTAGGCATAGCTATATCGAGGACTTTGTAAATCATATCGGAGTGTTTATACTTTTTTTGTAATAATAATTAGCCATTAAAAGCTTTAATGAAGGAAGGGACCTGGTGACATCTATATTAATGACATATTCTGGCTACAGTATAGCAGACAGGTTTGAGGAAAGTATAGATATGAGGGGGCTGCTTCAAAAGACCAGCTAAGAAATAAGAGAGGCAGTCAGGATAGAGGAGAATAGATAGATCTGAAGGAAACTATAAAGGTAAAAGCTACCTGACTTAGTGTTGCATTGGTGTAGTTTAGGAGAAAGGAAGAGTGAGAAAGCAATCAGGAGTGACATTAGATTTCTGGCACGGGTATAGTGTAGTTTGGTGGCATTTAGTGAGGTAAGAGACTTGAATTTTGAGGGACTGTCACATGTCCAGTTTAGAACATATAAGCACACTAAACAGTTCCCTGTAAGATGTCAAAGTGAAAATATTTTTTAAAAGTTCGATACATGTGTCCAGAACTCAAAAGGCTGGAGATTATAAAAAAAAATTACAAAATTATCAATAACTAGAAGCCATAAAGAAGGATGAGATTATTTATGGACCATGAACAGAGCAGAAAATCTTGCACTGAATCCTAGTATTTAAAGAAACTGAACTGAGCACTGGTGGTTAATAAAGGCCTGCGGAGCAGCTGGAAAGATAGGTTCCACCGAAGCCAAGTGTTTTAAGGAGAAAAATGACAACTGGGTCATCTTTGATTCCTTTCTTACTCTTCTGCTGAGAGAGAGGACAAGTACAACAGCAGTAAGAGCTGTCACATTTAGTAACATCTTAATTATTGGTGCCTTTAGGGAGTGTAGTTATAGTGGCATGTTGGAGACAAACAGGTGGAAATGAATGAGGAGAGTAAGAAATGTGATGAAATAGAAACAGTCAAGCGTAGACAGTACTTTCATTTTACCCTTGAAGAAGAGTAAAGTAGTAGTAGTGCCTAGAAGAGGGAGGTGATTTCAAGGAGACTTTTTTTTTTCCTCTACTAATTTGAGGAATATTTGTGCAAATTTAAATGCTAGTAGGAAGGAGCTGACAGAAGAGGAGAGCTTGAAGATGCAAGAAAGATAGTCTAATCAGGGCCTTGGGGTCCCAGTGGAAGTCTGAAGGATGACTTTGGATTGAAAGGGCAATGACCCTCATGTGCTAACAGAAAGGAATGAGGAAGGACTTAATGGGAATGGGAATAGTGTCCTATATTTGTTGACAGGATGTTTGGGAGTAGTTACCTAATAATGGTTTCTATTTTCTTAAGGAAGTAGGAGGTAAAGTCTTTTGCTGAGATTGTTGGCAGAAAGTGATAATGAAGCACGTAGCATATTACCTAGCTTTCATGAGTTAAGCTTCAGTTACCATATTTCTCTTCCCTCCTTTGAATTCAATTTCTTTACACAGTTCTACATTCTTTGTGGCTCTAACCTGACATGCACCCTAGGGATGACCCTTAACTTCATACCCTCATATAACTTTCCGGTCTCCAAGAAGAGAATCTTCCCTATGTCTGAGCTGTAGTTTTATTTCCTCCTCTCAGTCACCAGGATGAACCAGACATTGATGGTCTTTAAAGAGGGAATCCTTTTTCCTAAAATGACTTACAGTTTTGTGTCACTCAATAGTAATTGAGTGAGTATATTTTTTTTGGTAGATTTTAGTGGTTAAAATGATGAATAAAATAGTACGGATTTTGATTTTGACAAAATTATTCATTGTGAGGGAATATTTTTGCTCTTTAGGCAGATTGTTCTGTTTGAATTTTTAGAGATTTTAAAAAGATCTACTCTCTATATATGTATATGCATATGTGTACACACACATACCTTGGAGGACTGTACAATATGTATCAAAAATTATGTAATTCTCTAAGTATATATGCTATAACATCTGCTTATTTGTGGTATGTCTTCTAATAAGCATGGTTTTGTTTTCAAGCATGTTCGGTAGGCGGTATACCTGGTTCCAAGAAGTGGTTCTTTGCAGTACAGGCAATATATGGATTTTATCAGGTAACAGAACTGAAAAAATAGGTGTTAGTGAATGTCTTTGTTAATATAAATAATTTCAAGAATCCATTATTTAATGCAGTCTTCTGATGTATTAGTTTTGCAGTTCTGACTGGGAAGAGATATATTTTGGTACAGAAAAAGATGAAATTGAAGATGTTCTTCAAACAAATATTGAAGAATGTTTGAATACTGAGTGTTTTGAGGAAGAAGATAGTAATAGCAGAGAATCATTATCTTTGGCTGAGTATGCTTATGATATGTACTTTCTATGATATCTTTCTGTAATATCTTTAAAATATTTAATGTTAGTATTTTAACCACAAGAGTGAAGATTAAATGTTTTAGCAGCTATCAGAAAGAAATTTTAGTTAATTGAAATTTTCAACCCTTCGTCTTGGAAGACAGGCAATTTGAAATTGGAACTTTAATTTGGAATTCTATGTGAGCTATGATCTCAAGTTACTGGCTCTTTCCAACTTAAAAATTTATATTGTTAAAGCACCTTGGCTTAGAAAATTTTAAGTGTTTATATCTGCAACAACTGTCTAAAAATAATGAACTGTGCAATTCTTGTCATTAAAAAAAAAATCTGAACTCTCCCAAATATGACTTGTTAGTTTTTGTGTATCTCCTGCCAGTGTAAATGTGAAAAGCTTTGCTTGCATTACGTTTTAGAAATGCATTTTGCACACTTGAATTTTGCTGAAGCTCCATGAAAAGGTTAGATCTAAGTAGATGAATGAAGCTACGTACATGTTTTGAAAGTTAAAAATAGAAACAAAACTAGTTGAGTAAAACTATTTAAAATGGAAAAATTGGCATCTGAAAATGTTTAGTTTTTTAAGCTTACAGAATTGCAGGAATCGGAAAAAGTGATACTCCAATTAATATGTCACTTTCTTAAAGATAAATTCTACTTGATTATGAGTTTTAAGAGCTTGAATAAAAACTTTATTTAAGATTAATAACTGGTATTCAAACTCAGACCCTAAAAGTATGCTTTTAATTTTGCTGTTTGTGGTCGAAATACATGATTTCTTCAATTTATGTATATCTTGAACATTTAGACACTTTTAAAATGCATAGTTTCTGAGGATTATATAGGTGATTGGATTCACTCAGATTTTTTGAATTGTGGTACAATATATAAGTTGGTCTAGGTGATATAAATTGTGATTATTTTTTTCATGACATAGCCCATCTTTGACTCAAATTAATACCTTTCATTTTAGTCTCTCATAGTATTTTATTACAAAAACCTACTTCGGTTTATTGTAGTATTGACATTATTATGTTTTTATAAATTACTGCAGACTTTAAAAATTCTTTTTTCCCGTTTTCAAATTACATATGTTTGTATAATTAATGTAAGAAGACATTGTAGAACTGAGGAAAAGGTATTGAAGGGTCATTAAAAGGTAGTTTCTAGTTTCTTGATGATGAGCCAGTCACTTCATTTCTCCACTCGTTTATTTTCTCATCAGTAAAGTGTTGAGATCCTTTCAGGTCATTTCTAAGCTGCCTTCTAGCCTTAGAGTTCTTAAAATCCCATGTTTGCCCACCATTATTTAAAGATGACAAGTGTAAAGGTAATTATTTCTAGTAAGTTACCTAATAATTATTTCCACAAGAGGGAGCTTGGAAACTATACCATAAGATGCCTTAAGTTTCCTAGACAATGGCAGGTTAATAACAAAGGATTTAAGTAACTTTATGTTACATAATAACATTTTGAGGAAAAGAAATCATCATTTGGATAAAATGAAAAGATTTTGAAGAATTGGAGGACACCATTCCAGCCAGAGCTGTTTTATGCCATACAGAGAAAAGCAGTATCCTTCTCTATTAAACCTTTGGCAATACTTTTAGGGTTTATAAAAATATTTGGTTTATTAGTTATTATTTATGTTTAATTACACTAGGTATAAATTAGAGTGTTTTTTCCCCCCTTTTTTGTTACTTGTTTTTGAGGGTATGGCTAAAATCTTGGACTTAGTGTTTGAAACCTAGCTTCTACACCTACTAATTATGTGACTGACACAAATCATTTAAAGGATATTAATAGTAGTGCCTCATGGATTGTCATGAAGATCAAATAAGATGATATATCTAACATAATAGTGTCTGGCACATAGGTCTATTTAATATTACTAATTATGATTATATGTAATGTGTATGTGTGTGTATTTTTCTAACTTTCCCTTTTGTTTTAGGCTATATGAAGAATCTGCAGAAAATTTGCATCAGTTGTCAGATAAACTTCCGGCTCCTGGTAATATTTTATGACTTTTTTCAATAATTTCTATTTTATCTTATACTTTCTATGAATGGCTGATGAATTTAATCTTTATGCTAGTGTTCTCATTTCTAATTTTGAAGTTCAAAATGAAAAAAAAAAATTTTTTTAGAGGAAGGGAAGGGCAGAAAGAGTGGGAGAGAGAGATTCTTAAGCAGACTTCATGTCCAGTGTGGAGCCCAATGCAGGACTCCATCTCACGACCCTGAGATCATGACCTGAGCTGAAATCAAGTGTCAGATACTCAACTGACTGAGCCACACAGGCACCCTGAAAAATAATTTTTTAATTGAAGTTGATAAAAAAAACACTCCACTACTTTAATAAAGTATATTACTGAGACATTACAATTCTCTTAATTGTTTTTATTTAGTTAAGCAAAAATTAGAAATTAGAAAATTAAATACCCATTTCAGTTTCCTTATTTAGTTATAACTGAAGAATGTTTCCACTATATACCATTGTTTTCCACAGTATATTCTATAGAACACTAGTCCTATGAACACCTCCTGGAGAAAGAACTTCTTTAACCTAGATCATTTGGATAACATTCTTGTAAGGTGTGAGGTCACTATATACGTTATCAAATAGAAAGTTATATAGTTAAAAAAGCCCTTTACTCAGCCTTTTTTTTTTTTTTTTTTACAGAGCCCATTTTTATCTTTCTTTGTGTCAGCCAAGTAGCTGACATCTAAAGCTTGGTATAGTTTGGCATCTAGAAATACTTTTGAAGAGCTTTCTTTGAATATTTGCATCACCGAAGGTCATTTATATAGTTAAAGAAGGCCCTTTACTCAGCCTTTTTTGTTTGTTTGTTTACAGAGCCCATTTTGTTTTATATAATGAAAAGCATATTTTGTGAAATACTGCATCATACTATTTTTAAGACTGTATTCTGTCTCAAATTTATCTTTCTTTGTGCCAGTCAAGTAGCTGACATCTAAAACTTGGTATAGTTTGGCATGTATAAATACTTTTGAAGAGCTTTCTTTGAATATTTGCATCACCAAAGGTCATCTATTAAGCAGATACTTGTTGCATCTATTATATGTCCTGTATTGTACAAGTTGCTTAAGTATATAATGATTAGTAAAGCATACGTGATTACCATTGAAGTACTTGATACCTCACAGTCTAATCCTTATATTCAAGATCCTGTTTTAGTGTAAAGGTCCCACATGGAAAATAACTGAATACATAGATAAATAAGCATCAAGTTTTTAATTTTTATTTATTTATTTATTTGTTTATTTTTAAATTAAATGTGTCAAATTCAGAATATTCACTGAAATATATAGTTGCTGTTTCGGCAGATTAGAATGCTTTCATTATCAAATTTCTATTTGGTTTCTATTTCATTTATATTTTCTTGGTCCTTTGATAAATTTATAATTTTATAAAGTGTGAAGTTTTATGAAGTTATACTTTTTTTCTTAGGAATTAATGATATTGCCAATATAATTGAGTTTTCTGAGTGTTTAATTGTTCTATATAAAGAAAAAATTTATTTGAACATTACAATTTTATATTAAGTCATTCCCTTTTATATAAATTAAGTATAGAGAAATATACTGAAATTGCCCAGTTTTTTTTTTTTTTTCCTCTGTTCAGTATACAGTAGCATTGATGATCTCAAGAGCAATATATATAATTAAGCACTGGTGCATAGTTGGCAAGTAATTATGATAGAGTTCATTATTTTCTGGCATATACTATTTCAGGATAAAATGGCTTTAAGTCAAATGATGAACATTTAAAAATTTTGAACATCTAAAGATGTGTATTATTTTGAAGAATTTCAGAAATTAAAGTTAAAATCCTTTATCTTCTAAATAAATATAAAATTCAGTTGTTTGGGGGTACTATTTTGAGATTTCTGAAAAAAAATTATGGAAATATCTTATTCTCTTTCTAGGTAGAGCAATGATAGATATAATACTGTTGCCTTCTGACAAAGATCCTCCTAAGTTGAAAGACTGTTTACCTACTATAGGAGCATTAAAACATTTGAAGGAATGGTATTCAGCAAAAATTACTATAGCAGGAAATCATTGTGAAATGTAAGTTGCTTTGTTCATATTTGCTGTGTTATCTGTTTTCACAGTTAACATGCTATCTTGTTTTTTAATAGAATCCCATTTGAAGATCTTTTTAATGTGACAAGATAGTTTTATGTCATCCTGTTAGTAGAGGTTTATCTATTAAGAAGAATCTAGATTTTTCTTATTTCATACTTTGTTTCTGAGATATTTAAGTTTTTAGGAAATATCAATGTTTTATAACCATTATTGAGCATTAATTATCTAAATACACTGTGTGCTTTTAAATAGGTTTGTATTGTCCATTGAGCACTATGATGAATACTATGGAACATGGATACACTGGATTTATATTTTTGTTTTCTGTGCAATGTAGAAACAAGTATACACCATTGTGTTTTGTGCTATTTTAGTAAGGATCAATTGTATATTTTGATCCTTAAAGAAATACTCATTTGGATTTATTAACTTCATGATTTTCTTCATTTAACAAATGTTTATGAAGTGCTAACTTTAGGCCAAGCACAGCATGATGGATTAAGAAAGTGAGATTTGATCTTGTACATGGAAATGCAAGGAGAAATAAGAATGCTGTTAGTCATGATCATCTATGATAAGTGCTATTATGGAATTCCATATGAAACTGTGTGGGAAAATTTAGGTGAGCAGTCCTTTAAATATAAAGGACTAATACTATATGTGTGTGTATATATGTGCATATCTGACACATTTAAGTCAGTAAATAGTAATAGGAATATCTGTTCCTTCATCTGTATTATTAATGGTAATTCCTCTTTTCAGGGATATTGAGATTGAATGGACATATAATAGTGAGTCCCTCAGAGACTGACTTAAGGAATGTTCTATAATGTTAGTAGATAAAAGCAGCAATAGAAACTGCATTTTTGCTTGTTAGGATTAAATTTAAGGAAGATATAAAACCCTATATTTAATCATCATAGTCTTTTATTTATAGAAATTGTCAGAAAATTGCAGAATACCTCTCCGCTAATGTTGTATCTTTAGAAGATCTCAAAAATGCTATTGACTCAAAAGAATTATGGAGGGGAAAAATTCAGATATGGGAAAGAAAGGTAAGTGGATTTCTGTTATCACTGTTTGCAAAGCAGGCCTTTCAACTTTATTTACAACACTGATAGTTTAAATGAATTTGAATGAAAATGTACCTTATAAAGATGTTCTAGAATAGCACTAAAAATTTTCTGCCATAATGGAAATGTTTTGCCTGTCCTGATAGTCACTGGCTATTGAGTACTGAGTTATATTGCTACAGAGCACTTATTTAAAAAATATATTTTTTTATTTGAGAGAGAGAGAGAGAGAGAGAGTGAGAGAAAGAGAGCAGCATGAGCAGGGGGCAGGAGAAGCAGATTCCCCACTAAGCAGGGAGCTCAAGATAGATATCATAATAGTTCCTATCTCATAGATTTTTATGAAGGTTAAATTATATAAAGTAGAAAGTAACCACTCATTAAACATTAGTTTCATTGTTATCATTACTATTAATATCCCTAATATTTCTGCTTCTGCAGAAATTGATCTTTTCATCAGCAACTTACTTTGAAAGCAAACTATGTGTGGGGTCTTATCCTAAGGATTTGTTTAAATAAGACAGACAAGCTCTGTTTGTGCAGAATTTGCAGATTGGTGAGAAGCCAGATATTGAACAAGTAAACGTAAAGGAGATTGTTTGGCTCTATGGTTACACAGAATGAGCTTATTAATACACTCTTGGGGGTGGGGTAGGACCAAGGAAAGCTTTTCATGAAAAGATCCATGTGTAAGTTGAAATAGGAAGGATGTGTACATAAATGGAAGAACCACATTTTGAGCTGAGGAATCAAAAATATATTTCCTTGCGGTTTTCTTCTCAACTTTTTCATTGCAGTCAGATGTATTCATCTTTGTAACTTTATTCATGCTGTTTATACTTGTGTTCTCTTGGTTTCTTTTCAGTTTGGAGTTGAAATTAGTTTTCCTGAATTTTGTTTAAAGGGAGTTACCCCTAAGAATTTTAGTACATCTAATTTAAATCCTTGCATTCTAACCAACAAGATAACACCATCAAAGGATAAGAATATTTTGCCAAAGGTAAACTATGTTTAATTCATTTTGCAATCATCCATTCGTGCATATTTTTGTTCTTATAAGATGTTTGAATCTTGAAACTAATATATATGCTTAAATATGCTTGCTTGCATAATTTTTATAATTATAATTAAGTGCTTCAATTATGTTACCAGCATTGAATGTTGGCAAAACTATCATTATTTTAGATTATTTTTTAAATGGAATGATCCTAACTTTAGATCAGTAAACTTCTTTTGGTTAGGTCTTTGCTATGAGACCTTTCTAAGACTGGATTGGAGGGAATATGATACACTGGAAAGGCAATAGGCTTTGATGTTAGGTAGGCCTGGGTTTGAAATCTGGCACTGTCATTGACAAGGTACTGTAACCTGGGTAGATTGAATAACTCATTTGTGAAATGAAGACAATAACATACTTACCTTACAAAGTTGTTACAAAACTTAAATGAAACAAAACTTAAATGAAGAAAGAGGTTACAGTATCTGACATTTGCTTCATTCACAGTTTAAGAAGTGTTAGTTTGTGTCCCATATCTTCATTCATTCTTAAAATGCAAATAATTATGAAATGCAATTTAAAAGGGTTTAGTTGGCTTTTTTTTTAACATTGGTAAAAACAGCATAAGGAGGTATTTGTATAAAAGCACTTTAGAAATTCACTTTAAAAGATACAATTCAAGAATGTGCAAAACAACAGTCATTGAAGTTTACAAGGATGTCAGATTGATGGGTAATATTTTCTGAAAAAGGAGTACTACCAAAAGGACATATTTCTGATGCAAACACATTTCCCAGTAGTTGTTCAGAATTGCTTACTTTTAAGTAACCTGCCTGCTATGGCCATCTTTCACAGGAATATTACATATTTTCTAAAGATATTAAGATTGATGACCTCAGTGTCTCTTCTTTCATAGTATACCATTCAGGTATGAATAATTTATTTAAATGTTGCTGCTGTTGACAGGAATCTTAGGGTACAACCTCTTCAATAAATGTCTCTCTCTGCGTATACAGGTATACACACACACATACATATACTGTATATGTGTGTGTATGTATTTTTGTTTATATATATATACACATAATTACATATGGTGAAATTACTCCATTTTCTGCCCAAATCTTTGGGCTGTCTTCTCAAAATGTGTTAGCTTTTCTTTATCCTTTTTGTGAAGTACTGTGGTCTCAACTCCTAAAACACCTGTCCTCCTTCACTAGCTCATTGTTGGCTTAGTTTTAGGCTCTGCCCAAAGACTGCAATCTCATTTCTCTGAGTGGAGCTCTTGGCTTCACTAGTTCTCTTAACTTTTTACCTTTTTTTTCAAGGTGTTTTTTTGTTTGTTTGTTTTTTAAATCTCAGTATACCACTCGATATAAGTTTATCCTGGAGAGTTTTCTTTCTCAGTCTTACAAACCCTTGAAATTTGTTTCTTCAACATCTTAGCCCCTTGGATCACCTGTCTGTCTTGCTGAAACTAAACACAAAAAGTTGAGAACTCTTTACATCTTTTGCTTGCCTCTTTACAGATTTATTTTCCTTCTGTTAAAACTCTTTTCAGTTACTAAGAAATCTATGTCTGTCTCTACTGTGAAAGGCAGAATTGAAATGGAAGAAATACTTGTCTGCTATAGAAGATTAGTGTTTGGCTTGAATAATGTGTAAACACAGGCTTTTAAAGATCATTTTAAAGTTTTAAATTGTAATCACTAATTTGTTCACTTTTATTTTATTTATAGAACTTAAAGTATCATGTAATCTTATTTCTTTCCTAGGTTTACCATTATTATGGCCCTGCTTTAGAATTTGTGCAGATGATAAAATTATCAGATCTACCCTCCTGCTATATGTCGGACTTCGAATTTGAGTTGTATCCTTTTCTTTACATGTTCATTTTTAGATTACGTTTTCTGTGTCAGGTACACTGTTTCCTCCATATTTTGATATTTGACTGTACTGGGGATTTTTTCTTTAATAATATTCAGCATATTTTTAATTGCCATGGTTTCAATGGAAATTCTACAACTTTCAAAAAGAAAACCTCCTTCAAGTACTATACTTCTGCTTCTAAAATAGGCCGAAGACTTTCTGGTATTGCTATTCATTGCTAATGGGGTAGGGAGGATGGAGAAATGTTAGGAATATGTGCAGAAAAACAGTAATTTATATACTTCTGAAATGTTCATATGTTTCTCTTGTCATCAGCAGGACAGATATATAAGCACCAGTCCAAATCTCTTTTTCTGATAGTTTATAGGGCTGCTCTTCATAGAAGCACTCTTTTCTTGGTATATTTTCAGCATTAGAAAAATAATTATCTTTAAGGAAATGAGTAATTATGAATTCCTACAGTTAAAATTTTTAATAAATAATCTAAGAACCTTGTGAATTAGAGGACCAAACTTTTTTAGGGAGTAGTACTGTTTTGTGGTTATGATTCGTCATTTCTTTAACTCCTTAGTTCAGAGGGCTGACAAAAAACAATACCAAACAGAATTCCGTGTTGTTGTTGGAGCAGATTTCCTCTCTGCGTGGCAAGGTATAGGGCTTTTTTGGTTTTCTTTAGTTTTTAATATAATGTTTAAGAATGAGTGAAAAAAGGAATATAGTTTGTTAATCTGTTTTGCATAATCAGTTTACTTCTTTAACATAGGATTTTGGTCCTAATTCATATTAAGATACTTTGGACTTCCCATAATAACACCAAAGTCCTCTGCAGACATGAAATGATGTTGAGTTTTTAGAAGAGATTTTCAAAATTAAGCTTCATGACTGACAATTTCATTAGTTTTAAAATTTGAAAACACATTGTTAACCTACTCCTTCAATATCTCATTTCAGTTATGTGAGAAGATATTCATATGCTTGCATTATCTTTTTTGTGGTAAGACAGGTGGAAGTAAGAAAAACTTCTAAACCCCACTGTATTCTCATTTAGAAGTTTTCAGTTTTTCTTTCTTAATTCTGGTGATGTTTGTGAGATATGTGTCTATTTCAGTGTGTGTATATATATATTTTTAAGTCATGTTTTTGTTTTTTTGTTTTTAAAGATTTTATTTATTCATGAGAGACACACAGAGAGAGAGGCAGAGAGGCAGAGACACAGGCAGAGGGAGAAGCAGGCTCCATGCAAGGAGCCCAATGTGGGACTCGATCCCAGGTATCCAGGATCACACCCTGGGCTGAAGGCAGGTGCTAAACCGCTGAGCCACCCAGGCACCCCAAAGTCATCTATTTGAAGTCAAGTATAGTTGTTAATGGGAAAAACTAAAAGTTTGCTTTTCTTTCTGGTTGTTTACCTACTGTGTTTCTATGAAAATAACTTTTTTTTCAAAAGAATTTTATTTATTTACTTATGAGAGATACAGAGAGAGAGAGGGGCAGAGGGAGAAGCAGGCTCACATGAGGGAGCCTGATGTGGGACTTGATCCTGAGAGTCCAGGATCATGGCCTGAGCTAAAGGCAGACACTCAACCACTGAGCCACCTAGGTGCCCCTATGAAAACAATTTTTTTTTAAGATTTATTTATTTATTTATGATAGACATAGAGAGAGAGGCAGAGACACAGGCAGAGGGAGAAGCAGGCTCCATGCTGGGAGCCCGACGCGGGACGCGATCCTGGGAGTCCAGGATTATACCCTGGGCCAAAGGCAGGTGCTAAACTGCTGAGCCACCCTGGGATCCCCGAAAACAATCTTTAATGCACAGAATATTCATTGACAATATTTACTTAACGTTATCTTACTGTTTTAACAACAAACTATATCAAACAATTCTACAGGGAGGAAAATGATTATTGTAATTATAATTTCCCCATGGCACTATAATCAAATATTGGTTATAATTCCCTTAGAAATTTGATACATAAAGGAAATATGATTTTGGCCTTAAGATGGTTGACTATATGGTAATTTAAAATTTTGTCTTTACAGTTAAGCATCTGAATCTCGCTTTTGGCTCAGGTCATGATATTAGGGTTGGGAGATCAAGCCCTGCATTGATTAGGCTCCACCCTGGAACGTGGAGCCTCCTTAAGATTCCCCCTCTCGCCCTTGCATGTTCTCTCTCAAATAAATCTTAAAATTTGACTTTCAGCCTCTTCCATAAAATTAAGTTTTGAATAAGTATGCCTAAATGTTTATTTGATAAAGTAGCTTTTGAAGCAATAGCCTGAAGTATAATATTAGCTGATGTTTTTATGCTCAAAGTATATCTAATGTGAAATTTAAAATTTTATGTTTTATTTGTCTAACATGTATCTTATTATGTGCTAGACACTGTGCTAAACATTAGGGATCCAGTGATGGATTGCACAGATGAGGACTATCCTCATGGAACTTACATTTTGGTGGGAAAAATAATAAACACTATGAAAACAGGAGCCTGGGTGGCTCATTTGGTTAAGTAGCCACCTCTTGATTTCAGCTCAGGTCATAGTCTCAGGATCATGAGATCCAGCCCTATGTGGGGCTCTGCAGTAAGTGTAGAGCCTCCTTAAGATTCTTTCTTCCTCTTCTTCACCCTTTACACTCCCGCTTTCTCCAAAACAAAACAAAAGAACTCTGAAGAAAATAAGCAGACCATAATAGAGTAATAACATGGAGGATCTACTTTAAACAGATTAGCAAGATCATACATCTTTCAAAAATATGCACATAGAAGTCTTGTGAAGTTGTATAGTTAAAAGAAAAAAACACAAAAAATTAAAAAAAATCTGTTCCTATTTCAGTTCAAGTAATTAGATAGTTCTCTGTATAACCTTATCTAATTCACCTAATTTTGGGGGGCCTCTTTTTTCTAGGAATTGAGAATATCATTTATCATCAGTCACCTCACCTGTGTTATCAAACAGGGAAAGGGAGGAGTATGATAGCATAGAAAGTCTCAAGTAAGAGTGTATGTACTTCAGAAAACTTAGATTTAAGTCCTAGCTGGCTCTACCACTCACTGGCTTTCAACTTTTTAAAATTGTAAACTCTAAGTAATAATCCCTGTTTTATTCATCTCAAAAGTTGCAATGAAAACCAAATTGGAATATTTATATTGTATTTTCAATTGTTTTGTTTTAAATTTGGTAAATTAGATTATCATTTTTATTGCTTCTTGGACAATGACAATGCAACATTCTTGGGGGCACCTGGGTGGCTCATTTGCCTGAGCACCTGACTCTTGATTTCGACTCAGCTCATGATCTCAGTCATGGGATTGAGCCCTGCATTGAGTTCTGTGCTCAGCACAGAGTCAGCTTCGAGTTCTCTTTCTCCTTCTCCCTCTGTATCCTGCCCCTGCTTGCATGCTTTCACTCTTTGTTTCTCTAAAATAAATAAATAAAATATTTAAAGAAATATTAGAATATTCTTTATGAATAAAAGACAAATAAGTGATGGAACTTTGTATAGATGTCCTACTTTAGTGCAGCAAAAGGGATGATTTTTGGAAACATAATTTAGCTAACATAGCTCTAAATGTGAAGCACTGTATCTTCCTTTTATATTGGGTCATAATTAGTCTTTTACATTTTTGAAAAAGTACTTTTGATTTGTGTGCTCATTCTTTGAAGTACTTCTAATGCTTTATAACTTGAGCTTCATTTATTTATTCAACAGTTTTGTGTATGATGCTAGGACAGAGACTGCCTGTTGTGTGTGTGCCAGGTACTTGTTTTAGATCCTGGAGAGAATAAAATGGACAAGGCCCCTCCTTAGGAAGCTTTCATAGTACTTAAAGTCTAGTGATTATATGATCTTAAGTTAACTTCTGACTTTAAAAAAAAAAAACTTTGATTAGCCCCAGAATAAAAATAAAAACCTTTTATAGTAGGTTTTAAAAATAAAACCTTTTATTAGCTTACTAAAAAATAAGAGGATTGTTAAGGGAACATGATATCTACTAATCAATTGTATGACCAGGAAGTTTTTTTTATTTTGTTTCATTTGTTTAAAAAAATTTTTTTTTTTTTGAGAAAAAGAGCATTAGTGGCGTGGGTGAAAGGTGGTAGTGATGAGAGGGACAGAGGGAAAGGGAGAGAGAGACTCTTAAGGAGGCTCTACACCTAGCTTGGAACCCACTGCAGGGCTTGATCTCACAACCCTGAGATCATGGCCTGAGCTGAAATCAAGAGTTGGATGCTTAACACACTGAGTCATCCAAGTACCCTAGGAAATATTTTTTTAAGGAAAGAGTTTGCAAAGTTAGAAACATGATCGCCTTAGTGCCTGCTTGTTTGGGTTGTGCCTACTGAAAAGATTGAATCAAGGTTCAAAATTCAGGTTTGAAATGGTATTTGATTTTTAAATTCTGGGGATAGAATGATAACCTAGAAGCCTTATCCTCAAGTCTCAGAGTGTATCTAATGAGAAGTGCATAAGTGAGAACAAATTATCAGAATCGAAGTTTGTTATGAACCCATAATAACCAATTGACATAAATGTATTATAGGAAATTGTAGCTTATGGGATTTAGAAATATTTATTTTCATATTTATAGCAAATATCTGTTCAAGAATAAGTTGTCTCAGACATTTGGCTATTTCTTTGGCTGGGTAAGACATTTATAATATCAGGCTTTAAGTTGTGCATTGAACTGCATTTAGCATCTCTAATGTATTAAGTAATAACTATAATAATTATATAATTAAGGTATAACTGGGCCCTGATCTAGTATACAGCTGTCTATCCTTTGTGCTAAACACCTTTGTTATGCATTTTAGGCTATATAGTCTTACTCATGCAGGTATGAAGAACTAGAATTTAGTGTTTCAAAAGTTAGATCTTTTTATACTTAATGATTATTTACTGTTGCTAATATCTTTCATTTTTAGTGTCTTCTACGTTGTGAAATACATTTGACTTAGAATAAAAAAAGACGTGGCTGTAATAACAAAGAAAAATAAACATTTAATTTTTCCTTTTTTTGCTCCTAATATATTTATTTGTATACCTAAGAATATAGAAGATAGTAAATAGCAGTAAAACTAATACATTAAAGTATTGACTTAGTATCATATATGTCATGAGACTCATTCATCTACAAAGGACCATTAAAAGTGATTTTTCATTAGATTTAAGATCTATAAAATATCATACTTAAGTTTCCCCAGAGTTAAAAAATGATATTTATTGGGATTTGCTGATTGTTGTAGCTTACATTTCTAACCAAACAGGCAAAATGTAGCTTTCAAAGTATACTTTGTTTTATTCAGTTTGTAATCGAATTGAGAATTTACCTAAATATAATATGCTGGATCCCTGGGTGGCACAGCGGTTTAGCGCCTGCCTTTGGCCCAGGGCACGATCCTGGAGACCTGGGATCGAATCCCACGTCGGGCTCCCAGTGCATGGAGCCTGCTTCTCCCTCTGCCTCTCTCTCTCTCTCTCTCTCTCTCTCTCTCTCTGTGACTATCATAAATAAATTTAAAAAAATTATAAATAAATAAATATAATATGCTGGCTTTGGGAAAAACAAATATTTAATAAACATCTTATGCCCAGCCCTGGGAATGCAAAGATGAATGAGCTGAATTTTCTCATAAATCAGTTGGAAGCTGCTGTATGTTCTCTGGCATAGGATTCATGGTTTCTTTGCATTTTATACTTTAGTAGCATTAAATCTCTGATTTCTAGGAACAGAAATTTTGAAATTACCTACAAATGTATTGTAATTTTGAAACCAGAACAATAATCCATCCAGTCAAAAGGTTATAAAATTATGGCTAAGTATGAAAAAAATCTTTTGATGATGGCATTCCCAGCCTCTCTCACTGTTTGCAGATATACAAAGAAATGACACTACAACCTGAACTTAAAGCAAATATCGTGAATAACAAGGTTTTCAGAAATACATAATTTTTTTTTAAGATTTTATTTATTTATTTATTCATGAGAGATACAGAGAGAGAGAGAGGCAGAGACACAGGCAGAGGGAGAAGGAGGCTCCATGCAGGGAGCCTGATGTGGGACTGGATCCGGGGTGGGACTCGATCTCGAGTCTCCAGTATCATGCCCTGGGCCGAAGGCAGCACTAAACTGCTGAGCCCCCCAGGCTGCCCAGAAATACATAACTTAATGGAAAACGGTTTCTGTGTCTGACTACCTTTGTTGGGTTTTTTACCTTTTTTTTCCCTAACAGTTTGGGCATTGTTTTTGGTTTTCCAGTTTTTATAGTGGACTTATGAGAGAGTATGAAAAAGTACCTGTTATATAGGTGAAATTTGAGTGGAAAATTGTCAGGTGACACTATTTAAGAATTAATTTCAGTGGTCACTAAAAATACGTTCTGTTTTATCTAGGTTGGTGCACTTTTTGTATTGCCGTGTACTATTAGTAACATAATTATTCCACCTCCCAGCCAACTCAGCTCAAGAAAATGGAGAGAATACATAGCTAAAAAGCCTAAGACAATCAGTGGTAAGTAGTAAATTTTTTAAGTTGTTTTATAAAATGGAGATGACATTCTTTATGACAAAATATTATTTATTACTTAGTTTTAAAGCAAAGCCATAGAATTTTAAGATTTTTTATCTCTAATAGCCTACTGTTAGTGACAACAAAGTATATGCTACCTTATATATTCAAAAAAATAACCAGTGATCTAAAGGCAATTTTGGTTAAGTAGATAGCTGATTATATCAAACATGGGTTTCTTAGAGACATTTCAGGAATGAAATTTATGAAATAAAGTAGTTAGGCGTGCCTGGGTGGCTCAGTTGGTTAAGCATCTGCCTTTAGCTCAGGTCAAGATCCTGGGGTCCTGCGATCGAGCCCTGCGTTGGGCTCCCTGCTCTGTGGGGAGTCTGCTTCTCCCTCTCCTTCTTCCCTGACCTCCACTCATGCTCACACATGCACTCTCTCTCTCTCACTCTGTCAAATAAATAAATACAATCTGAAAAAAAAGAAAAGAAAGTGATTAATTTATCATATGGTACATAAAACCTTGTGATTATAGTTTTCTGAAGAAATAGAAGTTATTTAACAATTATATGCTATGCAGTGTTCTACCTACTTTAGAAATATTGGCTCATTTAATTCTTATGATAGCCCTATAAATTTATTTTTATATCCATTTAACAGATTCAGAAATTGGGACTTGAAGAAGTTACAGAGCTGTTAATTGGCAGAATCTTGGTTCAAATCCTGGCTCCGACAGTTAATAGTTCTGTAACTTCTCCAAGGATTTGAACCCAGGCTTTGTTCTTAATCACTGCACTGTATTGCATCTAATGCTTTATTACATTCAAAATATCATTATAAAAATGAAACCTGTTGTAAAATCACACCATTTATATCCAAACTTTAGTATTTTTTGAGGTAATTATGCCTCAAAATGTTAGTTGCTTGCCCCAGTCGTATAGCTAAATGGTGCTTCTTCATAGTTTGCTTATATGTACTTGGTTTTTTTTTGTTGTTGTTGTTGGACAATAATTTGTTTAAATTATCTTTGAGCTTATAGTTAGTTTTCGTGTCCCATGGTATGAAGGGACTAAGATCTGGAATGGAAACATACTGACCTGGATCGTTCTAGAAGAAAATTCTAGAAAGATTCCAGAGCCATAGAATCCTGAGGAGTACAAATTTTATCGGTAGCTTACACAGTATTATATAGGTGAGATGCTGAAATCCATCTTAGCAAATGGTGAATTTGAAATGGAGATGATATCTATATGGAAATTTAAATTTAGAATTTGAAATCAGGTCTATTATGCCTAGAGAATGGTCAGGGCTAGAGATTTAGATTTTGAGTTTACCACCTGTTTTATTTATTTGTAACAAACCAGCCTAAAACTAAGTGGCTTCAAAAAGCAAATGCTTTATTTTTTCATTTTATTTTTATTTATTTTTTAAAAGATTTTATTTATTCATGAGAGACATAGAGGGAGAGGCAGACTCATAGGCAGAGGGAAGAGCAGGCTCCCTGCAGGGACCCTGATGCAGACTTGATCCCAGAACCCTGGGATCATGCCTTGAGCCAAAGGCAGACACTCAACTGCTAAGCCACCCAGGTGTCCCAAAGAGCAAATGCTTTTTGAACTAGGTTTACCTGGGTGGATTCTTTTTTTTTTTTTTTTAAGATTTTATTTATTTTGAGGGGGCGGGCCGGGGAGAGAGCATGAGCGGAGAAAGGGCAGAGGAGAGGGAGAAGCAGACTCCCCGCTGAACAAGGAGCTTGCTCTCAGGACACAGGAATCATTACCTGAGCGAAGCCTGAAGCTTGACCCGCTAACAGGCTTCCCCACCTGGATGGTTCTTCTGCCATTCTCACCAGGGGTCACTGATGCAGCTGCACTGAGCTTATGGATTGTTCAAAAGTTGAACTCAGCTTGGGATGCAGTGGCTGCTATCTTACTTTCTCCATATAATCTCGGAGCCTTTTCCTTGCCCCATGCTTTCTTCATGTGATCTCTAGCAGGTTAGCTGGAATTTTTCCATGGAGGCTTAAGACTCCAAAATGTACAAAAATCAAAACTTCTAGGACTTTTAAGGCTTAGTCCCAGATCTGGCCCAGTGTCACTTTGTTGTTTTTTGTTTGTTTGTTTTAAGATTTTTATTTATTCATTCATGAGAGACAGAGAAAGAAAGAGAGGCAGAGACACAGGCAGAGGGAGAAGCAGGCTCCATGCAGCAAGCCAGACGTGGGACTTGATCCCAGGTTTCCAGGATCACGCCCTGGGCCGAAGGCCAAACTGCTGAGCCATCCAGGGATCCCCCAGTGTCACTTCTACTGTATTCTTTTATTTAAAGCTACTCACAAGAATGGCCCAGGTTCATAGGGGGATTGTGACTAGACAAGGGTGTGAATGCAGAGAAGCCCCCAATGTAAAAGCCTACCATGACTGTGTGCAGGTAATAGTTGAAGCCCTAGGAGTGGCTAGACAAAACCACAGCATGACTAGAGAAGAGAGCCAAAGCTAGGATCTTCAGAAATAACCTGAGTTTAAGGTAAAAGTGAAAGAAAAACTAAAAAGTAGTTTAGCAAATGGTAGTAGAAAGACCCTAGGGGGCTATAATCATTAACATCAACAACAAAATACCATTTATTGCATATTACCAGTGTGGGAAATAAAGGGGAGTCAAACTGGTCCTTCCACTTGACAAAGTAGTTGCACGATCCCAATCAAGTGATGAAGGCACTTTGAAAAATCATTTTTTACTCTGTTTAGTCAACAGTATGAAGGTGAAGTGAAAGATACTTCCAGAATGTATGATCTAACATAATTGTAAGAATTCAGAACAGCTTCCTGGCGGAACAGGTATTGTTAATATAGTTTGTTGCACTGTACTAGTACATAAAGAAGTGCAGCTTTGGCCCTTCTCAACTCCTCCCAGGGAATAGACGTATATATGGTGATTTTGGCAGATGCTAAAACAAAAACAGAAATAGATTTGCTAGGTGGAAGTAGTCAATTTCACTTACTTTACATGAAATCCTAGGATAATATTTATCCATTTTTCAACATTACACGTGTGTAAGGCTTACTATGAATTGAATATTAATATCTCCTAATTAAACTTGACTGTGATCTGGACAGCCCATTATTAATTTTTCCTTTGTAACTTTTATAAAGGTAATTTATTGATTTAGAATTTATTCTTAAGTGGATTTTTTTCCCATGCTTTTTATTGCAACTTTAAGAAACTACCTTAAAAAAAGAAAAAAACTACCTTAGCATATGACTTGATTTGATTTCTTTAAATTATCACCTCTTGAAATTTGGAGAATAATATTGGTAACTTCTGAATAATAAGACATATATCACATGACAATCTTCCAAGGCAGATTGTTGATTACTGATTAGGCTGTATCATTAAATGCTGATTATGCTGCTACTTTACGGTATTTTTTTTTTTTATCTTGGAAGTAGAAACAATCAAATTGGACAGCTGATTATTAAGTTCTATTCTACCCATAGCCCTTTCTGTAGGGGAAATTATTTATTTCATGACAGAACTCCTTTTGTAAAAGAGGAGCCAAGTTTTAGCTAGCATAAAGTTTTAATAGCTCTTACTTAGGAAAACATCATATCCCATTATAGTGCCACTACAAGTAGCTTCTCTCACTATTCTAAAGATATCAACTATTAGATGAAACTCTTAAATCAATGTTCTGTGTTCCTGAAACTTACTACATTATGTCCAGCTCTGCTTTTGGCTGGACTGTTGGCTCTGCATCTCCCCTGTCATCCATGCTAAACTGTATACGGTTCCTTTAAGCTATTCTCTGATTTTAATCCTTTATGACCTTATTGTTCATTCATTCATTCCTTTAGTCAGTCACACCTTTCATTCATTTTTTTGAGATTGAGTAAATATTATGTATCAGGCATGGTAAAATAATCTGGAGATTAGTAATGAGCAAGGTAGACTTGATTCCTCCTTTCCTGGAATTTATTTATTTATTTTTTTGAAGATGTATTTACTTACTTATGATAGACACAGAGAGAGGGAGAGAGGCAGAGACATAGGCAGAGGGATAAACAGGCTCCGTGCTGGGAGCCCGACGCGGGACTCGATAAACAGGCTCCGTGCTGGGAGCCCGACGCAGGACTCGATCCTGGGACTCCAGGATTGCGCCCTGGGCCAAAGGCAGGCGCCAAACCACTGAGCCACCCAGGGATCCTCTGGAATTTAAACTATAATAGAAAATAGATATCAAGGGGCACCTGTGTGGCTCAGTGGTTGAGCATCTGCCTTGGCTCATGTTGTTATCTGGAAGTCCTGGGATCGAGTTCTGCATCATGCTCCCTGCAGGGAGCCTACTTCTCCCTCTGCCTATGTCTCTGCCTCTTTCTCCATGTCTCTCATGAGTAAATAAATAAAATCTTAAAAAAAAAAAAAAAGAAAGAAATATCAAGAAGCCATTACAAGTCTTACTTAATTATACCATTGTATTCAATAGCAACCAACCATAAATCCAGAAGAGATAGTACTTGAAAAAAGTTAGATGTGGAAAGACTATTTATTATGCTAACATTTGTGGTAAAAACAACAATTTGGAGTATGTGTGTAAGCACTTGTATGTATTTGTTTATATAAATAGAAGTTTTGCATTAAATATTCAGTTTTTCAGCAGATACTATTATCGAATATCCACAGTACAGTAGGCACTGTTACACATGCTGGACCAGCAGTGAATAGAACAAAGTCCATGTTCTCAGGAAGCTTACATGACTGTGGAGGTAATGAGTTTAGGTTTTACCCCAGAAGCCCATATGGCTAGGCCTCTCAGTTTTGAGGGGCCTTTACTCCAGTCATTTTCTCATTCAGGACCTAATTTGCCATCCCATCGAAAATTGCAAACAGACTCTTCTCCTGACTTTATATTCATTTCTCCAACTTTATTTTTTTTCTTGTTGGTACTTACCACTACCTAATATAGTATGTGTCTTTTTCTCTCACTCAAAGCCAGAGGAGACAAGATGGAGTTTTTTATTTTTATTCATTTCTTTATTTTCAGTGCCTGGAACAGTGCCTGATACTTATTAGGTACTCAAAAATAGTTGTTAAGTAATACATGAGATTTATATTTCCAGGTAGTGATATTTGTTGTCTGGAAAAGTAAAAAAATTTTGAATGGATTCCACCCATACAACGTGAATCAAAATATTTGCCCCAGTTTTTGTCTGTTCCTTAGGTTTAACAAATCATCTCTGATGAAATAACATACATATATATATTAATTTGAACCATATGGTATTGCTGTACTTGTATATCAAAAATTGTTAGGTATCAGCAGTTGCATATGGTTTGACCTAAAATAGAAAAACAATGTTCCAACTGAATTATGCTTAAATTAAACATAGCCAAAGAATGATTTTTAACAGTAATTTTCAGTGAAATAGCTAGAAAGTATTATGATACTAAGAAAAATGCAAAAGAACTATGTGAACAGGGAACGCCTGGGTGGCTCAGTGGTTGAGCATCTGCCTTTGGCTCAGGTCATGATCCCTACGTCACGGGATCGAGTCTCACATCAGGCTCCCTGCGAGGAACCTGCTTCCCCCTCTGCCTATGTCTCTGCCTCTCTCATGAATAAATAAATAAAATCTTTAAAAACAAAAACATAACTATATGAACAAATGCAACTGAATTACTCTGAAGAAAGGCTTCTATATGTAAAACTTGTACTGAAAAGCCAGTTGTGTAATGAAAAGTGCCTGGCTTACCATATGTTCACAGAGAAGTTTTACAGAATTGTCAAAAGATTCAATATTGATCATTGCCTAACTATACATTACAAATGAATAATCTGAAGTATAGAGAAATAAAGAAACTTCTCTAATATCACAGGGTACAATCAGAATTTTCACCCAAGTCTGAATGTATCCACAGACCATCCAGATAATTTTACTATCTTGAGTTCTATTGTTGTCTCATTTTTTTTTAATTGGAATTCTTTTGAAAGAGAATATTTTAAAGGTACTCTTGAAAAAAGTTACTGTTTTGTTGACAGACAAGTGTCTTCTAGTAAAAGTATTTTTAAAGGGACTAGATTAATAAGGACTAATGAAATGTTTTGAATTGATGAATCATGTGCCTTCTTGATTCTCAAATCAGTGTGATAAGAGTGTTTCAAAATAATGAGCTGAAACTAATAAGGTTAAAATGAAATAACACTGGGTTCAGGGCATTATTGCAGATGGTAGGACTTCTGGTAATGAACACTAGCAGCAACTTTACTGTGTTAACTTTTATTGAATATACCATTCAATGGCATCCTCGTTGTCTTTAAGCATATATAGAATGTTGCCCAGGATAGACCATGTATATATTAAGTGATTAAATAAGGCTAATAAATTTAAAAGGGTAGAAATAATGCCCAGTATGTTCTTAAATTACAATAGAATTAAATTAGAAGTTAGCAAATACCAACGTGAGGAATACTTTAAATATTTGGAAATTAGACTCTTCTAAATAACCCATAGGTCTAAAAAGAAACCAAAGGGGAAATTAGAAAATGTTTTTAACTAATAAAACCAAAACATATCAAATTATGGATAGCATGTAAGTCAGTACTAAGAAGATTGTAAATGCTTATCACAGAAGAAAGATCTAAAATTAGTAATCCAAACATGAACCTCAGGAAGCTAGAAGACTGATTCCAAGTTAATTAGGAAGAAGGAATGAGACCAGAAGTCAGTGAATAAAATGCTGAAGACTACATCTAACAAAGAAAGTGCAAGATCTGTACACTGAAAACTACAAAACTTACTGAGAGTAATTAAAGAAAATAGAAGTAAATGAAAAGATACACCGTGTTTGTGAATTGGGAAACTCTATTTTAAGATGGTACTTCCCTCTGAATTGACCCATAGATTTAATTCATCTCTAACAAAATCCCAAGAGGACTTTTCATAGAAATTGACAAACTGATACAAAATTTATATGGAATTGCAAAGGTCTTAGAATGGCTAAACAATGTTGAAAAGGAAGAACGACTTTTGGGAACTTACATTACCTGATTCACAACTTCACAGCTATAAAGCCACAGTATTCAAGACAGTGTGGTATTGAAGGAAGAACATACATGTATCAATGGAACAGTATAGAAATAAAGATACCAATGGGAAAAAGTCTCCTTAACACAGTGCTGAAAGAACTGGATATCCATATGTAAGATTTTTATGTAAAAATTATCTCTAAATGGACTATATAACTAAATGCAAGCATTAAAACTATAAAACATCTCTAAGAAAATATATCAACCAAAAGGATCTATAAAAAGAAAAAGAATCTATAAATTCACCCAAACTAAAAATGTCTACTTTCAAAAAAAAAAAACTAAGAAAAATTATTTATTTTTTTAATTTTATTTTTTAAAAGATTTATTTATTTATTTTAGAGAGAGTCATGTGTGCAGGAGCAGAGGAAGGGGCACAGGGAAAGGGAAACAAGCAGTCTCCCTGCTGAGCATGGAGCCTGACCTGGGGTTTGATCCCTGAACCCTGAGATCATGATGTGAGTCAAAATCAAGAATTGGATGCTTAACCTCCTGAGCCACCCAGGCACCCCAGAAAAAATTTTTAAAAACTGCTAAGAAAAAACATTTCCTATTTTTTTTGTTTTTTATTTTCCTTCTTTATTTGAGAGAGAGAGAAAACAAGAAATGGGGAGGGCCAGAGGGAGAGAGAAAGAATGTGAAGCAGACTCCCTGCTGAGGGGGAGCCCAACGTGGGGCTTGATCCCAGGACCCTGAGATTCATGACCTGAGCTGAAGGCAGGTGCTTAACCAACTGAGGCACCCAGAAAAAACATTTCCAGTCATGTCAACAGTGGACAGATACATAAAAAAAAAAAAAAAAAAATCTTGCAACCCAATTAATAAATAGGTAAGAGACTTGAGTAGACATTTCATTAAGATACATGAATAGCTAATAAAGTACATGAAAGATGTTTAACATCATTAGTCTTCTGGGAAATGCAAATTAAAACCACAATGCAATTCTATAATATGCTTACTAGAATGGCCATTATTAAAAACAGTGACTATCAAATGTTGATGAGGATGTGAAGAAACTGCAAATCTCACGCATAGCTGGTGATGGTGTAAAATGGCATAGATACTCTGGAAAACAGTGTAGCAGTTAAACTTACACTTAACTGTGCAACTCAGTATTTCTATTCCTAGGTATTTATCCAGGAGAAATGAGAACATATGTTCACACAAACACTTGCAAGTAACTGTTAATAAGAGCCATATTTATAGTAGCTAAGAACTGGAAACTATGCAAATATCCATATGAATAGATAAACACAGTTTGTTTTGTCCGTACAGTGGAATATTGCTTAACATATTGAGGCATGACAAATTTTGGGTGTACCTAAATATGGTAAGTTTATATCGAATTTCTATAAAAAGCTAAAGGTCCAGAAAGAAGATCAGTGGTTGCCTGAAGCCAGGAATAGGAGGGGAGATTGGCTGCAGAAAGATAATGGGAGTTTTCCAAAACTGGATTATAGTGATGGATGCATAATTATATAATTTCCTTAAGTTAATCACATTTATACTTTGATATGTGTACATTATACCTCATTAAAACTTTTTGTGAGAGAGAGATGGAAGGAAAGAGAGAGGCAAGGAGGTAAGGCAGGAAGGAAGGAAGGTCAAAAAGGAAGAAAGTCTATCGGGGTCCTACCTGAAAACAGTTAAATACAAATTTCTGGGGAGGAAACCAGGCCCTCAATAGCTTGTAAAAGCACTCAAGTGTTTCAAGTGCATCCAGCATTAAGAACTTTTGCCCTAGATGTGCTTTTTTCAAAACCCTAGGCTAGAGAGCCACTGTTACTGAAGAGAAAGTCCTTCAGATGCTCTGAGACAAAAAAAAAAGAATCACTATCTTAGGCTTTTAATTCTTTGGTTAGAAAATCAGGATAGTAATACTTGCTTAGTGTATCTCACAAACTTGTTTGAATCACAGTTGGTGATGAAGGTAGACACTTTTTAAACTCTGCAGTAGCTTTTGTTATTCTGTCAATCTTAAAGGATGTCTATATCTATGGAACAGTAAAGAAATCCTTGTTCTTCATGATTAAAAGATCTTGAAATATCTTCTGAAGTTTGTCTATTCATTGTAGCTTTCAAATTGCCTCTTTTACTATGTTGTAACTAAAGGGAAATATATAAAGTTTATGATCCTAATGTTACTTACTCATTTAAAATAGTCATGGTGCAATTCATAATTTTTTCTGCGTTTTTGGAATCTTCACAGTAAGAGGTGTCATACAGCTATTGAACAATACTATCGTTTCTTAAGCCATTTCAGATTTATTTTTATAATTGAGCCTGGAGGCATTTTCTTGGCTAGTCTCCGTGAAGCTAAGTTTCATGTTAAATTGCTCAAAGCTTAGTCTGATGAATAAACAGGTACTGTTTAGTGGGGAATCAAGCTAGGCAATAAATATTTTGAAAATGCTTTGTAAATATGATTAGATTGTTGTTGTTTTCCTTATGATTCCCTAGCTGACCCTAAGGACCATTTCAAAGATTTGAGTCTAGAATTGTAGGAACAATGACATTGTTGAGAAGTATGTAGCTTCATAAAATCCCTACATTGAAGACTAGATTTTATTTTATTTAATTTTTAGCATGATTATCAAAATAATTGTGTATATTAATTGGTTGTTTCTTAAGATATATAGATGGGGGATCCCTGGGTGGCGCAGCGGTTCGGTGCCTGCCTTTGACCCAGGGCACGATCCTGAAGACCCAGGATCGAATCCCACGTCGGGCTCCCGGTGCATGGAGCCTGCTTCTCCCTCTGCCTATGTCTCTGCCTCTCTCTCTCTCTCTGTGACTATCATAAATAAATAATAAAAAAAAAAATTTAAGATATATAGATGTAGATATATAATATTTGTCAGAGGATTTACTTAACCAGAATATCTTATACCCTAATCATCCTGAGATATTTTTCATTATATCATATGGAATATTATTTCCTCCTTATAGTAATACTCTTTAGTATTTTATATTGTTAAACTTTTAAAAAGAGAGGGTGTTACAAGATTTTAAGAACCACTGAGGAACTTATTTGGTATAAAATATGACTTTATTTTTATTTTACTAGAATTTTGTTTGCTAATGAAACTAAGAATGATCTATCTCTTCATTATAGTTTATATATTATTTGTAAAACTTGTTACATTTAAAGGGCACTGTAGTTTCTACCTCTTTCATTTTACCTATATAGTAGGTCCAAAATGGATGTTGGAGAGGACATGCAAGCTGACTGCATAGTCATTATGATTAGGGGAGTTCCTTAAAATAAATATTTTTCCTTTGAGAAAAATAAAATTGTTGTAATTACAGGCTTCCATGATTAAAATGCTCATAAAGGTGATGGAATGTAAAATAAATGTGGAAGGGGTGCTATGGCTTGAAGGGGCACCCATAAATTAAGTTGGCAAAGTGCTAAGTTTGTAAATGAATTAAAGTAACTATAACTCTTAGCAAACTTGAGTTTCAAATGCAACTGGTAACAAGGATTTTTCCTTCCTAAAACCTTTATTGAAACTCCTTTTCTAAGATTGATATTTATAAACAGTATTAATGGCTCTATTGAATAAATTTATTTTGTACTAGATGGTTGTTTAGAGAGATGAGCTTTAAGTCGCAGTACATTCATCTGTGAAATAAACCGTTTTAATAAAATTACAGTTTTGTCTATGTCTGTATATATGTACATATATATGTTTGTAAGTGTACTCATATATATATATATATACACATATATATATATATGTATGTATCATGTTTGTGTAAATTCCAAAATGCTAAGAACTTTTTTATGAGCAGAATCTTACATTCCTAAGACAATTACATATTAAAAAGTTTATAATTCCTACACCATACAATTCATTTAGAGTATACAATTCTGGTTTTAGTCTATTTACAGCATGAATTGTGTAACCATCACCACGGTCAATTTTAGGACATTTTTATCTCTCCAGAAAGCAACTCCATAGCCTTTAGCAGTCCCTCCCCATCCCCAGTGCCTGCTCCTCCTCCAGCCTTTGGGCCACTACGGATCTGTTTCTTTCTGGATAGATTTGCCTATTTTGGACATTTCATATAAAAGTAATCACACAATAAATATGTCATCTTTAATGACTGACTTCTTTCATATACAGCATAATGTATTTAAGGTTTATCTTTGTTGTATGATATACCAATACTTCCTTCCTTTTCATTGCTGATTATAGCTCTGTCATTTGGATGTATCACTTATTATTTATTCACACATCAGTTGACGGACACTTTAGCTGTTGGCTCTTTGGGGCTATTGTAAATAATGTTGCCATGAATATTTGTGTACATGTTTTTGTGTGAACATTTGTTTAAAATTATCTTGAATATAAACCTGAAAGTGGAATTTCTGAGTCATATATTAATTTACAAGTTTGACTTTTTTGAGGAATTTTCAGACTTTTCTGAAGTAGCTGTATCGTTTTATATTCCCACCAACAATCTATAAGAGTTCCTTTTTCTCTATACCTATACCAGTACCTGTTTATTGTCTATAGTTTTTGTTATATTCTTCTAAGGGAGGTGAAGTGGTATCTTTGTGGTTTTGGTTTGCACGACCTTGTTGGCTAATGAAGAACATCTTTACATGTGCTTTTGGCCATTTTATTTATCTTTGGAGGAATGTCTATTCAGATCCTGTACTCAGTTTTAATAGAGTTGTCTTTTTATTAGTGTTAGAGTTGTGGAGTTATTTATATATTCTAGATACAGATCCTTTATAAGATATATAATTCACAAAAACTTTGTTCTGTGGGTTGACTTTAATTGATTGGTAATATTTATTGAATAGTTAGTATATGTCAGGCAATGATCTAAGTAAGCACTTTCCCTGCAGCATCTCACATTTAATCCTCATCATAGCAACCTTGTCATATGGATGCTTCTTTTTTTTTCTTTTAAGATTTTATTTATTTGAGAGAGATACAGAGGGGGGGCGGGGCAGAGACACAGGCAGACTGAGAAGCAGGCTCCATGCTGGGAGCCTGATGTGGGACTGGATCCTGGGTCTCCAGGATTACGCCCTGGGCCAAAGGCAGGCTCCAAACCGCTAAGCCACCCACGCTGCCCTTTTTAAAATTAATAATTTTTATTTTTTAGAGCAGTTTTAGAGACTCAGCAAAATTGAGCAGAAAGTACAGAAAGTTTCCATATAGCCTATGTCCTCACATATAACCTCCCCTGTTACCAACGTTCCACCCCAATGGTACATTCGTTAAAATTGATAAGCTTGCATTGACATACCATTATAACCGAAGTCCATAGTAGGTTGACTTTTCATTCTCTTGATGGTATACTTTGAAGCACAGAAGTTCTGAATTTTGGTGAAATTTAGTTTTCGCTTTTTTTCCTTTTGTTTTTTCCTTTTGTTTTTCCTTTTGTTTGGGTCTCTTATTTAACAAACCATGGCCTAATCCAAGGGCATGAAGATTTATGCCTTTTAAGAGTTTTAAAGTTTGGTTTGTAAATTTACATCTATGATCCATTTTGAATTAATTATGATATATATATATTGTGAGGTAGATGGGTAGGGGGTCCAGCTTCATTCCTTTGCATATTGGTTGTTCATTTGTTCCAGGACCATTTGTTGAAAAGACTGTTCCTTCTCCATCAGATCGTCTTGGCACCTTTGTTGAAAATCATTTGACTGTAAATGTGAGGGTGTATTTTTGCAGTCTCATTTCTGTTCATCTGTATGTCTGTCCTTATACCAGTCCCTCAATGTCTTGATTATGGTAGCTACATAGTAAGTTTTCAATCAGGGAAATATGGATCCTTTAAGCTCCTTTGCTCTCATCACACACTCAAATTCTTCTCATTTCTCTATCCTCTCAGAATGATTATACAGTAATTTTAAATTAATATCCATTGTTTTAATTATTATGAGTATGTAATTGCTCTTCAACGTTTGAAGTGTTATTTTTCCTTTCCTGTACAGTCTTTTGTTTTAGCTAGAGCTAGTGAATCTTTTTATATATCCAGCCATAGAGCCTTCTCCCAGTGGTAAAACTCATTTCAGTACCTTCAGGCACATTAAGTATTCTATCAATGTTTGTGTAAGAAATCTCTTCCAGATCTTTATGACCTGTCTAATCCAGACTTCTTTTTCTAGATGTGTTCCATAGCTTTGGGTTTAAAAGACTATTTATTCATCATTATGGAAATTTCTTCTGCCCTTTTTTTGTTGGTATCTTTAATCTTCCTTTTTCTTCCTTTAGTCCCCCGTTTTAGTGGAGCACATTCTCTAAAATCTTCCTGAAATTTTGAAGGTATTGTCCCATTGTCTTCCAGCTTTTATTTTTGTTTTTATTTTTTATTTTTTAAAGATTTTATTTATTTATTCGTGAGAGACACAGGCAGAGACATAGGCAGTGGGAGAAGCAGTCTCTTTGTAGGGAGCCCGATGGGGGACTCCATCCGCAGAGCCCAGGATCATGCCCTGAGCCAAAGGCAGATGCTCAACGGCTGAGCCACCCAGGCCACCCTGTCTTCCAGCTTTTAGTGCTGTTGTTTAGAATTCTAGTGCTGGGATCCCTGGGTGGCGCAGCGCTTTGGCGCCTGCCTTTTGCCCACGGCGCGATCCTGGAGACCCGGGATCGAATCCCACGTCAGGCTCCCAGTGCATGGAGCCTGCTTCTCCCTCTGCCTGTGTCTCTGCCTCTCTCTCTCTCTCTCTCTCTCTCTGTATGACTCTCATAAATAAATAATAAAAAAATTAAAAAAAAAAAAGAATTCTAGTGCTATTTTTTCCTAATTTTTTAAAATAGGAAACACGTATTTTCTCTGGAATTTTGTAGAATCTTCTGAATCTTTCTGAATTTTCATGATCATGTACCTTGGTGGCTCTGTTTATATTCTTATATTGGGCTCTCAGCATTCCTGGAAGCTGGTCTTTTTTTCTTTTTTAAGACTTTAATTTATTCATGAGAGACACAGAGAGAGAGACATAGGCAGAGGGAGAAGTGGGCTCCTTGCAGAGAGCCTGATGTAGGACTCAATCCCAGGACTCCGGGATCATGACCTGAGCCAAAGGCAGACGCTCAAACACTGACTTACCCAGATGCCTCAGCTGGTCTTTTTATTGTGGAAAGTGTTCTTATAATTATTTTGTTGGTAATTTCCTTGCCTGTGCTTTTGCATGTTCTCACTTCTGTCATTCCTGTGTAGATGTTGTTCCTCCTGGATCGTGTGTCTGTGTCTCTTTCCCTTCCTCACTATTTTCCATTTCTTTGTCTTTTTACTATGCATTCTGTAGATTCACTGAACTTTTTTCTTCTAATCTTTTAGAGGAAATACATGTTTATGCTTTTTAATTTTAATTTTCATGAGCTTTTTCTTAATGTTCTTATAATCTGTTTTTATTGAATAGATGCAATATCTTCTCTGAGGATTTTAATGATCTGACTGGTTTGTTGTGTGTGTGATTTCTTTTTACTGCATATTCTTTGTTTCCTTGCAAGTCACTTTTTTCTGTTTATTTTGGCATCTAGTTTTCATACTAGCAACTCTCCTTAAGAGCCCATAACTTTTGCCTGCCTGTCATATTTAAGAGATGGTATCAGTAAGCTAATGGGAAAATTTGAGTGCAGGATTATAGCTTGTTGACTGATCTTCATTTTAGGGTGATCTCATTGGGATCTTAGCTGACTCCGATGTTGGGATCCGTCAGTCTTTCTTCTAGGACTGATCACATTTCCAAAAGAAATTTCAATTCTATTATCTAGCTTCTAAAATTCTAGAAGTTATGTAGGTAAAGAAGAGTAAAGGGCCTCAATATTCAGTATATCAGTATACAAATACACATTTTAACCACTGATAATTAACTTTAACTCTCCTCTCTGTCCAGTATCTCTCAGGAAGGAGACACCTTGTTTTACTTTCTGCAAAGAATAAACACTATTCTGGACTGGGGAAAGGACAATCATGTGTCTCAATAGAATAAGGAGTGGTCAGGATGCCAAACTGCTTCTCGCAGACTTCAACCTATTTTCTTATTTCACCTTCACATTGCTTCCAGTGCCACCTGGGACCATCATCCCAGAGTCTTGTCAGGGATTGTAGTATAAATTATGTTGCTTCTAAGCTTTCTCTACTGTTTTTCTCAGCTTCCTTAGCAGTCGTTTACCAATTATTCATCTGCTTTCCTGCTTTCAGAATTAGTTGCTATTGTCTCTTCTGTCAGATATTAGTCCTTGTAGATTTGTGCTATTTTAAAAATCTCTTTATTCTCATTTTGTGGAATTTCAGCAGATAGTGAAAATGAATGCCTATGTCCAATTTACCATCTTCAAAAAAAAGGGACTCTACTTCTATTTTTAATCTCAAAGGCTTCACAGTTTTTCTTTGACCTTCACTATAACCCTCACTTGATTTGTTTTTAAAATATACAAGAAGCTGTCTTAACTGACCTTCATGTAACTGGCATGCCAGATTAATGAGTACTCTCCCTGTAAAATACATTATGGATGCCCACTGCAGAACCGAATAGCTACCCTAAAGTGTATCTGCACACTTCTGCTCCACTAGTTGAATTGTATGTGCTTGCAGGGGTCAGTTTCTTCCATTTTAAAGAAATAGAAGCTGGAAGTAGTAGTTGATATATTATGGATGTGGTCATACAAGAAAGATACCATGGAACTCTAGTGGGCCATTTCAAAAGCTAATGAAAAGTACACATAATTTTAAAGTAAAATGTTTTAAAGTAAAAAACAATCATTTTTGTTATGAATTTCAGCTTTCAGTTTTCTGAGTTAAATGAATAAGTGCTATCCAAAGTGTATTGTATAATAACTTGTTTTCAAAAAACATAGAAAGTCATTATAGCCTGTAGGCCAAATATATGATTTTGCCATGTTGCATGTTGAATTTTCACATACTTAACAAGATAATTGTTTTTGCTTAGTTCCAGATGTTGAAGTGAAAGGAGAATGTTCTAGCTATTATCTCCTCTTACAAGGTAATGGTGACAGAAAATGTAAAGCCACATTGATTCATTCAGCCAACCAGATCAATGGCTCAATTGCACTCACTTTAATTCATGGAAAGATGAAAGCAAGGACAGAAGAAGCCAAACTGAGTAAGTGTTCATTTTAGGTGGAAAATGTTTTTATTTTTTTAAAATTTTATTTATTTATTCATGAGAGACACAGAGGGAGAGAGAGGCAGAGACACAGGCAAAGGAAGAAGCAGGCTCCATGCAGGGAGCCTGATGTGGGACTCGTTCCCGGGACTCCAGGATCAGGCCCTGGGCTGAAGGTGGTGCTAAACTGCTGAGCCACCCGGGCTGCCCAGAAAATGTTTTTATATTTGTTTGTATATGCAGTTAACTTAGGTGGTTTTTAATGAATTTATTTTCCCCAAACTCCATTTCCCTTTCAATTTGCCTTTTATTTCAAACATATTATAGCATGTTTGGACAGTTTGGAGTCCAGATAATTAATCCCTTTTTCATTATACTTGGTAAAAGTTAGTGGGTTATCTTTCGATTCCAAATAGGAAATTTTTAGTATTTTCCACATTAAACATATTTTCCTATAATTTATCCCTCATTTTTAGTTACTTCCTCTCAAGCATCTTGTTCCATTTTATTGCCCATCTTGAAGTTAACTTCTCTTAGAGCATTGTTCTAAGAAACCACCAGGTTTTTTGACCCAGCCTGAAGTCATTTACTGTCATTTTTACCATAGCAATACCCTATCAGTTTCAGAGAGCTAGCCTAGATTGATTGTGGAAGGACTACACAGTGGGTGAATGGTAGGTGTGGTTGATTGGGGCATCTTTAGAGACTAGCTTTCATACTCCGTCTCTGCTTTGTTTAGGAGTTTGAGTAGCTGAGCCCGTAAAAGAAAATGTTATGGAGGGATTTCTACTCTGTTACTTGAAATTCCCTCAATTTCAAAGGGAGGTCAGAGCTTAAAATGCAAAATAATTTAGTATACTTGATTTCTACATCTTAATTACTATTTTGAAATAAGCAAGAGCAAGAGAGATGGGTAACTGACTTTTATTTTTTAAAAGTATTTAATAACTTTCTGTGAACTGAGTATTATTGTCATAGAACATCCTTAATACTGACTTTTTTCTATTTCTCAGGCTTTCCTTTTGACTTCTTGTCACTTCCACATTTTTCGGGTGAGCAACTTATACAGAGAGAGAAACAGTTAGCTAATGTTCAAGCTTTGGCTTTGAAAGAATGTCTGAGTAAGTAATGATTTGTACATTTCATTCTACGTTAAGAATGTTAACTCATTCAGACACAATGCTTTGTTACTGTCATACTTTTTCTTACACATTTTGTCTTTTAGGTAAAATGCTTATTTGTAGAACTATCCTTGATAGAGATGATGCAGAGTAGGAAAGGTCTGCAACCTTTTTTCCATCGGATTCAGAATCTTCCTGTCTATTCGTACATTGCCGTTAACATTTATAAAAAATATATGTATATATTTTAAAGATTGAGTTACTTATTTGAGAGAGAGAAGAGGGGGAAAGGGACCGAGGGAGAGGGAAAGAAAGTCTTAAGCAGATTCTACACTGAATACGAAGCTGGAGCCTGATGGAAGGCTCAATCTCACGACCCTGAGATCATTACCTGAGCCGAAACCAAGAAACTGTGCTATCCAGGTGCCCCATAAAAACATTTCTTTAGGAAAATTTTGTCTTCCATTCTTCCATTTTTTTAAAAAATTCTGATTAATATAGATCTTTTTATAAAATTTCTCATATATTTTTGGTTGTAACAGTAGGATAGAGACTGCAGATAGAAGAAAATACAACTACAAATAAATTAATGTGCTAACTTGACTATTGATTCTTAGACTTTAACTATTAGTAACAACACATTTCATATATATGGCAGAATGAAGTTAGCATTATGGATTTTTCCTTATTCAGGAAGCTAACACTTTTTCCAAGAGTCATAGTTTAAGGTCTTACCTCTATTACTAAATCTTAACTTAGGGGATCCCTGGGTGGCTCAGCGGTTGAGCGTCTGCTTTTGGCTCAGGGTGTGATTCCAGAGTTCTGGGATCAAGTCCCACATCGGGCTCCCTGCATGGAGCCTGCTTCTCAAAAACAAAATAAATCTTAACTTGGTATCAGTCTTAACTTTTTTAAACAAATAATCATTAATTACTACCTACTATGAACTTATTTTAAGGCAATTGATAGAGAATTTTTAATTGATTCAAATTGTGAAGCCTCTTTAGTTGCATATAGAAAAAGATGATAATTAAATTGAGTAGATACATTATAAAATAACAACCGTCTATTTTTTCTTTAAAAGCATTTTAAAACTATCTTCAGTTCAGTAGCCTATTTTACTCAATGGAAAATAATTTTAGAATACTTGGTCTCAATTATTCAAGAATTACCTACTTTTTCAATTGTGCAAATCAGGGTAATTGCGTAGTCTTGAGCTTCTCCAACCATTGATTTTTTTTAATTGTATCGATATTAGTGCAAGGAAAATAGAAAGGCAAATCGGTTTCAATAAAAAGTAGTACATGTTAAAACCAAGAAAAAGAATAAATACTGAAATAGTATTTTATTGGCTAGAAAACTCTTATTTCAAATATCAACCTGCAGTATTCTTCACCTCTTGACTTTGTTCCATCCCTGCTACACTCGTCTTCAGGCCCTGCTTCCTTGCCTTAAGCCTTTTGCAGCTCCTTGTAACAAAATTCCCTCAATATTTCCCCTTTCCTTCATTTCACCTCTCTTCCTAACCCTTCCAACCAGAAAAACTGCCAGAGTAGAAAAATAGGCTGCTCTCTGAAGCTGACGCATTTCTCCTTTGAGTATGAAGAGTTAACCCTCCTAGATAGGTGGGAAGGGAAATACTAAGAGCTATAACCAGACTGCTGCCTGCAGGTGTGATTGGAAACTCTACTGGGGAAAAAGGGAAACAGGAGTGGTAGATAAATGTAGAAGCACCAGTAGCTGAGCTGTACCTCAATTGTAAGGATGCCACAGCTCTGGGCAAGGTGCAAGGACAAGTAGGGGGCCAAAAGTTGAGGGAAAGCTTACAGCTAGTAGCTGCTAGAGATACCAGCTCCGGGCATATCCATGAAATGACCAGTTTGTAATCCAAAGCATTAAATCTTGATGAAAATTAGTGATCCAATTAATCAATTTGTGATGGAAATATTTGCTGAACCAATCTCTTCTTTACCCAGAGAGTCAATATTGGATTTAAATTTTGGGGTAAAGTTGTATCAGTTAAGTTCCTGTATCTCAGAAGACAAAGTAACAGCAAAACAAAGTTTCTTATGTAAGAATTTCTGAATGTATAATTAATTTACACATGGTGAAAACTAATATACTAAGAACAGCTTTCTTTGGGAAAAAATCGACAATTCAGAATCAATACAAAGTTTATAGTTTTTGCTATGAAACAAAAAGTTGTTCAAGACGATTTTTTTAAAATTATCAACAAGACATGGAGTAGACTTACTATCTCTCCACTGTTTCTCTGACCAGTACTGAATCAGAAAGAGCAACTGGAAAAGTTTGTATGAAAATGTACATACATTATTGAGACACTTTGTTTTTTAAAATACACAAAATTCAAATAAAATTTCTGGTATGGTTTAATTTTTAGAATAATTACTTCCAAGGGGACCTGGGTGGCTCAGCTGGTTCAGCATCTGCCTGCAGCTCAGGTCATAATCCCGGGGTCCTGGGATCAAGCCCCAAATAGGGCTCCCTGCTCGATGGGGAGCCTGCTTCTCCCTCTCCCTCTTGCTCCACCTGCTTATGCTCTCTCTCCCCCTCTCAAATCAATAAATAAAAAATCTTTTTAAAAAAATAGAATAATTACTTCCAGTAGTTTTATTTTTAAAAATTATATTTAATACTATTATTAAAATTATTTTTATAATTTTATAGGTTTTTTTTTACTTGATTTTTTGGTAGTTCATAACTTCTTATTTTTGAAAATGTTAAATATCTTGTTCACTGATTATTTTAAAGAAAAGGTTTAAGAATGCTAGATAAGTTTTAAATAAAGACTATTCATTATGATGCAAGATAAATCCAAAACAACAGTGTTGTCATTTCACTCAGTATTGTGGTCACTACTCTGAGTTTCCCACATCTTTTTTTTTTTTTTTAAGATTTTATTTATTTATTCGTGAGAGACACACAGAGAGAGAGGCAGAGACACAGGCAGAGGGAGGAACAGGCTCTAAGCAGGGAGCCCGATGTGGGACTCGATCCTGGGACTCCAGAATCACACCCTGGGCTGAAGGCGGCACTAAACCGCTAGGCCACAAGAGCTGCCCATCCCACATCTTTTTTAAATTTATAGAACCTAATACAAACCTGATTGACACTCAGTCTCTGGTACTTTTAGATATTCTCCTCTATATTTTTCTTTAATAAATCCTAAGTTCTTGCTAGCTTTCTCAGGAATAGCATTCTTTTGCTGATTCATTTTTAGACTTTAGTCCAATATTTGTCTCCCAGAATTTTGCCACCATGTGCAAACTCATTTATTTATAGATTTTTTGCCTCAGTGAATTATTCTGCTCATAATCCTGTTAAACTTCATCTATTCCCTATTTCTTTTTCTGACATCAGGGCCAAGAGGAAGTCTTACTCCACTCTCCAGATAGCCCAATGTTGTAATATAGTTGGCTGTTTTAATAAGCATGAGTTAGGTTCATGATTTGTTTATTTTTAACATTAATAAAAGTGTAGAGCTAAGTTCTAAAGCACATTACCTATTGTGCGTCTTTCAGATAAAAACAAATCATTAATAACTTTTTGTTTTAGAATGGCACCCAGCAGATTGTGCTTCACATAAAAAGCTTCACTGCTTTTTATTTTCTCACTTGTAATAACAACAGTATATTTTACAATCTTGCTTTACCATTACTAATGTTCTTGAGTGCAGGAACCATGTGTTACTTATCTTGGATCACAACTGAAATGACCCTACCAATATCCACACTGGGAAGGTGGGATTTTGCAGAGGCATTGTCATAAAACTGATGTTCTAAAGTAGGACCTCTAGGCTGGCTGCTTTCTTCTCAGTCTACTCTCTTACAATATTTATGTATTGCCCTCATGTAGTAATGGGCTCTAATTCTCAGTGCCTAAGGGCACAACACAGTGCTTTGTATACAGTACATAATAAATGTTGAACTGAATTCTCTATGCATTTACAACTTACTATTTTATTTACTCATGTTATTAGTCCAGAAGTCTTTTTAAAATGTCATATTTTTATTAAAATAATACATGGGTCTAATTTAAGATGCAAATGGTATTGAAAAACTTGATGTGGACACTAGCAGTACCCTACTGTCTCCTCTCCATCTTTCAGCCTCTGTCTGCAGCAGCTACCTGCAGCTGTTCGGCTGTTTTTCTTAACATTTCCTCCAGTTCTGTTAATAGTATGTGAATGCTGCTGTTTCTTAATTTGCCAGTTGAAGACATTATCTTAGCATCTATCTATGGAAGATTAAGACTCAGTTTTCTCATATCATCTTCACTCTCCCTTTCTACCCTTTACAGTGAAGTCTTGAATTTTGGCAAAGTCAGTGGTTAGTTTTAACATTATTATCTCGCGTGCACTCTCTCTCTCTCCCTCTCTCTCTCTCTCTCTCTCTCTATATATATATATATATTATATATAGGTAAGTTTACACTGAGTCATGTACTGTGTGATGATGATCACCTCTCTTGTTTAATCTTTGTTTTTCTTATGGTTGATAATCATTTTTAATTTGCCCATTCTTCCATACAGGCAAAATATTATTATGTTTTTCCAGAGACCCCAACATTTTTCTACATACTTCCCATTAAATTCATTGTATGTTCAAAGACAGCAGTTCTTTTTATTTCTCTTTATTTTTTTTTTCAGAGTGTTCAATATTTTGTTCTGATAGCAGAACATTTGAGACTTCTCTTTCTTCTCTTCTTTTGGAGTCTCCTTTTTTCTAGACCCCTGTTCTCCTCCTTGGATTACTCTCTAACTTGGTTGGAGCATATATTTCAGTAACTACTTGAGTAGAACTTTGTGGAGCATAAATTTTTTTTAAGCTCTTGCATATCTGAAAATATCTTTATTTGATTGATAGATTGTGAAGAATCCTAGGTTGAAAATCATCTACACCTTCAGAATTTTGAAGACATTGCTTTATTATCTTCTGTGTGACTGTGTTCCTATTGAGAAATGTAATACTATTCTTATCCTTTGTAGTGTTTTATTTTTGGCTTGTTTTTACCCCTTTCTAGAATGTTTTATCTCCAGAAGCTTTACTCTGAATCGTGCTGTGTATGTATTTTCCATTCTCTTTCTCTGCCCTCTATTTATTAAGCTATGTATTTGATGAGCCATTTCAATAGAAGATTCACATTCTTAAATCTGAAAACTTTTATCTTTAATAATTTTGTTTCTTTCCTGTGATTTTTTTCCTTTTTTGAACTTTTATTAAGCATATAAAATACCTGAACAGAATACCTAATTTTCTTTCCTATTTCCATATTGTTTTCTTTTTGTTCTAGTTTCTGGGCAATATCTTGCATTTTTTAAATAGATTTTATTTATTTATTCATGAGAGAGAGAGGGAGAGAGAGGCAGAGACACAGGCAGATGGAGAAGCAGGCTCCGTGCAGGGAGGCCGATGTGGGACTCGATCCCAGGTCTCCAGGATCAGGCCCTGGACTGAAGGCAGCACTAAACTGCTGAGCCACTGGGGCTGCCTGCATTTTTTTTTTTAAACCCTTTTATGGAATGTTTAAAATTTGAGCTCTCATAGGCTTAATTTTTAAAAGTCTCTTCTTGTTCATCAACTATTCTTTTATTTAAGGATCCTGTACTTTCTTTTAATTAAGGATCCTGTACTTGTTTCATGGGGTGTATTATCTTCTCTTAGTTCTCTGAGAATATTAATTATAGCAAACTTGCTTTTGTTCCCTGCAGGTTTTTTGTTTGTGTCTGCTGGGCTGCTTTTTCCTTTCGCTTGCTTTAGTTCTCTTTTTCATTTTGGACTTTTCTGATTTGAGAGTCTCAACAAATAAACCCCTCTTTACTCTCCTAAAGTTGGAACCAATTGAGAAATAAACCTAAGAAACACTGATGGAGATAAATAAAAAATAAAAGCTGGATTGAAGGATATGACTTTTTAGATCTATGGCCAGTTGAGCTAACCTCCTTGAGTGAAGAACTAGACAAATACATATCAACCCAATGGGGGCAGGGCCTTTACCATATGGTAGAGAGCGTGCATCCTGAGGACTTGCCAGCTCGGAGGATAGTTGGAGAGAAGGATCTGATCAGAGCATGCCTTGTTTCTACTCCAGACTAGCTCCGTGAGTGATGGGAGGGAGACAGGATCTAGAACTGTTGCTGGATCAGAGTCCTTCCTTACATGTGTAAGCATAAGACCATGGAAATGCAGAGTCCCTCTTTCCCCAATACCTTTTTTTTTTATTCTTTATTTAAACTCCATGTAGTTAACATATACTGTATTATAGTTTCAGGGTAGGATTTCGTGATTCGTCAGTTGCATTTAACACCCAGTGCTCATTATGTCACGTGCCCCCCCTTAATGTCCATCACCCAGTTACCCCATCCCCCCCACCTCCCCTCCAGCAACCCTCAATTTGTTCCCTAGAGTTAAAGTCTTTTATGGTTTGCCTCCCTCTCTGTTTTTATCTTATTTTATTTTTCCTTCCCTTCCCCTATGTTCATCTGTTTTGTTTCTTACATTCCACATGTGAGGGAAGTCATATGATATTTGTCGTTCTCTGATTAACTTATTTCACTTAGTATAATACCCTCTAGTTCCATAAGTGTCATTGCAAATGGCAAGATTTCATTCTTTCTGATGAGTGAGTAATATTCAATTGTCTATACAGACCACATCTTCTTTATCTGTCCATTCATCTGTCAATAGACATCTAGGCTCTTCCATATTTTGGCTATTGTGGACATTGCTGCTATAAACATTGAGGTGCAGGTGCCCTTCGAATTACTATGTTTCTCTCTGTACACTTTTAAATGGGAAGCTTTACATACCCTTCTCTAATATACTGTCTGGTAATCTGCACCGTAAAGATGTTGAGTGACAGGTCATCATTTTGGTTGAGAGCTCCTATCCCTACACCTCCACTTCAATATCAGGATCAAGCTCTTTTTGTCCAGGGGCATTCAGTGTTTCAGAAGGGGAATCCTTTAATCGTTCTAGTGAAGCTTTTGTAGCTGCTAGCTTTCTGGCTACGAGGCTTGGAGTCACACCTTTCAGTATGAACACTTCTTGTTAGTCCCTCAGTTTTAACCCAAGCCTCAGTGTTACCTTTCAGTGTGCCTGATGCTCAATGGGCTAGGACTTCTTTCTTGCTTCTACCCCAAAAAAAAAAATGAGAACAGAGTCTCCTGGCTGTGAGGGTTTGAGGGTGGGGTGAAGACCTTTACTTCTGACTGCTTCTTCCCCTTGCCTTCAGTCCTGCGTTAGCTGGACCTCACCATCATATTCCTAATGCCTCACAGTAGCGCCTCTGCAGGCTCCCAGATGACCCTTCCTCTGCTGTAGCAGCTCAGTTACCACTCTGCCATCATCTTATCTTCCAAAATGTCTCAAACTGTCATTATTTATTGTTTCTGCTTTTCTTTTCCTTTTCTTAATTCCTTGCTGTGAGTGTAGGTTTAGGGAAGGAGAAGAAATAGGTGGAAGTGTCCCAACTACCACGTTTAACTGAAAGTCTTACAGGTGTTATTTTCACATAAACACCAACATTCTTAGTGCTCTGCAGTATATCCTAAAAACTTGCAAACTCCCCTTTACCATTTATCACCCCTTGGTGTTAACAGATTACTCTATTTTTGTTTATCTCACATAACTGGAAATTCTATCATTACCTACAAATGGGGTTAAAATGAAAACAGGCCTACAGCAATAGGAATGCTGATGTGCTGGAGAAATTCACCTATTTTACTTTTGAAAATATTTCTCCTAAAAGGGTAGTAGAGGCATTTCGTGAGAGTCTTTAGAATAATAGTCTTATGGCTAATCGTTTTTGTTGTCTTACAGAAAGGAGAAAGTTGGCAAAGCAGCCTGAAGCAGTTTCTGTTGATGAATTCAAAAGTCTATTGATACTCACAAGGGAATCCTTTTTAGAGCATTTTGATGCTGTTATTCCTAAAACAATTCCAATAAAGACAGACAAAATTAAAACCTCCAATATGTTAAATGGTAAGTTTTTTGTTATTTTAAATATGGATTCTTTTTGTATGTATGGCATTTATGACATTTCTTATTAAAACCAATAAAATGGGGATCCCTGGGTGGCGCAGCGGTTTGGCGCCTGCCTTTGGCCCAGGGCGCGATCCTGGAGACCCGGGATCGAATCCCACATCGGGCTCCCAGCGCATGGAGCCTGCTTCTCCCTCTGCCTGTGTCTCTGCCTCTCTCTCTTTCTCTCTGTATGACTATCATAAATAAATAAAATTTAAAAAAAATAAATAAATAAATAAAAATAATAAAACCAATAAAATGGTGATCAAAAATATTTTATACATTTAAACAGTGATATATATATTTGTTTATACAAGTATGTGTATGTATTTGATGAACTATTTCTCACCATTTAAACTAAAAACTTTCTGTCACTTCTTTCATTAAGCATGTTTAATATTATTGTTTTTGAGCAGAGGGAGAATCATTTTAAGGTGATTCCTCTTACTACTTTTACTAAGCTGCTAGATAGGTGGATTTTTATAAAGCTATGTTTTCATAAGATGAGAACAGTAGAACCTACACGTAAGTTTATGATTATTAAAACTACCTACAATAAGATGCTCCACATTTGCCATACATTATAGCAGGAACAGTCGGCAAACTCCACTGAAGGAGCAGGAAATCATTTCTATATTAACTTACATTTCTATTTTCTCGGTTCCTATTCTTGTGATATATTTGAATACAATGAAGCTTTACAGAATCTAACAAGAAAGCATTTGATTATTGCCTGGCATTTTAAAAGTACAGGGTAATTTTTTGTTTTTATTCCAGGAGAATCATTTTTATTCTATAAGTTGATAAGAAAATGACCAAAGAATCAAGTAAACAGTAATGTCTGTTGAAAGCCTTTCTCTGTTTGACATCATAAAGATAAACAAAGAAGTAAAAATTTGGATCTCTGACTTTCAACAGGCTTATGATCGATTTCAGAAGCAAAATAAAATAGAACACAGCCATTTCAAGAGCCCAGGCTCTGGAGCTCAAGTGCCAGGGCTCTAATCTGAGTTTTGTCACTTGTTAGCCAAATGTCTTTGGGCAGTTATTCTACCTCTATACGCCTTCACCTTCTTGTGTTTAAAATGGCCTTAATACTATTACCCACTCACTAGGGTTATTGTGAAGATTAGACGAGCTGACATATGTGAGAACATAATAAATGCCGAAGAGCTGTTAGCTGTTATTTGTATTATCATTATCATCATCATGACATATCAGTAAGAAAGTTCAGTTAACAGTACAGAGTAATCTGACAGGTGTTAGAGACAGTGTAAAGTTTCTTGTAAATGGGAAATGTATTCAATAAATGAGAGACACAGTTTCTTGTTTGCAGCATGGACTCTGGATCCAGACTAACAAGGCTTAATGTGGCCCTGCAGCTTACCTACTGTGTGACCTTGGGCAAGTTTTCTAACCTCTCTGAGCCTCAAGCTTTTTTTAATCTTTAAATTAGAGATGGCATAGGTTGTTATGAGGATTAAAGGAATTATTTATAAATTGCTTAGAAAGTCACTTGGTATGAAGTGCTATATGTTTGTTTTTATTTTTATTTATTTTAAAAATATTTTATTTATTTATTCATGAGAGAGAGAAAGAGAGAGAGAGAGAAGCAGAGGCACAGGTAGAGGAAGAAGCAGGCTCCATGCAGGCCTGACATAGGACTCAATCCCAGGTCTCCAGGATCACGCCCCAGGCTGAAAGTGGCACTAAACCACTGAGCCACCTGGGCTGCCCTATATGTATGTTTTTAAATAAATGAATGTGAATTTAAAGGAGAGGTATAAGTAGGGTAGGATAGTCACAGAACATTTTAGGAGTGAAGGGACGCTGTTGTAGGTCTTGAGTGATACATAGGATCTAGGTTGAGTGGAGAACACATTTTCCAGGGAGAAGTTGCATACCCATACCCAGAGTCATGAAGGCAAGAAAGGGCAAACTGAGATCCAGAGAGAAGTTGGCTTACTCAGAGGACTTGTGGAGGAGATAATAGTTGGAAGATAGGAAGGGTTGAAGTCATTACACGAGTTTTTCTGTAAGTATGGAAATTTATCTCACAGTTTCCCGTATGAAGTCAAGTCCTAGGACACTGTTAACACACTCCGTTTACAGGGGTGTTCATTTTAAAATGTAAATCAGATTATATCACTCCTTTCCTCAAACCTTTGTCATTGCTTTCCATTGTACATAGAATATGTCATCCTTAATATGGCTTACAAAAACCCTAACTGATGTCTGATTCTAACCTCCAGTGCCACATTTCTGTTTCCTTGGTGGCACAGAGAGTCTTTCTGTTCCTTGAGCACATCACATCCCTTTTTACCTCAGGAACTTTATACACAGAGGATCCTCTTTCTGGAATACTTTTCTCCCAATCATTACCTGATTAACAGGCATTCTTCATATCTTGACTTAAGTGCTACTTCCTCAAAAAGGCTTTTTTTCCCAGACCTTCCTCAATTTAAATTGTTTCCTGTTGTACTCATTTTCTGTATCTTTCTTTAAATTATTTTTCACATTTTAAGTTATATACTATAGATGTAATTATTTGTTGACTGTCTTCACTCTGAACCATATGTTCTCTGAGAGTAAAGAGCGATGCCTACTTGGTTTCTCCATTGCCCTAGAGTACTGTAACTGGCACGTAGGAGTTCATTCCTCCCAAAAGTCATCTTGAACAAATGAAAGAAACCTTGAAGATTTTTTAGAGCCTGAAGTGAAATTTGAGATGACTTCCAGGAATGAAGTTGTGATCTTTAACATCCTTTGTAGCTTTTGTTTTAATAAATACATCTAAATGCAAAATACAGGGCAGCCCCTGTGGCGCAGCAGTTTAGCGCCACCTGCAACCTGGGGTGTGATCCTGGGGGCCCAGGATTGAGTCCCACGTCGGGCTCCCTGCATAGAGCCTGCTTCTCCCTCTGCCTGTGTCTCTGCCTCTCTCTCTGTGTGTGTCTCTATGAATAAATAAAAAAAAATCTTAATAAATAAATAAATAAATAAATAATAAATAAGTAAATGCAAAACACACAGCAAAAGAAGCAACAATGTCAGTCTCATTATTTAACAACCACACTCATCAGGAATTATTGCTAATCATCAGGATTATTGATCTGCTTTTTTTTTTTTTTTTTTGTGAAAACTCTAGCATGGGTAACATGAAAATCAGCATGAAAACAATGTCTTGATCTAACCATTTTATATATCCATTGCCACATAGTTGCTAAAAACTTTCACGGTGTCAAATGAGATATCTGGACTCAAAATATAGTAACTGTCTCCTTTTACCTCAGACCATTGGGGTACATAAGCACACTGCACAAATGAGTTTTCTAGGTAATTTTATAAGATCACAGTTTTATTTTAAGTATTTTAATAAGAATCTTCTGGTATGTACTTATAATTCTTACTTTATTAAACAGAATATGCCAATTATAATATGTTTTCTTTGTGATTTATTCATATTTATGTACATAAGGCTATGATGGCCTATATTACTATCTACATATTATCATCTGCAATATTACTTCCTTTTTATTTACTGTGATTTGTGTAGGGCAGGTTTTGAGTCCCTATTTCCTTATTGTATCATTTTCATTTCTTTGTTTCTCCTATAAAGTAAAACACTTTTTTTTTAAAGCAGTGTTCTTGGTTTCTCCAAGAACAAAAAAAGGCCACAAAAAGAGGCCCTTTTTGTGCTTTTTCATCGTAAACATGGTTTCCTGATTGCCACATAAATAAAATAGTCTTACTTTACTGTAAGAATTGTATTAAATTATTCCCCAGAAGTACATGTGCATGTCTCCATCCATTCCTTAATATTTAGCCTATGTCATTTATACTTACATAAATTGTATAGTCAACATTAATAATTAATTATATTGTAATATTTAGGAACAATTCATATTTATTTTTATTTAACATGACTTGTGGTGAGTTCTCAGCAAGTAACTGCTCAGATCTGCTAATGATATTTGCTTTATACATTTAGTAGAAAGCCATGTCAACATTAAACAGTAGATTATTATAAAGCTGTTGCTGTATAAAATAGTATTTCACTGTCCTTATTTAAGAAATGGGAAGTGTGGTATATTTGGATGGTGTTTGGTGGGGGCAATCCAATATTGTCATTAAAGATATTTTAATATTCAAAGTTAAATAGTTTAATGAATAAAGGGAAAATAACATGCAGTTGGCTTCAGTTTTCATTTATGTTTCAGTTTCTTTTTTGTATAAAAATTTCCCTATCAAATCATCATTTTGTAAGAATCCAAAGAATAAAATGGGTATTTTTGTCAGAATTGATGGTTAGTCAAACAACTAATGTCCAGTAATTTTCAGTTACTCTATTAGAATAGTGTGTAAGAGTTCACAATGATGGTAAACCAGATAGGTTTGGAATTCAAAAAGTAGGACAGTAATTTTGACAGTGTTAAAATTAGTTTGGATGTACTACTAATTTATAATGCAAATGGAAGCTGTCCCTTTATGTTTTTGATAAAGATTGAAGTGTTATTAGCAATCTCAGTTCATTGCTAGAAGGATAAGCACTCTGTGATATAAAATATTTTACTAGTAGTGAAATAATATTTAATGCAGATGTGTATGTTAAGGCATCTTACATTAATGGATAAGTGAAAATTCTTTCTAAAGTGAAATCCTTTATCTCAGAATATCCTGTGTTACTTTTTGCATTATTGTACTTTTGAGAATGAAGTAATCTCTTTTTAAAATAAGAACTTTTCTGGATAATGCTGCTAATTCCTGTTTCTGGTATGAAAATCACATAGTATATCTAAAATATTTTCCATAGAGTTGCCTCCTTTTCATTTAGAACTAATTTCACAAAAAAACAGGCAAATAATGCTTTTATTCCACAGGAGTCCTCATAGAGCTAATTCATTTTCTGAATTCTAGCTCATAGCTTATGAAGAGACAGTAAAATAACGTTTGACTTTTTTTTTTTTTTTCATTTCCACAAACCTTTTTAATGGCATTTTGCATAGTTTGGGCCATCAGATATATCCTTAATAAGTGCCTGAGGTAAGTACTGTGTAGTTAATCCAAAACGGCTTTATATCTATATCTATATAACTATGTCTATATCTATATATAGATATATATGTTTTCATGTAGAAAATTCAATGTTAATAATTTTTAGTACTTATGTAGGTTTCTTTCACTTTAGATGCCAGTTCAGTGGAATCTACTTCTTCAAATCTAATGGAAACCAATGCTCTGGAATGGCCAGAAAGGCATGTTCTTCAAAATTTGGAAAGTTTTGAAAAAGCTAAGCAAAAGATGAGGTAATATTTGAATAGCTTAGTATTTTTAAAATGGACATTGTTTCTTAATCCTTACATTGTGTTTATGAAATATAAGTATTTTCTAGTTTTATTAGGAAATGATTTTTCCTTTATTAAAGGAACATATGCGTATTCTAAGTAGACAGGTAGATGGAGCGTTACAGAGTAGGATGTTGAGAACATGCTGTTCTTCTCTAGTGTCTACTTGTACTTTCTGTGTGTACATAATCATAGTTTTGTTTTGTTTTTTTTAAGATTTACTTATTAATGATAGAAACAAAGAGAGAGAGAGAGAGGCAGAGACACAGGAGGAGGGAGAAGCAGGCTCCATGCCGGGAGCCCGACGTGGGACTCGATCCCGGGACTCCAGGATCGCGCCCTGGGCCAAAGGCAGGCGCTAAACCGCTGAGCCACCCAGGGATCCCTACATAATCATAGTTAACATTTTAGTGAATGCCTTTCCAAGCTACCTTTACTGCTCTATGTTTTGGGTATTAGAAGGTGGAGGGGAGACAGTAAAGTATCCTCCAAACTGAGAAGGCAGTTGAGGATGGAAAAAAGAAGGAGGCCATTACATACCTTCTACAAAGAGTTTTATCCAGAGTAATTTACTGATGGTGCTTCAGGCGTGTGATAGTCCAGCACTGTGCAGCTATTCTTCACAAAATTCAGACCTTAATCCACAGATTTTATACAGCGAGGGGATGGGCATAGGTCATTGTAGTGAGGTCAAAGGATTTAACACACCTGGTTGGAGCCATCTGTTTGTTAGAGAGGAGAAAGGGAAAGAAACTAAGCTATCTCCGCTAGTTACCTAAACAACTTTAGGGAAGATCAGAACAAGCCTTTTCATGTGGTCAGGGCATGCATTCGCCCCCAAGGGGCCTGGAACACATAGTCCTGAGAGAGTTCATTACATGAAGGAGATGAAGGACCAAAGATGGAGTCCATATTGTCAGCACTCCTATAGTTGGGATTTTTTTTTTTTTGACCCATGCTTTCTTCTTTTAGTTTTTTGTTAGTCATATTTTAAATTCCTAATAATTCCTTTGTGTTCTCAACTCTTTTTTTTTCATTAGCAATCTCTTCTTTTATTAACAATGAGAATTTGGAAGATACTAAAAAGATGTTAATTGGAATCCTCTTTTAACTTACTTTATCTGTTCCTTAGATGATCTCATTACCCTTGGATCTGTTCTGTTTGTTCCTTTGCTGTTTTCCTCGTATGTGTAGCTTTCCTCCAATGTCTGGTGGTCCTTGATTGTTACTGGGTCAGAATTTAGTATGAAGTTGCTTTATATAGGTAGTTGATGTTTATTTTCTCTCCATATATGTAGTCCTGTTTCCCGCCTGTTGTCTTCTGAATGTTGTGGGCAGGGAGATGCAGGGTGTGGAGCATACCTGGTAGACTTCACTTTGGGGTACCTCTGGGGGTATCAGAAGGCCAGCAGCCTTAGTCCTTCATTCAAGACTGAAATAATGGGGTTTTGTTCTGGGGGAATCACCACTGAGGCTAGGACAGGCATCTAGTTCTGGATCTTCAGAGAGTGGTTTCTCTATTTTCACTTAGAGATAAAATTGTGGGGATAAGGAAGGGTGTGGGAGGGTGATACTTAAACAACTGTTCTAGTAGGGTTCTTAAAATACATTGCCTGATTTCTGCCCCTTGCCACTCAGCCCAAGTGTAGAGTCTCACTGTGGCTTTGTGGGATAGAAGACAGATTCCACATTTTTTTGTAAGTTTCTCTCTCTAGCTCTCATTTACGCACTTGCTCTAGTTTATCCCTTTTGCTTGTTCCACCATTTTTTTCATCTTTCATTTTTCAACCTTCTTATGAATTTAGTGTCTGGTACTTCATCATTGTGATTTCCATTTATTTGAGTGGAGAGGTTAATATGTATGTTTAATGCACCATCATCTTGAACCAGAGGCTTGTTTGTCATTCAAGGTCTAGATCAAATATCACCTTTCTCTTAAGTATTTTATAAATGTTGCAGCTCAGTGTTCTCTTTCTTTATTAAGCACCCAAGGACTATAACATTACTTCTTTTCATGAAGCTTATTTTATTACACCTTTTTTTTACCTCATTCTACCTTGGTATATCTCCTTTCACTGTCCTTAACCTCATACCTTTATACTAAATTACATACAGTGATTATGAGTCTATACATTATCATCAGTGAACTCATTTTAATAACTCCCAGTGGTATTTGCAAAGTCAATACTCAAATACTTGTGAGAGTGTAACAATATGGGGAGATACTATTGAATTTTTGGTTGGGAACAAAAGTTACTTTGCATATTTACAGAATTTGTATTGTATTCAAATAAGCTTAACTGGAGAATTAAGGGTTCTTTACATAGTGAAATTCAGAAGTCATAAGAATTTGGTTTTGGGCTAACTCACATGTGTGACTTTGTTGCCTCATCTCTAAGATGGGCATAACAATCCCAGTTCTACTTAAAGTTTATCAATGTTTAATGAGATTATATATGAAAAAGTACTTTGTAACCTTGAAAACACTAGACAAAATAAAGCGCTATTATTTTATTGATTGATTTTAACCTAAGACATATCTTGATGGTATAATTTATCACAAACTGGGCTTTTAAATTGCTCAGATATCTTTGTGTTCAGGGTCCTATATAAATGCAAATTATAAACATCCCAAATCTAGCCTATAAAATGATTGGGATTAATATTCATTAAGAAACGTTTGTGAATCATAATTAGAGAATAGCTATGTAGAAATTTAGGTCAAACTCATAATGTAGTTCCTACTCTCTTGGAGTATGGAATTCAGAGAAAATATTTGAATATTTTCTTGTTTGTTTTTATTAGGTTTATATTTTCAGCTTAAAAATAAAGGGGATAGGAGGAGGAAGGGGCACATTGTTGGTACATTATTGATCTTTAATGTATAGAAATAGAAGTCTAAGTCCATAATGTCAACACTTTAATCATATAATCACCAATATATTGGTAATTAAATATTCTTGATTGGAGTGATAATTGGGAGATAGCTGAATTAATATAAAGTCATGAAGTTAATTTCCTGTGGAGGTTTCAGAAGATTTTATTTATGCTTTGATGATAGAGCAATAGCATGGTCTGTGACTCAGTGCTTGATAAAACTGCTACCATTCTCCGAAACTAAGTTTTTTTCCTTTTTCTGGTTTTTAAACTTCTTGTGAGCTTTTTAGGTTTATAGAGTGAGAGTGTAGGAATAGTATTTAATTCAGAGTCAGTCTGGTTCTGACTATCATTTTAAATGACTGTGTCACCCTGGGCTTGTAATGCAAACTAATGTGTGTTAGTATCTTTATCTGAAAATTAGTAATAAGGATTCTTTTCTAGGTTTGGTATGCTAACTTTCACTTTAGAAAGTACTTATTTTCAGGTGTTCATTTTGAGATAAGATGTGTTCTGTCTGTCAGGGAAATTTGTGAGAATTAAGAACATATTTTATGTAAAGTAGTTTGAGAAGTATAAACTCCTGTATCTATTTCAGGTATAATAATGATTCAGTACTTATTCATAATGTTATAATAATGGCTAGGAGACACCTTGAACAGATTTCTGATTACTGTCTCATTTCATGGTTGTGCTTCAAGTAATCTTTCAAGCCCATAGAAAATTGGAACATTCAGTCTCTACCATCAAAATTTGAGATTATGGGGTTTCAGAACATAGAAAAACATTTAGATTTAAAATATTTTTTAAGATTTTATTTATTTATTTGAAAAAGAGAACAGGAGTTGAGGGGGAGGTGCAGAGGGAAAGGGAGAAGCAGATTCCCCGCTGAGCCAGGAACCTGAAGTGGCGCTTGATCCCAGAACCCTGAGATGATGACCTGAGCTGAAGGCAAACACTTAACCAACTGGGCCACCTAGGCACCCTCTAGATTTAAACTTTATAGAATTGATAACTTCACACTACTAAATAATCATGCCATCATTTATCTTTTTTTGAAGATTTGCTTATTTTAGAAAGAGAGCAGGGGGAGAGGCAGAGGAGGAAGAGGAGGAGTTGAGAGAGAGAGAGAGAGAGAGAATCTCAAGCAGACTCCCCACTCAGTGCAGAGCCCAACTAGGAGTTTTGATCCCGTGACCCTGAGATCATGACCTGAGCCGAAATCAAGAGTTGGATGTTCAATGGACTGAGCCACCCAGGTGCTCCTCATTCCTCATGCCATCTTTTATAAAGAATATAATTATGTTTATTTTAGTTAAGTAGTAGCATTATTGACATGGTTAACTATAAGTTTCATTGTGACCTACATTTTTAAAAATATACTTTTACACTAAATGGTTCACAAAGATTTTACTTTATTTTCTTTCCTAAATATATAGTTCTGTAGTTTTCTTTGTTTTGGTTTCTGCTCATATCACCTTTTCCTGACTATGATGAATTCGAATCCACTTTTAATAATCTAGATAACATTATTTTCTCAGAACTGGTTCATTACCTCGTTCATCTGAGCAGTTGCTGGGCCACAAAGAAGGGCCACGGGACTCGACCACATTATTAGATGCTAAAGAATTATTGAAATTCTTTACTTCAGATGGATTACCAATTGGAGATCTTCAGCCTTTACAGATTCAAAAGGGGTAAGTTATAAACTTATAGTTGCCAATTAATTTTTTAAAAATAATTTTAAAACACATTGCATTTCATTTCTTTAGTTATTTGATGCCCTATGCTACTTGGGCAAAATTCACAAGTTTGATCCCAATGCTTATCATTTGGACTTAATTTTACTCACATTTTACCTTACCCAATGTCCTATTTTTTTGTGGTATTGAATATAAAGAAAACAAAGGCAATAAGAGCAACCTCAGTTTATTCCCTATAGAAGTCAGTAGCTTCTACTTTGTATACAAAGGACAGTGTTGTTTAAAAAAAAAAATTATAATTTGACTTGCAAAATATTTTTAATTCTTTTTTCTATGTTATTCTCTAGTTTTGATTTTGCCTTTACCTGTCATGACATTGTCAGTCATGCCTAATATTAGCAAAAAGCACAGCCTTTCAACTGAAGAGAACATTAAAGTATAGAAATGTTTTTGAAACTATAATATTACCGAGTAAGAACTCAGTATGAATATGAATAGTTTACTACTAATTTGACTTCCAAGACAATTTTCACTAAGTTACTAGTTAATAAATATGAGATATTGCTAAAGTTGCTTTAATTACAGGTAAAATTTGTGATGTCAGTTACTTGTGAGATTGAATCATTTGTTCACTATATATATCATCATTAATTGTTAATCTATTATTTTGTTAATCTATATCTTAATTTTTAATCCATCATTTTGAAGACCTCCCAGAGGACCTTAAAAATTATAATTCATTTTAATCTCTTCTACAAAACTTGTTTTGGAAAATACTGATTTTAAAGGTAAACTTTGGAAGGGATTTATTTAAAGGCAGTTATATCTCAAAGATAATCCTGGAGCAAGCATATTGCCTTCATGTGCTGTTCACTAAAGAGAGAGAGAAGGAACACCTTTGAAAATTTGAGGCTCTTCATAATTCTGGATTTTAATGACTTAATAATCTTAATAACATACAAGTTGTGTAATTTTTCTTTCCTGATAGCTTTGAGAGATCTATAATCTTTTTTTATGGTAATCTAGAGCATGAAGAAGTATATAAACATTTTTCACCTATTTAACTATTGGATTATTGTCCTCCCAGATCATTAAGTGTGAAGTGACAAAGTTGAGTAGATTTGCCAAAACTGAATTATATAGACATTTTGAGCAGAATGTCTTTCTAGATGCCATGTTAGGGAAGATATCTGTAGGGGAGATATGATTTTTTCTGTAATTTACAGGTAATTTACTTAGGAAAATTTGATATAGTTCCTTAGCAAAGAATGACATCATTATCCAATAATCTTTTATTAGCATTGAAGTTGAAGAATGAGCTTTCCTAACAATAAATCAAGAACCTATGGACTCTTATTAAAATGTCTACCTATACAAGTAGCTATTGGAATATTAAACAGAATGCAGACATGACTCCTATGTGTATATCAAAGAAATATTAAGCAGTGACAAAAGACATATTTATTAAAACATTTCTTTTAGAAAGAACAGGTGTGAGTAAAATTAAAGAAAAATACATAAAGTTGCAGAGAAGGTTGAAATTAGAAATGGAAGCAGTATGCTAAAAGAAAGAAGTGAAATGCTAGGTGCCTAAATCATTTTATATTAGGAAATTATTCACTTTAATAGTGAGTCATCAAAATACTGGAGTCATTGCAGTTAATTACTATTATTTTTTGTGGAACACCTTAAATGGATGCATTAGAATATATATTTTTTTAGGATTCATACTTAGACATGCCTTATATTAAAATATAATAATTTCAAATGCTTATTATAGTACCCTTGATAATTTTCAGTGGCAAGTGGGCAGTTTTCATTATTAAAGCCATAGGGGAACAATTGTGAAAGCACATTTATTCATGGAACTATACTATCTCTTGCCTTTCTATATACCATTTCCAAGTCTTCTGAATTCAGGCCCCTGGTATTTCATTCTATTAACTATGTAAAGGCCGCTGTTACATTATTCTTCCATTCCCATTTCCCCTGTCCTGAGTTTCAGGAACATGATCCAGTGCATTGGAACAGTGACTTTCAACTCAGGGAGAGAAAACTAGGGGTTGTGGGGAGTGGGCATCTCTTAGAATAACCAGGAGAGCCTAACCTAATTGCAGTGAACTTTTTCTTCCTGAGATTTTGATAAACCCCTGTGGATCTGGGTGTAAAAGAGATTGAGCATGAATATTTTATGTAAGCTCACCACTATATGATTAGTTATCATACCTGCTGATTGGAAACCTACTTCAAAAGCAGAACACCAAAGTCAGCAGTCTCTATATCCTTTGATATTTAACAGGTTGCTAACTCTCAAAGTAGGTGTCAAGATGACTACATTCCTAGGCAAAGAAAAATCTGGATCTCTCATGTGTTCTAGTAGGAAGTAAATACCTTTGTTACTAAAAGATTTGAATTGACTTTAATTATTCCCCTGCAAAAAAAAAGAACTAAATGTATAAACATTAGTTCATTACACCAAGAAAAAAAAAAATCCTTCAGGAATAATGCTGCTTCTTGAATTTCCACTACAAATCATTTTTCACTCATTATCCATTTCTCAGAATAGTTTTGTGAAATAAATAACATTGTAACTTCAGAAACTTGAGGCACAGCAAATATGTGACAAAACCCACTTATGCTTAACCTTGTTTGATTTCCTTCTTCTACTTTCTGATGTTACATCATTTCTTTCCCATGTAAGATTCACTAAAAAAGAAGGAAGCCAGATTTTGTTTTTTAGATACTTTCTTGGACTTTCTCTTTGTCACTAAATAAACTTTAAATACAAATGAAAAACTTTTTGTTTTAGGGAAAAGACTTTTGTTCTGACACCGGAACTTAGTCCTCGGAAACTTCAGGGTTTACCTTTTGAAAAAGCCTCAGTGTGTCATTATCATGGGATTGAGTAAGTCTTTATTTACACTTTACTCTTCTGCGTGTTGCTGGTGAAGCTTTTCTAATGTGAGTGTGAAGAGTATCTGTAATAAAATGAAGATATAAAGCCAAAGAGAAAGTATCTCAAAAAGTCTCAGAAAACAAAGCAGTGTGTACACAAATAGGAATTGGTCTTCTATTGTTTAAAAAAAAAAAAAAGTTATTTGATGAGTAATCAGTTTTACAGCATTTAAACATTCAATTACCAGATATTTTAATCAAAATTATTTTCCCCCTATGGATTTGTATTTATACTACTGGTCACATTAATATTCTCTGGTCACTAACTACATTATAATTACTCAGAAACTATTAGATGAAATGTATTCCCATTTGTAATATATAATTATGTGTAAATTTTTCTAGATTTTTAATTAACCAGTTTGAATAAAATTTCAAAGAATTCTCCTGCATAAAGTTATTAGCAGTTTCTGAGGTTATGGGCACATCTACCATTTTCACAAGAACAAGAAATGTAATGACGGTGACAAATTTTTAAGACCATTTTTAAGACCAATGTAAAAAATTATGCATGCTTAAAGCAAAACCTTATTTCATATTGATTTTCCATAAATGAATAGAAAAGGACTTGATTTTACTTTAATGTTTAGGAAGCAACTTATCAACTGAAACATACTATTTGATTGGCTTGTAAACTTAATCTTTATTTCAAATAAACTTCAAAAATACTGAAAATTGTTCACTCAGAAGCTAAAGATACAAAAGATGATTATTTCTGCCCTTAAGAAGCATATATTCTCTAGGGGAAAAAGAAAAAACACATAATTTTAGCAGATTATAAATAATGTTAAAATACAGATGTCTGCCCAGTAGATAGAAGAAATAAATGCCAGGAACTATTTGAGTGTTTCGAAGAAGAAATCTGAACTAAGTTTGAAAGAATGAATAGGAGGGCACCTGGCAGAAAAGGCAATGTTTGCAGGAGGAACAAAGTACAGAGTTACAGATTCTTGGAAGATAAAGTACATTTTTATTTTTGAATAAGAGTGATAAACATATTATACTATAATGAGACCAAATCATGAAGTCATGAAGGTCACCGGTGACATGGGAGGGAGATTGATCTTTATTTTTGAGAAGTAAAAGACCTTTATTTTTAAAGCATGAGATTAAATGCTTGGGTTTGTACCATTGAAGAAATCTCATTGGCTTTTAATAAATTGATTTGAAGTATTTCAAGCAGATGTTGAAGGACTAAAATGCTATCAATGCAGTGAAAATAGGAAAGAATGTAAACTTAAAGTTAACTAAATAACTTTAGATTAGTTAGATGTTGGGGATGAGAAGGGAGGATACAACAAGAATTTCTTTAGGGTTTCTAGCTTAGGCACATTGGAAAGATGGTGGTACAGTTGAGAAAATATGGAAGGTCACTCAACAATCATTCTAGGAATGTTTAGTTTCCTTGCTATGTTTAAATAAGATTTATTTCATTGAAAGAGTATGTAAGTTTGACACTTGAGGCAAAATATTCAGCTGTTTTGTTTTCAAGCATCAAAATTAAATTCCCATTAAAGTCCGGTGCAAGAAAAAGATAACTGCTATCAAAAAAAAAAAAAAGATAACCTGCTATCAGTACTTCTTTTCTTTTTCACCCATTGTGCTGAATATTTCTGTTTTAATCATTGCTTTGGCTAATCAGTTAAAATAAAGAAAACTAGAGAGTTTAAAAGAGTTATACATATTGAAAAAGAGACCATAAGAAATTTTTTTGCTGTTTTTTTGTTTGTTTGTTTCATAGAGAAGAGGCCTGAAAGATTATTAGAAGTGGTAAATTTGAAAAGTGACCAGTGATAAAATATATATAAAAAGCCTAGTTTACCTCTAAACCGGCCATTTCCAATTTTGAACACCCTGAGAAGAGATCTTATTGAAAATAGCAATGAAACCATAAATATTAGAAGTATTTATACAAGAAATGTAGAATGGAAAAAATTGCAAATAATCTATATTAGGGGACATAAAAGCAACATTGATTACTTAAGGGAAACATGCCTTGTTTCCCTGTGCACAGATTCCATATTCTGAAGGCATTAGTTCTTTTGGAATAAATGTAAATATTTAATATAATTCTTAACAACTTTGAACCTTCAGTTGAAATAGTTCTATAATTTATCTGGTAAGAAGCCTCTTTCCTTTTACTTAAAGAATGAGATGAATTTTATCATATAACCAGAAAATTTTATTATAAAGGTATTATAATAATAGTATAAGTGAAACTAAGTAGGAAATGCAAGGAAAAACCAAATATACATAGGAATTCAGTCTAATAGGGGAAAAAATTTCAAATTAGAGAGCAAAAGATAAAATATTCAGTAGGTAGTAGTAAGAATATGATTAAATATGCAAATAAAAATAATTTTAAGTGATTCTTAGTTCACACTAAATACCAAAATAAATCGCAGATGTATTCAGAATTTAAAGTGAAAAACTGTGAAATGTTTGAGCATAAAATGTAAGGAAAAATCTGTTTTAAGTGTAGGGAAGATTTTTTATTCATTCTGACAGAGGAAGAAACAAACAAAAAAAAGGAATGATAGATTTTTCCTAATCTTAAAACAGCAATGTCAGTAATCAACAGAAACAAAGATCCTTAAAGTAAGGATTAAGCTGAGGAAAATATTTTTTAACATAAATGAGAAGGTATTTTATAATTAAAAAATACTTGGGCTCCTGGGTGGCTCAGTTGGGTAAACATCTGACTTTTGATTTTGGCTCATTGTGATCTCAGGGTCATGGGATCCAGCCCAGTGTCAGGGTCTGCAATCAACAGGTGCAGAGTCTGCTTGAGATCTCCCTCAGCTCCTCCCCCTACTCATGCATGCTCGTTCACTCTGTTTCTGTCTCTCAAAAATACATCTTTAAAAAAAAAAAAACTTACAAATCAGTAAGAAAATAAAATAAATGCCCCTATGGAAAAGCTGGCAAAATCTTGAACCATTTGTTTACCAAAGAGGAAATACAAATGACTGATTCACATGACAAGACTGATAAATAGTGACAAGTATATGGAACAGTCAGAACCGTCATACATTGCTTGTGGAAGTATAAAATGGTATCTCTACTCCAGAAAAGGATCTGGGAGGTTCTTATAAAACTAAACATACTCAGATCCTATGGTACATCAGTTCCAATACTAGGCATTTTCCTAAGAGAAATGAAAACACAACTCCAGGGTCACCTGAGTGGCTCAGTCAGTTGAGCCATCTGCCTTCAGCTCCACATGATCCCAGGTCCTGGGATGAAGCCCCCAGCCCCCCATTCAGGCTCCCTACTCAGTGAGGAATCACTTCTCCCTCTCTTTCTGCCTCTCCTCCAGGCTTGTGCTCTCTGTCTTGCAAATAAATAAAATAAATCTTAAAAAAAAAAAAGAAGAAGAAGAAGAAGAAAAAACACAACTCCACAGGAAGAGTTGAACAAGATCATATGGAGCAGTTTTATCCATAATAGCCCCAAACTGGAAACAGCCTAGGTGTACCTCAGCAGAATAGATAAATAAACTGGTGTATGTATACAAAGCAGTACTCCTCAGCAGTAACAAGAAACAACACGTCAGTACATGTGGTAACATTACACTTCTGTCTGCATGTGGAACAACAGTTGAAGTAAGAATTTGAGGACTTTAAAATGAGCAATAAGAACTACCTACCCCTATAAACAAACAAATATCTCTGTGACTCAGTTTTCTTTATTCTAAATTTGTGCTCCTTAACCTGAAGGCACAGATCAAACCAAGGATGTGGTAGAGGGGTGAGCACAGTGAATCCTGAAACATGCTTTTTCTTCAAGAAGAGTTGAGCATGTAGAGGGCAGAGGGACTATTTGTGTTCAACATAGATAATGAACCTACTTGAAACAAAATTCTAGTAGAATGTTAAAATAATTATGAAGCTAAAGGGAGATTTTTCTCTCTTCTTCATGTTGCTATAAGCCTTTATAATCCCTGAACTCTTCCTGTACCCAGACATAAAGAATATTTGGGGAAAAAAAAAATATATATATATATAAACTGCCCAAGTGCAAATCAGTGTTTTCTTAAGGCAAAATGAAATATCTCCACTGTTGGCTTGCTTGATTTTTCACCTATTTTATCCTGGAGTGTTAGATACCATTGATTGTACGGTGCACTGTTTTCTTTAACAACAAATTAAACTCTACTATCAAACTGTGATGTTTGGCCATGCCAGCCTCCTGTTGCTTTCAAATTTCTTTCATCTGCTCCAAGAGATTTGGCAGTTTCCCCTGCCTTCACAGACATTGATGCATGCTAGGCAGTATCTTGCCTATTATGTAGTTACCAAACAAAGATAGCTTCATCTTGAAGATACTTTTCTTCCTTTGGTTGCATAAAGCATTTGGTTATTGTTTTGTAAGAAAATAGAGAAGTGTAGTCATTCATCCAACCATGAATGTTTGCTCCACTAATACCAAATATGCACCCTGCCATTCTGTTTCTGTTCCTTTCTTATTTGCAAAGTACTTTTTGTTTCAGTGCCAGATCATAGTATAATCATTTGAGGACATTTAAAATGGCAAAGTCAACAAGCATAGTACACACAGTTCAGTTGAAGGAATGACATTATGAACAGCTGTGATGAAGAGAGGTTAGAACTGGAAGGGAAATATCTGCATGTTAAAATCAAAATCTCAGAGTAGAAAAAAATACTCATTTGGAGTGAAACTGTATCTTTTTTCTCAAAAATTTCCTATAAGCTCATTAAGGCATTAAACATTACCTCTTGCCTAGAACCTTTCTTAACATTCATGGTTCTTGATTTCATTTTCAATTCTCTCAGTTGCCCAGGAGAGAAATAGAACTCATCAGTAATCCTTAGGGTTACTGCTCCTTTTTAATGAAATGTGTTTTATTAAATAACACTAGAGAAAGAATGTTACAGAACTAAGAAGCCTGGGTTCTAGTTACCATTCTGCCACCACTTTCTCCTCTGTTAAATTAATCTAACCCCTGGGTTAGATTAGAGATTTATCAGTCCCAGTCACCTGGACAGCTTTTTAAAAAATGTGCATACTAGAAGATTTTCTGTGGTAGAAATTAAACCTGCTAATAATAATAATAATAATAATAGCCACGACAGCATTAGCAGCATACATTTGTTGAGCTTTGCTTGCATGGTCTAGGCACTGATTCTGAGTGCCTTACTTTACCCAAGGAATATGTAAGGTATCCTTATACTAGCTCTTGGAGATGACTCTATAAATAAAGCTCATTTTGCAGAGGAGGCCAACAGAAGCATAGATCAACTGAAGTGATTGGGCCAAGTTCAAACCACCTAATCGGTGACAGAGCCAGATTTAAATCCTGGGATTCAGCTCTTAGAAATCAAATATGAAAGTGTCCCAAAGGGAAAGAAAGAGTCCTTAAAACTTCCATGAGGCAATCAGAAGTTAGGGTAATAATAAGACTCTTTGGGAGTTGAGCTAAAAGCTTATGGACGTAAAGTTCTAGTTTTAGGGAGCACCTTAGAATTTTACAAATCAAGAGGACAGATAACAGAGAAAGGTTTTAATTTTGACAGTCCTCCTAGCACTTCTCTGAAGCTGTTGTGTTTGCCTGATGTAGCTGTAGCAGAGGAGACAATGAGGAGTTGTCCAAGGTCACATATCTCATGGGTGATTTTCCTGATATGCTTATTTGTTGTCCTTAACAACATGGGATTTCTTTAAGACCAGAGGCATTCACTGAGCCAACATCTCATTGATTCCTTGAAGATCTAGCTAGAAAGCAGATGCACAGGGACAGCCAAAGCGTTTGAAGAAAAATCTGTCAATCAGCAGTAAGGGTGGGGAGTGAGTTTCAAAGAGAAATTCAGAATGTTCTGAGCTGTGTATGGTGAGCCAGTTCGAATACCTTTATACCCTTTTCATCTTTGTGTTGAACATAAACTTGCCCTTTCTAATCGAAGTCAGCATTTCAACTTGTTACATACCAGCCATGCTGAGGAATCAGATGTCGGTAGAGACTTAAAGAGTATTAAAACAGCAGCTCTATTATTTTGAAAATAAGCCAGGATTAACTTAATCTGTTGCCCAGAAAGAGTCAAAGAGGAATCAGATCATACTTTAAATATTTTAATCTTTTGCCCTGTCATCCAGCAGGCTAGAAAAAAACGAACTTGTGAAGGAAGCCGGCCATTCCCTCCGCCCTCCCAACAGTTACTAGGAAGTTCAGTAAAAAGTTTGCAAGGAAATGTTCCGCTATTTCCTCACTGGCAGGGAAAAACTTGTTGCTGTTGTGGAGCCTGTGATTTTAATGGTCTTTCTTTTCTTTAGATACTGTTTGGATGACCGAAAAGCATTAGAAAGAGATGGGGGATTCTCTGAACTTCAGTCTCGTCTCATCCGTTATGAAACCCAAACCACCTGCACTAGAGAAAGTTTTCCGGTACCCACTGTGTTGAGCCCTCTTCCATCACCTGCCGTCTTGTCAGAGCCTGGCAGTGTCCCTGATGGAGAAGCTTTACAAAGCGAGCTCCGCACTGAAGTATCTCGATTGAAAAGGGGATCAAAAGATGTGAATTGCCTTTATCCCCAAAAAAGGTGCTACATTAAGTACATAAAAATAGTCCCTTGACAGAAAGTGTGTTAGTCCCTAATTTTTTAAAATATTTTTGCAAATTAGTCTTTCTTATTTTTAAGTAGCATTCTGCAGAGATCTTAGATGAATTCTTTCCCATCAGGAATTTTGTTTTTACTGTGAGCAGTTATGATTATGCTTATAAATTATAAAAAGAAATGACTTGGAAAGAAAACACAATTTCTTGCTTTCTGTGCTAATATACAGAACATTAGTATGATGGATTATAAAATTGTTAAGCCATGGAACACTAGAGATCTTGTCCCATAAATTAAGTAGCAGAGCTGCTTTATGGAAAAGGATGTCTGGGGATGGCAGCTTTCCTGCTAGGTCTTCCCACCTTCTTGCACTGCTTTCTGCCTGTTTGATTTTGTTGGGTTTATGTTTTAGTGGATATAGTTGTCACATTTAGGGCAGAAAAATGGACCTCATTATTGAGTCACTTAGTCTGGTTTTGGATTTATTTCTCCACAATAGACTTGTGAAGTCTGAAAGTTCGGATTCTCTTCTTTCTCAAACAAGTGGCAATACTAATCGTCGTCATCATGCAGTGACATCCAGAAAACCCCGAGCAGAGCGATCATTATCTGTGACTTGTCCATCAGTTCCAGTTCTTAGCTGTGAAACTTCAAAAGTCACTACAAAGGCCAGTTCAGGTCAAAAAAGTGTTCATGGATCAAAAACATCAAGGCAAATTAAGGAATCAAGATCACAGAAACACACACGGGTAAAGATTTATTTCCTGTCTCTTAGTTCTACATGGGAAGAAACTCCTTTATTTGGTTCATTTAAAATGTATGTCGAAAATTTTATGAGTGAAATGAAATGGTATGTATAATGTACTTTAAGATAATTCAACATAAGAAGGACAGTGGGTAAGTAGGCAGAGGGATAAATGAAGCAAAATTAGCCACAAATTGATCCTCATTGAAACTGGTTTGATATCAAGATAGGGATTTGTCATTAAATGTTCTCTCTACTTCTCAGTGTTTGAAAGTTTCCATAATAAAGAATAAATGCATCCCTGTGTATATCCTTAATGTGTGTAGTTTTTACAATCAGATTTTGATTCAGAACTTATGATTTGAATTCCTAAGATACTCTAGTTATTTCTTCCTAATAGATACCTGGTGACATGTATGACCATGTAAATGTTCCAGGTCTCTTTTTTTCCTCAGTTATTTTGTCTTAATGAACTTAGCTTTCACTTAATTACATGATTATATAATTCACACAACTGAACTCTAATGATGAAATAATATGTTTGTACCTTTTCCAAGAAATATTATCATATGTTATGTTCTATTTAAGATACTGAAAGAAGTAGTTACAGAAACACTGAAGAAACACAGCATTACTGAGGCTCATGGATGTTTCACTGCCTGCAGCCAACGTCTCTTTGAGATCTCCAAGTTCTATCTGAAGGTACTGTGTCTTCTCTATTAAGAGCAAAATTGAGGTCATATTCTGATATTCTTATCTGACATAAAGTAATATTTAGTGAGTATATTTTTATAATGATAGCTTATAACTTATTGCCAGATATTTTTTTAAGTGGCAATAGAAAAATTGGAGCCAAAATATTTTATATCTGACTTGTTTGATTTTTGTCCTCATGTTTAGAAAACTACATTTTAACTGGTATCTTCCCTAACAAGTCTTTGACTTAAGTTGATAATAAACTTCAAAACATGTTTAATTAGAATTTTAGTATATCGTAAAAAGGCAACTAGAATGGGTATCAGAATACCCCGTTTCTAATTTTGGATCCATTATCAGCTAATTGTGAGACATTAGACATATTAGCCACTTAGATGATGGTTTTGTAAAACTTAAATGGTGTGGGCAGCCCCAGTGGCACAGCGGTTTGATGCCGCCTGCACCCTGGGATGTGATCCTGGGGACCCGGGATCGAGTCCCACATCGGGCTCCCTGCATGGAGCCTGCTTCTCCCTCTGCCTGTGTCTCTGCCTCTCTCTGTGTGTGTCTATGAATAAATAATAAAATCTTAAAAAAAAAAAACTTAAATGGTGTTAGATTGTCTCCAGCTTTAAGAGTTTTTGACTCAAGTCAGAGTTTTGTGTGGGTTCCTGGTTAAAACTACAGATGACCACATGCATCCAGTTCGCCTTCTTTCTAAAATCTCAAGAAAAATGGTATTAAAATACAAAAACAAAGAAGAGAGGGGAAAAATTGGAGAGGTATGTTTGGTACATTGTTGAACAAGACAGCCCATAGAAGTTTGGTATCACAGAGTTTAAAAAGTTGGAACCTAAATGCCTGACCAGTGGAATGCTAGTGAGAATCAAACCATGTCCAATGACACAGTCTCTGAGGTTCTTAGGATTTGAAGACATTGGGTATTATGGAAAGCGGGGGTGTTGTGTCAGGCGGAACATAGGAGAGTTGTATAAAAATCTACAGTGAACTGAGGAACCCCCAACTTCCTCTCCAAGTCTTTCTCCCACAGGGGTAACTACGAAGTATGCTGCTCCTACTTCTCGCCCTCATCTCTGTGACAGTGCAGGAAATAGTCTCTGAAGCAAAAAGAGGGGCACAAGGGAAAAACCAACTGGCCTCCTAATAACCTGACCATATAAAGCCACTAGACAGAGCTTTCAATAAGATTTTTACATCTCAGTTTTAAATGATTGGACTGCCAAGAATTAGCAGACTTTTCCCAAAAAAAAAGATGCCAAAACAAAGGAATGAAGGGAACTCTTAACGGGCAGAAAGCTATAGAAAACTTCATAAAAACTATAACTCTCTGAGAAAGAAGATACTTGCATCCATAAAGCTGGAACAGGATGCTATTTCCAGAAACACTATAGAACATGAAAGCTTGAAATGAAAAATACGATAAAATCAATCCAATAGTGACACTGAACAGTTGAGATTAAGAAAGTTACCATGTAGGGACGCCTGGGTGGCTCAACAGTTGAGCTTCTGCCTTCGGCTCAGGGCGTGATCCTGGAGTCCCGGGATCGAGTCCCATATTGATCTCCCTGCATGGAGCCTGCTTCTCTCTCTGCTTGTGTCTCTGCCTCTCTCTCTCTCTCTGTGTCTCTCCTGAATAAACAAATAAAATCTTTAAAAAAAAAAAAAGTTACCAGGTATTAAAATCAGGGCATGCCTGGGTGGCTCAGTTGGTTGTCTGTCTTTGGACTCAGGTCACGATCCCCAGGGTCTTGGGATCAAGCTCCGTGGCGGGCTTCCAGCTCAGCAGGGAACCTGCTTCTCCCTCTGCTGTCCCCTGCTTGTGTTCTCTCTCTCTCTCTCAAATAAATAAATAAACTCTTAAAAAAAAAATTAGAATCAATAACAAAAACGTGAAATATAAGGATCAGAAAGTGGGAAGACTAATCCAGAGACTAATAGACTAATTAGACTAATATGGTAATAGAAGTTTTAAAAATAGAGAATAAAGGAGAGCAAACTATCAAAAATATAACAAAGTTTTTCCCAGAACTGAAGAACTCAAGTGCCATGATTGAAAAGGCACACAGCTTATCCATCCCAGTGAATGGCAGAGTTCTGCAGCAAGCTACATTACTGTGGAATTTCATACTTCCTGAAATAGCCTCCTAAAATCTTCCCAGGAAAGAAAGTTTACATGTAGAGAACTGAGAATCAGAATGGCATTGTACTTCTCCATAGTAAGTAATGTATGCCAGAAGCCAGAAAAGTATCTTCCAATCTGAGGGAAACTGATTTACCTAGTATTTTATAACCAGTCACAAATTCAGTCAAGTCTGAGGATTCCATTAGAGATACTTTAGATGTGGAAAGTCTAAAAAAGTTTGTCACTCATATACCCTTTTAAAGCATCTGCAAGAGGATGAAGTCCATCAGAATAGCGACTGAGTCAAGAAATAAGAACTAACCCAGGGAGCAGTTAGACCAAATTGGAGCAGGTTGTGGGAGAAAGAGCACCAGGTGAAAAAATACGAATAATAATGATCAGATTTCTTGAAAAATTGAACTGAGAGGTTATCCAGTATATTTGAGACAACTTTGCTATTTGTACATTTAATTGATTGTAACATTTGACGGGGAGACCCAGAATTACATTCAGGGCAAGCTAAGCTAATATAACTAGAGGTTAAACAAAATGTTACATGAGAAGATAATTATAATAACATTACTTAACTCAAGACAGATCTGTATCAAAACTCAAAAGAAAAAAAAAGACAGAACTGTATTTACATAGGTATAAAATGCAAACATGAACTATTTACTAATCAAAACTGGTGTAGTAGTTACTAAGAGGAAGAAGGAGGTGGCCTGGTTCCGAGATCTGAATCCACTACCTATGTAGCTGTTAACAATGATCATTGTCTAAAATTGCTAAATCAAAAAGTAGCAACATAAGCATATTTAGAAACATGAAGATATTTATAAATAAGAGAAACAGCTGAAAGAACCAAAAGTGGCAGTCTCTCCTGTGGGAAGCATAACTTCTAGGGACAGCAGAGGACTGCTTTTTAAAATACAATTAGATTTTTAAAATTTATCTTGTAATCTAATTTGATATAATCATATTTTTTAAAAGCTAGAGATTTCAGTTTCCTATGTCTTGGTTGTGGAGTAAAATAACCCAAAAGGAGAGAGAGAAAAAAAGATATTTTATGTGAAAAATAAATACAAATGCAGTATATTCATTTCCCGAGTACCAAAGCATTAGTGGGTACTCATATAATCAAAGATGAGACTTAGATTTGGTCAGTGCTGCTGGGATTATGAGGCAAGAGTGACAGAAATTTATATATACGTATATAATATATATATGATTATATATATATTATATATGTACGTACATATATATTATACATACATTTATATGTTGTATATACATATATTTTTAAACATTTAAATATACATATATGTATATACATATATATAATTGTTGTTAGAGTATCTTGATATTTAGGGATAGAGTTAAATTGTACTTGATTTTTTTTTGTAATGTTTTCTGAGTAACATTGATACTTATAGAATGATTTAGGATAATACCAAGTTTATTTAATGATGACTTGTTCTCTGTAATTTAATGTACAACTCGTGAAATGCTTTATGTTGTTATTTTTAGGATCTTAAAACATCAAGGGGTCTATTCGAAGAAATGAAGAAAGCAGCAAACAACAATGCTGTACAGGTAAATAATTTATTCCCAAGAAACTACATTGAATTAAAGTGCTATTTTATTTTAGGGTAGCTGTGATGCCATTATGTATGCTGTGTAAGAACTCTCTTTAAAATAATAATAGGCTAATGCAAACAGAGCGTTTAGGAGTACATAATAAGCTGCTCTGTTAACAAAAGGGTTTCTAAAGATTATGTTAAGAAAGAAAAAACTTTTTTAATAAACCAATGACCTGGAAAAATTAATCCATTTTGATTAGTTGTTCTCAAAGTTTGGTTTAATTTCTTTCTAGTGACCCTTTGAAAACAATTGCAAAAAAAGGTGAGACAACATGGGGCACCTGAGTGGCTCAGATGGTTAAGCAGCTGCCTGTGGCTCAGGTCATGATCTCAGGGTCCTGGCATGTAGCCCCACATCAGGCTCCCAGCTCAAGGGGGAGTCTGCCTCTCCCTCTCCCTCTGCCTCTCCCCCTGCCTATGCTCTCTATGTCTCTGTCTCTCTCTCTCTCTCAAAGGAATCAATTTAAAAATCTTTAAAAAAAAAACTAAGGTGAGAAAACAGCAGAATCTTTATTGTATCCAGTGAGGGCAGTTGTTGTACTCTGCAGCAGAAGTCTAGCTTCAGTTTTATTTTCTTCAGTTAGAAAATAAAATGTGTTTTTAAGATAAGATGTGATTTAAGATTTTGACTTGTTACTTCATATTTTAAGTTTTCTACCATGCTCTTTAAAGTTTTAACTGTATCTTTTTCTGTCCCTTCTGTTTTCAATAGAAATAAACCATTACCGTATTTTTTTTTCCTTCTAGGTGATTGAATGGGTATTAGAAAAGACAAGCAAGAAATAACACAGAATCTTTCTCTTTGGACAGTTATAAATTGGCCAGAGCTATCATTTGCTACCTCCTTCCTCTAAGCAAATTTCAAACTTTATTCAAAGAATAGATACTTCTAAAGAATTTCATAAATATCCAATATTTATATAGTTTTGAGGGTATTCAGTTAATGTGTTTTTTAATTGTATACTTATTTTATAATTTCACTATATTTTCATTTTTAAGGTTAATATTTTTATATATGTTTTTAAATTTTCACTCTTGGTTATTTAAAAATTTCCAATAAATGGAAAATATTATTTATTTTCTTCTTGGTAAATGTCTTTGTTGTTAGGCCTATTTAAATTACTGAATCTCAGGTAAGATTGCCAGTGGCTTTTCTCATGTGACCTCTCAGCATACTTAATTGGACAGTACCTGGTTTTAAAAATATTAGTAAAAAAATTCACACAGGTAGCCTTCTTCCCTCACCTCTGCCCCAGAGCCACTGCTGTTGGAGCTATCAGTGTTTATTTGGGATTAAAAATTAAGAAAGGTTAGAAATTGTGAAAATAAGATATAGTAAAAATTACTAAGTAGAGACTGCCAGAAAAATATGGAAAATGCAGAAAATAAAAAACAGAGTATAAACAAATTCCAACATTGCCTCAATGTATGTAACCACAGTTGATATATTTTTTAAAGATTTTATTTATTTATTGGCAGAGAGGGAACACAAGCAGGGGGATTGGTAGGCAGAGAGAGAGGGAGAAGCAGCCCAAATAGGTCTTGATCCCAGGGCCTGGGATCATGACCTGAGCCAAAGACAGACACTTAACCAACTGAGCCACCCAGGCACTCCACCACATTAATATTTTTAAAATATATATGTGGGATGCCTGGGTGACTCAATCAGTTAAACATTGCCTTAAGCTCAGGTCATGATCTAGGATTGAGCTCTACATGGGGCTCCCTGCTCAGCAGGGAATCTGAGTCTCCCTCTGTGCCTCCTTGTGCTCATGCTTGTGCTTTCTCTCTCTCTCTCTCTCAAATAAATAAATAAAATCTTTAAAAATATATATAGGTATATATAATTATTTTTAAAATATTTTTAAAGTAGGGGTGCACATGTGTGTACTCATTTGGGTATGTGTATTAATTTATAGCCTACTTTTCACTTAACATTGTATCATGAATTTTATATCATGTATCATTTTAATTACTGCATAATACCAAGGAACCACAGTTTGTTTAACCAATCCCCATTGTTGGATATATAGGCTCCATTTTTCTCTATTATAAATAAAACTGTAATGAATCTTCCAGATACATCACTGGTCATTTCCTTAGTATTACTTTTCAGGAGTGTAATTTGTGGGTTTTAAAATTAATGGTAATATCTCCAAATTGCCTTGCTGAGAAATTAGTTGGTACACCAACCAGAAGAGTCCCTGTTTCCTTTTTTGATGACTAAAAATAGTGAGATGAGCATTTTATTTAGAATATAATAACCCTTTCAGTTTAATAATAAGACATTACTTAAGGTTTTTTTTTTAATAGGTAAGGACTTGAAAAAACATTTCACAAAAGAAGATATATGAATGGTAATAAACATATGAAAAAGATGTTCAATATCATCAGTCCTCAAGGAAGGCAAATTTAAACTGATGAGGTGCCTCTAAACACCTACTAGAATGGATACAGTTTTAAAACTGATGATACCATGTCTTGGTGACTATGTGGAGCATTTGGAAATCTCATGCATTGCTGGTAGGAATTGAAAATACTATAATCATTTTGGAAAATACTTGACTTTCTTATAAAATTCAGCTTACTCTTAGTATATGGCTCAGCCATTCCCCTGTTTACTCAAGGTAAATTAAAACCTATGTTGTACAAAAAAATTGAACCTACTCATACCAGCTTAATTTTTTTTGTTATTTAAATTCAATTTAGTTAACATACTCTGTAGTTTCAGGAATCGAATTTAGTGATTCATCAGTTGCATATAATACCCACTGTTCATTATATCACATGCCCTCCTTAGTGCCCATCACCCAATTACCCCATCCCCCCAGCCACTTCCCCTCCAGCAACCCTCAGTTTGTTTCCTACAGTTCATCCCTCTCTATCTTATTTTCTTTTTCCTTCCCTTCCCCTATTTTCATCTCTTTTGTTTCTTAAATTCCACAAATGAGTGAAATCATATGGTATTTATCTTTCTCCAACTGACTTATTTCACTTAGCATAATACCCTCTATCTAGTTCCATCCACATCACTGCAAATGGCAAGATATCATTCTTTTTGATGGCTGAGTGGTATTCTACTATATATATATGCCACATCTTCTTTATTCATTTGTTGATGGACATCTGGGCTCTTCCCATATTTTGGCTTTTGTGGACATTGCTGCTATAAACATTGGAGGTGTATGTGCCCCTTTGAATCGCTATGTATATATTCTTTGGACAAATACCTAGTTGTAACTCCTGGGTCATGGGGTAGCTCAGTTTTTAACTTTTTGAGGAACCTCAAGAGTGCAGAGTGGCTGCACCCGTTTGCATTCCCACCAACAGTATAAGAGGGTTCCCCTTTCTCCATATTGTTGGAGAAATGTTGTTTCCTGACTTGCTGATATTAGCCATTTGACCAGTGTGAGGTGGTATCTCACTGTGGCTTTGATTTGTATTTCCCTGGTGCCAAGTGATGTTGAGCAATTTTTCATGTGTCTGTTGACCATTTACATGTCTTCTTTGGAGAAATGTCTGTTAATGTTTTCTGCTCATTTGTTGATTGGATTTTTTGTTTTTTGAGTGTTGAGTTTGATAAATTTTTTATAGATTTTGGACACTAGCCCTTTACCTGATATGTCATTTGCAAATATTTTCTCCTATTCTGTATGCTGCCTTTTAGTTTTGTTGACTATTTCCTTTCCTGTGCAAAAAGCTTTTTATCCTGATGAAGTTCTATGTTCACTTGAAAAGAATGTGTATTCTGCTGCTTTAGGATGAAATGTTCTGAATATATCTGTGAAGTCCATCTGGTCCAGTGTGTCATTCAAAGCCATTGTTTCCTTGTTGATCTTCTGCTTAGGTTATCTTTCCGTTGCTGTGAATGCGGTGTTAAAGTCCTCTACTATTATTGTATTATTATCAATGAATTTCTCTGTTGTTAATTGGTTTATATATTTGGCTGCTCCCAAGTTGGGGGCATAAATATTTGCAGTCGTTAGATCTTCTTGTTGGATAGACCGCTTTGTTATGATATAGTGCCCTTCTTCATCTCTTATTAAAGTCTTTGGTTTAAAATCTAGTTTGTCTGATATAAGGATGACTACTCCAGCTTTCTTTTGATGTCCATTAGCATGATAAATGGTTCTCTACCCTTCACTTTCAATCTGGTTGTGTCTTTAAGTCTAAAACGAGTCTCTTGGAAGCATCATATCGATATGTCTTATTTTTTTTATCCATTCCAATGACCCAGTGTCTTTTGATTGCAGCATTTAGTCCATTTACATTCAGAGTAATTATGATAGATATGAATTTAGTGCCATTGTATTACCTGTAAAGTCATTGTTTCTGTATATTGTCTTTGTTCCTTTCTGGTCTTTGTTACTTTTGGGCTCTCTCTCCGCTCACAGGAACTCCTTTAATATTTCTTCCAGGTTGGTTGGTGTTCACAAATTCCTTTAGTTTTTTTTTTGTCCTAAAACACTTTTACCTCTCATTTTAGATTATGAATGACAGCCTTGCTTGATAAAGTATTCTTGGCTGCATGTTTTTCTCATTTAGCATGTTGAATATATGATACCAGTCTTTCCCAGCCTGCCAGGTCTCTGTGGACAGGTCTACTACCAACCTTATGGGTCAACCCTTATAGGTTAATGACCTCTTGTCCCGATTGCTTTCAGGATTTTCTCTTTGTTTTTGAAACTTGCAAGCTTCACTATTTGTGAATTTATTGATTTTGAAGGGGGTTTTCTGTTCCCCCTGGACTTGAATGCCTGTTTCCTTCCCCAAATTAAGGAAGTTCTGAGCTATAATTTGTTCAAATAAACCTTCGACCCCTTTCTTCTGCTCCTCATCTTCTGGGACCCCTATTATATGGATATTATTTCACTTTATGGAATTTCTGTGTTCTCTCAGTCTCCTTTAGTGATCTAATAGTTTTCTTTCTGTCTTCAGCTCCCTTATTTTCTATTATTTTATCTTCTATGTCACTGATTCACTCTTCTGCTTCATTCATCCTCATTTTATTATAGCCATCTACTTGGGGCTGCATATCAGTAATTGCATTTTTAATTTCAGCCTGACTAGATTTTAGTTCTTTTATTTCTATAGTAAGGGGTTGTCTAGTGTCTTTTGTGCTTTTTTGCAAGCCCAGCTAGTATCTTTATAATCGTTGTTTTACATTCTAGCTCCAACATCTTATTTATATCCTTATTAATTTAATCCCTGGCAGTGAGTACTACTTCCTATTTTTTCTTTTGGGGTGAATTTCTTTATGTCCAGAAAAAAAAAATAGAAGAAAGAGAGAGAAAAGACAAAAATAAAAACAATAACAGAAAAAAAGAGTACAAAACAAACCATTAAAAACAAAAACAAAACAAAAACTACATCCTGGTTGTGTTTTGGTCTGCTTGTTAGAAGAAACTAGATCCCAGTAAGAAAGAAAGAAAAACTTCCATATAATAAAATCATAAATATAACAAATATAATACAATGAAAAGGGTTACAAAAAGAAAATAAAAATAAAACAATAAAAAATATAACATATATAAAAATTAAAAAAAGAAAAAAGGGACGCCTGGGTGGTTCAGTGGTTGAGCATCTGCCTTTGGCTCAGGTCATGATCCCAGGGTCCTGAGATCGAGTCCCGCATCAGGCTCCCCACCAAGAGCCTGCTTCTCCCTCTGCCTATGTCTCTGCCGCTCTCTCTGTGTCTTTCATGAATAGAATCTTTTAAAAAATAATAAAAAATAAATAGAAAAGGAATTGGAAAAATAATACTGAAAGAATAAAAGTACAAAGAATAGTATCTGTTTTCCCCAAGAGCTGAAGCTTTGCAGCCCTCTATGATCAGTAAACTTGGTGCCGAGCTAATTGCTTATGCTGGTCTTCTGGAGGAAGGGCTGGTGCGCTGATTCTCAGTGGACTTGCCCTTGTTCAAATGTGCCTCCAGTGCTAGGGAGGCAGGGCCCAGGGAGGCAACTAGGTGGTGCTGTTTTGCTCTCTGGAGGCTTTCAGCACTGATGGGCGGGAGGAATGTGGTGGTGTCCAGCTCTGTGGCCCTAGAGCTGAAAGCTCATGTCCCTCCACTCTTCAGTGAGCCCACACAGAAAAGCAGTCAATCACTCTTGTCTCACCGTTTCTGTCAGAACTCTGTTCACCCAGCCTATAACTGAGAGTTTTTATCTCAGGCACTTGACCGAGTTTCAAAACTCCAAATTTCAGGGACACCTAGTTGGCTCAGTCGATTAAGCTCCTACATTCTGCACAGGTCATGACCCTGGACTCCCAGGATTGAGGCCCACATGGGGCTCCCTGCTCAGTGGGGAGTCAGTTTCTCCCTCCATAATCCTCCCCCCACTCTCTCATTCTCTCTGTCTCTGTCTCTCTCTCTCTCTCTCAAATAGATAAATAAACTTAAAAAAAAAAAAAAAGCTTAGAATAAGGTCCTTGTAGGAGGGAAAGAGGGAGTCACAGGGCCCAGCCCCCTCAGCTGTGTTATGCAGAGATGGTATGTTTGGCAAAACTGTTGCCTGCAGAAACTGGAAAACAAGTTGTTCCTAATGAACTTGTAGATTAGTCAGGTTGTTTCTAGGCAGAACTTTAAAAAAACAAAAAAGTGTCAGCAGGCCATTTGTTAACCTAGCTGAATGCAATAAGATGCAGGAAAAGATAGATGAGCCAAAGAAGGAACTGTGGTTTTCTAGCATTTAGAAGAGATACTGAAGGCTTAGGACATTCTAAAAATAATGGTTTCCCACTTCCAACATCTCCAATGGCAAAAGTTTCTCAAAGGAAAAGGTCAAACTTAAGATATGGTTATATCAGTCCTTTATTAAGACCTCAGTGTCTCCTGATTTAAAAGTAGACCCTCTCAACTAGATAAAAGGGCTTTTAAGAATCTTAAGGGCGTTGTCCCATAGGCACTCTGACAACCAAAGTGGCAAGAGACCTGTCCTGAAAAAGAATTGTGGGTGTGGTTTTCATCTAAGGGACTAGGCTAGAACTTGATACATAAAAAGCCTACAGCGTGTATTTTTGAGGTGTAATTCACACATCAAAACTCACCCTGTGAAGTGGATAATTCAATGGGTTGAGTACATTCATAGAGTTGTACAACCATCACCACTGTCTAATTCCAGAACATTTTCTTCACCCCAAATAGAAATGCCCTATCTGCTAGGAGTCATTTCGTGTCCCTCCTCCCAGCCCCTGGCAAACACTAATCTACCTTACGTCTCTACAGATCTGCCTCTCCTGGACATTTCATGTAAGTTGACTCATATACTTTATGGCCTTTGTGTCTGGCTTCTTTTTCTTAGCAGGAGGTTTTCAAGGTTCATCCGTGTTGTAGCATTGCTTCATCCTGTTTGATAGCTGAATGTTTCATTGCGTGAACCAGCCACGTCTTGTTTATCATCAACTAATGGACATCTGGGATGATGGCACTTTTTTGGATATTGTGAATAATGCTGCTATGGACATCTGTGTACAAGTGTTTCGCATGGACATATTTTTCCCATTATCTTGGGTATATGCCTAGGAGTAGAATTGCTGACTATATGGTAACTCTGTATTCAAACTTTTTGTTTTCACTCCTTTTTTAAAGCAGCTGTACCATCTGACATTTCCACTAGCCATTAATACATTTAGGGTTCCAAATTCTCAACCTCCTTCCCAGTACTTGTAATTATTTGTCTTTTTGACAAATGATATGAAGCGTGTGAGGTAGTATCTCTTTGTGGTTTTGATTTGCATTTTCCAGATAACTGATGATGCTGAGCATCTTTCCATGTGCCTATTGCCCATTTACATATCTTCTTGGAAGAGCTGTCCACTCAATTCCTTTGATCTAATTTTAGTTGAATTAGTTGTCTTTTTATTGTTAAATTATAAAAGGTCTTTATATATTCTGGATTCAGTCCCTTATCAGATATATGGCTTACAGATATTTTGTCCCATTTTGTCAGTTGTCTTTTCACTTTATAGCTTTATCTGTTTAGGTCTGTGATCTATTTTGAGTTAATTTTTGTGAATGGTATGATTAGGTGCCAATGCTATATTTGGAAAAGTCCAATTCCAGGGCCCTGCTGTAAGAGGTGGGGAAGGCAGGAAAGCAACAATATTCACTGGCCACTGCTTCCTGAGGCCCAAAGAAACATAGCCAGGCCCCCAGGGGTGGTGTGCTCAGTCACAGGGAGTGTCTCAGGATACATGGTGTATGGAGAAACCATGTCTCCGGGAAGTTCACAAGAAGAAGGAGGAAGAGGATTATTTTCCTTCTTGGCTCCTTCCTATTATTATCTCCTGTTTGGCCCACAATTTAAACCCTCTCCAATTCTGGTCTGCTCAAACCACAATTTAAACCCTGTCCAAAAAAATAAAAAAATAAAAAAAAATAAACCCTGTCCAATTCTGGTCTGCTCAGGTCATAATGGCTGCTCAGTACACCAGTTCTTATGCCCTACAGTGCATGGCTTTTCATCCAAGTCTGGAATTGAAGGCAAAACCCAGAAATTCAAGTATGCATCTCCTTAGCCTGGCTGCCTGGCAGCAGCCAGTGGGCAAGGAAGTTGGAGAGGCAGCATTTCTAAGCTAGCAGTGCGTTGGCTCTAAGTGGCAGAAACACTCAGGTCAAGCAGAGCCGGCTGTGGTGGTGCCTAAGGTTGGGTAAGCAGCTGAGAATCTAGAACACCAGACAATGGCATGGAGGGAATCTGAGGAGATGAACAGTATGCCCAGTAGTAACAACCTATGCACATTCAGGATTTTTTTTTTAAATTGATACTCCCTAACTGTAAGGTAAAAAAGTCTTAGAAAAGGAAAGTAATGAAAATAAAATAATATGCATTTCAGTATGGGGATGCCGGGGTACAACCACAATTAAAGATAAAGTAGCTGAATATTTTTACTCAGATTCAGGGTGAATGTAGTCCAGTGTTCTGTATCCATGACTCCTGTACCATGTACACACTTACTATGGCTGACTTGTTTTGATAAAATGTTTTATAAAATGCCCTGAACAAAACAAAAACACAGTCTTCCTTCCACATACATGGTAGTTGCATACCTAGAAAACTCAGGATATATTGAATCAGTCAAAAAATGTTTTCAATGTAAAATGTAGCCAGGGCCTAGGTGCACATAATTGTGTTTCACCTTCATGAACAACTCAGAGGACAAAACAACTGTGTAGGAAACAGTACCATTGGATGTGGTGACTGTCTTCACATTGCATGAAGTCTACTAGCTGTGGCTCTTGTTCAGGAAATACTAAGTGTCCCCCACCCCCCATCATAGTGATAACAAAACCGCACTAGCACAGATTTCCAAAATGTCCTGGCAGTGCCACTCTTCCTGAGAATCACCTTTTAAACAACAAATGGAATAAATATTTATATATCTGTTTTTATCTGCGTTTTGCAGAAGTTGCATTTAGAAACTTTATCCATATTAGTACTTAGAGATGGATCATTGTAACATTGCAGAATTTTCTACTGCATCATTGTGCTGGGATTTATTTAGTTATTGATGTTCTTATTGACCTTTTTGGCTTCTGGTTCTAAGTACTGCTGTAAAGATAATACTTATATGTTAGTCTTTGTGCACGTACAACTCAAGAATAAATTCTGATAGTGAAAAGGTACATATATTTTTAAACTTTTATAAATATTACCAGTTACTCTCCAAATTATTGCCAAATGTATACATACCTACCAATGGCCTGTTTTCCCATCACTCTCCACCACTAGGTATTATGGAGAGTTTTAATCCTAGCCAATTGTTCTTTAAAGATAAAAACAAGGAATTTTTAGTGTCCTATTTAAAGCCATTTTCAGATCATTTTGTATTTCCTAGTAGCCCTCAGCCTTGATTTGTCTTATTATATAGGACATTCATGTGGAAAAGAGATTGGACTTCCAGTGTTTTCTAGGGTAGAACATGGCCATGATTGAAAGGCAGACCTAAGTTTTGGCTCTAAGAATATGCAATCCTTGCCACAACTCCTGCCATCCAGCAGTGGAATGACCTGCCTCGGGAGATAAGGAGCTCCCATCCCGTAGCTGAAAACTTTCAATTTCAGGCAGAATGAACAACTGCCAGGGATGCTTGGGAAGAAATGCCTGAGTGTAGTGGAAATAGATTCAAGGTTGATGCTTCTCCAAAAGTAGTACTTCGGCCAGTAGTGTATATAGGATGACTCTAGGTGCTACAGACTTTTTAAAAAAATTAATTATGTATATTCACTTTTCTGTGTATCTACCATGTTGCTATATTACTAGCAAATCATATACCCTAAGGTGCTAAGGTAGTATTGCCAAAATTATAAATAAACTTCGGGCACTAATGTGCTTGATAACATCTGAAGTCTCTTAAAAGTGAGATTTTCCAGTTCTAAATGTAATCTCAATACTACTGAATTTTCAAATAGTAAAAAGACTTCTCAGCCATAGATGAACATTAATTCTAAGCAATTTGGACACAAACCAAGTTGTAGTACTACACAGGATTTGAGTATTTGGTGCTTGGTGTACAAGACAAATCTCATAAAAATTTAGTTAAAATGAGAGCCAAGATCCCTAAGCCCCAGATGAAGACCCATCCTGAAATGATACACAAACACCCACACACAGCAAATTTTATAGTGGCATCTCCCTTTACCCATTAGCACCTTCCAGAACCAGTCTTAGAGGAAGAGAATAGCAGGTTGTGTCTTCACGCGACCATGAAACCACCAGTCTACGATATTCAGAGGTGAATATTTATTGAGTTCATATATAAATTTTACATGATATCCGTGATGCTATAAACATAGGCACATTTTTTTTTAACTCAAGGTACATTCAGAAATTACTCTCTGACCCCAGTCCATGCCAATCCCCTCAAGATGGAATATCTAGTATTTGTAAAACGATGGCCAGAAAGGCCCTTAATTTATTTTAGGAGAATGCATTTTTCAGCATTTTAATTCCATCAATTGATAGAATTAACTAAATGCCTCTACCTGGGTGTTTTTAAAGAGGTTTATGGTTTTTTTCTTCTAAGTTCAAGTCAGAAAAGTGATTGCTTCTATCTTCCTATTGGCCTTCTTTAAATCCCTGGGATGCTTACGGCTCACCTAACCACATCTAGCAACAAATGGATGGCTTCCCACAAAGTACAGTTAAAATATCAGTCATTTGTATTGATTTGCCCTTAAAGGACAAACGTGAATTTAATAATTCATTGATTCAAATAAACAGATTAAGCACAGAGCAGATTGGACAGAAACAAATTCCCCAAAATGACTCAATTGATTCACTGACCGTACCCAGGCATGATCCAGACATATGACTGTGTGTCATTCACAACATTCATAACACACATCAAGACAAGATTAAAATCTACAGTGTAAAATCATTGTAATGTCCTGAATTCAGAACAAGGAAAATTGAGTATTTGAAATTGATTCATCATAGCCACTCTGATATGCTACACTTTAACTCTGAAGGAAAAAAAGATTCATATACATAATTCTCTTAGTAAAATTGTCTACTTCTTGCTAATACATTTTAATTCAGAAAATGTATTAATTTATTCAAATGTATTTTCTAAAATATAAATATTTAAATTAAGTTTTTATAAATGCAGATAATGTAATTTGTTGACCCCCACCCAGATATTAATCAGTCTAAAACTTAACTGATGAAGAAATATTTGTAATTATGATCATCTTAATTTGTCTATAAATATAGAATAGGATCTTTGCAATTTAATTATGAGTAATTAACTCATACTTCATGTAGTACTGAGCACCTTAGATAACATATTGTTGAACTATTGTCATTAATATATGTATTTTAATGTTATTTACAATGCATAATTCTCTTGGATAGCAACATTCCAGTGACTTTGAAAATCTGTAATGAAAGAGTGCAGTATAATTTACAAATGCATCAAAGCTTTCCTACACTATTCAGGGTGGAACTTCACTCTTCAGAATTTTAAAATGGGAAACAACAACAACAAAAAAATCAGTGGCTGTATTTTCCGAAGTGTTTTTTGTCTTGTCTTGTATTTTATTTTATTTAAGTAATCTCTACACGCAACATGGGGCTTGCACTCATGATCCTGAGATCAAGAGTTGCATGCTCTACTGATGGAGTCAGCCAGGCACTCCTGTTTTTGTTTTTTTAAAACACTTCCTTCAGAAGATGCTTTTAAGTAAGTGTAGGAATGGTACATGGGATCCTCCTTTGAAGAATCACACAGTGTACCTTAAAGTCTTTGAGGAGACCCATTATCATTAATCTGTTTAACGTTTTTTTATCTCAATATTTAACACATTTTTGATTGTCAAACCTCTTATTTTCACTGCTCCTGCAAAACACCTCTCATTCCATGCCCTTTGCAACTAGTGTTATATGATACAAACTTTGGACACTGCTTTGTAATTCAATAAACATACATCTCAGTGGGCAAAATTACATTCCTTTAAAACCGTTTCACTTTTAAAAGCTCTTTGCATAGGTATGTGCTGAAAGACAATTCTGAAAAAACACACAGGTCGAATCCAGAGCCTCTGTTTAGGTAAAGTACATGGGAAAGAAGGGTTATGAATGCTTACAGAAACTCTAGAGCTTATTTTTAAGGTTTGAGGAAAGTGACTCCAAAATTCAATAATACGGGTATCTTTTTGGTGAATTTGCATTGAAAGGTAAAAATAAAAGCAATAAATCAGTATTATGCTCTATGTTTTCTGAAAATATTCTTGTAGAAAAATATCAGGTCATTATATTATTTCCCTGGAATTCCTAAGAGCTGTGGATGCTGTCAGAATTATATGAGGCTGCTCTATGACTGGTTCGAAAACGCATGCATACAAGCACAGGCAGGAACAAGGGTCCATAAATTGCTCAGTACTGTCACTGAACACCACAAAACGGGGATAATTAGTTAACCTCATGTGAGTTGTTTATATATATATATATGTTATATATATATGAGATATATATGCTACATATATATCTCAAATGACAATCTTTTAAAAAAATATCCATAATTTGCTTTCTCTAAGTAAGGCTATCACTCTTGGCTCTAAGATAACCACACCTTGGTGTGAGTGCAGCCCCCAGATTAATCACCTTTCGAGCACACTACGCTTCTGCACCGCAAAGCTTTGCAATATAAACAGTCTCCTTTGGCTCAGATTCCACCAGCCTACAGCTCAGATCAGTATCTGAGGCTGTATTTAATTCCTGCTCAGCATATGCTAATGAGAATACTTCAGAATCATTCTACATCATTGAAAGATAATTCATTAAGAAAAAAACTACAGCTGCTTCATACTTAAAGAACAGGTGGGTTTCCATTTGAAGCGCTGCTCGTTCCTTACCAGCAAAAGCCAATTCAATTAGAAGTAGGCAATAAATCACAATAAAACAAGGGATCACTGCTACTGGGGGCGAGAGAGGTGAAGATGTCCATTCCTCGTCCATTCAGCTCTTGCTTACCTGGGTGAACCAGTTGCCTAGAAACTGGTCTGATTACGATCTGCGCATGCTGTTCTAACGTTCACGATGTCCTTCATTGTCATTATTTCAAAGCTATGCTCTGACTTCCCTTTGCCCTCACCTCTACCCTTCCTGCTGCTGTTCTAAAAAGCCAGCTCTCTTCTGATATTCCTCCTGGTGTTTTCTTGGGGGTCCTCCCTTGTAGTTGGTGAAGCTGACAGAGAAGTCGGGGATAGTTCAGAGTACTCGAGATCTAAAGCTGACCGTGTGGCATGCCACATCTGGTGCGCTGCTCACGCCACATGGTGTCCGATGTCGCACCCCGGTAGCACAAAGGAGGTCACCCCTCTCTTCAGGCCACCAAGCCCAGCCTTGTGATCTTCGCAGACAGGAAGGAGTGAATGATGAAAACAATCGGCTTGGGGCAGGAATGAAGGTCCAGTTGCTGAAATTTAAAAAGAAGACAGTGTGAGAGATTTGAAAATTAATGCTTGATAACAGAAGAGCGATTTACACATCAAACAGATCTGTGCACTTCCTGCTTTTAAGTGTTAACTGGAGCAATTAAGGTTTTAAATCCTCGCCCCCCCCCATGAGATTTAAAAAATAACTCTTTGAACTTATTTCTTTTTTTCCAAAATAGGTTCTGTGAATTATATATACTAATAGCATAAATATTGATGTTGCCTTTCTTGACCATCACAACCATCTGTTTTTGGTATCACAATAGTGATATTATTTAGGTCGGGTGAGGTACAGCTTGAAGCAGGACTAAATTTCACATCTTGAAGATTCAGTTTGAGTCTTAGTTTTAACACTTAAAAAAAGAAAATGCTTTTGAGAAGGACACCTGGGTGACTCAGTGGTTGAGCACCTGCCTTTGACTCAGGGCGTGATTCCGGATCCTAGGATCCAGTCCCGCATCGGCCTCCCCCACAGGGAGCCTGCTTCTCCCTCTGCCTATGTCTCTGCCTCTCTCTGTTGTCTCTCATGAATAAATAAATAAAACCTTAAAAAAAATAAAAATACTTTTGAGATATATAATCTTGGATAAGTCGGTATTTTCCCCAGTCCTACCTAATCCACAGGGTAGTTAGAATATTAAATGAGATACTGTGTGTAAAAACTCCGAATCTGGAAGCCCCTGCTAGGTAAGCTGTGTCCCCAGAGTCCTATCCCCTTGGATTGTTGTGAGCATGTGCGTCATGCGTCTGTGAAGGCCCCTGCTAGAGCTACCCTTCTCAGCGTGTTCCTACCTTGGCCCAGCACACAACCAGAGCATAAGAGGTGCATTTTTATCACCTCACCTAAATCAGGAAAACTCGAGGGAGGACTTGTTCCCAATTGTCTCCTGCTGATGGCACTGTTGGGGGTCTTAACAACCTGAATGTATAACATCTAGCAAAGTTAGGGTTCTATGTATCATGAACCTGGCACCGTGCTAAATGTTTCCTATATACCATCTTATCTAATTTGCACTAAACCCCTGAGAGCTTATTGCTATTATCTGCATGCTTTTTTTTTTTTTAAGATTTTATTTATTTATTCATGAGAGGCAGAGACACAGGCAGAGGGAGAAGCAGGCTCCCTGTGGGGAGCCTGATGCAGGACTTGATCCTAGAACCCTGAGATCATGACCTGAGCCGAAGGCAGACGCAAAACCACTGAGCCACCCAGGCGTCCCTATCTGCATATTTTATGTGGGAGACTAAGATGTGAAGAAGTTCGGAAACCTTCTGAGATCACGGATCTGACAGGGAAGAGTAAGTGTGGATTCAGAGGTAGGGCTCTGCGATGCCAGAGTCCGCGTGGAACCACCGTATCCTGTTTCACCGACACAAATGCAACTTTTGGGAGGCATCTTAAAGATGAGCTGCTTCACTCACTGCATTTTATGGACAGAGAATCTCAGATCCAAAGAAATAAAAGGACTTGCCCAAGACAATTGGTGAATTAGTTATAGACGCGGAAAGAGAACACGGGTCTCTTGAGCTTCGGTTTACTCCATTCCCTACAGCACGTGTCTGCTCCCTTCCCCAGAAAGGGAGAGAAAAGGCCTGGTGGTGCCTTTCTCCTGGGGCTGCATCACCAGGCCTGGGGAAGCTGTGCGTGAACTTGCACTTCCCAGCCGAATGGACTGGCAGGAAAACTCGGTCCTGCCTAAATCTTCCAAGTCAGGTTGTAATTACAAGCTTCAGAAAGGCTGAAATTTAGACATAAGTGATTTTCCTCACAGGCAAAAATAGCCTTGATTTGTCAAACCATGGATAAGGCCAAGAGACTTTTTTATTTTTTTATTTTTTATTCTTTTGCTAGGGAACAGTCACTTTTAGGAAATAGCACACAGTTGAGTGATTGCTAGAGCAGCACCTGAACTACAAGTATTCTTAGTAAAATGGACTTTCAAACCACTTGTTTTTTTCCAAACTGGTGCTTCAGGCTGAACTTACTGATCGAAACACACAAATGACAGCAACAAATTCCTGTAAAATCCTGCAAATCCATCTTAAAGGTTAGGAAGGAACGTGGCCAAAAACTGTTCTCAGTGAGTTCAGATCAGCGGTCAGGCACAGGGTGTTGACCTCATCCCCACCGCAAGGGGCACCCCCAGGGAGAAGTGGGGAGCTGGCTGGGCCGGTGGGGTCTCGCCATCCAGAACAGCGGGGCCGCCATCCCCAGTGGGGACTCTGAAAGGAAGGCCTTCTGCTCTGAAGTGTGTCTCGGCCCTTCCCTTGGGCCAGTCCCTGCGTGGCCACCCTGAATGGTCTCCAGAGAAGTACCAGTCAGGTGTCACAGAGATCACGGGGGAGGCTGGAGGTGGAGGGATGGGCTAGGGAAGGCCAGAAGCGGCACAGAAATTACTGGATCTTTAAAGCTGAGGTTTACCGGAATGCCTGGGTGGCTCACTGGTCAAGCATCTGCCTTTGGCTCAGGGCCTGATCCCGGGGTTCTGGGATCGAGTCCCGCATTGGGCCCCCCATAGGGAGCCTGCTTCTCCCTCTGCCTGTGTCTCTGCCTCTCTCTCTCTCTCATGAATAAATAAATAAAATCTTAAAAAAAATTTGAGGTTTACCTCTGCATTTTTTATATTTCCCCATCCCTGTTATCAAGCAGAAGCCGGTAATTATTTCTTGACTAACCAGTGACTGGGAAGCACCCACACAGAGCCTAGTTATTACAAAATCAAGGTCCTCATAAACGTTCTACATTTGACAGCTTAAATGAAATGCTAGGTCTTCCTGAGAAGTAACAACTACAGGTGCTAGAAAGAATAAGCAATTCTCACCCTTCTGTGGAACAGAATATACTTTTTTTTTTTTTTTTTATTGTAATAGGCAGTAAGGATCACAGGAAATTGTGAATTTAAACACACTGGCTATTTGCATATTACTGATAGAAGTATAAAAGTTACTTTAACTGGCAAATCTATTCATTTTGTTTGGCATTATTCTCCATTAGCAAGAAACTTCTGGGCTCTTGTCTGGCCTTCCCTCCACGTGGGTATTGCTGACCAAGTTTCTCTGTTTCCTGCTGCCCCTTCCACTCTGCTCCTGGCTCTGCCCCTCCACTGTGCTCCTCATGTGCTGAGCTCCCCGGAGCCCTCCCAGGTGGCCGGTCTTGCTCAGCTTACACCCCTGCCCCCCCAACACCCACACACCAGCACAATGCCGAGGTTAGATTAGATGCTCGATGCTTTTAAAAAATGGTGCATTTTGAAGCTGGTGGATCCTATTTGATAAGCATTTAATGGTGACTTTGTAAAAGCTTCCTTAAGTCAAAAATGTAATTGGCACGCTGGTGGAAAATGAGACCAAAGTAAGGAACTTTGGGATAACTGGATCCAGTCATAGTTTCTCAAGGATCCTTAAAGACACGAACCTGCAAATACTCTGTAAATAGTCAACAGCTAAATAAATAATAAGGCAGTGTTTTGTTTGCGAGTCATCACAGACGTGCTGCCCGATGGAAAATAGATGAATTCACGCTATCTACAGAAATACACTTACAATCTCTCCATCTTTGCCTCCAAAATCTAAGTACAGCATCCTGATTCCATCATCTGAAGACATTTTCAGCTTCTCATAGGGAGACTGTATGATGGTCTTGGGAAAGGCACCCTCCTGCGGTTCAGTGGTAATAGAAAATCCATTCTCATAATGCACGGTCAAGCGGCACTCCTGGTTTTTGTAGGTGCAAGCTGAAGGGGAGAGAGCAGAGACAGCAGGAGGAAGAGCGCGCTCCGTCCCTTCTCCCAGGCACGCACTTACCTCGCGAGTCTCCTCAATTCCAGGGCCAGCCGCACGTTTCTTCTCAAGTTGAAAACTAATCGTTGCTCATGAAAATATTCTCCTTGGACGGATTTTGATATTGTGATTTAACTTGTTCCATGAAACCAAGGGAAATAAGCTGAAAGAACTCCTTTTGCTGGGACTTACTGAATTTTATCCGGGCCCCAGCCTTACCTGACCTTCTGAGAGCACACAGGTAGGCAGGTGTGCTTGCCTTCCGCTGGCCTTGTCATCGTCATCATCACACACACACACGCGTGCACACATACGCCACTGCCGTGCCCACTACCTGGTGCAAGAAGTGAACCTTCCTCCATTCCGTCACCCATGGTAATAAATATAACACACCTAAGAAGGTGGGAGTGAGTAGCTTAAAATAATCCCATTTTTTAAAAAAAAAATGTCAAAACTCATTTTATAGATAGAAATGAGTGTTTTAAAACTTTCTCTAATGATCTGAACGTGGGTCCTGGGGAGCTGGGTTGCAGAAAGATATCAGACTTCCGTGCGGAATGCTGTTTCCCATCTCTACCCAGTGTGACCCTCAGGAACCTCTCAGGTGGTGGTCACCAAAGTACCCTCTGATCCAAAGGAACAAACTAGAACCTCTTGATCAGGACAGGCGCCAGCTTTTATCTGTGGTCCTCACTGCGTCTAGGAAAAGGTATCAGCTCTCAAAACTTACAAGCTGGACGGGGGCTGCCCCAGAATCCTAGTTCCTATTTAGGAAGACTTGTGAACGGTTCAAACCTGTGATCAAAGAGCTCTGAGAAAGGTTATTAAGTCTCAGATTGGATTTTTTTGCCTCACAGAACACCGCATTTAAGAGACCCCGGCAAGTAAATTGGCTCAGACCTTCAAATACAGCTGAAAGCTCTTTAGGGAAACCAGGACATTTTCTTGGCTGGGAATGGGGGTGCGGAGGGCCAAGAGTAAGGGCATCGTGACCGCTCTATCCCATCACTAGCTCTGCTTGGCTTTATAAACCAAGCTGAATTTCACCTTACCCCAAACTTCTGGAGCAGGACCTTAGCTTAGGTGAAAAAAAGCAAAGCTCAGACAGGTGTGATGTGTCACAATTTAGGTGGCTTAGAATTCAAAATTCAAGTTCTTTCCACCTTGTGCCGAGTATCTTCCTCAGACTCTGGCACTCAGGATACAGAGGGACGTGGAGAGGGATCTTAGCAGAGAGTCAGGAGTAATAACTGCGGGGGGGGGGGCGGGGCTTCAGAGTTTGGGGGAAGGGACAGGGGACTGCTCACAGAACGAGGTGGCTTTTAATTGAAGCTCTGGCTAAAACTGTACCCCTTCCTCCGACTTCCCACAGGCACCTCTCAATTTGTAACTGAGGGTTGATTTTTCCCAAAAGTGCACTACGCCCTCTAATAGATTTCTGAGTCCTCGTGAGCAGAGCCCCTGCATCAATCTCATCTGCTCAGGAGGTCCGCAGATCCCCGCCATCCCCGCAGGCCCAGGATGGCCAAAGACGGTGGCATGGGTGTCATTCTGCTTCTCATCTTGGATCCTTGTTTCTGACACTCTTTACACTTTTATTATCTGGAGAATAAGGGGGCAAATGAGCTTTAAACATGATTTTCTTTTTCCTTCCTCTATATTTGAACTTGAATTTTCTATAGTTCCTCTATATTTAAAGAAGTAGAGAGGGGGAGAGGGAGAAGGAGAGAGAATCGCAACTTCTCAAACTCTGCCCTCAGATATTCTGAATCAGCCAATTGTGCTTACTTTCAATTCTAGTTGACCTCAGATGGTGTTCGTGGCCTTTATATAATGGGATTGGTTATCTGACGGATGTTCTCAATCCACACGGGACAAATCGAACACATTAGCAAGTTAATTGAAGCTCTGATGAAAACATAAGGCCCGTTCCCCCAACTCCCTGAAGGCATCTTTCAATTTGTAACTGGGTTGCACCTGTGGTCATTCCAGAATTTCTTCTCTCCCCCCCACCCCCCCCACCCCCAACTCACTGCACACGGTGTTTTGTTATTTCCTTTGGCTGGTCTACCAACAGCCTCATGGCTTTCCGAGTAGAGTTCAGCTTATTGAGTGAGAAAGATTTTACAAAATCTGTGGAATGTAAACGAAACCAAATCCCCTCGGCCATCTCCATTCTTTCCTAGAACACTCCTGAATTTGTTGCAAGAAGTGTGAACTTCTCTGGTATTTACAGATATGACTTCAGTAAGTCCAGCTTTCTGGTTTTTCCAACTCTCAGATCCAAAACTCTAGTTTTTCTTGCTATACAGATTCAGCATGGAAAAAGAAAACAGTTTTTTTTTTTTTGATACCCTCAAAGGGTTTCCAACAATGATGGAAAATAGTAGGGAGCTCCAACCAGTTTCAGGGTAATTACAAAATAGACACGGATTTTATGGGAGTTGCTGCAGCAGAAATTCTATAAAATATCTGGTTTTCCATGTTTGCATGAGTAGAGGAAATGTGGAGAAAGCCTACTACACAGGGATGTGTCTCCCATCTTTTAGACTCTTTTAGACCACCCCTGAGTGCCAGGGGATGTTGCTCCCTGGTGCGGTGCTGCTCCCAGGGGCTCCGTGGCCCAGCATCAGCACCACCCGGGATGTTATTAGGTACAAGTTCTCAGGCCCCAACCCCAAATGGCTGAATCACCTTACCAATCTCTGGGGGGTGGAGGTCAGCAATCTGAGGCTTTTACGAATAAAACAAAAAGAATTTTATTTCCATTGTTGTTGTTAGTGTGGCTAATGTTTGGAAACACTGTACCTAAGATGTCTTGTGGGAAATCTGTTCCTCTAGGGCAGAGCTGTACAACAGGATGCTGTGCCATGATGAAAGTGTCCCAGATTTGCACCATCCAACATGGTAGCCATTAGGCAGGCTCACATGGTGACCGAGCCCTGGAAATGTGGCTGGTGTGACTAAGGAATTCACTTAATTTTAATTAAGTTGCATTTAAATGGCCACACATGACCAGAAGCTAGAATACTGGACAGCACACGTCTGGAGAAATAATTACAAGAGTAACAACCAATAACATGCAGTGAGCACTTACTATGTGTCAAGCACTGTGCTAGGAGCTTTACATGGATTATTTCTCTTAATTCTTGACAACTCTGTGAGGTGGGTACTGTTATTGCCTTCTTTGTACAGATGAAGAAAATAAGAGATGAAAGTAAGAGTTAAGTAAGAAATTAAGAGGGGCACCTGGGTGGCTCAGTGGTTTTGTATCTGCCTTTGGCTCAGGTCATGATCTCAGGGTCCTGGGATCAAGTCCTGCATCAGGCTCCCAGGAGGGAGCCTGCCTCTCCCTCTCTCTATGTCTCTGCCTCTCTCTGTGTCTCTCATGAATAAATAAATAAATAAAATCTTGTTAAAAAAGAGAGAGAGGGCAGCCTGGGGGGCTCAGCAGTTTAGCGCCGCCTTTGGCCAAGGGCATGATCCTGGAGACCTGGGATCGAGTCCCACGTCAGGCTCCCTGCATGGAGCCTGCTTATTCCTCTGCCTGTGTCTCTGCCTCTCTCTCTCTCTCTCTCTCTCTCTCTCTCTCTCATGAATAAATAAATAAAATCTTTTTTAAAAAAAAAAAGAGAGAGAGAGATTAGGAAAGAAATAGGACTAGAATTTGAATCCAGGCCTTTCTGACTTAAATTCCACAATGTGGCTATTACCTTATTCCTCATATAGAGGAAATGAAAGAATAGGCAATAAAACATGATAGAAGAGGGTGAACAGAGGGTATGCAAAGACACAACCCTGTGGAACTCAAAGTTGAATTTCCTGGAAGACTGTTGTTGAGGATACCAGCTACTCTGTGGCATTCGCCCTCTTTATGGGTGACCCCAGGAGACCTGGAAGAGAGGTCGATTTTATTTTTTTATTTTTTTATTATTTTTTTATTTATTTATGATAGTCACAGAGAGAGAGAGAGAGAGAGAGAGAGAGAGAGAGAGAGAGAGAGAGGCAGAGACACAGGTAGAGGGAGAAGCAGGCTCCATGCATCGGGAGCCTGATGTGGGATTTGATCCCGGGTCTCCAGGATCGCACCCTGGGCCAAAGGCAGGCACCAAACCACTGTGCCACCCAGGGATCCCCGAGAGGTCGATTTTAGATCTCAGAATCAGGGGCAACAGCATTATGAACACTGTCATCTGTACATTGTGCTGGCTGCTGAAAATCACTGGGTTAACATAATATGGAATCCACCTTAGCAAATGTACAAGATTTTATTTTATTTATTTTTTAAAGATTGCTTGATTGCTTGATTGATTTTAAAGAGATAGAGAGGGGGAGAGGGAGAAGGAGAGAGAATCTCAAGCAGATTCTAAGCTCAGCACAAAGCCTGACATAGAACTCAATTTGATGACCTCAAGTCACGACCTGAGCCAAAACCAGGAGTTGATGCTTAACCAACTAAGCCACCTAGGTGCCTGATGGACAAGATTTTATAGCATATACTTTATTTATTCATGCTACCTGAGATTCACATTAGTTTTCAGTCTCTAATTTTACCTTTGCCCAATTAAAAAATTAACTTATCTCTATATATTTACATATAGATGCATTTATATCTGTCACCTATCAACCACCTTTCTTTTCTTTTTTCTTTTTTTTTCTTTCTTTCTTTTTTTTTTTAAATCAACCACCTTTCTATCCAGCCATCTGATTTGGAGAGTGGCATGAAAATTATTCATCGTAGCTGCCTGAACAGAACGAGTGTCTTTCGACCAGTGGTACAGCAGTGAGATCCATGTCTCTGTAGACGCTAGAGTCAATAAATGTCTTTCAATGTCTTTCAAATGACACAACCTAGTGTTAAAGTCAGTTCTGCTATTTATTAGTTGTGTGATCTTGGACAAGCTACTTAACCTTTCTTAAGGATTTGCTTTCAGATTTGGTAAAATCAGATTGGCAAGGGAACTGTGAGGATTAGAAGAGATAAGGCAATGAATGGTTTGTGACCTGAGATGCACACACACACACACACACACACCCTTGAATCCAAAATTCCACAAATCTAAGCAATGTTTACACTGATATTTGTATTCCATTTAATTTTTTAAATGTTGGTCTTGCCTTGACTCATTGACTTCTGGACCCATAATAGGGTTGTCTCTCATAGTGTGGAAAACACTGAGAGACAACACATGAAATACCTGGCACATCATGAGGATACGCAATAAATAGGACAGTATAGAAGGGTTCTTCCTTCTATACACATGTGATCCATGTAAATAATCCATTTAAATCCCATTTCCCCCACTGATTAGTCCTTTCTTACAGCTCTGCATGAACGTGGCTGCACACGGCTCGTGCTCCTTCCATCCTGCCTCAGCTTCAACATTCATACCAGAGGCAGGGGTGACTGGTGGCTCTTCCCAAGGCTCCGTCCTTTGCTGTTGAATCCCACTGGATGCCTCTGTTTCCTGCTTTTTTTTTTTTCCCACAAACTGTTTCCCCAGTTTTCTGACCAACTGTCTGACCAAGAACTTTATTCTGTGATAAACTTCCCAGAGTCAGTCTCTGCTGTTTGTTTATAACAAGAACCCTACTAGTGTGTACCTCAAAACTCATGCTCCCAGGAAGCCATCCAGGGGCTGCAGGTAAGAAAATGACATCTGACTCTCCAAATTACCAACTTTTCTTGAATGGAGATGGGAACAGGCTTACACTGGAGTAGGGCCTACAGTGCCCTAATTTGGAGGAACTGAAGTTCACTTCTAGAATTCTACGCAGCCCAGAAGGCCAATAACAGAAACGACCTTGGGCTGAGGTGGAAGAGAGGGCACGTTGGTCCCATGAGAGCCAGGGGCGCCTACCTGTGGTGACTTCAGTGACCAGCTCTGCCGAGTTGTGGCAGCCCTGCACTATGCTCCTTGTCCAGTGAGACAGGTCCCTGCTGGTCTCAGCCCTAAAGAGGTGTGTTTCGATCCCCTGCCTGGTGCCCGTCCGGGTAGCAAAAGACAGATCTGCACCAGCCTGGGGCGATCCTTTGCCTGGACCTGAATGGACCAGCCTGTTGAGAGAGAGAGAAAAAAAATCATCAAACTGGAAATCGCAGTGTTCACCTGACTTGTCACCTGGGAAAGGCTCCCACATGGGTGATTTGCTCTATTTTCCGCCCTAGACCTGAAGGGTCTGCTCCAGCCTCATTGTCCCTGTGCTTTCTCTGCCTCCTGCTCAGCCGGTTCCTCCATCGGCTTGGTGGGACTTATATTTGCCCGGGAACTGCGTCTGGTGCAGAGAAGCTGGTGCAGACAGCCCTTTAATGAGGCAAACTCAACTATCTTTACGCGGCCAAGAAGAGAATTAAGAAAATGCAAAAGAGGGACGCCTGGGTGGCTCAGCGGTTGAGCACCTGCCTTTGGCTCAAGGCGTGACTCTGGGGTCCCAGGATCGAGTCCCACATCGGGCTCCTTGCATGGAGCCTGCTTCTCCCTCTGCCTGTGTCTCTGCCTCTCTCTCTGTGTCTCTCATGAATAAATAGATAACATCTTAAAAAAAAGAAGAAGAAGAAATGAACAATTTAAATGGCATATAAATCCTTTCCTCTTCAGCCCATTCCTGGGCTTGTGTATACCCCGGGTCCTGGGCTAGCTTTCGTTCCCCCGGAGTTCCTGGGGTTGGGAGCACCTGGCTGCACCCAATGTCCTCGGGGTCCGCGTCTGCCAAGCCCCCAGCATCCAAGGGCAAGTGGACCAGGACCACCAGGAGCATCTGTGTGCCTGTGTTCGAGCCCCCCCCCCCCCCACCAAGGGCAATGCTGCGCTTCCCAGGATCAGAAGATGACCGCACTTTATGGGGGATCTCAGGTATTTCCAAGAGTGATTGTTCCCACAGGATTGTCACACTGACTTTAAAACACAGCCCCAGCCTAAAATGTGGCCTCTAAGTACATTCTGAAAGGTCAGATGGAAAAAACAAGGACTCTCAGCCTCTGAGCAGTCACTGGCTCCTACTTGTCACTTGTAGCCCTTTAAGCCCCAGGCTGGCTTCTCCGGAGAGTCTGCCCTGGGCCCAGGTCACCATCCTGGGATTCTGGGATGGAGCCTCACACTGGGGCTCCTTGCTCCTCAGGGAGCCTGCTTCTCCCTCTCCCTCCCCTCCTCCCTCTGCCCCTCCCCCTGCTCCTGTGCTCTCTCTCAAGTAAATAAATAAATAAATACATAAATAAATAATCTTTTTAAAAAATAAATAAAAAATAAACCCCCGGATCTCTCCTGCTCTCCCCTGTTCCTTGATATCTCAACCTCCCTTTGGGAGAAGCGCTCCTATCAATCATTTGCAGGCTAGTGTGTGTATAATTTAGTAAATGTTACTTCTGCCCAGGATATTTGCACTTTCAGCCTTATCTTTGAATACAGAAAGAGACACACTACCATTTGTTAGAGAAATTCCAGGTGTCTCTTCACCTGGTGGACGGGAGAGGGACCTTCTTAGGCAAAGGGCGTATTCCCTCTAGCTTGAAAATTGCACAAAGGAAATCCAAAAGCTTATTTTTCTCTTGTGAACTTAAATATTGGACAGCAAAACTATTGGTGAAATTAAACATTGTACCCTGTTGAATTTCTAGCAATGAGCTTGTTGTATAACTCTGAGGAGCTTTCTTTTACTCACAAAGCTGACACTGGTTGGAGGAATGGTTTGCAATGGCTACTTGAAGAAAAAGGTTCATTGAAAAGCATTTCGGTTGTAAAATTCTTGGAAGATACAGAGATATTCCCAAAGATAATGAATATTAATGCCTGGGTGGCTCAGTGGTTGAGCATCTGCCTTTGGCTCAGTGCATGGTCCTGGGGTCCTGGGATCGAGTCTCGAATTGGGTTTCCCGCAGGGAGCCTGCTTCTCCCTCTGCCTATGTCTCTGCCTTTTTCTCTGTGCCTCTCATGAATAAATAAATAAAATATTTTAAAAAAATACATGAAATAATACTACTGTAAACTGTCCATGCTCAGCATAGACCTAGCATACAGTTTGTACTAAGTATTATTTCCATATCCCTTCCATACCCCTGGTGCCGCTACCCTTGGGTTCCCTATTTCAAAAAAGCAATTCCTGCCTCCCGTCCTTGGGGTTCAATATAATAAAATACATAAAACACTTAATTCAGTGTTTAGTGATCATAAGAAGCATCCAGGAAACATGAGTTCCCTTATGCCTTCCCTAGCCTGATATGTTCTCACTTTCCATCTCTAACTTCCCGCCAAGGGGACGTCAACTCTGTCACGATCCAGGGCCAGCAGAAATGTAACACAGAGGCCCAACTGGAAGGAGAAAAAGATGTACCATCCTCGTGAAGAATGCCACTTTTTTGTGAATTTCCTACCAATGTTAATTTTTCTCCAGAGACATTATAAAATCGAAACCAACAATAACTGGAAAATGCAATTTGTTGGAAAATTTGCACTTGGCAGATCTGGGTATAGGGAATGAAATTATTAACCAAGTGTAACAAGGTATGAGAAAGGCCTGTGTCTAGCTGATGGATACAGGGCACAGGGAGCAGGGAGTCCAGGATGGAGAAATACAGGGTGTTACAGGAAGTAACAATGAGAAAAGAGCCATTGGAGGTAGGACTCCTGCTGTGCTTTGTTATTCATCTCATCACCAAATCTCATTCATTGAAAAGAAAAGGGAAGAGGAGAAATTGATTTTTCCAGTAATCAAGCGTGAATTACCTAATATCTATATTAAAGAACAAGTTGATTTGCTATCAGAAGAATAGCAGACATGCTGAATAATGCATTCTTTTGAATACACCAGTATTGGTTAATGAAACGTGTAGAGCTGTATGTAAACAATCAGATAAAGCAAATTGTCTTTTCCAGTACCTAATGTGAATACTGGTAACAGAAAGATACTTTTTCAGATTAAAATCAAGTGAACTACAGGGGCGCCTGGGTGGCACAGTCCAGTAAGGGTCTGACTTTCAGACCACAGTCTGGTTTCAGGTCAGGTCATGATCTTGAGGTCCTGGGATGGAGCCCCGCATCAGGCTCTGTGCTCAGCAGGGCCTCTGTTTGGGTTTCTCTCTCCTTCTGCCTCTGCCCTTCTATGCCCTCCCCCTTTCTCTCTCAAATAAATCAGTTTTTTAAAAATACCAAGTGAGGGACGCTTGGGTGGCTCAATGGTTGAGTGTCTGCCTTTGGTTCAGAAGTGATCCTGGGGTCCTGGGATCGAGTTCTGCATCAGGCTCCCAAAGGGGAGCCTGCTTCTCCTTCTTCCTATATCTCTGCCTCTCTCTGAGTGTCTGTCATGAATAAATAAATAAAAACTTAAAAAACAAAACAAAACAAGTGAACTACACTGAATATCCACATGATGCATATGAGTACACTCCTCTGGGTGTAGTATTAGACTTTGCAAATTATCTTATAAATACATATAGCAAATGTGGCAAAATGTATATAGATCTACTAAAAATCTCTATGCAATTCAATTATATAATATAAAACAAAAACTTTGAAACAAATCCATTAATATTAAAATTTTCACTAAACAACAATACTTTAAATGTAAAGATTTGCTTTAAAAGGCTACAAGACTGGAATGAAGTCAAATCTCTATGTTAATTCTTAGAATCGGATCTTCCATTCCACTGAAAAATATACACATTCTGACTCAGAATACATGTTTAGTTTGTCCTTTGTTTAACATTAGTGTTAATTTAGGCTTGGAATACCAGATGAGCTCCTCTAAGTCCTCTTGTATGTGTTTATGTCTGGGTTATCCTAAATTGTCCTCATCTAGCTTTTCAACTTAATACCTGGAGTGGAATAGCCTTTCTCAATATGAAGCTAACTGAGCCTTGTGGGATGAAACCTCCACCTGTGGCCTCATTAATCCCTTGCACGAACCAACTGGCCTCTAACAAATGAGACAGGAGCTATGCTGAGACCTTCCAGTTGAAGTTACAGGACTGTTTTGGATTCAGGGGTGCTCCGAGGGGCCCTAGAGGAGCTTCCTGCTCTGTTCAAGTCTTTTCTCTACTTCCAAATGATCACCAAAAAAGTCACTAAGGCATTCATTCATTCATTCATTCATTCAATAAAGTTTTTGCCATTCACCAACTGGTATATCCTACAAACACTTATGGAACACTGTTATGGACTGAACTGTGTCCCCCTAAAATTCCTAAGTTAAAGTCTTGACCACCAGTGATGACTGTATTTGGAAATAGGGTCTATAATGAGGTAATAAAGGTTAAATGAAGGCATAAGGGTGGGGCCTTAACCAATAGGATGGTGCCCTTATAAGAAAAGAAAGAGATGTCGGAGATCTCTCTCCTTCTACACACACAGACTAGAAAGGCCAGGTGAGGATAGAGTAAGAAGGCAGCTAGAAAGAAAACCCTCACTAGAAGTCAACCCTGATGGTACCTTGATCTTGGACTTCTAGTCTCCCGAAAGATGAGAAAATAAATTTTTGTTGCTTATGCCACCTGCTTTATAGTGTTTTGTCAGGCATAGCCAACTAATAAAAGCACCTGCTCTATGCAAACCCAAGGTGAGGCATGGCGTGAGTAGAAAAGATGTGGCCCAAACCTTAAGGAGATGCAGTTCAAGGGGAGAAATACCCTTTTCCCCTCTGATTCCCACAGACTCTTCACTCCAGGTTCGTCCCTGTTCTTGGGAGGCTCACTTCTATAAAATGGAAGACAGTCAGAATATGGAAATATGGCAGATGACAAGTAAAAGAGATGGATGGGTGGAGAATTACTCCTCTTCATTGAGGCAATCTGGTTATTTTGGGGGTCTTTCTCCAGAGGGTGAACCTGAACCTGGAGGGAAAGCCGTTCCATCACAGTAATGCAGACCAGTGGATTCTGGCACAGGACAAAGAGGAACCCTACAGTTATCAACATATTTGTCATCTCATTCTTATCAAGATGTTGGAAATAATAGATTTCCTTGTTCTTTATATCATCCCCAACTAATTGCTTTTGATTGTCAATAATAGTAAGTTGGGGACGACAGTACATAGAGATGTGGACGTGAACTGCTCTGCCATCTTCAGAAGTCCGAACAGGGACTTGTTTGTTTGATAAATCATGGCATTTCGAAAATGAGACAAGGCCATTAGACAATGTAAGGCAAGGTAAGACTTTTTAGTTACATGACTGCTACAAGGAAGAAACAGAGAAAAGAGTGGCACGATTACATTTATAATGTTCTGTGAAATCTTTCTCCTGAGATGAATTTGTATTGGCACATTTCCAACATCAACCAATAAAATAATATTGGATATACAATACTGGATACTGTATTGTCTGACTGTTCACGGAGCATCGCCACTCAGGACTCACAGTCACCTCGGATTAACAGAAGCTAAAGCAAAATTGCATAAGTAAGTTCCTTAATATCTTAAGAACCCAGTACCTGGGTTCCAAATTAAGTAACAACAGGACCATGAGGATCATGTCCACTGCAAAGGACAGGAAGTTTTCACCAGAAATCAAACCACTACTCAAAAGAAACCTTCATTTAGATGGGAGGTTGATGGTCACATAAGGGAAGGTTTTCTAATAATGGAAAAGACAACATGAGTCACAATCTCTAGATGTCTATGGTGTGTGAAGATAAGGCAGAGGCAGCTCGCATCTCCAGGCCAGTAGTGATATAGATGGATGGCTGAAAGAAAATATGATTTGAGAATTCTTGCTTTGCTGCTTTTATGAAAAAAATGTTTTTGAGACGTGAGGAGGAAGGAGCAGTGGGAGCCCAGAAGGAAGTGGCATTTGGGAAGAAAGTACCCTGATGTTTCAAATGAACTCAAGTCCTTGTGTGAAGAATCCACACCAAGGTAGCAGAGGGGCTTAAATGCTACATAAGTGAAACTCTGGGGGGAGGGGGATCTTTGGGAAATCTAGGAGAACAAATCAGCAGTTCAAAGACAGAAAAAGTGAAAATTATATCCTGATTTTCAAAACAAAGAATAAAGTCAATTCTTTGATCTTGTTCCCAGGTCAAATTCAGTAATGGTTTTTTAAAATTTTTTTGATTTTTAATTTATTATTATTATTATTATTATTATTATTATTATCTTAGTAATGTGTTGTTTTTTTTTTTTTTTTTTTTTTTTTTTTAATTTTTATTTATTTATGATAGTCACAGAGAGAGAGAGAGAGAGAAGCAGAGACACAGGCAGAGGGAGAAGCAGGCTCCATGCACCAGGAGCCCGACGTGGGATTCGATCCAGGGTCTCCCGGATCGCGCCCTGGGCCAAAGGCAGGCGCCAAACCGCTGCGCCACCCAGGGATCCCAGTAATGTGTTTTTTTAAGGCATCACCTTTTCTTTTTTTTTCACTTTGGAAAAATAGGAAATAGGAGTTCACAAGGCCCTGTGTGACTTCCTTACATCAACTGTTTCATCCAGAAACCAGATTACTAGAAAAGGAATAGATTAAGTGAATATTCAGGAAAAAATGTACTGACAGAATTTCCTTTAATATTCATTTGGACTTAAAAGGAGTAAGTGTTGGATACAAAGCTTATCAGTTAGATGAGTCCTATGTGAAGTGGTCAGAGCCATGATGAATCAATTTAATTAGGAATGGAAGCAGAGGCCTCCGACCTGCCCTGTTGAACACTTTCATCAGTGACTTGTCTGAAGTTGTAGAGGACATTGACATCAAATCAGCAGATGACCCAAAACCGGTAAAAAGAAATACAGAATCAAGACATAAGATTACCAAGCACTGCAGTTGGAGCCCAAAACAAACAACAACAACAAAATTAGAATGGGGGAGACTCGGTGTAGAGGCACCACTGGAAATTAGTTGATGGCTGGCTCCACTTAGAGCAACCAACAGCACTAATGTGAATTTAAGATGAATTAATGGAATGAGAGTAGGTGATGGTCCTCTGTCGCCCTGTACTGATCAAACCACACCTAAAACACAGCATTTGGTTTTAGACACCAAACTTTAGGAAAGGACTTCTTCATCTTTCTGTACCCTGCATCCATTAGGCAGTGTCATGGAGGCTGTGGACCCTTTATCTGAATGATGTGTACAAATTATAAGGTAAATAGAATTTCAAAGGAAACCAGTGATGCTAAAATACAGCTCCATACAAGTATCATGATATTAGAAGACAATGATCCAAACAGCAAAGTACAAAAACTGCTTCAGAAAGGACATCCTTGGAGATAATCAGTCTGGAAAAGAGAAGACAGTGTGTGAGGAATGGGAGGGGGGAGGAGGCCACCATAAATGTCCCCAGTGACTGGGGAGGTGCTCAAGCATAGGCTGGGCAGTGACTTCCAGGGGACTGTAGAGGGCATTCTGGCCTTGAAAAATCAACCTTGACGGTTGGTCAAAACTGTCCCTGAACCCTGGCCCATCTAGGAAGAATCACATTTGGAGCAGAAGATTTGCTTCTGAGGATCTAAGGTGAGGCAGGATCTCTTCCAGTGGGGCTGAGACTGCTTACGATGGTGGTCAGGAAGTGTTCATGGAGGCCACTCTGTAAGGTTTGTTGCTCGTGGATCAAAGTCGACAGCTCCAGGGTAAAAATACATGGAGGGAAAGAAACATTGGCTGTTGGTGGCACAGCAATCGGCTGGAGCTCAAGACCAAGTATAGCACGATCTCCTCGAGGGAGGCACCCCTTCTCTGGATTCCCACACAGCACTGAAGATCACCACCCCATCTTCCTCTCTAGAGCCTGATGTTCTCCAGGGGAGGACTTGTTGCGTCTCTCATTGATTTGGTGGCGTCTAGCATTCAACTCAACACACGTTATGTGTTCAATGCATGCTGGCCGAATAACTACACAAATACAAGTTTTCCAAAATGTTTTAAAAATATGAGTTTAAAACAAATAAAATTAAATAAAATTAAATAAAATTTTAAAAAATCTGAGTTCAATTTTGCAAAGGAAAGTACACACACACACACACACACACACACACACATATCCTTGGCCTATTCTGAAATGCTACGAAACATGGGGCAATGAAAAGGCCCCCTCATGAGCTCTTCATTTGCAGACCATATTTGGGAACACATCACCGTAGCCAGATTCTGGACACTTTAAGTAGCAGGTAAATGTCAGCTGGACTTTAAGATTTAGAAAATGCATATTTAGAAAGGTAGGGCGAAAAAAAAAAAAAATAGAAAGGTAGGGCGTCATCCAGAATGTGTCTGCCAGGAACAGCATTTTGACATTCCTCCCAAGATTCTTCCCAAAGATCTTTTCTGATCTGCAGTCTCAAGGGGGACTCTGAAATAGCTATTATTTATGTTTCAATTATTTTACATTTTAAGCTATTTATGTAGTCTTAAAAATATGACCATCTGTCTCATATCTGCAACAGGGACGAGGCTACAGCAACCAAGAAAATGCTATCTCCCAAGAGAAGATAACTTTCTTATCCGGTCGGAAGAAAATACTGGCACCCTGGGACAAGCTTTCAAGCTACAATTCACACCCAGTTTCTGAGCGTTATCTGAAACGGTGTGAGAAGCCCAAGGACATGCTTGGCTCCCTGGTTACAGAGTTCAAATACGTATTCCCACGGTTAGAAGCAAAGTCAAGAATTCCAGCAAGATTTTACATTTCCTACTATTTGGGAGCATGAGTAAGTGAACAAATGAAAGGCCTATATAACATGTGTGGGGCAGGAGAATGAACCCCTGGGTGTGAGGGGACAGAGCAGAGTCAGGCAGCCCAACTCGGCCATCTGCCAACTGTGTGACCTTGGCAAGTTACCTAAGCCCTCCCTGCCTCAGATCCCTCAAATGCAAACTGGGGAGAGCAGTATGCCTACTTCATTGTGTTGTTGATAAGGATGAAATGAGTTGTGTGAGTACTGTATGGAACAGCACCTGGAACAGAATATACAGGAAGAGCAACTGGTATCATTAGTTCGATCAGGGCAGGATTTTTCATTCGATTGTTCTCTGCTGTATGTACACAACCTAGAACAGTTCCAGGCACATGGCAAGCACTCAGTAAATATTTGTTACATCAATGACTGAATGTATAGCTACAATACAAGGAGGACTCTTTTCCAAGAAGTTTGTGATTCAGGACGCCTGTGAGATACCGTGACTTCTCTCTTACCCTCGGTCTTCCATCCATGAAACCACAGCTAATGCTAGATCCAAAGAACCCGGGTTTATATCCATCAGATGCTCATTTCCAGATTAATTCAACCCTGGCCAAAAGTGATCTTGAAAGGTAATTGGGGTGAGATGTTCTATGGGATTAGCCTAACATCCATTGCCTGTTTCTTCCTTCAAATCCATCTTTAGCAACTAGTGTTTTCAGTAGTGACTTGGTCCTTTAGGGAGTCAGAGTTGCCTTTTTTTGGGGGGAGGGGGTCTGGGAGTAGAAGGTGCCATTTTATTTAAAAAAAAAAAGTGAATCATTAAGATTTCACATTCCTGGCCAGCATGGATCCATGGTACGTACATTTAAAGAACTGCATGTAAATGGGTCCCTAACCTGGGTAAAAAGAAAGGGTGAAATATTTTTAAATTACTTCAACTGTCCAAAGTGGCTCACAAGGTGGATTCCACAAGGCTCAGCGTGGCAGTGGGATAAGCCCACTTGCAGATCAAATTCTTTGTTTGATACCTGGGGGAGGTTGGCAGTAAGAAATGCCTTCATTCCCTCAGGAGGCCAGGCAAAATGCATGTCCACCAATAACTGAGGTGCTAGACGGCATACAGTTTCTAGATCCTCAGATATGCCCCCCTCTGCCTGCTTGGTTTCGAAAAAAACATAACAAAAAACCTGTCTCACAAAGGTAGATTATGCACTAATTTAATTCTGGATAGGTGTTAGAGGATGTTGCATAAAATGTTCCATACAAAAACATTATTATTAATATCCTTAATTAAAATAAAAGAAGTTACAGCACACAGGTTCAGCGAAATTAGTAAAACTACATATTAGGTAACTGGGTTGCTAAGCAATATTACATTCTCATTTAACTTAATTGCTGAAATTAGCCATCTCCCAGTACATGCCACAGTGTAAGCCCCCAAAAAACAAGAAAGCAAAACAACTGGTCAGATCCTTTAAATGATTCAGGTGTCCTTTAATAACTTTTATCCACTGGCCACCCTAATGGAGCCCAGCTGTCAACCGGTTGTCTAGGAAAGAAGTGAGGAGGAAAGTCACTAATAAGCCCCAAACTGTCAGAGAAGAGGGCTGCTCAGGAACCAGCAAGCTGCCCCTCAGCCAAGAAGAGCTGAACAATTGCCTCGTTTCTAAACCTTCTAAACTTCTTTCATCTGAACATGGTGCTGAAAGGTCAGGCAAGGTCCCATCTCTAGAAAAGATATTATTGAGGGATACTGTCTTGAAGCAAAGACCGATGTAATACAGGAGAAGGAGCAACAAAAGGGCCAATTTTTTACTATTTAGTGGAATTAATCCAGGTGGACCTCCAGAGACAGGGACGTATATTCTCCGTGGTCTCGTGACCTCTCACAGCCAGCTGTCATCAGAAGTGGAGAGAGGAAAGCAGATGCCTACTGTGTGAAAGGCTGCACTTAGTCTCCATGAGGTCTTGGAAGTGGTATTTACATGCTCCACTTTACCAACAAGGTAAAGGAATCCATGGTTCTGTGTGGTAAAGTAGCTGCCCAGGATCACAAGGCGAGTGTCCAGAACTTGAACCCAAGTCCTCCTGACTACAAAGTTTATACTCTCTCCATTATGCCAGGAAAAAGGGCCAAACTCCAGCTTGTCAACTATAGGCAGAAATTGTTCCCTCTTATAACGAGAGGGAATAATGAGCTCTTCAGGTCACCCAAGGATTTAATTCACCCAGACACCCACACACTTACCATGTCTAGAGATGAACAAGGCCTACGATCTGAAGGATATTCTCACATCGTGACAGTCCAATGTGTTGGGAAGTTTTCCTTTTAAGTCTTTTTTATCATTTAGCAATCTTAGAATTTTAATTTTTAGATATACTCTGAGTTTTTCCTGGTTATCTCTTCCATATTCCATTATCCCATCCATGTTTTAATTAGTTCAACATATATCGCAATGAGTATAGAATATAGATTATAAAAAGATCTTCAAGAACCTCTTCATGGAAGGTAATGACAAATAAAATCTGTATTCTTTTACTGGGAAAATGAAACCATGAGTGAATAACCCGAGCAATTAGCTTTTGTAACACTTGGCTTTTACCCCTCCCGTTTTGCATTTTTTAAAAAATCCCCCTAACATCAGCCCTTGGTACAATGCTGGCCTCTAACAGGAGACTGTTAAACATTTCTTAAATTGAACTGGACATCCCTGCTCCAAAGAAGAAGTCATCAGTAGGCCACCTACCTGCAGCGTTCTTACAAGTGTCATTAAGAGCTGGCTTTCTAGTGTGAGCTGAGAGGTTTCAGTCTCCCCACGTCCCTCTCTCTACCAACAAATCAACAAACTCTTCCTTCGCCCTGTCCTTATATCTCAATGACTTTGGTTTAAGGCACTACAAATCCATGATAAATACAGTATTATATGTGGGATCAAACTTATTATTCATACATTAATTTCAATTATTTTTCCCAATCTTAATAATTGCTCACATCTATCAACCACTTATCATGTCTCAGGCATATGCTAAACACTTACATGTACTGTCTCAATGGGTCCCACCAATAACCATACAAAGCAGAAGAAACTCTTGCCCTTCATAAAGATGAGGAGGCTTGGATTCAGAGGAACTGATATTTTCCCACAACTGCATTGCAAGTCAAGGTCTCAGGATCCAACTCCCAGTGTGACTGACTCCAAAGACCGTGGAGCTCCTCTGGTGTGAGCTGGGGGGTTCCAGTCTCCCTGCTCATCTCCCCTGCTCATCTCCCACCTGACGCTAAGGAGCTGCTGGATTAATAGGAGGGAGGAGAGGGGACCAGCAGTTAGTGTAAACTCTATGTACATAGAGCCCAAACAGGATGGAAGGATGTGAAGACAAACCCTGAACTTTTCAGTTTGATAGAGTGTGGATCCATGGGCTTGCAGAGCCTCTCATGCTTCCCTTGGGAATGCCATGGCACAGACTCACATTCCCTAAGAGAAAAGAGACTTACTGGGCTGAGTGTGCAAACCACAAACTGATTGTAATTTAATGTTTGACACACACAAACGGCCCAACTTCCCCAGTGGAAAGCATTCCTAAAATTTCTGAGGCTGGCCTGAGGCAGCAACTACTTTTAGCACGTAGAAACAGGTTAGTTCCTTAGGCACCAAAGATTACCCAACATGTTTAATAGAAATGCCAGTGTCTTTGGCTCCCATGTGGAATCAAAGGAGTGACCTGCACATTCATCAGTTCCTCTTCTCTAGCTACCCTATCCCTTCTCTCGGGCCCACAGTGGGGAGAACTGGGCTCAGGGCAGCATCACTCCTTCTGCAAGCTCTGTGCTTCCCAGTCTTTTGCCAACCACTGGGAATGGGCATGCAGAATTTCTGTGTAAAATCTCCTCTAGAATCTCAGACATACCGCAACCTCAACCCTCACTCTCTGTAGGCCAATCTCACTTACCAATTATAACGACGGTAACAAAGACAAAAACAAAACAACCCAACCCACTTCTTCCATGTGGGCAAGAGTATATGTACCTTTTTTTTTTTTAAGTGGTCAGCAACATCAAATAAGCTTTGGCTAAGCAAAACAAAACCAAAAAAACAAAAAACGTTTTCCCAAAGACTCATAAAAGCTGAGGGATGAGAATAGCTAAAATCACATGTTGGAAAACTTCTCAAATGCACTGCTATAAATTGTGCCCTTGATGCACAGAGGCACCATCGATGCTTGTCAGTGGGAGAGGCGACGGCTCATACACTTCTCTGCTTGGTGGTCAACATCAAGAACACGCTGTGAACATTTCTAGTGTCACTGCTTTGAAACACAATCAAATCTTCATCTTCAAAAAAAAAAAAATACAAATTAGGTGTGCCTGAGACTACAAAACAAAGACAAAAACAAAAACAACAAACAACAAACCAAAACTAAACAAATCAACAAGTCAACTGTCTGGGCAAGTAACTTGATTTTAGAAGAACCTGTTTCCTACTGGCTCTGGTCCCTGCCTGTTCTTGGGCAAGAGAAAAGCCTGTCTCTGACATCCTGAACAATGCTGCCCAGCACTGCTAAGGCGAAGGGAACAGGATTGGCAGCTGCCCAGACTTGCTGTGTGCCAGTTGTGATACTAAATAAGGCTGTACTTCTGTCATGGCCATGGACTGAATCCTGTCCCACTGTCACCCCATCAGTTCACATGTTGAGGGCCTAACCCTGAAAGGGTCGATATTTAGAAACAGAGCCAACAAGGTGGTCATTACGGTTAAATGAGTTCATAAGGGTGTGGCCCTGCTCTGGTGGGTTTAGTGTCCTTATAAGAAGAGACCACCAGAGAGCTCCAGTGTTCTCCCTCCCCATACACATATAAAGAAGAAGTCATATAAGCACACAGCAAGATGGTGGCCACCTACAAACCAAGAAGAGGGCTCTCACCAGAAACCAACCACACTGGTACAGGAGTCTTAGACTTCTCAACCTCCAGAATTGTGAGAAAATAATTATCTGTTGCTTCAGCTATCCAGGCTACGGTATTTTGGTGTGGCAGCCTGAGCTGACAGGCACAGTCATCATCCTGGCATTTTCATAATCACTCTGTCACAGACATTATGATCCTAGTTTTCAGGTGAAGAAACAGGATCAGAGAAGTGACATGATTTGCTCAAGGTCACACAGCCTGTAAACTGGGGCTTGCCTGGGCAAAGCTGGAATATGAACCCGGGTTGTCAAATCCAATACTGTGATCATTCCTCTCCACCAGTAAAGAAAGTTATTTTTATTTTTTAAGGAGATGTTTTTCAGGCTTTCTGTTTGTTGATCTATCTTTATTTTTATTATTATTATTTTTTTGCTGACAAGATCACCTTTAAAAGATTTCTCACAAGGTGCTACAATGACAACCTGTGGATTTCAGTTGTTCACAAGTTTTCAGTGTGATGAAGTTGTTTTTAAAATGTGGCCAATGAACTATCAAATCCCCAGATAGAGAAAAGGTTAAAAAATAAAAGTACTAATACTAAATGTATTTAGCACTTACCACATGTCAAACACTATCCTAAGCACTTTACATTACCAAATGTAACCTTTTAACAACCTTATCAGGTAGGTACAAATATTATGCCCGTTACAGATGAGGGACATGAGGTAATAAGAGATTACAAAATTTGCCAAAATTTCCAAAACTTGGTAAGCAGCTGGGATTTGGAGCCACGCTGTAAGTTTCCAGAATCTGTGCCCTGGAGCATCCATGTAATGGAATGCTACACAGTGAAATAAAGTGAAGGTAGAGCACAAAATATCACAGGAAAATTCTAAGATCATGTTAAGTGAAAAAGCAGGGCAACCATACAACACATTTTAGGGGCTTCTGATGACTCTGTGAGCACTAGATCCAGGACAGCCTTTGAATTAATTCACTGGTGGACACTACAACATAAGGCAAAACAGTGCTTCTGAAGAACCACAGGGAAGAAAGATTTTTCACAGAGTTGGAACTAACAACCCTAAAATTTGTATGGAACTTTTATGAATAGATAAAGATCATGAATAGCCAAAATAATGCTGAAAAAGAAAACCAAAGCTGGAAGCATCACAATTCCAAACTTCAAGCCATATTACAAAGCTACAATCATCAAGACAGTATCATACTGGCACAAAAAATAGACACATACGTAGAGAGAACAGAGAAGAGAACCCAGAAATGGACCCTCAACCCTATGGTCAACTAATCTTTGACAAATCAGAAAAGACTATCCAATGGAAAAAAGACAGTCTCTTTAACAAATGGTGTTGGGAAAACTGGACAGCCACATGCAGAAGAATGAAACTGGATCATTTCCTTATGCCATACACAAAAATACACTCAAAATGGATGAAAGACCTAAATGTGAGACAGGAATTCATCAAAATCCTAGAGGATAACACAGGCAACAATCTCTGTGACCTTGGCTGCAGCAACTTATTGCTAGACACATCCCCAAAGGCATGGGAAACAAAGGCAAAAATGAGCTATCAGGATGAAAAGCTTTTGGACAGCAAAGGAAACAGTTGACAAAACCAAAAGGCAACCTACAGAATGGAGAAGATATTTGATTTTACGTTGATTTTATAGGATAAAGGACTAGTGTTCAAAATCAATAAATAACTTATTAAACTCAACACCCAAAGAACAAATAATCCAGTCAAGAAATGGGCAGAAGACATGGACAGACATTTCTCCAAAGAAGACATACAAATGGCCAAGAGACACATGAAAAAATGCTCAACATCATTCAGCAACAGGAAAATAAAAATAAAAATCACAACGAGATACCACCTCACACCAATCAGAGCTAAAATTAACAGTCATGAAACTCAAATGTTGGTGAGGATGCAGAGAAAGGGGAACGCTCTTACACTGTTGGTGGGAGTGCAAGCTGGCGCAACCACTCTGGAAAACAGTATGAAGGTTTTGCAAAAACTTAAAAATAGAGCTACCCCACAATCTAGCAATTGCACTACTAGGTATTTACCTAGTACAAAGATACAAATGTAATGATCCAAAGGGGCACCTGCATCCCAATGTTGAAAGCAGCAATGTCCACAATAGCCAAACTACAGAAAGAGCCCAGATGTCCATTGCCAGATAAATGGATAAAGAAGATGTGGTCTATATATACAAATGAATATTATTCAGCAATCAAAAAATGAAATCTTGTCATTTGCAAGGGCATGGTTGGAACTAAAGAGTATTATGCTAAGCGAAATAAGTCAATCAAAGACAATTATCATATGATCTCACTCATATGTGGAATTTAAGAAACCAAACAGAAGTGCGCAGAAGAAGGGAGGGAATAATAAAACAAGACAAAATCAGAGAGGGAGACAAACCATTAGAGGCTCTGAACTTTAGGAAAGAAATTGAGAGTTGCTGGAGGGGAGGTAGGTGGGGGGATGGGGTACCTGGGTGATGGGCATTAAGGAGGGCACGTGATGTAATGAGCACTGGGTGTTATATACAACTGATGAGTCACTGAACTCTGCCTCTGAAATTAATAATACACTATATGTAAATTAATTGAATATAAATTAAATAAAATAAAATTTTATTTAAAAATCAGTTTTAAAAAGTCATGAGTCCCCTTCTTTAGAAAAACCCACTCAAAGACTTATAATGCTTCTAGATAAGCTATGTGCCTAAATACTCATACACGCAGGACACACTGCCATATGTGACCATATAGAACACAGGAGAAATAAATGAGTCACTTGATGAACTTAAATAAGTGGCTGGGGAAGCAGCCCTTGGAAGTACTGGGGTAACTTCTGTAATGGAAGGATCCAGAGTTTTCCTTTGACCTCTACTACTCCTGGCAGCGAGTTTTCTGCCAGAAGCAAACAGCTTCAGCCTAGCCTCCCATCTCAAACAGCCAGCTTTGTCTGCAGGGACAGAAGAGTTTCTATCTTCAGCCGCCCTGAACCCAGTCCATAGCCTGGAGCCACACAAGGACTGTGTCCTCCCAGTGTGATTATGGGATTCCGGCAAAGGCGAGGGTTGTTTTCCTCATTTTTTGTTGGCTTTCCAACAGTCTTTCTCTAGGCATGTCTACAGGATGGTGGAGGGAAGAGGACCATGGCCAATGCATGGAAGCCATGGTGGCTGCTGCACAACCCAAAGGGTCAGTTAGAAACCTATTTCCCCAAAGTATATCTCCAAAGCGAGGCTTTGGAGAGACAGCAGCATTTCACCGATGCATCTAACAGATGAGGACTCTGAAAGGGAGGCGCAGTGATTAGCTCGGGGTAAGCACTCTTCTGGCAGGAGGAAAACTAAGATGGAAACTCCAGCTCTCACATTTCCAGGCTGCTGCTCAGGAACAGGTGACAAGATATGTACTAGCTCAAGGGGACGAAATAGGCACAAACAGCCAGTGTTGCCTCCATATCGTGGACATCCTCTGCCTCACCGGTTACCGGCTGGAGATCAGGGTCATGATTATGAGCCGAATTTTATCACTGCTCATAGGACTAACATACACATACAGTAACACGTTGATTTTGCAGTTCAACGGTGAGGCTGGGTAATTTGGAAAAGAGGTGGTAAATTGGGATGTCAAGGATCATCACTGCATCTCCTTTACATAGAGACAGAAGGCACTGGTTTTTCATGATGCATATTCTGTTCTAACTAAGCACAGTTCACACTGAAGGGGTTTCCATTTTTACTTCCATAGCAGATGCAGGCTCATGGGTTTAGGTTACTCGTGTGCTTTGCTCACGGTCCAGACCTGGCATGTGAGCCTGTAACAGATGCCTTTTGGTACCCCACCCAGACCTACTCAGATGCCATTTGTTGTCCTGTGCACCCATCCCCGTGAGCCACTGGTGCCTGCTTGTGTAGATGGCCTGAAGAGCCTGCGACACAACCTCCCATCAGGCAGCTTGAGCTTTTGACACGCTGCTGATTCTGAGCTAGTCAAATACGCCCTAGGGTAGTGCTGTCCAATAGAACTTTCCGTGATGATGAATATGTTCTTGATCTGTATTGTCCAAAGTAGTAGCCAATAGTCACAGCTACTGAGTACCTGAAACGTGGCTAGTGTATGTAGCCTGAAGAACTGAATTTTTCAAATCCTGAATGCATGGGTGCATGAATAAAAAGGCAGCCCCCATGTCTGGATGCTCAGAAACTATGAGGAAAAAAAGCTATCTATGCGTTAGGGTAAGTTTTATTTTCAAGTTGCCCTAGAGTTACCTAGGAACTTTACTGTACTTAGACGTGTGAGGCTGAAAATCAGTCTAAGAGGCATGAGTCCAATTTCTCTTCTTAGTACCTGGAAGACAGTGACCATCGTCTAATCTTTCTTTGGGTCCAGTTGTGAGAATGTCTCAGAATCTGCATATCAGTGCCCGTGGGTGAGGACTGTGGATGAGACTGTGGAACGTGATGGCGGTTGGGCTGAATCTGAATGGAACCTAAAACACAGCCTGAAGCTCCACTGTAGGATGTTTGGATTCTGATTATTGAGATTTTATTGTAAACATCAATAGTGCTTTCATGGCTACCTGTCAAAGGCTTTGAGGCTTAGGATACCCAAAACTTAAATTACTGTTGTATTTTATTTTATTTATTAATATCTACGTGATCTAGGCTTGGTCCCTGGCCCCTGAAGGCCTCCTCCTCTATTCACCCTGAGGCCAATAATTGCCATCTTCAGGTCACCCTTGCTGTTCTCCATCATCACCATAAGTGAAAGGAAGAGGGGTTTTAAAGGAGTTTCAGCTCCATACACCATTGCTATTTTAATCTCATGTCCCCTCTTGTTCTGCTTCCAGGTCTCATTCTCTTCTCTGCACCTGAGCCTCAGCTATATCCTGTGTGGCATCTTAGTCCCTCCAGAATAGAGAACCCATCTTGTCTCCATCTCTCTCTCACTCAGGACAGATGCCCCAAAACCTCAGTCCACTCTGCTCTCTGTCTGTGGGACCAAACTCATTCCAGAGTGTGTCCCATGTTGTTCAGGAATTCATCCTACAGACATTGGGGCCCAATATTGCCAAGCATCATTCCAGGGAGGCCAGAAACATAATGTTAGCATGCCTACCCTCTAGGAGTAATGAAAGCTGCGTCCATCATCGTAAAGCACATACAGGAAGAGCCAGCAACAGAAGCCAGGTCTGGGAGTTGCTAACTACTTGAAGGCAAGACTCAGGTTTAATGAGCTTTTGTGTTCAGGATAGAGACCTCTGAAAAGGGGTCTTAAGCATGTGCTGTTATCTTAAGCACATGATGCATTAAGATAACATATGTCACATGAACAATAAGGGACACTGAAGGCCCTAAGAAACAGATAGACTCTGGCAGCCCCACTTCCATAGGAAGCACCATACAATTGAGAAAGAACTTTCTATGGGGTCTCTCGTGCTGAGCAAACATTACAAAGCACACGAGTACACGCCCGTATGACAATCTCTGTGCCAAAAGTGAAGACTCTTGCCTGATAATCCTACCTGAATTTCAAGACCATAAACACATGCGCATAGTTGGTCTCAAAGGAAATGGAGTGGAGACCCAGGCAGGTGACCATCTCACAGATGTCACTGTTCCTTCAGGATGGATACGCAGTTTGTTTTTGTCTCTGCATTGCCCTGCGCTTGGCTATAGATGATCATTAATCTCTCTGGATAAAGATGTGTGGCTATCTGCTGGAGAGCTCTCAGCTCCTGATGCAATAGTAAGCAGGAATATAATGCACTGAAATAATTATAATTGACCAGAACAATCTCAAAACGCAAAGACATCACACTCGCACAGCCCAGGTGGCTCAGCGGTTTAGCGCCACCTTCGGCCCAGGGCATGATCCTGGAGACCCAGGATCAAGTCCCAGGTCGGGCTCCCTGCATGGAGCCTGCTTCTCCCTCTGCCTGTGTCTCTGCCCCTCTCTCTTTCCTCTCTGTTTCTCATGAATAAATAAATAAATCTTAAAAAAAAAAAGATATCACACTCAAACACAGGGCCATGGCTACCTGGTGGCAAGAAGAGGATATGTGTGAACTGGGCTGAACCAGGCTTCCTTCCTCCGGGGCATGCTGTCATAGATTAAAAGGTCCTTCTCAGTCAGTACAACGAGTGCTGGCTTCCACTGCTTCTCGCTCTCCCCAGGCACCTGAAACAGAAAACACAGCACTGTCACGTCACAGCCCGAAGGAAGAGTGGCTGGAAAGGAGAAGCTGGCATCCCTCCAATCAGAAGACCCGACAACAGGAGTCTTGGGTTCAGGTTGTGAAATCAAAATGAGAAGAAACCATTCATGGTCGCAGGATTCTTGATTTTTCTCAAGGGCCCCAGCAGGTATCAGTACAGCCAAGAAGCAGCCCAGCTGCCAAACAGCTGTCACTGCTTCTCACCTGCCAGTCAGCACTGAGATCATTATTTCAGAGTGGGATGCAGATGCTCGGGGGAAGAAGCAATCCCAGATGGTTCTCTGGTAGAGTACATTGTTTTTATTATGAAATGGGAAGGTTTGAAAGCTTTTGAAGAAACATCCAAAGGCTCTGGGAATGTATTATGGGGGCACATGTCTGTCTGGAGAAGTAGGGGACATCACAGCCTTTCAGTTAGACTGTTTCTGTGACTTGGGCACCATCTTTAAATTCTCCTAGTTCCATTCAGCACAGAAAATTCCTTAACTCTAGAGGTGAAATGACCTGGCAGATATATGAGAGGATTCCAACATCAAGTTGGATGTTTGGAAGTCCCTTCCAATCCTGGAAGTTGGGTAGCTCAGGTCTTAGTGAGCCACTCATGAGCCACTCCTCCCTCTGCCCAGTGTTGATCATCTCAACTCTGTACATGCTCATTTTTCCATCTCTGAAAATTCCCTCTGTCCAATTTGAACTCTAGGCCCTAGGATAAATCTTTATGCTCAGTTTATGCTCAAAACAAAACAAAAACAAAACCTTCCATGTGCTAACCTTGCTACTCAAAGCACAGATCACGTTCCAGGAGCGTCAGCATCACATGGGAGCCTGCTAGAAATACAGAGTCTCAAGTTCATCCTAGACCTATTGAATTAAAATCTGCATTTTAGCAAGGTCTTCGGGTGACCCATACATTCGTTAAGGACTAAGAATCACTGGTGTAGATGAGGTTAAGGTTGTCTCTGATGCTGGAAATTTAGTGAAGATTCAAACCACAATCCAAAATCTATTCAAAATTCAACTAGGCAATAAGTTGAATAAATGATAAAATTCATTTCTTCCCTTTCTATTCTTATCATTTCTTTTCTTAAGTGTCAACACTGACATCTATATTGAAGTGGCTTTAAGACTGAATGATCGGGATCCCTGGGTGGCACAGCGGTTTGGCGCCTGCCTTTGGCCCAGGGCGCGATCCTGGAGACCCGGGATCGAATCCCACGTCAGGCTCCCGGTGCATGGAGCCTGCTTCTCCCTCTGCCTGTGTCTCTGCCTCTCTCTCTCTCTCTCTCTCTCTGTATGACTATCATAAATAAATAATAAAAAAAAAATTAAAAAAAAAAAAGACTGAATGATCAAAGTAGAGAAGATGTGCAGGGCTGTGGAAGGGGGGTGAGCTTTGTAGGTTATGCAGTTTTATGGGCTGCCTGAACCTGAGTCTCCGCTCCACTATTTATTGCCCATGTGACTCTGGGAGAGTTATTATTCTCTGTCCTTCTATTTGCTCACTGATAAGGATACTATCACACACAACAGTGGTTAACAGTGTTGTCTCTGGAGCCAGAATGCCTGAACATAAATCATAGCTCCTCAATTTACTAGCTGTGAGCTCTCAGCCAAGTCAGCGAATCTTTGTATCTCAGTTTCTGTACCTGTAAGATGGGGAAATAATAGTACCTATATCAGAGGATTATGGTGAAGATTGAGTTAAAATGTTTAAAATGCTTATCACAGCGGAGAATTAGCACCATTTAGAGCCTGTTAACTAGGGTTCACCTCATAATGCCAGAGTGGAGATTAAATGAGACGGTGCACGGGGTGCCTGGCTGGCTCAGTCAGTAGAGCATGTGATTCTTAATCTCAGGGTGCTAAGTTTAAGCCCCAAGTTGGGTGAGGAGCCTACTTTAAAAAAATAAACAAATGAATGAATGAATAAATAAATAAATAAATAAATAAATAAATAAATAAATAAAACTGAGTCAGTGTATGTAATGTGCTTAGCATGATACCTACCAGATGGTAAGACCCTAGTGAATCACAGGGTGGGAAAATCATAGCAGTCTCACTGGCTTCTAAAGTTGTCAAAAGGAATTCTTTGGAAATGGCAATAATATGACAAAGTACTGACTTTCCTAGGAAAAAATTATAAGGAAATCCAAGAATACCTTTGGTGCTAACAATTTCAACTCATCTTTTCCTATCCATCCCTAAGTTCTCCCAGGAAGAATCCATTACATCATGATCATGCTCCTTCCAACAATTCCAGACAAAAACTCCCTTTTTGGGGCACCTGGGTGGCTCAGTCGGTTAAGTGTCTGCCTTCAGCTCAGGGCATGATCCCAGAGTCCTGGGATGGAGCCTCATGTCGGTCTCTCTGCTCATGGGGAACCTGCCTCTCCCTCTCTCTCTGCTCATCTCCCTGCTGGTGCTCTTTCGCACACCTCTCTCAAATAAATACATAAAATCTTAAAAAAAAAACCCACCTCCCTTTCTAGAAAGAAAAAAACCCTGTAAAGCTATTTACACTAGAATGTGAATGACTACCTGACTTGTTTCTCCCATTAGGCATTTGATACACATTTTAAAAATCCAGTTTTATCCTATTGCTTTTTCCAACAGAACAGCAGCATCTTTAAGAGATCAAAATGAATTGTCACAGAATGCAATATACGGGACCTTACAAGGTGACCAAGCTATGGTCTCAAAGCATAGTGTTTGGGGAGTTTGAAATAAATTTCTCCCAGCATCTACATTATACTTAGTAAATTACTTTTCCAGTTCATTAAATCGGACCGAAAAGCTACAAATGATCCTCCCAAAATGCCTATCTTACTTACCTAGTCAGATCTGATCCATTAACTTTGACTAGCATCATTTAAATGTGAACATAACTAAGTATCATTCTTCAAAAACAATATTAAGTTTGCAAAATAAACCTTAACAGTGAATGGCAACAGTAAAATGCGGACCCTTCTACGGGTGGAATCACAAACTCACCCACACGTCGAAGAGTATGTAGGGGTATCAGTAATTCTAAAGCCCTAAAACATCTTGTCGTTTATCAAAGAGTGTTTGGTGGATTTGCTAACTGTGCTGTGAGAATACTCAGTGGGCATTTTCCACAGTTTCTGGGTGCAGAGCTTTCATTTTAATACTATGTGAACGCTTGAAGCTAGAAATCTGCCCATGAGGACAATCAACTTTCCAAGGAGAAAAATGTTATGTTGAAAACAGGTTTTTAATACCATACTTCATGCCACGTGAGCTTCACACTGCAAAGCCTTTCCAGAACACTTTTTTTTAGGGGGGCTAGTGTATTTATGCTGCTGTTCAGTGACAACTTCCATTACAAATCCAAATTTCCTGGCACCCAAAGATTCTCCAGCATAAATGCAACCATTCTGGGGTGAATCTCTATTTTATTAAAACGTGACTCCTGAAAAAGAGGTGACAACTTCCATCTCAATCCTAGTTTCCTGCTGTCAAATGCTGTGGCAGTTTCTAAAGAATTGATCATGTTTCTCATGAAGAAGGAGAAGGGGAATATACAGGGAAAAAGACTCACAATTCTGAAATTACTCTGATGGGCAACTGTGTTGAAGTGGAATCCTGTCCCCTACTGTCACTTCTGTAGAGCATGAGAGAAAAGGTTTACAAAATGACAAGAAGAATTTGAGAGACTGGAAAGAAGTTACTGGTAACAACTGAAGGAAGTAGAAACAAATGGATGAAACCCACATGTGGTATAGCTTAAACTTACAAAATGTTACATGTCACTTCTATTTCAATTAAAAAAAAAACTGAGGGAAGTAGAGTCATTGAATCCTCTATTTCAGACAGGTCTCATAAGTCATCTACATCAGCAGTTCTTAAACTTTTTTAAAAAGATTTTATTTATTTATTCACGAGACAGAGAGAAAGGCAGAGACATAGGCAGAGGGGGAAGCAGGCCCCCTGCAGGGAGCCCCATTCGGGACTCGACCCCAGGACCCCAGGATCATGATCTGAGCCTAAGGCAGACGCTCAACAGCTGAGCCATCCAGGTGCCCCATTTTTTAAACTTTCAAAATTCAGTGGACACTCTGATCAGATTAAATCACACGTCAAAGAACAAAATATAAAACAATTGAAAAAGGCTCTGTGTGGGGTTACAGCCTGCTTGAGATCCAAGACTTTACGCCTTTATCTTATCGCCAGCCACACCTCTGAGTGAGGTTCCCAGCAACCCCAGGGATACAGTTTGAAAACTACTGACCTCGTGTTCTCTAAAATACCTAGAATCGGCAGATTAGTTTCAAAGAGACAGTTTTACCAAAGCTTTTCAGTACCTTTGCTGTAGGTATTTCCAAAAAAAGAATACCGCTGTTGCCTAGGCAAAGTCGCAATGATGAAATTAATTAATACATACAGAGGGCTTAGAAAAGTGTCTTGCATACAGTAAGCAAGCGAATCTTTAAAAATAGTAGCTATTCTAATTCTAAAAGATATATGCATCCCTATGTTTTTTTGCAGTATTATTTACAAAGCCAAGATATGGAAGCAATCTTTGAGTCCATTGCCAGATAAATGGATCAAGAAGATATGGGGGAAATATATATGAAGAATGGAATATTACTCAGCCATATAGAAGAGTGAGATCTTGCTGTTTGTGACAACATGCATCGACCTCAAGAGCATTATGCAAAATGAAATAAGTCAGACAAAGAAAGACAAATAACATAAGATTTCACTTATATGTGGAATCTAAAATACCAAGCAAAGTGGTATCAAAGCAAAACACAGAGACAGACTCAAATACAGAGAACCAACTGGTGGTTGTCAGGTGGGAGGGAATGCAAGAATGGGCGAAACTGGTAAAGAAAAGTAAGAGGTAAAAACTTCCAGTTATAAATAAGTCATAGGGATGAAAAATACAGCACGGGGAATATAGCTAATAATGTTGTAATAACTTTGTATGGTGACCAACAGTAAGACACTTACCATGGTGATAATTTCATAATGTATATAATTCTCCAATCACTATGTTACACATTTGAAACAAATATAATATGGTATGTTGACTACACTTCAATTTAAAAGAAGATTTTATATATTCTTATTACCTCATCAAAGTTAAGAATAAGTGTGTATCAAACAAAAGATCTGAGTAAACTTGAGCAAGAATTACTTGCGTTTCTGGGTCTAAGAACGGGATGGGACAGTGGTGCCTGGTTAGCACAGTCAGTTAAGTGTCCGACTCTTGGTTTCCACCCTGGTAGTGATTTCAGGGTCTTGATCTCAGGGTCGTGAGATCAAGCCCCGGGTCAGGCTCCACGCTCAGCACAGAGTCTGCTTAAGCCTGTCTCTCCCTCTCCCTCTGCACCTCCTCCCCACTCCCCTCTCTAAGATTAATAAATAAATCTTAAAAAAAAAAACGGGTTAGGACAAAGTTATTGCTAACAGCCTTTCCAACTTGAAAACCAGACCATCTTTTTCAGTTTAAAATTCTCCGCTTCTAGGCTGGGACTGCTTTAGCTACTAGGTCTCTTGCTTTATACCTCTTTGTTCCATGGACTCTGTTTATGGGGCAAACCCCCCACCCCACCCCAGCATATGGATCTCTTTTTCTCTGTTTGTGCCAACTCTTCCTAAAATGGTTATTTTTCTACCCTCTCCTGGAGCACGGGGTGGCAGGGGCAGCTCAGAGGCTTCGGAGCCAAACAGCAGTGTCTTCGAAATCGGGCTTTGCCACTTCTGAGCTGAGGGACTTGAACAGATTTCTTAACTGCTGTAAGCACTTGTTCACTGATGTGTAACATGCCGATAATGGCCTCGTATGCATATTTTATGAGGATTAAATGAGACAACGTATATAATGCACTTCCCATATGGCAGATCCTGGAAATGTTAAACTATCCCCACCATACACCTCACACACACTTGCTTCCAGCTACCCTGCTCAGGGAGGAAGGTCTGGTTGTGAGGAGAGTGACTAACAGCAGAATAAAAATAACGTTCACGGAGAAAGAAGGTCAATCGCAATGTTTCTTTGGGAGATCATGGCTATCTCGGCAACTTTTTAATTTAAGTCTTTTCACTTCAGATTACTAGGAATTTAGAACAAAGGACAAGATACCATGGTAATAATAATTAGCAATTATCAACTTCCAAATGCTTTACAAACATTAGATAATTAATCCTTGCACCAGCTCTCAGAGAGGCAGATAAAGATCCCCTCCACTTCACCAAAAGAAGAGGAACAAGTTCTTAAATGTGGCCACGGGGACATGGGAAACATGCTAACAAGTCACCACCTGCGGCCCTCCTCTAGCTGGTCCCGAACAACCCCAGGACCCAGTGGTCGGGCACCGGGCGGGACATCCATGCCTGGAGCAGAGCAGATGGAAAGGAAGAGAAGGCAGAGGAGAATGAGAAAGAGGATGAGCAAGCAAATTCAGAAACAGGGCTCTGTGTAGCCTCAGCTCCACTGGACTTGCCACTGGATTCACGTCTCTCCTTTCACACAACTCCCAGAATGTTTGACACCTGGATCACATGGTGAATTCAAGGGTGGCTTACGGCGGGGAGTGGACCGAATGATCCGGCTTGTCTGATAGGTATCACGACAAAGCTGAAAAAAGGTTAGAGAAAGCAGAATGGAAATAAGGAGAGAGAAATGTGGTTTGACTGCAGGACATTTAGGGACGGTATCATTTTTATACGCCAACGTTCCCAGTAGCAGTCCCCAAATTCAAATGTGTCCCCTCCTGCCAAATTCTGAAACTGGCTCTGCAATCCTCTAAGCCATATACAATAAAGCCCCAGATTCAGGGTTCATAAGTAGAACTCTTGCTAGAGTCAACATACAAGTTAGCATAGCAGGAGTTCGGTGCTTGCGTTTTAGACAGCCCCTCAGGGGGCGGCAGGACCATGCTCCCTCTAAAGGCTCTGGGGAAGAATCCGTCCTTGCCTCTTCCAGCTTCTGGTGGCCACCACCATTCTTTGGAGCTGTGTCGGTCCCATATCTGTTTCCATTGTCATGTGGACTTCTTTCCATGTGTCTTCTTTTTTTTTTTTTAATTTTTTTTATTTATTTATGATAGTCACAGAGAGATAGAGAGAGAGGCAGAGACACAGGCAGAGGGAGAAGCAGGCTCCATGCACCGGGAGCCCGACGTGGGATTCGATCCCGGGTCTCCAGGATCGCGCCCTGGGCCAAAGGCAGGCACCAAACCGCTACGCCACCCAGGGATCCCTCCATTTGTCTTCATGTGGCCTTCTCATCAAGACGCCTGCCACTGGATTTAGAGCCCAGCCAACTCCAGTACAAACTCAACTAATCACATCTGTGAAGACCCTACTTCCAAATCAGGTCACATTCTGAGGTCCCGAGTGGACATGAACTGGGAGGGGGGGCAGGTAAAGCCAAGAACTTAATCATAAGAAAACGGCAAGAACCTACTACACTTTCAGTTTTCCAGTTTTCTTCTCTTTGAACATTTGCAGACACGGACTAGGCTTTTTGAAACGTATCTTATTTACGGGAGTATGCAGAAGGTCGGATGCTCATGTGCTCTCACAAAAGCCTTTGATGGCTCTGTTAAAAGTAATGCTTTGGTCCCCAGGATTTCATAATGAAGCCAACCTTAGGGCAGATCACACATATTCTAGGAGATAAGGGATTTAAACTTTCTCTTGTCATACAGCATCATGGAAAGAGGAAGTACAAGGCACAGGAAGGTCTAGCCCCCATCGAGGCACAGAGAGCATTTCAACCACATGAACCTAGCCTTTTGTTTTGCCTCATTTGCTTAATGCTAACGAGCCAGCTCTTCAAAATGACAATATTTGAAGATACACCCCAGAAACTGATTCCAAGGTCCTTCTTGCTTCATAAAGACTGCTGGATTCTACTTGGATTCCTCTGTATCTCTGTGTCACTGCTAGTTCAGGCCACGTAATAATCAATTTGGACTAACAAATTGGAAGAACCAGATCCAGCCATCCAAGCCTGTGTCTTGTTAAGATTGGGATGATTTACTACACTACACCGATCTCTGCCTTTTGGCAAAACAGAATGACAACTTTACTGGAGAACCCAATCCCAGGAAGGAGGAGCACCTCCCCCTTGTGCCCATTGTCTGTCTCAATCTAATTAATTCACCCTCCAAGGAAAGAGGTCTGTGACTCTAATCGTTCAGATGTAGAGCTGTCACTAGGTCTTCTCTAATAGCACGCATTGTCACGTTCATCACGAGTGGATGTCTGTGGTCACTACCCACTCGTTGCAAATCACCATATTTGCATGGTGGGAACACGTATGCTGGATTAGTCCTAGAGCAGCCTTGGTCATTTTGGTCCACACCATTGGCTCGTTTCAATACTCAAGCATCCTAGCTTCAAAAGAGGCCACAGGACACAAGACACATCACTTTGACCATGTTCTATATGATGCAGCACTTATCTGAGTTTGGCATTAATTATAGCTTATTGGGCACTTGCTTAGCTATTAATAAATATGGGGGTTTTCCCTTGGTTTTCATTAGTGCATCACTCGCTCTCACTCTCAGTTGGAATCCCCAGAAAGGAGAAGGGGTACATAGTTATACTACCCAAACCTACCCTGAAACACCATTCTGAGCATTCTGGAAGGAAACCTGGCCATGAATTTGAGCCCTTAAACTGGATTCTGCTGTGTGTCCCCTTGTCAGGCTCATGTTGAATAATTCTGGTCTGTTCTTTTATTTTTCTTTCCCTGCCCACACTAGCTTTTACTATTAGACAGTTTATTCTCTCTGTCTTCCCAAAGAAGCCCTGGCTCCATGACCATCAGCTGTTTTCACCTCCCTCACCCAACGTCTTGGTCTAGACATTCCCAACCTGTCAATTCCTTCTCTTGTGAGGGAGGACCAACTCCTAGAAGCCTGTGTCACCAACCATTCCACTTAGAGTCAGGAGATTTATTTGTCTCCCTTCTGAGTGCCTTGGCTCAATGGGAACAATGCTGGGTTTCGCCCCCACTGACCCCAGGGCATGGTGACTTCCTTTGGACACTTCCAAACACCAGCTGTTGGACATGGAGACCTGCTGTTTGTATGAAAGTGAATTTCTTACAGTGCTTCTTATGGGTTTGTTCTCTCAAACCTGTAAACATTCCCTTTCATCTTGTTTACTTGTGTGCTCAGCTCAACCTTTTCTGAGAAAAGTCCCAAAGTAAATTTCAGCGCCGTGACCTGCCTGAATTATACAATATGATAACCGAGTAAGGTCAGAATTATTTGGGATTTGCTCTGTCTTTAGGTCTCCAAAAGAGGAGTAAGTTAGAAGGGTCACTTAGGAGAGAAAGGATTAGAGAGAGCATGACCTATTAGATTTTTGAGTCATTTCAATCTAATGGTTTAAAAATTTACATCACGGGAAAAGAATTCTTCAATCAAGGGGGACAGGTTGGAGGAGTAAATGTGTATTGAGAGCCTACTGTGTGATGAGCAGGGCTGAGGGGTTCCACTGTGTCTCCCCCTTTCTCCAAATCCAGATGTTGAAGTCCTAACCCCTGACACCACAGAATGTCACCATCTTTGGAAAGATGGTCATTACAGATGTAGTTAGTTAGATGAAGTCGTACGGGGGCACAACAGACTCTACACCAATATGACTGGTGTCATAGAAGGGGGAATGTGGACACAGGATGAATGTCAGGTGAACACAAAAGCTGAGATTGGGGTTGATGGATTTACAAGCGCCAGAATGGCTAAGCTTGCCAGGAAACCATGAGAAGCAGATTCTCCCTCACAGCCCTCAGGAGCAAGGAACCTGCTGGTGCCTGACTCGTGAGCTTCCAGCACCCAGGACCGAGACATAATCCACAGCTGTCGTCCCCTGTGTCCCATTTGCTGTTGTTTGTTAGGGCAGCCTTAGGAAATGATATGAACACCATGCTATGCTTCCCCTCCCTTAATCCTTTCAATACCCCGAGGCATTTATTATTATCTACGTCTTACAGAAGAAGAAACTGTGGCTCAGAGGGGTCATGTAGTAGCCAAGGTTACATAATGATAGTTATAAAGCCACTTACTTATGTGCCTTCCTGACCTCAAAGCCATGATATTTTCAGATCACAAAGCTGCCTCTCATAAGAAAGGAAAAGGAGGGACAATGTGGGGACAGGAGGGGAAAGTAGGAGGGAAGACAGCTGGGCACTCAGCTGTCCTGTCTCCCCCAGATGGAGCTGCAGGGGGTCCAGCCTAGTGCAACTTTGCAGCAGACTCTGCCATCCGGCGGGCCACATACCTCTCACCCTTCTTTCCCACCTCCTGGTCCTCGGGGCACCACTCGGGCCAGACTTTGGTTCAGTGAAAGCTCCTCTGAGTCATCAAAGCCCTTTATTCCCCAAGTCTCACATCTGATTAAAGTAATTCAAGACTAAGTTGTAAATGACTCATAACCCTTAATATGTCTTTCCACTGCGGGATATTTCTATTTATAACGAGTAGCTGGGACAGAATTAGTCTCTTATGTTTACTCTTTATTGTGCAATTGAAGGGCTAGTAAATGAAACATGGTTTGTTTTCTAAGGGCAGTGAAATATTCCATTATACTATAAATTTGATTTCCATGTTTTTGTTATTTTTAGCAAACTCTATTCTTCGCGGGTGGTGCTCACTCCAATACAAATGTCTGCCAGTTCTAAATCCAACTTAATGGGCTGTGCGGTTTTCAATCAACCATGTATCCTATGTTCAGCAACATAAAACAAAATATGGTAGGCTATGAAATTTGAATATTTGTAACTACTATAATTTCCTAGATATTGAACCACTGGGAAGTTTAAGTGGTTCCTGACCCTTCTAGCTCATGGCTGAGAAAACACTAGATTCAAAAGGCACACGCTTTCAGCAATGTTATGGTGGCTGTATTAGCCAACAGAATCTTCTAGGTAAGGAGTCACAAATTTAGAGACTACAGGGGACCAGATGTAAAAAAGAAGAGAAAAGAAAAGAGAAGAGAAAAGAAACCTACATCTGAGTTATGGGGGAGCTTCTTTTTAGCATTAGGCTATAATTACCAGGAAAGATAATAAGTACAGCATTGCCAAAAGAAGCATTTCAGAAGAATCCATAACTTTATATTTTTTAAATGTGAATTCTTCCTATTTTAAAAAGTTAGTGTACACGTTTCCTATCACTGCTCTAAGAAATCACCACAAAAATGATGGTACGTATTTTATTACAGTTCTGGAAATCAGAAGTCCTAAAACCAAGGTGTCAGCAGGTCTGTTGCCTTATGGAGACACAGAGGACAACCCATTTCCTTGCCTTCTCCAGCCTCTAGACGCTTCCCTAATTCCTTTAGCTCATGGCTCCACATCACATTGCCCTTTCACCCTCTGTTTCTGTCACGGCATCACCCACTCTTAACTGACTTTCCTGCCACCCTCTTATAAGGACCCATATGATTAAATTGCCTCCCCATCCAGATAATCCAAGATGATCTCACCATCTTGATATCCTTAATAATCTGCAAAGTCCTTTTTTCCATGTAAGACAATATGATCTATAGGTTCTGAGGATTAGGATATGAACATCTTTGGGGGGGGGGGGCACTATTCTGCTTACTTCAGTTGGCAACTAATTCAAGTTAGATAAACAATATATGAAGTGAAGCCATATAAAAGTCTGGTACTTACTTAAAAATCTCCAGCATGGGGACACTTGGGTGGCTCAGCGGTTGAGTGTCTGCCTTTGGCTCAGGGTGTGATCCCAGAGTCCCGGGATTGAGTCCTACATCAGTCTGCCTGCACAGAGCCTGCTTCTCCCTGGGCCTATGTCTCTGCCTCTCTCTCTTTCTCTGTCTCTCATGAATATAATAAATAAAATTTTTAAAAAGAAAATCTCCAGCATGTCCTCTTCCCTCTACCCCACCCCCAGAATGGGTAAGTAGAGAAAACAAGATAGACTTAGTATAGACAATCATAAAAATTGGGTTATGTGCACCTGGAGGGTCATTACTGTTTTTTTTTCTCTTTTTACATAAAATAAATTCCTCTAATGAAAAAAAATTTTTAAGATTTTATTTATTTATTCATGAGACACAAAGAGAGAGGCAGAGATAGGCAGAGGGAGAAGTAGGGCTCTCCCCACAGGGAGCCTGATGCAGGACTCGATCCCAGGACCCTGGGTTCACGACCTGAGCCGAAGGCAGACCCTCAACCACTGAGCCACCCAGGTGCCCCCAAAATTAAAAAAATAAACAATATGGGGACCGAGTAAATATCCCTGTGGGCAAGCCAGACATGGCCCACAGGTTTACCAACTTGCTGCCAAATAATGACACCTACTTACTGAGAAATACACAATGCACAAGTACACAATCCCTGCAAATGGATCCGCAGAACTCACACTTAGGTTTCCACGAGTGCCATGTGTTCCTCATGGGCCCCAACATTCAGCTGAAGTGCAAGTGTGAGTTGAATTAACTCAAAGCTGAGGTATAACAGGGGGTATCAGCTGTTAACACAGACTGGCTAAGAGCAGCTTCCATCCTCAAAGTGTGTGTGTGTGTGTGTGTGTGTGCACATGTGTGTGTGTGTGTTTCCTCATCGTGGCCAATCTGGTGGCTTTCTTGAAAAAATATCCTCTTTGTCCCCACTTGAAAGGTAAATACCCCAAAAAGTGGACATCTCGTGCAGGGGTTCAAGTGGAGGGTCAGGGAAAGATGTAAGTTGGTGATCTTTCTTTCTTGGAAAACTGAAGTTTATTGGAGAAATTTCTGTACAGTGGCTTTTAAGATGTGGGGACTCTCACAAATGACAAAGGTCTCCAAAATAATTCTCTGCCCCTAATATGCTACCTATTTCTGCCCCTTACTCCTTCTAACTTTTGAAAACTCAGCCTCTGGAAATTATCATCTTGTGCAGAATGACTGTCCTCAGGGGCTCTGGGTTCTCTGTTTTCGCTAGGTAACCATGGCACCTGCATAATGCCTGGGCTCTAGGGGGTGTTCCGCAGACTCTGGCTGAACTCTGTAGGACGGAAGTCATACCCAGATAAACACGGGCAACTGTCACCATCCGGCACTGTTTAAAGAGCCCAGACGCCTGTGATGTCTGGGTCTCTCATGTACTTTCTTCACTCACCCAGGGCTCCCATTCCCTGTTCTTTTCACAAGGAGTGAGTTGTCCAGACTCAGCTTCCAGAAATGGATGAAAGGCTGCTTCTCGTCTGTGACACTCACAGATAATTAAATTAGACTCTTCTCAGTCTGGTGGGGAAAGCTATTTTATATTTTCATTAACTCCAAAGGGCCTTTTCAATTACAGTCCCTGTTTGGTAAACAAGTTATCTTTGACTAACAGCCTTTCCTTCTCTAACACCCAGGAAACATGCCCTTTACAGGGATGCTGATGTGCAGCAGAAATTCATAATTTGGTAAAAAGTTATCTTTTGAAAGGCAGTTGACGTTATCATTAAATCCAAAAGAAGCCAGTTCTTAAAAAACAACAACAGCAAAAAAAACAAAAAAAAAAAACAAAAAAAAAACCCCACAAAATTCTGCTTCAGCATCTTCTGTTTTGTTGTCACTGGGTATGTCTGTGAGTTTTCTTGTAGATTTTCTCATTTCTCCTTCAAAGGAGAAAGTAATGGTGTTTTGAAGAAGGAAGACTGTTAAAATGTAGGGAATGCCTGGCCTCTCAACAACACGTCAGCATTTTTTAGAGTCATGCCCTGGTCTACCAGCTTCTCAATAATGTCAGACACCATAATGCTATTTACTGTATGAAAGAAATATCACCATGTTCACAAATTTTCAAAACTACACAAACAAAAGCAAAAAATAATTCATTTTGGAACTACCTCAACATTTATGTGACCAAGGACCCAGTGACAAATTCCAAAGTCCACTTATCCTACTTTAGTTTAAATGCCTTCTTAAAACCTGTCCCAACTAGGAAGATTCTTTTTTTTTTTCTTTTCTCTGCCCTCCTGGAAGCAAAGAGCCAATGTAGTATTAAGAACATAAATCTTGCTGTCAGACAGTTCTGGTCTGCAAGTCAGCTCAGCTATTCGCAGCGTGATCTTGAATGAGTTACTTATCTTCTCCACGCTTCAATTTCCTCATCTGTAAAATGGGGGTAATAAAAGTCCCTCTCCCGTAAGACCATTAGGAAGATGGAATCAGATAATGTGTATAAATGGCTTATACAGTGCCCAGCGAAGATCAAGGTTTCAAAAATGAGTGATTCTCAAAATTTGGACTTGCATCAGAATCGGCTAGGCTGCTAGCTACAAATTCTGATGTCTGCTCCTTTTAAGATCCAATTATTCAAAAGTGCTAGGGACTGGAAAAAGAAAAGAGAAGGAAGAGGGGGAAATGCTAGAGGTAGTACCAGGAACTCGCACTCATGGCAAAGGCCCTGTGGATAAGTCTAGTGTGTACCATTGTTCGAGAACATCTACAATGAGTGCTAATTACCACCAACATGATCATAATGTACGTGGCACTCATTTTCCAAAGACCAGTCACCTCTGATTTCCTGCCTCAGTATCACTGGGGCACTTAATAAAAATACCAACTCTTGAAACCTGAATCCACTGAATCCTGGTATCTAGGGACTGAGACTACACGTCTCTATTTTTGCAACTTCTCTGGAGACACTGATGCAGAGCTTGTTTTGGGATTCCCTGGCCCACATAACTCATTCTGACACTGGGCTTGCAGACCTTTATTTTTTTAACCATTTAGCCAGTGTCAGTGATGCTATAATAAATGTCTGTTGTTAAAATCAGCTGACCTGAATAAAGGTGTGTCTGCCCAAGTGCATCTCTGAGCTATGATGGGCTCTGCTGAGCGATTCCCTCTCTTCATTTTTTCCTAATGGGACATCCATGAACATTTGATCCCTGCATAGTTTTTCCAAATCCTAGTCATTCATGTACCACTTTCAAGATTTTTGTTGATTTCACTTATACTATTATGAGATTCACTGCTATCCACTCACTAGATACGTATTCTCTTCTTCTAAGTAAAAGGACTCCAAAATTATCAGGAGTGACAATATGTCCAGTTACAAAATTCTATTTCCCAGATCCCAATTATCCTTCATGTCCTCTCCTCCAACAATCCCAATGGAGACATAGCTTCTGCCTTCATCCATTAGGCTTGTTTACATATCCAACTTGACACTCATTTGGTTGGATCACACATCCCCACACATCCTGCACTGAAGAGAGGTCTCTTTCATGTCTGCTGGCATGTTCTTCATAGCTGCCCAGCAAGAGACAATATAAATGTCACTTCTGAGCCAAAAAGTAACTGTGAAAACAGGGTGACATGTTTTCCCTCCTCTTTCTAGCCTTATGTTGTCTTCCTCAGATTTCTTTTCTGCAGTGCACAATATATTTGTGGTCAACGTGTTCCTTTCTAGAGTGAAAGAACCATAAGGAAAACTTCAAGGGCATTCGAACATTCTACGAAAGCGCAGCAGAAGTAAACAAGACACAGGAAGGTAGTGTTTTGAATGTAGTACCATGTCGGTGTTGAAATCATTGCAGGCATGAACATTTTCTGGATGATCTTGGGCCTTTGCAAAAGCTTTTATTTTTATTTTATTCTTAAAGATTTTATTTATTTATTCAGGAGAGACACGAAGAGAGAGGCAGAGACAGAGGCAGAGGGATGCGGGACTCAATCCCAGTACCCCGGGATCAAGGCCTGAGTCAAAAGCAGACACTCAACCTCTGAGCCACCAGGTACCCCGCAAAGGCTTTTAATTATAGGTGTCATATAAAATTACCTTTATGCTAATTACATAAAAGATCCAACCTCAGATTTATAAAACTGTAAATGTAGTACACTATTAAGAATTGGAAAAAAGGGCGGAGGGCTTTCTGAAAAAAGAAGTCTTTCTTGTTAATTTTTTTTCTGTCCAGTTTTCAGAACACATTCATTCAGTCAATAAACATTTATATAGCATAAATTGGGTGCTGGGTCCTCTGTTTGGTGCCTGGATGCTATGTAATTGGTAGAAGGCAGACAAGTCAGGAAAGGAAGAGCAAATAAGTAGCAAATATAAAAAAGTAACTTTGGCCAGTGTTATAAAGTAAGAAAATAGGTTAATGATTTAAGTATGCTACAAAATGTAATCAAAAGTTTTACTTAGGAATAGTTCAATCACTGTCCTCTGACAGTTCAATGCGCTAGCTCTGTGGAGAATTTTTGTTTTCAATCCAAATTTTGGCTTCCACAATATTAACCATCCATTAGGGTCACTTGCAAAAGTACCAAGAATTTACTTAATGTTTCTAAAATAGGGATAAAAAATTTTAAAGGGGCTATATTTATTTTGATTTAATAATCTACAGTCTTGGAGGATATTTATTCAGCAAGTTTGAAGTGTACCAAATATTTTTAAGATGTGGAATCTATAAAATCATCTGGTAGTTATTTTGATAATAGATGGCTATCCATCCGTTCATTCAATTACATAAGGAGTCCTTACCAAATTCTTACTATAAGCCAAGCACTGGGCCAGGCTTCTGGGACTAAAAAAAAATGAATGAGACTTCATTCTTACATCTAAGAGATCCATAATCTCAGTAACATATGCAGTAGGAGGCTATAAGTGCTGGAAGAGGAAATGTCCTGTGAGTTCCAAGGAGGAAGACACTGATCCTGCCTCATAGGATGAGGGTTCTGATGGAGGAGATGTCATCTGTCCTGGAGGGACAGACAGCTGGGACTCTCCTAGTCACAGAGGAGGTGAAAGAAGGTAAAAGAGAAAAGTAGTGGCATGGGCAAAGCCTAAGAAGAGAAATAATGCATCCAGAGAATGCTCGCCAGTCCTATGGGGCAGGTGTGTTGGCTGAAGAGGGAAAGAGACAACACAGGAAAACCAGCAGCAATCTGGTGGCCACCCTTTAATCACAGAGGTGTTACAAAATCACTCATGGTTTTTTACAAAACATGACTTAATTTCCTGAAACCTATATGTTCTTTGCTTACATCATACTCTTGGTCCAGGGTCTCCCCTTTTAAGCCAGGCAGTCATGTGGAAAGTTGGTCCTCAGAAGAGTTTTGGTGAGAGTTGTCTCTTCTGTTTCTGGAGCATGAACACCAGACCAACAGCTGAACCAGGGACATAAATATTCCCTCCTACCCTGCACAGTGGGACTGCCCTCATTAGCGCTGCGGCTGTAGTTCCATTACCTCAACTGGTTGAGATTCCATGCTCTGGTTATACCCATGTGTGTCTAGGAACCGCCCTAAATGTTTTTCATAACAAGGTCAAGGATTCATGCCTAATACAGGGTTGGGTCCCATGACATTACCTGAGCCTTCGATCTTTTGGCCATGCAGGGTGGCTCACGCAGCCGATTGGCAGAAGACAGGTGGAGAAGGCATCTGGCTAGCCACATAATTGCCTGTGATGCAGGGAGAGACGCCCGCCCTGCAGCAATAATATGATCTACATTGTTTTCACGTCCCTCCCTTCCTCTCCCTCATACCCCACTCTCTCTCTGTGCCTTTCTCAACTCGCAGCAGGAATCCCTTACAACATCTTTCCAAGGTAGAGCTCAGGCCACTAGCTCCACCCTATTAGCTACTTTTCAGGTAATGCTTCCAGAGCTTAGCCAGTGCTTCCCATTCAGGCAACAGCCCAGACTTTTGCGTGTACCCCAACCTTGCAACTCATTCCCTTTTGCTTTTCTTGGCATCATAAATATTTCTTTTAATAGATTGGCCCTAGCACTCAACCTTAAATTAAACCCTCATGCCTGACTCCACATTCCTATTAGAATGAGTTGCATGTTTTCATTTAACTCTTCTCCTTCAGCCCCAACTTCATTCTGTGCTAACACCTGTAATGTACTAAATGAAGGTTCCAGCACTGAGATATAAAGAGTTTTCTTTGTAAGAATTTGAGTTTTAATTTAAACATATGGTAAACTATCTCCATGGTGGTATCTGAGTATGTATTTATGTAACTGAGTCTACGGTTTCTTATAACTTCAGTCTATTTAAGTTGCTATAATAACACTTACATTAGTATTTACCAAACACTAGGCAGTACTTAATAAGCATACCTCATTTAATCCTTAAAATAATCCTGTGAGGTATGTAATTACTATACTCATTATAAAATTAGGCAAGCTATTGTACTCACTATAAAATTAGGCAAGAGATCTTGAGTCCCATACCCAGTTTACACAACTCTACTGTTGGTTACACCATTAAACTCTATTGTTCATTATTGGTGGATACACAAAGGATGCTGGATCCCTAGCACTTAAAACAGTGCCTACCATATAGCAAATGCGCAGTATGGTCTATGAAAGACCAAGTGGTAATAGAACAGGAAAATCCCTCCCAAAGGAAGAGGACCACAGTTACAGAATAGCTTCCCTCCATGTTTTACCCCCATTGGAAGTAGAGGACCAGAAATTCCTATTTCTGTTCGGTAGTTGGTCAAGGCCAGATCACTAGAATCTAGGCCAGTTTCAGAACCAAATGGCCTGTGTTTAGAAGGGCCTCACACTTGGATTAATGCTTTCTATTGTTGTCTTGAAATTCTCAATAATTTTTTAACAAGAGGCCCTACATTTTCACTTTGCATTAGGTCTCAGAAATTGAGAGTAGTCAGTCCTGACTACTCTGTAAGCTCCATAAACACAGACACCATCTATTTTGTTCACTGTTATATCCCCAACACCCAGTACAAGTTTGGTGCAGAGCAGGTGCTTTGTGTGTGTTTGTGTATAGAATAGTTCTTCCTTATTTGTGTTTTCACTTTTTGTGGTTTCAGCTACCTGTGGTCAATTGTAGTCCAGAAGCAGATGGTCCTCTTCCTGAAGTATGTAAGAAGGTCAAATAATAGCCTAACACTATGTCACAATGCCTGCGTCACTCCCCTTCCTTCATCTCATCATGTGGGCATTTTATCATCTCACATCAAAAGAAGAGGGACACAGGACCATATAATAAGAGTACAGGAAAATGAGATATTTTGAGAGAGAGAAACCACATTCACAGAACTTTTGTTACAGTATATTGTTATAATTGTTCTATTATTAGTTGTTGCTGTTAATCTCTTACTGTGCCTAATTTTTAAATTAAATGTTATTATAGGTTTGCATTTATAGGAAAAAACAAGAGTTTATTTAGGATTTGGTACTCTAGTTTCAGGCAGCTAGTAGGGGTCATGGAACAGATTTTTCCATGGATAAGATTTGGCGGGGACAACTGTGTGTATTTGTGTGTGTGTGTGTGTGTGTGCGCACGCGCGTGCGTATTTTTAGTTTACTGAAAGATTAGCTTGAAGCAGAAGCCAATGAGTTACTCAGGAGACTCCAAATTTTTGGCAGAAGTTCAAATTGGATTGAAGGTGGGAGAATCTAGAATGCTCAGAAAACCAAACAAGAGCCCTTGGGTATTACCAAGACTATTAGAAAACAGGGCACTGGTCTCAAAGGGAGTGACCTAAGAGGTAGATACCTATAGACTTCACAGACAGAGTTAGGGCTCTACCAAGCGGTTGAAGCTACCATCACCACAAGGAGCATGCTTGTACTTGTACTGCTTTTTTGTACTAGGGTGTGTGTCCTTAACCAGACAGTGAATCACTTGTTTGTCTGTTTGTTCTCTGCCCCATTTCTTGCTCTTCTCCAGGATCATGGTCAGTTTTATGTGTCAACAGGGGCTAGGTTATGCTATCCGCTTACTCAATTAAATACTAATCAAGGTGTTGTTGTGAAAGTATTTGTAGATGTGGTCTACATCTATAATCAGTTGATCGTATTATATCCTACTGTCCTCTGAGTTGCTTCTGATGCTCAGAACATCCCAGGGCTTTCTCTGTCTGCCCCTCCATCTGGGCCCAAACTTAATCTCCCAACACACCCAAAAACCACAAAGCATACCTTGAGGGATTCAGCATGCCCTGCTTCCCTTCTTGCGAAACCTCACACTATACCTACTTCGACCAGGACTGGCCCAAGAGCATTTCCCATGATATGAAAAGAAGAATGAAGATTATCCTTGATATTCTGGATGGGCCCCATCCAATCAGTTAAAAGGCCTTATCAGCAAAACTGAAGTTTGAGGAAAAGGAGATCTACCTGTGGAGTACAGCTTCAGATCTATCTATAAGTCTCTCAGTGTTCAGACTGCCCTTCTCAATGTTCTACCCTATTGATTTCAGATTTGCTAGCTCCCACAATCACATAAGCCAATTCCTTGAACTAAATCAATCAATCAATCAGTCAATCAATCAATCTATCTATCTATCCACCTACCTACCTATCTCTGGTTTCAGAAATATATAGGTAAACACCTGTTCTCCTTGATAGTCCTTCCAAAGTCATCTGGAAAATAGTATCTACCTTGGACATAATAAAGATAAGTTTAAAAAAAAAAAAAATAAAGATAAGTTTACTATGTATCACTCAGGGTCCAGTCAAGAAAACAGATCACTGCCTGTTAGTTCAGAGGACCGAATATATGGAGCTAGTTACAAAGTCTTAGGAATAGCTGAAAAGTCAATGTGAGAAGGAAGAATCAATCCTAGGGCAGCAATGGCTTTACGCTGTCCCACTACATAGCTAATGGTACTGAAAAAGGGTAATGATGATAATAGAGCTCAGGAGTGGGGAGCTTCTGAGGACCAGAACAGGAAGCAGAACCATGGGGCAACAGGGAGCCTGGCCAATGGAAGAAGTGACTGCCAGGTAGGAGCTAGAAACACTGAGGCATAGCTACTCTAGGAGATGGTCCTCAAAGCAGAGAGGGAGAAGAAATACCTGGGCTTCTCTATGCTCCTGCCCTCCAATTTCTACCCATGCCTCACAATGGCCTACTTTAAGTAGATAACAGTATCTACTTCACAGGGTAACAGAATCAAATGAAGTATATGAAAAGGAACAAGCATGGTAAGTATTACATAGAGTATTAATAGGAGTACACGTGGTCAAGTGTACACTGTTTTCAAAAATGGTTCCTCCACTGGCCTTGTAGGGCTCATCAGGTATGAAATGACATCATAGTTATAGCAGCATATGCTTAATCAAGTCTAACCCTGCTACTCCTGTGCTAATCGTGTGTTTCAGTGACAGCACTTCTGATTCCCTGGATGGGTTGTCTGCGAGGCATTCTACTTTCCTCAAGGAAGCCGCTGCAGAAGAGGGTAACACACAAAACCTACACCATAAGCAACCTGGCACTCAGCATCATGGAGTTTCAAACTCACTTCTCTCCTGGATTTTCCTGGGCCCTTGGATCATCAGTAAGTTCTGAAAATTAGTCATTTCAAACTCAAAAACACACTTCCTATCTTTTCACCTTTTGCTTCCAACGGCTTATTTCTTCCTATGGCATCTTCTTATGTGCTTCTCATTTACCAGACTCTGTTGGATTTAGTCTGCTTCATCTCCACCTTAGAAAATTGGTGACCTTTTTCCTTATACTCTTTATACTTTGTCCCCCTCAAGCCATCTTAAGACCTGAGGATCAAAGGCATACACGCTATTCTGGAGAGATCTGCCAGAAATGCATAGCATCTCCAGGATCTCCTCACTCTCTGCCAGGAAGGAGGATCTAAGAATAACTCTGGCTTTCTACTCACAATGTAAGGAGTATAAGGTTTTGGGTAGAAAACACACTACCCTGACAACATGATGGGTTGTAGATGTACCTCAGCTGGTATCAACGACTGCTCGGTTCTGTGAGTTTTATGAGTAAATACACTCACTCTGACCTCTTTTGCCTCATACAAGCCTCACCTCCAGTGAATTCTGGAGTCCCTTCCAGCCTCGTCCCCCTGAGTGTACTACACAGTCTTGTCTACACCCCTTTCTCTCCCACTCCCATAAGAACTCAGTTCTCTTTGCATCTGCATTGTGTGCAAAGAGGTGTAACTTAGGTTAAAAGAAGTAGTTTCCTTAATAAGCAGGCATTTTGGTCTCAGCGGCTGCAAAGATCCATTCTCATTAAATTAAATTGAAAATGGGATTGTTCAGTTGACAATGATGATGATTCAGATGATGATGGTCATGATCATGATACAAGTAACAACAACAATAAAACAACAAGCAACAGACCACTTGAGCTTAGTTTTACTACTTTCTCATTAAGAGAATATTAGGGAACAGTCGCTAATTATCTATAGTTGACCCCATTCACGAGAAAAACTAAGTCATTTATAAACATAGATTTTTTTTTTAGATTTTATTTATTTATTCATGAGAGAAGAGAGAGAGAGAGAGAGAGAGAGAGAGAGAAACAGGTTCCATGCAGGGAGCCTGATGTGGGACTCGATCCCTGGACTCCAGGATCACACCCTCGGCTGAAGACGGCTAAACTGCTGAGCCACCCAGGCTGCCCTAAACACAGATTTTTTTAAGTGTGAAAAAAGGCTTAAAACTTTGCTAGAAAGCCACCCAGATAAAAAATATCAATAGTCGTATGTCAAGGTAAGAAGCTGAGCAATTTTTACAAATCTATTCACATTGGAATAAGCCATCCCAACTAAATGAGGTGATTATGTATTCATTCATGGAACAAATATCTCTGAGCACATACTATATGCCAAGCACTGTGCTAGCAACTGGGTACATCGTGACAAGCAGAACCAGACAGCACTCCCCAAATGGAGCTTATAGGGTGAAAGGGGGACAGATGTTACATAAACCATGCAACAAACAATAAATGACAATTATACATGGTGCTAACTAACCTTTGCCACTTAAGAGGCTTATGTAGTTCTATTGAGTCAAGTTCACTTTCTCCTATTCTGGAAGCTTTGCTATTCTCTTGTTTTGTTCTGTTTTGTTTTATTTTTTATTGAAGAACAGTTTATACAGGGACGCCTGGTGGCTTAGCAGTTGAGTGTCTGCCTTCAGCCCAGGGCGTGATCCTGAAGTCCTGGGATCGAGTTCCATGTCGGGCTCCCTGCATGGAGCCTGCTTCTCCCTCTGCCTGTGTCTCTGCCTCTATCTCTGTGTCTCTCATGAATAAATAAATAAAATCTTAAAAAAAAAGAACAGTTGATACAATGTTATACTGGTTTCACATATATGAAACATTTTTCTTAATTCTGAAATTGCCTTTGCAATGACTGCCATTAAAGGCAAGTGTTAACATAGCCAGTGAATTCAATGCATATACCTGGAATAAAAGGTGCATGGATGATGCTGGCTTTGGGAATATATTTTTGAAAACAGCAGATTCCTACAAATATGATCCTTCATCCACACCCCATTCCCATGGCTTTTTTTTTTTTTTTGGCAAATATTTATTCAGCTGTTAAAAAGAAAAAAGGCGGGGGGAGGGGATGGGAAGAAACAGCTTTTCGGACTCACTCAACAAAACAGAACGAAACACAAGATCCAACCAAAACAGATCTTCCTCTCCTGCTTTAATTTCCCACCTTCTCAGACTTTAAAAAAATCAGTTCCAGAGGGCAGATAATGGCAAGGACTATGACGTCAGCAAAGTTTCATTGTGTAGCCAGGAGTGACATTCAAATTCTTTAACCACTGCACAGCCAACAATCAAAGAGAGAAAGCCATGGGAGGCATGGGTCCCAAGCGGTATGCCGAGCCTAGAATCAGGCCTAGGAGACCTGCTCCCGTGGCACTTCTCTGGCCTTCCATTGTGTTCTAGCACCCTTAGGTCACATGCCTGAGTCCAATATTCCAAGGTCTTCCATCCAATCAAATATTTATCGAGCACATCCTATGTCATCGTAGCCCAGGAAGTCGTAGGGAGGAAGGTCTATCCTCATGGAACTTGAGTCAGTGGTGGTGCCCGAAAAAGGCATGGGGGCACACAAATGATTGCAAATGGTAATGATGAGCAAAGCAGATGATGGGATAAAGGAGCAAATAGAGTGAAGGACTTCATTTAAATAAACTCATCCTTGCAAGGATTGTTAGGGCTTAAAGGGTTAGTCTTGTAAGAGGTATTTGCATCTTAAAAAGGGACAAACCACTAAGCCAAAGAAATGAATCGTTAATGATGGGATTTCAGCCATAAAATGGCATAATGAGAAAATTATTTGGAGAGATGGCACATTGGACAGGGGTTTTTCCTAATCCCATAAATCACCTCATCTAGGAAACCATCCGGGGAGCCTATTTTTAAAGCTGGCCCAAATTCACAAGTACAAAAAAGTCCTTGTCTGTAAGAGGGGGAAATACTGAACTGCTCAAAGGGTTCCTTCTTAGGATCAAGCAGGAAGGGAGGAAGGGCTTTCGCTGTTTATGTTACCCAATTCCACATCATTTGAGTTTTTAATGAGCATTTGTCACTTTCATCACTCACAAAGTGTGTGTGTGTGTGTGTGTGTGTGTGTGTGTGTGAGAGAGAGAGAGAGAGAGAGAGAGAGTCTCTTCCAAAGAGCTCATGTCTTAATGCATAAACTTCAAATGATTTCAGTATCTCGATATTATTTCAAACCTTAAGCATAAAGTTTGCAGTAATTTGTTAACAGCAGCCACCAAAAGGTAGTATGTCTGGACAGGAACCAGGGACATGAATCTGTCTCCCACAAGTAGTGTGCAGGATTTTTAAAAGCATGTATGATTTGCACACACCTGTTTAATAGCCAGAGTTCTTGCTTAATTGGCATTTTTTTTTTTAACAGGATGGCAGTTTTCAGGAGTTCTTGGTGGAAAAAAATGAGTATCTTTCACAAAGAACCAGAAAGAAAGATCCTAATGAATGAGTTTGCTAATTTATCACCATTTTGACTGGTAAGCTCTTAAGAAGGACGTAAGTCATCAGCTAGTTACGCAAGTTGAGGGTCTGGGAGCACCACCCAGAAGGAAGCAGAGCCAGCTAATTTGCTGATCTCTGCAGACTGGAAACAGTCCAGATCCTTGAGCCACATGCATGGCAGTGGGACACAGACTCCTACCAGGGGTGATCTCCTCCCACAGTCTCAAAGGCCTAACATCTACAGAGGCCTGAAGTCCTAAAAAAGGTTGTGGTTCTGCTTACCGATATATTGTTCAAACTAAAATCAAGACTTAACTTCAACACGTTGTATGCTGAAGGAAAAAGAGTTTCTTGGTAGACTTTCCAACTGTAAAATTTTTGGTTAATTCCTCAAAGCCGAACCTTTCTCTTTTTTTGGAGAGCACTATTTTGCTGATGTTTATACTAACTTCCTACTGGGTAAGCCATCTGCACACTGTCCAGTGGCTTACTACATCCTTTTCTACTCCTCTCTGCTTCTCAGAGAAGGATTAAGACCTTCTTCAAAGTTCTTTATGTGGCCTCATGTCATCCTTCTAGGGGAGAGTCTCTCTGATTCTCCAGCCTTATGTGGCCATTTTTCTCACTGGTTTCCTCAAACCCCATGTTAATCCTCCATTCTCACATTTTCATGTTTGCTCACAGAACCCCCATGTGGAGTGCTGTCTCCCACTTTGTACCACATCAAGCTTTACCCATCCCTTAATGTCCGTGCACCTCTTCCAAAAAGCCTTCTCCAACTTGCCATTAGCTGTAGAATCACTTGACATACATTTACTCTATGCCAAACTCCCACATGGGTATTGTGGACATAGCAGTGAGGACAAACCAGGTCCCTTCCTGAAGAAGCTTAGTGTCCAGTGAGGGAGATAAGAATTAAAAAAAAAAAAGGTGAGTCAACAAATAATTCAAATTGTGATTGGTACTATATTAGTTTCCTATGGTTACCACAATTTGGTGGCTTAAAACAGAAATCCAGGGGCACCTGGGTGGCTTAGTGGGTTAAGTGTCTGCCTTTGGCTCAGGGCATGATCCCTGGGTCCTGGCATCCAGCCTTACGTCGGGCTCCCTACACAGGGAGAGTCTGCTTCTCTCTCTCCCTCTGCCCCTCCTCCTGCCCATGCTCTCTCTCAAATAATTAAAATCTTTAAAAACCAACCAACCAACAAACAATAGAAATCCATTCTCTTATAGTTCTGGAGGTTAGAAGTCTGAAACTAGTGACATTGGGCTAAAGTCAGGATGTCTACAGATCTGCACCCATTCCAGAGGCTCTACAGAAGAATTTTTGCTTGCCCTTCTAGTACCTACAGCTGAATTTTTTTGCAGTCCTTGGCTCCCCTTCCTTCATCTTCAAAGTCTGAGAGCACAGCATTTTTCTCTCCCTGAAATCTCTTCTCTGCTTCTATATAAAATTTCTCTCTGCCTCCCTCTCAAAAAGACAAGAGGGATTGTGATTAGATGGCAGGTCCACCAGGATAATCCAGGATTACTCATCGCAAGATCCTTAACTTAATCACATATTGAAAGACCCTTTTTTCATAGAAGAGAACATCCACAGATTCCAGGGCTTAGGACCTGGCTATACCTGGAGGCCATTACTGAGGTTATCACCAGGGGCTCTGCAGAAAACGATCAGGATGGGAAGAAAGGATGTTGCCTCTAAATGAGGTGGCCAGGGAAGGTGAATGCCATGAGGGAACTTTAAGTCAAGAATTAAAGAATGAGAACAAGTCTTGGTCCTTGATTCTTCATCAGTGCCCATCTCAAAATATAAATGTCCATTAAAAGTTAATAAAAATTCTATGTAAATAATTTGAATAATAGTGAGCTGTATAATTGTGTCATTTCTATCTCATGAGACTCTAGCTTATTACCTCTTAAAATGATAAGGTGGACAAAACTGATGGATTTGTTTTTTTGCATGTTTCTGAAACTAATTGGTGGTTGATGCTTTTGCTAAAAACCCTGATTTTATATTTATTTATGCCTCACTTCAAAACATGCTTGAAGAATTAAATAGCTGTTTGACAATGATAAAAGCTTTGATAAGGATATAGGCCACTGGTCAATTCACTAAATGTTCAGACTAGCCATTCAACTGTCGGGAAAATCCACTTCTTCTATTCATTTGTTGCAAATTATTGGATATTAGCCAATTGAGCCTTGAAATCTATAATTTAAAAAATCACTAAGGGTTTGTGGTTATTTTGCAAATGTCAAAGATGTGTTTTACTTGTGAAGAATAGAAGATTGGTAAGAATTGTTGTTTTTCTTAGATGCTTCTCTTTAAATATTAAACGCTTTTTTTTTGGTCTTAGCAAGAGCAATAGCTATTGAAGATTGCTGGGTACTGATAATGTTCTCTTTCTTGATCTAGATGCAAGTTACGAGGGCATGTTCAGTTTGTTAACATTCACCAAGCTGTACTGATAACATATGCTCATTTATGCATGCATAATACTTATCAAAGTTAAAAAACCTCAGCAATTCATGTATTGCTAGCACAATTGGAAAATGCAGTAAAACAACAAGAAGTACATAAAAACTACCATTATTTCCTGAAAATTTTAGTTGGAATGTTTCAGTTCACCTATTCTTTATCTGTTTATCTGTAGCGATGCGATAAAGGTGTGATAGATTAAAGACAGACCCATCAAGAGGTGGAGTCTAGAGGATCCCTGGGTGGCTCAGTGGTTTAGTGCCTGTCTTCAGCCCAGGGCATGATCCTAGGGTCCTAGGACCGAGTCCCACATCGGGCTCCCTGTATGGAGCCTGCTTCTCCCTCTGCCTATGTCTCTGCCTCTCTCTCTCTCATGAATAAATAAATAAGATCTTAAAAAAAAAGAAAAAGAGGTGGAGTCTATTTCCCTTCTCCAGGCTGGCCACTGACTACCAGGGTGCAGCAGGCATGATGCTGTATAACTTCGGAGGCTGGGATTTAGAGGTCTGCAACATCTGCTTTTGTACACTTGGAAGTCTCCCTCCTGGGATCCAGCTGCCATGCTGCAAGGAGTACAAATCATATGGAAAAGGCACAAAGAGAACCAGTGTGCTCCAGTTGACAATCCCAGCAGAGGTCCCAGCTGACAATACCTACTGCCTGCCATATGTATGGGCCATCTTGGATGGGGGAACTTATCCAAGATGAGTCACCTCATGACTGCTGTCCCAGGTGATAGCACATGGAGCAGAAGTAATTTTCAGCTAAATTCAGTCAGCCCACAGAAATGTGAGAGATAATAGTGATTGCTTTAAGCCACTACCCCAGTTAGAAAAGCATTCAATAGGTGTAGATATTACTGAGCAATAGATAGCTGAAATTCTCTACTTGTCTCTTATTCTATTTATAAGTTGATCATTTAATTCACCTACAAACTGTCCTGGTCTGCATGGTGTAATGTCACTACAGTTTGGGGCTGGCCATGATGGGGGGAAACCGGGCTTGGTCATCAGGAAGTGGGGTGGACCATAGCTGCAAGCCTGTGGAGTGAAGGAGGCAGAAATAGAAACCACAGAGCAAAGCCATCTTGGGAAATCTGACTGGAGAGGAAGATAGAACAAGAACCCAGCACAGCCATGTCCAGTCTGGTTCAGCCTGAGAAAAGAGACTTTGTTGGATTGAAACTGGAAGGAAAAGCAAACAGTTCAGGTGGAGAGGAAAACATGCCACACTCAAGGGGGTGCAAGAGCCTGTGGGTGAAAGAGCCCTACGAAGGAGAAGGGGCACAGTGGTTAGGCTGGGTGCTGTCTCCCAGTATTGCTCTCTCACTCTGGGGAATAATCTCGAATCTCAGTGAAGAATGGGGCCAGCTCCTGCTCTCATCATTACTGTGGTCTCAAGGTGGGAGGGGATGGGCAACATGGGGAGTGGGGGTGCTCTCATTACATACAATGGTGAATTTAGATGTTAGAATTTAGACTTCACTAGTCACATGAGGATGAAAATAGCTGATACTCTAAGACATCTTACTCAGATGAGACAATCTGAAATTACCTTAAAAAATGTATATTGTGTGTTACCAAAAATACCTCACAGACACCACTATATCATGCTGAGCCGGACCCCATCTCTAACCTCACCACATCCCTCATGCTAAAAACAAAGACCCTTCATTTTAAAGCCCTTTACAAAACAAAAAATACAAAATAATGTATATCACGAACAAGTTTATCCACTTCCTGTGTCTTACCCCATCCACAACTCATATCGCAAGCCCTGCCTGGGGATGCAGGATCATCAGCTCTGCACAGAACTGGTTAAGAAATCACAGCATTTCTATGTTTTGAAGCTGCCACAACAAAACAGCATCCTCAAAATGAACTTCTTTGGTCACATGTTAATGGCACAGGGAAGCTCTGCTTAATCATCTTGATCTGTCTACAAGATGTGCCTGCCAGCCTACTCGTGTTTTCCACTTGGTTCAATCATTCCAGGCTTGGCATTACGAGCCCTCAGACAGTCACAAGCATATGGCTGTCTAGAGTAATCAAGGTGATAGCCAGATAAGGCTCCCAGAGTTTAGGGACTACTTTCTTTCCACTGGGTCTTTAAGCTCGAGGCATAAAAAGATTTCACTGAATTCCATTTATCGCGCTTTTACCAAAAGTATTAAAGCAGATCTTTTTGTTTTTTGTTTTTGTTTTTGTTTTTTGTTTTTTGTTGTTTTTTTTTTGTTACTCGCTCATGTTGTCTATTTTATGAAAGTTGTTCTAAAGCAGAGGCTTTGGTATTTTCCAATTAGCGACTCACAGGAATGAAGACATTTGAAACCACAAGCCAGTTCACCCAGATGCATGCATGTGTGTGTGTGAGAAAATGGAAACAACAGTTGCACAAAACCGTATTTTTACTGTGTGATGGTGAATTTTATATGTCAGTCTGCTTAGGCTCTAGTGCACGGCTGTCTGATTCAACAGTCTAGGTGTTGCCATGAAAGTATTTTTTAGGTGTGTTTAACATTTAAATCAGTGCACTTTGAGTAAAGCAGATTATCCTCCATGATGTGGGAGGGGCTCATCCAATCAGCTGAAGACCTAAAGAGAAACACTGAGGTCCCCCAAAGAGGAAAGATTCTGTCTCTAGGCTGCCTTTGGACTCAAGAATGCAGCTCTAACCCCTGCCAGCCTGCCAGCCTGCCCTGCTGATTTATTGGTCTCTCTCATTCTGTGTGTGTGTGTGTGTGTGTGTGTGTGTATCCTATTAGTTCTGTTTCTCCGGAGAATCCTCACAAACTATGTCAAACACGGGATTTTTTAATTTCACTTTAATTAATTGAAAGAAAAATGTTTGCAATTCACTCAAGTAAGTTATGACTTTTAAAAACCAGCTTTTTAAAGTCACAACTTTAAAAAAAGTCATAACCACGCCTTTACCCAATTAAAGTGTACGAGTCAATGATTCTCATCGTATGCATAGTGTTGCCCGGCCATCACCATAATCTAATTTCAGAATATTTCTATTATCCTCAGAAGGACACTTTCTTAGTCATTCTCTAGTTATCACTTGTTTACTGAAAAGCACCGTTTCTCAAAGTGTGAGTCAGCATCATTAGCATTGGCTGTAAACTTGTTAAAAATCGAAGATGAATGGATAAAGAAGATGTGGTTTATGTATACAATGGAATATTCCTCAGCCATTAGGAACAACAAATACCCACCATTTGCTTCAACGTGGATGGAACTGGAGGGTATTATGCTGAGTGAAATGAGTCAATCGGAGAAGAACAAACATTATATGTTCTCATTCATTTGGGGAATATAAATAATAGTGAAAGGGAATAGAAGGGAAGGGAGAAGAAGTGTGTGGGAAATATCAGAAAGGGAGACAGAACATAAAAACTCCTAACTCTGGGAAATGAACTAGGGGTGGTGTAAGGGGAGGAGGGCGGGGGGTGGGGGTGAATGGGTGACGGGCACTGAGGGGGGCACTTGACAGGATGAGCACTGGGTGTTATTCTGTATGTTGGCAAATTGAACACCAATAAAAAATAAATTTATTATAAAAAAATGTAAATTCTTGGACCCGCAACCCTGGCCTCCTGAACCAGAAACTGTTGGGGTAGGGCCCAGTCATGTAGTTGGTGATTCAAGAGATATTCTAGGTGATTCTGACGCATTAGAAAATGTGAGAACCACTGTCCTGTGGAACATGACCTGGGAAGATGGGGTGGGGGGCTCTTGCCCATGTCCTCGAATGTTCTCTACTCACAGTATGAAAAGGGACATCTGCTGAGTGCCACCCTGCCCGGAGGTTCTATGGGATTTGAGTTTCATTCAGAAATCACCTCAACATGTTCAGATCTAAAATTGAATTTGGTGATCAATTCACTAACCACTTATAGGAAAAGCTCATTCTAATAGAATTAGAAAGTGTTTGTGTGAAGTTCTTACCTCCCCAGTGGTGGTTTCTGACTATGGATGATGAAGAAGAGGTGCTGCCCTTCCCCACAGGGGCTGAGAGTGTTGTCAGGTTGGGGCTTTGGGGGAAGGAATCCTGCTCACCCTAAAGGTTCCATGTCCAAGAGTCTGCAAGGGGCAGATGGCTTTGGTACAGACACTCTGATTGTGAGAAAGGAAAAATGACTCCTATGGACCTAACAGATTGGAACATGTAGTTCCCAGGGACCCAAGGGACCTTACAAAGTCTGATTGTGCTTCCTCAGAAATTTCACTTCAGATAAGAGTCATGTACATTCACAACACTTTCCATGACATGGAAAACCTTGGCCAGTGCTGTTAAGTAGGCATGCTAAGCTGTGCATTCAACTCCTTTTCTATTAGGGATTCCTGCTCAGCAGATGCTCAGTTTATGGTGATGATCATGGCATCATGTTTCAAAACTGAAAGTTATAAAAGAGAACCTTCTACAAAGATTCTCTCATATTTCTTAAAGTCCACATGAGAAAAAACCTGGTACAGCTCCAATGTGAGGCTGCATGAACTGTGCATGGAATTATGCGTTGGGTGGGGGGTGAGTTTAATCCATGGGTTGTCAGAGCAGCCCTATGGACTCTTTGAAAGAATTGGAAAGGGAGTCCTCTTCTGAGAAGACGTAGCCCTACAGGCACACCATTTAGCTACAGAATGTCTTTATGTTGAAGAAACAGGGCCCTTTCCTCTGGTGGGGTTAGGCTCCTGCCACCATCCACAACAGGAGGCTTAGCAAGCAGAAGGTCAGTTGGATTCCTCCCTCACTAGCCCCCACTTCTGGGAACCTTGGAGGAATGCACAAACTCTATAGCCTTACACAGCAGCTCTTAGTAAGTACCAATTGCATAAAGACAAACAGACCAAACCAGGGCTTTGCAGTGCTTTTTATACACATTAAAGAAATAGCTACTATAAAAGTTTATACAGAGACATCTATATTCCAGTCCAAAACATGACACTACCTTTTAATATTCATGAATAGGTAGTTCTTATCATTATATCTGGTAACCAAAAGTGGATAAAAGCTACCTGCTAGTACCAGTGAAGGTCACTGGCCATTCAGGTAAGATTATCAATAAGTTGTCTTTAAAAGAAAATTGACCCAGCTGAATATTTTCTGTGTCTCATAAAGCCGGTAGTGGCAAGGCTTCCACATGATGATGTGCAAGAAAGTGCTTTTAAATTCTGCAGACTTACTTAAATGTCAGTCACTTTAATGACCAAGTTAGCCAGTGCCAACCTTAACTAGAAACCAACAACAGCACTCCTGTTTAAATTAGGGAAACTATAAGAATGCTCTCTATTCTTGGGGTGCCTGGGTGACTCAGTCAGTTGAGCACCCAACTCTTGGTTTTGGCTCAGGTCATGGCCTCAGGGTTGTGAGATTGAGGCCCATGTCAGGCTCTGCGCTCAGTACCAAGTCTGCTGGGGATCTTCTCTGCCTCTCCCTCTGCTCCTCCCCTTGCCTGCACACACACTCTCTCACTCTCTCTATAAAATAAATAAATAAAATCTTTTTTAAAAAATGCTCTCTGGTCACTATTACATAACATTGTTACACAAGTACTATCAATCTAGCAAAAGAAATGAGATAGGGGCATAAAAATTGGAAGACAGAGGTAAAAGTGTCATATTGTAGGGCTGAGGTGATTCCATACCAGAAAAACCCACGAGAGACAACTGGAAAACTGATATAAACAACAGAAGAATTCAACACGTTAGCTAGGAACAAAATGAACATATAGAGATCATAGCCTTCATATATGCAAAGGCAGTAAAAGTTAAAATTAAAAAGATCCTATGTGTAACAGCTAAAGACAAATAAGAAATAAAAAGAAATATAAAACCACATAAGGAAAAATCTAAAAGCCTAATGGAGGGACATAAAGAAAATCTAAACAAATATCCAGTTCTTGGAAGGGAATACTCATTATCATAAGGATATCGCCCTCCCTAAGTTAATCTATAAATTTAAAGCATTCTCAATAAACCCACCACCTAACTTTGCACCCTGGTAATGGAACACTAGATGTCCTGAAAATCCTTGTGTTAAAATCCTTTAATGTTGAATTAAATTTAATGTTGAAGTAATCCTTCCTGTTGAAAATCCTTTACAAACATCTAAACTTGCTGGATAAAATCTGAGATGAACAAATACCTGAAAGCCTCAGGTGTAAGAAAAAAAGAGGGAAGTGATGTGAAGCAATGAGTTGATGCTATGGCCCAGCTGGGATAGAATGAAAGAGAGGTAATTGGTCTCCATAACCCAAAATAGCTCTTAGCGTCGCTTAGGATTAGCTACTGTGCGACTCTGTGGGTGGCCATGCCTACAAGGTGAGAGGCTGTAATTGATGTCTATGCATAAATCTGAACCTTTTAAGGGCTTCACAAGTAGTCAAAGAGTAGAGAGAAAAAAATCTGTCTTCACAGCATCCTATAATTTGAATAGGATAAAAGTTCTCTGATGCTTTATAACCACAGGTTGAGAGGATTCATGAGGACCTAGGTTGATATTTCTACAGCCTGTGATCCAGGAAACCCCAAGCAGGGTAATTATCATAAACATTGGCCTGTGCCACTGAAACTCTGGCAACACCTGGAAGATCCTTCTGGATAAAGCTGCTCTGTAGGGACACACCTCTAACCCACATACATGGAATTCCCACAGTTAAACACCCAGTGGAGATGAGCTCACAGTCCAAAATTTCAAAGCACATGTGCTGAAAATCCTCCATGAGAATCAGTTAACAGACACATCACATGGGGTTCTTGAACCACTAAGCACTTAGGGTGTGGGCTAAACTGTGTCTCTGCTGGCCCCTCAGTTCACATGTTGAGGTCCTAACCCCTCGTATCTAATAATGTGATTGTATTTGGAGACAGGAGATCTTTAAAGATGCAATTAAGGTAAAATGAGGTCATTAGAGTGGGGCTTAATCCACTAGAACTGTTGTCCTTCTAAGAAGAGTAGATTAGGAGACAGACACACACAAGTAGAAAAGCACGTGAGGATACACAGAGAAGACAGCCACCCACAAGCCAAAGAGAGGTCTCAGACACCTATATCGAATTTCTAACAGCTGACACCTATATCGAATTTCTAACCTTCAGAAGTATGAGAAATAAGTTTTTCATACTGTTGTTTAAGCCACTCAGTCTGTAGTACTTTGTGATGGAGGCCCCCATAAAATGCACCATCATACAAGAAAGGATAGATGTGTAGTAGAAGTCTGTTTAAAGCATTAGAAGCCATACACATAGAATAACACAAGGACTCTTGCTAAAACATGCACACACACACACACACACACACACACACACAAACTGAAGAAGTAGGGCACCTGGGTGGCTCAGTGGTTGAGCATCTGCCTTCAGCTCAGGTTGTGATCCCAGGGTCCTGGGGTGGAGTCCGAGCCTGCTTCTCCCTCTGCCTATGTCTCTGCCTCTCTCTGCATCTCTCATGAATAAATAAATAAAATATTTTTAAAAAAGAACTAAAGAAATGCTTCATGAAAAAAAAAAAAAACCTGAATCCCAAAGGAAAGAGTGGAAATAGAGAACAATGGGAAGCAAAGAAACCAGTCTACCTATGTGCAAACCTAAGCAAGTATCACTACTGGATCACAAAAGTGCTGTTTGGTCTGGAGAATGTGAAATGAGGTGGTAAATAAGACCCTGAACAAAATTACATGGAAGACAGGAGTGGAGTGAGAGGTTCCTAAGATCCTTGTAATTTGAGGAGAATGAGTTAGAGATAGTAATTCTGTTTGGATTCTAAATCATATATGCCTAGGGACACCTGGGTGGCTCAGCGGTTGAGTGTCCGCCTTCAGCTCAGGACGTGATCCCAGTCAGGGGATCGAGTCCCACGTTGCACTCCCTGTGAGGAGCCTGCTTCTCCCTCTGCCTGTGTCTCTGCCTCTCTGTGTCTCTCATGTATAAATAAATTAAATCTTAAAAAAAAACCCAAAATCATATATGCCTACCAAAAATTAAAGGGTAGCTACTAAAAGAACAGATGAAAGCTATACAATTTCCAAAAGAAGTAGAAAGGAAAAATAAGAGGAAGAAAAAAATAAAAATAAGAAGTGAGCAACAAACAAAGAAAAAAACAAAGATTGTAACATAGGAAGAACTCAAAGTAGCATCGTCCACTTCCTTCTTGTGTAGTTCATGTTCCAAATTCCTTAAAGTGATGGAAGTGATGGACAGGACCATGTATGCAGCTCTGTGCTACAGCATTTCTCCCACCAAAGACCAACAAGTGATCAAGTGACCACCTGGCTGCTATAGTCCTGCCACCAGGCATCACACTGGAGCAGAATGCCCTGGGCCATTAGAGGACACAGCTACTACTCAAGTTAGCAGTCCCAATCTATCCTGCCACCCCCATCCTCATGGGAGCCACTCTTGCAAAATCCATAATCACATTGAAAAATGAATGGAAAATAGTGTTCACAATGAGCACATATGAATTTTTAAAAAGAAAATTAATTTTTTATTTATTTATTTTTAAAGATTTTATTTATTTATTCATGAGAGACACACAGAGAGAGGCAGAGACACAGGCAGAGGGAGAAGCAGGCTCCCTGTGGGGAGCCTAATGCGGGACTCGATCCTGGATCCCAGGATCACGCCCCGAGCCAAAGGCAGATGCTCAACCACTGAGCCACCCAGGAGTCCCAGAAAAATTATTATTTTTTAAATCACCAAAATGACTAAAAACCAAACCAAATCAATCCTCTCATTTATTCTTCCTTCTTTTCTGCTTGCAGAGGAGGGAAGAGATGTGTCTCAATTTATCTCGTTACGTGTCCCTGTGCATGACCACTCCAGCAAGGCTGGGCCACTGCTCTCCCTGATGTTTCCCAAGCTTTGTAGAAAATACTTGAAAAATTGGCTCCATAGCACAGATCTGCTGCCCCATGAGAAAATATGCATCCCTCAGGGTGCCAACAGTGAAACTTTACTAAAGTCATATTTTCCACCCAAATCTTTTCTTTTGGAATACTCCTTGAGGCTGGATCAATGTACACAGCCCACCTGATTTCATAGGTAACTCATTAATCACAGAAAGACTTCTACAGTTACTTAATTGAATAGAATTGTGTTGTGCCTTGCACATTTTCTCTGTGGATCAGTGCTTGATTTGGAAACTTCTCACATTGTCATTTCCTTCATTAATCAGCTTATAAATCAGCTACTTGAGGCCAGGGTCTGTGTTTTGCATTTATAGCCCACAAACACCCTTGAGCAAGACCAATCCTCTGGCAAACAATCAAGTAAAATTTGCTGAATTTTCTTAATAATGCTAAACAGAACACTTATGAAATTAATGCCAGTTGTTCTTAGTCCCATCCACCACTAAGCTTGGAATTAATTACGTCTTTCTTCATGGTCACTTTTAGCCACCTATTGGTGAGATAACCAAGAGAGGAAAAGAGAGAGAAGTAGCAAAATTAAAAGTTATCAAATAGTAATTAGAAGCCCTAGGGGGGAGAAAAAAAGTCAACAAAGAAACTAGGATTATTAATTTAAATTATTCCTGAATATTTGCAAAGGTTTTTTTTTTTTTAAGAATAAAAAAACGTTCGCTATAACAATCTGTGAAGAAAATTAAATCAGAGAAAGAATAATGACCTCTGAGACATGAAGTGATGCGAAGCCAACTCACACAGTTACTAAAAAGGCACTGCCAGCTATGTGGCAATGTTCCTTCAGGTTTGATGGACTCGTAGGATGGTTTTTTCCTTCTGTTTATTAGAGAGGTTGGTTGGTTTTTACCTAATGACAACTCTTTCAAGGTCAACTTAAATATCTTCTTTGTACAGACTTCCATGAATCCCTCCAAACAGTGAGTGTTGGGCTTTCCATTAGATTTCGCCCCTATAGCACACAGATCATGGTGTCTGTAGCTGACTGCTAAAATTTCACTCCAGGGCTGCACAGAGCACTCAAGGAAAGTGATCATGATTATTTTGTATCTCAATCTGTACAATGGTCCTGGTAATCACAACAGCAACAACAATAATAAACAGCAGCATTATTAATAAGATCACCATTAATAAGATCTCATTATAGCAGATGTTTCTATGGTCTAAATGTTAATGTCTCCCCAAACTTCATATGTTAAAATCCTAATCCCCAAATTGATGGTTTTTGGAGGGGGGGCTTTTGGGAAGTGATTAGGTCATGAGGGTAGAGGCCTCATGAATAGGATTAGCCCTCTTATAAAAGAGATCCCATGCACCCCCACCACCACCTTTCCCCATGTGAGGATACAAGGAGATGTTTGCCACCCAGAAGAAGGCCTCCACCCTACCAACCTGGCACCCTGATCTTGAAGGCCCAGCCTCCAGAACTGCCAAGAAATACATTTCTGTGGTTTATAAGCCACCCAGTCTCTGTTAATTTGGGTATAGCAGCCCCAAAGGATGAAGATAGATGTAATTAGCATTTTGAATACATCAGAGCGTTTAATCTTCACAAAGCCTTTATGAAGTGGTTGTACCCCTTTTCACTTTTCTTAAAATGGAGTTTAGACACATGAGAGTGACTTGCCTAGGTCACACAGCTAGTAACTCACAAAGCCAGAGTAACTAAGTCTTCTTTAGCAGAGTATAAAAGGGTGATTCTCAAACCTTAGTGTGCATCAGGATCTTCTGGGCAGGACTGGCTGGAAATCCATATTCCCAGGCCCTGCCCCTCTCCCTGGAGTGATTCTGATTCAGCAGCTTTGGGGTAGGACCCAGAAAGCTACATTTTTACCTAGCACCATTCTCTCTCTCTGGGCGGTTCTGATGAAGCTCCATACAACACTTTAGAGAAACACCATAGTGCTGCTATTTGCTCACCAGAAGCTCAATCAGTGATGGTGAATGAAGGAATATAACATTTACTGACATTCATACAAAAGAAGTATGAGACACTCTTCACGTCTGTCTCTACGTGGGTAAAGATGGGACATTATAATGGTTGAGACTGCTTTGAGAACCACGATGTTTAACACATTCTAATGGGTTTCTTTACATCAGGGCTTCTCAGAGCCTTTAATATAAGCAAAATATTAATGGCAAAATATAACATTTACTTCAAAGTCATTTGGTCATGGATTCCATTCCTTCCTTTACTCTCACAGGACCCCTTCAAAAAAACCCAGTAACCACAGAGTTTGGAGAACAGTGTCTTGAAAAATTAATAATCACTTACATTTATATGGGGCTCTACAGTCTACGAAGTGCCTTCGAATGCATTACTACCATTATCGTTTCCATGAGTGGATGCAGAAGCTCATAGGGACTAGCAATAGATCACCTAAGAAGAAAGAGCTCATAAAAGCAGTGTGATCACCAGAACTGGGTCCTTGGGTTTGGAGTCCACTGTTTATCCAGGGCACCAACATCGGTACTCTTCTTTCCCATATAACCTTAGGGGTTAGGGGAAGCTATGCAATGTAGTACAAGTCTATTTATCTTTCCCTTGCCTCAGTTTTCTCATCTGTAAAATGAAGCATCTGGAACAAATTTAAGATAAGTACTTCACCCAAAGTGAAATAGCCATCTTTAGTAGCGTGGCTTTTACAACCAATTTTCATAGCTCCTTCATAAGTCCAACAGGTGTGTCTTGAACTAGGAACCAGTAACCGTGCCAGGAACTCTGGGTGCAATAAAAAGGCACAACTCCTTTTCTGGCACAGTATTATGTTTCACAGAATGTGCTGGTAGAAATGTTTGTGTGCAACTGCCTTTTGAAAAATTGCTTCTCAGACCAGAGTAGCCTGTCCTTTTGTACCCTGGCTCTGGCCTTGTCTCCTGAAAAAAAAAAAAAAAAAAAAAAGGAACTAGATAACACAGCACTGCCTTGAAATATCACCAGTGTCCTTGTGGTCAGTGCCACATGGCCCTGTGTGAAAGTCTTAAATCTACTGTTACTCAATAGCAGGGCTGGAAGTCAGCTTCCCTTTGATAATAAAAGCTATTACCTGACTCTTTAAACATTTCAACTTTCCTTCCCATTTCACAGTTCATAAAGCACCTCTCTGATGTGGAGGGATTTTTTTTTTTTTTTTTTTAAGAGGAGACATAAGACAGCATGTTTTTTCCACCTCCTGATTGCTTATCACTTCCCATAAGCTACAAATGGTGACTCTACAACACAGCTTTTCTCATTGCTCACATCTGGTAAGACGCCAGGGCACTGGGCGTCTTGCTGCCCTCCTCCCAACTTCATCTCATTGTGTGTCTGGCGTTAGCATTGCCAGAGCCCGGCCTAATATGTACACCACGCAACTCATTAGCTGGATGTTAGTACCAGAGCCAAGAATCAACATGATGGATCCAACAATATGTTGGAGCTTGGGTCGGAGTCTCAGCTGAGGCTTCATCAAATGCAGAGGTCAGCAGCTTGGCATCAGCTCTAGAGCACGTACTGAGCGCAATGTGCTCCAAGTAGCCATTGGGGAAAGCGACAAATATGGAGCCTCATTAAAAACTGAGGGGAGGAAAAATCCTGTTTGCAGGACCCACGGGCCTTCACGGTTACCGATGCGCCTTTCTGCTCACATGAGGAATGTATTGGGTTTATTGCCAAACATATGAAAACAAGTGGCATTATCATATTTCCAGGAATCAAACCTGGAAATATCAAATCAAGGTGACCATTCACCATTCATCAGGGATCCAAGCAAGCAGCCCCAAGGACAGGGTTAAAAGATTTAGAGCATGTCTCTAAATCCAACTGTTATTTCTTTTTTTTTTTTTAATTTTTATTTATTTATTTATGAGATAGAGAGAGAGAGAGGCAGAGACACAGGCAGAGGGAGAAGCAGGCTCCATGCACCGGGAGCCTGACATGGGATTCGATCCCGAGTCTCCAGGATCGCGCCCTGGGCCAAAGGCAGGAGCCAAACCGCTGCGCCACCCAGGGATCCCCCAACTGTTATTTCTATCCTTTGAATGACAACCTGGTTTAAATCTAATGGAGGTAAAATGATTATAGCATGTGTTTGTTTCTGTTTATTTCCTCCCTCTCTTCCTTCCTTTTCTTCCTCTGTTCTTCTTTCTTTCCTACCAATTGCTTCCTTTAGCTCTTACTAAAGAGCTAGTAATAAAAAGCTCTTTAAAAACTAACTGTTCTGGGGCACTTGAGTGGTTCAGTCAGTTAAGCAGCCAACACTTGGTTTTGGTTCAGGTCATGACCCCAGGGTCCTGGGATAGAGCCCCACATCCGGCTCCCCAATCCGTGCTCAGTGGGAAGTCTGCTTCAGGATTCTCTCTCTCTCTCTCCCTATGCCCCTCCCCCTGCTCACTCATGCACTTGCTCTCTCTCTCTCTTTCTCCCCCTCTCTCAAATAAACAAACAAATAAATATATATATATTTTTTCTTAACAACAGGCATTTATTTTCTCGTAGTTCTGGAAAGGCTGGACGTCTGAGATCAAGGCACCAGCGTGGTTTCTGATGAGACCCTTTCTTCTTGGCATGCAGATGGCTGCCTTCTTGCCATGTCCTTGCAGAAACTGGTCATTTTTCTATTTGTAGAGTTCCAGCCATTCTTTCTTTACATCTCAGGCTCAACTCATAGGTGTTCAGGATGGTTTGATAGTTATCTAGCTAAATTTAGGGGACCAATGAAACGAGGACCCCTACTCTTCCGCCATCTTGTCTCTTTCCTCCCAAATAAATAAATCTTAAAAAAAAAAAACCCTAACTGTCCTTTCCAGAGTGGGGCCTCTAATAGCACCCCCTAGCATGTGTCATAAATACTGCTCATGCACTTCCTATCAACCCTCCTGGAGGACAACAAACTTTAGTAGGAGCAGGAAAATTACATTCAGAAAGAAAGGCTTCCTCAGATCTCTCTACCTGTCATGTTTCTAAGTAATGATCTAATAGGACATTTTGGTAGGACTGTCATGCTTTTAGTAACAGGTTCCCTTTTCGTTAAGGGTGAACAATGAGTACACACCACCAGCAGCTGGTGATTTGGGAGATGATTACCTGACCCAACATGGGTGTTTAAGATTGGCTTGAGTTTTGTAGGCCTGGTTTGAACAAGAAGAAACAAAACAAAACAAAATCTCCATTTTAAAATTGTAGAGCATGCAAGGCTCACATTTTCATAAAACCACTTAAAAATGAAAGGTCAAACTAATCACTCTGACACTGAGAATCAGCTTTCTTGTCAGCATGATTCAAAGAGGAGCTTTTATTCTCAATGATCACACCTTTCTTGGCAGAACCCCAATAAGCACTTTGCACCATGACAACCACGAGGCACGTACAACATCTCGGATGGTGTGTGTCCTTCCTGAAAGGGAATGTGGCTCATGCGGGGCCAGGTGGTCCACACCTCTGAACCAGGCACACCTGCACACAGGCATGTGTTCACTCATCAAGAGAACAGAACTCACTTGTGCCCTGATAGTCTAGAATCAGTGCGCTCCCAGGAGCGCTAAGGGAAACAAACATGAAATTGCTTCATAAAGCCCAAATGCAAATATTTCATTGTTGCCACGGTGTGAATTTTTGTGTCTCCCTCAAATTCATATGCTGAAAACCTAATCCCAAGGTGACAGTATTAGCAGGTGGGGCCAATAGGAGGTGATGAGGTCGTGAAGGTGGAACCCACATGAATAGAATTCGTGCCCTTATAAAAGAGATGCCACAGAGCTCCCTCACCCCTTCCTCCTGTGAAGACATAACGCTGAGTCTGCAGTCTGCAAGACAGCCCTTGCCTGACTATGCTGGCACCCTGATTTTGGACTTCCAGCCTTCGGAACTATGAGAAATACGTTTCTGTTATTTATAAGCTACCCAGGCTACAGTATGGTATTTTATTATAGCAGCCCAAACAGATCAAGACAATTGTTTATTATAACTTCGGTAGTTCATAAGATATCAAGGAAGAACATTTTTGTCGAGAGACACTGAAGTGTTCACTTCTAAATCTATTTGGCTCTAATATGTAAGGCCCTAGGCTATATTTCATAAGAAACAATATGCTACAGTTCTCCTGCTTTGTAAAAGAAAGTCATAAATGTGCAGATTTACATTACTGGGTGAAGATGGAATTAATTAGTGAGACTCAGTAGAACTAATAGCAGAGTAGAACCTGGCCCAGTGGTAGGCACTCACAAATGTTGTTGAATGATTTTCTTTTAAAAAAGATTTTATTTATTTGTTCATGAGAAACAGAGAGAAAAGGAGAGAGGCAGAGACACAAGCAGAGGGAGAAGCAGGTTCCATGCAGGAAGCCCGATGTGGGACTTGATCCCAGGACTCCAGGATCAGGCCCTGGGCCAAAGGCAGGCGCTAAACCGCTGAGCCAACCAGAGATCCCTTGAGTGATTTTCCTTAAGAATTTATGCCATTCGACTTCCTTATGCATTTTGGGTATGATGTCCCTGGATCAGCCTCCATTGGCACAACGCCATGCCCAGCTATATTCCATGGCTCGACACTCACCTTCAGGTATCTAGCTCTGAGGCGCAGGAACCATTGTCTAAAGGGATGGAGGGTGTGGAGCTGGGCCAAACCGGGTGAAAGGGAAAAACCAAGAGAGCTGAGAATACATTCAGACCAAGAGGGATGCCCATGTGACTCTAACGCAGATTTTCATACTAAGAAATATTGTCTTTGAAGGCAATTCCAAAGAAGAATTCTAAAAATACAATACGGCAGCATACAAGTGAAGGTACAACCGCCTAAGGGTGTTGCTAAGAAAGACAGCATCACCTGAATATATATATTCAGTGCTCCAGCCACCCAAGATTAATAGCTGTTCTTAAATGAGGCCATGCATTATGTGCCTTGAAGCTTTTGCACATGCAATTTCTGCTACCAAGAAAGTCGTCCTTTTCCTGATCTCTAAGATTCCACTTAATTCCTTTCTTAATCCTCCTAGGCCCAATTAGCAGATTTCTTCCTATGAGCCCTCGCAGGTTCAACTTAGAAATTTAGAATATGTATGTCTGAAATTCTTAGTTTCCACGTCTATATTTCTCATTTGTCTGTGAGTTCCTTGAGAACATCTTGGGATTTCCAATCTACTGCCTTGTCCATTATAGACAATCATCTAGAAGAACTCCCCTAGCTCCTTACATTCACAGTCCTCATTCCCTTTATAGCACTTGTATCTGGATTGTTTGTTTTCTTGCGTATCTTCCATCTCATCTGCCAAAATGTAGGCTCTACTGCAGTAAGGAACTTGTCTGATTAGCTCACTGCTTTATTCCCAGTACTTAAATCTGCTCACATATTATATGTACTCAAAGGTTATTTACTGAATAAATGAAGTGTAAGTACTAAGTAATGTTTATCAAGTGAATGAGCAAATAACCAATCACACATTTGTTTTTAAGAATCACTAAATTCCTTAAAAAGATACCCAACCCCTAAAAGATGAAGTAAAAACAGATTCCTGTGACAGTTCCATTCTGGATTTATAGCTGTTAGATTCTAGATAAAATTACCTTTTTTAAAAAAAGATTTTATTTAGTCATGAGAGACACACAGAGAGAGATATGCAGAGACACAGGCAAAGGGAGAAGCAGGCTCCACGCAGGGAGCCCGATGCGGGACTTCATCCGAGGACTCCAGGCTCACGCCCTGAGCCGAAGGCAGACGCTTAACCACTGAGCCACCCAGGCATCCCGAGATAAAATTATCTTTCAATCCAGTTATTCAAGGTAGCCATTAAGCTTGAAATGGAGTAAAAACAACATAGAAAAGTGTCCAATGGTGGAAAGCCAAGTGCCAGAAGAAGGCGACTTCTAAAATTCTCAGATCTGCTTTCCCAGAATAATATTAAGGGTGCAGGGTGATGTTTCCAGAAATCTGAATGACTAGCAATTATTTTTAAGGTCCTGTTTATTACAAGAAAAATTTAAACATGGGGTGCCTGAGTGGTTCAGTCAGTTAAGTGTCTGATTTTGATTTTGGTTCAGGCCATGATCTTATGGTCCTGAGAATGAGCCCCATGCCAGGCTCTGAGCTGGGCATGGAGTCTGCCTAAGATTCTCTCTCTCTGCCCTTCCCCTGCCCCCCTGGTTCATGGTGCGTGCATCCATGTGTGCATTCTCTCTCCCTCTCTCTCAAAGAAAAAAAAATTTCGATATAAAATGGAGAAAACAACAAAATACAAATGAATATATTCTTTTTTTTTTCAAATTTATGTATTCAACCTAACTTTGAATAAACACTTGTTCCTTCAACTTCTGATCTCTTCTGGGGAAAGGAAAAAACAGGAATTATGAATACATTATTCCATGTATTTGCTTGAAATTCATTTTTAGACCTTTAGTTATTTAAACTTCATAATTATTTATTGCTTTAATCGTTTATATAAACTTTAGAAAGGTGTTTTTATAATTTATACTTGGTGAAATACGACATTACTCTACAAGGTTGATAATAGAGTCTTAGTTAAAATTATACATATATATGAACTGTATATTTTGCTTACAGAGAAATTGAGATCGATTTACAGTTCAGTGTACTTACGACTTATGACCTCTTTCCCAAGCATCATGTAATAAGCTCCTTTATTTAAGGACATTCTTTGTGAAATTAATGGTTAAATACAAATCTTTTCACTTTTTTGAGGACCAACACAAGTCTGATGATTTTTTTTCCCCCACCAAGCTTTCCCTAGAAACCACAATTTATACTGTTTTTTCCTCCCTTCCTCATTTTGGCAGCACTATTGTTAGGTATATATTTTTACCAGTTTTCAATCTACCACATGCAGTAGATCTTTGGCCTTCATGGATTTAATACAGTTGTTACTGTGCGTGATCCTGAATGCTGATGACTTGCAGTCATTTGTAATTTTGCTGTGGGACAGTTCTGAACACGCAGGCTGACTGCCCTCCACAGACCTGTCACTGGGGGCTCTTCTTTCGGTTGACATCATTAAAGACACGCACACCATATGTGTACACTCTACTCTGTTTCTTTTTGGAAAATGGCCTAAGAACGCAAATGATAGTACTGATAACGAAAGTCATGGTTTTCTGCTGGAAAACAGAAGTTAAAGCTAAATTAAACAACAAAATACTGATTTGGTAGCTCTGTGCCAATTAGGTAAGTAAGTCTGTAACTTGGTGAAAGGACCAGTGCAAATCCTTTTTACATTTAATAAAAGACAATAAATACATATGTTTTAGTAGAATTCACAGATTTGTGGATTTCTAAAGGCTTCAATATAAATCCCACTTCAAAACTATTGCTTAGAAAAGAGAGCTACCTTTCCAACTAAATGTGCAAGCTCAAGAGCTGACTGCTGCCTTCTACTGCTTTCAATTTACTGCCTGCTATGTACCAGGCCCTGTGCCAGACATCAACATGAAATATTTCATTTAAAGCATAGAAATTCTCTTTTGAGGTATTAATGTCTTTTTTTATAGACACAAAGGCTCAAAGGCTTAAAAAAAAAAAAAGAACTTGCATATCATCACTTAACCAGTAAGCAACAGAGCAGGGATTAAAATCCAGGTAGGTCCCCATCCAAAGCCCTGCTCTCCCTTCTATATCCTGCTTCATCACAACCCTCACCCTGCCTCCTACACATTCATTCAGTTAGTTCTTATTGGATTTATTTGACTCCAACCTTATTCCCAGGTTCCCCACATTTACCTTAGCCAAAATACTTGGTTCCTGAATTCAACAGCTAAGATATAGACAATGACAGTGCCCACTGTGTTCACACACACACACACACACACACACACACACACAGACTAAGGGTGTTTTGTTCTGAGCACTGACACTATTGACTTCGGGTTGTCTTTGTGTTGTGTGTCTGTGTTGGGATATCTGGGTACACAAAACAAAATGTTCATCTGAAGTTTTTGTGAAACACAGACATGCCTACATGCTCCACCTTCACTGATGGAGTCTCCGGACACATTTTTTTTCCAATGCCTCTGATAAAGATTGAGTTGATTTGCATTTCTCCCTTTCAAACCCATTACTGCTAATGAGCAGAAGGCAGCCCTAAAGTAGATGGCTAACTAGGGAAAAGGAGATATAGTAAGGAGTCTAGCGAGCCTGTAATTGAGAAGAACCAGAGTATGGTTCACACAAGATTTTGTTTGTACGAAGAACCAGAGTATGGTTCACATAAGATTTTGTCTGTACGTGGAGCAAAGAAGAAATGCGGGATGGGGCAGTGTGGGGTAGGAGAGGGAGGATGGAGAGGTAGATGAACCCCACAGCCACATGTATTGTGAGCCAAAATAAAGTCTCTTGACTGACAAGGGTAATAAAAGTATTGCTCCTGCTATTCTAGAAGTCTCTCAGGACAAGTGTCCCTTCTAATTAGGGCAAGAGAGGCCTTGGTCAGTGGGTCATCATGACCAGAAACCAACTCTCCTCTGGCCTTCTCCTGATGCTCCCCAAGGTGTCACTCTTTCATTCTCTTATTTTCTCAGAAATCCCTTTGATCCTTTGATCTTCTCTAGAAGGTAGTCTTAATCTCTATCCCAACTCCCATCTCACCAAAGTTCCAGACCAGCAGGCTACCACAACCCCCAGTGGCAGAACAGCAATGAAAGGACTGTATATTCTCAGTTGTCCTTAGGACACTTTACATGGATGGAGAGGTGCACTGGGTAGAGCAAATTATGCCCTAGGCCAGAAATCAGAGACATGTGAATTTTAGTCTCACATTTCATGCAAACTAGCTACATGATTCTAGCTACATATCAAGTAACATAAAATGGCCAATTCATATTCTGTTATTTTTTTTGGACCCTCCTAGCTCTAGAACTCTGTAAGAATCTGATTTTCAGAACCCATGGAATGAGTAAGGCATGCATCTGAATTCTGTTATTTACTGGGGGCAACAGCAACTAGCCACCTGAGTCTGAGCTTTAATTTTCTGACTTCTAATCAAGTGTTCTTCTCATTAGGAAGGATGATAAATTCATAAAACATAATAGCCAATCAGAGACCTCATAGAAAAAGCAGAAAGTTGACACTTTCAAATAAGGAAATCCCTAAGTTTTTAAAAAAAAAAAAAAAAAAAAGGAAATCCCTAAGTTATACTGAGTTCATGGTCCGAGAATGCTCATGTGGAAAGATGTTTTTTTAGAACCGAAAAATGAGGGCCAGGTGCCTGGGGCTGCTCCTTCCCTCTTCCAACAAAGCCATGTTGAACATTCAAAGTGAGATTGTACTTTATTCTCAGAGAATTCTATCACAGTGTCTACTGGTAACACGGAATATGTTTCTGGCAACTACCACTAGTCCACTGACTCACTCATTTGACAACATAAGACACTGTCTAGACACTGGAGGAACAGGCTTAAATAAGAAATGGCCACCTTTATCTGCAAGGTTGTATACCTGAATCATTATGAAAGGCAAATGAGTAAGTGTAATTCTGAAAATCCTGCTTGACCTCTGACGTTCCATAAAGACCCTCATCTTCATCTTGACTCAGGCCTTATGTCAATATAGATGTTCCTAAATCAGATTCTAGAACACTGAATGCATCTGTATTTCTATTCCTCTAGTTCTATATAAAATCAATAAAGGACTTCAAACTTAATCACTTTGATTCAGCTTCCAAAACCTGAAAATACAAACTTGAAAGAGTTTCACGATGAAAAATGAAACATGTTAATTTGCATTCCATTTGCAATATTACAGCCTAGTCCTATTAGAAGTCATAAAAAACCCAAGCCAAAAATGTAAGGCTGCAAAGGGACTCTGCAAATGACAATGGGAATTTCAAAGCATTAAAAAATAATTCTTCTGTGGTGTAAGGGACGAAAGTTATGAGTAAATGCCAAGGTGAATTACCAGAATTTGAATATAGTTGTAAATAAAAGGAAACTTCTAGGTGGTGGCTATAGGCATCTGCATGTCACAGAACTGGCTACTGTCTGTATCTCTTTGCCATTTGAAGATCCTATGTACATGGGATGGAATGTTTTTTTCCCACATGAACACACCAGTGATTACAGTAGATATTATTGGTCTTCTGCCAAAATTCCCTCTTCTAGGGCTGGAGCATTCAAACTTGACCTGATGTGAATAATGACTGCCCACAGTATAAGCCGCCTCTTCCTCTAGAGAACTGGCCCTGGCAGACAGAAGTGGCCTCTCTTTACCTGCAAAGTAGTCCATAGCCAGGGGCTGAGCCCTACAGGGATATAAAATCCCAACTCTACAGCGTAAGGTGGAGGGCTCTGTGCTGCCTTTCATGCTCCAGATCCCCCTGTGGGGTTGGGATGAGGCTAGACTCTAGCTGATACCACATCTTTGTTTAGCTTCTTTCCCCTACTTCTCTTGCTTTACCCATTGCCTTTCAGATTTCTCCCGAGTGTCCTCCTTCATTGAATCCCTCCCCAAGAATCTCCATCTCCAACTAGTCTTCTAACGAATCCCAAGACACTGATCAATGTAGTATAAGGCCTAAAACTTCATGTGCTACTTTGACATCTTTGAGCCTCCCAGGGCTCCTACTATCATCCAAAATGCCCACCACCCTAGATCCCTGTACTCTCTGTAGGCCTTAATCTAATGGGTTTTACTTCTCTGACAGCCTGTTAAATGATTCACACAAGCCAATCCCATACTTCCATGGGAACCAGACAGCATCTCATCCACTTGTTACTACAAGGCCTGTCCCATAGTCCCGGCTGTTTCCCTCTGCCCGCTAGTAAACCCTACATGGTCCTGCAAGGCTTGTAGCATCCTCCCTAGGCTCTGAGTTAATAGGGCTAATGAGCTACAGCCAGGCTCCTCTGTCCAGGGTTTGGTGTCATGGGCTCTGCTGTCTCCTGTTCCTTGTGGTAAGGATCTGTCCCTCACCAACGGGGTGAATAGGAGGCGATCAGAATAATCAAATAATGGAAATCAACAGGAAAATCTTTTTTTCTTTACTAAAGGGGGGGGGGGTTCTGGAAAGATCTATCTCATAAAAGTAAGGTGATCTGCAATGATCAAGAAGATGAAGTTTGGCAGAGTGTGCTGGCCATGCAACCAGGCACAGGGAGCTATTTCAATCTTGAGTTCTACACACCTCTCCAAAGAGATCAAGCAGGGCTCAAATGAATTTGTGGGAATCAGCCTATGAGAACAAAATGTACATGCCCTGCTTCTCTTATATGGGCAGTGCTGATGTGTCCACCTTAGGCGGTGGCTAACTTGCACTGTGAAGCCACGCAGAAAAGTGGGCATATTTCCCTGCTTCCCTTATAGCTGCCTCTCTAACACCCACCTAACCCAATTTTAGATCCCTGATATTTCAGAGAATGCAAGATGGGGACAATGTGAATTACATTTACACTGGCACATTTACTTTGAACACTTGTAGTGAAAGACTAACAGGATGATAACCAAGCTGTTGCCGGGTTTTCCTCCGTCTTGCTCCATCTCAGAGGTGATTCACTGAGGAACTTGATGACTGCCTTTTAAAGCAGCACAACAGGCCCATTAGCACTTAATTGCATTAACAGTCTGTGTTTCCTAGCCTAACAAACAGTCTTGATTTAGGGATGATGCAAGTCAGGGATAGCCTGGACAGTAGTTCTATTTCTATTTATCAAATGGGAGTTCCCTCAGGTCAGAGACTATTTTCTCCCTGGAAGAAGTGGTGGGAAATTCCTACGTAGGTGATTTTTAGGCAGATGGTGGAGCTGATATATTTAGAGGCTCCAGAAATATCATTCCCTTAATTACACTGTCAAGATCTTGATTACCGGCAGCCCGTTTTACTCAGGCCAGGCCTATTTTACATTTGCATTTGAGATTCCTCTAAGATAGCTGGGCAATGCAGCTACAGAATGAAATTACTTGGTTGGTTATATTTACATGGAATTTGGAGGAATGAATAAATTGCTATTGTTGGAACTGAAAGTTAATGATGGTCTAGTGAATTACGTGAGGATACAGGGAAAATATTGTGATAGATGCGAGATGGATAGAGGTGGATGGATGGAGAGAGGGATGAGATAGAGATGGATAGGACAGATAAACAGATATGAGGTGAGATGGACAGATGGAGAGAAATAGTTCTGCCTTTGCACAGGAGTGCTGGACAATACAGACAATACAAAATGACTGTGCAAGCTGAAACCATGGTAAGTGATCTCAACCACTTGGAAAAATTAGTATTGTTCTCTGGATGTTCACATTTTTTTAATTAAAAACTGCCTGTCAGTTGTAAATATATGGGGAAATGAAAAAAATAGTAAAACCTATTTACTTAGTAATTTAGCCCTTAAAATATTAGAAAGATGGATAATTAATGTGTTTTACTTGTCAAAAATTCGAGAGTAGTGTGAACAGTGCTTGTTGCCTTCTCTTCATCATAGAACTTAGGATTCTGAGTAAGCGTCTTTTTCATGTCTTGACAAGCCAGCCCACTCCTTTCTAAGTCTAGATCAGCCAGCAACATTTTATCCTTTCTACTTTCAGTATTGTGAAACGTATCTGAGAATTCCCAAGCTATGAAGCTTCTCACTTCTTCTGGGGCATCTTCATCCTTTCTTCACTGATTTCTGGCTGCTTATCAAGAGTCTCTTGAATAGCACCAGCACTTATGCTCCCATGGTCACCTAGTTCTTCTATAATTTCATTTATGTTTGATCTGAAGCTCACTTCCATAATTATTATTTTATCATACTTCCATTTTACCATACTTCCATCTTTTTTGTACAACACCCCCTTTCTATTATCCATTCTTGTAAAATGTCACAGATTTATCACCAGGAAACAAGGAGGAAACACCACTACCCACTTTGCAGTCTGTGTGTGAATGAACAGACATGTGGTGACCGATCACTGACGGATTGGGAGAAAAGTCATGTGCTTGGTCACAGTATGATGCACATCGGCTATTTGCACAGTGACTTTCTGAATGAAAAGCTGACAGCAAAGTTTGTATTTTATAAAATTACTTGCAGTTAATATACCCTAGTAACTGAAATTTGAACTGCGTTATTGAGAAATTGGGGATATATACTTAAACCATGATAACTGAATTCATAGATATTGGAAACACTCAAAGCAAGGCCAACTGTGTGTGTGTGTGTGTGTGTGTGTGTGTGTGTGTGTGTGTGTATTTTAGTCTTTTCCTAACCTGTCCTATCAAACACATTTCGGTCTTTGTTGCACCTGTTCTTTGGGCTTCTGTAGTACGAAACAGGAAGAAAGAGGAGAAAGGCAGAGGATTATTGTGTGGACTATAAGGCCGGGACCAGCCAAAGAGGTGTAGTTGAATGACATAGTCAAGAATGGATACCAGAACAGAGAAGAGAGAATCTCTTCTTGAATCTCCTCTTCTTGAATCTTTTCTTCTTGGATCTCTTCTTTTAAAGGGTCATGGAAGAAATGAAAGTTCAAGATTCAGAGGGAAGCGGGTAAGAGAGAAAAGATTTTAGTAAGGGTTGTGCTAATAGGGGGTGCTCCTGGTATGTGAGCCCCCCCCCTCCCCCCCGCTATCGGCTGAATACCTTCCCTTCCAAATTCATATGCTGAAGCCCTAATGTGATGATATTTTCAGTGGGCCTTTGGGAGGTAATTAGGTCATGAGGGTGGAGACCCCAGGATAAGGTTAGAGTCCTTATAAGAAGAGAGAGAGAGAAAAAAAGAAAGAAACGAGCTACCATTGCTCTATTTCTGCCTTGTGAGGAAACGACAAGAAGACTGCCTATAAATCAGAAGAGCTTCACCAGTACTCAATTCTGATGGCACCCTGATCTCAGACTTCCAGCCTCCAGAACTGTGAGAAACAAAGTTCTGTTTATGAGCCACCCTGTCTATCATTCTGTTTAATCAGCCTGAGCTGATCAAGACACCCTTTATCTTCATAAAGACAAATAAGATTTGTCTCTTAGTTCTAAAACCATGCTTTTGGTATGTGATACCATTTTGACTCTGGATTCTGGTGGTCTCATGCATATAGACACATGTTCCCTGGGTCCCTTTCTTTAGCTCAGCTTGGTGGAAAATTCTGGACTTAAGAATTAGAAAGAAGGGCTCACACTCTCTCTGCCACCCACTGGAGGAGTGAAGTTACTCAACTTCTGCAAGTTTGCCTTATAGGATAGGAATTATTTAAAGAACAGTGCCTGAGACAGACGAGGAGGCACACAATAAATACTAATTACCAACTTCCCTTCCTCCAATAAACACCCCGGGAGGCACAGCCTATATAAATGTTCCCATTTTTAAAAATCTGAAGTGGAAATGAGGAAAGCTGAGAATTGAATTTGCAGCTCAGGGTTCACAACTGGGTTTTTGTTGTTGTTGTTGTTTCCTTGTGTTGTGTTGTGTTTTTAATCCGACAAGAAATAGTTTGCGAACTAAGATAACGAGGTAAAGCAAAGGCAACATCTGGTGAACAGCAAAAAACAGAATCCAACAATTCCGTCATCCCCTGTTTATTACTGTTTCTCTAAGTAGCAAGAGAGTCAGAACTTAGCTTATTTTTCTTTTGTCTGAAAGTGGACCATTGAAAACATCTCAGTAATAACAAATGTAAAAAGATGAAAGAACAAGGACTTAAAAGCCATGTTTGGGGCTGTGGGATAGATTGGGGCTTGTAAGGAGGTAAAAGGTTTAAGGCCTCCTTTTACCTGTAAGGAGGTAAAAGGTTTAAAGCCAATAAGAACAAGGGAAAGATCACATCGGTACATCTGACCGATCTACAGGTGAGGGTGCTCACAGGAAAGCAGCACAGGGCCTGTGACTCTTACTGTCATGGTTCAGAGGTCTGGGAAGTGAAGGAGACAAAAAAAAAAAAAAGGCCCCAGCTCAAAGGCTGTTGGCCCAGTGTTGACCTTGATACGGTAGGGAGTCCACAGAATGGCTATGAGAGTAGAAGGAAAGATTAAAATCAATTGCAATGGATAAACTGCAGTAGATTCTTTTAAAAATTAAAGAAACAATGATATCACCACATTGTTCCACTGTCTAATTATTCCTATATCTTGATTTAGATAGAGTACAACTCAAGATAAAATACTTTCCATTCTCTGGGTCCCAGATTCTTCATCTGTACAAAGAGGTCAGTTTAGATCACTGACGTATTTCAGGCTGCTGTAACAGAATGCCATACACTGGGTGGCTTAAACAATAAATATTTATTTCTCACAGTTCCAGAGGCTGGAAGTGTAAGATCAGGGTGTCAACATGGGGTTCTGGTGAGGGCCCTCTTCCTGGCCTGTGGAAAGCTGCCTTCTTGCTATATCCTCACATGGTGGGGAGAGGATGCTCTGGTATCTTCTTCCCCAATAAAGGCACCAATCCTAACACAGGCACTCTATGCTTATGACCTCATCCAATCCTAATTACCTCCCAAAGGCCCAACCTCCAAACACCATCAAGTTGAGGATGAGGGCTTCAACATATGGATCTAGGGGGACAGAACATTTAGTCCCTAGCAATGACCTCTGAGTCCCTTCTCTCTGATACTGTACAAAGGTTCCCCATTGCCCACCAAATCAAATTCAAGTCATCTGTCCAGCTTTCAAGATCTTCCACAATTGGATGCCCATCCAAGGCACCAGGTATGCTTGATGAACCTTCACCTCCCTTTAGACCAACCTCTAGTGTGCCTTCACCACAAGCTGTATTAATCCATTATCTCCAATTTTTCCCATGTTCATTCTCCTCTCTTGGAGCACACTGAACTCTCTCCATTGCCTCAAGGACTAGCCATTTTGTGGGAGCCATTCTTCCAGTCCTCAGATCACCTCATGGGAAAGGATAGAATTAATATAAAGTTTTCCTCCTGTGTAGTATAGAGGAGGTATTAGGATTAGCACAGAAAGGATTTTAAACGGGAAGTTGTTGTTGTTGTTTCATATTGTTTTAGATCATGTAAAGACCAGTTCTAAAAATTTGAAATTAAATTTAATATGTACAAATCACATCTCAGAGCTGCTGTTATTAATCACAAGATCAAAGATTAACAGAATAGGAAAAGACGAAGGACATCAATTTAAGGTAAATTACAGTTGAATATATATAGGATCACACTTTATATCTTTACAAATACCAAGCAAATTCTCTGATATTTGTGATATTATAAGAAGGCCACAGTATTAAGGATTTGCCATTCATTGTAACATTTTGCTGAAAACCATTTGTATGCCTCCACACTAGGATTCAGTATTAAATATTTAATCAAAAAAGATTCCAGCTTGGATTTTTTCCCTAGGACTTGATCTATGGTAATCTTCTGAGAAGTTCTGAAGCTGAAGGCAATAAAAGACATTCTTGCTTTTGATAACTGTCCATGGTAAGTCATTATTGCTATTAGGAATACAATGCATAATACAATTTGAAGAAACATCTGTAATGGTTACCTGAAATTATAAGAACAATACTATTCTAAACACAAAAAGAGTTTTTTATGAGCCTTTATTACTGCTCCACGGAAATGCCTAATAATGTGTCTACTGATAATTTGGGATAAGCAGACAACTTACAAGTGAGAAAATGGAACCTCTGGGAAAAATTTCAACATCATTAATAATGACACAATGGTATTTTCCAACTATCCAAATGGTAATGAAATTTGTGTTAAAAGAGATGAAAAAAAAAAAAAAAGAAAAGAAAAAAGAACTTCCAGTTGTTGAGAGCATCTCAGTTACTTGGAGGTGGAGAGATGTGTGTGCTGGACAGCTCCCTTTGCCCCTCCAGCTCCAGTGTCCACTCTTTTCCACCCTGCTTGTGCCTTTGGAGACAGAGCTTATCGAAATGCATCAATGGGGCTCCCTTGTCTCTGGCTTCCAATCAGCCTCACCTACTGGAGATACCAGCAGAAGATCAGTGGAAGAATGGGGGTCCCAGGGGTTGTGCTTCCTTCCCAAAGACCAAAGACCAAAGCTCTTAGTGGTGGTTCTTTTCTACAGCTACAAGTCTTCCCAGCTTCAGGTAACTGCTCCTTTTCCTCGTCATTTCAGATTAAGGGGTGGCAGTGGCCTCTTGCTGTTGTGAGATCTGGAGTGCTTCTCTATCTCTTCTTGATTTTCCTTACCTTGACCACACCTTACAAATTAACCCTTCATTAAATCCTTTCCAGTCATCACTTTTGAATTTGCCATCCACTTCCTCCAGCACCCTGAAATCTCCAGAATATTTGCCAGTCTACTCAGGCCGCTCTCCAAGCAAGGACATCTTTCATCCCAGTCTTCTCCTCCTCCTATAGCAGGTAATGTCTGTTGCTCTGCCCTCCCCAGAATCCATTCAGTCTGTTGCTTGCACAGCAGCCAAACTTTCCATTAGAGAACCACCTCTCTTTATCTCTCAGTGCACATGTCTTGGATGAGGTTGATTTCAGCAACAACACAGCTGAACATCTGATCTAAGTCAGTTTCACTGGGCTTAATCTCAGGACTTCTGTTGGAACTATGGCAGCAAAGAGGCCTTTATTCAGTGAGACAGGTGACCCTAATGGAAAACATAAGCCTGGAACTGTTGGACCAAGGACGAAGGCTTGCCTAAATGTAAACCAATGAAGTGGGCAGGGAGAAGCAGGCCTAACATCATTATTTGGATCCCTGGATCCCACCATGCCTGAAGCTGATATGTGGGCACTATTCTCAAAAGTAGTTCTTCCCTTTTCTTGCTCAAGCTGAGTTAAGCTCTCTGTCATTTTCTGTGGGAAAGATCCCTCTCACATCTGGCGGAAGTAAAAAGTAGAGTATTAGAACTGACTTCTAAAATGACATCATCCAGATTTGCAGTATTGTTTTCTTCAAGAACCCCAGAACGTAGGTCAAGAGAAGCTACCTGTGGTTTTTGTCTATTATGCACCTACTGCTACCATCACCTGCATTGTCTCTCAGATTTCACTGAAATCTGTGAGAGATGGGACAACACCAAATCAAACAGCGCACTCTGTGTTGACTTTTGTGACCTGAACTGGTGCAAACAAAGAACAATGATGGAAAACAGCCTAATGCTGTGCTCAAACATTATTTCCAAGGGCTGTTTGACTGGGCCGTCTCAGATGACATGGTTCACTGGCAGGAAAACTGTTTATTGCAACAATCATTATTCCCATTTACCCCCTATTACAATGTGAGTCACTGGGAGGTCAGACTGTTCCAAAAGCCCAGTGTTCCTGAGCACTCAGGTTCAAGTTCAAGGGACAGCAAACAGGTCCAGGGACAATGGCAAAGGCTCAAGTCTTTGAAATGAAGAGAAGGGTTAACTCCCAACAGATTGCTGCAAAGTGAGTTTTATTATCTTCAACATATCATGTAACTTGGGAAGAGAAATCAGAGTGACAGTGTTAACATGACCCCAGGTCCTTTCACAGTAGCTGTTTTCCCTGAGAACAAAGATTAAATCTTCATTCATCCTTATACACTTCACTCCTGCCTAGTACTGTGTGCCCTGCACAAAATAGGTACTCACGAATGATGACCTTTCCCTGACCCCAGGGCCTACTGGCTTAAAAATCCAGAAAAATAGAAGGTAATACATCAAAAGAGTCTACACCTGGTAGTTACTAAGGACTCCTTGCTGCTATTGCTCCTTTTTGTAAATGAACATAATTATGTTATTAATAAGCAGGTTCATGAAAACTCACAGAAACCCCCATTTTCAGCAACCTTTTCAACTTCCTTACCTCACAAGGCAAAAGCTCCAATGTGTGTTTAGGTTATTTTTCCTGATCTTCGTATGTGTGACAAACTACCCAACCTCTCACTCGTTCATCTGTTCAACAAACAATCTGTGACCACCTACGGTTTACAATGTACTGGACTATAGGTGGGGGAATCAAAGCTGATTAGGATGCAGCCCCCATGTATAACATAAATCTGTTGAAGATGGACAGGAAGTCCCAATAGCTGGTGAATGAGAGATCCAGCCTATGGAACGAGGTCACTGACTTCATGGTTGCAACACGTGCTGGGGGAACCTGGGTAAAAATATCTCCTCCTGGGGGAGCATTTTCCTTACCTTATCTGCAAGCCAGCCAAGATGCCTGATCTCTCGGCTCCCAGCAATGCCTGTTTTCCCCAACTGCTCTCTGACCTCAGCAATCACTTGGGTCAGCAGGTCACTCACATTGGAATGGATGGCACTGAACCAGGCCTGGGCAGTGGCTGAGTCCTTGCTCCTCAGGATCACTGTGTGCTTAGCATCCGGAGAGTGGATTTCAAGCTGCCTGGAGAAGCAGAGAGAGAAGGGTTAGAACGTGTCCTGGTAGGTCGTGCTTTGGCAAGTCCTGGGCCACAGAGGTGAATTAACTCTTTATTCTTACTTTTGGACTTTGTCAGCTTTGCATGGTTTATCTTAATGCTTCCTTCCTTCCTTCCTTCCTTCCTTCCTTCCTTCCTTCCTTCACTCATCCACAAACATCCACCAAATGCCTAGGCATTGGTCTAGATACTGGAGACATAGCTATTCAACTATCAAATCATCTAAGTTAAGGATGTCTGGCTAACCTATTAGTCAGCTGACTGGCTTATCAATAGTATCATATCAAGACTTCCAAACTGTGAGCTGATACTAATTTGCTTTACCTCTCAGTCTACAGAGGATTTTAATAATATACTCACATGCTTGCTGCTACTGCAGGAAGTAGACTGAAATATATAGCCCCATGCTTCATCCTACTGCTCAGTGTTAATTGTGAATATTTACAAATCAAAGATGACCAAACTTTGCATTCCTTAGGAATCCTGTCTGTGGCACATTTACCTACCATTTAATCCTTGGGCATATTTAAGAAGTGAATTGGCCTAGGAAGGGGCAACTGGGGAGAGAGGCACACAAAGAGCTCTCTTTAAAGTCAAATAAGAAAGAAAAGAAAGAAAAAGCAAATGTCAACCACCAAAGCTTACCCCAGACCTTCACATGGACCACCCAAGATACAAAGTGAGATCTGCATACTGTAATTATGGTAAAAGAAGGAAATTCTAAATAGATTTTTTGAAGTACTCCTAGATTAATATGACATTAATATGGCATTGCAAAAATGGTATATATGGACAGCATAAAGGCCAGAGAAGTCCATTATATCCTTCACCCAGTTTTCCCTATGGTTATGGAATATAACATCAAAGCCAGGAAACCAACATTGGGACAATGTAGGTGAATGGCTCTATGCCATTTTATCTCCTGTAAGTCACAGCAAGCAGAATACAGGACTATTCCATCACCACAAAGCTCTCCTTCCAGCTACCCCTCATAGTTACAATGCTCCTCTCGCCATGGCCATCTCAAATCTCTGGCAACCATTACTAACCTGTCCTTCACATCTATAATTTTTAGACTACTAATTTTTATTGCCAGGAGGAAAAAAACCACATTTATTCATTGATGTATACATGCAAAGAAATATTTTTACATTCGTGTTTGCACCAGAAAAATGTAGGGATTGGGAACATTCAAAACTGAATAAAAATGATACATTTGTTATTTCATCCTTTAATTATTTTTTTAAAGATTTTATTTATTTATTCATGAGAGACACAGAGAGAGGCAGAGACACAGACAGAGGGAGAAGCAGGCTCCAAGCAGGGAGCCCGACGTGGGACTTGATCCCAGGACTCCAGGATCACGCCCTGGGCCAAAAGCAGGCGCTAGACTGATGAGCCACCCAGGGATCCCCTCATCCTTTAATTATTATGCTACCATTCACTGAATAATTTTTATCTATATATGTATTCCTCCTAATATCCCTAGGACTGATGTTTATTAATTCTATTTAACATAAGAAATAACTAAAGTTTGGAGGGAGAGAGAATTTACCCAAGGCCACACAGTGATGCTAGGATTCAAACGTATGTTGGTTAGACTCAAAAACCCATGAACTTAGATACTATATTACAGTGTCTCTCCTTTAGACTGGACAACATCTAGAAGTGGGGCACCATTTTCTTCCATATCTGTCTTAATTCTCATTCTCATTCTAAGTAGAGTCCTTAGCTCCTGAGTTACAAAGTAATTTTGCAGATCACCTGAAAATCACAAGTCCCATTGCAACCTGGCCTCATTAACATTCGATATCAAACTTTTAGAGTGAGTAAACCTTTTTACTCATAAACTTAAATTGTAGAAAAGGAATGATTTAGAAAGTGAAATGTCTCTGGAGGAGTTTTAACAAAAATTAGCAATTTTTTTGGTCAGAAATTTGCAAAACAAGACTCCTCACTAAGACTCCAAAGGTTTTTTTGTGATAAAACAGGGAATTCTTTAGCTGACGTCTGTCCTTGCTCAGAAGAAAAAAGTCTCATGCCTCTTGGGCACTTTTCAAAGAAATGGGGGATAATTCTTGCCCATGGCTTACTCTTCAGTAAAGTTACATAGCCAATTACCAACCAGGGCTCTCAAAAAGCATTAATGAGAGTTCAACATGCTTTTATTTTTCTTATTTTAAAGATTTTATTTTATTTTATTTATTTTTTAGGTAGGTCCCATGCCCAGTGTGGAGCCCAATATGGGACTCAAACTCACGACACTGAGATCAAGACCCGAGCTGAGATCAAGAGTTGGATGCTTAACCAACTGAGCCACCCAGGTGCCCCTAAGATTTTATTTTTTAAGTAATCTCTACACCCACATGGAACTCAAATCTACAACCCCCGAGATCAAGAGTTGGATGCTTAACCAACTGAGCCACCCAGGTGCCCCTAAGATTTTATTTTTTAAGTAATCTCTACACCCACATGGAATTCAAATCTACAACCCCCGAGATCAAGAGTTGCATGCTCCATGGACGGGGTCAGCCAGGTGTCCCTCAATGTGCTTTTCAAATTATCCTAAAATGATCTGTTATTCTAGAAATTTAAAATCTGCAAATATCTCATTTACTTTTGAAGTAAATGAAAAAAATGAAATATTTCCTTTTAAAGACCTGGCTTTGTTTTTAAACAAATGATGGCTTGGGAAGCCACCCCCCCCCAGGTGTCTCTCTCTCTCTCTCTCTCTCTCTCTCTCTCTCACACACACACACACACACACACACGCAAATAATGCCAGCAAGAAAGAGAGGAAACAAAGACCATCTTCTTTGTTGGATTGCCAGCGTGCCCCCAGAGGAAAGCTGACTTGTAAACAAAGGTACAGGCTGATGATGCAGAGGCCTGTTTCTCCCAGGATCTGGCAGCATTTATCATCATTAATTTTTAAGTAAACTTTAAAGTATAACATACAGATAGAAAAATGTACAAATCATTGTACAATAATTTGAGCAAAAGTGCACAAATGTACTTTTGCAAAGGGAATTTATTTGTGGAATTGCCACTCAGATCAAGAAGGAGAACATGACATGTGTTCCAGAGTCCCCTTCAAGCCCTCTTTCCAATTATCATTCCTCCCCCACCTCCACCCCAAATCACCACTACTCAGATTTCTATCATTATGGATTACTTTTATCTCAGGCAAAATGTACAACTTTTTTTGTTTTCATTTTCTGTCTTTGCTTGAAGTACAGGGAAGATTTTGGACTATTTCTGGGATAAACTAGCAGGTCCTATGCTTTCATTTTTTTAAAAAGATTCATTCATTCATTCATTCGAGATAGAGCGCACACAGAGGGAGAGGGAGGAGCAGACTCCCCACTAAGCAGGGAGCTGGATGCAGGGCTCTATCTCAGGACCCTGAGATCATGACCTGAGCCAAAGGCAGATGCTTCACTGACTGAGCCACCCAGGTGCCCTATGCTTTTAGCAGTGGTTCTCAAAGTGCGGCAGACAAGCCACACCACCATCACCCAGAAATTCATTAGAAAAGCCAATTTTCAGTTCCTACCCTAAAGCCACTGAATTAGGAATTCTGGGGATTGGGCCCAGGAATCACCCTCCTGGTAAGTCTGATGCAACTCAAGTTTGAGGAAGGTTGCTCCATGGGTTCATAAGAAGCAGCCCTGAGCTTGGCTGGTTGCCAAGGTTCCCAGTGGCCGAAGTGGACATGCCAGAGGGTAGATTGAGCTCCTCCAATCAGTCTCAAAGTCCCAAAGGAAGAACACAGAGGACACAATAGAGAGGCCTGTGATTTTTTTTTTATAGTTAAAAAAAAAAAAGGCAGAAGAAGTTCTCAATCAAAAGTATTCTTCAGGGGAGCCTGGGTGGCTCAGCAGTTTAGCGCCGCCTTCAGCCCAGGGCATGATCCTAGAGACCCGGGATCGAGTCCCATGTCGGGCTCCTTGCATGGAGCCTGCTTCTCCCTCTGCCTGTGTCTCTGCCTCTCTCTGTCTCTCTCTGTGTTTCTCATGAATAAATATATAAAATCTTTAAAAAAAAAAAAAAGTATGCTTCAGAAACCCCTGAATAGGTTTTTGGTTTTGTTTTGAATCATTTAACTAAATACAGATGCTTGGACCCCATCCCAGATCTATTGAGTAGGAATTTCCAGAGGTTGAGGCCTAGGTATACACTTTAAATGTTCCACAAATTATATTGATTAAGGACCATGGCAGGCCTCTCTGAGTGCAAGCTCAAGCCCTCTGTAGAGCTGTGCCTCTACCTGTCACCAGAAGGCTCCTGGGCAGTGTATCAGTTATCCACTGCTGAGTAACAATTTTCCCCAGGATTAAGTGGCTGCCAACTCTAAACATTTGTTATTTCACAGTTTCTGTGGCACACGAATTTGAGAGTGGCGTAGGTGGGTGGCTCTGGTTCAAGGGCTCGTGTGAGTTTGCAGTCAGGATGTCAGCAGTGGCTTCCAGCAAATGAAGACTTGACTGGGGCTCCACTTCTAAGATGGTGCACTCATCTGGCTGTTGGTGGGAGGCCTCAGTTCCTTACAACATGGGCTTTTCCAGGGGATACTGAGTATCTTCATGACATGGTAGCTGGTTTCCTCCAGAGAACAAGAAGGAGCTGCTGTTCCTTTTATGATCTGGTCTCCATTATATATAATATGTATGTAAAACTTAGTGCAAATCTCAACTACACACACTTTGGCCCAATTTATCACTGAAGCTCATTTTACCAAAATGTGATTCTGGGCTATGCACATTTTAGAGCATGAAGAGATAGAGTAAGAAGTTCCATAATTCCACTCCTGGGCTGGTTCTGTAGTCCTTCCTTCACCAGCCTATTTTCTCACCAATTGAAAGCAAATGTTCCAGAGGGTAGCCTTGAAGCATTTGCAGTTTGGGTTCAGGCTGGCTCTAAAATTTTTTGACTATGAGGCACTGGGAAAGTCACTTGACCTTCCTAAACCTCAATTTCCTTATCTCTAAATGGCTCAATATGCTTGCCTCTTAAGATTATTGGAGAGACCAAATGAGATAACGTGTGCATGAGGTGTCACAATGCCAGGCTGGTCTTGATCAGCTCTGGTTTGCAATAAATAGTCTTCCCAAACATGTACAATGCAACAGTAGGGTACATAGTCCTCCAGGGTGGACTTTGGTTCAACTCTTTTTAAGAGTACCTCAGAGGAAAATCCAAACCCAGGAAAAATACTCCGGAATGGAAGAAGGGTACCTCTGGGGAGAGCAGCATGAGTCTTCTGCAAGATCTTGGATGATTTGGGCCAAACCTGATAATCCATTCCCTGTTATCCCATCTACCTCTGTTCTTACATAAAAGAGCCACATGAGGCTCATGTTCAGAAGCATATATTGGTAGGAGTTGCAGCCATCACTAGAGCTACAAATGTCTGTTGAAGCCCCTTTGTTTTCTCAATGCTTGAATTAACCAGCAACTGTGAGCATGAAAGGAGAATGGGGAATTGTTTTACCTTTCTGAAATACTGCGCTGACAACATACCCCAAAAGAACCATTTTCATATATTTCATGTAACCCATTTTTTAAAGCAATTTCAACTCCAATAAATACTTCATTAATTTGTAAATGTATGGAAGGAACTAAAGATGAAGAAATGAAGTAGAAATCGGGGAGCAGAAGGAGGGGGGAGAGGAAGAAAAGGGAATTAAAGACTCTAGGGTGGGAATGCTACTGTGGAGGGGTAGCTGAAGTCATAACAGTCACAGGGAAGCAAACATTCATCCTACAATGGAAGCAAAAAAAGCACTGGGCAGGGGCACCTGGCTGGTTCAGTCAAATGTGCGACGGACGCTAGGTTCTGGCTCAGGTCATGATATCAGGGTTGTGAGATTGAGCTGCTTAAGATGCTCTCTTTGCCTCCCCTTCCCCCCTCCCTCTCAAAACTAATGAAAAAAATCTTTTTTTAAAAAAAGCACAGGACATAACAGTGAGAGTAGTGTCATATCACTCATGTCAAAGTGATAGATATAAATGTTTGTAAATGTATAAATTATGCCGGGAAATGTATCCAGGTGGATTCAGTGAGGAGGGAAATTGAGTGACAAGAGGACAGGATAAAAAAAGACTTCACTGTCTCACATACTATCTGCTGAATTTCGTTCCACGTAGCCATTGTGTATTCACTATGTTGGAAAGGCGGAGAAGGAGAAGAAGGAGGAAGAACAGGTGGATTGGCCTGTAGGTTAAAACAATCTTGTCTCAAACTCAAGCTCTGTCACTTACGAACTATACTTTCTCATGACCAGCTGTGATTTGGTCTGCCCAGGTTCTGTTCCCCCTTTCTGGCAACAGGATTTACCCCCCATTCTCAGCCTCAGTGGTTTGGGGGCTTCATGGTTTGAGTATTGTAGGTATGATCTAATTTGGGTCATGGAGATCTAGGCTCAGGATTTCTGCAGGAGTAATTGTTGAGAAGATGTTTTTTTTTCCCTCATCTCCTAAGAGGTCAGATAAAATCATGGATCTATTGCAGGCCGTCTTGCCATCAAGAGGAGCAGGTCTGCCTGCAAATGAAGTCAACACTGAGGAAAACAGAGCTGAGAGTCCTGGATCCAGCCACACCTGACACACAGCTTATCCTTGTACTTTTCTTCTATGTTTCCCTTTTTGCTTAAACCAGTTTGAATTGGGTTGTCAAATACAACTAAGAGTCTTAACTCATTCACTGACCACAAATAGGTCACATCATTTCTATGAGCCTCAAGTTTCTTTATTCCCTGTAAAACAGGGGTGGTGGTGGTGGTGGTGATGATAATGATAATGAAGTGATAACGATGATTATAATGGAAGTGGTAATAATAAAACTTTCACAGGGTCACTAGAGCATCGAATGAGATAATAATTGTGAAAGTGCTTTGTGACTTGTTAATCCTGATTAGCAGGTGTCATTTATGCTTTTGTCATTTAAGACTCTTCTGTTGGCTCAGTGTAACTGGGGGAAAAACTATATTAGTGAATACAATACTTTTGAATTGTCTGCACACATGAGCACATGCAAGCAAGTTAGTTCTTTACCACTAATAGACAAGGCATGCATACTGAAACAAAATCCTAGCAATCTTTTGAGTTACAAAACAGAGATGGAAACATGCAATGATTTCTTAGCATGTACAAAAAGATGTGTTGTGCCTCTAAGTGAGCTTTTGAGAAAACTCACTGGTGTTAAGCACGTGTTGGGTGCACCGAGGCATGCAGAGTACATGGTCCCTGTCCCCAAGAAGTTCACCATATGTCATAGGATGAATAGTATCGTTCCAAACTCTTGTCTACCCAGAACCTCAGAATGTGACTGATTTGGAAACAGAATCTTTGTAGAAGTAATTAAAGTAAGGATGGTGGTGATATCCTTATCTCATCAATCTAATCTGAATTAGAGTGGGTACTAAATCCAAAGGGATGTCATTATAAGAGACAGACACAGAGACGAATGCAATGGGACCGTAAGATACAGATGACTTAGAACTATGGCAATCATGCTTCCACTTCAACACACGTTGGAGTTAAAACAGTCTTCTTGGCCAAAAAGAAAAAACAAAACCAAAGAAGCCTTACCCTCTCCACCATGCAATTCTATAACCAGGAAGAAAAAGGAAACCCTCCTGAAATAAGGGACATATATAAAGCACTTGAAAGCATGCAGGCACATAGTAGGCCTTGCTCAGTAAATCAGAGTGTCTTCTAATTCCTTCCTGGCATTAAAAAAATAATAATCTAGCCAACCTCCTTGCTAGCTGATGAGTCCTACATTTCTGGAACTGAGAAAGAGGAAGGAGGGAGTGAGTAAAGGAGCAATAAAGTCAGAACGGCTGATTGGAGCTATTTTCAGCAGGCCAGTCTTTTATAACTCTTATTTTGTTCCCCAGTTGAACTGACCACTGCTTGATGAATTGTGTTTATCTGTAGTTCAGCGATAAAGTTCTCTTTTAATTCCCTGCTGAATAGAAATATTTAGGGCAATGCCACAGCTGTGTTTATTCTCACACTCCACCACAGTTATGTAAATACTGCCTATGGAACTATTTCTGATAAAGGCCCATACCAACCCTGAGGAATTACACACTCACTCTAGATGTCTGCCAAGATGAGCAGTTTCGATCCAGCTTGGCACAGCCTATGAATGATATCACAGCTTCTCAGAGATCATTTGGCAAACCTCACAATAAAAGAGTAATTTTCTTACCCTCTTACTCTTTTAAAGACTCCCGCTGAGACAAATAATATTTCCCAGAATGCTTTACTTCCCCTGTTTAGAAACACGAGGCTGACTCTTAAAACTTAACACAAAATTAATAAATAAAAACTTGCAACTTGGCAACAAGGTTTCATGTGACCTTTCCCCTCGAAACGTGAGGCTGGAGAAAACACAGATGAAAGAAGTCAGGAAGATAAGGCTTGTGGGCTTGTAGCAACCACTGGGAATGGAGGGGAACTCAAACCACATGGTTCTCGGTCATTACAGTTGCTTCCAATTCCATAAATGTGTGATTCCCATGGCTAATTAAAAGTATTACCCAACAGATAAATATATGGCACACCATTGATAATGGCTACCTCTAGATAGTTGAATTTTGAGGTATTTTTATTTCTACCATTCTGCTTTTCTTTAATTTTTAGAATTTTTGCAATGTAATCAGACTAATATTAGAAAAAAATATTCTTTAATAAAAGGAATGTTTGCACACCTTTGCACTAGGAAAAGTATTTTTATATGAACAAGAAAACACTACAGAAAGAATGAGAAAAAAAATTTTTACATCAAATTGATTGTAACTAAAAGACTAAAACTAAAAAAGAAACTAAAAAGAAACTAAAAGAAAGAGATAAAAGATCTGTATATACAATATTCACAATAAGAACTTGTCCTGTGGGGATGAAAACTCTACCACCAAAGGTGTTCACTTTCCTCATTTTGTCCCTTCCTCCATCCTATGAGGTGAATGATATTTGTCTACTTTACAAATTAGAAGATGGCAGGCACCTCAAGGGGGTTGATTGTTCCATCTTCCAGTCAGTAAGAGGCTAAGCTGGAGCTGGATCCTTAGCGCATCTAATTACATAGCCTATGTCTTAATCACTATGTTCCATTGAGTAGGGTGTTTGTAAAATGTGGTTTGTTGCTTACAAGAGTAGAGAACATTTTGGGGCACCTGAGTGCTCGGTGGTTGAGAGTCTGCCTTCAGCTCAAGTTGTGATCCTGGAGTCCTGGGATCAAGTCCCACATCAAGTTCCCAATAGGGAGCCTGCTTCTCCCTTTGCCTATGTCTCTGCCTCTTTCTGTGTCTCCCATGAATAAATAAATAAAAATCTTAAAAAAAAAAGAATAGAAAACATTTTCTATCTTGGTTGCTGCTCAAAATCTTTCAGACACCCCTCCTGTGTATTTGGAAAGTTTTCCAAATTACAAGTTGAGCCTCCCCATAGTAGAAGCCAGAATTCGAGTTCCTAGTCTTCCGTGCTGCTAGGGCTCAGAGCCACTCACTCAAAATGTCAAGGATGCACCGTGAGATAGTAGTTGTATATGGAATCCATCTTTTGGCAAGTATGGTGGTGGAGGCATCCAGCTCTAAATGGCAGTGGTGGCAGATCTTGGCCAGTCCCAAGTTGTTATTGATACAAGCTAAGGCAGTTGCAAGAGCTGTGGTGTGGTATGGTTGTTAAGTGGCAGCAACGGTGGGATTTCTTCTAGAACAGCATTTACAATGTGAATGAGTACTGAGTTTAGCCTGGCTCTCTGAACTCTTTGGAAAATACGTGAGCACTTTAATATCCTCAGCCAGATTTCATTCTGTTGCCTGAAACTACAATCCCCTGCTAAGAATGCAGATTTAGGAATCTCGTTGCCTGATGGAGCTAATGAGATCACCTAAAAAATACGTCAAGTATGAGCAGTGAATAGAAAAGAAGCCAGGAAAGGTGTTCTGCTATTTTTCACAAAATCCCATTTCAAAAACAGGTCACGCGTGATATAGTATTCTGCTAGGCTCTAAGGGAACCTGACGATATCTCTCATGTTGGCTAGGTTTCAGTTTTTTGGTAACACATAAATTTACAAAATATGTGAAGAATTTTAGCACTTCGACTTTCCTAGGGGAATGATATCATTATCAAAGTTTTAGAAGACAAGTCAGCTAATGTCAGACTAGAGAAAACATTTTGTTTTTCCACTACCGACTTCATCTGTACCTCACAGAAAACTCTGTGATGTGACCTTGCTCAACTGATTTTTTTAAGCCATTTAAATATACAATGTGCTATGCAGGTCAAATAAATTTACATTTGTCTCTAGGTTTTTATTATCATACATTGACAGCATAAATGGTCCATCCCAGAGTCCATTCCAGAGCATAGCATTTGCAGTCTGAACATCTATTTTAGCTTCTTTTGAATTAGATTATTTTGGGCCAGAGATAGCAAATAAAAATATAGGATGTCCAGTTAAATTTGAATTTCAAATAAACAACAAACAGTTTAGTGTTAAGTATGTCTTGTGCAATACCTAGTTGTAGAAATGGTATAAAGCACATGGATTATAAAGTGTGTAGAAAATAAAACTGATAGGACTTCATGATGGATTAGCTCTGATGGATGCAGAAGAGGGAAATGTTAAGGAGTTTTCTGGCTTAGCTGAATGAATGGCAGTGTCCATTACTAAGGTAAAAAATTGAAAATGGTTCATATTTGGTAAGAAACAGGAGTTTGGGTAAGTAGCTCCACCTTCACTTAGGTATCTTGTAATAACCCCAAGCTTGTAATGTACACATAGATCAGCTATGCCCCAAGAGTCTGTTCTATGGTAATTTTATTTTAATGGAATTAACATCTTCCCAAGAATCTAGGTTGGAGGACTCAATCATTCTTGATGCCTCCCATCAAGAATACCTTCCATGGATACTTCTTCCAGTATCCACTCAGTCTCCAAGTTTTATCAGTATTATCTTGGTGGTATCTCTCTTTCAGAAGAGATGGCCAGAATATAAATTTAGCAAGTTTTCTCAGTGGAGGTAGGGTGAAGACTTGTCTAAGATGAGATATAGGTTTTACTTTGTAGGCCAACTTTGAACAAATGGTTAATTGCCTGAAATGCTATTAAAAAGAGCCTGAGGTCTCATTCTAAGCTCAAGTAGAAAAAGTAGCATCGATATATATTGATGTGTACCATGGACATGGGAGTGGGGATTGCCAGCACTCATACTGTCTATTTGATATTTCTCGAAAGCATTTTGAAATGCAGCTCTCACATGTAGCTCCTGACTGCCCCGAGCTTGGAAAGAGTCATGGCTTTCCGTAATCCGATAATTCCTCTTTCACGGCTTATCCCTTTATAGTTTATCTCTCCCTCTAGACTGTAAATTCCTTAAGGGTATGATATATATTATGTTAATATCCCCCTGTTGCCTGACACTCTGAGGGGCATAATCCATATGTTTCTCCTCGGCTAAGTGAATGCATGGCTCTGTCTATTACTAGAAGTTTGTCCAGACTCTACACTGTGTTTTCCCCTTACCACATGTTAACCCTTTCAGTCTTGAGTGATGAAATTTAATTCTACGTTACAAAGTGCTTTAGTTCTAAGTCAGAAGATTTACGTAATATACTTAAACAAATAAATAAAGTCAAACATATTTTAATGTCCCATGAGGATAGTTTCCATGGATAATGTGCGATAGTGGTCAACTCTAAAATGTTTGATTTATCCCATATTATCTTGTTTATCAGACAATCTGTCATACATAATTTTCTTGGGCTAAAATAATCGATTTGTAATCTTGCCAGACTTACCCAGGTTGGATGTAAAAGCAGGCAGACTTCCAAATGTGTAAATCAGGGTCAAAAGATGACACAAAACTAAAGCAACAAAGAATACTTATATCTGAGAGGTAAGAACAGAAGTGGATGCCACCTAACTCATTTCTGTCAGACCTCCATGTCAAACAGTAGGATTTATTTGTCTGACTCATGTACAAAATTGCAAGATGGCTTTTCATTCATTATTTTATCAATTATTTTTTGAGTGCCTAGTACCTAGACGTGGCATGAGGTGCATGAGGGGAAGGGGACTGAACACATGTGGTTTCTGTGATCCCTGAGATTATAGTCTAGCAACCTTGGACAAGAACACACTTTCTTAAGTTTTCAAATAACATGAAGAATTCCTAACATGAGAGAACAAATTGTACCTGTTTTAGAAACAGACAATCTTTAATTCAGTTCTTAATAAACTACGCAATAATTCCCCACCATGAAGTCAGCAGCTGCTTATACATAGTCACAGTGCTTCACCAAAGCCGAAATAGTGCTCATCCATTCTGTTTTAATTTCTAAGTATTTCTTTTTAAGGAGGGAGGAGAAGAAAAGGGGAGAAAGACAAAAGCACTGTATCTCCAGGGCCCCTATACAGATACAGATATGTCACCAGTGAAAGGCCATTAAGCTGTTAATATCCTTCAACAAGGATTATTAGTAGCCACCACCCAGCAGAGAAGAGAGACCCATGAGAACAGTAAAGATGAGGCTAAAGTTGGATGAGACAAGAAGGATCTGAAGAAGCTCTACCACACAAGGGACTAGATCAGCCACGGAATTTGGGTTCAGAGAGTGGAAACAAATATTATCCCAGCTAAATGGATGAACAAAAGAATGATCAAAGACAGAATTAGCAATCCAGAAAGAATTTAGAGGTCATTTAACACAACCACTCATTTCAAAGGTGAAAAATCTCCAGGGAGGAAAAGTGATTTATTTATCCAAGGTCACACCTGCAGGTAGTAGTAGTATTGAACCTAGAATCCAGAATTCCTAACAATGATGTTTATCTAAATTCAAAGAATGGGCACAGAGAGGTCATGTGCTAGAAGCCAACTTAACTTTCTTTACAATTTTCCAGAGGGCTGGTCCCGACTTTGGGACCAATACCTCTTTCTGCATTTGAAACAGTCACTGTAGTGCTTTGTAGATATTTCACTGTCAAAGCATTTATGGAAATGACAGCTTCATAATTATTTTCTCTGTGAAGCCTTTGCTCAAAGACATGTTCACCTCTTTGTAGATAGCAATAATCATTTCATTACTTGAAGGATTTAAACAAGCACAAACAAATCAGCTACCCACAAAATCGCTATTTTTAAAAAATCTATATCTGAACTATCTAGACAAGTTTTAAATTGTCATGCAATTCTGTACTGGTTGCAGGAAAGGGTGAAAATCAAAATAATGCTAATGATCATCCCAAGTTTCAAAAGGTCATGCTACATGAAATTCAATCTTCTTCCTTCTTACAGTAAATGCCAAGGTGCCAAACAAGTTGGGAAGAGAGTCAATCTCTCTGAGAAGGAGCAAAGCTGTGGGTTAGATTTGTTTAATTTTGTTTTGACTTTATTAGTTTTTTGGTTTTTTTTTTTTTAAGAAAATAGCAGAACCAAAAAGTTGTTACAAATGAAGGAAATTTACTTAAAGCTTTCTATTTCTTGACATGGAGGTGCATGGGGAGGAGAGATGGGGAAGATGGCAGGTAATGGAGGGGAGATAAGAAGGCCCTGATTCTGTGGTTGCTGTCAGAAAGAGCTAAGCTCCTGGGCTGGTCAGATGCCTGCCTCTGCCTATAGCATTCCAAACATTTGTTCCCTCCAGATGTGCAAGTCAGTTGATTGAACTATTTTCAGCTTTGTACCCTTGGGCAATCTGCATGAAGGCTGTTTATTAATTAGCCTGGACTGCTTTTACCAAGATTTCAATATACCCCCTCCAAAAAAAACAGAAAAACAACAAAAAAAAAAAAAAAAAAAGAAAGAAAGAAAGAAAGAAAGAAAGAAAGAAAGAAAGAAAAAGAAAAAGAAACCAGATATTGAGGTGGGGCAAGTACAAATAACCTTTTTTTTTTTTTTTAAGTACAAATAACCTTAATCACATCTGACTCCTTCATCAAAAATATTTATTGAATGCTTTCTCTCTGCCAGGCAGTCTGCTGGGTGTGGGACACCGAGTCCCACAACATAGCCATGACCTTCAAGGAGCTTATTGTCCATGGGGATGAAGGGAGGTACTGGCAGACAAGAACCCAATGCTTGCCCTCCAGGGGAGGCCACGTTAATACAGTGGTTAGAATGTCGTTAATAGAGTCAGTCAGCCTTGGTCTGTGCACTGGTTATGAGCATCCTTGAGTGAGGAACTCAACCTCTCTGCATCCTAGTTTTTCCATCTACCAGCAGGAGTGGAGTGGGGCTGAGTTATAACAAATAAAACCCCTGGAACAGTGATGATCCTGAAGCTTAATGATTTTGAAAATTTTTTATATAAATTCAATTTAGTTATCAGAGAGTGTATTGTTAGTTTCAGGGGTAGAATTTAGTGATTCATCAGTTGCATATCACACCCAGTGCTCATTCCATCACGTGCCCTCCTCCATGCCCATCACCCAGTTATCCCATCCCTCTACCCACTTCCCCTCCAGTTACCCTGTTTGTTTCCTAGAGTTAAGAGTCTCTTATGGTTTGCCTTCCTCTCTGTTTTCATCTGGTTTCATTTTTCCTTCGTTTTGAAGGAAGAAGATAAGTTGGCTAAATCAAAAGGAGGAAGAAGAGGCAAGGAGAGTATCCCAGGGAGAGAGGCAGCCTGGGCAAAGGACAGAAGCGCAAAATTGCATTGCACATTATGGAAGCTGTGTATGGTTGTTTGTTTTGTTTGTTTGTTTGTTTGTTTGTTTTAGAGAGACTTTATTTATTTATTCATGAGAGACACAGAGAGAGAAGCAAAGACATAGGCAGAGGAAGAAGCAGGCTCCATGCAGGGAGCCCGATGCAGGACTCGATCCCAGGACCCCAATATCATGACCTGAGCCAAAGGCAGATGCTCAACCACTGAGCCACCCAGGTGCCACTGTGTATGGTTTTTTAATGGCTTAGGCAAAGCTTAGGGGAGAGATGAGCAAGGAGGTGGGAACACAAACAGGGGAGAACCCAAAGAGGACACATTGACAGAATTTCATTTAACCAAGGGACATGATCAAGTTGTATTTTAGTAAGACCACACTGGAAAGACGGTATTGGAGGGGACAGAGATTAGAGGCATGGAGATTTGCTAGAACATCTCAGCAGGGATGGGGGTGGCAGCAGCAGAAATGCAAAGGAAAGAACACTTTAGATATTAAAGATTAAACTACAGCAGAGTAAGAAGAGCATTCTATTGTGACCAATTGATTTATGAATTAATACTTGTAACTTTGGGAAAATACGTCCTCTACATATTGAATTCAAAAATACCCACGTGTGGATGCACAAGTCTGCCAGGCATGGGATGAGGCGGTGGGATACAAAGATAAGTTGGAGGTAGTGCAAGCCATTTATGGCCTAGTGAGGGGTATGCTATGCCAAAATAATTAGAATACATGACACAACAGGTGTGCCATTAAGGAAGCATTGAGTATCCAAGGGAGGCCCGTTGGAGTGTAAGGATCAGGAGATAGTTCAGGAAGAGAAAGACATTTGAGATGGGGCTCATGGAATAAGAAGATTTTGACAAGTCGGGAAGGAAAGGAGGGCATTCCAGTTTGTTGGGACCATCCATGATCATGGACAGAGACGCAGGAATGCTAAGGGAGTTAAGAATAGCAAATAGTCCAGTTTTTCTGGAAAACTATTTCTATAACTGCACTGATTTTTTAAACACTGTTGCTGAGATGTGACTGACATATGATCAACTGTACTTTCAGTATGCAGGAAGTTTAGGTATATGTATACCCGCCATGATGACTTCTTCCCTCCATTTCTCTAACTTAGTTTGCATAATCTAGAATTTTAATGCATGGAATCATTTCATATATATTCCTTTTTTTCTACCTTTTTCTGCACAGTATAGTTATTTTGAGATTCATACATGTTGCAGTGTGTGTCAATAGCTCATTCCTTTTTATGACCAAGTACCTTAAACCCATTTGTTTTACTCATGCCCTTCCTGATAGACATGTGGGCTCTTTCTGGTTTTTTGGTTATTACAAATAAAGGTGCTGGGAACACCTGCAGGGTTTTTTTTGTTTTTTTGTTTTTTTTTTTTTATGGATACATGCTTTCATTTCTCTTGGGTACATTGCTAGGAGTAGAACTGCTGATACATACGGTAGTAGGTGTGTTTAACATTTTAAGGAATTACCAAACTGTGTATCAAAGTGGTTGTAATGGGGCACCTGGGTGGTTTAGTCAGTTAAGTGACCTGCTCTTGATTTCAGCTCAAGTCAGGATCTCAGGGTCCTGGGATTAAGCCCTGCATCAGGCTTCATGCTCAGCTGGAGTCTGTTTGGGATTCTCTCTTTCCCTCCTCCTCTGCCCCTTCCCGGACTCATGCTCTCCTGCCCTCTCTCTCTCTCTCTCTCTCTCTCTCTCTCAAATGAATAAATAAATAAAATCTTTTTTTTTTTTTAAGTGGTTGTACCATTTTTCATTCCCTTTCAGTAATGGTTGGAGATTCTAATTCCACATCCTTGTGAACACTTGATATAATCAGTGTTTTTAATTTTAGCCAAATTAAATTGTGTAGTAGTGTCATACTATGGCTTTAATTTACCTGTCTGTAATGACTGATGATTTACATCTTTCTTGTGCTTATTTCCTATCCATCTATCTTCTATGGTGAAGTATCTGTATAAATTTCGGCCCTTTTTGATAAAAAAATTGTATTATTGCTTTTTTCTTATTGAATTTAGAGAGAATATATATATATTCTGGATATATGTCCTTTATCAGATACATGCTTTGCAAGTATTTTCTCCCAGTTTGTGGCTTGTGTTCTCATTCTCTTAAGAATAAGTTTTAATTTTAATGAAATCCAACTTACCAATTTTTCTTTATGGGTTGTGATTTTGGCGCCATAATGTAGAATCTCAGACTGACTCAAATCCACAAAAGTTTTCTCTTACGTCTTTTTCTAGAAGTTAGAAGTTTTAGAGTTTGGGGTTTTACATTTAAGTTGATGACACATTTAAATTAATTTTTGTACAAAGTGTAAGGCACTGATTGGAAGTTCTCTCTCTCTCTCTGCATTTGAATACCCCATTTTTACCGCATCACTCACCATAAAGAATACCCTTCCTCTATTGAATTGCCTTAGTACTTCTCTTGAAAATCCAGTTGTGCATCTATGCAGGAGTTTTTCTGGACTCTGTATTATGTTCTATAGACCAATTATCTATCTCAATGTCAGTATCCCTTTTTTTTTTGATGACTGTAAACTTTATAAATACTCTTGAACAAGAGTATTGTCCACTTTGTTTTCCACTTTGTTTTCTTCAAAGCTGTTTGGCTATTTCTGTATACATGTTCTATTTGCATTTCCATATGACTTTTTAAATCCATTCTCCAATTTCTGTAGAAAAATCTTTTGTGATTTTGATGACTATGGTGGTGCACCTACAGATCATTGCGCCTAGAGTTGTCATCTTAATGAGACAGAGCCATTCTTTTCTGTAAACCCATATTTCTATTTGGCATCATTTTCTTTCTGCCTGAAGGACTTTCTTTAGCACTTCTTGTACAGGCCTGCAAGTAACGCAGTTCTTTCAGCCTTTGTATGTCACAAGAAGTCTTTATTTCACCTTAATTTCTGAAAGGTATTTTCACTAGATATAGAATTCTAACTTGACAATTTTTTATTTTTCCTTTAAGTACATGTAAAGTTCTTGGTTGACTTTCTCATTTATATTGCTTCTAAGAAGAAATAAGTTGCTGTCTTGGTTTACTCAGGCCACTATCACAAAATACCATGGACTGGGTGGCTTATAAATACAAATTTATTGCTCACAGTTCTATATCCTGGGAGGCCCAAGATCAAGGCTCCAGCAGATGCAGTGTCTGGGGAGGAGGTGCTTCTGATTCACAAAGCATCATCTTCTCTTTGCACTCACATGGTGGGAGGGGCCAGGAACTTTCTAGGATCTCTTTAAAAAGATGGTAATGTAACTGTGAGGGCTCCACCCTCACAACTCAATGCCTCCCAGAGGCTCCGCCTTCTAACAACATCACACTGAGGATTGGGCTTCAACATATGAATTTGGGGGACAGAGACACAAACATTCATCTATAGAAGCTGCCTTTTCTTTGTTCTTTTCTACATAATATGCTTTTTTTTCTTTGGTAGATTTTAAGCTTTTCATCACTGGTGTTGAACAATTTGATAATAATGTACCTTGGTGTCACTTTCTGCATGTTTCTTGTATATAGAGTTTATTGAGCTTTTATGGATCTGTGAGTTCATAGTTTTTATCAAATTGCAATAGTTTTCAGCCATTATTTCTTCAAATGTTTTTCTTCCTTTGATCCCTTTGATGATCCAACTATAGGTTGGATCTTAGGCTGCTTGAATTTGTACCATAGCTCACTGATACTATGTTCATGTCTTTAAAATATTATCCTTTCTCTCTGTTTCACTATGGACAGTTTCTATTACTGGCTCTCTTCTGTTATTATACCATCCAGTGTGTTTTTCATTTCACACATTGTGGTTTTCATTTCTAGGAACTTGATTCGGATCTTTTTTGTATCTTCCATGTCTTTAACTAGCTTTTTGAAAGTACGGAATACACTTACCTGAACTGATTTAATGTCCTTGATGGGTAATCCTAATATCTGTGTCATTTCTGGGCCAATTTCAAAATTGGTTTTTCTCTTCATCAGGAATCATATTTTTCCTACTTCTCTGCATGCCTGCCAATGTTTTAGTAGATGCCAGAGACATTGGAAATCTTACCTTGTGGAGTGCTGGATATGTTTATATTCCCGAAAATATTCTTGAGCAAACTTTTTGTTTTGTTTATTTTTTTCCAGGACAAGTTACTTGGAAACCATTTGATCATTTTAGGTATTGTTTTTAAAGTTTTCAAGGTAGAACTGGGATGGTGTTCCATCTAGGATGAATGCTGTCCCTCTGCACTCTCTGTACTCTGTGTACTTATGTGAATCATGACACTTTCCAGTCTCACCTTAGGAGAGGCTTTATTCTTGGCCTTATGGGAGTGCTGAGCAATGTTACCTCTAATCCTTGGGGGCAGTTTTTCCCTTGGTTTTTCACAGTTTACTCACATGCATGCTGACCAGTACTCCACTCACCTTGAGGGGATCCTCTTCAAATCTCCAGAATTCTGTGTGGCTCCCTGCTCTCTACTGCCTGCCTTGTGGGTGCTAGCTGTGTTGGTCTTCCCAGACTCTCTATTCCCTGTCTTCCCTACTGAGGGGGCCTTTCAGGTGCCACTGGGGTGCTCTGTCCCTGTGCCATTGCCTGAAAACTCTCTCAAGGCAGAAAGCTAGGGCAATCTCAGGGATTGTGTTGTTTCCCATCTCTCAGGAATCACTGCCTGAAATCCAAGATCTCAAGCACATATCTCACTTGTGTTTTGGTTGATTCAGATAGGAGGGAGGATAAATCTAGTTCTGGTTACTCCATCTTGCTCAGTGTGGATGTCTTGTATCTCGCCCATCAATATAAGTCTTTAAGATAAAATCTTTTCAGCATGAGAGTCTTCATAATGAAGGCATTATGGTATTTACTATCATTGATGTATTAAGTGACAGATTAGACTGTACCCACTTCATGTCATCTCAAATGTATTTATTAGGTAGCTACTGTGTTTATAAAGATGAACTTACCCAAAGGGGGCTCTGCCTACCTGTTATCAGTTTCCAGATACAGCAAACAACTTTGGAAGGAACCGATTATAGGGCTTGTATACTATCCATGCTTTTAACATTCCCTCTTTTTTAATGGTGCCTGCCAACACCATCTCTAATTATGCATAAAGGACAGCTGGAGGAAATAAGAAACTCGAGTCACATGATTTTGCTAATTTTAAGCAGCCCTTAGGCTTAGACTTAGGGGCAGAAGTTGAAACTCTAGAGGGAAGTGGTTTATGCTAATGAGCTGTTGACTTCTCTAGTTCATGCTATTACTCTGCTCCCATCACCAGGATAGAAAGCTGGCACTACTTCAGATAGGAGGAGATAAAGCTTTAAATGATCCCTCCACTCCAAGAATCCGAGGGAACAAAGCAGGCTGGGGTAGCAGGCTGGGGTAAGGGTACAAGGTTGATGACACCAAGGAGTTGGATTACATATAACCATCTTTACAGTGCTTCCAATTTTGAGATGAGCATTTCACAAAAGTCATTTGAAGCAATATGTTGACCTTTCATGAGTTGGAGCAGCTGACATTTTGCCTGGATCTGAGCCAGGGTGGGTGCTATTCTAAATGAGAAATCAGTTATCCCATCTGCACTGAAGGAACTTTTCCCGATCATTTGTTAAAGCTTAATTTCTAAGGCACTAAGTGAATTTAATTAATTTTACCATCACCATCCCCTCCTTAATAAATTCCTCACACCTGTGGATTCACTAGGAAATTGAATTTCAGCTCTAGAAAACAAACCAAAAAAAAAAAAAAAAAAAGACATTCAACTAAAGGATGAGAGATTAGTTTGGTGAAAGCCCAGTGGTCTAGTCAAAATGAAAATGCCTCTCCAACTGTAATGAGATGAATCATATTAAAATGCAGATTCTGGTTCAAAAGGCCTGAAGTGTATACATAAACCACATCTTCTTTATCCATTCATCTTTCGATGGACACCGAGTGTCCTTCCACAGTTTGGCTATTGTGGACATTGCTGCTAGAAACATCCGGGTGCAGGTGTCCCGGCGTTTCACTGCATCTGAATCTTTGGGGTAAATCCCCAGCAGTGCAATTGCTGGGTCATAGGGCAGGTCTATTTTTAACTCTTTGAGAAACCTCCACACAGTTTTCCAGAGTGGCTGCACGGGCACTGAGGGGGACACTTGACGGGATGAGCACTGGGTGTTATTCTGTATGTTGGTAAATTGAACACCAATAAAAATTAATTTATTAAAAAAACAAAAACAAAAACAAAAGGCCTGAAGTGAAGCCTGAGATCCAGTATTTCTCACCAGCCCTCAGGTAATGGATGCATTGCTCTGGTTGTCTGATGCAATATACTTTGAGTCACAAGGTGCTGGAAGACAGAGACCTCCTCATTCATATTTCATTCTTCCACAAAGTCACTGTCATAACCTGGGCCTTCTCAACTGAGAGCTTCAGTTTACTCTGATATAAACCACTCTCTAAGGTTCCTTCCAGATTCTAAAAACATATCGTGTTCCCAAAAGCACAGGTCTAGCTTCCTTCTACTTGTGAATTCATACATTCTATTGGCAGACATGCAATGAGCACCTACTATATGTCAGGCACCGGACAAGGCTCTGGCTACTTAAGTATGCACTAGATCAAACCCCTGCACTAAAAAATCAATTCAGAGAGAGAAGCAAGCAATGATAATGTGATGTCAGGCATGCTAACAAGCTGCTTCAGCAATGGTTGTTAACAAGAGTTCACAGATGTCTGAGAATTCAACTTTGTTTTGGAAAGTAGGTAGGAGGAGATGTGGTCCTACAGTGGTTCTCAGACTTCAGTGTGCGTCAGAATCACTTGTAGGGCTTGTTGAACTACAGATCACTGGGTCCCACCCATGGACCTCTGAGAATTTGTATTTCCAACAAATTTCCTGGTGATGTTGATGCTTCTGGTCTGGGATCACATTTTGAGAAACACTGTTCTGGACTTCAAGACACACTAATGAATGAAACAGGGTTTTTGCTTTGGAATGAGTGAGTAGAAGGAGTCCTAGTTCATTGGAGGAAACAGATTTATCTTCCCTTACCCCATACAGAATGGTTAGGATAATTCTGGGAGGGATTTGAGGAGAGAGAGAGAGAGAGAGAGAGAGAGAGAGAGAGAGAGAAAGTACAGTAATAGTTCTATGCCATATAAACTTTGGAGTCAGAAAGGGCTGGGCTCAAAGTCCAGTCCTTAATCACTTTACTGCCTTGGACTTAGTATAGAAAGTACCAAAAAAAAAATAATAATGGTTGGGGTTTCTCAGAATAATAGCAATGAGGGGATTCCTGGGTGGCTCAGTGGTTTGGCGCCTGCCTTTGGCCCAGGGCATGATCCTGGAGTCTCGGGATCGAATCCCACGTCGGGCTCCCGGCATGGAGCCTGCTTCTCCCTCTGCCTGTGTCTCTGCCTCTCTCTCTCTCTCTCCATGTTTATCATGAATAAATAAATAAAATGTTTTTTTTTAAAAAAAGAATAATAGCAATGATTCTATCTGGAGGGAAGGAGACATAAATGACTGCCCAGAGCAGGCGATATTTGTGTGATGGCTGAGGATGACTGGTAGCTTGAGAAACAGATCTATTAGGGGTTAGCAGTAGTCAGGTAAGTAGATAGTTCTAGATGGAAGATGTCACCAAAGTGTCAAATTACATATTGTTTTATTCACTAAGTACTTTCTGGTATGTGTGCATATATTATGGATTTGTGAATAGAATCAAATTTAATATTCCTTGAGAGAAATAAGCTCTTTAAAGGACTCCTGCGTACAATTCCTCTGTTCAATCAAAAGCAAGACAGGTTTCAGTGGTAAGTGCACAATGGACATGGACTCAAAAGTTCTGGGTTCACGTCCCAGATCTTCCTGCTAGATGCTCTGCACATCTAGAATCTCTAAACATGTGCCCTTTCCATTTCTAGCAATGGAAATTGCTAGTACATTCTAGTACAATGCAGCTACCATTATTATTACTGCCATTCTATAGATAGGAAGACTGAGGCCCAAAAGCATTAGATAAAAAGCCGAAGGTTACTAGCTAGTATTTGACCCAAGTCTTCTGGATCAAGTTTTATACTTTGGGACTTTTACTTTTATTTCAAAAGAAGACTTTCCATACTTACCCAATGACTAGACATAATGAGAAAATTTGTTACAACTGTAGATTTTTAAGCTCCTTCTGTGTATGTTCCAATTCTGTGTATCTGAGATGGGACCAGGAATCTGTATTTTTAATCACTGACTGCCCCTAGCCCCACGCTTGCCACCATATAAGTATGACTTTGGTGAAATTACAAATGCATTATTACCTGTTATAGTGGGTTGAATAATATCCCTCCCAAAAAATTTTGTCTACCTAGAACCTCAAGGTGACCCCTTACTTGAAATTGGCTCTTTACAGATACAATTAGTTAAAATGAGGTCATCATGAATTAGGGTTGCCCTAAATCCAATGTCTAGTATTCTTATAAGAAGAGGATACAGGAGCACCTGGGTGGCTCAGTCAGTTAAATGTCTGACTCTTGATCTTGGCTCAGGTCATGACCTCAGGGTTGTGAAATTGAGCCCTGAATTGGGCTCCACAAGGAGCCTGCTTAAGATTCTCTTCTTTTTCCTCTGCTCCTCCTTCCCCATTCATGGCACACATGCTCTCTCTCTTTCTCTTCTAAAAAGAAAAAAAAAAAAAGAGGATACAGAGATACACATACAGAGAGAAGGCCAGTGAAGACATATAGAGCTTGGATTGCTGCAACAAGTTATAAGCCAAGGAATGACAAGGATTGCTGGGAGCCACCAGAAACACAAGAAGCAAGGAAGGACTCATCCTCAAATCCTTTGGGAAGAACAAACTAAATGTCTCCAGAACTGTGAGAAAATAAATTTCTGTGGTCTTAAGCCTTTCAGTTTTTAGTAATTTGTTATTATAGGCCTAGGAAATGAATATATTTGCCTCCTGGAAAATTCAGGGAAATAACAGTCTTAAGTTGACATTTCAACATGGAAAGCTGATAATAGTGGTTGCTTCTAGGGAGGAGAACCACATGGCTCGGGCAGAGGAATTAAAGGGGGACTTATCTTTCTCTGCAGGTCCCTTTGTGCATAGTAAGCCACATATATGTATTATCTATTGAAAAAAATAAAGGAACAAATAATTAAATAAATGATAAAATGTTTTAAAGTGAATTCCTAGAGCAACATATTTGGGATCAGAGCCATGAAGTATCTTGGGTTCTTACGTGTCATCAAAGAAAGAAATCCTATTAAAGTCATTTGACATGAAGGGCTCACTCAAAAGAGTGACTTCCAGAGTCAGTCTGGGGGGTCAGGTTGATAAAGCTATTGACCAGAGAGAGTCTTGTATGATGAGAACAGAAGCTCTTGAAGGTGACACAGAGCTGTGGCAAGACACTAAGGATCAGAATCATCTACCTGTTAGGATGAAGATGGGAAGTCACATTCTCTCTCCTTTGTGTTTGGGATTATACTCAGTGAGATAAAATGACTTGCTTCATTTAATGCACAGAGTTGAGTATCAGAGTCATGTACTGATCATTATTCTGTTCCATTTAATATCTATCGGGCACTGGGCATCTGGGTGACTCAATGTTTGAGCATCTGCCTTTGGCTCAGGGCGTGATCCCTGGGTCCTGGGATCCAGTGCTGCATGGAGGAGCCCACTTCGCCCTCCACCTATGTCTCTGTTCTGCGTGTCTCTCACAAATAAATAAATAAATAAAATCTTTAAAATATATATATTTAGGGCAGCCTAGGTGGCTCAGCAGTTTAGCACCTGCCTTCAGCCCAGGGCATGATCCTGGGGACCCGGGATCAAGTCCCACATCGGGTTCCCTGCATGGAGCCTGGTTCTCCCTCTGCCTGTGTCTCTGCCTCTCTGTGTGTCTCTCATGAATAAATAAATAAAATCTTTATATATATATATTTATTGGGCACTTATTGTGTGCTAACCACTAGAAATATAGAAATGTGTCAGGTGCCTTCCTGGGCCCATCCTGGGACTTTTGGTCGTCAAATCCATTCCTTGCACTTTCCCTGACTTTGCTCAATATCACGAGGGGATGATTACCTGAGGCTTCTGTGTCACATGGCCTCTGCACATAAGAGACACTGGGGGAGAGACAAGAGGGCGAGAGGGAAGGCAAACCTGTGTTGGCTTCCCAGCTTATCTCTTACCATTATAACCAATTCACTGCATTAAATTCCCTCTGTTTAAAATGCTCCCCCCCCACCCCAAATAAATAAAAATAAATATAAAATGCCTAGATAGTCTGTTTTCCTGGTTGGACCCTGACTAAAATGCTTCTGCAGGCTGGATTTTGACTTCCTGTAGCTGTAAGCCATCCTCTCTGCTTGGGCTCTGCAGGTCAATGTGGGGACAGTTGGACAGCACAGAGCAGTGGATTCCCAGAAGTGCCTGCAGCTGGGGCCCTCTGGATCCATCGTGACTGGTTAGCTCCAGGGCGTGGGCCTAAAACCCAGGGGAGACATGCTGACCTTCCTGAGGCCACCGCGCCCCCCGTCCCCCCCCCCCCCCCGCCCGCTCCCTGCCAGCCCCTGTGGGCTTGAGTTCACCAGCATTTCTAAGCTAGAGGCCTGCAACAGTAATCAGAACACTGGTCACACTGAAGTAGGGGAGCTACTTGGAGCCCTTCACAATATTAAAGCCTTCCAACTATTACAAATAAGCTAGCAGAGGTCACAGTCCTGGTTCCCAGTAAAACACAAATGCTGTGCCTTAACAGATAGTTTCCCTCTCAGAAATGGGGCCTCAAGTTTTTGGCAACCTAATATACAGACCGAGGCAATCACTGTAAAGAAGGACTTTTTTTTTTTCCATCTGGGGACCAGGAGTATCTTGGGGAACTTCCAAGGCACCACAAAGATCATACCAGAAGAAATCCTAAACATCTGTTTGGCCCTGTCAGTGGTAACTTGCAGACCCTACGAATGCTGAGTGGGGAAGCTGAGAAGCTCTGCCCTTATTTCCTGGGTCTTCCTTGCCTTCTCTCTCCCTCATGGGCTCATCAGTCCATCCATTGGCACATACCTCAGTCTAACAACTCTTTATTCAAGGCCTGCCCTGAGCCAGTCACTGACTGGGCTGGGCGCTAGGGTTAGCTTGACAAGCAAAGGCAAACCAGACCACTGTACTCACAGAGTTAGTGACAGAGCCAGATGTTAGTAAAATAAAGACACAAATAAATGTGAAACCACCACACGGCAAGAGCTACCCAGGATGACACACGGAGAGTCAGCCAGAGGAAGCTCTGGGTTTCTTGCTGGCCCCAGTGAAGGGGTGATGAGGTGTAGAATTCTTTAGTGAGGCCTGTTTTTCTCTTACATTCTTCAGCTTCATAGCTTATGAAATACTTTAACATACATCATGTCATTTTATTTTCATACCCATGCTGCAATGACAAGAATAAAAAAAAAAGAAGATTGAGAATTATTGCTGTGGAAACCGATTTGCATGAAAATAAGAGAGACCTGTAAAAGGTGAGGGTAAATATGAGAGGAGAGCATTCTTAAGTTTCTGTTCTTCATTTGCCAAAAATTGATGGTCTTGTCTTCGAAAGTAAGTGATTATCATCTGGAAAGGCCACGACCATACACACAAATTCTCACATTTTAGCTGGGGAATACTCTAGTCACATATGACTATATTCTAGTCACATCTACTTTTGCTGAAATAAACAGAGGCAAGACTTCCTTTTGGACAAAGGTATCCTCTAGATCCACAGGGAAAGAGCGTTAGCCACAAATAATAACAGTTCCCAATGCTATACCTAAAACTGCAATAACAAAGCACGCTTTGCATGTTCTTAGTGTGAAAAGACCCAGTGGTCCTTTATCTGGTACTGTTAGGTCATGCTCACTCGAGACTTGGATAATGTCAACTAAAAAAGAAGCCATATGGTTGCTTTTAGATTTTACATTAAAAACTATATAATGTAGGGGGGCACTATATAGATTGGGGGGGGGGACTATATAAGGTGGGAAAGAGAGGGGAAATAATTTCATTTACTAAAGATGCCTAGCTCCATGAGAATTACCGCTATGTCCCAGTATATATTAATCAGCTTGACATTTCCATGATGATCACATGGGTCACAATAGATTTATGCTGTGGTGTCAAATTGTCCTGAAATCTGCCATCTAACATAACCAAAGTTTATGAAAATAGCATGTCATATTCCCAAAAGGGTGTGACGTGGGGTATGGCGGAAAGGGGGGAGCATGGTGATCTGCTCCATTAGTTCACTCGGGAAGTCAGGTGTAAAGAAACTCCACTCTTTCAAAGTTACGACTCCCAGAACACATGTGCCCATCAGTGCCTCAGCCCAAAAGCACACATGTTATTGCTGCTCATATTTCATTAGCCAGAATTAGTCACAAGGCCCGAAAAAAACTATAAGAAGACTTGGAAATTCAGGGGAACAAAAGGACTATTTGGTGGGTGTCTCTGCCACTACAACCTATTTCCAAAACTCAGCAAAACTGATGTAGTAGGAGAGGTACTATCTTTGCCACAATTCCTCCAACTGTATCAAGGTGCAAAGTTTCCTTTAAGCTCTTATTCTGAGTCCTGACAGGGGAAAGGAAGAGCTTTCACACTTCTTGGGCTCCTACCATGTAGCCAACGCTGTGTAATGGATACTGTGTGCAACTCAACCTCATTGCACATTCTTTACAACAGAGAATGCTCAAAAAAATTTTTTTAACTTAAAATTACATGTTCCCAGATTGTCTTATAAGTAAGGTTTCCTAAATATATTAGATTCTGCCGAATATATGTTTTATGTGTTCCCAGAAGGTTGGGAAGGTGGAAATTTTGACTGCCTGAAGTTTTGACCACCACTGCTCGTAAGCAAGAATACCAGGGTCAAAAGCAAGAAGCAACAGCAGCTGGCTGGGAGTGCCCACGTCCCATCACCAGCCCCCTAGGTGTCCCTGAGGTGCCAGTTCCTTCGTACCAGTTCCCTGATTCCTGGATCACTTCTCTAGTCCTGCATCATTTTGGTAGTTCCAGTGGCAACCCCCTGGTTCTCCACCTTTCTGAATACATCAGTTTTATAAACTCCTGAGGGCTATTAACAGCGACCTAGGTTAAGGCCTTCTCACTTTTTGTAAGCAACTAATTCCTTAAATACCTTTCTGTTTAAGTCACCTAGATTGGTCTCTGTTTCTTCCACTGTAGCCTGACAAACATTTACCAAATATTATTATATACATAATATAAGTTGTTAGTTTCTCTAACAACTTTCTGAGAACTCTTAATTGTTGAAATGAGTGAACTTGTACTTTTAGGGAATCTAGGTTTAAGCTAAAATAACTGCAAGCATAAATCTGTTTTAAATCTCATCTTATAGCTTTAAAATTCATATGAAAGAACTCTATAACAAATTCTATTCTCCAAAAATTCACAGCAGAATTTATGTTCTTGGAAGGTACACCTTTTCATTCAATGGCTTTATATACTCCCTGGTAAAACCAACCTTTTCCAAGGCGGTGTATACCCCTCATCTTGAGAGGCATTTAATCTGTATAAAAATTCCGAAAAGTGGCTCTTATTCTGCTTTCATTGTTTTATTATTTACTGGTGGATAAGCTGGGGTTTAGAGAGGTAAAATTAGGTGTCCAAGATCACAAAGAGCTAGGATTTAAATGTAGGTCTGTGGGTTTTCAAAGCCACGAGCTCTTTCCGCCATAACATTCAGACTTCTAAGAGAGCTACCGTTCATGAGTTCTTAGCCACTCTGGACACTGGATTGTAAATGGAGATTTGGTTAGTTCACTTAGCTCAATGCTGGAATTACTAGTTAGTTCTTCTCTCTCCTCCAAGACATCAAAAATTGTAAGCATATGCCTCAAAATGATGTACTTCTCATTTTATGAAGGATTAAGAAAGAAAAGATGGATGGAACACAGTAGAAAGATGTGTAGAACTAGAGAAAAATGATTGAAACACACGATGGAACACAGTAGAAAGATGTGTAGAACTAGAAAAAAATGATTGAAACACACGTTCTACGTTGCTGGCCATTCATATGCATACATAATGATAATAGACTTGTGAAGCCTGGAAGCCTGGTATAAACTGAAGTCAATAGGATCCTAGGGGAACTATGGCATCAGCAGAAATATGCTGTTTCAAATTCCTACTCTGGCTCACTGTCACTCTCCTTCTCTTCATATCTGACAGGGGGCTGGAGATTTCTGCCATCAAGGCTCAACTGGACTATTTCTATGAAACTGTATGTGGCCATGGTAAAATTCCACCCCTTTTAGTGATTCAAGCCCTGTCTCTGTCTTTCCTGGAGAAATTAATCTAAGGATACTATTTGCAAATTGACCCACTTCTTCAAACTGTCAGCTACTATAGCTGCAGCATCAGACAGAAATGTTTAGTCACAATGTGGTCTTCATCTGTCCAAACAGCTGTCTCATACTTTTCAACTCCGTATTTCACCCAGGGCTTTCCCCGCACTTAATAAAACTATCTTAAAAAAAATCCTAATGCATCTTCATGCCAGTGAAAGAATCTTTTGGTGATCTTCTGAGGGATGGATATTTCTAGAATAGAAAAAAAGAGGTAAATGGGAAGAGACTACATTTGCTAAGTGTCTACTTTGGGTGTAAGCTGTTAGGGACATACCAACTTATTTAATTCTTAAAACAGAAACATTATCACCCTAATTTTATATATTTAAAAAATTCAAAGAAGATATGTAAATTGACCGAAGCTACCCAGGTAATTAGTAGAGAAGCTAGCAAAGAAACTCAGATTGGCCTGGCCTGAAAGTCAATCATCTTTTCAGGATTGCATAACACATGCAAAAAAAAATATTGCCAGAGAGCTTGAGAAACTAGCTCCAAGAATTCTAACTTCTGGGTCGAGTGTTTTGTTTCCAGGTAACACAAGGAAACACTTTCTGATTGCCTGAATATTTAACAGTACAGGAAACAAAAACAAATTGCACCTACTTGGCCTTTACTGTGTGTTTCATAACAGAGGTGGAGGAGAGAGTTTTATTCTAGGGGGAAAAAAAGGTACCACATTACAATTGCAAGTGTGTCTGGGAGTAAATAATCAAGAGTAAATAATCTGGCATTTTAGACGAGAGAAAATTAACATTAAAAGGATTTTGCAGGATTTTCCACTGATGAACAGTTACTGGTCAAACAGACCCCTTCCTCACATCTCTGCCTGTCTATGGCTGTGTCACTGTGAAAACCAGTTCAGTGCAGTGACAGCAGTGCTCCTACTTGGCTTCCCCAGTCCTAATGGAAGAGGACACTCCGTCTGAATGTCTGCTGTCCGATGAGAGGACAACTATCCACCATGAAAGCCATTTCTCAACTAAAGTGCCCTGACCACTCCCTGCAGCTTCCAGACAGAGTGAAATAGACTGTCTTTTTCTCTGGCCTCACTGTGGATAAAAGAAATCTTGATCAAAACTCTAGAAGGAGCATAACCATCTAGAAGGTTATGAAGCAGGACCTTGTAAGTATGGATTTGGGGCTGTCCAAGGTGTTTTCATCCAACAAAGTCAGGGCATGAAGTGTTGAGTTAAGAATTTATTTATTTATTTGAGAGGGGAGGGGGAGTACACAAATAGGGGAAGGGACAGAGGTAGAGGGAGAAGCAGACTCCCTGCTGAGCAGGAAGCCCAATGTGGGGCTTCATCCCAGGACCCCGAGATCATGACCTGAGCTGAAGGCAGACCCTCAACCGACTGAGCCAACGAAGTGCCCAAACCACCTTTTTCTTATAACTAGTTCTCATGTGTTACATTATATCAGGCCTGTTTTCAAAAAGACAGAATATAAATACACTTTTCATGATTTTATTTTTTGTTTTTGCTTCCTCCAGATTTTTCTCTCCCCTTCTTTGCCTTGCTTTGTGCCCTAAGAATAAAACTGTACTCAGGCTCCCTAGACTTGGACTTCCAATCAGAAGCACCACCAGGAGATCCTAGGGCATGAGGGAGAAAGGTTAGGATCCTGACATACCCCCACCCTCCCTGGGCCACAGTGCATCTCCAGGGGCTCCAGTCCTCTCCAGGCTGCAGTAACTTTCTCTCTTTGCTCCTCAGTTCCTAGGGTGGGAGCAGCTTCCTGTGGTTGCTGTGCCCTGGAGCCCTGAGTGCTTCTCTATTGTTGGTTCTGCTAACACAACCTGCTCTTCTGGAAATGGTCCCTTCCTTCAACACTCTTCAATTAACGCTTCATGAGTGACACCAGTCACCCTGACCAACATCACTGCAATTGCCATTCTGTATTTACAGAGTCATTTCTACATGCCATTCTAAGAATGAGGGCAAATGCAAAAGAAATGCAGGACATGCTGCATTGAACTTGAAAATCCAAGTAGGGACATAAGACTGTCAAAAGACAGTCATGCTCTCAATAATTCTCAATCAAGGCAGTATCTCCAAAGGCCTACTCTTGTCCTATGCTTCTACCTACCCCCACCCTCCACCAAAACATGCTGGTCCTCAGTCCCATTCACTGAGCACCAGTGTAACCACCTAGCAATAGGGCTCAGGTGTGACTGACCATGGCTCTGCATCCATGGGCAACAGAGCAAAACTAGTTCTGGACTCCTCCCTTTGCCTCATGCTTCTAAGCCCATTTTATCAGGAACTCGAGCAGATTCTGGCCCTTAAAATCTCTCAAATTCATTTAACTTCTCTTTGGTGCTCCTGTTCTACTCCAGTAGAAGTCAGGATGATTTCTCACCTCCATTTCTGCAATAACCCTCTGACTGCTACCCAAGCCTCCTCTCTGGTCCCTGCAGTCCACATTTAACTATGAAGCCAGAGGGATCTTTGTGGTGTCACTCCCCTGCCGCAGACCCCACCTAGGATAAAGTCCAAAACATAAAGTGGCTTAGCTCAGATCATGACCATCTCTGCATACTCTGGATACACTCTTCTTATGGACTACTCCAAAGACTCTGACCCTCTTCTAGCTCTTTAACAGAGCTATGTTTTTTCTTACCTCAGTGCCTAGACTCATAATGTCCTTTGCCAAGAATGCCCTCTCTGTCTGCCTCCCCAACCTTTGACCCGGCTAACTTCTATTTTATCACATGCATCTCAATACAGACATCATTTCCTCTGACAATCGTTCCCCATTGCCACCACCGATGCCCCTCCAAAAACAGAACTATGGATTGGGTGGTCTTCCTATGAAGGAGCTTCCATAGCTTTCCATCCTTTTCCATCCTTTCTTCTTGCATCGCCTTTTAGAGTACTGTTTTATAACTGCCAGCTTACTTATGCATACTCCCTACCTGACAGTAAGCTGTGTCAGGGCATGAAGTCTGCCTTTGCAGCAGCTTAGGACCCAGCAAAAAACCCTGAATAGACAAAGCTGTCTATCAAAATATTGAAATTTAAGAAAATGAAAGAAATTTCAACCAGGTTGAATGGACTAGCAAGGTGAAAATTCCTGTTCTAGTTTTGTTGAAGAACAAAGAAAGTACCTGTCTATAGACAGAACTTGTATGTCTAAGTGTTGCTTCAATGTATCTGCAGTAATCTGTGCCCCAAAATCATCAACCCTGCAGCAAGTTAAATTCTATGTGTGTGTTGAGGAAGGAGGGCAGGGGCTGCTCTATGGAGCCCTCTCTCTCCCTCTTCTACCCATCCCATAGCAGGTGATACCTGCTAGAATAAGAGGATGCCTGCGTCAGAGCATTGGGTTATTTTCAGAGGCTTCATTATCTCTGCTGGAAAATCCTGGGGCAGCTTTTTGCAAACCAAATGGAGTTCAATTAATGTATCAAGAGCAAAGGATCAAGACCTAAATATTGAGAGTCAACATTAGCAAAAGTCTCTCAGCACCCAGATGGTCAAGTTCAACCTTTTGAAATGCTCTTAAAGGAGGAGAAACTGAGATTTTCCTGGAATGGTGCTTAGAGGCACAGGAATGAACTAAAATGAACTCGTCTTATTGGGTATTGATGAAATCACGGAACCATGCTTGGTGAGCACTCTCCTCAACTCCTTTTCTCAAGGCTATCCAAAAATAGTTTTTTACTAGCTTACCATTGCCAGGGAAACCTTACTAATTCATCACCCACTGATTAAAAATGTATGATAATTAGGATGAATACTCAAGTTTATCTGGAGGAAACAGATTTTCTTAAAAATAACAAGGCTATGAAAATGTTTTTTAAGCTCATTAAAATGAACCTTTTGTGCACTCTGTTGTATACAAAGATGCAAATTATGCAAGGGTTCTTTTGGGGGGAAAACAGTAGCTTGGCCATTCGTGTTCATCTCTTCTCCCTTAAAAGATCCCAGTAAAATATGTATAAGCCCAGCAGAGAACGAGTGCTCAATACATGTCTGAAGGACAGACAGCAATGGATCAGACAGTGTCTGAAAGACAGACAGCCCAGAGTGAAAAAGGAGCCTGAAACATTACAACCTGAAGGGCTACAGAGAGAATTCTAGAGAAGTGTGAGCTTCGTGGCTCTGTACAACCTGCAGGGGCTTGAAACCTCCCGAGAGAGAGTTAAAGGTGAGGCAAGGCTAAAAACAGGGTCCCATGTGAGGTCTTCAAACTGAGTGGTGAGACTTTCAGAAAGCTGACAACCAGGTGTTCTCCCCACCACCCACACCTGAAGACTGGATAATTCTTCTCAATGGACCCAGACAGAAGTTCCAAACACCAACATTCGCAGAATTGGAAGAGGTCTTCTGATAAGGCTGACTTGCCAAACAGTAATTGTATGTGAATTCCCACCAACTGATGACCCCCTTTCTCACATGTGGGTTCTGAAAGGTTTCTTCATCCTTCAGTATAAAAAATGATCCTAGCAAAGGATCACCAAACAATTGAGGAGAACTCCAGCTGGTTAGATGAAGATCCAAATAAACAGACAAAAAAATAATAATAACAGGAGAGATAGGACAAAAATAACAAAACCAATTAGCCATCTCCAAGAATTAAGAAGAAAATATAGTATCCATAAAACAAGAACAGAATTCCATTAAAAAGGAACAGAGAACCAAAAAAAGAGCTAAAAAATAATAGGTAAAATTAAAACACACTATATTCGTGAGATAGGTCACAAAAACTTTTTTTTTTTTAAGTGATAGAAATAAGAGAGAAAGAAACAGACTTAGAAAATCAATCCAGGAGGTCACCTTTCCAACAGCAGATGTAGAGAGAGAGAGAGGAAAAAAAAAACAAAACAAAACACAACAACAACAAAGTAAACAGAGGAGGATAGTGCCAAACACGTAACATGAGAAAATTTTCCAGATCTCAGATATGAGTCTCTCAATTAATTTATAAATAGCTTCCAAAAAATGATAAATGCCAATTGTTTTTTAATAATAAATCTTTTGGATGTATTTGTTTTTTTAAACTGTCTTTGTTTTAATAACATTTAAACTTTCATTTAAAATAACTTTCAAAAAGTAGTGTCTTATCTATTTTCTTAGGTCTGTTACGAATGCTAAAGCCATGCCCTCTTACTCTGCCTAATTATGGGCACTTAAAAAAGAACACAACCAGTTAGGACTTTATTTCATTTTTCAGATTTTTGACTAATTCAGCCCAACCTCTCGGAACTTTCCCTTCCCAACACCTTTAAACAAATTGTTGAACTTGTTACCATATATTTTACTGCTGTATTTCTCAAAAGCAGAATGTGAGCATTGTTGAATCAAACACCAAGGTCATTTCTCTTTTAATGCATACCCTTCTATAATAATAGAAATATTTCACCAGGGGTTGTCAAGGTAAGAAGCAAAAATAGGTAGATGATAGATAGATTGTGATAGAAGCTTAGTAAAGAGAGGCAATAGACAGACAGAGAGACAGAGGTAACAGAGACATAGATACAGAGAGATGACTAAGCATCACCAAAATGGTGCTCCTGGTGGTAGACGGAAGTCTGCACTTCCAAATGAAAGTGGTAGATCATACAAACGATAATATATTCACCGGGGTTTTTTGTTTGTTTGATTTTAGTTTTATACATTACTGTAAAAGTTTAATCTAGTCACGTGAGGAGGCTTCCAGGTCCATCGTAGTCTACACACATTCAGAAACCCTTCTACTATGAACACCTGGATATACCAGATGTGATAAGATAAGTTTGCTGGTTTGGGCTTTTTTTTTTTTTTAAGGTTTTATGTATTTATTTGAGAGAGAGAGAGAAGAGTGAGAGAGAGAGAGAACACAAGTTGTAGGGGAGAGGGACAAGGAGACTCCTCACCGAGTAGGGAGGCCCATGCCAGACTCTATCCCAGGAACTGAGATCATGACCTGAGCCAAAGACAGACACCTAACTGAGCCACCCAGGAGACCCTGCTTGTTTGGGCTTTAATGTACCACTAAGGTTGCAAAAAAGAAAGGATAACTCCTAGATGTCAAAAAAAGGGGGGCAGCATTGAAAACAAGGGTGGTGAGCATTATTCAAGTAGATCATAAAGCATCCCTAGAAAGTGGAGCAGAGAGGGGTTATGGCAGGTCAGTAGTGGGGGGTGGGCTGAGGACCTGGAGTTCAACACATACATGATAGTTAAGACTCTGAGAGCCCAAGACTTGGGAAACTGGAACGAGTTTCCTGCAGAGAGCCAGAAATCCCAAAAGGATAAAAACCTCTGTGAAAGAATGTCTTACAAAATAATCTCTGCTCAACAGCTTGAGGAGATGACCTGGAAACTTCTGTCTGCTGGGAGGAGGGGGAGGCCCTCCCTCCCCTTGTACCCAGGACTGAGGATATTTTGATTGAAAGCTGCATTGATGGCACAGTTATGCTGCCAGTAATTAGGGGATGTCTAAACTGGCACCAAATCATCACAACAGTTAAACGGGTCAGTTTTAGCAAGCACATTTTATAGATAAGGAAGCTGGGAATCCGAGAGATTTGGTCATTTATCTAAAGTGAAAGGGACTGAGTGACAGAACTGGGATTCAAACTCCTACCTTCGGGATCCCTGGGTGGCACAGCAGTTTGGCGCCTGCCTTTGGCCCAGGGCGCGATCCTGGAGACCCGGGATCGAATCCCACATCGGGCTCCCAGTGCATGGAGCCTGCTTCTCCCTCTGCCTGTGTCTCTGCCTCTCTCGCTTTCTCTCTCTGTGACTATCATAAATAAATAAAAATTAAAAAAAAAAAAAAAACTCCTACCTTCTAACCTCAACTCCAGAGTTTTACTCACTGATATTAGTGAGTGGTTGGTTAATTTGAGCCTTTTCTGTTTGAGACACTGAAATTGTGTCCATTTACTATTACAGCACCGTTGTAAATCGATTTTACATTTTCCCTTTGTTTCCAAAATGCAACGTCAATCACGGTGTGCTGGCAGTTATGAGGCCACAATGGTGTGTCTAACCAAGAATGACGAAAAGAGAACCAAGAAAGTACACATTTTGTGAGCCTCTGAAAAGGAGAAGCACTTTTCACAAGCAAGCATTTACTGTGGAGAGAAGATGGATAGAACCCATGAATCTTCCTTCTGGAGGGACTAATGGAGGGGCCTTTTCAATAGTACTCCAAGGTTAAAGAGTTTGGTTGAGAACTCTACATCAGCTTTGGGTGAAGGGGACAATAGTGTGCCCCCAAACACTGGGTAAAGAAGGAAATAAAGCTAAATTAGAAAGATGATTACTCTTTTCTGGTGGTCGCCAAAAGGCCATATATTTACAAAAGTGTAACGAAAGTACTTAGGGTGACTTAAAACTCAGAACAAAATGATATGGGAGCAACATTGATGAGCCAAGACTAGAAAGTGATTTAATTTGATGAGCTAAAACTAAGTCTGATGTTCTGATCCCCATGAGGACTATACTGGGTGAACAGAAGAAGAGGGGAGCCATCTACTTTGGGGAGCCCTGCCCATTTAAGTGCAGCCCAAAGGAGATGGGGGTTGCAGTAAAGCATTAATTACCATAATGGCCACCTTGGCAAAGCTTTCCTGATCCCAGAAGGGGTGACTTTCAGATTCCTTGTCTAAAATACACTTCTTAAGGTTTGTTAGCATCTCTTGTATTGATAGCTTTGGCAACAATTTAATTTCCCACAAGAAGGGAACTGATTGGTTAGGCTGCCTTGAAAGTCCATATTGTTTTTGTTACTTGATGTTCTGATATTCCACTTATTTTTATATTTGCCTTGTAATGCAGACTGTCTGCAATGGAAGGACATCCATACTGTCCTATGTTGAGTGTTTACATCTGCTTGACAACTGCATTTGTTTTGCTTGTTATGAGTCCACCCCTTAGAGATGGATCCAGTGTCACCACACCACTAATCATGTTCTTGGTCCTCTGTGGCTGAAACGTGGGCACTGGACATCACTGAGGGCACTTTATGACAACATATCTCCATATCCTACAGGAATTATCAGATCATATCCTCTGAATCATTATGTGCTGACTGACTGGAGCATCTCCATTTGAAACCACAACAACATCTTCTGTGAATTTCTCACTTGTATATGGTAAACAGAAATGCAGTTTTTCAAGCAAGGTTCAGGGGTGCCTGGGTGGCTCAGTTGGTTAAGTGTCTGCCTTCAGCTCAGGTCATGACCTCAGGGTCTTGGGATCGAGGCCCGAGTTGAGTTGGGCCCTGTGTGCAGTGGGGAGTTTGCTTCTTCCTCTCCCTCTGCCCCTCCCCTGCTCATTCTCTCTCTCTCTCTCTCTCTCCTAAATAAATAAATAACAATCTTTTTAAAACTTAAAAAAGGAAAATAGTAATAATGCATCACTTCATAATTTAACCATGAAGATCTACAATAGAGTCTGTTACCAGAGCACCTAGTCATGACAAAAGCTTCATATGCTACCCATAAGGGTCCATCTGCTTTTACCCAGTCAGCCTTCACGAATGGGTTGTTCTGGTTTACTTAAGTTTGCTAAGCCTGGCAGGATAGAACTGTGTTTTTATTTGTTCTTTTATTCCCAAGGTTTTAAAGTTTGAGAAGCTAAAAATACCAAAAATGGACAGATAAATATGCCATTCATCATTAACATATCATATATTTTTGAATGCCTGCTTCGTATCAAGCAATGTCCTAGAAAGCTGGGATTTTAAAATGATAACATGGGTGTTCCAGACCCCAAGGATCTAAATGACTTTCAGAACTAAGTAGGCACATAAGAAAAAAATCTCAAGTCATAATAAAGGGCCATCAGGGACAGATCTACACACAAGGCATAGTGGGACCAGTGCCTCACCTATGTTGAATTTTAAAAGGTATCTAGGAAGTTGTCAGGGATGTGAATTATTTAAGGGTGGCTGGGCATAAATGATGAGATGGGAGGAACTGGACATTTAGGGAAGAGCCAGAACCTTGTAAGGTTTTTACATAATACTAGGGAGTTCTGAGATTGCTGAAGGTGACAGGGCACCATCTTGAGCAAATGGATAAATTTTGAGTGTTTCACCCTCCCTTGGCTAGCTGGATGTAGGGTAGATGGTAGAGGATGGGGAAGGAGCAAGCCAGAAATGAAACATCTGGAAGGGAATATGTCCAAAGAGTCTGGAGGACTGGGGACGTCGCCCTGGACTAGGGCAGCCAAGAGCTGAATATGAACAACAAGATATTTATGCAGCAGAATTTTTTAAAAAGTGTTGTAATCATTGACAACCACTAGCAGTGACATATTCTTGTGGATTCAGTGCCTGCTGGGTGACCTTTTCCACAGAAAGAGCAGCAATCCTCCCTGCTGTTCTATGGCTGTTTCTATTTGAGAAATTGAACATTAGAGTTTTTAATGCAAACTCTAAGTAGCTGTGTGTCACCAACTGAGGGGATTAGCCCCAAGATGCTGTGGCACTTGTCGTCTGTTCTCAGTTGGCATCCAGGAGCCCATGAACTCCTGGCCATGGCACTTACAGTTCAGGTGAGCTGTTCTCCCAGTAGTGAAAGGCACAGGCAATGGGGTATCAAGATTAAGAAAGTGGGCTTCGTGTTGGAACCCCAGATCTACCATTTGTTTCAACTCTCATTTCTGAACTACACTTCGTTGTCTACACAATAGAGATTAGAATATCGACCCCCAAGGGGTGTTATTTAGATCAAACGAGATAATTGCTGCTTAAATTCACACCTAAGTGGCAGAACTAAGATTCCATCGAGGATCTAGCAGAGCCGCCTCCCCCTTTCTCCTTCTTTCTCTTTCATGGTTAAAATATGCATTATTTTCACTTTTTAAGAAATGCTACAATTTCAGTTTCTATTTCCTCTTTGACCCAAGAGATATTTCATAGAGAGCTTTTAAAAACCCAAGAAGAAAGGTTTTCTGTGCTTCAGTTTTGCAAATAATTTTCTACTTATATTCCACTATCATCAGATAACGTTCTCTACAGCATCCCTACCTCAATGGAATCTACTGCTTTTTTTTTTTTTTTTTTTTTTTTTTTTTTTTTTTTTGTGAGCTAACCTGTAGTTAATTTCGCCGATGTTCTACCCTGGATTTGAAAGGAAAGGGTATTCTTTATCATCAGTGTAGAAAGTTTGTGATGTATCCAGATTTCCCGTACTAATTACGTGGTTTGGGTCTTTTCTATCTTTACCGATTTTTGTCCACTTGGGCTGAGAGTACGCTGAATTACCTACTATTAGAACATTTCTATTCCTGCATCGTCTATGGTTTCTGCTATAAAGGCCCCTGCTGTGGTATCTGGTGTGCAGTCACAACTGGTGAATGCCCCTTGTGCACTCACCTTTAGCATCAACCAGTCCCTTGTCCTGTTTTGTGCTTCTGGTCTGCATTTTACCCATTCATATATCAAAATCAAAAGGTACTGGTACCTTTTGTCAGTGTTGTTAGTTTGCATTTGCCTTGTATGCTTTGCCCATCTCTGTGGGTTGTGCCTCTTAAAATCACTGTGGGCTACGTGTGTCTTGGGTCCAGCATGAAGTTGGGTTTTGCAGAGTCCCCATTTTACAGTCCCCATACTGTAAAACATTTGTTTCCTTTTTTCTTTTTCTTCTCTTCCTCAACCAGGGTCAAGACTCACCTAAAACCATGATCTTTTTTTGCCCCCAGCCTTACTGAGGTATATTTAACAAAACCTTAAGATATTTAAGGTATATAGCATGGTGATCTGATATATGTACACACTGTCAAAGGTCAATCTCATTATCAGTAGTTCTGGGTCCGTCTGGACTCAAGTCCCCACCTGGATCCTCTGACCTAGCTGGATTCCCGTCTTCAATCCTGCCCTGTGGTTCTCACACCCTGGCGGGAGAGGCTCTTCTGCACCACCCCATCAGTGGTGGACTCCAAGACCACTGATGTAAAAGTTTAAAAAATGCATTCCCTCTCTGGCTTGACAGATGAAGTCTCCAATGTTTGAAGGCCTGATGTCTCCCAAAATATTCTTTAAAATGGAATTCGGTCACTTAGGAGGAAGTGATAGCTGGAGTCCACAGTCCACAGCTGGAAAGAAGCCTAGAAATCATTGACTTAAACTCTCTCCCCAGACATGAATCTCTTCTACAATATTCCATATTTCCTAGTCTCTCCTGTTTGCATTTTTCTAGTCATGGCAAACTGACACTGTCACCCACAGGACAGGCCTGCATTTGAAACTCAGCAAAACCAAGTATTAGCTCTATGATGTTTGGAACTTATATAAGAGCGGAGCCTCCATTTACCTACAAAATGGAGACAAAGTGAAACTCAGGGGGCTGTTAAGAGGACCAGGCAGGGTTACAGTTTCAAGGACCAGGCGGTAACTAATAGAATGCCCCACCTGTATGACAATAGGAGCGATGAGGAGAGTCCATTCCCTTGTACAAGAAGCCTCTACTGGACTCCTGCAGGTTAGAAACCTGCCTGCAGCAACGTGGACCTGACGGTATCACTACATCTTTCTGTTTTTCTAGAAAAGGAGAAATCTGGCTTTCTAGTGTGAAATTTCCCACAAAGACTCAATGTGGTAAATAATTCAAATTTCTTTACAACACTAGACAGACCGTATCTGTGGGATGGGTACACCTGTCGGCTGCCACTTTGCAGTCTCTGGTCTGAAGTAATTAGCACAATGCCCAGCATAAGAGAAGCACTCGATAAATTATGAATGCACCAGATCTAACACCTTAGACATCAGACTTTTGGACGAAAGGACTTGTCTGATTGGGCAGCTAAGAGACCAGGAAAGATCAAGCCCAGAGTAACCAGAACATCAATTGCGAACCCAGGAAATCAGCAGAAATCAAGTGGAACGAAACAGAGAACAGGCTGGAGTGGCTCGGGGAATAATCCTGCCACCTCTCTAGTCTGCCTGCACTGACTCCTCTCTGGCTGATACACCCCTCTGTCTCCCACCACCACAGCTCTGATCCCTGTGCAGACATAACTGGTATGGGAGGCGAGCCGGCTAGATCCTGCAGCTGCTAGAATCAGAAAGGCTAGCAGCTTTCTGAGCGAGCTTATTAGGAAGAGAACGAAAAAAGCTTTGAGCTCTGAGCCAAGGAGGCAACTTCCTCCCCTTCCCTTTGGCTTTTCCCCATCAGCAAGCAACTCAGAACGTGGCCAAATACATCCTACTCGGGTGGGTTGCAGCTGTCCCACACATGTTACAAATAAGGGCCAGTAGAGCTGTCCCTATTTTTAGCATTTGAATGTAGATGCCAAGATCACCAAGATTCCCCATTTGCTGGCTCAATTCCTCTCCTTCTCCTCTACATATCTCTTATTTTCCTCCCAAAGAGATGTTTTCTGTTCAGATGAGTTAAAGTCAGATATCTGGGGGAACAGGGACCCCAAATATTTGCTCGTCTTGCTAGACTTCTTATAATCACCATGGATTGGGGGCTATCTCTCCCCCGTTGCATGAGAAATCGTGTACAGGCTTTGAGAAATAACACTCCAGGGTTGGATCAAAGCCACTCCTTTTTCTCTCTTGGGCATAAAGAGAGGTTTGGAGCAGAAATCTGCATTAAGGATCCTCTCGTGAAAACTTCCAAGTACACAGCTGAGGGCATGACGTCCAGGGGAGCTGATGTGCTTACTACTCCCTAACATTAATCCTAAATATTATTAGACCTTATATTCTTGAAGGTTTTCCTGCGGGTGTGAAATCCGCACTTCACATGGATTTCCAGCTCAGTGAGGTATCCGTTTTGATTATTCCCATTTTACAGATGACAAAACTGAGGTTTGTTGGTTTGACAAACTTGCGCAAAGCCACATACACTAGCAATGGTAGTCCTAGGGAAGGCACCTGAATTCTGACTCCAATTCTTCAACTCTTCCCAGAACCAAAGCTGAGCACACAGATTAGTCATGAGGATAAAAGACAGGAAGAAGGGTAGAGGAAGAGAGGAAAGGAGGCCTGGCTTGAAGACATGCATTATTTCAGCGGGGCCCTCTCAGGCTATTCTCTGGAAATTGTTGAGTGTTTTCAGAACACAAGCACAGCCCTGGCAACCTCAGCGGCCAACACATGGCTGAGATATGGAGATCTCAGGCCCTTTACCTGTTCTCAGGGTCAGCAGAGGCCATACTCCGGGTGACATAGCACATCTTGAGGGGGATGCTCTTCCGATCTCTATGGAAGGAGCAGGGCTGTGATGACAGGGGGTCTGAGGAGCTGGCCCCTAGCCGCGGGGATTCGGGTGGAGGCGTTTCCCAGCCGATCTCTGATACCGGGGAGCCTTTCTTCACATAGGGGGTGGCTTCTCGCATGTACTTCACTGCAAGGAAAAAGACAACAACAGGGCTCTTAAATACATTGCGGCTGAATTTCTGGAAAGCCTGATTGCGTTTTTCAGACTTGCATCAGACGAGCTTTTAATACCGAACCTCTTAAATTCTGAACAAGAGTCACAATTTCTGTTCCTCTCAAAACAGTTTTTCTGTTATTTACATTCTATACCAAAGTCGTATTTAGAACTTGTACGACGATGACCTGAACTTGAGAATTACTTTCAGCTTTTTTCAATGATGACAACTTTTATCTTTTCTGATTTTAAGTTGCATTCTGAGGAAGAGACTGAAAGACAAGTGGGCAGAGGAGAAAGCATAACGTAGGCGTAAAGGCACATAATTGTTCGATATGCAAGTAGGGAATCTGGTAGCCACATTCTCTAACCACGTCCCTATTCAGGAGCAAGAACAGGCTTTTCAGTTAATAGTGCTAAGAACATATATGCAAAAAAAAAAAACAACAAAATAACCCTCACATAAAAGTACACTTATTTTGCAATGGGAAAAATCTGTAAGAGCAAAAATACCTTCTGTAAGCTAGGACCAACCAAAATGTCCATAAGAAAAACAAAGTGAAAGACCTTTACACAGTCATTTAAAAAAATGAGATAGATACAGATGTGTTGATGTGGAAAGACCTATAAGATCTATTATTAGTTTTAAAAAAATGGTAGAGAGGAGTACACATACTGTCATCTTTTGTATATAAATCATAAATACCATAGGCTTGCATATATACAACTATTTCTGGATAGGGACATAAGAAAATGTGAACAGCAGTTAGCTGTGGGGGGTAGAAATATAAAAGTCAAGCTGATGGAGAGATAGACTTTACTATTCATTTATTACCCTTTCATACCATCTTTATGTTTAGCCAATATGTGCATATTACTTTTGTAGAATTAAAAAAAATAGTTCAAAGGCTGAGTGGAGCAGACTGAAATTCTGCTCTTTGATGTGTTTCCTCAGTCTTAAGAAGTTATTTGCCTATTCTGAATTTAAGCATTTGGTCCTTAGACAGTTTTTGTATTGACAGGGCAACTAGATTCTTGGAACATGCAATATAAACTTCCGCATCCTTCTCTCTGCCATTTGCACAGTTTGGTTCTGTGCTGCTTTGGGGTTGGGGTCTGGGGGTGGGGTGGGGGGCGGATGTGGCTAAGTTCCTTACCAGTACCTGTTTTTACAAATGGCAGTGGACTGGAATGGGTACAAACTAGAGAACATTTACTCCAGATCTTTGATGATTCAAGTCCACAAACTAACACCTTTACTGCACAAGACATGGAGCCAGGTTTCCAGAGACAAAAACAAGCAATAGGTAGTTTCCATACTCCAGAATCCAAAATCACAGGTGACTAGTGAATGCTGCTGGGTCCCATCAGATCCTTTCCATCAGCCTAAGCACATATTTCCTAGCTGCTATGTGTTGGCTGAGAACAACCCTTAGCTGCCCACCTGCCCTGGAAAATGGCTTTGACCCAACAAAAGAGCTGCTGCTTGAGCCCCCAGACAGAGGCTCTGCTTCTTGGGAACCCCACCTAAGATGGTGACATAATATAATACATAAACTATGGCACAAAACAGAATGAGCTAGCTGAGTGTTATAACAGGAATAAAGTCTGCTGGAAGAACTCACAAGGAAAAGATTCAGTTTCTAGGGAGTATGAGTGACAAGTTAGGTTCACAGCAATTTAATCAGGCCAAACACACCAAGATGCAGGCAATACTGACAAGATACTAGCGAACTCAACCATATGTATCAAAAATAGTCATACTAATTCAAGACAGAGACGCCATTTAGTACCAACACATATTTGAAGAGAAGATTTCAGGCTTTTAACTGAATATAAGTGCAATTGGGAGAAAACAGCTCCACGGTCACCACAAACCTGTTAGCACAAGCTGCAGTTACAGAAGAAGAAAGGGCATTCATGGACAGGGTATTTTAAGGAAAATTGTTTATTTGTGGGCAATACATTTAAAGAGGAACACAGACATACCTGAGAACAAATGCAGAAAACATAGGGGGAGAGATTTAAGCCATCCAAAGCTGGAGTAAATAGACCTATTTTGAAGACACTGAATTTTTTTATTTCTAAAAATGTTTTAGTAGAAGCTAGAACACCACTTAGCTTTGTACATTATAGACTGGTACTTATTATATATAGGAAATTCAAGTATCAGCTGAGATGGTTTGAAGACTCTCCTTTGGTTGTATTATTATCATTCTGGCTGGAGTAGGGGAGGAGTGGGGTGGAAATGAGATTCCAGAGATGCTTCATGAAGTAGGTGTGATTTGAACTTGGCCTTAAAGGGTAAACAGGACATTAAAAAGTGAGATAGGAATCACAACCCTTCTTTTATATAATGTACTCTGATTTACAAATTGTACTGCAGTCTCAAAGGAAAGTTAAACCTCAGTTTGAAGGGAAATAAAGAATGAACATTTATTATATGCCTAACAATGTATGAAAACAGGTGCTCTACATGTTTTCCCATTTATTATATGCCTAACAATGTATGAAACCAGGTGCTCTACATATTTTCCCACATTTAAGCTTCAGAATGACTATTCAGGGCACTACTGTATTTATATGACAACTAAGGTACAGAGGAAAAAAATGGGTAAGGGATCTTTCACTTTTTGAGTATCCATGTATCTGCAAACAATAAAAGAATAAGTTGCTATTCCTTTCAGAGCTGGCTAGAACGAAATGTCTTGTAGGGCTATTCTTATTTTGATGGACACTAGGAGCTTTACATATGTTATCCTTTGCAAGACTAGAATTATTTTTACACATCAGCACAATAAGACACAGAGGTTTAGCTTATGTGGCTGGTAAATGGTGGAGCTGGAGTTTGACTTCCCAGAGATCATATTTTCTTATTTTTAAAGATTTTAAAATTTATTTACTCATGAGAGACACAGAGAGAAAGGCGGAGTCACAAGCAGAGGGAGAGGCAGGCTCCCTGTGGGGAGCCTGATGTGGGACTCGATGCCAGGACCCTGAGGTCAGGACCTGAGTCAAAGGGAGACGCTCAACCACTGAGCCAACCAGGGGCCCTGAGATCACATTCTTTAATGAAGTCTGGCTACCTCACCTAGATAACGGAGGCAAAATGACAAGCTAATAGGTTTGGACTTTATTCCATAGCCATAGAGGTCTTAGTCTATGAGTGAGAGGATAACAAGATCAGAGGTTAGCTATAGAGAGAACTCTGGCAAAGTAAGATCAGGTGTACTCAGGAAAAAAATATTAGAGGTAGGTCCACTAATCACAGAGTCATAGTTACTGCCAGAGGTACCCTGAGCAATACTCAAAATACTCATGGAAAGTGTGAGGTGTCCCAGAAATGTGTGGTTTGATGCACTCATGGGTAGAAGCATGGAGAATATGGCAAGTCCTAGCCCAGAAGCCAATATTTACCAAGTAACCACTTCCTGGGTGGCACAGAACTTGGGGAATTTAAGAAGGTGAGAAGACATAGCCATGCCTTGAAGAAAGGATTGGAAATGATATTCAAAATAGTAATCCTTTTAAGTGACCAACTGAAAGTAAACACAGAGCAAATGATTTAACAAGGTAGGTATGATAATTTAAAGATTATTCATTCATCCAAAATCAGTCATTCATCATATACTGAGGACTGCTGTGCATGAGTGATGATAAAAAAAAAAGTCCCCATTTAAAAATATTGTAAGCTTGCTAAAGGGGGAAGGGAAGTGAGTAGATGAGGTGAGTTCTTGTGTCAATCTTAAACTAGGTTTAAGGAGGTCCCAAACTAGACGAGTCTATAGGGGGCTGGCAAAATCAAATGCGAATCCCTTCTGGAGGAAGGCAATTTCATTCTAGGCTTCAAAGAGTCCTATGAATCATTTTCAAGGACAATGAACAGCATAAAATCTAAGAAAATGTGGCACACATAGAAACAAGGTATCATAAGCAAGAACTAGTAAAAATAACTGATAGCAGTGTCAGTCCTAACACAAACTACAAAGCAATAAATAAGTTTACCACGTGTAAAGAAACAAACTAAAGTCTGGAAGAATCTTCCAGGAGAATCTTTTTATAAGATTTATTTATTTATTTGAGAGAGAGTGAGAGAGCACACATGCAGGAAGGGAGGGGCAAAGAGAAAGGAAGGAAAGTGAGAATCCCAAGCAGACTCCCCACTGATCATGGAGCCCAACATGGAACTCGATCTTACAACCTTGAGATCATGACCTGAGCCCAAATCAAGAGTCAGATGCACAACCAACTAAACGTCTCAGGCCCTCCTTCCAGAGAATATTTTTTTAAAAATGACTTAACAGATTGGTAAAATAACCAAATAGAATGTCAAATAGTTACTGCTATATAATATATAACTATAATAAATAAACCAGAATTAAAACTTAAATAGGAGGACATATCAAAAGGAGAAATTAGTGATTGAATTGTAGATCAAAGGAGATTATACAGAATATAGCACAAAAATATTTCTAAAAATGGAAAATATGGAATAGAGATGTGGAGGATGAAGTGAAAAGGTCTAATGAATGTCTAAATGGAGCCCCAGAAGGAAAGACAGAATGTGACAGACGCTAAGGATTGTCCTGAAGGAAAGACAATGACCCATGACTTCAAGAAACCGGACTTAATTTTGATAAACACCTGTGTTCCTCTCCATCAAGACAAAGCGATGGGGTCATCCTGCTTTCAACCTCAGGTAGACTAAACCTCTCCTTAGAATCCAGGTTTCTTCTGAGAGCTTGGGACATCACCTCTCCCTTCCACTAGTTTTGTGAGGAAGAGTCAGCCAAATCCCTAAATGAGTCCAGAGATCTCTGGCACCACCAGAAAACAAGTTCACATTTTCAAGGGGGGAAAAAAACAAAACAAAACAAGGAAACAACGAGATTATCATCACCTTTCCTGAATAAGGAAATCACTGAACCGTTTCCATATCAGTCTTGAGGAAGAACAGGTAACATTAACACATCCCTGCATAAAGCCCTTTTGTTCAAGGGTCTTGCTTCTCATTGATATGTATAGAAAAGAGAAAATGGAGAAACTTGTTTTTGCGTATAACAAAGAAAGCAACAGAACATTGCCATTAGATCTCCGAGGGCCCACATTTTCTGGTCCAGAGGAAGCAATAAAATTGTCAGAATATTCTTTGCTACAAGGCTTGGTCATCAGTTATGAACATAATTCCACCGTCAAGCAGTCCCTCTCCAATCATCAAATGAGGCCTGGGGCTAAGTCCCTTCTCCCTTCAAGCAGAGAGTAAGAACAAGGTGGCCATGCCTGGGTGTGGTAAAGCAGTGCCTCCCACAGAAAACAAAGCGTGTACGAAACCTTTGCATGGTTCTTTGTGCCTTGGCCTCTTGAGATTTCTTTTTTTTTTTTTTTTTTTTTTTTTTAATTAATTTTTATTGGTGTTCAATTTACCAACATACAGAAAAACACCCAGTGCTCATCCCGTCAAGTGTCCTCTTGAGATTTCTATACATTGCCCTAAAAATAATGAGAGGATGGTCTAATTCAGGGAGGGTAAAGTGTTACCTACCCAGAGAAGGGATCTGACTGCAATAGGTGTCCCAAATTACAGTGTATTAAATGATACAAAGGTTCGTTTTTCTTTTACTAAAAGTCTAGAGCAAAAGAAAGGGACTTCCAGGACAGCTTCACTCCCTGAGGTCGTCAGAGGCGCAGCCCCCTGGCCTCTCCCTGCTCTGGTCTCTAACCTGCCATCTGATCATCCAAGATGGCTGCTTGAGTCCCAACCATGATGACCAAATTCCCATCAACGGGAGGAAGAAGCGAAGGACACACCCTGCTTCCTCCCTTAAGAACACTCTTCAGAAGCTGACACACCATATCTGCTTATAAACCATCGACCAGAATTTAGCCACATGGCCATTTCTAGAGGGAAAAGAAATGTTAACTCTTAGCTCTGGACAACCTGGTGCCAACCCAGCTAAAAACTGGTGGAGGAGGGAGGCTATCTCTGTGGAAGAAGAGTCTAGACATTAGGAGACAACTCTATTCCTACCACTCAAAGAGATCCCTAATTCAGCCCATCACAACTAGATTTTATGACACATGAGTACAAATAAGTGTGTGTTGGAGAGATCAATAAAAAGCACAACGGCTAGATTCCATGAACTCTGCTAAGTGATGTTTTTTTTTTTTATGTATTAACTCATTAGAACATCACAACAATTCTATGACAGGAGCACTGCAATCATCCTCATTTTACCAAGGATGCAGTGATAGAAAAGGGTTAAGTCATATCCCCAGATTACAGTGCAAGCATAGGCAGGAGCACGAGTCCAATCCAGTCAGCCTGGCTCCACAGTTCTTGCTTTTAACTACGAAGTAATTCTGCTTCTCACACTTTTTTTTTTCTTAATTAATTGAATGTGTGTGTATGCGTGTGTGTATTTAAGCCAACATTTTTATGCACTAGGAGAAAACATCCAATTAAGCGGCTATTGCCTGTAACATAAGAGAGCTTGATTTTGTAAGCCTAAACTATTAAACTATGGCATTTCAATAAATGCCTTTTAAGACATTGTAATATGTATGCATAACAGAGGGTTTAACCTGCCAGAACTGAACAGCTAGTGTTTGCATAATTACACCTCCGTGTGCTTACAGACAGTAATTTCAGGCAAAGAGCTGTTGAAACCGATCAAGAAGCAGCCAGGACCCAGTTCAGGGTGCTCATAATCAGAACTAATTAATAAACCATGCCCTTTCTGGGCATCATGAATTAAAAACTGTGGTTGAGCAATTAAAATTCCAATCTTCACTTGCAAAAAAAGAAAAAGGGGGGGTGGGTGGGTGGGAGGAGAGCGGGAAGGAGGGGTCTTCAAACCAATAATCCACCAAGTCACTTTCAATATGTTTCTGGTTTGTCATCTCAAGGGCGAGCAGTTGTGAAGCTTTCGAAAGAACCTTCAGCAAAGCCCAAGTTTGCAAAGGCCCCAAGTTGCCACAATTAAATCTTTGTTGAGGCGGCCAGATGACATTTGAAAGGAGAAGCACACACGGGCTACTAATGAGGAAATGCTTTAGGCAAATCCAATCAGCTCTCCTACCAGGCTGGTTTCTGAGGAGCCAGCAAGTCCTTCTGACATGTGCAAGTCTTCTTCTTAAAAATAACAACAAAAGCAACAACAAAAACGGATTTCCAGATTACAGGAAGGAAAAAAGGTATTTCATTACTCTGGGGGATATGAACTCAAAATGTGCATTCACTAATGTGATTAAGGGGAGAGGGGACCAGCTGGAGGCAAGAAATCTGGGTATTCGGGCCTTGAGTGAAACTTTCAGGCTGGGGACAGGTTGGTGACAGTGGGATTTGCTGACAAAACGCAATGTGAGACTTTCCCTTAATGGCTTATTCGTAGGTCATTTCAGACAGGAAAGAAGCAGATGGAGACCCTCAACAGTTCCAAAAGGGCCAAGAAATGATGAAAGAAGTAATACAAGCTTCTTGGAAGGTATAGCTAACATCTCAGGAGGCGGAGTAGTGAGGTGGAAAGAGAATTGGCCGTGGGAGTCAGGGACCAGGGAGGGTCACAGTTCCAGCTCTGCACTAACTAGCTCTCCAGCCCCAGGCAAGTCACGTTCCCCTCCCAGACCTCATTTTCCTTACCCTTCCAACATTCTATAATTGCTTGGGAAGCTGTCTTTTCTGATGTTAAAAACAAAACAAAACAAAACAAAAACCACTTTTTCTTACCTCATCTTGCTCTTGTGTCTTCACCAACAAATAGCTCTGTTAAAATGTGTGCTACATATTTGGTCCTTAGGTAGATGCATCTTCTGACTTCTTACCAAACTCTATGGCCATCTGACAAATGTGACAGCAAGTCTCTGCTGAGATTATGTATTCTAGTTACTTTTTCTTTGGTTTGGCAGAGTTGTCTAGAAGAGCCATTGTTTTTATTCACTTAACAAAATTTCTTTCTCTTCCATTTTGCCCGGGGAAGTGGGGGCAGGGAGGGGAGACCTTTAAGGTCCGATTTTAAGAGACATTTGAAGGATGGCCCAAAGGTTCTTGTGAAGTCATAAGGACATTCTGGGTGAGGGTACTGAGTATTAATATGTGGCATCAGGAGTAAGATAAACTGGTTATTGATTGGCTGAGTAATAATTGGCCTATTAAAAACTGATCTCAAAATTACCCTATTTTATTTTATTTTTTTAGATTTTATTTATTTATTTGAAAGAGAAAGAAAGCCAGAGAGAGCATGAGCAGAGGGGAGGGACAGAAGGAAAAACAGACTCTCCACTGAGCCAGGAGCCCAATGCAGGGCTCAATCCTAGGACCTTGGGATCATGACCTGAGATGAATGCAGATGTTTAACTGACTGAGCCACCCCAAACTTATTCGATTTTAGATAGTACAGTTATTTGATGTCATCTGCCTTGATTCTTCAACAGAGCAAGATTATTGCCCCAAGAGAAGCCTCCAGAGACCCAAGGAGAGTATCCTATCCCATGAGTCCTACCAACACTCAGAAACACCCTGACTGGTTTGGTTATCCATTAATACAACAAACATTTAATGAGTTTCTGATGTGGGCAGGGCTCTGAGTGTTGGAGTTACCCCAATAAACAAGACAGACCAGGTGGCTGCCCTTGAGGTGCCTGCACTGTACATACATGTGCATGGGGGCAGGGTGGAGACATTAGACAAATAGATAAATATAGGGCACTGCTCTGAAAGAGACACGCACCAGAGGACTGGGGTCTGTCCCAGTTCCCACAGAGCCACTCGCCAGCTGGCCCCTGCCCACTCGTATTGTCATCTCAGCTGACTGACTCTCACTCGGTCTCCACAGTTCAGATACATGCCAGCCATAAAGAAATTCTCAGAACATGCCATGCTCTCTCCTGCCTATCTTCTTTGCACATGTGGTTCCTTCTGCATGGAAACCTTTCTGGAAAACTTTCTTCTCTTCATCCTGTCTCAGTTCAGGTAAAACCTTCTTCTTAAGTCCTCCAGATATGCATTCCTTTTTTTTATATATGTACACAGATTTTATTTATTTATTTATTTATTTATTTATTTATTTATTTATTTGAGAGACAGCACACATGCACAAGCAGGGGAGAGGTTGCAGAAGGGCAGAGGGGGAGGGAGAGGTAGACTCCCTGCTAAGCAGGGAGCCTGACGCGGGGCTTGATCCCAGGACCCGGGGATCATGACCTGAGTCGAAGGCAGATAACTAACGGACCAAGCCACACAGGTGCCCCCAGATACGCCTTCCTTAAGCTCCAACCATGTCTTGTGACATCCACTGGTATCAGTAGCATCAGGACATAAACATTATGAGGATGGCTTCGCCATGCAAAGCACTGTGTTCGTGATCTTAGATTTAAGCACTTACACATCAAAGTTATTTGTCCAGAGGCTTCTCTGGTGGAATCATAAGGTGCTCAGAGTTGAGTGAATGCTTTACAGTAGAAGTTAAAACAGTCTAGACTCTGGAATCAGTTTATATCATTTATCTTTTTTTTTTTTAAAAAAGATTTTATTTATTTATTCATGAGAGACACAGAAAGAGAGGCAGAGACACAGGCAGAGGGAGAAGCAGGCTCCTCACAGGAAGCCCGATGTGGGAGTCAATCCCAGGACCCTGGGATCATAACCTGAGCTGAAGGCAGACACTCAACCACTGAGCCACCCAGGCATCCCACTTAACATAGTTTCAAATCTCGCCTCTGCCGCCTATGGCAGGCAGTTAACTGGGAGGTTACATTTCCTTCATCTTTCAATACTTCCATTTGTCCATCTGTAAAATGGGGATAAATAGCAGGGCCCATCTCAGAGCTGCTGGTGGAGCAAATGACTTCACACACACAGGGCTCAGAACTGTGTCTAGCACATAGTAAGTGCTCATTAGCATCAGAAAAAAGGAAAACCTGGTATTCACATCTATATGTAAGCAATTAACACAACACCCAGCTGTAAAATATGGAATTGTTGAGAAAATGAATGACATTAATAGGATCTCCAAGACAGAATTTTTCACAGATTTGTTCTTGAGGAGGAGTCTTATAACTGTGCAGCAGAGGCCAGAGAGGATCTGTCACTTGTCCAAAGTTTCAAGACAAAACAGATGAAGGTCAGAAAGCCATGTCCTCTGTCCTGTAGAATGGGGGTTAGCAAGCTTTTTCTGCAAAATGCAAGACAAAAAATTTGGGGGGTTTTGTGGACCTTCGAAGCTCTGTCACAAGTATTCCATTCTAGAATGAAAGAGCCACAGAAAACATGCAAACCAATCAGTCTGGCAATGATATTTTCTTTACAGAAACAGGCGTGGGCCTGATCTGACCCGAGAACTTTAGAAAAGTAACAATAACTAGCAATTATTGACTACTTACTATATATTGGGCCCCATTTTAAAATGTCTGAGGTATAGTAGCTTATTTAAAAGCAAGTCCATGAAGTAGGTTTATTATTATGCCCACCTCACAAGCAAGGTGAGTGTGGCATGGAGACTTGGGAGACCTGCCCAAGAGCTCAGGGCAGCGACTGGCAGAGCGGGGACCTAGACTGAAGAAGTCCAGCTCCAAAGCATCCAGTCCTGAATACTAGAAAATGAATGAGCTCAACACTGCCTCCACACATGGCCAAATGCTCATGCCTGAGTCCTGTTTGTCCAACCATGAACATTTTAGAAATCATGCTTGTAATACATCATTTTGTCTAAAATGTTTTCCATATATTCCTTTTCTCATATCGAACCCAAATCTTATACCTATCATTTGTATTCACTGATCATGGTCCTACTCTGCAGAGATACAAAGCATATTAAGTATCATATAACTAATAATACATAAGTGTTTGGCTTTCAATAAAGAGAAAGATAAGCCAGATTAAAAAGGAGATTGGCATCCAGATGTCATAGGGCTCCTGGTCTACATTCTCTCAGAGACCAAAGTGGTAATGGTTGAACTTAATGTGTGACAGGCAAACAGATGTTGCTTTTACTACATCAGGTCCCTAGATAAAGCTGGAAGAGACACCCAGTGCCTTAAATGACAAAACTAAGATTTTAAGAGTTTCATACAGTCTTCCTCTCAAAAAAGAACTATAATAGGAATAAGATGGAACATTCTGTCATTGTATATACAAAATAAGCATCTCTGTAACATGTAGGATAGAAGAACTGTATTATAGTTAATATGGAGGAAAGTCCTAAGGATTCCCATGACTATGGTTGCCATAATAAATAAGACAGGCTCCACTGACAGGAGTATGGTGATCAGCAGAGGAGAGGACAGTTCCCCTCTTTATCACTCTGGTTGGCCCATACCTGAAATCTGCATAGGTTGGACAATGCTTAAGATTTATTTATTTTTATTTTAGAGTGTGTGTGTGCGTGTGTGTGTGTGTGTGTGTGTGTGCATATGGGGGGTGGGGTAGCGGAGGTAAAGAGGGAGAGGGAGAGAGAAACCCAAGCAAACTTTATGCTGAGCACGGAGCCAGATGTGGAGCTTGATCCCACAACCCTGAGATCAGACCTAAGTTGAAACCAAGAGTGGGATGCCCAATTGATTATGCCACCCAGGCTCCCCAGATTGAACAATGTTTAAATGAGGGTAAGAAGGATGACCAGGTTGTCGAAAGGTTCAAGAAACAAAGAAAACAAATTAAATGAGAGACCTGAAAGCACAGAAGGAAAGAGTCTGGAGTCTGATTGCTGCCATCCAATTCCAAGCTCTTCTATAGTTCAGTGGTCTTATGCAAATTATTTAGTTTCCTCATGTGTTAATTCTTTCATCTATCTCAGAGGATTATTGTGAGGATGAAGTGGGTTAATACAAGTAAAAAAATGTATAGGGAGGGATGCCTGGGTGGCTCAGTGGTTGAGCGTCTGCCTTCGGCTCAGGGCATGGTCCCAGGGTCTGGGGATGGAGTCCTGCATCAGACTCCCCACAGGGTGCCTGCTTCTCCCTCTGCCTATGTCTCTGCCTCTCTCTGTGTGCCTCTCAAGAATAAATAAAAAAAATATTTTTAAAAAATGCATAGGGAACTTGGCATAGTAAATATCAAAAGGGTTAGTTACCATTATCAGGAGTTAGCCTAGGAAAGAGATTTATGGGACCTAAAAAGTGGTGGGTTGGGCTACACCCACTCTTCATAACTCTGTTGAGTAGAGCCACAGCTAGTGAATACAAATTACAGGGGTAAAATTTGAGCTCAATGTAGAAAAACACTCTGAGGTAGGGAGTTCCCTATTGCTAATGACATTTCAAACATAAACCAGATGAGTTATTTCCCATGTTGCAGAAAAGATTTGTCTACCCTGTGGAAGGACAGATTATATCTAAAATCCCTTCCAGTTATCATGTTCCATGTTCCTTCTGGAAAGTGGGTGCCTGAGCTGTCTACTCCAAAGACTCAATTACAGTGAGTACAGGTCATGATAGTAAACCACGTAAAATCCTGCTGTCCAGTTCTTCATTCTTCTGTGCTTATTGGCTACATATTAGTTACATGATATGGGGATAGCTTCCTGAGTCTTAGAATCCTCACCTGTAAAATGAGGAACACAATGAATTCCTTAGAGAGGCCATACAATGTAGTACTTCAATAAATGAGCTCTGGAGCCAAGGGATTGAAGTTTAAATCCCAAATCTTCTACTTCCAAGCTGGGCTTCTTTGAGTAAGGTATGTCATCTCTCCGTTTCTCAGTTTCCTCAGCTGATAATAATAGGACCTATTTCAAAGAATTATTATGAGGATTAAATAAATTTTAAAATTTATACAGGGCCACCTGGGTGGCTCAGTTGGGTGAGAGAGTCCAACTCATGGTTTTGGTTCAGGTCATGATCTACAGGTCAGGAGACAGAGCCCTGCATCTCTCTCTCTCTCTCTCTCTCTCTCTCTCTCTCTTTAATAAATAAATATTTTTCAAAAATGTATGCAAAGCTCTTAGAACAGTGCCTGGCACATACTTGGCACTCACACTGAACTATTACTATTACGTTGTCATTGCTGCTGCTGTTGTTGTTATTATTGTGGTTGTTCTGAGATTGAAATGAGAAAATGAATTGCAAACACCAATCAATCTTTCTTAACTATAGGAGCTGTCAAAATCATCAATGCTTGAAAGTATCACTTCATTATTTATTCACTACATATAAATTAAGCCCATATTCTGTATTCAGTGGGACTAGACTCTGCAAGATAGGTGATCAGTTAGACTTACAAGTTCCTGGTTCTGAGAATTTTATGATCATGCCAACCAGAAAAGGCATAAACCTAAAACCTGGGAGTTGCCTTTGAATATAATTCAGCACACACACAAATAGCCTAAAGTGTATTCATCGGATATTAGCAAGTGCCAAGAGGACATGGATTCTGATGTCTACAGACTTGATCCCTCAACAATTTGCTATAAGCTCCTCACCAAGCAAATAGGCATAATTTCTCCTCCTTGGGAAAATACAGTAACTATTTTAACAGCTATCCTCTAACATCTGAAGACAGGAAGTGAGTAACGGGTAGAAAGGATGTCTAAATACTCAAGCCCTAATATTATTTTTACTCTTTCTTATACAGAAGATCCTATGTGAATAGGACTTTACGTCAAAAGGCAGGAAGCACTGTTCTCACTCCCTCCTTACAGGCAACTCTGGAAAATAAACCTCTATTATTCCAGGTGTAGCTTGATGAAAACATCCTGCAAATCAAACTCAGGCTCAGTAAATTTGCAGCTACTTTTCAGTGGCAGAAGCCCAGAGTCATAAAGCTTTTCCAAAGGAAACCACATTAAGTAAACAAAATATCATTAGCAAGGGCAGACTCAGGCCAGGTCTGAGATTTTTTTTTTTTTAATCATAGCTCAGATATGCTGCAGACCCAAAGCAATCATACAGGCATATGGAGGGAAGGAGATGGTGGGAAAGGACTCTGTAACATCAGGGTCCCCCACGCTAGTCAATATTATAAACACCTGCTATTTTAAAAGTGCATGACAGTTTAAAACACTTTCATGTGCACAATCTCATTTCCTGCCCACTGTCATCTCCACAGAACAATGCATAAACTAAAACTCTTGTAAGAATCTGGCTGTACTTACTTGCTTGAGACTTCCATGGCTCAGGAGGTAACAGCCTAACAACTTTCCCCACCAAATTCTTCCCCCCCTGCCAAGTACATGTACTGTGTACACCCAAACACACCTTCCTCCACAGAACGATGCCTACAGAACACACCTGTTGTGTTGGATTTTCTCCTAAAGGCCAAATGTAGCTTGGCCTTGTTTGTAATTCTTTGAGGAGAGTAATTGCCAAGAACTGTAAGAAGTAGATCAGGATGGCAGGGGAGAGGCCTACGCAAGTGAGCTTCTTGGATCTGCCTGTCAGAGCTTGGAGAATAAAACCTTACATGTTTCTCCTCTAAACCTCCAGAAGCTTCATTGGACTCTGAACAATCAAGATAGAAGAGCTTGTTTTTTGTTGTTTGTTTGCTTTGCTTTTTAAAGAAGTCTAGAGGGGATGATGATGAACATCAGAGAAGAGATACAACGTTTTATAATAAATAGACCCATAGGAAAATTTAACAATAAAAGAATTTATTAACATTAAACTCTGAGCTTCAGAGAGTTTAAATATCTTACCTCCATGAAGCAGCAGCCCTGGAATTGGATCCCTCAGGTTCTAAATCTAATATCTCATCTAAGAAATCTCATATCCACAGCTGTAACAATGCAACTGGTTCAGTGTCATGGAGACATAGGTTAAATTACTAATGAGTGATGAGTTGCTATGAAAGCTGGGGGGAAAAAATCTATGGATATGAGGGGGTTAAACTAATAAACATTCTCTAATCGTCATATCAAAATTCAACTTATCAATATTCCACATCTGTCATAAGGGAAAAATCTAAAGGTAGCATAGGAAAAACCAAAGAAAGCAGAAAATCCCCTGGAGTAGATGATGAAATTAAAATGGTAACAGAAAAACCAGTATTTTTTTTAGTAGGGGACGGGTAGAGGAGGAGAGAGAGAGAGAGAGAGAGATGGAGAGGGAGAATCTTAAGCAGACTCCATGCCCAACATGGAGCCCTACATGGGGCTTGATCTCACAACCCCAAGATAATAACCTGAAATCAAGAGTCAGACATTTAACTGACTGAGCTAACCAGATGCCCCAGAAAATCAGTATTCTAGATAGACAGAAGGGGAAATAACAGATAGAAAAGAGATTTAAAAGATAATAAAGTAACACTTTTGACAGATTTATGATAATAAATTTGAAGACTTAGATGAAATGCACAAATTCCTAGGAAAAAATAAACTTACTAAAACTGACCTAAGTAGAAATAAGAAACATGGCTAATCCTATAACACCTGGAATGGAAACACTGGTTAATATTCTTCCCACAAAGAAAACACCTGAACCAGATGTTATCAGTGAACTCTACCAAATTTTCAAAGACAGATCATTCAACTCTTACTCAAACTATTTGAGGAAACAAAGACAACCTCCCACAATTTAAACTGTGGAGCTAATATAATGTTAATAATGAAATCAAAGAAAATTTCAGAACGGAAAACTGCAAACTCATTTCATTCATAAATATAAGTGCAAAATTTTAAACAAAATATTAGTAAACCAAGTCCAACAATACATACAGAAGACAGTACAGCTTTGGTCTGGGGGAACTGGGGGACCTTGCCTCAGTGGCATTTTTGATTGACTCTGCCTTAGGGCAATAAAAAACTTTAATGATTTTTTTCAAATTTTACAATATTAAATGTGTTATCTACATTGATATATTTCAAGTACTCTTTCAGCCTATACAATACCATTGAATTTAATACCCAGAACAAGCAAACCATATCACCATATTAGCAATATCATGAGTCACAAAATTGATCTGAGATATTTTTCAGGCTGCTTGCCCCTGGCTTGTTAAAACTCTGGTTTTGGGATCCAGTGTTCTACTACAAACAATGGTTTGTCCCTTGCATGAGCCATAAAGATTTATGGTTTAGATTCTTCTCTAAGGGAAGGCAAATATGCCTTAAAATATTTTCTGGCAATTATTTTGAAGTTCATCTTTGTACTCAGGTAAAGTCGCCTTTTAGAACATTTCTGAATATGTGCTATATATTCTCCAGCTGAATATTTGTAGAAAATATATGAGTTATGTGTCATTAGCCCCATTTAACAGTTGCAGACACTGAGGCTTAGGGAGGTCAGGATATGTTCCACGTTGCCATTTGTGGAGGAGTCAGAAGCATAAGCCAGATTGGTCTGACACGAAGCCTGTAATCCCTTAGCTAAACTATATTGGTGCTTGAATAACCCAATAAGCTTCCTGTTTAGTTTGAGCTTTCCGTTCACAACACCCACAACCTCCTCCCTCATCTTTCCTGTTCCTAGATTAGATCTTAGAACAGAGATAGTGTTTTAGAACAGGAGGAAGGGTTTAAATCATCTGTTCAGTTCAATGGCTACTTCCTTTCTGAGCTTTGAGCTTTACTTTTGCCCTATGCTTGGTCCTGGGCCGTTGGTCAAGAAAGTGGGGTGAGGGGAAGATGGTAGAGATAGGGATAATTTGGAACATAGGAAAATATCACTAAGATTGCCACCCCTAAAATGATTCTAGGGTGTTACACATCTGCCAGTTCCCTCTGTACTTGTTCTCTTTGCTGCTAGAAGGTCTGCCTTGGTTGGAAATGAGAAAAGGAGAAACCATTTATGGTACAATTTTTTAATAAGAAGCTATAAATATAGTACCTGGCTTAATACACACAACTACCCCATGAGATTAGTATTGTGAAATGGGAAATCCTGGCTATGAATTAGAGACTGAACACTCTCACTGTTCATTGACCTGGCCATCCAGGTTTTCCTCCATACCAACGTGTTGTGGAAACAGCAGCAGATGGAGCCAGATATCTTGAACCAAAGAGTTCAAAGTATTTCTGCATGGAAAAATATAAGTGCTTTACTTTCTATTAGGCTCCAAACTTTTCACTCCTTTTCCTTTTTTGTTCAACAGATAATGCTTATCTAAAATATATGACCTTTTAGGATAAGCCTACAAGTCATGCAGGATTTGTGACCTGAGCAGGCTCAAGAGGGCTCTGATATAAAATAATCAAAGATTTATAGTCTAATATGCTACCTATAATAACAGAAACAGAACCGAAAAACAAACTTAAACCATCACAGCAGTGTATTCTATTTGTCAAGTATAAAAAAAAAAAAAAAAGACTTCCTTTCTTTTCTATTCTTGGGTAATACCCTCAAATACTTTTTAAATGGGTGTTCTGCTTTAAGAAAGTCCACCCACATCAAACTATATACTATACTAATTACTTCTCAGAAATAGTTCCTTCTAGTCCAACAATCATTTACAAACATTAAGACATATTTCAGTGAATCATACCCAGAGTTCATGGAATGGCAGATTCATAAGTGGATTATACTTGGAATGAATACTCTACCAGAACTTAGAAATACATGGCACTTTCATACTGTGAATGAAATACCTTCAACTCTAAACTGTTCAATAATGATTTGTTTGCCAAAACCAAGAGGTAGGGCAAGGAGCACTGGAATTACTAAATCTTAGCGATATGTGCATTTCTCTACTATGATGAAAAATTAATTATATGGCCACTTGGAAAGATACAGCACAGATAAATATTTCACATTGTAAGACATACGATAGTGGTAAACTCATTACTACCATAGGGACATTTATTCCTCCTTTAACCAAAACTGTGAATAACAGGAAACATTCATTGGTAATTCATAGACACTTATGAACTGTCTATGAATGACCAACCATGTTTATGGCTCACAACAACTCATTTCACATAGGAAGAAGCTGATGCCCAGACAGGTCTACTTGTCCATCACTACGTGCACGGTATATTGCAGAGTGGGAATCTGAATCCACTTTACGACTGCAGCTCTAGCCATTAACCATTATTCACGTTGCACATCTGGGATGCTGGTCCTCTTCTCATGGCTCTTTCTATCATCTGGCATGTGCTTTCAGAAACCCATCTCTACTCCCAGGATGAAAAGCATCTGAAAATGCACTGACCACAGAGTGGAGTAATATAAATATCATTATTCTTGGACATTGTTCTAGAGTGAAATACCTTGCACTTGAGAGTTAGGATCCCGGCTCTCTCCTTCAGCTGCATGATGATGGACAACACATTTAATCTTCCTAAAGTTCAGCCTCCTCATCTATGTATGCCAGTAGAAATCGTAATTTTTTTAAAGATTTTATTTATTTATTCATGACAGACACACACACACACACACACACACACACAGAGGCAGAGACAGAAGCAGGCTCCATGCAGGGAGCCTGATGCCTGATGTGGGACTTGATCCTGGGACTCCAGGATCATTGCCTGGACCGAAGGCAGGCGCCAAACCACTGAGCCACTCAGGGATCCCCTAGAAATCGTAATTTTTAAAACTTACACATAATTTACATAAAGTGAAGTGCTCAGATCTTAAGTGTATCATTCAGTTAGACCCGATGAATGCATATTAAGACACAGAACATTTCCATCCGCCTAAAAATTTCCCTCATGTTCCTCTTCAGTCAACCGTCCCTTACGCCATCCACAGAAAAGCAACCTGATTTACTTACTCTAGAATTTTCTATAATGGAATTATACAGTCTGTAGCTGTTTCTGTGTCTCTGGCTTCTTCTGCTCGGCATGATGTTTTTGAGATTCACCCATGTTGTAGTGTGTCATCATTGTCCACTCCCAACAATGACAATTTGAAATAAGCATTAAAAGAAATAATGTACATTATTACCAATTAAATGCTCTCTCCCAAAATAATCCTTTTTCAAAGGAGGAAACCCAGGAACCGAAGGGGAGGAATATTTAAATCTAACACAGACTGGAATATATTTGGGGAATTTATTTATTAGTGGCTCTCGTATCACACTCTTTGTATGTTTCAGGATATTGATTTCAGAAACCCTCATGTTTGACATTTTGGGTGAAAGTGGATTGAATTCAGCCTACCAGACCATAAATTAATTTTCTGCCACACAGAGACAACTCTGATAGCATACCTTCCCAGTGTACTTCTGAAACATCCCCTTTTGCCCACCATAGAGGTGGAGGTCCACCTACGTTAGATTACATTTGAGAGACAAGCATGTGAAAAGCCATGCATTAACGCTAGCCTGCAGCTGTAGCCCAAGTTTATGCTGTCAATTCTGGCCAGCTGTGTAATTCAATTTTTCCACAGGAGCCTGCCCTTCAGAAGCATGAAACCAATACTGCATTTCACAGAAGGTGATCTGGCCACAATAAATAAATCCATGCTCTACAAGGAAACGATCATTGAGATGCCTATCTTAAGTCCTTTCTCTCTGGCAGAGGCATCACTAAACACACGGTGTCAAGGGGAAGCAGGTATCATTCCAAAAGGGTTTTCCCAACCATCAGTATTCCAACTCCTATTCCACTCTCAAGGAGAAAGTTCAGAAGCCAGATGAGTTTTGGGAATGACCCCTTGTTCTGATAACTCAGGCAAGAAGGATGCCCAAGAGGAAAAAGGAAAGTATACAAAGTTTATCAGAGTTTCAAGTCACATTTAGAGAAAGGTATAGAAGAAATCTCCTCCAAGTTCCTGCAAACCTGTGGGTATAAGTTTTTACCCTGCTTCCCGCAGAAACAACATCTGTTCTTACATTCAACACAAGCAACCTCTGATATTTATTGCATTTGCTGAATGCTGAAAGCATCTGAAATGTTAAACCTCTTGATCTGTCAGCAGTCGGATTTCTGTGAAAAGATGAGCTACATAATAGCACAAAATGGTGAAATTTCATGTACGCAAAAGACATAAATCCCCATCACAATAGAATTCCCCTTCAATACACAACTATAGAAGTTGTAGAAAATACATCCAACCTTTATCTTAAAATATTCTCTTCATTTTCCTATACACGCATAGCTCCAGTTGCTTTAATAAGGTACATCCAAGGTCATTCGGTTGTGACTTAACCCATTCACTTCTCCAAAACAGGTTTAGATTAAATGCAGGAAAGTCGAAGCATGTGTTTGGTCTCATTAAGCCCACACTATCCCTATGGGAGAAACAGGGAATTTGGTTCATTATCCTAACTGTTAATGAAGGATAAATTGCTTATATTTAAGTGGGGGTTTACATATTATTTTTATCCAACATTCAAGTGTCTTGGTTCTCATCAAAATTTCAGGCTGGCAGTTACTCAACAGAGTCCAGAAAACATCAGCAAATTAGTTTGCAGCATATGACTTGTGCATCTAGGGGATAAGTGGTTTAAAATGAAAGGAAAAAAAAACAAAAGAACCAGACTTTGGTTTTATGATGTAAGGGTGTCCCCTTTAAAAGAGTAATAAACAAAAAGATGCCTAGAATGTATGAAAAACAAAGAACATGGATAGGACTTGATTAAATTTCTATGCAAGATTTCATGTGACATCAAGCACTGAGACACAGTTACTTAGCATAGACCAGAGGGTCCCATTACTGGAGGCTGAAATGACAAGTAAGAGAGGGGGCACTGCTTCTCTCCTATGTCTTCTCCCCCTTCTCATTTCATATCTCTGAAGCATGACCCTGTCCTGCTTACACAGCAGTGGGGGAAATATTTTGAGAAACTAATCAAGAGTCTGGACTAATCAAAAAAGCCTGGTCTCAAACTCATCAAGGAACTAGGGTTTCTGGAGAGAGCAATGAAAAGAACCAGCTTATAACAATTAGTGCTGGTCCTATTTATCTTGGGAAATTCCTTCTGATTTAATCTAGACACAATCCCTCTTAGAACCCTAGGAGTCTTGTTGGGGAGTTATAATGAATGGTTTAAATCATTTGCCCCACTGGATCCTGGGATCCTTCATAAGGGAAAAATTCGCATCTGTCAACACTGTTGTTTTAGGGCTGAGCTCATCGTTGGCGCCCAATAAATGTTTGATGAATGCCTGAATAAATGAATGAGTGAATATGTGAATAAATTTTCCTACCTCAAGCACATTTGCCATAGACTGCCTGCTTAAGCCTAGAGAATACACTCTGTGCAGATTTCTATTATTATTATTATTATTATTATTATTGACTAGTTTCACTCAAAATACACTTCAAAGTGTTTACAGATATTAGTAGCCTTAAATTTGTATCCTTCTTAGGCAACTCACATAATATAATGTTGTTTTCTTTACACATTCACACAGAAAAGAAATGGTTCCTTAGCCAACACTCTAGGCAAACTATCCTACCCTATGAAAGTCAATACTTTGCAAATCCATGAACTCCCTCCCTCGGGGAGGATGCTAAAGGTTAGGAGGTAGGTCCCCGTTTCTGGACAGGTGATGTTCAGGATTTGAACAGGTGATAAGAAACACTTTTAACAAGGAGAAATGCCCACAGCTACATGCAGAGAGTTCCCTGCCTGCTGGAGGTTTCTGGCAGAGGCGGGAAGTCTGCTGAGCAGCACCGTGGAGAGGAACCAAGCCTCACATTTCAGTTCAGATACCCTTGACTTCTCTTCAACCTGAAATCCTAAAATTTCACAATTTAGCACTGCAAATGTAAGTTTTTGCCAATACCGTGAAGTAGTTTTAGGGACCGCCTGAGGGCAAAGACCAAGGGGGCTCAAGCCTGGGCTTCTCTGAATGGCAATTTCCTTATTGGTCTCCTCTCAGGAGTCTCTGTGAACTTTAACACTCTAGCCAAAGGAGCCAGTCATCTCTGCAGAAATCCCTCGATTTCCCCAGGAATGACCCTTTTGTTTATAGTACAAGGCCCCCCAGTATGACGCTGAATCTTCCCCAGGCTCAACCCTCTTCAGGCTTTCCTGTAGATCACTTCTTCCCTATGAAAAGTGGTTCAGCCTTCTTTGCAAACTAATTTCAGGCCTGCAGGAGGCTGTGCAGGAAAACATGAGGCAGGCTGATTATGAATGTTCTGATTCTGATCCTCAGGCCACTAAGGACCTCACTGATAATAGAAATGCAGTTTAATGTTCCTTTCGGTTCTGCCTCGATGATATGAAATATCACCTGCTATCCCAGAGCCCGAGATGCGGCCCACTGAACCCCACTCAAATGCACCCACTCTCTATTAAGACTGCTCTCCTACTACACAAGTCAGGGACTAAGATACTCAGCCCTTGCAGAAAGGCAGCCCAAGCCAAAGGAATGCCTGGATGACTCCAACGGCCTAGGGAATGTAACTAAAACTCCTGCTCATTAGCTGCTTTGTTGTTGTTGTTCCAACTTTGCCACAACACATTTTCTCTGATTTCAGTTTTACTAATAGAGATTCTCAGCTAGCAGATAATGCTAAGCCTCCAGCACAGAGGTCTGTCTTCTCCAACGTGAGGAAGTGTCCAGCTTTGCTGCAGAGGCTGGACAGGAGTCTACACAGCTGGCTTGCACTGTCAGATGCTTCCTTCCTCTGGCCCACATGGCCAATGGCCAAGGATGATAATGCAGGGTGGAGGGGAGCTAGGGAGGGTCAAAGCAGATTTGTCTACTATTTTGCTCCAAACAGAAATAGCACCAGGGTCAGAAGCTGCTTATTCAATCCCCACACTTTTAGAGAGAGGTCTTCAAGGTGTTTTAGAGAAAATACAAATGAAATGGGAAGCAGAGCCCTCTGTCCTCAAGTAGCTCAGAGAAGCAAGCACTTCACTGTACCTGAGGACAGGAAGAAAAGAGGTGCTGCTGAATGTGTCTATCCATCAGCGCAGAGCAGCCCTTCCCTCTGAGCCAGGCAAGAGAGGCCACTGCCCTGAGCTCTACTCCTAGACAGCTCTGCTCTGGTCCTTCTCCAGCCACACTCCTCCCCAAGGGGTGAGGAGTCCTACATGCCAAGGAAATGTACCCATTTGGAGACTGTGTTCCCCCTTCAGGATCCTGTCCAAATGGTCCCAAGCTGGCTCCAGAGTATGTAGGTATCTCTCCTCCCCATCAGTCCTCCTGAGGCTGAGCCACCATATGCCACCCCTGAGGCTCAAGGGGAGCCAACAGGACACATGCTTGCAGGAGCCAGGTGTGCACAGCGCCTGTGTGGGCTGGGCTGTCCATACATGTCATATGTATGGACACACGTGTGGACACCCATACATGTGATATGTATGGATACCACCTTTGGAACCAGAGTGGATGAGAGAGGATGCAACCTTTAGGCCAGGTCCACTGCTCCCCTGGTCCCCCACCAGCTGTCCCTCCACTGCTTTCCATATTAGAACTCCAGGGTATCAGAGATTCTCAATATAGCCCAGCCCTGGAGGCGGCCAGATAGATTTCATCTGATGTTTATAAGTTTGATTGATAGCGTTAAAATACTATGTGAACCTCCATTGGTACTCACGTCCACAGCATGACTAGGACTAGGGCCTGGTCCTAATGCCTGCGTTGCCCCGCACCTGACCATGAACCGCTTCTGGGAGGGAAAGGGAAAGAAAGACTAAGCATTACCTGGGAAGTTAGGGTATTAAGAGATAGGGGGATGTGCTATCGAGCTCCTAGAACCAATTGAGAAGTTAAGGAAAATCAAAATAGCCAAGAAGAAATCAAAATAGAGCATCTTCTTCCCCTGCATTTCTCTATAAACTCCAGATGTTTACAAGCACTCAGGCAAAAGGGTGTCAGTTCTGTATAAGAAAAGAATATTGTCTTCTGCTTACTTCTGTGGTTCCAGAACTCCTCTGATACCAGGACTAGCAAAGTGCAATGGAAGGCACTGACAAGGTCTGCTTTCAACCTCAATTTTGCCGCCGTCTCAGAAACAAACAGCGGAGTGAAAGAAAGGCTTGTGTCATACTGGAAAGATTCAACAGAAGAGCAACACACATAAGTAATCCAAGTTTTCCACAGCTGGTTCCAAGTGACCATTCCCAACTCCTCTCTGCCTCCTGCACAAGTTCCCACTCCAGGCACACCCCTACCTTGTGGACACATGGACAATCGGCTGGGCCAGGTCTCTCTCAGGTTTGCTCAGGCTGAGAAGGCCCCAAGGCTGTCCCTGCCTCGAGGCTTCGCTCTATGCAATGTTCCCCTAAGCTGTGGCACATCCAGTGTGTGAAGAAGATGATCTCAGCGTTGAACTCAGTATCTTAGTTTGGCATCCCCACCCCCCAAAAAGCAGAGCCTGAAACAAGGACTTGAGTGCAGGTGGCTTATCTAGAAGGTGATTCCAAGGAGTACAAATGAGGACTGGGGATACAGACAGGGGAGGGAGGAAAGTTAATACGGTGTGAGGGGGTCTACACTTGCTCACCTAGCTTTCACCTTTGCTATGGTGGGAGGTGCCTGACCCTTTTTTTCTCTCTCACATAGGAATTCAATTACTTGAGTAGTGGCAAATGCTCAGAAAGCCCAGAGCCCTTGTCCTCCTGTGTGGAGAACAATTTCAAACTATCCATATTTTAATAAAAATTGTGTACTCACAGCCAGGACTAGAACATAGATGCAATTTCTCTTTGAAGGCTGGGCTACCACCATACCTTCTGGTGATGGGGAGTATGGTAAATATATGGGTGAGGGCAAAGAGACTGGCAACAAGATAAGCAAGAGCTCACGAAATAATTTAGATCACCTCTGGCATACCGTGTTCAGGACAGCCCAAGCTAGACCATGAGACTGTGGGGGCAAATCCCCACATGCCCTTTGGGGTAGCCCAATGCTAAGCATACTAGACCTCGCCTACATCCAAGCTCTGAAGCTCTCCCCTCCCCCAGCTCCCCACTTCACCCCCATCCAAGTCTCCAGCACACAAGCCTAACATGAGCCAGAAAGGATAGATTTCATACTCTCCATACAACATCCAGTCAGCAGGTGCCAAATCCCTTGGACTCTGACCTTGTGACCCCATTCTGACAACTGGGTCTTCTCCTTATTCATCAGATCTGCCTACCACCTCCTGCCCTCCCCTGCTGTGAGTAAATCCAACTTCCCGAACAACTAGTTGACTCAAGTGGCCAGATCAAATTACTACCTTTCCCCTTTCTGCCGGACCCACTGTGATCCCTGCTATCCCAGAGCAAGTGATGGCAAGGTGGATCAGAGAGCCACACAGAAGTGCTGTGAGGGCCTCCTCAGCCAGGCCAGGATCTTCTACAAACCCACACTCTGAAAATACAGTGAATCAAGAGTCTTTCTTGAAGAGATGACTTACAGATGTCATACATTACTGCTCTAGTAGGACTTTGCACTAATCAGAAAATACTGCTTAATTGCCGGTAATCAGTGCAAGGCAAAAGTAGGGGATCACTCATAGTTACCTGGTGAGAGGGAGGGTGACTGATCACTTTACCCCTCCAGAGATAGTCTACTGGCCATCAAATATTTTCCAAGAGCTTCTATACGTAAACTTAGGCAGCACCTGAAAGGATTTGAGTTGGGCAAGAGGAACTATTTTCTGACCCTAATTCGGGGATTTGAATATTTGGGTGTGCTCCTTAGCAGTCTATTTTTTTTAAGATATTTATTTATTTATTTATTTATTTATTTACTTATTCATGAGACACGCACACACACACACAGAGAGAGAGAGAGAGAGAGAGAGAGAGAGAGAGAGAGGCAAAGACACAGGCAGAGGGAGAAGCAGGCTCCATGCATGGAGCCTGATGTGGGACTCGATCCTGAGACTCCAGGATCATGTCCTGGGCCCAAAACAGGTGCTAAACCACTGAGCCACCCAGGGATCCCCTCCTTAGCACTCTTGTGCAGCCTCCCTGTTTTCCAGCTTTTATAAATTTGAAGCACTTTGGGGGGAGGGGAGATGTTAAATCAGTGGTTTCTTAGCTGAATTCCAGAAACCTGCAGGGTGTCATAGAATCCTTTGTTTCTATGAAACATGCTTTAAGTATTTGTGTAAGATTTCACTTTTCAATGAAACTTTACTTTTGACTATTTAAAAAGTGGTCCTAAAAAGGAGGGCTCATGTATTCAAATGTGTCTTCATGGAACTCTCCGTGGGGGAGTACACAAGGTCTGGACTGCTGCTATGGGGCTATTTCACTTTGGTACAAATCCTAACATCAAGCTTCTCCTTGTAGCACGTCCTCGGCTAATTGCAGTAGCATCTATTATATAATGATGACCGCTTCCTAATAACTTACCTGTGCAGCCACGGTCTTCCCATCAGTACACGATCAAAATAAGATGCCGACACATACAGAAAACTGCAGCTGGCACCCCCAACTTCCAATTACAAAGAGTGGCTAACTGAAACAGCCTTATTACTCTAATTGGGTGGCTCTTTAATAAGTAACTATGAAATGCTGTGCTTGTGAAATAAATTCATACAAATACAACCCTTACACCATTTTTTACTTATGCTCTGTATTGGGGGACATTTTTATTTATGCCCTTTATTGGGAAAAAGAATAAGTCACAGTGAAAAATTAGTTTGAGACCACTGGTTTAGATAAAGATGGGGGGGTAACTCAAATAGTCCCTTCCAATTTGATTATTTTATCCCATCGCTTGTTCCAACTATATTAGAAAAATGAGATTTTAATACAGAAGAATATTCATGATGGTATGTGGTTGTTAAATGAACAGGAGGTTCAAATGAGCCCTATACAGCATGTTTTATATATATATATATATATATATATATATATATATACTCACATATACACACATACACTACATATTATATATGCTTAGAAAAGACTTAAAGTGTATATATCAATGTTATATACTATACAAAAAGCCAATCAGAATTATTTTTAGAAAGCAAAGCAAAGAAACATGACATTTCTCAATGTAGAAGTATAGGTGTGATTGGCATGTACTTCCAAATGCAGCAAGCAAATAAATGTGTGAGATAAGCCTGGGGTTTGCTAAGTACACTGTATATTCCTTCATTCACTCTCAGCTGGTTGCTGGCACAGAGACACACGTATATAAGCAGCATCTGCACTGGCTTAGGCATATAGGCAACTGGGTCTAAATTCTAATTCTGTCCCAAAGAGCTATATACCATCAGTCACGCCTCACCACTCTCAAACTTGAATTTTCTCATCTACAAAATGAAGATAGTGACACCTACCTCATAGGACTATTGTAAAAACAAAAACAAAAAAAGTGAAATATGCTTACAGCCTTAGCACTATGCCTACCCCATAGTGAAGGTCCAACAAGTGGCAGCAATTATCAGTCCCAGGATGTGTTTCCTGCCGTAAGGTTCTTCCAGTCTAGCGGGGCAGGCAGCAGGCACAGAGACAGATAAATTATGTTACGACCCCATCATCACTGCTACGGAAGCATGAAGGATACGTGTTGGGAATACAGCAGGTGTGCTTGATGCCATTAGAGCCAGGGAGTCTGAACCTCTTGCTCATTCACCATGAAAGAAAGAGATTACTTTTGGGTCCCTAAAGCTGGAAATCCAGGGGAAAGAGCAAAGAGCAGAAGGCCTTGGATCTTCATTTGCCCCTTCAGCTTTGGTACCCTGCAAAGATGCCCTGTTTCAGGGGACAATGAACATGCACGTGGGTGATATGGCTCTCAAAGCTCTTGGACACCCTGGCATGGTTTGGGCCCAGAGTGAGAGCTGTGGGCCCAGTCCTGCCTACTTTAACTTGCTCTAGTTGGCGAACATCCTTTGCTGCTGCTACGGAACACGGAGTCCCATCACTGTGTGTCACCTGCTACACCGGGGTGAGCGCCTCCTGCAACTCTCAGAATAAAGCTCTCTCTCCCCAGCAAGCTGAACTCCTCAACCCACACCACATTCCAGCTTTCAAACTCTGAAAGCTATTTTCAGTAGCAAGTCCCTTGTAAGGAACAGAGAGTAGGGAAGAGTTCCGAATAATCTGATGGCAAGGAAGCCCTAGATTTTAAAGATACAGCTGCAAATTAGCTCACAATATCTTGTACAGTCTCTAACCCAATTTAAGATTTGAGCTTTGAAAACCACTTTTTTTGGGGGGGGGTCTTTTATTATTTTGATGAAATAGAAAAGCAGATAAGACGAAAGGCCCCCAAACAGGGTGACATCAGCTAGAGAGGGAGAAAAGCAGAGAGAGGTGGGCAAGGAGCGCTGAAGGTGCGGGGAGGAAATGTACCCAGGGAGCCCGAACAGTGGTGAAACAGTCAGAGATGGAGAAGGCGGCCAGGGACAGGAGTCAGAAGATCACGGCAGCTGCTGATGGGATTTCATCCCGCATCCCTTCCATCACTTCTGACTTGCATGAACCACTCTGATTTCAGCTCCAGCTGTGGCAGGCCATTCCTTTAGACCCTGAGAACATGCCCCCCTCCTTTTTTTTTTTAAGTATAGCTGATATGCCGGTAAATCAAACTCCAATTCAAAAAATATACAAAAATAAATAAATAAAAAAAATAAAGCTGACACACAATGTTACATTAGTTTCAAGGATATAATATAACATAGTGAGTCTACAAGTTTATACGTTGCACTCTGCTCACCACCAGTGCAGCTACCATTTGTCACCGTACAAAGTCATTACAACAGTACGGACTATATTCCCCATGTTGCTGTGTCTTTTATTCCGGGATTAATTCATTCTGTAACTGGAAGCCTGGATCACACACACCCCTTCACCCATTTTGCCCACCCCTGACCCCATCCCTTCTGGCAGCCATCCCTTTGCAGAGAGCCTCCCATACTTGAGGCTTCCCAGAAACTCTGCTTCGGAACTTTCCCCAAAGCTGCAGAACCCACTCAGCCAAGTGCAGAAGATTTAATGTGAAGCAGGGAAGCAGGAGGTCGGAGAGGGAACAAGGGTAGGGTGAGGAGTTGGTGGATAATGCTCCAGCCTTCAAACCTAGGGTGGTGGCAGGGGCGAGTTATTCTAGTTGCCCTTGGAACACTTCCTCGAAGGGTGGCCGATGAGATTTAGCCCCAGCTGCCCAAAGTGGTAACCAGCTCCATATTTCAATACTGTGCTTGCTCTTCACGACTTCTCATTCTTCCCTCGAGCAATCTCTCTGCCCTCACTCCAGGTTCTGGAGGTTGCCTCCCAAATAAACTACCTGTGCCTCTGTCTCTGTTTCAGACTCTGCTTTCAGGGGACCCCAAACTAAAAGAGGACTGAGGGAAGGAAGCTGGTGGCAGCAGAAGCCAGAAGGGAGAAAGAGCACATGTTATATTCCTGTAGGTCCTCCAATACACAATATTAATCACAGTAACCTAGGGCAGAAAGGAATCCTTTTTTTTAATATTTATTTTTTTAAAAAAAGATTTTATTTATTTATTCATGAGAGACACACAGAGAGGCAGAGATACAAACAGAGGGAGAAGCAGGCTCCCTGCGGGGAGCCCAGTGCGGGACTCAATCCAAGGACCCTGGGACCACACCCTGAGCCAAAGACAGATAACCACTGAGCCACCCAGGTGCCCCTGACAGGAATCCTAAGACACTACCTATGTCTGTCTTCTTAACCTTAAGGCAGCTACTGGATCATCCCAGACAGAAGAGCCTTTCTTAATGCTATGTGAAAATTCCTCAATGTCCTTCACAAACCCCATGAAGAGTTGTCATTAGCACTGATAATGGCACTAGACCACTAGTACCAAAAGCCTAAAGGAAGATATTACTGTTAACTTGTTATAAACCGACCCACTCAATCTGATTGATGATCAAGTGGAAGGTCAGTTGTGTTGAGTTCAGGGCTCATTATCCTGAACTACTACCTCCTTTCCCACTGCAATAAGGGCTTCTGTTTTTACCATGTATTCGACAAGAGCTAAAGTTTTCCCCGCTCACCGCTGTGGCATAAGCAAAACGATTTTGCTCACTCTAATTTAAAAACTCTGTGCTCATTCAGTTTTAAGAATCTATTTTTTAACACTTACATTTAAAAAAATCATTAAATATCACTTAACAGCCTGAATATTATTTTAGCTCTCAGACTATCTCTTCTCTAGCTTCTTCAATATTCTCAGAGACACTGATAGAAATTTTGTATCACTGGTATCAGTGGTATAAATTTTATTGTATAAGAATTCATTTTGTTGCTCTGTAAAAGAAAAGAACCATATATTTTCACAGCAAAGCTATTTTCTTGATAAAATCCCCCTCTCTGGATTACATTTCTCTTTCAAGATGGAAATCTGTAATTCCCAGAATTACCCAAATGGCCAAAAAAATTTACAAGTAAATTTCAGACAGCATGTAAGATGAGGGTGGACATTTTGAAATAGACTCCCATTTAAATACTCATTACAGGGAAAATCACACTTCAGCAGAAAGAAAACAATTCCACTAGATTTTTTTTTTCTTTTCATGGTACAAATGGAAAAAAATCTGAGTTCTAAAAGGGAAAATTAGAGCCGTTATCTGGACTATTTGTGACAGTCCTCGGAATGGAAAAAAAAAAAAAGCAATCAAGACCCACAACGTAGAGAGTGCATTTAGCTGGTTTTAATTGACAATGAACTTGCAGTCATGTTTTGAAGAGGCACATCCTGGTGCTGTGGAATGGTGGAGGTAATTAAACAGTCATAAACATCTGAAACTGGAATGCTGACAAGAAAGCATCCTGGCATTACTAGCACTAATAGTCTAGTAGTCAATCTGCAGTGTTCCTCTTCAGTTTAAATAATGTTTGCCAGAATTCTCAGTCAACACTTGTCTCCCTCCCTTTTTGCATCAAGCTGCAGGAACTATGGATCCTGCTGTGATCAAGAGATGAAGAGGCACCAGGGTTCTCCTGAATCTCGGGGGCTGGAAGGCATGAGTGGGAGAGATCAGAAAATGGATCTCAATACAAGCCCTCCCCTGCTGACCAGCACAGGAAAGAACAGTATGGGATCTCTGACACGTGGGGGCAAAGTGTGCCTCACCTCGTTATTTGCATTTGCAATAACTGAATGAGCTGCAGAAACCTGCCTGAAACGTCAGGGATGTGTGCTGGGAACCAGGCTGAGGTAGAAAGTTCATTTTTTTTCTCTTTGGTGTCCAAGGACTGTGTCTACAGAGTGTGAAACCGTCTAATCCAGATAAGGGGCAGGCGAGTGGCATGAGGAGCATGCAGATCAGGGTTCAAGTTCTACAGCTGCCATTCACCTGAAGGGTGGATGTGAGAAAAATATTTTATTTTCTGCTCCATGTCTGGTCTGAAAGATAATGGTAGTAGCCATAACTATCTTATGGGGTTGATGTGAGCCTTCAATGTGATCCTGTATGCAGAGTGCTGCGTATGGCACCCAGTACAGAGTATTACCCAAAGGGTGAGTAATACTCACGGCCACTGCTTTCGGAAACAAGGAAAACTAATGCCATATTTTTTTTTCACAGTATGTACAATATTGTGACCAGACTCAGGGTGAAGTAGAGCCAAAACACCTTAGAGGAAATTCATGACAGAATGGAAATTTTTATCATCCCTGTGTAAAATCCACCATGTGCCTAGCACTGGGCTGCACGGCTTTCTATGAGAATTCTCAGTCTACTGATCACTGAGTGAATAAATGGCTAACAAATTCTGTGTGTGATTCCAAGCTTTGTGGTCTTTTAGTTACATCGCCTAGCTTTACATCTCATATTTAGAAGCCAGCTTCTGTGGCAAATCTTTCTGAGCTTTACTGTGGGGCAGTAGTACTGGGGAGAAAGCAAATATCCTTTCTCCATCCACTCCCTCTTGCCTGTTATCTTTGTGAATTATTTGTTAAGTAAAGTATTTATTAACTGACCCCTAGGTACTAGACAGTTTATTTTTATTTTTTAATTTTTTTTTAATTTTTATTTATTTATGATAGTCACAGAGAGAGAGAGAGAGAGAGGGAGAGAGAGAGAGAGGCAGAGACACAGGCAGAGGGAGAAGCAGGCTCCATGCACCGGGAGCCCGACGTGGGATTCGATCCCGGGTCTCCAGGATCGCGCCCTGGGTCAAAGGCAGGCGCTAAACCGCTGCGCCACCCAGGGATCCCCTTTATTTTTTAATTTTTATTTTTTTTTTATTTTTTTTATTTTTTTATTTTTTTTTTTATTTTTTAATTTTTAAAATATTTTATTTAAATTCAATTTGCCCAGGGGATCCCTGGGTGGCTCAACAGATTAGCGCCTGCATTTGGCCCAGGTAGTGATCCCGGAGTCCCGGGATCAAGTCCCACGTCGGGCTCCCGGCGTGGAGCCTGCTTCTCCCTCTGCCTGTGTCTCTGCCTCTCTCTCTCTGTGTCTATCATGAATAAATAAATAAAATCTTTAAAAAATTTCAATTTGCCCATATATAGTATAACACCCAGTGCTCATTTCATTAAGTGGCCTCCTTAGACACTTTATTTTCAAAGAATATTCTATTTCCTAACCAAGGTGCAGAATTGTGTAGAATGTGTTCTACTCTGTGGAAAAAGAATACATACATACAGAAGTATTTGAATATGTCTCGAAGAGTTCTGGAATATTCCTCAAGAGACTGGTAATTGTGGTTGCTTCTGGGAGGGGAATTGGGTGAATGAGAGAGAGGATGGGAGGTGAAACTTTTGGTTCTTATCGAACTATGCACTCCAAGCATGCGTTAATTATTCAAAATTATTTTTAAAATAACGTTTCTCTGTGAAGCTATAATTATAATTATTATTGGTTATTGTTGATAGCTCCATGCTCTGCCCATATGTTCTTATGCTTATCAAAGATACCCACAATGAAGGTCCTGTTGCTTTCAGAGCAGGCTGAAGGAGGGCAAGAACCATGCCTAACTTATCATCAACCTCACAAAATAACAGTGCCACTGGGAAAACACGTCTGATGTGAAATTCAATTTGTTGGATCCAATATTTCCACCCACATATTTTTTTCTTATTTGAGAGAGAGAGCATGAGCAGGGGGAAGGGCAGATGAAGAGGGAGAAGCAGACTCCCCACTGAACAGGGAAACCGAAGTGGGGCCTGATCCCAGGATCCTGACCATGACCTGAACTGAAGTCAGATGCTTAACCAACTGAGCCAGTCAGGTGCCCCTCCACCCACATATTTTTAAGCAGAGAGTGTGTGTTAATGGCCCAGGACCCTGAATACAATGGGCAGCTGTCCCATTGGCCACTATGCCAATGACTGTTCCATCAGGCCAAATTGCAAACACGAGGACTGTAAAAACCATCATTTCAGCTCAACATACAACAGATGCACCGTCCATTCTATCACCAACCCCAGAGTGATGTCCCATACACATATTCCATTGTTATAAATCCAAGTACCTGCTTAATCAAAGTGAGAATGTGCTATATGCCAGGGACTGTTCTAATGAATTCTAAATCTGCACATGGTGAGCTTAAAAGGGACCGCCAAATGAGTTTCATGTTGCCACAAAATGTTTTGCAAATGCTAGTATTACCCTCACTTACGCCTCTTCAATGTGTTTTACACACATATACGTAATTGATATTTACAGTGTAGTGCAGATAGGGTCACTGGGTTGAGGTAGAATCTTGTTCCATCACGAATTGAGTCACCCTGGGCAAGTTACTTAATATCTTTGCCCTTCAGTTTCATCTTCTATAAAGTGGGAATGATGACCTCTATCCTTCATGGTGATTTAAAGATTTTAAATAGTGTATATGTAAAGAGAGCTTAGCTTAGCTTACTTAGCCTGCCATGGGTGGCTTAATAAATATAGCTACCAAGAAAATGGACGGGTGTTTTCAGTTAAATGAATAAACTAGTTTTATAAATCTAGGTCAAATTATACCTTGTCTATTTTAGTTTGCTTAAGAGGGGGGAGAAAGATTGCTTAGCTTTCTCGTTTTTTTTTTTTTCTTTTGCTTTTCACCAGTTAAAGAAACTACAAGACCACAATTACTAAGATCTACACAGTTCCATAAAATGAGGTAGCAGCTCCTTCCTTCCAGGTTCAGAAAGAATGAAAGATGGTCAATGGCAGAGTATCGGGAACAAATCAACAGGATCAGTATCATCTCACTGGCCGGTTTTTGAAACCCCTGATGGGCCAGATTTGTAAGAGCTGACTTCTGAGATTTCCTTGACTACTTACTGTTTCGTCTGAAAAGCTTAGCTCCCTGGCCTTTCCAGGAGTTGCAGGATGTCAGTGCAGAAAAGGGACCTGGGTGAACACGCAGACATCAGGCTTAGGCCACAAGGGAGGGAAGTGGGGCCCACGGAGAGGACACTTGCCCTGAATTACTCGGAGTGCAACTGCCAAACCCAGAACCAGAAGCCAACCATGTAGATGCCCCAAGCAGAACCTTCCTCTGTCGTTAATGCACCCCAGCTGTTACAAGATACCCTGGGTTTAATTCCGAGAAATGATTATGACTTGTTAAATTTTTAACTTCCCCCTGAAATGAACTTCAACCGACAACACTCCACATTCCCAAATGCCATATAATTTCTGCAAAGGCAACTAGTATGATGATTTTATTTCATGAAAATGAGGGGACTATATAAGCAGTGAGCAGTGATTCAAAACTGGAGTTTCCTCTGACGGCCGCATGAAGCAATTTGGCTCTTTTCAAGATGCTTATCTCTCCGTGAGGGGATGAAAATTAAAAGTTGGAAAGCTCAAAACCTTTGTAAAGAGTTTTACTACTGACACTTTCAACAGGATATGGCAGCTGTGTTCTTTTCTTCCAAGGGCTCATATGACTTGTTGGTAAATCAGCTACTTTTTTAAGTCCCCTCTGGTTATCAAATAGCTTCCCACAATTTGTATGTTTACTCATTTCTGCAACCTTGAGCCACGGAGGGAAAGACAGCATCACAGTTTATGATTCAAAAAAAAAAAAAAAAAAAAAAAAGAAAGAAAGAAAAAGAAAGAAAGCTAAGACATCCGAAATGATGTTTGCCATCTCCAGCAGAGCTCATATTTAAAGGAGACTTTTTTGGTTCCTCCTCGTGTTTAACCAGAAAAGCAGAAATCTATCTCACTCTGAGGATGTGGGTTCTGGGTTCTTGAACATGAAAAGGTTTTCTTTTGCTTTCAAATCATTATGCCAGTTACTTCAGTTCAGAGTTGAAAGTTTTTATTTTGAAACAAAGGAATATTCTATGAATAGGGAGAGTGTACAAGGCTTCTTTGAGACACCTGCACGCTGCCAAATTGAAAGGGCATGGCTGCTTACATAATGGGCATAAGTCAACTCCATCTGCTTTCGCTTTGGGGAGTTTATACATTGGGATAAAACACATTCATTTCAAGGGGCAATTCGAACCATAACTATTAGGAATATCAAGAACGCTGGTCCATGTGACCAACATTACAGAGTAGTGACAGAGAACACTAATTTTACCTAATAGGCCCTGACTGAGAGTGAAATTATATGTATGGAAAGTATGAGGTAGCCAAATATCGTTTCTAAGAGGTACTCACAAGGTGGTTAAAAACAAACACACAGTAATTTACTTCAGAATCATTTGGTGGCCTGTTCCTTTCCTTTTCCTGGAATGAATCATCTTACCTAAGAAAGGCTTTGCATGGATCACAATGCCTATCAGTGTTAAAAAATCTGGCTGTGGTTTTAAATCAAAGGGTAGGAAGAGTGTCCATGGCTGACTACTGGTGGTACAGGCAGAGGTGTCTGTTGCACATTTTTCCTGAAACGTTGGTTCTATGATCAACAGGTTGCTCGTGGAGTTGCACGGTCCAGGCTCAGGGACTCTAGATCTCCAAGCAACAAGTCTGTCTGAAACTCCTGTTTAGCCAACCAGGTAATCTTTCTCTTTCTTCAACAGCCTGCTCTAAGGATGTTCGCTGGGAATTCCAAGCTCTTTGGTCCCTTCTGAAAGAAGGAATGAGCATGGCTCTGCGCTCTTGTTTACTAGGCAATGACAAATAACTAGCTCTCACCCCCACATGCAAACAACCACATCTTTTCTATTCTCTGCCATCTCTAAGCTTTCACTGATAAGATCCCTCAGGGACACAAGAGGTTGGTGATAGATTTCACAATACCGCACACTTAGCAATAGTAAGGCAAACTCTATTTAAACTTCAGGATCCCATAATCCCTATGGAGAAACAGGTCATGCCTCAAGGAGAAGTAGCTGCTGTGATTACTTTGTTGCAATTACTAGTTTAAACTAGTTAACACCAGATTTTCCCACTGTACTGCAAGATCCGGGAGGAAGGCACAATATCTGTCTTGTTGAAGGCTATCATCACCAAAGGTCTAAGTAATAATACCAACCTGCAGGCTTATCGTGAAGAATTAAGTAAGACCAATGAATGCGGGATCCCTGGGTGGCTCAGGGGTTTAGCGCCTGCCTTCGGCCTAGGGCATGATCCTGGAGTCCTAGGGTCGAGTCCCGCATCAGGTTCCCTGCATGGAGCCTGCTTCTGCCTGTCTCTGCCTCTCTCTGTGTCTCTCATGAGTAAATAAATAAAATTAAAAAAAAAAAAAAAGACCAACAACTGTAAAGACCTTAGTACAGTGCTCAGGACTTATCAAATATTCAATAAATATTGTGTTGAATAAAAATAATAGAGACCCACAAAGAGGAAGAAGGCAGATTATAACTTGAGAAGTTCAAGACTGGTGCCAAGTTGTATTTGCACAATAGTCATGAAAGCTAATATTTATTGAGGGCTTAACATGTGCCTGGCTCTATGCTACCTCCTTTAATGCCTGACAGCAACGTTAAGACCACTTAATAGGTGAAATTGCTGAGGCCTTTGGAAAATAATACAGCTTCAGTTATCAAATGAGCAGATGCAACTCTAGGGTTCTCAGCAGGATTTAGCAGTCTTCGCCGTATTGTGACGGCAGCCCCTCGCACACCGGTACACAGTGGGAAACAGGAGTCAATCCAGGGTGCTCTTAGAATAAAAAATAAATTTATTATTAAAAAAAACAAAACAAATCTCAATAAACTGCTGTACCACTGTGAAAATAAAATAATAAAATAAAATAAAATAAAATATTAAAAAAAAAAGGAGGAAGAACTGGGAGGAGAAAGGACAAGCAGAGTCAAAGTCGGCTCTCAACTACTCCCCCAAGCGTTTTTATTGTTAACTATGCTCTTTTGAAGGTAATCCTTAGACTGGTGGACAATGGGGAACTAGAGAGAGAACAGCTTAGGCTTTGCAGCAGGAAAAAGTTGGCTGAAAGTATGGTAGTGGTAGAGGGGGGACATAAAGAAAAGCTGTGAGGGACCACCTGGTGGCTATTCCATTAAGCTTCTGACTCAATTCTGGTTCAGGCCATGGCTTCAGGGTTGGGAGATCAAGACCCATTGGCATCAGGCTCTGAGCTCAGCATGGAGCCTGCTTCTCTCCTTATCCCTCTTTCTCTGACCCTCCTACTCATGTTCTCTCTCCCTAATAAGTAAATCTTTAAAAATAAAAGAAAAGCTGAGAGCCAATGAACACGAATCTGCTTACCTCAAAATTCTATCAAGGGCTACTTTCACTTGAGACCAAAACTTCCATGGCTGGAAATAACATTTCCATGATGTATGTAGGGAGTCCAGAAGCAAAGCATATACAAAAAGGCTTCACAAACACCTTCCAGTGAACCTGGTTGGATTTTATTAGAGGGCCTCTCCCTCAGTCTGGGCCCCCCAGGGATTGCCATGCCAACCATCTATTAATATGCAAGGGCTGATGTGGCAGGGCTAAAGCATGGAAGCCTTGGAAGCCAGAAGCCGGAGGAAAATTAAATGCACTTCATTCCCATAAGCCTTCTGATTACATTACCATACCGAAGCCACAGGCGCACATATTTTTTTCTCCTAAATCACACCTGGGTGAAGTACTCATTAGCTCTCACCTGTGTCTTAACAAGTTAACATTCTCAATTCTCTCTGTCTTAGTCTGTGGGGGATGCTGTAACAAAATACACAGACTGGGTGGCTTGTAAACAACAGGAAATTATTTCTCACAGTGCTGGAGGCTGGAAGTCTGAGATCAGGGTGCTGGCAGAGTCAGGTGAGGGCTCCCTTCCAGGTCCCAGAGTTTTCATTGCAGTTCTCGTGGTGGAAGGGTCTAGGAAGCTCTGTGGGGTCTCTTTTATAAAGGTGCTAACCCCATTCTCAAGGATTCCATCCCTCAATACCTAAGCACCTCCTGAAGGCCCTACCTACTAATACCATCACATCAGGAATCAGGATTTCAACATACGAAATTTAGGGGCACACATTCAGAAGATAGCACCCTCTCTGTGCTCTTTTCTATCGCTCTCCATATCTCTTTCTTCCCCCTTCTCCTCTCTCTCTTTCTCAACAGTTTTCAACATGGAATCCAAACTTAAATGTCAAATGGTTTGCTTGTTCATTGACATGTTAGCATGATGGAGCCAGCATGGTGACACAGTAGCCCAAGTGATGGATCCACCTTCAACCTGTCCTGTGACCTTGAACATATCACAAAATCACTCGGAATTTGTGTCTTTACCCATAATATAGAAGCATTAGAACTGTTTTCTCTATGCCATGGGGCTATGCAAAGTTCTTTACAAATGTTTCGTTTAATCCTCTCAATCTCATGAGACAAGTATGTATTATTACCTTCATTTTCCCAAAAAGATTCAGGATACCTATTTCACAGAGTTAATGCTCTAGATAAATCATATAACATATGAAAAATACTCTGTCAACTACAAGGCACCAAAGAAATGTTAGTTAGCTAATAATTTGTTTTCAGTTTAAATAAATACTATGATTTATACAATGGATGTTCTAAGAGGGGAGGGAAAGGCAATTTATATCCAAACTTGACATCATTTCCTATAAACTAGCAATTTTTGATAAAGAAAGAAATGAAAACATGGGCAGCCTGGGTGGCTTGGTGGTTTGGCGCTGCCTTCGGGCCAGGGCATGATCCTGGGGACCCGGCATCGGGTCCCAAGTCGGGTTCCCTGCGTGGAGCCTGTTTCTCCCTCTGCCTGTGTCTCTCTGCCTCTCTCTCTCTCTGTGTGTGTGTGTGTGTGTGTGTCTCATGAATAAATAAATAAAATCTTTTTTAAAAAATGAAAATGAAAACAAGCTCAGAAAAACCTAATTGCAAGCACTATCCAGAGATCGGGGGACACCCTGGAGTTCTGGAGTCACTTAGGGGAACAGGCAACTGTTGATACTCTTAATGGCTGAGAGAAGATCCAGGGTCAACCGTATCAGGGTCTATCTTCATGAGATCTGGCTTCAGCATGCTCTCCACCTACCTTTGCAATGCAGTCTTCATTTGCTCCTTGTGATCCTCCAATTCAGAACTTTTCTCAACCCTCTGTCATTTGTCATAATGTATAATCCCATTTTTCATCCCTGGTAGCTCTCCCAAGAAGACATGTGGCTAAACCAATCCCGTGAAGTGTTGATGAGTGTTGAGGAGTTACCATGTAACCCCTGAAAGTGGGAACCTAACAGTGTGGTAGGCCAGGAAATGAAGAATTTTAGGTAGGCCTACTTGTCACGAATCATCATAATATAAGCAGTAACATCCACCCAAACTTGTAAAGCATGTTTTGGATGAAGTAGGGCTTTCTTTTAGAGTCTACTGCAGATGATACAAAATCTTCTGTGAAAAATAGGATAAGGAGTATTATTTTCCAGGCGCCTGGGTGGCTCAGTTGCTTAAGGGTCCAACTCTTGATTTCAGCTCAGGTCATGATCAGGGTGGTGAGACTGAGCCCTGCATCAGGCTCTGAGTTAGGGGTGGAACCCACTTAGGATTCTCTCTCTCCCTGGCCCTCTGCCCCTCCCCACCTGGCATGCTCTCTCTCTCTCTCTCTCTCTCTCACACACACACACAAAAGAAAAAAAAAAGATTTTTTTTTTTCAAATAAGGAAAGCAAGTCTTAGAGAGGCTGAGTGATTTCTTTCCTCCTGCTTTCCCTCAACACACCTCTTCCTTCCTTCTTCAATGTAACAGAAAGTTTCCTCCTTATAATTCCCCATTCATCCTAGCTCTGTCCTCAAGAACTGTCACTGAATATTATCAACCAAAAACCTAAAAAAAACCACTTTCAACCTCAGAACATCAGGTACCTAAAAAGCCCTATGTAAACTGCAAGACTCAATACAATATAAGCTATCTAACTTAACATAACTTCATCCATCATTTTTTGTTTTTGTTTCATTTTTTTTTCAGCAAAAATGACAACATTTTTATTGTTGCTTGGGTTGTTGTGTTTTTTTTTTCCATTCAAAGAGGGCAGCTCCAATAATTTCTGAATCTGTGCTCCATTCTGTTCCAATAAAAAGTAACCAGAAGACCTAACTCATCAACCATTTCTGCAATTCAGGAATAAGCTAAAATTTCAAAGCAAATCATTGTTCCTAAGAATTGTTCTTCAGTCTGGCAGCGGAGGTGGGTGTGACATGGGCACAGCAGTGAACTATGGAAGCCTAAGTCATCCTCAGAGTGGGGCAGATCTCCCCTGTGAAACTGTGTCCAGAGCAGTGTTCACTGAAAAGCTCTTGTGATTTCAAGAGAAAGAACAGAGTTAATCTGGAAAGAGCTCCATGCATTATTGGAATTATTTTTAAAATAATCCCTCTCCCTTCCCAATTTACCTACACCCCGTGCATCCTCAATCAGGGAGCCCTGCTGACAGTAGCAGATGCAGGGTCTCATTAGGTACCAGGACCCAGCAGGGCTGTGAAGTTGAAGGGAAATTGGCCCAGCCTCTCCAAGGAAATAAGCTAGCCTAAGGAGAAGAGAGGAATTCCAACAGTGGCTATTGTTCTGGGACAAAGGCATTCAGTCTGAGTTCAAACACAAAAGGGTCCTTCTGTCACAAAAGGGAATTTCCCAAGGAAGACTAAGTATTTCTGTGCAAGCATTTAGGGACTCAAAGGATGGAGAGCAGGACAGGAGGGCTCCTGATGAACCAAAATTAACTTTTGCAGAGGAGTTAAAATGAGCTGTTACGTGATGTTGGATGGGAAATATTTGGGTATCGTGGAAGAAGGAAAAGAAGAAAGGGTCAGAGAAGCTCAGGGTCCCCGATGTTTGCATTGGGATTAAACACATCTCAAGAGCTTTCATAACAAAAAGATTGATGTTGAGTTCCACACTCTCCTGACATTTACCTCAACTACTAGGTATTAAATATTTACAAATCACTTGGGCTTGAATAGTGCTTCCTAATTCTTCTTCAAATTTTTGCCTTCCTCACAGAGAGGGGAGTGTTACTATCATTCCTATTTTGTTGGTCAGGAAGTGGGAGAGGAGGTCATAAACGCCAAGTGACTTATTCAAGATGGCCAAGTTAATGGAAGAGTTGGGGCTGGCATGGGTGATAAAGATGCAGTCAGGCATGAACCCATATTCCCAGAATAACCAATCCAGTCCCAGGAAAAATCAGCTAATGAGACTAAAAGAAATTCAACAGGAAAGCAACTGCCTGCTTCCTTTCTAAAAAAAAAAAAAATAATAAATAAAAAAAAAATCTATGATCTGTGCTTGCCATAGGCAAGACACTGGATTCTTCCCCCTTTCCACTTTTCAAATTTTGATTCTTTAATTTTGGTCACATGAGAAGGGCTGGAAGGGAAGAGGAGTAATGTATGACTTATAAATATGGCCGAAGGGATGCCTGGATGGCTCAGTGGTTGAGCATCTGCCTCTGGCTCAGGGCCTGATCCTGGAGTCGTGGGATCGAGTCCCATATCAGGCTCCCTGCATGGAGCCTGCTTCTCCCTCTGCCTGTGTCTCTGCCTCTCTCTCTTTCTGTGTCTCTCATGAATAAAATAAATAAAATCTTTTAAAAATAAATAAATAAATATGGCTGAAGACAAGGTGAAGTCCACAGCAGCCACGCCCTGATCATGCTTTCCATGTATGCTGAGCCATGAAGCTGTCATGTCAAGAACATGGCATATGCTCTATTTTCTATTTTACACAATAAAGCATCCAAGTTCAGATTCTCTATCACCTCTACATCTTTCTTGTATAGAGTGATCCCTCAACGAGACATCACCCATCCTTTGCTGGATTTTGCAGTCAGACGATAATAATGACTAATAGTTATAGAGCATTTAGATGCACCAGACACATTATCAACACATCGAATCTATTTACTCAATCTTCACGGCAACATTATGAAGTGGTTACAATTATTACTACCATTTTACAGATGTATAAATGGGGGCTCTGCATCCTTTTCATTCATGCCAGCCCCAACTCTTCCATTAACTTGGCCATCTTGAATAAGTCCTTGGCATTTAGGACCCCCTCCCCCACCTCCTAACCAACAAAATAGGAAGGATAGCAACACTCCCCTCTTTGTGAGGAAGGCAAAAATTTGAAGAAGAATTAGGAGCACTATGCAAGCCCAAGTGATTTGTAAGGCTGATTACACCACAGGTAGTCAGCAACAGAGCAAGGACTTGAATCCGCAGCTCAAGCTCACTGTTTTTTTTATTTTTTAAGGTTTTATTTATTTATTCATGAGAGACACAGAGAGAGAAGCACAGACATAGACAGAGGGAGAAGAAGCCTCCCTGTGGGGAGCCTAATGCGGGACCCATCCTAGGACCCTAGGATCACCACCTGAGCTAAAGGCAGATGCTCAACCACTGAGCTACCCAGGTGCCTCCATAGCTCAAACTGTTAATCACTTAGGCACAGTAACATTCTCGCAGCTTCTGTCCATACCCTTATGTAAAGCCATGAGTTTGCACACAAGGATGCATGTTCTTGGTGTTCAATGTAACCACTTCCACTTCTTATAGCTCTTTTTCTCTTAGATGAGGCATTTCTTCACATGATCATATCCCAGATGTATATCCAGATGTATGACCAAGTCTTGATGGCAACTATTGAATGATTTTGTTTCTTTGAATTAAAAATCTATAGGTAACTGATTTATGTTTTCTGCACTGGTACTCAGATATACATGATTAAAACTGTAACCATATAATGCGGTATTTTACCCCCTTCTGATTTTTAAAAATGTGAATCTAAGCATCTTCCCCATTTTTACCTTTATTTTTTATTTTTAAAGATTTATTTATTCATGAGACACACACACACACACACACACACAGAGGCAGAGACATAGGCAGAGGGAGAAGCAGGCTCTTCGCAGGAGCTCGATCTGGGACTTGATCCCGGATCCCAGGATCATGACCTGAGCCAAAGGCAGACACCCAACAACCACTGAGTCACCCAGGGGTCCCCCCCCCCTTTTTGGATTTATTTATTTACTCTTATATGAAGAGTCTACAAGCTATATAGCCCATGGGCCAGTCTGGCTCTTGGCTTGCATTTGTAGAGCCTGTATGCTAAAAATAGTTTTGTTTTGTTTTGTTTTGTTTTTAAGGTTGTAAAATAGCATAGAAAGAAGAGGAGGAGGAGGAGGGGAAAAAGGAGAAAAAGGAAAAAGGAGGAAGAAGGACAAGTGTGTATTAAAAAGCATATGTGACCTACAAAGCCTAGAACATTTACTCTTTGGCCCTGTATAGAAAAAAAACTGCTGATCTCATATTTTATATAACTCTAGGATTTGCCTGAAAAAATGTATTTTCTTTTTCTCTAGGTATTTTGTTCTGTCCATTGCCATGATCAAATATCTCTTCATCTGATCAGCTCATATCTGAGGAAATAAATCAAAACAAGATCATACGTATGATGGTGGCAATAAATAGTAGCATAACAGATCATGTGCATATCTTCCCAAGTCAGTATGTGATGACTTCGTCTTGGTACCTGGCAACAAGCACAGTGGGAGTGTTTACACCATGGAAATTGGCAAACACTGCCACCTCTTACCTAACTATATGGGAGAACAATACATCATAGTAACTACTCATTCTTCAAAACTATCCTAGGGTCAAGATTAAAGTTGGGTATGTGTAGGAGATACATATAAAGACTGCGTTTTATAAAATATGTTGAGAGGGACGCCTGGGTGGTTTAGCGGTTGAGCATCTGCCTTTGGCTCAGGGTGTGATCCTGGGGTCCTGGGATCGAGTTCCACATTGGGCTTCCTGCATGGAGCCTACTTCTCCCTCTGCCTGTGTCTCTGCCTTTCTCTCTCTCTCTGTCTCTCATGAAAATCTTAAAAATAAATAAATAAAAATAAAATTTAAAAAGCTGAGAAAGTAAGAGTTTACTTTTTTAAAATAGATTTTATTTATTTGAGAGAGAGAGAGCATGCATGCAAGCATGAGCAGGGGGAGAGGCACAAGCAGACTCCCCTTTGAACGCAGAGCCCAATGCGTTCCCAGGACCCTGAGGTCACAACCTGAGCCGAAGGCATACTTTTAATTGACTAAACCACCCAGGGGTCCAGATAAAGTAAGGGTTTAACTCAAGAGTCACAAACCCAAATATCCACAGGGGCTGGGCAGATAGAATATACACCTGAATGGGTTGTATAAAAAAACAATTGGAGGTAACAAGTCTGTGCAAATAAGAGAACAAAATCAAAGACATTCAAATTTTTTAAAAAGAGAAGAAGAAGAAGAAGAAGAAGAAGAAGAAGAAGAAGAAGAAGAAGAAGCAAGTCCTTTGTCAGTCAAGCTTTAAAACACTGCCTGATAATTTATGGCCAATGGCTTAAAGAAAACATTTTAAGGCAGAAATCTGTGCCTTTAAAAACATTCTTCTGCCTCTCCTGGGCATTGTGCTGTGTTGGTTTGAAAAGCAATAAAAAGGATTTTCATGAAATATAAGGAAAAGTGTACTGATGCAGGATTATTGAGTAAAGGATGAATTACTGAGACAGGTAACTGGCTCACCAGTCCTGGAGGATGTTTTCAACAGCATCACATTCATCTGAGGTCATTTATTTTTCTACAGAAGGTGGAGAGATTCATTGATAGGATGCCCCTAAGCATCCTGCCCTAGCTGTAGGAGTAGAAGCTTCCTCCTACTTTTGGGGTAGAAGTTCTCCCCTTTTTTGGACATTTGTTAACTCTCTCAAAACATATGGGTGGCACTTCATTAGGTTGTTCCATTCAGGAGCTTTATATGATCACAGACTGGAATCATAGATCTGCCTCTCAGAGTAAGAAATTTCCTTCCTCTTTCTGGAAATTATCAGACTGATAGATTTTTGTTGTTGTTGCTGTTGTTGCTGTTGTTGTTGTTGTTGTTGTTGTTGTTGTTGTTGTTGCTTTTGATGGGGAATCCCATATACATGTCAGAGAAGGCCCCAAACACAGCATGTATTTCTCAAAACTAAGCCAGGGCTCTCCAGTGGCTCTTGCAAGAGGAAGGGAGGAGTGAGAAGACAAGTAAAATCAATAGTGACCCCAGCGATCAGACTTATGGCAACTCTCAATTCAGGTTTTTAATAATGACTGGGAAGAGAGAAAGTATATAGATTTCTAAGTGTGCAAAAATGAGACATTCCAAAGAAATGTAAAGTGAGGTAGAGGTAAACTACAGGAAGCTCTCTTGCTGCCCTGCAGAGGGACACCAGAGAAAGGGCTGCCCCTTCCATGAAGATGAATGAAAAAAAATGCATTTAGGGAAAGATGACACCTACAGAAAAAGAGTGTGAACCACCCTTGCAGTCACAGAAAAGCATGGAGGAAGCAAGGATGCTGTATCCTAAAGATACCATCGAAGGTGGGCAAACAATTCTGCATAGGTAAGTCTGTTTTGTTCTTTTTGTCCTCCATCGACATTGCATCTATTATGTGTTAGGATCAGGAAATACTGTAACTAAAGTGGTTTAAAATCAAATGACTAAAAAGCCTTTTGCATGTTTGCTTTTACAATTGCCGTGGACTGAATACTCGTGTCCCCCCCACACCAAAATTCCCATTTCGAAATCTTAATCCCCAGGGTGATGATTTTAGGAGATGGGGCCTCTGGGAGGTGCTGCTTCTTCATAAATGAGATTAGCGTTCTAATCAAAGAGGCCCAAGACCTAGAACTGTTGAAATCACTGGGAGGTGCTGCTTCTTCATAAATGAGATTGGCGCTCTAAAAAAAGAGGCCCAAGATATAGAATTGCTGAAATCACTATATGGAACTCCTGAAACTAATACAACACTGTGTGTTAACTCTACTGGAATTAAACTTTTTTAGAATGACAAAAACAGAAAATAAAAAAATAAAAATAAAGGAGGCCCAGAAAAGCTCCCTTGTCCCTTTTGCTGTGTGAGGACATAGTGAAAGTACAGCTGTGTATGAACCAGGATGTGGGCTCTCACCAGACATTAGAATGTGCCAGCATTTTGATCTGGGACTTCCCACCACTGCAAGAAATAAATATTTATTGTTTATAAGCCACCCAGTTTATAGTTTTTTCTTATAGCAGCCTGAACAGACCAAGGGAACAATCAATAGTCACTTATCAGGAAACTGGAGACCATTAGGTGTATGCATAACCATGTGACAGAGTCACTGTTGAACCAGAGCGAAAGCTCACTGCATGCTAATGGTGGGGGCTGCCATTTGGTTCTAAAATTTAAGGCAAAAGTCCTGAAGGATGAGAAATTTCTCAATGTTTTCTACATGGCACCATATGTGCAAACTTTTAATGTAATTCTTGTGTACATTCAAGTCAACAGAACTCCTGAAGAAAAGGTCAAAAAGTTCTACAAGCAGATGTTAGGACAATAGAGCCATTCTGCCTTTAGGATAACAAACTCGAGCTGTTCATGGAAGACAGGTACAAGTGTTCTCACTTGCCTGCTGGGTATCTGGTCATTCCACTAACATAACCCAAAATGCAAATTAAAAGACTTGCTTTTTCTCTTACGAATATTAAGGAAGGTGTGGAGTTGGCCACTTGGCCCAGAGCCTTTGGGTTCTCAGTGATTGCATTATGGAAGCAGAAATTCTTCTTTCTGGATCTTTCTGTTCAAATGTACTTCAAGGAAACCTCTGATTTGGGAGGCCTGGGTAGCTCAGTGGTTGAGCGTCTGCCTTCAGCTCAGGTTGTGATCCTGGAGTCCTGGGATCGAGTCTCACATCAGGCTTCCTGCATGGAGCCTATTTCTCCCTCTGCCTATGTCTCTGCCTCTCTCTCTGTGTGTGTCTCTCATGAATAAATAAATAAAATCTTTAAAAAAAAAAAAAAAGGAAACCTCTGATTTATAGGAACAGAGTATGTGAGGGCAATCCCAATGAGGCTTAATCTTCAAAAGACACAGATCTTAAAATGACACCGAGGATCTGACTGTGTTTCATTATCACTCAGAGTCTGGAAATTGCAAATAACACAGAGGTAATTATGAAAACATACGTGACACGGTTTCCTTGGCTTCTCGATCAATGTTCTGATACCTGGCCAGCATCACTCTAGGTAACTGACGGCTGTAAATGCAAGCTGGAGTAGCCAGACCATATTAGGAGAAAGCTGAGTGAAGGGTCACACACAGGTCTGTGTTCACAGGGCTGTGCATCCGCGGAGGAAGTCACACATCTCATGGAGCCTGATTTGCAGCAAAGGTGCAAGTAGTGATTCTTCATCTCCTGATAAACTGAGACCCTCTTGGAATCTCTGAATACAACATTAAATTAACAGCAAGTTGTCCAGCGAATAAGGCACATTGAGAGGGGCAGGAGACTCCTGTGAGTTTTGTGGGTGTCAGCATTACTATGTTGGCAGGTGGTACTGAAATTGCTAGAATCTTTGTTTTAGTTTGTATGTCTCAGACAGGGCACAGGGCACAGGGCAACAGTACTGTTGTTATACCATAGGGCCCAATGAAAGAAACATCAGGCTTTCTTTCTTTCTTTCTTTCTTTTTTTTTTTTTTTTGGTCAGGAAATCCTTCCTCCAAAAAGGTAATGTGCCAGGGAAATTCATGTCTTTGCTTCCATTTATTTCCAGATTTATTAGGAAGAGAAGCTGATTAAATCAGCCTTGAAAGAAGGTTCATCTACTTCTCTCACACTAAAAATTTGCTAGTATTTCTCATTTCCCTCTAAAAGCAGACAGATCCATTTAAGCAAAGATCAATGTTAATGCAATTCCCTGAACTAGAAAGATGTAACGGGTTCCTAGAGCTACACAAGGAGATGATCATGAACTGTCACTTGTCTTGGTCCTTCTTCCAGCCTGCGGGCCGACTCTTCTGGAGAAGAAGGATCATCTCACTCATTCAGATACAAAATAACTTTTCAGTTACTCTTAATATGTTTGATATGGCATTAATTCCATTGTTTATCAGTAAATAGAATGTATAGTTGCAGAGGGCTCAATGGGTTTAACGTTTTCCTTTTATTTTAATCTTATTACTATTTTTTAAAATGTTGGTAGAGTTTTTCCTGAACAAACCAAACCCTAATAGATGCTACACATAGATTAATCTGGAGCATATAAAGGCAGTTTAATCATGAGTATATGCAGAGCTTTCAGCCACTTTTATCAATTTACCCTAAGAAAATTATTAAGAGTTGAATAAAGATTTAGTATGTCAATATGGATACTCTGTAATAGGTAAGTAGAAAGCAACATATATAGCCAACAACTATTTTATATTCATTCCTTCCAGATGTACTCTAATGCAATGAAGAATAATCATGAATTTTTTTCTTTTTTTTCCTCTTCTCTCCTTCCTTCCTCCCCACCTCTTCTTCTTCCTTTCCTCCTTTCTTCCTTCCTTCCTTTCCTTTCATTCTTTCTTTCTTTCTTTTTTCCCAATAAAGATGTCCGTGGTGGTATATTTTAAAGTAAAAAAGGCAGGTGACAATACAGAATATATAGTGTGGCCCTATCCTTGCTTTAAAAATATGTATCAGCATATCCATGCTCCCATAGGTACTTATACAAACAAAATAACCTAGAAAAACATACCGATTTTTTAAACGTAGTTGTTTCTGTGTGGAGAGACAAAAAGTGATTATTTTTTCCCTCTTCTTCCCTCTATTTTTCCCCCCACAAGAAATACATTTTATACGTTATTAGGCATTTTCTGTTGAATGAGATGTTGAAAGGACTTGTTTGCCAGAATTTTAACTACTGGATGCTTGCAAAAGAATACCTGTTCACTTCGCTAAGTCACCCAAACCTTGCACTCCCTTCTCCTTGGCAATCCAGTGGCCTTCTCTTAGAGAAGTTACACTCTGACTCTATTCAAACAAGCTCTGTCTGTTGTAGCAACAGCTGACATCCTGTCCCATTCCCCTGAACGTGAAGACTCCTGCATTCTCTGTATTTAGATCAGGGAGTTGTTTGTTTGGGAGTGGGTTTTTCCTCCCTCTCCTTTTTAACTTGCTCTAAAAATATATGCACAGAAATAAAGATGACGGAACACAAAAAATTCGGTCCTCATCCTTCCGTGGTCTGGGAATTGTGGTCTGGAAATTCAACACAAAGGATTTGTTTTCTGAAGCATCTGGCACACGCAAGAATCGTGAAGACCAGAGAGGAAGGGGGATGGTGAAGTGATTTGCTGTCTGGGAAAGCCAAATTCGTGCATCAGGAGGCCACAGGATGGCTCTGGAACCGCCCAGGGAAGGAAAAACAGTTTCTTGAATTTACTGTGTAACTTCAAGGCAGAGAATTCCAAAGAAAAATCAAAGACGAAAATTTCTTCCAGGGATCCTGTGATTACTACTTTGGTGCCCAGCAATAGACTAGAATGGCATTAAAGACCTAGCTTGTGATGCCTGGGTGGCTCAGTAGTTGAGCATCTGCCTTTGGCTTGGGTCATGATCCTGGGGTCCAGGGATCAAGTCTTGTATCAGGCTCCCTGGAGGGAGCCTGTTTCTCCCTCTGCCTATGTCTCTGCCTCTCTCTCTCTCTGTCTCTCATGAATAAATAAAATCTTTTAAAATAAATAAATAAAGACAGACAGACAGACCTAGATTTGTCTCACTGCCTTCTGGTTTTACGGAGCATGGTGTGGGGACAACAGCCTCAGGCATCTGAGTCCCCAGCCACGTAACTTCACAGCTGCAGGACCCCAAGTGAGACATTTACACCTATCTCTCTGCGCTTATATTTTCCTTTTCTAAAAATATTAGAAATAATATTCCCAACCTTGTACTGACTTTGTAATTGTTAGTAATTATATATGTAGTGGGTAGTACAGTATTTTGCACCCAAAAGGAAAATAGTAAAGGCTAACTATTACTAATAAGATAAATTTAAGTAATAAAAATATTATTATTTCTAACATTGGTTATAATACAATCTTCTAGTTTGCTTGATTTTTTTTTTTAACTCTGAATCAAGGGAATGCCTGAAAAAAATTCAGAGGACAGCCTTCCAGGGGTTAGTCAAGGAGGTCTGGGTCAGAGCTTATACCTAGCAAGTACTTCCAATGATCTGTTCTCCCCAACTTTTTAAATTAGCTGCTAGGGCAAACCTCCAACAGCCCCATGATTGCAGGAGGAAGTAAGAGAGACAGCATAAGCATTCTCTTTCTTCCATGCATGGTTGCAGAATCTAGTTGCATCTGAGGCTTAAGTCTTAAATTATTCCTTTCATTGTCTGCTATTAGTTGACCAGACTGCTAACTGAGAAGCCAAATCTTTTTTTTTTTTCCTTTAAGACTACTTAAATTTATCGATCTTTCCATGTCAAGAGTTGGATCAATCTTCTCTACATAAACCACTACGTTCCTTCTGTTTATCTACCAAGTACATTTTATTCTACTTCTCTGGCAGTATCTTGTGGTTGTCTGTGAGCTGTGAAGAGGCCCTGTCTTGTGCTTGACGGCTCAGTATTTTGGTTATTCTGAAAGTCTTATGAAAATATGTTGATATAGGTTTGTAAAGAAGAAAACTGAAACAGACTGAGGGGAAACTGGGAACCAAATATCTTTCTCATCTTTATATTGCCACTGAAAGCCGAGAGGTGGCTTACCAGCTGTCACACGTGCCATTGGCTTGAAATAGCATGGAGAGGTCTGTGCTGGCCTCAGGATCCCTGTCTGCCAAGTGCCTACTTGTGAACTTGGAGAACTCCTCATTTGTCTAGGTTCTATTTCCTCTTTAGATGAACAGACTGGCCAAGTCCTTGTATGAAAGCCATTAAATGAAAAAAAAAATTAAAAAAACGACAACAGTAACAAAAAAGAAAGCCATCAAATGGTTCTTTCTAAGTTTTAAAGTTTTTACTTTGTAAATCTCCAGCAATCACGGGATGTGAACAGAAACCTCCACTTTCAGTTTTTCAAATAAATCATTCAGAGACTTGATGATTTTCATTATTAAGAAGTATTAAGAAATCTCATGTGATCTTTCCAGGCCAAACTTCTCTACCAGAGACAACTTATTCCATTACTTAGGGTAATAATTCTTCCTTCTTTCTTTCCCTTCTTCCTCCCTCCCTTCTCCTTTTTCTTCCTTCCTTTATTCTTTCCTTCCCTCCTTCCATCCCTTCCTTTCTCCTTCATTTATGTATTTATTAAAATGCATCCCATAGGGACCCCTGGGTGGTTCAGTAGTTGAGCCTCTGCCTTTGGCTCAGGTCATGATCCTGGGGTCCTGGGATGGAGTCCCACAACGGGCTCCCTGCAGGGATCTTGCTTCTCCCTCTGCCTATGTCTCTCCCTCTCTCTCTGTGTCTCTCATGAATAAATAAATAAAATCTTTAAAGTAAAATAAAAATAAAAATAAAATAAAATAAAATAAAATAAAATACACCCCAGAAAGTCAGAGACTGCTCTATCCCTAGCACCTAAAACAAAACTAGGCACAGAATGAGCCTCATTATTTGCTGTTTGAATGAAAATATAAACAAGGTCCCTTTGCTCACAGAGCCACAATGTCATTACTCCTCAATAATAACATGGCAGCAATTATTACTATACCACAGTATTACTACCATGCCAAGCAATTGTTTTTGATCATTATTTTACAACTGTAACTCCACAGTGACAATGCTGCTGATACAGTGCAGTAGTCACTGTGCCACCTGCTTGGGGTTGGGGCAGGTGACCCAATAGGCAGGATAGATGCAACTTGCCCTTGTTTTCTCAGAACTTACAGTTGAGAGATGGTGAGAACCACTGAGCAGATAATTATACAAGTAATAAAACTGTTATATATGTTCCAGGGTGGAGATGCATAAGGACGTTCTGAGAACATATACAGGGAGACCTAATCTTGTGGGGGGGAGGAGGGAGTAGAGAATGGGGCCAGGTCAGGGTAAGGTGCCCTGAGTTAGTGACAATTAGGCTGCAATCTAAAGGGTGGGCCAAAGCTTGTCAAAGGGAAATTAAGATCTAGGCAAGGAGGCAGCATGTGGGAAGTCCTGAGGTGAGAAGCAGCACATCTGGGAACTGCTGAGAGCCTTGGAAGGAATGCAGTCAACACAACAGAATAAACATGACGAGGAGTGGAAATTGAGGAATATTTAGAAGGTGGAACTGGCAGGGCTTGATAAATAAATTCATGAAGGGATAGAGACAGAAGACTCAAGGAAAGCCTCAGGATTCTGGCCTTAGTAACTAAGTGGCTTTATCTTTAACTCATTTTTAGAATTTTAATTCATCGTCTTAGTGTCTTTGGGGAGAGGGTGTTGCAGAGAGAAAGATGCTATAAAAGTGCACCAATTCCTTAGCTTGCCCAGCAAAGCCCCACAATGGTCTGATCTTTCCTTCTCTCTCCCATCCCTTCCCCAACACTATGCTTCAGGCAAAAGCTCACAGTTCCCAGGCATTTGCTTGCTTTTCCTTTTCAGATCTCCTCTGTAGGGGAAAATCCATCCACCATTTTCCATGTAATTAACATTTTAGCTTGTAACAACACCAATAGTCACTTCCTCTCTGACACCTCTCAAAATAGGACTGACACCTTCCTTCTTCATTCCCTCCTGCACTTCAAAGCAGCAAACTTTCAACTTAAACACTAGACAGGCAAAGAGGTATATTTGCAAAAGAGGGTCACTTGTGTATAAATGAACCTGGCTGTATTGTACATTGGGTGGGGCTGGGGAAGATGTGTTTAATCAGAGACAGTCTGTCCTACCTAAAAGGCTATTCAGCTTCAACTAGTCATTACAATGGGAATTTGGGCTAATGTTAGTAGATCTGAGCTCTTCAAAAGCAGCTCAAAATCTAAGGTGTGTGTGTGTGTGTGTGTGTGTGTGTGTGTGTGTGTGTATGATCTCTCGATTTTTCAATATTGACAAAAGAACACTTACTTTTTAAACTCTGAGCAGGCCATTATAAATATGCCAGTTTGTAACTTCTGCTCTTCAGATTTCATCTTCATTTCGCTTCTTTTTCTCATCTCTTCTAATCATCTTTATCATGTTTATTCATCCCATAGGTCTACACATAAGCTTCTTAAAGGCAAACAGTATGGTATATTCATTCACTACTGCATCTTACGGCAGCATCCCAAGCCTCTGGATGCCCAGGGTGGGACAAACATTGTGTCTGGCACATACCAGGGGCTGAAAAACTACTGTGAATTAATGCATTTACACAGTTAATCAATCAATCCATAGAGATTTGCTAAGTGTCTGCAACAAGAAACAACTTGGTGGGCTCCCAACTGCCCCCAACACCAACTGAAACTCTTTCATTAGTGATTTATTTGTTGATCCGGTTTCCCTTGGTGTCACCCTCTGCAGGTAACCCACAAGGTGCTTATCATTCCTTGACCAAAATCAAATCCATCTTTTCATGTTTCTTCTCTCCTAAATCACGGTCCTCGAATGCCAGTCACTGCTCTGACTTTTGATAATGTTGCCAATACAGTTTGTAAAGCATGCTCTGACCCTTAGAGGAAAGAAGCTGCAGAAAAAGGACCTGATTATAAAATAATTGAATACACCAAGGTGTATCTGGCCTTCTGTTTAAACAGAATTGACTCACGAAGGGTCACAAATGCTCATTTGTTCAGAGAAGAAGGATGCTGAGAGATAAGGATGAGAAGCAGAAGGGACATTTCCATCTGTCATGAGACGTCAGGCAGAAAATGAAGAGCTGGCTTCTATTTTACAAGCAGAACCAGCTTGATGCATAAGCAAAGGGAGCTGTGATTTAAGAATGTGGAAAGGCTTCTGGTAAATTGAAAAGAACCTTGCCCCCTCCCTGCAGCCAGACCTCTGACCCAAACTACAATTCAGGCATCCCAAATGCCCAGAATCAGCTAGTTCCTTCAACATTACAACGGTGTTTCCTAAGGAAAGGATTCCTCGTCTAGGGTTAAGGGATTCCATCTAATGACAAACCAATGATCACCCACTGCTGCTTTGGAGAACAAAAGAAGGAAGGACAGTCACAGAATGGAGACGTTCTGCTGGAGGGGAGAAAAGTGAGACGGCATATAAGCAGAAGGTCAAGTGAGGGCCCAAAGTGATCTCAGGGTAAGGAACAGTGGGAATAAATGTGAAAAGACAAATTGAATTTTGATGAAATTTGATAGGCTGTGAATGTATTGTCCACATTAACAGGACACCTGAAAAACCACATGAGGGTATTATCACTAACATAAGAATTTTAGACATGACACATTGGCAGAGGACGTAATTTGGGACAGGAGGGTTTTATGAAGCCCTTCAAGTGACTCCTTAAATGTGTTTATTTCCACTTTTTTATACAACTCTTTCAGATAGCCATACAAAGTACATCTTACAAGTTAGGCTTTGTATGTAAGAGGTCTGTCCCCACAACTGTGTCTCTACCTGCAGAGGTGAAAATACTATTCTTGGCACTGGAAGAAAATGTCTGGTCTTACAGCTGGCCCCATTTTTCCTTTTCCCTCATGCATCTGGCTCATGATTAAAGCTTTATTCCCTTGTACGCCAATAGAATATTTTATTAAAAATAAAAACAAGTTCTCAACCTAGCAGTTCAATTAGTTCTTAGCTATATCATCCCGAGCTACCTACTTAAATTCTGTAAGCTTCTATTCCTTTTTCTATAACATGAGGATAATAAGAGTATGAGGATTAAAAGAAATATCAGGTTAAGGGTCTAGTTCAGTGTCTGCTCACAATGGTGCCCAATAAATGTCAGCAATTATAATCTGGTAGCTTTTCCCACCCATTCTCATTTATTCATCTTGTTCTAGCTTAAAGCAGTTAACCACAAATGGGGCAACGCAGCACACTGCTCACCGTGTCACTTAACATGTTCTAGGGAATATTGGCATTATAATCTGCTACCTATTATTGGTGACAATCTCATTTGCTCTTGCCTACAAACCTCCCTGAAACACTACCTCATGTATTTGTCTCATTTAAAACAACACACAAAGTAAGAAAAAAAGAACATCAAATTTAAAAAGATAATTAACAAAAGCCATGCCTAGTAGAAGGGCAGGTTTACTTGGTTCATTAGACAAAAAGGTAATGAAAAATCCAATTTGATTTCAGGTCAGGCTACTTGGTTAAGTTAAAGTTCCTAGAAACACTGGGGTTACAAAAAGCAAACACATATGTATATATTATATATTATTTTAAATAAATGTTATATAATTAATATACATACATATATGTATCTATAAAATATATTAATTATATATTTTAAAATATATTGATTTATATATCATTTATATAAGTACACATATAAGCATATAAATATATAACATAAATTTTATATATTATATATAATATATAAATGTAAATATATTTATATTATATATATATAAATTTAAAAATCACATCTCTGAGATGGAAGGAAGTTGTAACAAGTGATTGAGCTAGAATTCAGACCCAGGTTAATCTAATTCCAAGACCTATGCTCTTAAGAGCAATGGTATATTATCTCTATGGCTCATTATATTTCAGAGATGCTGTCAAAGAGATCCCTAAATTAGGAGGTATTCTGGACTATATAACCTTCCACTTCCCAATCCTCCAAATGGTTAAGATTCCAGAATCCATGATGAACTTATCCAAAATAGTCATTCCCTCCCCTCTCCCCAACCCCAGTATCATTTTCTCTTTTCTTTCTTTGCTTTAGTTTTCAAAATAATACTTAATGCACCCAGCATCAAAGTATCTATATGTGTGTTTGTTTTGTTTCTTTCATTAAAATGTAAACTCCATGAAGCCAGGAACTTGATATTATTCATATCTGCATCTCTAGTACTGGAATAGAACAGTAAGAATAGATGAGAACAAATATTATAATTTATTCAATGGATGGATGGATGGATATGGATGGATGGATGCATAAGGTGGACAGATTTATTTTGGTGCAGGACACCCACTTGGGTAATGATGTGGGAAAATTTCAGAGGGTGCTTATATTCACAAGGCAGGCTTTGGGAACCTTACCTGAATGGGCAGAAGATGAGCATAAGAGGGTAAAAGGAGTTAAAGCTGGGGAAGTAGGCTAGAGCCAACACATGGAGAGCCACAAATGCAAGATACCTCGTAAAAGTAATAACATGAAAACCATCTTTCTTCGGTTGGGTTGAACAAGTTGGGCTGGCACTTGCAGTAAAGCCCAGGAAAGAATCATTTCTACCTTTAGGGTCTATAGTAGCTGACCTAGATGGAAATCACATTCTGTCCAATTCCCTAGCTTGAGGTAATGGAGCTTTTATTTTCCTCAAGACAATTAGCTTAGGACCTGAGATAGAAAGCAAAGAGAAAATCAACTGCTATATTCCCTGTGGCACAGAGATTAAAATCTAAAGCCTGAGGGATAAAGAAATTTAAGTTCCAAGGTCCAATTTTTGCCTGCCTGTACAGTTCAGTCACATCTTTAAGTTGTCTTTTCGACATAGGAGGAATCTAAGTTGTCTTTTCTATATAGGAGGAATCTCATTTTTTGCTCCATGGCACACGATGGAATATGAGGTCTCTAACTACATATCCCTTTCCTATGAGATGTCAGAATTGACAGTAACCATGGCCACAGTTTATTGGTGCTTTCTCAAATGCCTGGCTTTGGGCTGGGGACAAGGTGGGTAGGTATTCATTAGTCCATAATCCTCTAACAACATTGCAAAATGCTAATTTTCAATTTCTCAAGGTCACACTTTCACTCAGTGGGGAAAGATGGACTCAAAACAGATCTATCAGGTCCCCAAACCTGTTTTCTAATGAAAGGACCACATTCCTACATGATATTGGGTAATAGGTTCTCAGCTGCCAAGGCCAGTGAGCAATGATTAAGGGGAATTGTGGGGATGGGAGCAGGGTGAGGTACAATGGCAGGGTGATGAGGAGGCTGAAGAAAAAGAGTGAGTGGGAAGGAGTCCAAGAAGATCCTGCAGGACCTCAAAAGAAGAGTGAAGAGTAACTCAGAGACAGGACACCTGGGCCAGGAGATTGCTGAATCAGGCCAAGTGGCCAGATGTGGCAGCTGTATTTAAGTATTTGAAAGGTCACAAAGAATAAAGAACTAATTCATTTTGTGTTTCAAAGGAGGGTAAAATTAAGAAGTAGAGCAACCAGATTTTTATTCATGAAAGCACTCCAAATCCCCCAAGATGTTTCTAATGTCCATTTCTAGTTTCCTTGGCCTAATCCTCTTCCCTTCATCTATGAAAAGCTCTCTCATATTCCAACCACAACATGGGGGCGTCCTTCCTTCCTGGACACTGTGACCTGCAGAGGTATAGACGCTCGATGGAAGTTAAGTGATCCAGGTCTCTCCTCCGCACAGGGAACAAAGGAAATGGAAAGAACAAATATCAAACTCCTTATAATCGTGAAGCAGGATGTGTATGGGAGCTTGGGAAGTTACTCCAGGGGCTGAGTGTTCTGCTAAGTGGGGAAAGCCAATATGAAAGAATGAAGAAGAGCAGAGAAAATTCCAGATGAAGAGAGGGAAGGAGGATTGTAAAGAAGGCAGGGAGAGGGCTGGTGACACTGAAATTGACCGATTTGTAGTATTCAAACCTCCATTCTGCTCACCCCTGAAACCTACCCTTCCCAAGTTTTGTCAAAAGGGCTAAAGAATGTTGATTTTTTTTCCAAACTAGTTTGAGTTGGATTCTGCACTTGCAACCACAAGAACCCTAGCATAATCATTAGTGAACCCCAATGCACATAGGTTGAGATGGGGGCATGAGTTACCCACCTCTGGACATATTTAAGGAAGAATATAAGACATAGTTCTCAATTAAGGTGATCTCTGCACACTGATTTGGTACTCCTCCGAAATCCAAATTCTAGGAGAGCTGCAAGATGGTCAAGAACATGCCCTTCATTTGTGCCTCAGTCACTTCTGCATGGGTCATTTGCTTCATTATCTCCAACCCCATTAACAACTGAGAGAATGTGGCAATGGCCCACTTACAAGACCTCCTGGGGAGATTGCACAATCACTTTGGTAAAAAAAAAAAAATACAAGAGGGAGGCAAGAGAATTTACCTTTGTTTCCATGCCAAACCATGGCACAGTGTGCAACTCTTCTTAGGTCCCTTAGAGAACTGAACATGCTACCAGGGTTACAGTTGGAGGACAGCCAGACAGACTCACAGCTACTACTCGATTGCAAACCTTAATGCTATGGCCTCCAAAGGGGGCTCAAGAGGCTAGTGTGGTCACCTCACTTTCCTCAGGGAAGTTGTCTTTAATGAATAAGGGAATCTAGACTGTGTACCTACTTGTTGCCTGCACCCATCTTATTCTTTAAGGCCAGCACAGACCCTCCTCAGCATCAACCCACTTAAGATGAGGAAGTATTTCTGATGTCTTACAGCTGTTGTACATAACAATAAGGAATGAAGGAGTTTATAACCAGTTGTGGCCAAGAGTTCTCGAGTTCCTATTCTCGATGGAGATCATAGTAGACCCACCCAGTATTAGAGAATATACACAAGCTCAAACAGTTTGTGGCTTAGCCTCTTTTCTACATGAAACCCAAAGCAGGGTTCAGAGGACAGAGTGGGTGGAGACACGACCAACAGAGTTAAGACCAACCTAAAACTATTCAAGCATTTCTACCTGTTTATGAATACTTAGAAGTTTTCCCTGGCCATTAGTCATGACTTCTTGAGATGAGATTGGTGGTCTGCTTTGAATCCTTGTTTCACAAATGAACCCACCTCCTCCCCAAAGTGGGAGTCACTTCTTGATACCTTAAGAATTAAAAATCACATTGAACATAGTGATGCATATTCAGAAGAGGCTTTATAATACTGAGGGACCACAGCTATCACTGGGAGTCCATAAAGTTAACAATTGCTGCTCTGTCAGAAACTGCAGCAGTGTCCTTGGTGCTCCTAAGAAGATCCAGCCCTTAGGCTGGGATCCACGGACTCTCTCTTGTCCGAGACTAACTCCAATGTCTTTCATTCTGAACCAGTCTAATAAATGCTTATTTGGTTGGCCCTCCAGTATCCCCCACAAGCCTATAAGCTCCTTGTGGGCAGGTCTATGTCTTCACTCATCCCTGAATGTAATAATCCTTTCCAACACTTCATAGGTCCTCAGTAACTGTTGATTTTCAACTCAAGCACAGCACCAAAGATTTTGAACTTACCCAGGACTCGTGACCAGAATGGGTTAACCCAGTGCTCAGCAAACTTTTCCTGTAAAGCATCAGATGGTAAATATTTTAGGCTTTGTTGGCTATAGTCTCTGTCACAATGACTCCATTCTGCCATTAAACAATACACAAATGAATGAGAGTCACTATGTCCCAGTAGAATTTTATTTTTGGATACTAAAATGTGAATTTGATATAATTTTTACACGTCACGAAATATTGTTTTCAACCATTTAATAATACAGAAACCATTCTTAGCACAGGCTGTACATAAAAAGAATGGCGAATTTAAGTTTCTGATTTGACATGCTAAGAGATCAGAAGTCATCACTCCCATCCGCACAACAAGAAAAAAATCTAAAACACTGAAAACCAACAACTCTTCTTAGGTCCCTTAGAGAACTGAGATCACAAAGCAAATCAATCCCTTCAAAACTAGAGAGATGGGCAGATACAGAGAATCACATCTTACTTGGAACAGAAACTCTGCTGGAGCCAGCACTGGGGAGGAATACTTAACTATCCTTTAATAATTAATTGATGGATATTGAGAGATTAAAAACTCTTGGAGCCTAGCCTTGAGGGGTCCCTACAATAGCCTGGGTTTTATCTTAAGGAACTCCATATAGCTTCTCACTGTGAAGATTGGTGGAAATTCTCCTCATGGTTCCAGCAGAGGGAAGGTAAAGGAACCATTTTGAAACATACCCAGACAGTTCTGTTCTCCTTAACAAGACCTGCCTTCAATGGAAACTATTTTACCAGAGTCTAAACCACTGACTAGGGTTTTACCAGAGCATAACTGATGTGAGAGAAAGGAAACACCCAACTTGAGCCCCTTCTGGCTTCCTGTCTCACCGATGGTGTGAAAAAACTTGTGAGAAGCACTTGTGAAGAATTTTATACAATCAAATTTATTGATCTTTTTTTCATTCTCTGCATGGGAAAAAAAAAGCCATAAACAAAGCCCAAAGACAAATGGGAAACATATTTGCAACTAATAGTAGGCTAAAACTATAAAGAACGCCTACAAAAGTTAGTCAACCCAACAGGAAAGATGGACAAAAAATATAGACAGAAAAAGAAATTAAAAAGCTCTTAAATCTACAATGATTAAAAACTCACTGAGGACTGAGACCCAATCACCAGATAACAGAGTCCTTCGCTGACCCTATGTCATACCACATCAACAGGGTTCCTGTATAATAACAGGAGGGAACTGAAAAGATATGCAAGGCTCAGATCCAACCACCAAAGGAGTCTCTAGGGAAACCCAAGACAACAGGGAGGACAAAAACAAGGACATCAAAGGAAATCTAGCCTCTGACACCTATAGCTACAGCAAATAGTGAACACTCTAACTCCGGGGTGGATAAACAAACAAAAAGAAGAGGGAGACCAGAATTGGCCCAACGGCCATAGTTACCCCACTCCTACACTAAACTCTAAGAAAAGCCAGGTATTCCATGCCACTCTCCAGAGTAGCAAATAGGAAGCTCAGGTTCATATGCAAAAGCTGGCCTAGACCATGCCCACGAGGGAGAACAAATGGTGCCCTATAGCCTTACCCAAACACAGTTCTTCTATTTTAAGTCATTTTTTAAATTAATTTTTTTACAGCACATAAAATTTTAAAAGGAAAATAAATCTTTGAACATATTCCATTACCTAGATATATCAAATATATTTAATTGAAGAGCTCTCCCCTAAACCTTCTCCATGTATATAGTGGTGATCCTAACGTAGATGCAGCTGGAGCTGGCTTCTTCAAACTCATCACTTTGCAGTTTCCAAACCACTATGTAATCTTTATACTTAGAATTCTAAATAGGTATGGTACATTCCGTGGAGCAACCAGAGACTTTTAGTGGAAGGATTTCTTTTTACTAAAATTGTAACTCAGAATGGGACACTGGATTCACATAAAGGCTAGGTTCCAGCTATCCATGTTGCAATGGACTGATTCCCAAAATTCGTATTTGGAGATCCTAATGCCCAAGGTAATGATGGTAGGAGAGGGGGCCTTTGGGAGGTGCTTAGGCCATAAGAGTGCCTTAAAAAGGAACACTTGCCCCTCCTTCTGCTATGAGGATCCAACTGAGAAGTCTGCAACCCAGAAGAGGACCTTCATCTGACCATGCAGGCACCCTGATCCTAGATTTCCAACCTCCAGAGCTGTGAGAAATAAATTTCTATTATTCATAAGGTACCTGGTCTGTGGGATTTTGTTATAGTAGCTGGAACGGACAAAGACATGTGACCTTCAACTTATAGACACCTGGTCCTCAATAAAAATAAAACCACTGGAAAAGAACCCAAACAATTCTTTACAAAGATATCTCAGATACCTTTTCAAAAGCTACCTGTTTTTCCCAACTTCTCAGAATTTTTTCAATTTCAGTAGGACGATACCCACGTTTAGAAGCCACCGTTACCACGGATCCCAGAGAGCTGAATCTGATTACTCATTGCATCCTATACCTTAAGGGCTGAGTATTGGGAATTTCAAGAGTCACATATAAAAGCGCACCAATGGTACCAGCTGGCAGGGAGCATGAGACATGCCAGCATTTTTATAAATGTCCTCCCAGTCACTACAGCTCTTTTCCCTGACAAAGACCCTGCTGTTTTCAACCAACTGCAGGTCCAGCAAATTGCACTTAACTAGGATAGTGGTTCTGCAAAGCAGGCAAAACATTTACCAGGATGAGACCAGCCAGGAAACCCATTTCCTTTATCCTCTAATCAGGATGAAAAGAGGGACGGGGTTCATGAAAGGCTGTGCATTAGGGTTTGATCCCTGTGCTGTCATCTCTTGTTACCTGCATGAAAGAAGGGGACTGTTTGGTTTGGAGGGTGGGGTGAAGGCCTCCACTTGATTTTGCAACCCAGCTGCTATTCATCTATAGGCTCGCTGCCAACATAAGTTACTCCACCATGTGTGCCATTTCTTCTCTAGTTTAGATTCTACTGTACAGTGTTTTGGGCTTTACTGATCTAACAATGCATTTTATTAACATTTTGCCTCTACCTCTGTATAACCTAAAGCTGTAGTCTTTGGGGACAGGTTCCTTGTTTAACCTTATTTGTGTTTGCCCCAGAATCCAATACATTGTTTAGTATACAATGGGTACTCAGTAAATGCTTACTGGAAAACAAAACAAAACAAAACAAAACTAGGCAATGGAATTTTGCCTAAACAGGATAAACATAAAAATAGCTAATATTTATTGAGCATTTAACCTTTCAAGAGTGCCTGACAACAATCCCTTGTGGTAAGTAGGATTGACATCCCTATTTATTAGATGAGGACACTGAGACTCGGAGGTACATAGGCACATACAGAGCTGGCTCTGAAGCTCAGTCTCTTTGTACTACATTGAACGATTTCAGAAACTTCTACCTCCAGCATATACATGATTCTCACAAAACTTCTTTCAATATCTAGGCACCATTGTGAGTCCTACACCTCTCATTCCTACATGCACTTATTTCCCATGAACTGCTTGATAATGAAGCTCATTGTAAAGTGTAAAGCTCTTCTTGAAAAATCAGATGGAGGACTATAGAAAAAAGGAATGTAGACTTCCTGGAATATTCAGAAAAATGGTTAGCTTACTACTCCATCAAGAAAACTTCAAGCAAAGATGAGAATTCTATTGTTGGACTCTATAATTGTTAAAACGTTCTTTCTTCCTGGAGGAGCTGAACTCGGCCTCCCTGTAACTCACAGTTATACTGGTCTTTTTCGTAACAGAACCAATATACTCCTCCTTTCCCCAACCACCTGGCAGATATCTGGAGCTCATTGCCTGTTCTCCCCACTTTTAATTTAGACACCAAATGGCTTGGTATTAATAAAGAGTCCAACTTGTTTTCAGTACATAAAATGTACAGGGGATTTTAAAACAATGTACCTTCAACAAAAAGAATAAATTACAGATGGACCAAGATATAAACTTAAATAAGAGAGCTATACAAATATTAGAAGAAAAATGACCTTTTAAAATTATCTTGAGGTGAAGTAGCCCTTTCCACATATGACATCAAACCTGAATGACCTTGAAAAAACAAGATTAGTAAATATGACTATATAAACATTTTTAAATTATGGAAAAAAAACAAAGTACCACTAAACAAAGTCCAAAAACAAACAAGAGACATACTTGCAACTAATGAGAGGATAATTTCCTTAAACTATAAAGAATTCCTACAAGAGTTAATCAACCTAACAACAACAACAAAAAAGGGCAAAGAATATATAAACAGGAAAAGATATTTAAAGGCTCTTAACCTACAACATGATACCCAACCTCATTAAAGTAAGTGAAATGTAAACCAAACCTACCACGCTGTTTTTTTCACTGATTTGACTAGCAAAATAAAAAAGTTGGATAACACAATGTAATGGACTAATATAAAAATGAGATGTTCGCCTTCCCTCCCTCCTACCCACCTATCTCCTTTCCTTCCTCTCTCCCTTCCTCCCTCCCTCCCTTCCTTCCTCCCTTCCTTCCTTCCTTCCTCCCTTCCTCCTTTCCTTCCTCCCTCTCTCTTTCAAAAGGTAAAGGACTTGGTGGGGAGGAAAAGCTAACTCTGATGGGCCAGTGTTTTACCTACATTCCCTTAAGCAATCCTCACAACAATGAGGTTATTTCTATTTTTGTAGCCGATGAAAATGAGGTTCAGAAAAGATAAATAATTGGCCCAACCTAGTAAACAGCAGAGCGGTGATTCAAATCCAGGTACGACTGATACAAAGCTCAGCCTCTTACCACCCATTTATCTCTGTATTCTTAACAGTTCTTGCTGTATATATTTTATAGCGATGCTCTTTGGCACATAAAGTTTTGAATCTATTATATCTTCACCACTGATTGCACCATTTATCAACGTGAAACCACTGTATACAACACTTTTTGATCCCATGCTATTTTTCTCATTGTTATCCACTTATTATCTTTTTTATTATTAAATCAGCACACATGTATTTTAGTACCAACCATATACCAACTATCCACGGGCAATACCAAAGTGAATAACATCTGTCTTCAAGGTAATTGAAGAAGATATAATAGAACAGTGTACAATGCAATAATGGACTAGACAAATTTTATTCAATTAGCCATAAATGCAAATTACTGCCTAATGCTTTTTAATCCACTTTGAAATATTTTATGTGTTAAGAGAAAAATGTAAACCTATGTATCTACCATAATGTAGACACTTTGGGGTTTATTGTTAGTGTTCTTTTGTTTCCTGGCGTTTTCCACTATTTCTTTTTCTTCCTATATAAGCTATGCTTTTTATGCTATATCCATTTAGAAGGCAAGCATCCTATTTTCAATTATAAGGATGGTTATCACAGAGATTTTTCACACACACACACACACACACACACACACACACAAGTGTCATTTCTCTAATCAAAACAAATAACAAAAAAGCCTTAGACCATATTTTATAGATTACCAGAAATGCAGTGCTTATATTTCTTTCTGCCCCACCCTACTCCATTATCCAGCCTTAATTAATTTATTTGGGTTCCCAAACCTACTCATTACCTTGTGAGCATACACTAGTGTATGTGTATGTGTGTGCACTTAATTCTTTTTCAAAAACTGTTTTTGTCCTTTGTATCCAGTTTGTTTCCATAGTTACAGCAATTATTAGCATCAGTTCTTAATGCTGACCATTAGTATTTTTATTTGCCTGACCTTAAAGTTCAAGCAAAGCTAAATGATGATTCTCTGGGGATCCCTGTAGTGGGTGGGAAGTTTCCCATCCCAATGTACTTTATAACTGTACACAATGTATATAGTGTTCATACACACACCAGGTGTACGTATCTCAACAATTCAAAGAGCTTCCTGTTTAGATGTATTACCTGGTTTGCTTATATACTCTTTAGTCCCTGAAAATGCTAATAATCACAGACAAAAAAGGCACTAGGCAGATCTACTGGTAGAGTTCCTTAGAACAGGCTCCAGAGTTAGACTATTTTGGTTCAGACCTGAGCTCTGACACTTATTACTGTGTGACCTTGGGCAAATCACATAGCGTCTCTGTGCCTTGGCTCCGGTGAAATGAGGATAATAGTTCCTCAGAGGGTCTTTCTGAGCCTTCGGTGTGATAAAACACATGGAGCCCTTACAAGATGCCTCCCTAAAAGTCTCGTCTATTCCTAGGCTTTTAGCAGGCTTTGTTGTTTCCTGACCACAGTGGCCAGATTATTAACACCCTAGGAACCGCCATTCACCTTTCTGTACTTTCCAACACGAACCTGTCTCATAACTGGTAGGCTGTAAATGAAGACTCCGAAGGATGAAAGGAGAAATGCTACATCCCTATTCCCAAGAGTCCTGCTGGAATCACTCGAGTGAAGGGGGTCACAGCCCAGCCAAGCAGCAGGATCTTTCTGGGGCCTGGATTATTTCATCGCAACTACATTCAATTGCTTTGCTGATCTTCCCAAGAGCCAGACAATCATTTTGATGATCTAAGTGCTGTGCTGGAAAGAAAGGCAGTTGTTTCTGTGTGTGCACCTCTCCATAGAACAGCAGCAAAGCCAGCCACAGCTATCCTGGGACTGAGGCTACCCACCTCACCTCCACATGTTTGCACTACAGTCTCCTTCTTGTGGGATATGCAGTTTTCAGGCTGGTCCAGTGCGAGTGGAACAGCACCAATCACTAGCCCCTTGGCCACATGCTGGTTCCCTGGAGCTGGGAGCGATGGACACATGGCAGCTTGCAGCATTAAATGACACAATGTACCAGTTTCTGGGTCCAGACCTAAGAGACTGGCAGCTCCCACCTCTTGGAACACCCACTCTGGGGGATCCCAGCAGCCATGTAAGGAGTCTGTCTATCTGCAAGGCAGCTCTGGACGGTTTGTTGTACAACAACAAATAACCAGCACACAAAACACGCCCACCAGAATGCTCAATATAGTCCTAATATGTGAGGTTATTATTATTATGTGATTTACCCAAACTCCCATAGCAAATCTGCTGTTGGGCAGGACCTAGAACACAGACAGACAGGCACCCCTAGCCCAGTGCTCTCTCTCTCTCTCTCTCTCTCTCCTGAAAGTGCTTGTTCTTGCTAATCAGGGAGCAGTTGGTGATGATCAGCCACTGCATTTTGTGGGAAGCATGTCTATGTACCCTAGGTGTCTTTTCTATCCTGACATGCAGCCCTTTCTTCCTCCCAGTCTTTAACTACGTCAACGCTTAACTCTACAATAATCACTCTTGGGATGCTCTCTCCCATTCGCCCCACACGGCCAGGTGGCTTTTCTTCTCAGCAAATACTGATCTTCATGGAGGGACTGACACAAAGAAACAAGAAAAACAATCACCATTCGTTTTGCCAAAAGTGGTCTTTCCCTTAACTTTCCTTACCTCATTCCCTACATCCATCTCTGCCTTCATGATATGAGCTGTGCCTAAGAACTGGGCATTCTTGGCCTGATTTCAAGTGCTTACTGAAAAGCACTAGATCTTAAAACAATTTAGCCTTCAATGTGAAACAGAAGCATATAAATCTTGTGTGCAAGATGTACCTCTTAAAATACACACTCTTAACTATGGAATCATTTAGTCTAAGTGGACCAGGCTTATTGTCTTAAGCAGTGTATTTCCGGTACTAATCTTTACCCGTGTTTTAATATGGCTTGGGAATGGGAAAGACAGCCAATGATTAGAGGAATTGTGGTCTTGGAATTCTAGAGGGAAGAGTCACGGTAGATGGTCTATCTCTAGACTGCTCACTCAATGGAAAGCTGAGAGAAGTGATTCTGGGGGGGGATCTGACATTGACGGTAACACTGAATTTGTGGCTGGGAGAGAAGGGAGCCAAGCAGCCCCACATCCCCAGGAAAGGAAATTGCTCTGTCCCAGAGGGAGGTGAACAAGGTTTTGGGAAATGAGAAAGGTCCAGAGACCCAGTCAAAAATTAGAAACTCAGAATCCAGAGAGTAAGATAAAAGAAGATCAGAATTTATGGAACTCAAATTTATGGAAACCCTGGGTGGTGTCCTCTTTTAGTCTCTATTATTTCTGCCATCTGAAGAGTAAAGAAACAATTGTTCTTCAGGAAAAAGCACCTGGAAAATTTGTGTCCATACGAGTATAAAGAAAAGGATTTAGGGGAAAATATATATATAATTTTTATTCCATTAAATCACAAGTACTTAAATTTCTTTGCTAAGAAGTGAATATAATTTAGATTATGTAAATGCTTACTTTTTTTTTTCTAGGAGTCAGTTGGTTTGGACTGGAGAAGACTTTTATTGGTTTCTGCCTTCTCCCCAGTAAAGACTCATTTTCAGCTCAAGGGTCTGACTTGAAAGCAATGGAAAAGCATGCTTAGAACAAAATAAAACCATGCCTTCTTTTCTTTGAAACTTAACCCCAAACATAGAGCTTTAATCAAGTTCTCTAAGTATCTTTATAACAGAATCTTGCCCTACCACCAGAGATCTTCCAAAATATGCCACTCTCAGAATTCTATTGGGTCACAATGTTACAATACGTATTTTATCTCTGTCCTATATTTGTCCTGTTAAGAACACTCTAGACTGCCTCAGGTATGAGTTTAGGGACACAATTTAAAATATATATATATATATATATATATATATATATATATATATATATATTATAACTAAGGAGGCAGATAAATATTTCCCTGTATCCCATACCATTGGCATCAACTAAACTGAAATGAGAAGGGTGGGGAACACCCAAATTTGTGTGTACCTGCCACATAGAGGACAGAGGAGAAAACAGGCCTTAAATTGATGGACTCTGGGGTCCAGAGCAGGAACAGAAGTTCTCTAGTTTACTGCAGCAAATGACATTCATTCAAGGCTGGAGGGGTCCCTGGAGGGAATGGGAAGAGAAGAAAAGAAGGGGATGGGAAAAAAGATGCTGTCACAGAGGCAGCCTGACAAATAACACCTTTCATTTAAAGCACTCACAAGTGTGCCACAGTTGGTGGTACTACATCACTCATAGCCCAAGGAAGAAGGCAGTCCTCACCACTTATGAATCTATAATCCTAGAGAAGACACACTTGCAAAATAATGCTTTCTCTAAAAACTAACAAAGCAAAAAGACTGCGATCTAAAGAGAGATCTGAATGGACCTGGGGTAATACGGAGGAAAGCTTCTTAGAGGACCCTATGTTGAATGAGTCTTAGAGGGTGTTTAGCGGGGATATGAGAATGCACCTGTGGTCTACAAGAAGCCCAGACTGCATTGTTCACCACAGGACAGAACCAAAACTTCAGATGAAATGCTCTGGCTTTATGCATTTGAAGAAACAACTTCCAAATGCTTATTCCATGTCTCTTAGTAGTAGTTGAGGATACAAGCATAAGACAGACATGGTCTGGCCCCCTCAGGAATCCTCAAGTTAATAGGAAAAGAACCACACAAAGAAATCATCATAACCAGTATGGCAAGTGCAGAACAAATGATTACATCCAGCATCCACTATGGGATTAATGCCTGCTGAACATGGTAACTTTCCAGTGACCCCATTTGATAGTCCCAAACACCCTACAAAGTAGGGACCATGACCATCCAGATGAAGACATAAAAATGAGAGTCATTTGCTCAAGCTAATGTAATCGTTCAAAGTCACTGACATTAGTAAGGGGTGGGGGGAGTGGTGGCTGGGCTTTAAAACATGTTCTGGATTTGAAGCCATATTCTTTTAACTACTATGCTATACCTCTGTACAGTTTGCTGTGGGAAGGAAACAATAATTAGACACAGTGCTATTTTGTTTACTCCTATCAACGGCTCTATGACACTGGCACAGTGTCTATGTTATGGAAGAGACAACTGAGCTTCAGGGTGGTGCAGGTTCTCAAGATCGGTTTGGTCTAACTCCAAAGCCCATATTCTTCTTCTTTTTTTTTAAATTTTATTTATTTATTCATGAGACATACACACACACACACACACACACAGAGGCAGAGACACAGGCAGAGGGAGAAGCAGGCTCCAGGATGTGGGACTCAATCCCGGGTCTCCAGGATCATGCCCCGGGCTGAAGGCAGCACTAAACCGCTGAGCCACCAGGGCTGCCTAAAGCCCATATTCTTTCTAGTAAACCACAGTCTGAGTAAAAAGATAAGGCCACCAACTGGCTGGAAGGTCTTGGAAGACTTGATAAAAGCAAAGAGAGTTGAGTTGAAACTGGAAGAGCAGGATGTGACCGGTTCTATAAGAATATTCCAGGTGGCATGACTGACAGGGGCAAAGACACAGAGGCATTTACAAGCATGCCTTATGAAAGCCTGGGCAGACATTCAGTGTGGCTACAGAGGGGTGGGGGTGGGGGAGCATTATAACATGGTGCCTTGGTAAGCTGAGTCTGGGTGTGCAGGACCATTTGGCTATCCCAGCCAGGAGCCCGATGTGGGACTCAATCCCGGGACTCCAGGATTGCGCCCTGGGCCGAAAGCAGGCGCTAAACCGCTGAGCCACCCAGGGATCCCATTTTATGAAACATTTTATTTATTGATTTGACACAGGAAGAAAGAGAGAGAAGGAGAGAGCAAGCACAAGCAGGGGGAGGGAGAGAAAGGGAGAAGGGTCCCCACTGACAAGGAGTCCAATGTGGGGCTCGATCCCAGGACCCCAGGGTCATGACCTGAGCCAAAGGCAGACGCTCACCCCCTGAGTCACCCAGGCACCCCCAGATTTGCATTTTAGACAGATCTCCCTGGCAGCTGTGTGGTGTAGGGAGTGGATACGAGGCAGTAATTGGATTTGCAGACATTTAGGTGGTTTACGTTGACAGAACACGGGGAGAGAAAGGAGCGTAGGATGAATCCAAAGTTTCCAGCTTGGGAACCCGGTGGCAGATTACAGAAACTCAGGAGGAAGAGCAGTTTTCTGGGGGGAAAGTGGTGCTTTCCATCTCGGTATGTTGAGCTTGAAAAGCCATTGGCACATCAAATGGTGCTACCCATGAGGCAGCGCAAAGATAATTACCAAACTCCAGGGAAGACTTGATAAGACTCATAAAGCTAAACTTTTGTCATATTGTATGTGTCTAAAACCCAAAAAAAAGGAGTTAGTGAGAAAAGGAGATAGTGAGAAAAGGACAAGGCAGGTTAATAGTCACTGGGGCCTACTTTGTCTCCTGTGTATTTTGCCCAGGATGGGGATGGGGTTGCTTGTTTGTGTGGGGTTCCTTCTTCCCACTCCTCCTCACATAGTTGGGATTCACTGAGCAAAAAACAGTGTCAGGTTTTGGTGCAAGCGATATTCATTCGGCGCCAGGCTAACCGCATCCTGGTGACCCCAGCTCCGGAGAGAACAGACCGGCCTCCAGTTCCCTGTTGCGGTGAAGTCCAGCTCTGGCCTTGGGCAGAAGAGTAGAGATCAGAGCATGCAACATAAATCTCATTTTGGTTGAAACCAAACTTTCTGCTTTTGGTATTGGCTAAAACCAAAGTTGTTGGCGGGGAAACAATGGAGTAGTGCAGCCAGGCGACCCCAGCTGTGAGTGGAAACCAGAATGGACTCCATTAAAAGAGACAGAGACAGAGAGAATAAGAAGGAGAAGGAAGGATGGAAGGAAGGAAGGAAAGAAAGAGAAGAAATTAAGAAACTAAAGTCTGCCTACATCCCAGGGAGTGATGAAGACGCCTGCACAGCAAGGTGAGGCACGGTATCTGTTGACATCCCCATCTATGGGGGAATGAGCAGAGCATCTTGGATCAGGAAACCTTCATTCTAGACTCATTTTGCCATAAACTGCCAGTGGGACGTTAGGACACCCTGCATCTCTTCAGGCTATTAACCAGAGGCTGTCTCTGGGCCTCCAGCCGTCCTACATTTATATTTCATAGCTGCTCCCAGGAGATGCTCTTTTATCCTGGCATAACTACCTCCCTTCCTCTCTGGTGAGGAAGGATCCCTGATCTCTCCTAAGGATGCAGGAAGGGTGTCTGAGCCATTCCTAAAAGCTCTCAAGGGTGATAAGAGACCCAGGTCGCTTCCACTTCTGAAATTCCCAATATGCCATGGAATTAAGAGACGTATATTCTCGCATGCTTATATTTTGCAAATGACTCTTATTTACAACCACAATAAAACTTCATTTGGGAACAATGTCAAAAGTCTCCATTTGAGACCTTTTACGAATTGGGAGGCCTACGGTGAAATGTCCCACCTGCTCCTCTCTCATAAATCTGGTCATTTCAGTACCACCAGGAGCTTAGCACGTCGCTGTCACGTGGCGGATAATAAAGAAGTACTTGCTAAATGAAAAATGCACACATGGATGAATAAACAGTCTGCATGTCCTTGGGCTCTGCATACTTCATTAGGAAAATAATCAGATGACAATATGGTTATCTGAGAAGCATGTTGATTATAGTCAGCCCCCATGCCTGGGTAGATGCTCAGAAATCACCTTTAATCTACGGATCTAAGGGACAGAAATAAGACTCTTACCTACTAATTAGAAATAATACCCCAGTTTTAGCTGTAAGCCTCCAATACCAATCTTCGACTGGGATACATTTCGATCATTTCGATTTACAATGAGAAAGGACAGAATTCTCCAGAAGCCAAAGACTAGGTCCCCTGAAAGAGCACCTGCTATGGTTTTATTCATAAATGTTTTTTGAGGGGATTAGGAGAGAACAGATGTTTAAGTAAACCCTTACTCACGGGTAAACAGGACACTCAAAGACCAACCAAAATGTTGGATTTGGAAAAATCCCCAAATCACGCAGCATGGTCTTGATGTTACAAGTATGTATTCCCCACGCAAACAGTAGCTATTGCTCTCAAAGTTTTATTTTTCAGCCAGTGTCTCCTGCTAGATTTTCCCAATGAGGATTTCTCATTGGTGGCTAGAAAGTGGAGAGTCATCTTGGAGATACAGGGGAGGAAAAAAAAAAAAAAGAGAGAGAATCAGCTGCCAAAGGTATTGGTTGGTTTCCAATACCTCAAAATGGTAGGGTCAGTTCTCAAGATTTCCCATAAATGTGCCTAAACCGCCTGCACAAATCTGTGCTTCAAATCCACAGCCCTTGGAAGGAAGAAAACACGACTTGACATGTACCTTCCTCACAGAGTTCATGGAGAGGATTAATGAGTTAATAAGCATTAAGCATTTTGCAAGCCACAGGTGACTGGCAAACATTATTAGGACCACATTTTTCCTACCAAAATGGTTAAGGTTTTGAACAGACGGTAGAATCCCAGGAGAAATGTCCCCTTGTGATACAGGAAACTAGATGCCCAGTCTCAGGTAATAGGCTGCCCATAAAAATGCCCTAGGTTGTCCAGTCACTAGTGGCAGGGACAGATTTACACAATATGAAGGCAACAGTATCCCCCAAAGCACTATTGAAAGTAACCGAAGTAATAAGCAATTCCAATTAACGGTGGCATTTGCAGCAGCAGCAGAAACACTTTGGTGAGGCTGATGTTTCCCTGAACTCTGTCCTTTCTCAAGTCTGAAACTTATTTAGCTGTTTTGCAAACTACAGCTCTGTTAACAATGCATGGCCATTTGCTTTGGCCACATCCAGACTTTATGTGCACATGGACATAATCTAGTCAAACTGCAATCACTGTATTTATTCGATACAACTCAGGTGGTTTCCAAGACTCCCGTTAGCAGGGAAAATACAGAGTTATTAAGTTCATTTTAGGCTTAAATATGTCTCTTTCCTGGAACATTGCCTCCTAAGTAACTCTATTTACTCTCAAAGCACAAATCCTGTGAAATGGCTAAGCAGCTAAAATTTATTGAAGGATCTTCTGTACCCTGCAAAATGATATTCTATTTATCTTGCAATGTGGCATGCTTAAAAGCTCTAGAATGATCAGTCACCCAAAAAGGGAAAAATGCCAGTTGCTTTTAGGAAGGCAACAACCTCCAAATTAGGGAGTCCCAACCCCTCATTTCACCAGGGTTCTAGCACTTCTGCACATGTTTCCATTTCCAGGACAAAAGAATTCATCTTAGCAGGGCTGTGAAGAGTCGATTTCAGGAGGAGAGCACAGAGGTGAGGCAAACACTCAGGAAGCTATTACAGGACATCAGGAGAAATATAATGAGACCCTGAAAGACATTAGTGGCAGTGGTAATTCAAATGTGGACTGACTGATTACCTATGTGTGTCAGGGGTTGAGCTTCCATTGCCACAAGGGGGGTCTCAGTCTCTGTGAGCACCCAGCACGCACATAAATCACCATGAGGGGCCCCTGGGTGGCTCAGTCGGTTAGGTGTCCAACTCTTAGTTTTAGCTCAGATCACGATCTCAGGGTTCTGGGAATGAGCCCCATATGAGGCTCTATGCTCAGGGGGGAGCCTGCTTGAGGATTCTCTCTCTCTGCCTCTCTCTCTCTCCCTACCATGTCTCTGTCTTTCAAGAATAAAGTAATTTTTTTAAAATCACCATGACATCTCTTAACTGCTATTACTGGGGCATAAATAAAATGCCTCCAAATCACAAATTGGGAGGACATGGAGACTAGATAGTAATGACAAACTTCACAAAATGACATACTGAAAAGAATTTCACTCATTTTTTAAAGATTTTATTTATTTATTCATGAGACACACACAGAGAGAGAGAGAGATAGGCAGAGACACAGGCAGAGGGAGAAGCAGGCTCCATGCAGGGAGCCCTATGTGGGACTCGATCCCAGGTCTCCAGGATCACACCCCGGGCTGCAGGCAGCACTAAGCCACTGTGCCACTGGGGCTGCCGAATTTCACTCATTTAGAAGGAGGAAAGTACATTTCTTGGCAACATACGACACATGTTTGCCAGGTCAATACCTGTTGAGTCACTGATTCATGCATCCATCCAATTATTCCTTTTTCATGTGTTCATCAGGCCTCCCCTGTGCGCCAGGCTCCACATGGGGTCCTGAACATGTTATATTGAATGAACCCCAGTGGGGACAGATGAAACAGTGGTGGATGTCAGGCTATGAAGTTTCACTTACACCCTGATGTCACTAGGGATCCAGGCAAGGATTCCTGAGCTGGCAAATGACATGATCACAACTTCTATCAAGTAAAATCATTTTGGCCTAAAAAAATTGAAAATAGAAGATCAGAGAGGCTGATGAGTGATAGCACAACCATGAAGACATTGCTACAGTGGAGAAACAGGATGGTTAAGACCCGACTAGGACAAGGGCAGTGGGCACGGAGAGAAATGTAAGGATGTGCAAGCTGTCAGGGGACAATGAACAGAGCTCTAAGAGATGGGCAGATACAGAGTATCCAAGCCTCAGTTTCCTGATTTGGATAAGTAGGAAAAGTGTGAGTTTATTCCCCAGCTGAAAGGCATTGGAGGAGGTACGTTTGAGCAGGAGAGTGAAACGTGGCTGGGGGTATGCCACATTTGAGAAATGTCTGGGTCATTCATGCAAGAATGTCCAGTGGGCCTTTGTGTAGTTCAGAATAGAGGTAGCAGCTAGAGAAAGGGATTTGAGACTTGTGTGCAGCTAAGTGACAGGTGAGACCACAGAAGTAGAAAAGCAGCAGATACAGACAGAACCTTACCAAAGTCTATTAGAGGCAGATGGGGGATGATGATTTAGTGAAAAAGGGTAAGTGGCAAAACAGAACTAGGAAAAGCTGCTCTTATGAAGTCAATAGGCAAGAGAGTTTCCAGGAAGAGAGCTAATAAGTAGCAAAAAAGCACTGAAACACAACCCCTTCTACATTCCTTTCAGCACCACTCCCCACCACTACCACACCAAATTTGTGTGTCCCATTTGCAGACACATCCTTTAACATCTTTTCCAGCTATGCCTGAATACTGATCTGTGGCTGTGGTAAATAGTTAAGTCCAAGACTCTATTAACACCAGTGCTGGTGAGACTATCCAATATGACCAAGGGCTAGAAATTGGGCTGATTGGGCTCAAAGGAACCCTAAGCAGTAAGCATGAAAATCCTTGTCCTTATGGATGACAAAAAGTTTTTGTAAATTGTGAATCAAAGTCATTGGCTTAACAGAATTTCCAAAAAAACCCTGAGTTATAGCAATGCTGTGCTTCCAAGAAACAGGAATGTTTTTTTCAGCTCCCTGTCTTACTCTTTGGATAGTCAACTGCAATTTTCTGGAAGGGGTAAGCTACAAAACCAAAACAAGCTGGTGCCACCAATGAACATCAACTGATAACAGCAGTTTGGTTAGTACTTAAGACTGAAGAGAAAGCATTTTATCTGTGACATATCTCTTAATTTTTTCAGGCTATTAGTATAGACATTTTTCCTTTCATAAATGTAACATAGGATATTCTGAGTCCAGTTTGTGTTTTATTTTATCTCATTTAAAATAAACAAATGCAGACAGAAAAATATAAAAGAGCAAAAACATAATAACTCGGGCCCAATTTGAGCTCGAGTAATTAAACCAAGAAGCTCTTGTCGTCTTGTGTTGTGCCCCATGGAGATCATCTCATCCCGGGTTTCCCTTTGAGTGAAGCTAAAGCCTTTTTGCTCAAATTAGGTCCCTAGAGAGTGAGAGCCCTAAAGAGGCCTGTTGACCTACAGGCTATCAGGAATGTCTGCTGAATCAGTGATTCTTCACTTTAAAACAAGTAAGTGGTGGGGAGTGAAAAGATAATATCTAGAGTTGATGTCAAGGAAATGTAGCATAAGCATATTATTAAAGTTAGGGTGGTAACCACTGAAAGAACTAAATATGGAAACTGTTACAAGTGGTTTCCTCTAGGAAGTGGGCTGGGAGCTAGGGGCGGGGGGAGGGTGGCGGTGGATGGGGCAAGAGACTGTGCTTTTCATTCTAAGACATTCTGTACTTTGCAATTTTTTTAACCAGTGGCATTTGTACTTGAATAATATGAAAGTGAGAAAAAGCAATTAAATATCACTATTGCATGTATACTTACTTCATCTTGTGTAATATACATTTTTGGATATATGCCCACAAAGCAGAAAGAGATTATTTTTACAAAGAAAAAGACTGAGAAACCAGATATATAAGTTAAGGCCTAAGGCCACAAAATGTATAGCCAAAGTAAGAAGCCACTCTACTAGGTCTGTATTTTATCCACGGGTTATCCAACTGCCTTTTTTTTTTTTTTTTTTTTATGAATCTCACAAAACAAGAAGTGGATTTATTCTTATTCAGGAAGTTTCAGACTATACTGTAGGCCTTCCTGGACAATTATTCTATCACATCTCAGCCTTATTTGACACCACATATGTTACAGAGAATGAGCACCTGGGTGGTTCAGTAGGTTAAGCATCTGCCTTCGGCTCAGGTCATGATCCAAGGGTCCTGAAATAGAGCCCCTGAGTTCTATCTGAGCAGGGAGTCTGCATCTCCTTCTCTCTTTGCTGCTCCCCCCTCCCCACCCCCTCACTCATGCTCTCTCTAGTTATCGCTCTCAAATAAATAAATAAAATCTTTCATAAATAAATAAATAAATAAATAAATAAATAAATAAATAAATGCTACAGAGAAGAAGGAAAGTACCATTGGCTAGGATATCGAATTGGTTTCCTACAAGTCACGGAAGGAGGTACAGTGACACCCCCATATGACCACCTCTAAGTGGCCAAGTATATCAATCAGCTGCTGCTGCTCTAACAAAGTATCACAAACTGGGTGGCTTAAGCAACAGAAATTTATGGTCTCCCAATTCTGGAGACCAAAAGTCCAAAATCAAGGTGCCAGAAGGGTTGGTTCCCTTTGAGGACTGTGTTCTGGGGCTTTCTCAATGGCCATGAGATAATCAACTTCTCCCTACATCCCTTCATATGGTTTTCTTTCTATGAATGGCTGCCTGTCCACATTTCCCTTCTTACAAGAATTTTATTAAGTGATACTGGATTATGGGCTCACCTTACTCCAGTACGACCTCTCTTAACTAATTACATCTCCAACATTTCAGTTTCCAAATAAGGTTGTCTTTTGAGGTATGGGGAGCAGGGAAGGTTAGGACTTCAACATTAATTGGTGGGGGAGGCGACATAATTCAACCCATAACACTAAGAGATGACCAAATCCTTGAAGTTTTCCCCCAGACATTTATAGACTTTACAGAAGTTTTTTTTTTTCTGTGTACATATCCCATTAAAAGTTAAAATCAATTGGAAAACAAGATTTACTAGCTAGAAATTCATTTTATATTACCTAGTTTTGAACCCTCCACTAAGTAAAATGGAGATTGCTAACCATAATATTATTGCCTCTAAGTGAATAAGTACTCTAGGATGCTTTGGGACCAAAGGAAGCAATAATGATTTAAATTATAAATAAATATGTATGCATTTGCACACACAAAATGTTATAAACAACAGCTGTTCTACAACAAAGTCCAACATCCAACAATGTAAAAGCATTCACCTAATAACTACATTAAAAGAGTCAACCCTCAAGTGGCTACATCACATTTTGGGGGGGCCTGTCAATTATAACTGTGCAGCTGAATGAAGTCTCAGCCCCTCAAGCCGGGGAAACACACATAAAAATTTAAAATCCAATTTACTTTTTCATTTGACCGTGATATTTACCTTCTGCTTTTTACTCAGAAAGAAAAACAAGGACAAGAAGCTTCCTTTGGATTTCTAGTCAAATGTTCTACAGGTCTTGACAGCAAGGGCACATCACAAGACACTTAAAAGGGGAAAAATTTCTTCTTATTATTAGGTCTGTCTAATCAATAGTTCTCCTAAAATAGACAATAGTTTATTAACCTAAAGAGCTTTTGCAATTGTATCTAACTTGGGACAACTATTCTGGGTTAATTTTGAAAACAAGTGCTGGCAGCAAACTAATGGAGAATAGCAAATATTTCCCATGAGAGTAAATTATATAAAGCTGATAATTTCCCAAATACACCTACTTCTCACCCTTGGCTGGTTTCTGCTACTTCATTCATTCACTCACTCACTTTTCACTGAGTCACTCAACAATTATTCACAAATCCTAACCTCCAAGTAGGTCTCTTTCCTCAAATTTGTAGTATTATTGTTTAGAATTGGAATGCATTGTTTAAAATAAAAGTAATACTACACATTAGACTCAGTCTTGCATATTCAGTAAGTGCCCTATGTAATCACAATGAGATCAGGAGAAAAAGCATGTCAATACCCATAATTAAAGCATAAAACAAAATGAATTATGCTCTGTCATGAAAAAAAAAAAACCTCTTTCTCCTTATCTTTAATCTTTTTTCAAACACTTCCTCCTCCTCCTTCTACTTGCCCTGACGAAAGCCTGGCTTTCCCTTGAAAACACCACTTCCTTTGTATTCCTTTGTAACTCTTTCCAGTTCTGCGCCACTCCTTTGACTTCTGTCCACCTTCAAGGGCAAAGAAGAAAAATCAGCAAACTCCACCTTCCCTCCTGCCCCTTCCACATACTTGAACCCCTACAATCTTTCAATGAACTCTGCCCCTTAAGCTATTCAGAGGTGTGGAAAGTCATACTCATGACACCCTTCCCAGGGAATGTGCTTAGAATCCCTGCTGAGAGAGCAGCTGGTCATGTGGCCTGCTTTCCTGGACACAGCTATCTAGACAAAGGAGAGACACACCTGACTTAGGTCACACCAATCAGAGTCCCTCTCTGTCGGGAATTTGGAATTGCAATACTCTTCGCATAAAATGCAAAATGATGTTAAAAAACAGCAGGGCAGAGGAAATACATACATTCATATTCATCCATTCATCCTTCAATACCTACTCATTGCCTGAGGCTAGCCAAATACTGAGGCAGGTCCTCTATTGCACAGTGTGGCAGGAGGTAAGAAGTAGAAGAATTTAGCTGAAGCATAGAATTTACCCGGAAAGTTAGAAAAATGGCTGGGGCTGAAAGCATAGCAGGTTCAGACAGCCGACCGAAGATTTGGGTTCATGTCGCGGTTACAATGACAAAGTAGCTGGCATTACAAAATGTTTTTGAACTGGTTCATGGAAAGAAGTCCTCTGCTTTTCCATCACTTGCCTTTTAAGACTCATACCTTGAACGTAAGCAAAACTGACCAAAATACAATTCCAACCCACCTTTTTTATTACTATCTCTTTCACCATGGTTCTCCCGGATTCAGTGCAAAGCAAACTCCAACGGAAGAAGAGAGAACATGGACTCTGTAGGGCTCCTCCTCCCCTGGATCATAAACACCCTGAGGGAAGGTGCTCCGTTAGTAAGCTTCTATCTCTGGAATTTGCTAGAACACTCGGAACACTGAGGAGATCCTCAGTCAATATGCACAGACCAAAACTGAGTAAGCAACATGCATCATGAGCTTGGAGATGCAACTGGGGTAGAATGAGTTAAAAAAAAAAAATCACTTAGGATTTCTGAAAGAATACCTTGCTGGGTGTGGAGAGTAAGTCTGGGAAATGTGCTTTCTTTGGCATAAAGAGGGAGTTGGAGGAAAAAGGTAGAAGGAGAGCCAAATACTTTCAAAGAACAACATTATGTCCTAAGGATAGAGTGATTTAACGGTATGCAACACACCTGTGCTTGCCCAACGGCACAATGATTAAGAAATACTGTTATCGCCTTCAAAAGGAAGTTTTCTGAAACATTTAAATATGATAACTTCCCAGTGGATTTTTCCATAGCAATTGCAGCAACCACTTCTAATCATGCTGCTAAAAAGATAAGGCAGGCTGGGGTCTGAGAGAGAGGACACAGGCTTCCTGTGAAGAAATGCTGTCCCCCAAATGTAATCTATCAGCACACCATCTATCAAGTGTTTCACTCGAGGGACCAACCCAACTTCAGTTCAAAAACTTCTTCCTACCCCCTCACCACTCCGTGCCCCCCACCAAAGTCCTAGGCTTCTGACAACCAGAATTATAAAGATTTGGGCAGTGAGGGCACAAGTTGTTGTGCAAATCAGCTAGATAACTTCAAACTCTACATTGTTTTAACTAGTCAAATACCGATTTTCCTAAGGTGATTTTTAAAAATCCCACTTACAAGACAAGACAATAACAATTAGCTGTTATTAACAATTAGTTTTGTAGCTATAATATCAAGATGCCAATTCTTCAATTCTCAGATGCTAACTACTTCAGGTCATGATGGTAATATTAGTTTTTATTAGTAATTCAGTCAGTGCTGATCCTGGAATTATGGTCATTTAATTGCTTGCCCCTTGTGACCATTTCTTAGCTGTTGCTTCAAACTCTGGTCCCTCTAAAACGGGGAGGAGGCACAGTCTTTGGAGAAGGAATCACACGCTCATTCTGCTGCTCTCTTGTTTTGAGAAGGGCCTGAGAAGGGCCATGGCCATGCCTTCTGAGCAGCTTCTTGGTTGACTTTCATGGTCACAAAACCATTTTCAATGATCCATCTCCCAATTAGTCTCTCTCTACTGACTCATGGTTTTGTCCCTGGCTGTCTGTAAGGTCACAATTTTGAAAGCCATGTAAATCAGGTTGTCAGCTCTAGCTATAAAACATAGGATGCCCACATAAATTTGACCTGTAGATAAACAACAAATATATGTTTTAAGATTTTTACTTCTTTATTTGAAATAGAGTGTGCGGGAGAGACCATGAGTAGGGAAGAAGCAGAGGAAGAAGGAGAAGCAGACTCGTTACTGAGCAAGGAGCCCTACATGGGGCCCAATCCCAGAACCCTGAGATCATGACTTGAACTGAAAGTAGACTCTTAACCGACTGAGCAATCCAGGTGCCCCAACAAATATTTTTTTAACATTATTTATTTATTTGTTTGTTTATTTGAGAGAGAGAAATAGTGTGAGTGGGGGGCAGAGACGGAGAAGGAGAAGCAGGCTCCCCGCTAAGCAGGAAGCCCGATTTGGGGTTTAATCCCAGGAACCTGAGATCATGATCCAAGTCAAAGGCAGATGCTTAACCAACTGAGCCACCCAGGCACCACCATCACCCCCAAAAAAATATTTTTTTAGCAGAGTATGCCCCATGCAATATTTGGACATATTTATACTCAGAAAAATTGTTTGTATCAAATAACCCTATTTTATCCAGTAACCCTGCATGTGAAGATTTTGGGAATTAGATGAATGATTTCAGGAGCCTGGATATCAAGTTTTGCCTCACACAAAAAGAAAAATTGCTCCCAAGTAACAGTACTATGGCAAGGCTAGCACACATGAGAGCACAATTTAGCAGTGCCCTATGTACCACCACCACCAGTAACAACCTTTGCCAATGCCTAGCCCTGTCAATTTTGACTAACACACTAGAGAAATTTATTTGAACACTTTGCAAAGACAGATGGTCTCATTAGACACTTGACAAAAAAGAAAAATCGTGCTGGATCTCAATTACTATTTGCCCATTCCCTAAACTCCCTGCCAAATTTTTATGAGATGTATTCCAACGCCTCCCATAGGAGGTGAAATTGTTTTGCTAGGGCTGCTAGAGCCAAGTGCCACCAACTCAGTGGCTCAACCCACGGAAGCATTCTCTCATGGTCCCGAAGGCCAAGAGTCGGTAGTCAAAGTGTTGGCAGGGTCGGTCCCTTCTGTGAGGGTGAGTCTGTTCCAGGCCTCTTCCAGCTTCTGGGGGTTTCCTGGCAACCTTTAGCATTTCTTGGCTTATAAATGCATCACCCCAATCTTTGCCTTCATGTTCACATGGGATTCTCTGTGTGTGGGGTCTGTGTCCAAATCTCAACCTCTTTATAAGGACAGAAGTTATATTAGACTGGGGGACCCCCGACCCCTCATCTTAATCAAGCATGTCTGCTATGACCCTGTTTGCAGATGCCACATGCTGAGGTACCAGGGGTATGCACTTCAGCGTATGAATGTGGAGGGGACACATTGAACCTATAACGACAGTAAATCTGTAAAAGCATCAGAAAGACCAGAGGGGGAAACCAACACCCAGCAAAACAAGTCTGTTTATGGAGGCTGACAGGCAGGGTGTGTGAAGTGAGAGGTGCCCAGGGCCTGAGTCCTGCCACAGGAGTCTATGCCATGCCAGGGGAGGCTGGCAAGTGGACAGAGGGAGGCCACTCCACCTGGCAAGGATGTCATCTTCACACGGCCTGGAAGTAGGCAGTGGTAGACAAGAACGACTTCCTCCGGCCTGGTTCAGGCCCTGCTCTGGCTCTGCAAAACTGTTCCCGACGTTCACGATCTCTCCCTCATTATATGCATAGCATTCACTATCTGTAACACTCCTCTGGCAAAAGTGCTGTATGCATTTTCTTATGTACATTCTGTCCCTACAACTATGGCAAGGGAAACTTCTGGTTTTCCCAAGGTATATTTTGCCTGCGTGTTTTACATTAGAGGCACACAAAGAGGCAATTATGAACATAACCAAAAAAATAAATAAATAAACTAGCTGAGAATGGAATTTTACACATCAGTGTCTGAGATTCCTTCTGTAAAAAGCTTGTTGTCTCGGATAATTCTTCCAGGCTTTATGGGCCTTTTCAAAAAATACACAATGTGAGTTCTTGGAGCAGTTAAAAAGGTATATTAATTATTTTTCCCTGATAGCTACAGAACGATAAAACTACCATACTAGTAACCTGGTCTCCTGTCATTTCATGACTATTGAGGCAAATTTATGGAGAGTACAGTCTCTGGAAAAATGAGAAATAATGATCCTATGACATGAGTTATATAACTCAAAATAAGATGTATCCATATAAAAATTTTAAAGCTTTTCAAATATTTGAAAACTAGTAAATCCACTGCAAAATTCTATTTTCCACATTTTAAAAGGAAGGATCACCCGGCTTAGTTAACCTAGGTCCTCTTTCAACTGGGGATAGAAATGGGGCCTGAAGACATTCTCGAGCAGCTGTCGACCCTATGCTATGAATGTTATTTTTACAGTCAATAAGTCTCAGCAACCAAAGCTGTTTGTTTCTTACGTTTTGGCCAAATCGTGTCACGTTAGGGCCATGGCCAATGACCAACAGCAACTGCCAATGGGTCAATTCTCTTTAATTCTCTAAAGTTCTAAGATGGAAAAGACCTGACCCCTTCTCTTAGAATCACAGTCTATTACGGAAAGACAAATAGACAAATAGTGCATAAAAATAGCCAACACTGGGTAGCCCGGGTGGCCCAGCGGTTTAGCGCCGCCTTCAGCCCAGGGTGATCCTGGAGACCCGGGGTCGAGTCCCATGTCGGGCTCCCTGCATGGACCCTGCTTCTCCCTCTGCCTGTGTCTCTGCCTCTCTCTGTCTCTGTGTGTCTGTCATGAATAAATAAATAAAATATTTTTAAAAAATAGCCAACACACTTTGAACTCTTTGTGCTAGATACTATATTGAATTCTATATTAACTCGTTTAATTCCCACATCAGTCCTATAAAGAATAAAGTACTATTGTCATCTCCCTGTTTCCTACAAGGAAACTGAGTTCTAGGCAGGTAAGTCTTCTGTCAAGGTCACATACCTAGTTTGTCCACTTTGCTCCTGCCCACTCCTTATCTAAAAATGTCAATAGGACTGAGGTTGAGAAACACAATACTCCCTTTCGGCTCAATTAATCTAACTTGTGCATAATCTTCCTACAGAAACTGCAATCAACTAACTGAATCTGCAAGACTCTCTATGAACCACACATTTAAAGAAATTAAAAATCAGACATAGGTAGCCAGAATTTGCTACCTAAGGTTTGCTTTGCAAACCTTTCCAAGGACAGTATATTCCATCTTGATCATGCCTGAACCAGCCTTTATGAACAGTTTCGGGATGGAAATGTGTCTGGATCTGAGTGCAGCCCATCTTCCACTTGGATTATTTCCTCTAAACACATTTAAATTAGGCAATGTGGGGGACACCTGGGTGGCTCAGAGGTTAAGCATCTGCCTTCCGCTCAGGTCATGATCCTGGAGTCCCAGGATCGAGTCCCACACCAGGTTCCCTGCATGGAGCCTGCTCCTCCCTCTGCCTATGTCTCTCTCTCTCTCAGGAATAAACAAATAAAATATTGAAAAAAAAATTAGGCAACGTGGTTTTGCAGGAGCATGTTAGCACATGTCTCCTCTGCAGTTGGGTCTACAGGCAGAGAAGGCTGCTTACAGGGAATGCCTGTTCTCTGCCCAGCGGCATCTTGTTCGGCAAGTGAGTATTCTTGACCTCACAGAGATGCCAAACAGCACTACCAGAGAAGTTAATGCCCCCAGTAGTAGCCCTTAACAAAAGATGAGTGGAGAGTTGGTGAGTAAGTTTTATTTGCTTCTTTATACCTCGGGTGGAAATAAGCCAAGTGCCAGAGTGACCGAGTGGCCCATGGTGGGCCCTTGACGGGCTCATTCCCTTTACTATCTTATGTCCCCACTCTACCATCAGTGCTTCCTAGGCTTACATCCCAAATAAATGTCTTACCCCTGAGATCTGCATCTCAGGTTCTGCCTCTAGGGGAATACAAAAATGGAACAAATCTCAAAATAGATGAAACTATTAGATATGCACAACACACTGAAAAGTGAAGCAGAGAGAAAGGAACTTGGAGACATCCAAGTCAATACTGGTGGGAAAAAAATCTCAAAAAAACTATTAATACACTCAGAGAGATCAGCAAAGATGTTGCATCCACAAAACAAGAGGATGCTTTTAAAACAATGAACAATGAGAATAAGAAAATGTTCTTGGAACTTAGCGATATGACAGATGAAATGTAAAAAAAAGAAATCAATACAAGAGCTGCAGATAAAAATCTAGTAATTCTCCATGAAAAAGAACAAAAAATAAACAGGGAAGGACAACTGGAGAAAAACCAACAAGACAGAACAAAAGTCAGCTTATTTTTCAGTTCAGTATCAATGCAGAGGTCCAGAAGAATTTCTATGCACAGAAGCAAAGAAAAGGAAGGAGAGGAATTGTCAAATAAAAGAAGAAAATGTTCCAGAACTGGAGTGTAAGAGTCTTCAGACTACAGATCCTAGTCTACTCATTAAATGGCTCTCTTAATGTCTCAGTTACTTTTTTTTATGACACTCCTAGACCCAAAGAGATACCTTCCAATTCAGTGTTTTAAGTAATTAAATCCAAACAATAAGTACATCTTCATATCCTAAAAATTTAGCACCTGTTGGGCATTATACAACTTCTCAAAACTTGGGATCAATCATATTAGATATCGCCACCCTCATTTCCTATTCCATACTGCTTTTTGTTTTGTGTGGTACTTGTTTTTGTTTGTTTGCTTTGAAATCATAGCAACTGCAAAAAAAAAAAAAAAAAAACAAAACAAAAATAAAACACAGTTTTGCAAAGATATTACATCATGGTGGAATGTAGCAATCTAATAGTGAAACTCCACTTAATGGTTTGCCAAGTGTCCAAAAGATGTTCCTGCTTTCCTTGAAATTTTAAAATATTCCATGGCCCCTTTGTAAGTTCACTGGGGCACCGTATGGCCCCGTGGCACACAGTTTGGAAACCATAGCTTTAGCCTGTGCCCATCAAGGGCTTAGAAAAATGATTAACAAAAATCCCACAGCAAAGCCAATCACTATATATAACTCAGAATATCAGTGATAAAAAGAAAAATTTTAAATTACCAGAAAGAAAAACAGGCCACGTGTAAAAGAAAGAGAATGAAACATCTCATCGCAGAAAGACTTCGCACAGAAACTCTGAAAATGCTGAGGGAAAATGCTCATTCAGACTTATCTCACCCAAAGCATCAGTCCAGTGAGAGAACAGATTAAAGATATTTTCACTGATTTACCTTTCACACATTCTTTCTCAGGAAGCTATTGACAAATGTGCTCCAGCAAAACTACGGAGTAAAGCAAAAGAGGTGACAGAGGATAGAAGAAAACAGAGCCCAGGACAGCCTGAGGAAGATGGCCATGCACCAGACCAAGAGAGAACCAGTCCACGGGGGCAGGGCAGGAAAATAAACAGAATGGAAATGTGATCTGACCTGTACAAGCATTTGAAAAAGAATTATTCCTAGAAATTTGATACATCTAGTGCTGTTTTTTTGGGAAAAAAATTTAGATAGGTATATGAAAATGAAGCAAATGGCAAAAAAAGAGAAGCTCTTAGTAACTCAAGAAACCTGATCACAGAATATTCCAGGGCTAGAAAATGGAAGAATATTGACATGATCACAATTTTATAAAAACTGATGGATTTAATCAATAATGGCCGAAACTGATATATGAAGTAGCAGTATATAGGCATATTATTTGGAATACTAGAATATATATTTATATATATTAGAATTAGAGTATATTATAATATTCCAAATATAATTTGCCTATACTGCTATTAGTATATAGATTTTAATAAAAATTACTAAATCAATTAAAAATATATTCTAATATTCTAGGATGATAATAGAGAAGGCATTGGGCAAAGGAATGCTTTAATAAGCACATAATAGCTATTAGAATATATATTTTAATAAAAATAAGTTATTAGTTAAAACATATATTCTAATATTCTGGGAGACAAAAAGAAGATATTGGGGAAGGGTGGGCAAAGGAATGCTATAAGCATATATTATTCTGATTAGGACAAATTCTAAACATAAAGTAGAGAACAGAGGACAATATGTGGCCATTGCAAGCAAAAAAAGAAAAAACATTAACCTTGATTTTTGTTGTAGATAAAAAGCTTTCAGACAAAAACATTTGAAATACAGTAGTATCCCAAATAGCCAAGTAATTACCTATATTTTAAACTTCACTTCGCTTATGTAACCCTACCTTACAAGTCACCTCTTCGGCAAGGCATTCCTTTGCCCGCCAGGTATCCTTAGAACCTTTAGCTACTCCATAAGTTCTGCTACTTAAGCAAAATGCTTGTTAAACATTTATGTAACATAAATTATTTTTATTAGAGAATATAGTTGCAATTTATATAAATGTGATTTACTATTCCACACTGGTCTCCCTCCAGAACGTTCGATTTCAGAAAAAGAATTTCATCTCATTCCCCTGTGGATTTTTTCCTCCAATCTACTGACAAGGCACCACCTTACAAACATTACAAGAAAAATTATTTTAATAACTAGTTGTGTAACTATGACACACCATATGTCATCAATCCAAACTGCCCATTTTTTTTTCACATTTTATCATTTCTGATTTGAGGAATGTGCCTTCACATCGCTGGAGGCCCAGATGGAAGCTGAGTTCTTGCAGACAGAATTTACAACTACTCCTATCATTCATCAGGGGCCCTCTCAATCTGAATCCACTTTACATTATCTGCCTACGTATTATTTTTAACTTACACTGACACTGTACGGTCAGACTTCAATATTTATCAGAACCAACTTGCAATTCAAAATCTTAGTGGACATATTTTTTCTTCCTTCTACCAAAGTCAAATCTCAGATGTGTGAGTTCCTTTGTTGTCCCTTCCTGTGTGATAAGTTTTTCACTTATCCCTATATGGAAGGGATGGCCCTGACATTACAACTTTAAGCAGACATCCTATTAGACACCTCATCTTAGACATTATTTTTTTTCTTTTTCAAGGGCACATAAACAATGATATATCTTCCACTGGGTTGTCCCTTGGATTCCATTAAATACAGTATTAAATAAAAGAATAAAAACTACAGTATAATGCTGGCTTAGTAACAGTTATATAGATATTTCACATTTGTAACAAAAGAAACATTTGGGCTTCTTTTGGCTAAGAAGATCCCCACATCTCTATAAGTAAGCACTAGACAATTTTTGAAAGAATTTTGAAATTTGCTGTGTAGCTTAAATCTGTACTTGCCCACTTTCCCTTTACAAAACACTTTTCTGCATGTTCCTGCATATCAGCATTTTAAGACAAAGTTCACATTTGCCCACCAAAAACCACAGCAGCCTACACTGTGATTTGGTTGATGGAAAATATCTGACGTTACTAAGAATCATCAATGAAGTATGCCCTTTGTAGGATCATAATTCACCTCTACAAGGCAAACCAACTCTCCCATGCCATCAGTTGCACCCTTTAGTTCCCGAACATGGCAAATCTCAAACTGTCACCCAAAAGACTTTAGATCACATATGAAATGACCCCATCATTTCACTTATATGCTTGAATCCTTTATCTGCAAATAGTACTTACCTTAGCATGCAACGTGACATATTTTATAGTTAGTAAATATTTAGTGCTTACTACGCTCCAGGCAATGAGCTAGCCACTTTACAATGAGCTAACTTTTGCCCTTCACAATGAACCTACTGATTAAGAAATTGAGGCTTGTAGGTAAGTAACCTGCTCAAGCTCACACAGCTAGAAAGAGGTAGAGTGAGAATTTAAGCCTAGATTGGGTAAATCCAAGACCCACTCTCTAAACCACTGCATGATACAGCTTTGAGAAAAGATACAGATGCAATGAAACACGGGGACACCTGCACCCCAATGTTTCTAGCAGCAATGTCCACAATAGCCAAACTGTGGAAGGAGTCTCGGTGTCCATCTAAAGATGAATGGATAAAGAAGATGTGGTTTATGTATACAATGGAATATTACTCAGCCATTAGAAACGACAAATACCCACCATTTGCTTCGACGTGGATGGAACTGGAGGGTATTATGCTGAGTGAAATAAGTCAATCGGAGAAGGACAAACATTATATGGTCTCATTCATTTGGGGAATATAAATAATAGTGAAAGGGAATATAAGGGAAGGGAGAAGAAATGGGTAGGAAATATCAGAAAGGGAGACAGAACATGTAAGACTCCTCACTCTGGGAAATGAACTAGGGGTGGTGGAAGGGGAGCAGGGCAGGGGGTGGGGGTGACTGGGTGGCGGGCACTGAGGGGGGCACTTGACGGGATGAGCACTGGGTGTTATTCTGTATGTTGGAAAATTGAACACCAATAAAAAATAAATTTATTATTTAAAAAAAAAAGAAATTGTAACAAAAGGAAACAAGGCTGGTTTGAAGAGCAAGCTTCATGAACGGGGTATGCCAACTGCAGTAACACTTAGCACCCAGTCATCAAATTTGAGATGGAGCTCCCTGCATTCATCAACACGCTAATAATGATGGCTTCAAATCACAGGGAGGAGAAGTAGTTTTAAAAAGCACTAAACAAGTGTGGGTCATCATCCTGATTTCCTTAATAACCACTCTTGAGTATGAACTTTTCCATCTTGTCTATCCCGCTGTGGGAGTGGGGCTCATTTGCATGGGTCTGTTAGGACATTGACTCCGTAGTGTGTGTTGCATATTTTCTCTTAAGTCGCAATCTGCAGGCCAGAGCTAAAGGCAAGCTATTATTATAGATCAAAGCCGGTGAAGTGGGTAATGAGGTTTGGTATATAAAACACTTGGTATAAATGCAGGGGAAATTCTGGCTTTTCTTTAACATTAACTGCTTTGAAATGCATCATTTGCAAGAGAACTCTTAGTAGGCCACTAGCTGCCGGAGAATAATTTCCCTTCACCAAACAGACCAGTGGTAGCTTCGGCTGGATGCCTTTCACAAATGTGGAGCCGTGTGCAGTGAGTTATTTTTAATACATACTCCACGGGGTGAGTGTTACAATGCACCGCGGAATGTGAAGAGCATCACCCACCACAGCAGAAACACAGAATTGAAGGACACTTCTGATCAGCTTCACGTAAGGAACAGGGTCTGAATTTTCAGGTTGCTACACAAGCTTTAAGAAAAAAACAATTAAAATATCTAAGCAGACAGTTTTCATCTTCCCAGGTAGAAAGTGTTCTTACATATTCCGACTGGTAGGTCCCTGAGCCACAGGGGAGCAAAGGAAAGGTGGTTATAAATATAACATTAAAAGGATAATTACATTTTCCAATAACTTTTAAAATTATGTCTGGCTCCTCTTTTGCCTTTCAGGACTGGTCTATGTTAAGTAAATGCTTTCCAGGTCTCTAAAGTGACTTCTGTAGTCTTCTTTTGGACAGACCAAGATATAGTTTTCATAATCGATGCTAAATGTGTATGATTACCGCAGTCCAATGGCGTGAGTGCTGGAGGATGGAAGTCATCAGAAAAGGTCACTAAGTCCTCAAATTGCTTTCCCTCTTCCCTTCTTTCTTTCCTTCCTTGTTGTCTTTCCTTCCTTCCTCCCACTCTTACTCCCCTCCACTCACTCTCTCCTTCCCTTCTTCCTCCCTTCTGTCTACCCCTCTATTTTTTCCTTCCTAAGACATTTTAATTTTTTAAAATATTTTATTTATTTATTCATGAGAGACACAGAGAAAAAGAGAGAGAGAGAGAGAGAGAGAGAGAGAGGCAGAGACACAGGCAGAGGGAGAAGCAGGCTCCGTGCAGGGAGCCCGATGTGGGACTCTATCTTGGGACTCCAGGATCACGCCCCCAGCCAAAGGCAGACGCTCAACCACTGAGCCACCCAGGCATCCCCGCTAAGACATTTTAAAATCAGCCTACTATATGCCAGTACTATGCTATATAGGCTGGGGTAAAAATCATGCCACTTGTATGACTAATCTCAAGAACTTTATGATCAGCCTCAAATGCCCTACTTCTTTAATATCCTGTCAACTCCCTGAAATCAGAGGCCATGCCTTCTACCTCTCAGACTTTGTTTTGTCCACTCTACACGTCTGGAGTTTGTGTAGTATGCAGCAGGAAGAGCTTGATGGGTGTTAGATAATCTGGCATCCACCTCCCTCATTTACAAGGTAACTTCGGACCAGTCACCCCATCTCTGGCACTTCTATTGCCTCCGATACAAAAGGGGGACCACTACACCAGTCCAATCATCTGCAGAGGGTTGACCTGATGACAAAATCATAATGCGGGTGAACCACTTTTACAAACCTACGCCTTGCTGGGAAGGGTGCTCCTAAGCGTAACTCAGGGTCAAGTGTCTGAACATGGGTGCTGCTGCGTGTGGGCACACGAAGCTCGGTCACTTCACCAGAGCCTGGCCCACTTCACACTTCTTCAAATGTGAAACTTAGCATGACATTTCCCTGCTTATAACACTTCCCCCTGAGCATGAAATCGAATTCTATAATAAAGCCTAGAAGCCTCGGTTCCTGCTCCATTCTCTGGTTTCTCTTTTTTCTTTATCCATGCTCCTTAGCAAGCAAGCCACGTTTCTCCCACCCAGCCACACCGAGCTACAGGAGGTAGCCAAGCTCTTTGTTGGGCTGCCTTGTGACCTCTGCCTTCTATAGCCCTGACCAAGAATGGGCCAGAAGCTCTTCCCAGGGGCTCCCCCAGCATCCCTTGATGTAGCACTTTCTACTCCATGCTGTAGCTGCCTGCATAGTGCTTATCTGCATCTGTCACTATAATATTGTTTCTCAAGGGCAATGCCCTTGTGGTATGTGGCACATAGAAAACACTCAGTTAAGTTACTTAAATTAGACAGATAAATAAATGAATGAATGAGGAACTCCTTTGCCACGTGGCAGGTATGACTGTTTACTGTAGTGGAGGATATTCTTGAAGAATTCTCTAGGAACTCTGTACCATGACCACATCAGCAAACTAAATGTAATAGGCAGAAAAATGCCCCCTACCGCCACGCCCAAGATGCACAGTCTAGACTCCAACTGCAGGTTACCTTGCATGGCAAAGAGGAATCAGAGTTGCAAAGTGAATTAAGGTTGCTAATCAGAGAGGTTATAATTTAAAATATGTTTAAAATAGGGAAATTATCCTGGATTATATAGATATGACTGAGATAGTCACAAGGCCTTAAAAATGCAAGAAGGAACCAGAAGAGAGGTTGGAGCGCTTGGATGTGACAAAGACTCAAGTTGCTACCACAGGCTTAAAGATGTGCAAGAGTCATCAGCCAAAGCATTTGAGTGGTCTCCAGAAGATTCTGGAAAAAGTAAGGGGACAGATTCTCTTTTAGGGCCTCCAGAAAGGAATGCAGCACTGTGGACACACTGATGTTAGCTCTGTGAGCTCTGCCATCAGAGCTTCTGACTTTAAAAAACCGTAAGATAGGGACACCTGGGTGGCTCAGAGGTTGAGTGTCTGCCCTCGGCTCAGGGCTGATCCCAAGATCCAGGATTGAGTCCCACACGGGGCTCCCTGCGAGGAGCCTGCTTCTCCTTCTGCCTAGGTCTCTGCCTCTCTCTGTGTGTCTCTCATTAATAAATAAATAAATCTTAAAAAAAACCTGTAAGATTATAAATCTGTGTTTTAATTTACTAAGGTTTTGGGTAATTCGTTAGAGTAGCAACAGAAAACGAATATGCCAGACAAGAAAGCAGAAGACCTGAATAGGACAAATCATGGGACCTCTTGGAGCTTCACTCTTCTAATCAACAAACTGAGGATACACGTCCCTGATCTGCTTCTCACATCAGGCTGTTTATGAGGGCCCAAAGTGATAAGGTCTGTGTTTGGATCTCAGCATTGGAACTTACTCACTGTGCTTCTTTGGCAAGTGACTGACTTCAATGATCCGTGCCTTGGTCTTGTCATCTGTAAATAGTACTGGGTCATTGTGAGAATCCAGTGATTCAGTCCACATAAAGTGCTTAGAACAGCATCTGGTGTGATGCAAGTATTACATAAATGCTAGCTTTTACTACATATGTAAAGAGTCTGCAAAAGGTCAGGTACTGCAGAGTCCTGGAGGGGGTATCTTCCAAGACCCCCACTGGATGCCTGCCTGAAACCACAGACAGTACTGAACCCTATATATACTGTTTTTTTCCCTATACATACACACCTATGATAAGGTTTTATTTGTAAATTAGGCACAGTCAGACATTATCAACAATAATAATAAAATAGGACAATTATAACAATATACTGTCATAAAAGTTATGTGAATGTGGCCTTTCTCTCTCTCAAAATATCTTATCGTCCTATACTCGCCCTTCCTGTGATGATGGCAGATGATAACATGCCTACATGATGAGATGAAGCGAGGGGAATGACGTAGGTGTTGTGACACAGTGTTAGGCTACTACTTTCTCATGATTTGTCAGAGGATCATCTGCTTCCAGACTGTGGTGTGCCTCGGGAAACTGAAACCGTGGAAAGCAAAACCCCGGATAAGGGGGACTACTGTATAAAGTGGTATAAGATGCTAGACATCTTGCAACATCTGAGGCAGCCCTTCACAGTGCAAGAGTTTTCCAGATCCCAAATGATACCACATACCCCCACCCATCTTCAGTTTTGGCTACTCATTGCTGGTGATTTTACATACAGGTATTAGCGTCTACCTCCTTCATTATGACCCCTGGTGTAGCTGTACTATGCATTTATCAATCGAAACTTTTTAAAAATAATTTACTCTTTTGCCCATTTTATTAATGTTAATAATAATATAATACTAGGACATTATGTTGATTTTTAAGTTTAATCTACAATTAAGCTGTATTATTTATGACATCTGTTTCATAAAAATAAAGGGGGTATTAGAAAGATTCGTTATGAAAAGTGTGTTGGATCTGAATTTATAGGATGTGAAGTGAAATTAGGTTTAGAGATGGCTTAACCTAGCTCCCTGGCTTCACAATGAAAAAAAAAATCAAGGTCCAACAAGGTAAAAGCATCTTGCGAAAAAAAGCAACTGCTACTTAAAATATAAGAGCCCAAGTTTCAAGACTCTGAATTTCAGAGTTCTTGGGTATTCTTTAAAAATCTGTACATCCAAGGGACACCTGGGTGGCTCAGCTGGTTAAGTGTATGCCTTCAGCTCAGGTCATGGCCCCAGGGTCCTGGGATGGAGCCCCACATCGGATTCTGCTCAGTGGGGAGCCTGCTTCTCCCTCACCCTCTCCCCTCCACTCATGCTCTCTCTCATTCCTTCTCTCAAAAAATAAATAAAATCTTTAGAAAAAAAGAATTCTGTACATCCTAAATAAAGTAAGATTCTTTACAGTACAAAGTCTTGTCCAATCTTGAAATTTCATGCCAATGAAAACGCTGCCTCTGCCTTGTACCCCATCTCCCTGTCCTGCCAGTCCTCCTTCTACCACTAAAGGAAGGAATTGTGCAAGTGACATTTTAGATGATCTCAACAGCCAAGCATTCCTGGGAGCAGTGCTGGGGGAGGAGCTTTGATGGACAGGGTTCCTGTCAACAACAGTCTCTGACTTCTTTGAATTTCCACTTCTTCTGGTCCATAGGATACCTTCTTGGACCCAAATATGATGGCGTTCACCACTCATCCCCTCACCTTCCATACCCCAATATGAATCTTCCAGAATTCTGAGCTCTTCAATCTGAACAAAGTTATGGGGAAACTAATTTTATTGTTTCAGCTACAAAAAGGCTAAAAGATTCCAAATTACTATTTTGCTATCAATCTAAAGGCAAAAACTTCATCCCTACCCTGGCCTCGGACTACCAGGGATATTTCACAGCTGCGCCCAGGTCAACTCCACAGGGTGCCATTCACATTGTACTCTATGTACACGGTGTTCCCTGGAGTTACGGGGTTCAATATCTCCATGGCTGAATGCAGGGGGTCCCTGCTCCTACTCCCCCAAATGGGAAAGGAGTACATCATGTGAAGACGTCTGATCTTAACTTTGACGAGTACCTGGTTAAACACGGACTTCACTGGCCCAGTGCGTTCACCCTTTATTTTCAGCTTGAATTACAAGGTAAAGCTCCTTGCTGGCCACGTGTTTCAATGACACAGACTCTGCCTCACTGTGAAGTTGGATCATTATGGCAGCAGCTCCCTTCTGATAGCCAGACACTCAAGCATCAAGGTTTTTAGACTCAATCCTCCTTCCTGTCCCTCGCTTTTGAGCAGCCCACACAATTGCTTTTCCTCCTCAAGGCTGTCCCAAGCCCTTCAGCATATTTGAGAAGTGGGGAAGAACATCGGGAACCCAACAACTGAAGAAGATTCAACTGACTTAAGCACACAGTTGAAGGAGAGGCTCAGAATATCAATTTTACCTAGAAGTTACTACAAGGATGAGCTTTTAAGTCCGAGCTTTTAAGTCACAAGGATGAGCTCTTAGGTCAGACCTGGAAGCCTCCTCCCTAGGTTTCTTTGAGCAACTAACCGGCTGTCTGTAAACTTGTTTCCCTATCAGTAAAGTGAACAGTACTAGCCTCATAGAGTTATTTTTTTTTAATTTTATTTATTTTTTAAAATTTTTATTTATTTATGATAGTCACAGAGAGAGAGAGAGAGAGAGAGAGAGAGAGAGAGAGGGAGAGGGGCAGAGGGAGAAGCAGGCTCCATGCACCGGGAGCCAGACGTGGGATTCGATCCCGGTTCTCCAGGATCACGCCCTGGGCCAAAGGCAGGCGCTAAACCGCTGTGCCACCCAGGGATCCCACCTCATAGAGTTATTAAAAGTGTAACGAACAAATGCAAGTAAAGCCTGGCATATAGAAGTGCTCAAGAAATGTCAGCTGCTGTAATGATTCCCTTCTCAGAGAGGAATGGTCTCCTAACATTACAGTTACATAATAATAAAAAAAATTGGACTTGGGCAGCCCAGGTGACTCAGTGGTCCAGTGCCGCCTTCAGCCCAGGGTGTGATCCTGGAGACCCTGGATCAAGTCCCACGTCTGGCTCCCTGCATGGAGCCTGCTTCTCCCTCTGCCTGTGTCTCTGCCTCTCTCTCTCTCTCTCTCTTTGTGTCTCTCATGAATAAATAAATAAAATCTTTTTTAAAAAATTAGTCTAAAAATACGAAATACAAACTCTAGTACAGTATGAGGAAAGGACTCTCCCCTGGGAGAGGGAATGTCATCTTCATTTCATATAACATAACTAATCACAGCAGCCATTTGATACGCATCCTGTTTTCCTTTTGCATTTAGACTCTCTTCCATACAGCGGCCCTACAAAGTAAGAATGCCCAGCAGAAGTTTCTTTATTCTCATTTTTCAGAAGACACTGAGGCTCAAGGAGGTTAATCCTGTCACAGGCTCTGTAACTAGAACGCAGGCTTGGAAACTTGCTGTTCAGCTTTTCATTTCAGGGGGTTCCACTAGCAGCGGTATTGACTCTCCACTAGGGGGCGCGTGTCATTACATGGGGTGCGTATTGGCTGAAATTGAGGGACTAAGCTGCAAGGGCCAGCTCAAAAAAAACCAAACCAACAAAAAAAAACCCACCCCCAAAGCAAAAAAGCAATCTAAAAACTGTGTACTCTCCATATAAACATATTTTTAAAACATCTCCCTAAGCCTCCCATCCCAGCAGATTACATCTATAAAACCATTCCCATGCAGAAACTCGGCAATCAAGAATGCATTTCAGAATACGGGCAAGTAGGTGTGTGATTCTGAAAAGCCCTTCCGGTGGTACTGACATGCCCCTTCAGTAGGGAATCCATGCACTACTATAAGCTACAAAGAGAGGACGTGTGATATTTGCTCTGATGGTGTATGATCACTCCTACTGCATGCACTCAGGACCAACACTTCAACTCAGAGCAAGAGACATTGTTTTGAGTGGGGCCTCTACTGGCTTCTCCCATTTGCAGTCGATCTCTGAAAACTCCGGCTGGGAATAAGACTGCTGCCCCCAAGCCCAGGTGGTTCATGTCCAGGAGGCCCACAGGCCTCCCCCGCCCCCCCCCCCCCCAGAGGTCCTGTCCGTAACACAGGATGACGTGTTGCAAGAATGTCACATCAGAGGTTTTTACAAAACTCACTCTTCAGTTGCTGCATCCGTAAAGTCACATAACTGTCCGATTCCTTTTAAATTTATTTTCAACTGCAGGGAGTCACCTTTCCTTCCTCTTTTTTGGGTGAGAGATTTTTTTTTCATCTCTTTGCTAAGTTATTATTCATTAAATTGAAACCAAAGAGAAGAAAAGACATAATGAAGGACATAAAAGACATAACGAATTGAAGGAGAAATGGCCTGCCTTTTGTTATCCCTGAGAGTTTATAGCAAATATTGCAAGCGAAGCAGGTGCCTTGCAGTTTATAGTCCAAACTAAACTTGCCGCAGATCCCACCTGCCTCTTGTCACACAAACCAACACACACTTGAGTCAAGAAAACTTTTTTCTGTTTACTTATGTTAATCATCAAGCCAAAGCAAATAGCCTTCCACTTTCTGGATCCAGGGTAGCTATTAAATATGAAGACATCACAAATCCTCTAGATAAATAAAAGTGTGGGGGGGAGGACCCTATGTATTCTAGTTAGGAGCTGGACTATCATGTACTATCAACTATCAGAGAGTTGCATCAGCTGTCACATGTAACAAAGCTGGTTTTCCAACTTTGAACTTTCTCGGTTTCACACACCAGCACCACATCTGGTGAGCAGGAAATTGACTTTAAGTCCTTAATTTCGGATTTAAATCAACCACCAGTTTACAAGATCTGGGTCGAAATACTGTGCGACCATGGCTATGGGCTCACTTATTTATTCACTTGTCATGCATATCCTTGAGCCCTGAAACTCAAGGGAGATGACCCATAACTAAATAAAAGACCCCAGGCAACTCAATCTACAGTGAGGGGGAAGCTGAGTAAATAGACAAAAATAATTACATGATATGTGTGCTAACTGAGGTTAGCACGAAGCAAGCCATGGGGGCAGAGAGGCAGTTACCAAGTAAGAGATACAGATGTAGTGGGAAAGGAGAATGATTATCCACTTAATACCCTACTGCCCTTCTGCCCTCCTAACAGCACATAATCCCAAAAGGCTATAATAACTCGGCTACCTATTCCACTCCCTTGAAAAATTAGGGGATTGGGGACATAGGATCTCAAGAGAGTCCCTTCGAAGAAGCCTCCCACTCAGGGGAAACTGTTTACAAATGCGAAACTGTTTCCACCCCACTCAGGAAAAATCCCGGGACGAGGCCAGGCAGAAAAACTGCCTCAGCAACCCTCCAGCCAGAGCAGCCTGGAATCCAGACTGACCGGCCAAACACCTGGCACCAGAAGGAAACCAACTTCTGCATGAAGCTGCAGCACATTTCCCCAGCCCTTGGCACAACTCCCCCAGCATAATAACCGGGGTTTCCAGTCTGCGAGGAGGGAAGTCCGGGAGGATGAAGGGGTTTGAGGGGGGGGGGGGTCCACACACACGGCCACGCCTCTCCGTCCTCTTTGCGGGGGGACTAAACCCTTTAAATCGGATTGCCCAGGCTTCTGAGAACATAGTGCCGAGGCACGAAGCTGTAGCCGAGATGCGATTATTCATTCAGTGGGCTCTCACCGCCACGTGGACGGCTGCCCCGGGTTACACTCGGCCCCTACGCTTCACTCGGATTATCCGCGGGGAAACAGGACACGCGGTGCACTAAGCCTGCTCGCCCAGCCCCTTCACACACCCCTGCAGGGTCCGGGCCTGCAAGAGCTCCCGGGTTAGGGCCGCGGGGTTAGGGACCTGGGTCGGGGACCCGGAGTCAGGGACCTGGGCTGGGGACGCGGCGGCGGGGGAGGGGGGTGGGTGGTTAGGGACCTGGGTTAGGGACGCGGGGTTGGGGGGGGGGGGGGGTTAGGGACGCGGGGTTGGGGGGGGGTTAGGGACCTGGGTTAGGGGGTGCGGGGTTAGGGGCCAGGGTTAGGGACCTGGGATAGGGGGGCGTGCGGGGGGGCGGTTAGGGACCTGGGTTAGGGGGTGCGGGGATAGGGGGTGCGGGGTTAGGGGCCAGGGTTAGGGACCTGGGTTAGGGCCGCGGGGATGGGGGGGGGGGGGTGCGGGGTTAGCGACCGGGGGTTAGGGGCCGGGGTTAGGGGCCTGGGTTAGGGACGCAGGGCTAGGGACCTGGGTTGGGGGGCGTGCGGGGGGGGGGTAGGGGCCGGGGTTAGGGACCTGGGTTAGGGACCTGGGCTAGGGACCTGGGGGCAGGGGGCTAAAGCTGTCCAGGCTCCCCGCGCGCCGGCCCCGGGCTGCGCGGGCACGTGGGGGAGTGCGAGGGGGTGTGTGCGCGGCCGCGCGGCGGGAGCCCCGTACCTTCCAGCAGCACCTCGCGGCCCGCGCGCTTCAGCGCCTGCACCGCCTCGTCGTGGGTGGCGTCCCGCAGGTCGGCCCCGTTCACCGACAGGATGGCGTCGCCCACGTACAGGGCCTGGGTCTGGTCGGCCGCCAGCCCCTTGAAGATCTTGCTGATGAGGATGGGCATCTTGTTCTCCTTGCCTCCCTTGATGCTGATGCCCAGCCCGCCCAGCTCCTGCTTCAGCACCTTCACGCCGCGCTTCTGGTTGGAGATGGACTCGGGCACCTGCTCGGGCAGGTCGGTGAAGGCGGTGCGGACCCCGGCCGGCGAGTCGGGGGGCTGCGCGCCGCCCGCGCCCCTGCAGAACGAGCCATTGGTGGCGGCGCCCAGGCCGTTGGACGCCGCGGCGCCCTCGTCGCAGCTCAGGACCAGCACGTCCTCGCTCAAGTTCACCAGAACTTTGTGCCAGCGGTCCCGCACCGAAACTTCCAGCAGCCCGCTCCGCGGCGCGCGGCCGCCCCCGCCCCCGCCCGCCGCCGCTAGCGCCATCTTTCCGGCATGCTTGGGGTGCCGTGGGATTGCCGGGGGGGGGTGGGCGCGGGCCGCGGGGGGCGCGGAGGCCGCGGGGAGGCCGCGGGCGCGGGGCGCGGGGCGCCGCTCGGGGACTTGGCACGCGCGCCCGGCGCGAGGTGGCCGCCGCAGCGCGCTCCCCCTCGCCGGATCCTGCGCGGGGTGGAGCGACCTAAAAGAAGGAGAGACACACTCAGGGGAGGGGAAAGGAGGGGAAAAGGAAAGAAAAAAAAAAAAAAAAAAAAGGCAGCAGCTGCCAGTGGCCAACGCGCCAACGGAGGGGAGCGGCGGGGCGGCGCGGCGCCGGGAGGGTCGGTAGGAGGAGGCGCGCCCGCGGGGAGGGGCGGGGGCCCGGCGGGGCCCGGCGGCCGCTCACCTGCTCCGGCCCCCGCGCCCCGCAGCCCCGAGCTGCCCCGGCCCCGCCCCCTCTCCGCACCCTCCCCGCCCCGCGGGCGCCCACGCCGCACCTTGGCGCGGACCCGGCTCGCCCTGCTGGGCCCCGCGCTCCACGCCGCGGAGTCCCCCCCTCCCACCGCCCCCGCCCCACTGTCCCTGGGCCCCGCCGTACCCAGACCCAGACCCAGACCCGGACCCAGACCCTCCTCGCTCTGGCTTCCGCAAACCCAGGCTCGGCTTCTCCCGCGAGTTCCTCCTCACCTGGCTCCCCTCCGCGCCGGGTTCCAGGTACACTCACACGGAGGCCCCGGGTTCTCCGAGAGTCCAGAGGGGCGGCCGTCCCGAGAGCTCAGGATGAAGCGCCAGCGCAGCCCGAGTGCCCGAAACTTCCTCTCTCTAAATGCAGGCAGGACCTCTTTCCTCCGGATCTCTGGAGAGGCGTGTGCGCTGGCCGGTGGCTTTCAGCAGGTCACTGGCTGCCCCGACCCCAGACCCCAGACCCCAGACCCCAGACCCCAGACCCCAGGAGCTGATGCCTTTCCAGCTTCAACACGCCATAGGCAATCTGCTTCTCTGTCTGGTCCCCCCCCGCCCCTCACCCCCACCCAGGGCGATTCCAAATGTTTCCTGGGACTTTCTCTTTCTTCCCCAAATCCAATGTAGGAGGTCCCACCGTTCGAGAACTCGGTGGCAATGGGTTGTATCTGCAAAGTTCCCTTACTTGTTTGGGACTAGTTGCTAGTTACTTCTTGTTCCAGGGGGACGATATTCCTATAGTTGGGTACCTTACCAGGCCAATCAAGAAATGCCAACCTAACCCCAGTCACGGCTGAACCCCCTCAGAGTGTTCCCGGTCCTTGAACCTCTCAGGTTCTCCTCCCACCGTAATCAGGTGTCATGGGCCTCCCTGCCAGTTTGAAGTCTTATCCCCCTCCCCCCAACTTTTCATCTCTCTCCCTGCTGTCTAAAATCAAAACAAAGCAAAACTCACAAGCAACCCAGCAAGGTTCGAAATCTTACCAAACACATTCCCACTGATGTGTATCACCATTGACATCATCGAACATTCTCTAATCCTTCCAGAATGATCCACACTTTTAACTGATAATGCTTTTAAGACGCAGTTGAGCCCCTAAAGGGTAGCTGGAGTTCCAGGCAGGGTCTCTGAATGAAATGAAAACATTTGGGCATCTTTTTTTTTTTTTTAAAGATTTTATTTATTTATTTATTTATTTATTTATTTATTTATTTATTTATGAGAGAGAGAGAGACAGAGGCAGAGACACAGGCAGAGGGAGAAGCAGGCACCACATAGGGAGCCCAATGTGGGACTCCATCCCGGGACCCCAGGATTATACCCCAGGCTGAAGGCAGGCGCTAAACCGCTGAGCCACCCAGGGATCCCCCATTTGGGCATCTTTTGAGAAGTCACTGGAGGCAGGTCAGCGGACACCCCTGGATTAAGCATTAATTCCTTTCCTATATTTTTATAGGAACTCCCTCCTTTCCTATATTTTTAATCCACCGGTTTTCTACAAGATCCGTGTTCTTTCGTGTAGAGGTACCCACGGCAGGGACAGCAGTCACAGGATCAGAGAGAGAGCCCACGCAGATGTACCACAGTTGGGATAGCCCTCTGCTTTAGAGGCTGAGGACTCACTCATTTCACTCTTTAGGGAAATCAGAGCCTAAGTGTCTACATAATAATCCAAAACACTAAGGAGGAGATAGACACCAGAACCCCGGTGTGGTGATTTAGAAATCAAAACCGGTATTTTCCATTTCCATCATGCCTGTGTCTCTGTGGTCAAGCAATGTGGGAGGCCCAGGCACAGCTGGAAGTAACTTATTGATTTGCTATAAGATTGTGCAGGCTCTAGAACGGTAATTTCTCAGAAGCCTTGTGATAAACACATTTTTTTCTGTGTAAGCAAACCTACATGAGAAGAAGTTGAAAGTGGCATCAGATATTTCATATCATCGGGCCTGAGGCATGTATGTTAGCTGGAAGTGGCTTTTTCAGTGGAATTGTAATAACAGCCCCTATTCTACATGCTTTACACACATCGATTTAATCCTCCCAGGAATTCTTGGGGGATCCTTACCATTATCATCATTCCCATTTCATAGGTTAAAAAGTAGAGATACAGGTTTATTCACTTGCCTGGGGCATAGAGCTAGTAAATGGCAATCAGGATTTGAAGCCAGAAATGAAGAGTCTGGACTCTTAACCACTGTCCTACACTCTCCTGAAGACTCAGAGCCTGTTAGCTACAGGGTTCACCTTGCAGTGAGGCCGGCCTTTCCAGTGGGAATGTCTACATATGCCCTGAATATAAACGGGTAGAGCTAGCCCCTGCCTCTTGCCTCTCCCTCTCCAAGGTTAGAGAACACTCTGCCCTTACCTAACTGACACTTTCTTTCTTTCCTTTTTTTTTTTTTTTTTTTTGGAAACATGTTAATATATTGAAACTGGTGACTGTTGTGGTCTTACAAGCCTAGAAGTCCTAGCTCATTTCTCAGATAGTTCTGCATCTCTGGCCTCTGATTGGTGATTTGGATTCTCAAAGGTAACCCTTATTTACCTCATTTCTTAGTTTTTTTTTGCAAGACTTCAGACTAGTGCACTATATAGCCTCTTAATACAAGCCTTAATACTTGCAGATTATCCCTTCCTAGGTCTCCTTTTTTTTTTAAGATTTTATTTATTTATTCATGAGAGACATAGAAAAAGGTAGAGACATGGGCAGAGGGAGAAGCATGCTCCTTGTGGGGAGCCCGATGGGGGACTCGATCCCAAGATCCCAGTATTGTGACCTGAGCCAAAGGCAGATGCTCAACCACTGAGCTACCCAGGCCCTCGGTCTCCTTTTATTTATTAAAAAAAAAAAAAAAAAAAAAAGAATGGTCACTGGAAAGTACTGAAAGGCCTCCCGGCTTCTTCCTTTCATAAGTGTGACATTTGAAGCCCAGAATAGAGCCACGATGGACCCACAGCCACACAGTAAGTTTGTGGCAAAGCTGCAACTGGACTTAACCATGACTATCAGCTTAATTCGGTATTCCCAAAATTATACCTGAAGCTCCCCAACCCCCTTTTTCTTAAACTAGATTTCTTTTGCATAGCTCTGTCTCCTGTTCTGTTTCCTCCTTCTGGCCTAAACTTTTGCTTTTCGTTTCCTACCCAGACAGACCTGGGAGCCTCCTCTGTGTGTCCCTTTCCTGCGAGATGTACATTTTCCTACAGAAAATGTAGGCTTACATTTTCTGCTGTGTAAACGTAGACTTACAAGAGCAAGTCACATAATTCTCAGCTCACCAGCACCAAAGGTACATGAGCCAGCGCATCGTGTGGTGGGAGGAGCAGTGTTCATCCAATCATCCCACACAGTTTGGTTGCACACCTACTATATCCCAGGCAGCATTCTAGATGCTGTGATGTGGGAGCAAACAAACTGGTAAAGGCGTGCCCTATGGAGCTTGCACTGGACTGGGTGGTGGAGTGGAGGGAGAGAAAGACAACAAACACATAAGATATATATATTTTTTTTTTGCAGAAGTCAATGCTGGGAAGAAAATAGAGCAATATGAGAGATTCAAGAGTAACCAGGGCAAGTGACTACCAGGAGTGGTGGTGTTAAGAAAAGCCTCTGTGAAGGGGTGACTTTGGAGTGAGACACTGATGATAAGAAGGGAATCTTGCAAAGATCTAGGGAAAAGAGTCCCAGGAAGAAGGATGTGCCGGTACAATGCACCTGAGACAGAACCTAGCTCGTCTGGTTCGTGGGACCAAAAGGAGGTCAGCGTGGCTGGGGCAGCCTGTGGGAGGAAGAGAGAGGTAGGGGCAAGATCAGAGAGGTAGGCTGGACCAGATCACAAGGCAGGGCCTTGGAGGATTGACTGCAACACAAAACTTCCTTCTTGACCTCTTTGAGCTTCAACAGCCAAACATTCTGGATCATCAGGGTCAGCCTTGATTTTAAATGTTACTTACTGTTACCTACTGAGTAACTTCTATTGGGTAAAACACATGATCCAATGCTTGGGTTTGGAAAATATCATCATCACTGTATTTTTGACACTGTTTCCTAAAGAGTAGGTGCAGCATCTTTAGGGAGATTTATCCCATATGCAGGATGGACAGTGGATACAAAGTGAATAGTGAAGAAGCAGAAACAAAGATCCTGATCGCTGGGGGAGGGAGGGTTGTGGAGCTTGCATGAGGGGTACTCGAAATGCAAACCTCCTACGGTGAGACCTGGTGATGTCAATACTATTGGCGAAATGCCTGCTTGTGGAGTACCCACTAGTGGGAGGAACTGAGAATGCTGCAGGAGGCCCACCCTAGGAGGCGAAGAGGATTCACACAGGAAGACAGACCCTAACACAGAAAGTACACGGTTCAGAAGGAGCCGGCTGCAGGGCTGAGTGGGAGATTAGTGGACACAGCTAAATCAAAATGCTGGCTTAGAGATTCTCACTTCAGAGGTGAAGCACAGAGACTGGGGGATGGCACCACACAGAAGGCCGAGCAGGTTCTTTCTTCTCTGGTACACCCCAGTTGGCTAACAGGTGCATCATCAATTTGAAGAGGGTTGGCAAACACCCTCTATTGCGTGTGCCTGGCTATTCCCTGGGCGGGTCCCTGGTGAACTAGATAGACCACCCCCCAGACTATCAGCCTGCCAGGCAGTCAGGTGAGAGATCTGTGATTGCTCACACTGAGGTCAGAATGCTGCATGGCACTGGAGACGTTTTCAGGAGCCCTGCTAGTCCACGGCAGAACTGAAAGTGCTCAGATGTTTATCTTCCAGCTTCTCTGAGTTCCACCCCCTTTACTTCCCTTCCATAACAACCTGCTGTGGAAACAAACCTTACCCTAGTCTTTTAATATCTGTGATGTCAATTTAAGGCAATTTTCCTAAGGGGTTATACATTGGATGCTTTTTAAAACTGTGAGTGGTAGGAGAGTTCGTATTATGTAAAAGACACGTGGAACGAAATGGCTCTTTGAAATCCCTGTAGGTAAGAGAACCGTCCACATCCTGGGGACTTTAGCAAGTTGGTCTAAGTAGGCATAAAACATGTCCTGGTCCGAAGAAGATTAAGAAATTAGTTTCTTCCATACACATCTTTCAAATAATAGGAAATGAAAGAGACATGAAAGTTCAAATAACTACTTCAGGGTCTTGTTAAGCTGCTCCTGAGACTCCAAATGAGGTTGGTTAATAAGTTATTTTCAGAACCATGGGAATCAGAGGTCTAGATATGAGGGAAATGCACTTTTTTCCACCGTGTCTCCACTTCCTATATGGAGTCATCACCCTGTACCCCCACCCCTTGACCCCATGAGACACTTCCTCTCTTACCCTACTTCACAACCGGATAGCCCATTTTTGTACATTACCCAATTTATTCCCTCCTACTATAGCAGGGGTCCTCTAGAGAATCTCCCTGCTAACTCCTTGTTCTGAACTCCTAGTCCATTAGCGTGGCTACGCACAGATCCTCATTTATCCTAGACCGATTGCTCACCTATTCCTCTCTTCCCTGAGTCTAACGGAAACGTGGGCTAGTTCCCAAACACCGTATCTCCCACCTTACTGCCTTCTCTGTCTAGAGCTTCACCTTTGTTGACTGCTCTGGAAGGCTCTCACATGTCACACCAATATTTTCAATGCCTAGTATTACCTCCAGAACACAACATGTTTATGGTCTTCCATTTTTCATCATTTAGTAAACCCTAGCACTTTCTTTAAATTATGTTCCATCTTTTCCCCCAAGTCCCTAGTGATCTAAATATTTTTTAGATGATTTAAGCTCCTGGTTCATGTTTATTCCTTTTTAAATGCATTTCTCCACTATGATCCATCAGACATGAGTGTTTTTAAGGAAACGTCAATGTGTTCTGCCCCAAAATAGGGCTTGTGATTTGGAACTAGTTCCTTCACTTCTAGACCTTATTTGAGCTTGGAATTTTCATTCTAATTTGATAGAAAGGTAGGAAATAAGGATTAATGACCCAATTAGTAATGAAATATCGGATGGCTTTTAGGTTTTGGAATCTAAAACTTAGATGTTAAGCTAAGGGAATACTCCCTTGTGCTCATGGGGGACAAGCTGAGCTTCATGAAAGACAAAGGTTTTGAGTTGAGTCTTAGGGAAGCACAGACTTTGGAGAATGAGATAAGAGAGAAACAAACATTCCTAACAGGAGGAACAACTTGGTCAAAGGCAGGAAGAAAAGCCTGAAAAGATTATCTTCACTGAGCAGGTGGGTTGATCAGCTTAGATGGGTTTGGGAAAGAAGTAAAGCCAAGATCTGGTGAAAAGATAGCATTATTAGTCAGAATGCTTGGCTCCAAATGATAGAATCTCAACCGACACTAAACACCGAATGGGAAATGCATGAGCTCACATAGCCAATTTGCTAAGGGCAAGAGAAAGGCCAGCCTTGAGTACAGCTGGAACTGATACTAGCGCACCTCATTCTTTCAGATTGCACAAGGCCAAACCATGGCCCCCGGCAGTGCCAAGGTTTATAGTACCCAGCTCAGCTTCCAAGAAGGAAAGGTCTCTTTTCCCCTCATCTCAATTAGAAAAGCGTCCAAAGGGAGAAAGATCGTTCAGCTTGGATCACATATCTACTCTGGTGGCTGAAGAAACATACCCCGATTGATGGCTCCCAGTGCAGCCCAATGGCTGGAATGGGGATGATAAGCAATCCACCAAAATAAAGGGATATATTTACTAGAATAAGGCAGGGAAGAAGACCAGGCCAGACCAAATTATAGTTCTATTTACCCTATATGTGGAATTTATCCTCAAGGTCCTGGGAAGCCACTGGTTCTTCCTGAATGAAGGAAAGTGCAATAAAAACAGATCCCGAGGAAGATTAATCTGTCGACAGAAGGAGGAATGGGTTAGTTGGAGAGACTGAAGCGCCTTAGCAAGATTTCTTGTACACACGAGGAACACAAGTCTTTGGAGTGACTGAAGATGGGAAAACAGAAAGATTGTTCAGGAAACTAAGCCGGTATATAACAAGCTGTATTCATGTGGAAATGAAAGAGATAGTTTAAAGAAATATTGAACAGATAGTGATGATTCACCATATAGAGAACTAGCAAGAGGAAGAGGAGCCAATGAAATCATTAGTTTCTATTATATCTTTACACTCTGTTAGGCCCTGTACATACAAAACATATCTTTGATTCCAGACAGCAACCATTCGATATACATCATGTTATCCCCATATTACAGATGAGAATGTTCAGCTCAACAAGGTCACACTGCCTACAAGTTTGGATTTAAGCCTGTCTTACCCTCTGTGTCTCTCATGAATAAATAAATAAAATCTTAAAAAAAAAAAAAAAAGAAAAGAAAAGAAAAAAAGATTTGTTGAGTTTGAGGGGAAGGTAGAGCAAGCAACAAGTAGCATCCTAAAGGCATTGAAGTCAAGGGCCCAGATAAGGGTATTCTGGTGTCATTTGCTTAGTTTAGAGTCTAATGTGATCAAGGGAGAAACCTTAAGGAGAAAACAGCAGGGGCTCTCTCGTAATGAAAGCAAGAAAATGGAAAGTCAAAGGAAGATGCTTGAAAAATGTTAAAAACAGAATTAACAGGGTCTGGCGATCGATTTGGATATGGAGAGCAAAGGAAAAAGATTGATTATGGACAGAGAAATTCGTAACTATATGCGAACTTTTGAATTGCTTCTCTGCATAATTATACCAGAACTATACGAAAATGCCCCCCCCCCCCACCTCGTCCCAGTTAATTGCAAAACTTGGAAGCCCTGAGACAGAAGATACATTTGAAAGCAAAGGGTTACTGTCCTACTTCTGGGATGGAAATCAGAGCCGTCTCAGATATCACAAGACATTGAATTTTCATAGAGAGTCCAGTGGACTGAACTTCAAGGATGTATTGATGTCTTGAAAGCTCTGGTCTGCCTGGGCTGCCTCCTTTTTCCATTTCCATGGGTGTCAAGATTTTGTACTGCACGGGAAGGGATTTGTGGCTGAAGTAAGCAGGAAGGAGTTCGAGGACCATGCTAGAATAGAACGGCAAGTGTCGAGAGCAGCCCAGATGATTGGCATATGAAACAGTGAGGAAAAAAGACTTTCAAGGATACTTTATAGGAAACAAATTGTCAACAGGCTGACTCAAATTTCTATTTTTCATGTACTTCTATTAAGTATTAGTTTCTCCAAGGCAGGGGCTGCACTTAAGATTTTATAGCTGTCGTAGAATTAAAGAGATTCAAGGAAACATCTAGCAGTTGTGCTCAAACTTGGGAGTGAATTAAAACCACCTGGGGAGCATGTTAAAAAAGCAGATATTGAATTCAGTAATTCCTTCTAAGTTTATTAGCAAGCATCCTTCTGAAATGAGGGTCTTTCTTCCATTTAGTCTTTTTTGTTGCTACTGGTTTTTAATTTCATTATGATGTAGAGTCTTATCTAATGAGCTATACTCCATTGCTATTATTATTCTGTTTTCTGCTTAGGTATACCAAATTTGGCCAGTGTAAGCCTCCTCAAGCTGACCCCTGTGTACTTTTGATAGATCCCCATTGTCTTTAGGCATATATATATTTTTCCTTTTGTTTTCTGACATAACAAGGACTGACTTGTATTATATCTGCCTAGCCCTGGGATCGGCCATTCCTTAAGGAGCCCTAATTCCTTTTAGTACAAATTGTTATGTGAAACCCAAAATCTGGAGACTAGATGTGCTTATTTCTATTATGATGGTAGGTAGATTGAATTTGTATTCATATCCCCAATTTGAATCCAACACTATAAGGTACTTGTGTACTTTTTCTAATTCCATATTTTTGTCTTCTGATACATGAGAATCTGGTTTCCAAAAATGTCAACGTATTTATTCATCTTGCTGTGTCCTACAATGTAGAAAGAAATTGTCTCAGAGTTACTATCACTATTTCAATGGCAATACCAACAACAAACCTACCTAGTTAAGTTCAAATTTTCTTTGCAATTCATTTTGTCTTCAGAATATAGTCCAATAAAGGCACGCAAAGTACCATATAGATGGTTGATCCAATTTACCATCAAAATATCTAGATATGGGAAAACAGGCAGAACCAGAAGGTGGAGGGGTGCATTCTACAAAACAAGTGGCTTGCATTTCTTGAAAATATGTCATGGAAGACAAAAAACAAGATGGAATTTTCTAAATGAAAGGAAGCTAAAGAGATATGAAAACCAAATAAAATGAAGGAATTTGGACTAGAACATCAAAGAAAGCATACAAGGATATTTAAATATAGACTACATATATGATAATATAATTGCATCAATGTTAATTAAATTCCTTGGGTGCATTAATGGCATTATCATTACAGAATGTCTTCATTCTTAGAAGATATGCGCTGATATGTTTAGGTGTGAAATGATGTCTGTAACTGACTTTCAAATGGGAAAAGAGAGGAATTACCAAGAAAATGTGGCAAACTATCAACTGACTTCCAAATATAGAGACAGAAAAAGAGAGCAAGAGAAAAAGGAAGATCTATGAAGGAAATGTGGCAAAAAATAACCATCAGTGGATCTAGTGAAAGGTAAATGGGGGTTTGTTGTATGATTCTTTCAACTTTTTGTAAGTTTAATACTGTTTTATTTCGCCTTTTTTTCCCCCCCAAAATAGGGTTGGGGATGATAATGTAGAAACCGAAGCCCCATCCCAAAGGATTCTGATGTTTTAGCTAAGGTCTGGAAATGTACTTTTTTTCCCCCAAGGGATTTGTGATGAAGATAAGATAGCATTCTTAACAAGGCTAAGCAGATATGTGTCATTTTACAGATGTGAAAACTTAAGGCCAAAGACCCCATAAGGTCACATATCCCTGGAGACAAAACCAGGACCAAATCTCCCTTCTCCTAGGAGTCAGTGGTTCTAGATCATCAAACCTGAAGAAGTAGTGAGTACTCAATAAATATTTAGTAACTGTGGATAATCTTGAATGATAGATAGAGAAAGAACAGGAACTGATTTAATGCTCCTTGATTCTGACCCAGGCACTTTCGGATATTTTCACTGTTGCAATCTTTCCAAGAACACACAATGGATAATCCATTTTTTTAACTATATAGAAACAGAGGCTAAAAGAGTAGGCAATTGTGAGATCAAACTGCCTAGATTTATACCCTAGCTCTCTAACTTACTGGCTCTATGACACCAGGCAAAGCATTTATATAATTCTTCTAAGCTTCCATTTACTCACCTATAAAATATGTATTTAAATTTTTTTTTATTTTACAGCATTATTGTAAGGATTAAATAAAGTTAGTGTCTATAAGACAGGCCCACACAAAGTCGATAAAAGTGATCCAAGTAGCAGGTGGTAAACATTCTAGTTAGGCCATATAGCTAAAGACAAGAGGAAAAGAATCCTCTTTATATTTAGTTAAATATAATAATGTACAGGATATAAATTCACTTTGAGGACTCTTGCTATTTCTTCTGCCCCTTCCTCTTTGTCTCCCTCCCTCATTCCTAAAACACACCGAACATTTTAAACTCTACATTGGGATACCAAGAACTGTGTATGGGATGTGAAGATTCATAGTCAAGTACAAGGGTTGGCAAACTATGGCCTCTCATCCAGCTGCTTGTTTGTGTAAGTTAAGTTTTATTGGAACACAGCCATGCCCGTTTTTGTACATATTGTCTCTGGCTGCTTTCATATTCAGTGACAAGCAGAGTTAGAGTAACAGTGACAGAAAATGTAGAGCGAGCTCTCTGACCCTTGAGCCCTTTGACTAAAGATAGCCACAAATGGAAAAATATTTCTAACCTGGCCCTTTACAAAAAGGGAATGCCCCTGACCCAGTGCACTAAAATGCTGAGAAAAGGTCTGAAGCCACTTTAGAAACCAGGGAACCTGGAACTCAGGTAAAGGGACACTGGTCTGGAAAACAGTGGATATTCCAGTCCATGATTGATATAGCAAGGAAACACAGAAGAGAATCAGAACCAGCATTTGGAAGTACTTACAAAAGGCCAGTTTATGTTTTCTCCTGTAACATTCACATCAACTCTTTAGACACCCACTCCAAGGTTACATGAGTTTGGAGTGGAAGAATTGAAATTTGACAAACTCCACATCATGTCCTCTTTCCTCTGGGTTACCCCATCATCTTTGCCTCATTTTAGGCTTCGGTTGACTAAAACTCTGATTTTACAGCTGTGGTCCTCTGAGTGAGGAAGCCCTCAAGAGGATCAACCTCCCTTCCAAAGAGCGAATCTTTGGCAACCCTAACATCACTGTGTATTAAATTCTGTCCCACAGGCTTTCTGGAAGGTTAAAAAATTGTGGTTTTTCCTCTTGTTGTCACCAACATCAATGCTCCAAGTCAAAGTAGCTTTAGATTACAATCAGAGCAGGGGAGTTCTATTTTTGCATGAATGCAAAAACAAATTTATTGCCTTTTTTTTTTTCCATAAAGCCAAGCAACTGAAAAATTTGTTTGGGGATTATTGGGGATTTCTTTCTTTCTTTCTTTCTTTCTTTCTTTCTTTCTTTCTTTCTTTCTTTCTTTCTTTCTTCTTTTTGTTTTTCCCAGTAGGATCTACTTAGAGTGAATTTAGATCTATCACAAAAATTTCAGTGTAGTCAATGAAATTTGAAATTCTTTCAAGGCTAATGTTATTGCAATTCTATGTTAGAAATGAGGTTTGTGATGGTAATACAAGTAATATACGTATTATTTTACACATACTATATATATTTACATTATTATGTTAGAGTATTGTGTTTATTCTTGTTTATGTTATTTTTCAACTCACAAAGGAAGTCTGGCCTTTTTCAATTTTCTTGAAATACCATGCCTTCTAATTTTCTATTCAGTTTTCCAAATTTTGATAGAGACAGAAGTATAGAAGAGATATTTCTATATTATGAGAAAACTGTGAAAGTGCCATGGTAAATTGCTCTGGTGTTGGGTAACAATCAGTAGTAAGAGATGTGCAAACCTAGAGGACACAAACTTCTTGTAATGGGCACCACTGCTCAGCAACAGCTGGGAATTATTGCCACTTGGGAAAGCATTGGCACCAGGTCTTCTGATTTCCCAAGACAATCAAGAAATCTACTTTTAAATGATTCTTAAGGGGAACCAAGGTGGCTCCATCGGTTAACCATCTGCCTTCAGCTCAATCGTGATCTTGGGGTACTGGAATCCAACCTCACATTGGACTCCCTGCTCAGTGGGGAGCCTGCTTCTCTCTCTCCCTCTGTCTCCCTCCCTCATGCTCTCTTTCACTCTCAAATAAAGTCTTTAAAAATTATTTATATTTATAAACAATTCTTAAATTTGCCTCAATGAATTGGAATGGCTACTATGGAAAAGACAAGAGCTAACAAATGTTAGTGAGGATATAGAGGAAAGGAAACCACTGTGCCCTGTTGGTGGGAATATAAATTGGTCCAGCCATTATGGAGTACAGTCTGGAGGCTCTTCAAGAAATTAACAATAGAACACTTATATGACCCAGGTATCCTGCTTCTGGGTATATATCTGAAGGAAATAAAATCACAATCTTGAAGAGATATCTGTACTCCCATGTTCATTGTAGCATTATTTCCAATAGCCAAATATAGAAACAACCTAAGTGTCGGAGATGGAAGGATAAGGAATATAGGGTATATATAAATACAGTAGAATATGATTCAGTCATAAAAAAAGAAGGTAATCATGTCATTTGTGACAACATGGATAAAATTTGAGAGCATTATGATAAGTATATTATGTCAGACACAGACAAGTACTCTATGGTCTCTCTTATATGTGGAATCTAAAAGAAAACTCATAGGAATAGAGTATATTGTGGGGGCAAGTGAAGAAAATGGGTGAAGGTGGTCAAAGGGTACAAACTTCCAATTATAAGATGAATGAGTTCTAAGGATGTAACAATATACAGTATGGTGGCTATAGTTACGAATACTCTACTGTATATCTGAAAGTTGTAAGGCAGTGGGTCTTAAAAGTTCTCACCACAAAGTTAAAAGAGGTAACTATGTGAGTGATGGGTATGTTAAGTAACCTTACTGTGCTAATCACTTCACAATAGAGATGTATATCAAATCATCATGTTGTGTACCTTAAATATACATAATATTACATATCAATTTTATCTCAATTAAGCTGGAAAAAATTGGCTTAAATTGTGTTGAATGTAATTTGGCCCCACAAATGAAAAGAAATAAGCAGACCAAAGACGTATACAGTCTGGTTTTGATCTTTAGATTATGCCTTTGTATCTCCCAATGAAAGGAATTGAATTGAGGGTCTGGATTTCTCTATCTGTCTCTGGGAAGTTTATATGTGATAATTTCTAGCCTCAGTACTTTGATATGTTCTCATAGAATCAGATCTCTGAGCTCCAAGGTCTACCGTATAGTAAATGCTCATACAATAAATGTAAAGCTTACAAGGTAGGCTTTTTGGCCGCTGGCTAGCTGGCCTTCCTTCTGCTTCATGCTGTGCTCCTACAACCTATATCCACGCTCAAATTATTGACAGAAATAAGATGGTAGATGTTTTGTTTTCCTCCCTATGGTTCAACACCAGACCGGATGCTTTTATATTAGGTTCTTATGAAAAAAAAAAAGCATGGAACAGCTGTCTGATAGTAATTTTCCATCTCTTTTCAAACTCTCAGTTGTCAAGAAGCAAACACTTCCAAACACTTGCAGCAAAAACAAATGAAAAGAAATCCAAACAACAAGAGCCAAGGAGTACTAAAAATGGGACTTGTATAGAGGTGAAGTTTGGTTTATTTGACTCTATAGGAGTTCCAGAATTCTCTGCACTCTCTATTCTCAGGAAATGTTGTCAACCCAGAGAACATTTCTGGACTTTGCCCCCTTTAAATGCCCCTAGTATTTTAGAAATTCGCTTTAGCCACACCACAGTTTGTTTTTTTTTTTTTAAGATTTTGTTTATTTATTCATGAGAGACACATAGAGAGAGAGAGAGGTAGAGACACAGGCAGAGGGAGAAGCAGGCTCCACACAGGGAGCCCGATGTGGGACTCGATCCTGGGTCTCCAGGATCAGGCCCTGGCTGAAGGCGGCGCTAAACCTCTGAGCCTCCTGGGCAGCCCCACACCACAGGTTTAATGCAGGTGCAGAAGCAGAGTTTAAGGAGCAAGCAGATCTGGCTCTGAGCGGCTTTGGGAAGTATAGCCTGACCTTCCATCATCCAGAGGAGGCACTCATTTCAAGGCTACAAATTCTAGTAATGCTCAGAGGTCTGGCGGTTTCCAGGAGAAACAGACTACCTATTTCTTCCTTTCCTGGGTAATCATAATATGTCTAATTTACCCAACCATTCTCAGGTTTTTCATTTTTATATTATATACTGTTCTACAATGTTTTCATAAAGAAGATGGCAATGGATCCTCAGAATGCTTGGAAAGGTAGGCAGGTCAGATATTGTTAACCATCATTTACTGATGAGGACACAAAAGCTTAGGATGGTTGTGAGACTTTACTAAGGTTACTACAACTCAGGTTTTCAAAGTTAAGCTTGAGCATTTTTCTTCAGTCTCTGTACAATACTGTGCTAACTCTGCTGAGGTCATCAACTATTTTTTCCTCTTTTTTTTTTTTTTTTTTTTTTTTTTTTTTTTTTTTTGAGGCCATCAACTTTTCAACCAGATTCACATGTCCCTTTCCCCTTTGACCTCCAAATTAGGTAAATATTCCAATAATTTCAGAAATAATTACTGACTAATCCATAAATAGCCTGTGTTAGATGGTTTTATGGGTTTAGAAAACAACGGATTTGGTTTCTGTTTCAAGGGATGGACAATTTGAATTAAGAAAAAATTATGCAGCATTAGAAATTAGAGAAATAGAGGTAAAACTGAGAATAATAGGTCTGATAGCATAAATCAAGAACAGAGCTAAGTACTTTATGTGTATTATCTGATTTAGTCCTTGAAACGACTCTCCAAGGCAACTGCGATTATCCATCTGACTTTGGAGGAGACTATTAAGTAACTTGCCCAAGGTCAGAGCAGGCTACTGCCAGAGCTGGAATTCACCCACATGTCCACCAGATGTCAAAGTCCTGGAAAGTTTCGCTGTGTCGTTCTGGCTCTGAACACACACAGGAACCCACTGTGGTGGGGATTAAACACTTCAGTGTCCAGGAAAATGTGGAAGGTGGGCATTCTCAGAGAAGGGCAGGGCCAGAGAAGTGAGTGTTGAGTTGGAACTTGGAAGAAATGGTGAGAGTGGATTGGTGCAGAGCCGATGGTGGTGAGGAGGGCACAGGTTGTTTGGAGAAACATGAGTAATGGCTGGGTGACTGGTTAAGTTGTGTGAGGCAGTCCCTCTCAGAGCGCAGGTGGCTTACCTGGCTAGAGAGCTATGGGTTAGCATGGTATGTTTTTAGAGCTGGGTTTGTAACTGTGCCTCTTTGTTCTGAAGGGGAAATTTGTTGTTTTTGCCAAGTGCTCTAGCTTCCTGAGTTCAGGTACTCCCTGGAGTAGATGAAAAGCAAGATTTTGCAATATCCGTGAGAGAAGAGGGGCTCCCCTAAGTAAAGAAGGATGGGTTGAACCATTCCTTTTCTTAGGGGATGGTGAAGGAGGTTTAAGAGGCCCCCGAAGGCTGTTATATACATGCCTATTTCACAACAGAGGGCTTTGCACAAGTTCTTGAAAAACTCATTCAAATTTTGTACCTACCAAAATTGTGGCCCATAGATGTATTTTACTTGATCTTCATTGTTTGAAATTTGAAACCAAGTTTTCTGGACTCTACTTTCTCTAATATTTCCTCTGCTGCAGTTGGTGCTGTGAGGTGATGTCAGGAGCTCTGGGAAATGTATTAGCCAGAGTTAACTTTATGGTCTCTAAATGGCCCCAGGTTGGGGCCATTAGACCCATCTAATGGGGGCATTAGACCTTATTGCCTGGAGAACCCTACTTCTCTGAACATTCCCAAAGGGATTCAATTCTGGTATAGGATGATAGCAGGATGGGAGAACTTGTTAGCCCTTCTGGATAGTCCTCACTACAGAATAATGTTTTCTCATGAGGCCACGTTATGCTGTTGGAGACTTTGAAGCTGGGTGAAGACACACCAGCGTGGAGAAGCCTAACCTATCCCTCTTCCTCATGGATGAGGCATGACTTAGAAAAAGAGGGTCTAAATTTTTCATTTTGTCACCTAACCCTCCCCAATGAGTGCGTCCAAATCTACCCATCTGATCCCCTCCCCATCCACTTAGAACAAGGGCATTGGAAACCACTACACTTAGGCCCGGATGCCAGCCAAATGGCTGATGTCAGAAATCAGAAGAAGATTGAATTACAGCAGGGGTCCCCATGTTAGGTGGCTCAGGCACAGAAAGCCAGAATCCCTGAAGAAATCACAATAAAACAAACTTTTTAGAGAGCTTTTCAGCACTATGATGCACAGAGACTTTGACCCAACAATTCTGTTTTCAGGTATTTTTCTGACAAATATCCTTACACAAGTGCACAAAGGTACCATGCAAGGAAGTTCATCGTGGCATTTTTTATAGTAGTACAAAATTGGAAACATTTTAGGTGTTCATGAATTGGGAATACTATACACATATTTTTAAAGACTTCAAAAGAGGGACATCTGGGTGGCTCAGTGGTTGAGCATCTGTCTTTGGCTCAGGGCATGATCCCAGAGTCCTGGGATGGAGTCCCACATTGGGCTCCCTGCATGGAGCCTGCTTCTCCCTCCGCCTATGTCTCTGCCTCTCTCTCTGTGTCTCTCATGAATAAACAATTTTTTTAAAAAGTCGTCAAAATAATATTAAGTCAAAAGGAACAGACTTCCAGTTATAAGATAAATAAGGTCTAGGGATGTAATGTTCAACATGGTGACACTACAGTTAATATTGCATTGTATATTTGGGTTTTTTTTTTTCATTGTATATTTGAAAGTTGCAAAGAAAGTAGACCTTAAAAGTTTTCATCACATGAAGAAAAACTGCATCTATGTGAGGTAATAGATGCTAACTAAATTTAGTGTGGTGATCCTTTCACAGTATATACAAATATCAAATCATTGTGATGTGCGCCTAAAACTAACACAACGTTATATGTTGGTTATTTCTTAATTTAAAAACAATAATATTAAGTCAAAACAGCAAATAAAATAGGAGGAATAGGATGAGCTTTTTTTTTTTCAAATAAAACAACAAATGAATCTGTGTATCCTTTTACGTCTCTCTCTCTCTCCCTACGTCTCTGTGTGCTTAGAGATCACACGGGGAGACAGAACTCAAATTCACTATGTCCCTACACTGTCTTGAGGATTGGGCATTATCAGACTTCTTAAATCTTTGTCAACTTGAGAGATGAAAAATGATTCTTTGTTGCTTTAATTTGTATTGTGAGTGAGGCTGAGAAGCTTTTTGGAAATTTATCATCTGTTTTGTTTTGTTTTGTTTTGTTCTAATAGGGTAGCTTCAGTTTCTGTCCTTCCAATATTTGAATCTTGCCAGTTCTACAAGGACTCTGGCTTTCTGTGCCTGAGCCACCTCACATAAGCCTCCCTGTCCCCCCACAACCGCTGTAATTCAATCCTCTCTTGATTTTTGACATCAGCCACTCAGCTGGCACCTGGGCCTAAATATCTTGGCTCCGAATGCCCTTGTTCTAAGTATATGAGAGAGGGGGTTGTATGGGTAGATTTGGACACATATTTTAAATGAAACTATAAAGGAATAAAGTGAAAAACAATACCTTTATACCAGGAAGATAAAGTGTTATCAACATCAAGTCCAAAGTGTCAAATACACTAATGATAATAATAATAGTAACAAACATAGACTTAGCACTCCTCTGTGCTAGACACTGGCTTCAGCACATCACATTCATTATCTCATTCTCTCTTATGATGATCCTGTGAAGTAGTTACTACTCATGTCACCGTTTTCATAATGAGGAACTGAGGCATAAAGAGGTTAACTTACTCCAGGACAAGCAGGGAGTAAGTGGTTGGGCAAGTATGGGCGAGAGAAGTCTTGAGTTTCTGCTCTTGGCCTCTCTCTTACCCTGTGTCTCTAGGTAGGATGGAAGACATCCAAGTTCAAAGCTGAGCTGAGGACTGATCTGGAACTGACAAGTAGGAGCCAGGAAATTGCTGTAACAGTCGTGAAGGTGCCTCTGATCACCTTTCCTACTCACTGGGTACCTGGTGATATATGAGTTGAGCTGCCTCAAAAAGCCAGAGAGACAATATTTCTATCTATATGCATTTCGCTGACTTGATTGTTGTATTAGTTAGAGTTGGGGGAGCCATGAATGATAGGAGCCCAATAAACTGATTAAGAAGAAGATGGAGTCCCACATCCGGCTCCCTGCAGGGAGCCTGCTTCTCTCTCTTCCTGTGTCTCTGCCTCTCTGTGTCTCTCATGAATAAATGAATTTAGAAAATCTAATAGAGAGAGAGAGATTTTTTCCCTACATACAAAGAGTCTGGAGGTCATCCAGAACTAATTTGGTGACTATAGGAAATTAGGGGTCAGGGATGTTCCTTTCAGTTCTTCACCCACCACCCCTTGTGTATGGCCTTCACACTCATGGTCAAAACGACTATTGGAGTTTCAGCTGTACCATCCTTATTTCAAGGACAAAGGGTCAAAAAGAAGAAACAGCAGTGGTGAGTACCAGAGACCTAAATGTGCTTCATGAGAGCTGCTGAATGTCAATTTCCCTTCTATATCTTTGGTCAGAATATAGTCATTTGTTCACAGCCTACTATAAAGAAGCTAGGAAAATTCGTCTTTATTTCTAGACAGTCCTTTGTACCATTTTAGGGCTCTATTACTAAAGAAGAAAGGGACAATGATATCAGGGAGGCAAGTAGCAGTGCTCAGAAAGTAAGTTTTATCCCTTCACAATTCTTATAAGAGTCAGACTTGAACTTTGACAATTTTACTTTACTTGGAGCTTTCCTGCAAGAAGGCTTCCATGTCACAGCGTATGAGAGCCTGTAACTCCTCATCTTTAGAAAATAGAAGGAATGTTCTAAGGTTCACCCAACACCTCCATGTACTAAAGCTATAGGTCATTTTTTTGAATCACCATTCTGCTTATTATCCTGGACTTACAGAGGAATAAAATTTTAAGTCAGAGGGATATACCTGAGAATAGTGAGAAAAAACCAACACAGGCCAAAAGAACAAAAAGTAAAGTTCTGCCAAATATTTCAGAGACACAGCAGAGTGGACAGACTGTGTGGGTTCTAAGGGCACCTGCACAAGCTTCCTTACTTTCAGCTAACTGGCACTTTGGGAAGGCAAAAAAATTATCTTCCACCTTAGAAAACATCAAAGAAAATCCAATAACTCACACCCAGATAAAGGCAAAATAAAACCAATTAAAGTACCAGCCATCACAAAAAAAGGGGAAAACTGCAAGCAGGAATCAGAGAAGAATTTGGGTAGGAAATAATTTAACTCAGAGACTCGCAGTCATGGCCCACAGGCCAAATCTTGCCCGACCTGTTTGAATAGGGCCCGTTTTTACATAGCTAAGAATGGCTTTTGCCTTTTTAAACAGTTAAAAAGAGATTAGGAGAAGAAAAATACTTAGAGACACAGGAAAATTAAATGAAATTCAAATTTCAGTGTCCCTGAAGTTTAACCGGAACACAGCCATGCGCACTGATTTATGCATGCTCTGTGGCTGACTTCATGCTATAATAGCAGAGTTGAGAGTAGATGTAACATCTGGCTCTTCATAGAAAAAGTTCACTGAGTCATGTTTTAAAGTACCAAAAAATGCATGCCTTAGTCCTCATCACTTACACGTTCTAGGAGCTCAAAAAATTTGCTTTTTGAATCTCAGCATCTTCATTGTTTAATAGGAGTATTAACCTACTTCATAGTCTCTTATGAGGATTAAATTAAATAGTTCACATAAAGCACCTACCTAGAACATGGAATATTGTCAATAAATGGTAATTGTTTTGTTTATTGTCTTGATGGCTAAAATTTAATTCTCATTTAAGACTCAGCTTGCTTCTTGTGCTTTCTTAGAACTCCTCACGTTGGTTAGGTCTCTTTCTTCTGTGTTCTCAAAGTACCTAGTGTTCATTTCAGCCATTACTTATCACATTAATTATAATTATGTGTATGTTCCTGGTCGTCACTATGACCCATGAGTTTTTTGAGTAAAGGGACCATGACTTGTTGGTATTTGTATGTCCAATGGCTGTCACAGTGAACACAGCACAGTAGTGTTGGGAGTTTTACGGGGTCTCACAGTTGGGTTGGAAGATGTTACTTCCTAACACTGAACTCTAGGATAAGACAGATCTAACTACTAAATCACAGGGTCATTTGGTCAAAGATACCTTCTTACTCTTTGCAAAGGGAGAACTGTCCCAATAGCTGTTATGGAATGGGGTTGTCTCATCCCTTCTCCCAAACTCCTCAGGTGGAGAAATCACTTCTCTTATGGAAAGAAATGAATGGGAGAGTGGGGAAGAAATCCAGGAGCATTATCCTGGCATGACTACCTGTCTGAGGAAACATGAAGTAGCATAAATAATGTTGCCATTTATCAAGTGGCTAACTCTTATATAAGAGCCAAATGAATGCCTCTCATGAGATGGTGCTCTATGTTATGTCACTGTCTTCACTGTGCTCTAGAGCTTTGTCGTTCTTGTATGTGTAAACCCATGGGTGACCTCCCAAACGTAGTCAGAGGCATTTGTTTTCAAAAGAGGGGAAACAAAAAAAGGGGGGGGGGACATAATTCTCATATGGAAGATCAAAGGACAAAAGAATAGTAATGGATATAGATCATCTGTTAGTGGATGAAGCAAAAAAATGAGCTCTGTGAACCTGGAGACGTGCTGAGGGCTCCACAGTCTCACCCATGCTTTATCTTATCTTTGTATTCAATTGTCTTTAATTTAAAGTTGACTTAGTAAGGACTGTTGGTCTAGAAGTAATTTGTAGACTTTCTACATCAGAACTGGAAGGGAACTTAGCAGTCTTGCCATCAAAGTTCCTTATACAGAAGTGAAATGAAAATAGGGCCACAGACTCTTTGCTTGATAAAAAAGTGTTTGAAATGTCCCAGATTATATTCTGTTTGTCAAGTGTGTGCACTATTGCAGGTTCAGACCATGATCACAAGGTCTGTTTCTTTGCCTTGGAGATAGTTGCCATATTGATTCACAAATTTATGTAGGCGGCCTGAGAAAGTAATGGAGAAATTTAAATTTGGCAGACCTTAGGAAAGTTGGGGTCAATGTAAATCTTACTGAATACTCTTTATGCATTCATTCATTTGTTCTTTTATATAGCCTATGTTTATTGAATCAAATACTATACTAGTTGCTAGAGACATATTAAACAAAGTAGTCATTGTCTAAATCTGTGCCTTCACAGTGTTTGTCAGGTAGGAGCCAGAGCCTTGGTAAAAGCAACTTGAAGTCAATAACCCTTTCTATCTCTTATAAAAATCCTTGTAGGTATTTACAAGGATCATATCCCAGAGGAAGAGACAAGAGGGTGAAGACTTTTGAGATCAAGGAAATGGAGAGAGATTTTCCTGAAGGGGGAAAGGAGAGGGATTTGTGTGCCCCCAGACCAGAAGGGATCTGTATACTATATACTGCTTTGTGGCTGCCCCTCAAGAGGAGACACGAATTTAAAAGTTAAAACCAGGATGAGGGATGCCTGGGTGGCCCAGCGGTTGAGCACCTGCCTTTGGCTAAGGGCCTGATCCCAGATTCCTGAGATCAAGTCCCACAGCAGGCTCCCTGCATGGAGCCTGCTTCTTCTCTCTCTGCCTATGTCTTTGCACCCCCCCCCCTCTGTGTCTCCCATGAATAAATAAAATAAAATCTTTAAATAAATAAATAAATAAATAAATAAATAAATAAATAAATAAATAATAAAACCATGATGAATGCCTAGAGGAGGGTGGGACCTAAATTGTGAAAGTTTTCAGCTTTAGGAGGGTTCCCAGACCCCATTAGTGGCACAGAAGTCAACAACCATTAGAGGCCAGGGGTCTTCTCTGGGCTTGGACTCTGAGACATCAGTGGTCCTCATGTAGACTGGAGATTAGAATGCTCTCTCTGTATATATTTTAGATATTACTTACATATTCCATATCCTGGTGCAAACCTGGGACAAAGAGGGGACCTCAATAATGTCTGGGATTGGACATTCGCCAGCCTGGTAGGATGGGGAGGAGAATCAGAATTATTAAGTTGAATTAAAGAATATAAGAGAAGTAATATTTCTTATTGGTCTTAGTTCATGCATTCTGTATCATGTAAATCTTAATCTCTCAGCATCCCACTCTCCTGACAGGTAAACTGAAGAACAGGTAACTAATTAGATTCTTAATAACTTCCCAAAGCTCCTAACCACCATGGATTTCTAGAGAGGAAATTTTCTCTCTCCTTGTAGGGAGTATGATAATGTCATCTGTAATATCAAGTGAACTATGGGAGAAGACGCTCTTTCCTTAGATGCTTAGGAATGATTCATATTGCCAGAGGCAAAGAGCTAAAAGCAATGTCTCCTTAGTCTAACACCTTATGTTTCTGTGGGTATAATTTAGAATTAGCTGGGAAGGCTAAGAGGGCAAAACTGGAATATGATTCCCCCTGCCCAAGGCCAGAAGAGGAAAACAGAGCCAACATCTATAGCATCAAACATTAAAGCTAGCAAAGCCAAATATTGACTTCTGTCCAAAGGGCAAAAGAGGATCCCAAACAAGAAATGAGACTAAAGGTCAGAAACCAAGCACAAACTGGACTGAAATGGAAAAAGTCTGGAAATAAGTCACAGAGGGACCAGGAAAATTGTTTTCTAGGGAAGCTCTCAGTGTTTGGTAGATGGGGACTGTTTCCAGTTTTTCCATTGATCATATTAACTTCTTATTTATTTATTTTGTAGCACAAAAGCAATAACTGGTAACAAAGAGTTAAGAAAAATTGAGAGCAAAAAATACTAGGTTAAGAAAATTATTTCTTTAAAGATTTTATTCATTTGACTTCCTCCAACTCCAAAACCAGAGAAGAGATCACTATTCTATTTTATCTGGTGGATCACCACCATCTAGTACTAGGAACACCAGTGTTTAGAGAGAAATAATTTGACAATAACTGTCCTTTACCATATTACACAGTTACAGGTGGCCTTTCTGCATCCTTTCTGCTTCCTGATGGGTATGAAATAAATTTGTGACAGACCCCATCTTAGGCACAAAAGGTACAGAAATGAGAAGCCCACGGTCTAGTGGACTATCCAATAAAAAGATACAAAACTATAAACGTAAGCCACAAATATGAGCCACATGAAAAGAAACAGATAAAATTAATTTGAATAATATAATCCATATATTTATTTAACTCAATGCATCAAAAATATTATTTTAATATAATCAATATACAAATTACTGATAAGATAGACTATATATTTTTGGTAGCAAATTTGTGAATTCTAGTGAATATCTTACATCTCAATTCTGACTAGCTACATTTCAAGCACTCAGTTACCACATGTCATCAGTGGCTACCATAAGGACAGAGCTAGTCTAGACGAACTCACTTTATACTTGCACATTACAAGGTCATGAACTCCTTGAGGACACGGACTAAGTCTGCCTTAATTGGCGTCATGTCCTCAGTGACTTCACAGTGCCTGGCATGTTAGAAGTGTCAATATTTGCTGAGTGAATAAATGGAATTTTTAAGTTTTTCTTCTGTCTAGTTTCAGTAAAGTCACCCCACGTAATCACTCGTTGCCTTTGGAATTATGCCTGTCTCTTACTTTATTTCATACCTCACTTACTCCTGATCATTCCCAGAAGCCAAATATTTTCTATAAAGTGCTGGATACTCCACTGTGGACCACGGGAGGGGTTGTGATGATGGAATCTAATGTGACATTGTCATTTTTGCTTTCCTTTAGAAATTTAGTGTGTTACATCAAACACAGAATTGATACTATTTCTAGTGTGTGAATTTTTCTGAACTATTTTGAGCACTGTAAGTTCATCAAGTCTTTATTTTGATATAAGAATATTTGGTTTGTTTCTATGTGCCACGTTATATTTTAGGGCCGATCATCTTCCAAAGGAATTTATTTCCAATTTTACAATACGAGTCATTGGAAAATTAGGAACTAAAAAATAATAATCAGTTAAGAGACTCAAGTTTCTATTTGATTCCACTCTAAGTTTCCTTTAGGGCCTCTGAGTCAGATACCCTATGGTGACCCCTCAATGAGTCACGCGCTTCTAGAATTCCTTCCCCTTGATTGTAGGAAGAACCAAAGGGTTCCTTGCAACCAAAAGAATATGGTAGTGGTGATGGGTTATCACTCCCTTCATTAGGCTACATTATATGAGACTTTGACTTGGAAGGGTGGAGAGAGAGACCCTCTTACTGAGAAAGGCACACTGCCATACTGTACACTGCTGAAGAGGAGAGCTGCATACTATGGGTAGCCTCCTGGATGTGAGGATGACTTCTAGCTATGCCAGCAAAGAGCTGGCACCCTGACAACCACAGGGAAATTAGTTCTGCCAACAACCTGAAAGAGGTTGGAGGTGAATTTTTCCTCACATAAGCCTCCAGGTGAGAATACAGCCAGTAGACATCTTCACTTATCCTTGTAGACCTTGAGCAGAGGACCTAGCTAAGCCATGCCTAGACTCCTGACCCATGCAGACTGTAAGATAATAAATGTGTGTTATTTTAGTCACTACATTTGTAGTAATTTGTTACAAAGTGTATCCTCCTTAACATAATCTGATCCTTGGGCATTTTTTTTTTAAAAAGTGGCTGAAATATTAAAGTGTAAATATATATGTAGGTGTGTGTCTTTGGAGCTTCAATTCCCACTGTTCTCCTGGCTTTACCTAATGCTACAATCATACTGAAATGAACAATTCTCCAAATCAACCATCATATTTCACACCTCTGCTGGGATGCCCCTTGTCTACCTACAGAACTCCTCTTTAGCTTTCAATCTTAGTGCAAATACCTCCTTATGACAACTTCTCTCTGCTTTCTAAGTAGAATTGATCACTCCTTTCTGCCATCAAGGCACTTCGAAGCATGTTTTGTCATTCTATTTATTACATTATTTACAAATGCAGATTTAGATGTCTGCCTTCCCTCTCAACTTGGGGCTATTGATAGCAGAGACTATGTATATTCCCTCTTATGTACTCAACGCCTAACACAAAATGTTAAGGTAAACATCCAGATCTTAAATGATAGAAATACTTGTAGCTCCCTAAAATGCACCTAATTAACTTCTTTGATGATTGAGAGTTTCTTTGCCCAGCTATTTAAAATTCCTTATTTAGACAGTGCAGCTTCTGTGGTATGAAAACGCATAAAACAGTCTGATCAGTTTTTGAAATTGAGAAAAAAGATATTTTTTTGAGCTAGATTCTCAACATTATGTATTATCAGATTTTCAAAAATTTCAATTGGATTCATTTTATGTACCAACCAGATAGGTTATCTTGGGATAGAATCTGGTTGCCGAGGATAACTTAGGTATTCCCTTATCTCTTCTGACCTTGGGGTGCCATTTTAATAAATACATCATTCCATTCCAGGGCACCAGGGTCCAGGAAAGAGTTAACCTACGATCCCCAATGACTTCTTGACAACTTGTGAATTGCTCATATACCAGGCTGTTTTATTATGGAACAAAGGCTTCAAAACTAATTTTTTTTAAAATGAGACATTTGGATTAAATTTATTTCTAGAATATTCTCTTAGAACAACTCTTTTTCAAACAAGTGTCATGAAAAAGTTTATTTTTAGATTTAAGGTTTACAAGAGCTGCAGTGTACTTGGCTCTGTATGCTAGATTTTTATAGCCCTCTCACTTTTCTCAGATGAGAGGGCTATTAATGTTGCCTTCCAAATAGTTTTGTTTCTGTAGAGAAGGTTTAAAAAAATCATTTTAGCCCTTGGGAAAAAAATTAAGTCAGTTCAAATGCCATATCAAACATTTGATATCCAATGAAATACAGTGTGGCTAAAAATATAATTTTGAAAAAATTGCTAAAGAATATTTGGATAACATTATATAGAGCATAATATCCTCTCTTTGCATGTTAGAAAAGAATCTGAAAGAAAGCTTCTTCATGCTGCTGTTTAGTTATTCATTACTGTTATTTTTATTTAAATGCTGTAAATATCATTTAATAGTTCTTTCTCCTCTATAGAAACAGAATCGAAATAGCATAAAACAATATTCATGGAACAGGTGTTGAGAATGGACTACTTCAATAAGGTCTAGTCTACTGACAAATATGGAAATATTTCTCATATATATAGAAACAATGATATGGAAACAATGAGAATAATGGGTTTTCTCTTGTGGCTCCCACACGAGCAACATTCTATTTTCAGGAGGTATACAGCATTGCCAAAATGTTCTCTTTCATTGCAGTGAATTTTCAAGGCTCTTGTAACAGTAAAATCATATACATATTGCCTATGAAGTCTTCACTTACGAACTCATAAGTAGGATACCCAGGTATGTTGTTTTCAGTCATTAATGCAAAGGTGAAGTTGTTCTTTCATGGCAGGTGGGCCAATTAGCATCTTTAAAAGGAGCCATCATTATGATAACAAAAATCTTGGGTTTACTCATGAATAATGGTTTCATCTTGAAAAGCACTTTGAAAACATTGACTAATTAATATGACTCAGAAGACTCAAATAAAAACATGTTCTCTGTCCTTAAATTTTTAGCACGTTGAGAAACAAAGAATGATCAATAGGAAAATTATATTTCTCTTCTGCCAGTTGTAATCCTAGTTGTATTACAGATTTTTTACAACTGTTTGTGTCAGAATGAGGGCAACCTCAATACAGGAAACATATTTTAAAATAATAGTCACACTTTTATATTAGGAAGCATGGAAGAATTGATAACCTGAAAGTCTCCTAACAAAAACACTTCAAAATACCAGTTAAAATACAGACAACATTCTTTTGAAGATATAGATGTCTTAGAGACTCTTCAAGGATTATTTTAGAGAAAGGGTAGACTAGACACAAATGGCCCATTGGCACAGTGAAATAACAAGGAACCTTGCCTGTCAGCTCGGACTCTAAGTGGGAACAGTTTCTTTTGATGAATTTTTTAAAGATTGTATTTATTTATTCATGAGAGACACAGAGAGGCAGAGACATAGGCAGAGGGAGAAGCAGGCTCTCTGTGGGTAGCCTAATGTGGGACTTGATCCCAGGATCCCAGGATCATGCCCTAAGCCAAAGGCAGATGCTCAACCACTGAGCCACCCAGGAGTCCCTCTTCTGATAAATTTACCTGTGGACATGATCTCACTTGGATAAGAGATTGTGCTTTGTACTGATTGCATGATTTGAGGATTCCATGGTGAAAAACTCACATAAAAATGGTTCTGACGTTTTTCAGAAGGTCAAATTTTCCTTCCAAAGGATGTACCCTCAACTCTGACACAGGAATTTTATAGAGAAATACTTTCTAAAGAAAAACTTACAATGAAAAATTACAAAGTAATTGAGGAAAATACTCACTATGAGAATCAGCAGACACAACAAATAGCAAGAAATTTAAGTGATAGAATTATTGTAGAAAAACTGCAGAATATGTGCATTTAAAATTATCACAGAATGACAAAAGGACTTTAATAAAAAATAAAAGAAGGAACTATGAAAAAAGAACAGGAAAAATTGAAAATGAATCAAATAGAATTTCTAGAAATGTAAATAAACTGCAGTCCTGTATTTAAGAACTCAATGGATGGAGTAAATTCCAGATTAGATACATTGGAAGAGAGAATTAAGGAAAGTAGAAGGTATATCTGAGGAAATTATCAGCATGGGGGGTTGGTGATAAATAGGAAATATTAAAAAAGGAAGTTAAAGTGATGCAAATAAGAGCAAAGATGCCTAATATATGTTTAATAGAAGTACAGGAGAAAAAGGTAGAGAGAATTAGGAAGAGGCAATGTTTAAAGAGAATATGGGTGAAAATATTTTATTTTATTATTATTTTTAAAAAGATTTTATTAAAAAAAATAAAATAAAAATAAAAAAGATTTTATTAATGAGACACACACACACAGAGAGAGAGAGAGAGAGAGAGAGAGGCAGAGAGAGAAGCAGCCTCCATGTAGGGAGCCTAACATGGGACTCAATCCCGTGTCTCCAGGATTAGGCCCTGGGCTGAAGACAGCGCTAAACCACTGAGCCACCTGGACTGCCCAAGGGTAAAAATATTTTAGATCTAATGAAAGGCATGGACTGTCATATTTGGAAGTTTAAGAAGGACCTAAGAGGGTACAGAGGGGTTAGATAGATCTCTGTCAAACTGCAGAGCACCATAGACAAAGATATTATCTTAAAAGCTGCTAGCTGGAAGTGAAAATGACAGTTTCCTCTAAACACTCCAGAGTGCAGAGGCAAACCACTGCATGCTACAGCTGGTGGCCAGGCGTGCCGATTTGCAGGCCAGATGGGGGAACTGGTGTGGACAGGAGGTCTGAGGCATGTTATGTGTCATTCCTGCCAGGAGGCTGTTAGCATCAGGAAGCTTGCAAAAGACCAGCTTTCCAGAGAGAAGCAAGCAGATGGAGTCAGGATGCCAGAGTGCTTGGGGAGCCTGCAGCACAGGCCCCAGTGTGATGAGAGACAAACCTCTGGGTAGGAGAGTGTACACAGAGGGAGTAGGGGTGCCAGTGTGGGAAGAATTCAATGTCCCTATTGATAGGACCATGAAAAGTTATCACAGACCAGCTGCAACCACAAGATTGCCAAGAGGCCATATGTCCTGGATGTGGGGCGATTGCAAATCACCACTGAATGTCCTCCTATCCATGTCACTGACTGCATTCAGAAACAGCAGAACTCCTTCCTACTGTAATACCCCTCCTCGTCTTTTCCTGAAAAGCTTAAAATCACACTCAACCGTAAAGAAATGCTTAAATGAATTTCTTCCATTATCACAAAGCGAATATTAAAGGGAGGATTTGGACTTGAGAAACAATAAATTGGTGGCTGACATAATAAACTTTAGATAGAAAGAAGTAGTATTCAGAAGGCCAGAAGGAAAAAAAATTAACTAACTAACTAACTAACTAACTAACTAACTAACTAACTAACTAACTAAATGAAAAAGAAGGCCAGAGGAAGGAGTATAATACAAGAAGTTAGATGAGCCGGGCACCTGGGTGGCTCAGTGGTTGAGCATCTCCCTTTGGCTTAGGTTGTGTTCCCGGGGTCCTGGGATTGAGTCCCACATTAGGCTCCCCTCAGGGAGCCTGCTTCTCTCTCTGCCTGTGTCTCTGTCTCTCTCTCAGTGTATATCTGTCATGAATAAATAAATAAAATCTTTAAAAAAATAAAAGCAGAAATAAATGAAGTAGGAAACAAAAAAATAGAGAGGATCAATAACTCCAAAATTGACTCAATTATGTAAAGAATAATAACATAGACAAACCTAGGAACCAATTGATAAAAAGAGAGAATACACAGATACACAAATATACATACTTGAGAAAAAGGGAATTGGGAATAAGTATGCACAACAGAGTTTTAAAAATCAATAATGAATATTTTTATGCTAATAATTTTTAAAAATTAGAGAAAATGGACAATTTCTAAAATGACAGTGGAATTATTTTCCCATGTTAATGATTTCATTAATGTTTTTAATTTAAAATAAAATGTAGTAAAATCATTAAAATACCACAATATGTTAAGCTTCTAAAGAAGGACAACATTTTGTTTTCTCCTTCCAATCATCTTTGGCAAAAGGCTAAAATGATATATTCTTCAGTCTATAGAGGTTCAGGATTCTAAAATGCATTAATCAAAATCCATTAAGTTGCAATTTCATACTGAACTTCTCTAGGAAAAAGGATTTATTGGCTCATAAAACTAGAACTTCCCAAGTGTTTCTAGCTTCAGGAGGGCGGATTCAGTAGTTCAAATAATGCCTTCAGTAAGTTGCCTTGTTCTTGTTTTGACCCTGACTTCCTTAGTTTTGGAGTCATTCATATGCAACTACTGTAATGTGATGGTTAGTAACATAGTCACCAGAATTACTAGGCTTACATCATCCTCATAGCTAGCTATCATGGAGAACAAAGAACTCCACTTTCCTGAGAGTTTCTCAAAAGTCCTGAGGGTTAACGCTCATTGACCTGCTGACATCATGTGCCCATCCTCAATTGATCCCTTTGACCAAAGGAGGGAGTTGTTCAGCATGTGTTCTCTCTATTGGGATGGGGGGATGGAATCCTCCTTTCCACACCATAATGGACCCAGAGTAGGGAGAAGGCAAGATTCTCCAAAAGAAAGAGACATTGTGAGATACACACACAAAAGGGTACCAACAGTATCCTATAGATGCCATGCCAGTAAAAATGATGATGCAGAGTTACCAGATAATTGCTTTTTACCTGGTCTATCCAGAGACCAGCAATGTCTAAAATGTAAAGTGTCAGAGAACAACTCTTCTTTTGTCTCCTTCTCTTGTCCAAACAGCAGCGATGAAGCTGGGATATAAATCTAATTTGAATTTACCTTTCTGTAGAGATAGTCCTGTTCTGTTGTTATTTTTCCTCCGTATTTCCAAGTGCCAGGAACATGGTGCCTTCTTGACATCACCAACTAACTGCTAACAGTTATGCTGCTTTCTCAACATCATCAACTAATATCAGTTGGGCTAATAACTAGCTGCACTCCTGGGTCTCCCCTTCTCCTTAGGATCCTACCAGAAAAGAGAGTACTGGACCTGGGGTCCAGGAGAAAGGAGGTGTCTTTCCCCTTGGCCTTGTACCCAATATTTAGAGAAAAAGAAGAGAACATAGGAATTAAAAGTATGGGAGGAATTGGAAGGAGACAGAGAAAAAAATTCTGCTATTGTTTACATGAGTCATGAGTTACTTTAATTAGGCTATATGGAATTGGGAGAAATTTGAGAGGCCTGTGAGATCAAAATATCATATATTGAGATTATGTCAGTTAACTATTTGATAAACTAAATTGCTGTGTGACTGTGAGTAATTCAACCATATTTTATCTGGAGTTCTTATCTCTCCCTTTTTTTGGTTCTCTTTTTTTTTTCCAGTTATAACAGAACAAAGTATGTTTCACAGAACATTCTGTGACATAGACTGTGAGAAAATATTTCCACAATCACATAAATCTGGTAAAATCCAACATATTCTGTACTCGCTTTGTCTTACAATTCTCATTTACATATTAAAGTTTAAATATAGAAAACATCCAATTATTGACTATAAGACCTCCCACCCTCTTCCCCTCCTCCCCTTTCTTCGTGATAGAGCTTGCTCAGTCTCCTGTCTTTACACATACTCTGGGAAAGACTAATTTTCCTCCCTTCAAGGAGGAACTAAATGTGGAAATCCGTAATTGACTTACAAGTAGAATTTTGTAGTTTCCCATGCTACTGCTTCTCCTTTCTCTTCTCTTCTGTCTCCCTCTCCCTGTTTTTGATATTAATCATAAAAAATGCTGATTGCCTTCAAACAGTCTCATTCAGACTGTACAATGAAGTAATTGATATGTATCTTCACTGTAGGAATGAAAGATAGAAGGGTCAGAAGCTTGTGTGGGGTCATGTGATAAAGAACAATGGGAATGGCTGCATTATTGCTGAAAACAAAACATAGCTGCATTGTGAGGGTGTTTAGAAGAATGGGGGATCTGCTGGAGACCCTAAGTCTCCAGTGAGTCATTCTCAAATATGGAAATCTGCTCAGTTTATTACCCCAAACTTTGTAGCCTTAAATCATTATTCTCATGGATACTTGGAGACAGAAGAATATTTATGCAATCACAGCAGAGTTGTGGTGAAATTATGTGCACCATGAAACAGTGTCCGTGTTTATCCATATTAGCCAGTAAAAATACCTATAACAGCCAAGATGTATAAAGTATGGTCAGGTTTTGGAAGACGTGATGAGCTAAAGTTTCAGGACTGGCACAGGTCAAGTTTGGCATTTTTGTTTTTGGATTACTGGAACAAGAGCATGGCACAGATTTGCCAATCAACGCCTGAAGCAAATTCAGTTCAAGGAATTCAATAGTTAACGACTAGCAGGATGGAGAAAGAGAGGAAGGAAAAGCAGGTGTAAGTACAGTGATAGGTCTCCTCAGCTCCAGAGTCTACGTCTTTGAAGGACTACAGCATGACTTTGAATCCATCAGCCTTCATAAGGCAAGTCTCTTAACCTCTTGGGGTCTTTGTGTTCTCATTTGTAAAATGGGAGTGATGGTACTCTTCAGTTACTTACAGGATTCTTCATAGGCTAAACAGAGATAGAACATGTATGGGATTTGCTGTGAGTGAAAAGCAATACAGATGCCTTTAAACATTTCGGAGCACATTTAGATCCAACTTTGGATTATGTGGCATGAAAAATATAATACACATGTGGCACGTATGGCCAAGTGAAGATTTGTGCCTAAGTGAGCATTCTCTGCAGTCTGGCAGATGGACTATACAAAACTCAGGGAAAACAAATCTTAATAGGAATTTAAAAAATAGTACGATTGAATTATTTTAGTGAATTAAATAAAAGTCACTTTCAGAGTTGAGAAATAGTGGTGTTAATATTGGTTCTGAATAGCATTTGGAACTGAGTCCAACCATTGCTCTTTGGCCTTGACTCACAGCTTTGGTCTTTATTTGCTGTTTTTAATTTGCATTTGGTGTGTTCCTAAACTGATGGATGTGTTTCAGGCTCCCAGAGGAAGCTGAAGTTGATCAATAATCACGTTTGATAAAATGATTTCTCTGCACACTTCTTCTACTGAAGACATACTAGAACACTTCAAGGTTGCCACAAGTTAGGATTTGATTTATTCCTTCAGAGCAAGAGTGTGCAAATTTGCCACACGTTGAGACTAAATGTCTCCCTGACTTCAGTCCAGGCTGCTTGTAGGTTTATTTGTCTGCTTTTCTAAGTAGCACCATTGGTGACACCTTCAAGGAGAGGTGATTGCAAATTCACAGACAGCTTTGCTTCCCAATAATTCTTGGGTGTTTAATATTCTAAAAAATAGCTATTGAGTTAGAAATTTTTGTTGTCAGTTTTTCAGGCCTCTTTCTTCTGTTTTGATTTTGATTTTCCACTTGTGGTTTAAAAAAGAAAGTATCAGCCTGCAAAGGTCAGTTCCTGAAAATCTCTGTATGAGCCCCAGGTAACCTTTATTTATCTGAGGTTTTCACGTTGAAATTGTTTGGGCCTACACACACACACACAATTTTTTGACAGTGGAGACCACACATCTCTTGATTAAGCTGTCAAATTTGTAGACTGATTGACCTGGAGATATGATTTCAATTATAGTTTTTGATGGTTCTGGAATTTGTATCAAGAGATAAGATGTTTGGCTCTAGGAGACAATTTCTGTTGCTGGAGACAGGGGATGTACATCATTGTAAGTGCATGAAATTTTACAAACCAGTTTGGTTAGTTTACTCTAAGAATTTTTTATAGCCATTTATGTTTTTTTCTTGATCCACTCAAGGCAGGCCTGTTTTGTAGAAGTCACATATGCATGGTCTTCACTTCAGAGCCTTCCTTATCACAGAGTGGTTTGAATCCTAGATGCTCTCTCTCTCTTGGTTTTGGGACCTTGGACAAACACTTCACTTCATTGAGCCTCAGGGCCTCCAGGATCAGGCCCTGGGCTGAAGGTGGCACTAAACTGCTGAGCCACCTGGGCTGCCCCCCCTTTTTTTTTTAAGATTTTATTTATTTATTCATGAGAGAGAGAGAGAGAGAGAGAGGCAGAGACACAGGCAGAGGGAAAAGTAGACTTCATGCGGGGAGCCTGACACGGGACTCGATCCTGGGACTCCAGGATCATGCCATGGGCCAAAGGCAGGCGCTGAACCACTGAGCCACCCAGGGATCCCCCATTCTCAATATCTAATCACTCTTGATATCTTCCACCATCCCCCAAATGTCTGATCATCCTGGTCTGTCTTCAGCACTAATTCTGTTAGGTTAGTTTAGCAAGAATCCCTCCTCCTCCCCATTCCTTATGTTTTCTCTTAGTAATTTTCTATCCAGTGACCCCATACTTCCCTTGGCAATAAATTCCCACTTGCCCAGACTGTATTATGAACTGAGCCCAATCTCTCTCCCACTGTTAGACCTTCACTTGTCCCCAGACCTGTCCCCACAGTCCCCCTCTGAATGAAGTCTGCTTTCCATCTTTAATAAGTATCATAAATAGTTTTGTCTTTAACAGCCATTCTAGAGCTTGGCTCTCCATAGGTCTTAACATTTTTGCTGAATAAATGATTAAATGAAGTACCCGAAGCAAAAGTTTTCCGAATTCTAAGTTCATTGCTATTTTTATTGTGCTATACCTGCATATCTAAGTCAGCATCCTGTTTTTTGCTAACAACAGCAGGATTATGGATAAGCAGATAAAGTAAAGCTTGCTTAATGTTAATGTGAAGTGAATCACACTTGTGTTTTCCAGAATGTTAGAGGGATCCTCCTCCCCCTTTTTTAGATTTATTTATTTATTTAGCCCAGATAGAGTGAGCATGTGAGCAAGTGGGAGGAGGACCAGAGGGAGAGGAAGAGAGAGAGAACCATGAAGCAGACTCCCTACAGAGTGCAGAGCCCAATCCCAGGACGAAGAGATCATGACCTGAACAGAAATCAAGAGTTGGCTACTTAACCAATTGAGCCACCCAAATGTCCTTTTTCAAACGAAGCTCATTGAGTACTCAGTCTTCAGCATCCAGAGGGTTGAAACACCCTCCCCTATCTGGAAAGTATGGCTTACCCACAACAAGATGCTGATAGATCTCTCAAAGGAGACAAACCCTTGGTATCCAAAGTCCACCTAAGCCACAGAACATGCTGTGTTAGGACACATGCTTGTGTCTAAAAGAACAACACATATCTTTGATTCTCTGAGGCTATCTGGTGAACAAGGACATTTTTTTCCAGAGTGGAAAAGATGGCACTTATCCAATAAGAAGGCGGTGTGAAATTTGACTGGACTTCATATTTGAGCACTCAGGAAAAATTTCTGGGAGAAGAGACACTTACTCGGTACTTATTTATGACAAAGAAAATTTAATGGTGAATTAGAGATCTCTCCAACAAAATCATTTCTGACTGTGCAGCCTGAGAGAGTAAACAGAACACCAGGTTAAGAGCCAAGAGGCTGGTTCTTCATTTCTAGTTCCAAGTCCATCAGTGAGTAGTAATGTTGCTTTCACCAAGTTCCTCAGCCTTTCCGAGCTGCATTCTCTTCTATAAATGCGTTGGTTAAACACATAATATCAAAGATTCCTGGAAGTTTAAAAATTCTGAATCTGTATTTTCTTAAGAAATGTTTTTGATCCACCACTACAATTAAAAAAACAAAAACATACAAAAAAAAAAAAAAACATACACACACAAACCCTCCTGCATTAAAAAAAAAAAAGAAAGAAAAAGAAAAAGAAAAGAACTTGGTGACAATCAGCATTGAAAGAGAAATTAATTCCATTAGCATTTTAAAAAATCTCAGTGGTAATATTTCCTGAACAATGACTTTCATTGATGGTGTGAGTGGGCCATTGTGCCTTCTGCCAGTTAAACAGACACCACTTTATTCTTAGCAGCTGTGATCCCTAATTGGAAAGGGGTCTGGTCCAAAAATGATAAAAGGGAAATCACATCACAGTGCTTAAAAATCAGCCTCTGCCACCCTGGTTACCGTGCTTCCCCTAGGCTTCTTGTCAAGGAATTTGCCCTTTGGAGACTGAAGGCACACAGTGGCTCAACTTTTGCTTTTGGGATGTTTGCCTGAAAAGTTTCCTTTTGCTTTCTTTATTGCTGAAAAGGGTAAAGAAGGCGCTCATTGATAGAACCAATTCTTCACCAATGTAGTATCCCCTATACTTGAGCTTTACTTAGAGTTAAACAGATTCTCCTATTTCCCATTTCTGAATAATTTTGAAATAAGACAAAGCAGAGGAGAACACACTGATTTTTAAATCAAGTAATCAAGTTCTGAGGAGAGATGATGCCCTAGCTTTACTGAAAACAATGATCATCAGTTCTTACCACTCCCTTTGCTGAGGAAGCTCTTTAAGAAAATGCTCTTGCCTTCACCCACTTCAGGGCTTTGCTCAAATATATCTTCAGTGAGCCCTTCTCTGTTCAACCATGTGCACTACCTCCCACTCCATTTCCTGTTCCTCATCCCTGAGTACTTTCTCATCACAGCATGTTCCTCCCCCCTGCTCAGTACCTAATCAAGGATGGGATCTTTCTGGATTTTATCTGGATTCAAGTTCCTAGAATAGTACTTAATACACAGTATGCCCCCTGTAGTATTTGTTGAATGACTGAATGTTGAATGGCATACAAGAAAGCATTCCAATAAATATTTCATAAATGGATGAATGAATCATTAATAAAGGGAGTCCTTTGAATTCCTGCTGGTCCCTTGATTTTTATTCTGGTAGAGCACAGAAGTAAATTGGCTTGCCATTTGATGTAGCCTTTCTGAAAGTCACCTACTTCCACAGTGTTTCTTCCCTGTTAGGAGTGATTTCATTCACCCTTCCCAGGAGAGCAAGGCTGTTGAACATTAAAGGGACATGCTAGAATTTGCTGTGATGTCCCTCTGGCTCTCTTTCATACCACTCAGTTCTTGTCTTGGTTTTTCCTGGAGGCTTTCTTTCCCCTTGTCCTCCCGGGGGATCTCTTTTCCCACATTCAAATACTGTAATTCACAGTGTTAAAGTGCAAAGACATAGAACCAAAACATATTAATTTGGGGAAAATCCATTTAGGCCAGTGGCTTCATACCCTCCTGTACCTTCTAACAACCTGTGTGATTTTTTTTTTTTTAAGTGGAGGTTAGGTGGAGGTCCAGAGAGAAAGAGAGAATCTTAAGCAGGCTCCATGCTCAGTGCAAAGCCCAATGGAGGGCTTGATCTTATGACCCTGAGATCATGACCTGAGCTGAAATTAAGAATCAAACATTTAACAACTGAGCCACCCAGGTGCCCCCAACCTGTGGGCTTTTATAAGTACTGATACTCAAGTCTCACCCCAACCTATTAAACAGAATCCCTGGAACGAGGGCCATATCAGAGTCATTTAAAAGCTCTCCTGCTGATATTATGTAGCCAGAATTGAGAACCACGGACCTGTTCTGCATGCCAAACCCAATTCAACAGATGAGAAACTTGGTCTCAGATCTATTGTATTAGTTTCCTGTGGCTTCTGTAACAAAATGCCATAAACTTCATGGTTGAAAACAGTAGAGATGTATTCTCTTGGAGTTCTGGAGGCCAGAAGTCTGAAATCAATGTCACTGAGCCCAAATCAAGGTGCTGGCAGAACTGTGCTCTCTCTGGAGGCTCTAGGGGAGAATCCTTTCCCTTGCCTTTTCCAGTTTCCAGTGGCTGTGGAGACTCCTTCTATTCGCTGGCTAATGATGAGCCCTTTCTCCATCTTCAAGGCCAGCAGAGTAGCATCTTCAAATCTCTGTCTGCTCTTTATGTCACTTTCTTCCCTAAGCGTTATCTGAAATATCCTTCTGTGTATCTCTTATAAAGACACTTGAGATTCAATTTAGGGTCCACCCAGATAATCCATGATAATCTCTTCGTTTTGAGATTTTTAGCTTGATCCCATTTGCAGTGATCCTTTTATCATACAAGGTGATATCTATAGGTTCACAAGATTAGGACCTACTGTCTTTGAGAACCATTATTCAATTGATCTGCAGGTATTCGGGGACCAGCCCCAGATCCCATAGCTAGCATTGGCAAAGAAAGATGGTATCTGGATTCCTATCTCCATTGGAAGCCTCTTTGACTACATGTACATTGAATGACCTTCATAGAGTGAATCTATGATTTTTGTCTTCTACTGGGGCAGAGGAGTCTCCACTATGAGTTATGTATTGACCATATTTTTTAATAATAATTTATATTAGAGTTGACATATATATATTTCATACAGTCCACTTTCCTTCTGAGGCCTGAAGTCCTTCCTATCACCAGATATCTAAATATATGTTATCTGTTAGCATGAGGAAGGTCAATAGAGAGAATCAGAGAGCAGTCAAGACCTTGACTTCCCTGCTTTGAAAATTTCAAAAAAGAACTGGAAGGATATTTGATCCACTGTAACTTCCCCAGACTGTACCGAAACTTTCCCTACTTTAGATTAGGTGAAGACTGCATGATATGGAGGAAAAAGAGAAGTGAAGGGCTATATGGATAAGGTAGAGTTCCAAAGCCAGTCCTGAGTATGGAACATCTGGGGCTAGGGCCAGGAAGCAGCATGGGATCCAGTCATTTTCCCAGATCATCTACACTGGACAGGTCTCCCCATTTACAGCCTCATCATGTGCTGGTCATCAGCAGAAATGGTACCCAACTGTGCTTCAGATTTACTTAGCTCTTCCCTGACCCACCATGCGTAGACAACACACTTCTTGTGTTCAGGATGCTTAGGACCAGAGGGGAGTGTTCTGAACACCTAAATGGTTGGGGGTGGTATTAGGAGCAGAACAACTGGCTCAAATGCTCAGTGGGACAGTAGTGGAATGTACTTACAATTACATAAAGGGCGATCATTTGTATAATGCTTTATGATTTATACATGTTCCTGTATGGATTTTGATGAGTCTCCTTATATTTCTGAAATTATAGGAAGTCTGAAATGTTACTTACAGCTAGTATGTGGTCATGGTAGAACTTTAGCCAGGTCCTGCCTGACTTCAAATTTTTGGGTTTTGCTACCTTCTCTGTGATTTGCCCCTAAGGAACTGCAGAAATTCCATGAGCCAGATGCCCATGGAGGAACCAAGACTACCTTTGGGTTCAGAGTCACAAAACCTCCAGGATGATTCAAAACCCAGTGTCAATCTCTGTGAAATTTTTTATCTTGTTCTTCAGACCAAACAGGAAAACAAAAGCTCAAGTTAAAATTTTTATGGGCACAGAAAACAGGCAAGACTAAGTGGCTTTTGAACATTCAGTTTGGATAGGAATTAGAGCAATAGCAATAAAAGCAGCTTTAAAAAAATAAATTATGTATGGAGAAGAGGCAATATAATCTAACCTTAGAGTTAAATCATTGGCCTAGAAATCAGGACACTTGAAAACAAGTGTTGGAAACAATTGTGTTAATTTAGGAATGTCACTTTCCTACTTTATGCCCTTCTTACATCATATCTACAAAATGAAAAGGATACATTATCTATCTGCAAAATACATGAAATTTTTAGAAAAGGAAAAATTACTAGGTGAATACAACAGAGAAATGTATTTTAAAATAGATGAGTCTGGGGGCACGTGGGTGGCTCAGCAGTTGAGCATCTGCCTTTGGCTCAGGTTGTGATCCTGGGGTCCTGGGATCGAGTCCTGCATCAGGGTCCTTGCAGGAAGCTATTTTTTCCCTCTGCCGATGTCTCTGCCTCTCTGTGTATGTCTCTGATGAATAAATAAATAAAATCTTGAAAAAATAAAAATAATAAAAATAGATGAATCTGGAGTATGTATGTTGTGGATTGAATTGTGTCCCTCCCAGATTTACATGAAGTCCCAACCCCTAGAACTTTATAGTATGACATTATTTGGAAATAGAGTTATGCAGTTGTAATTAGTTAAGATAAAGTCATAGTGGAGTAGAATGTGCCCCATAACTCAATATGACTGGTGTCCCCATAAAAAAGGGAAATTTGGACACAAACACACATATGCATAGGAAGAATGCTACCTGAAGACTGGAGTTATATTGCCACAAGCCAAGGAATTACTGGAAGCCAGGAGAGAGGCCTGGAACAGATTTTTTCCTTAGCGCTTTCAGAGGAACTATGGTCCTACCAACAATGGTAGCCCTACCAAACAAATATAGTGTTTCTGAAATGGTGTTCCTATAATGAGGAATTCCTGGATGTACCTTTTTTGTAGTCTCTCATGTGACAGATCCAATGATTGTATTAGAAATCCAGACAGTGGGGATCCCTGGGTGGCACAGCGGTTTAATGCCTGCCTTTGGCCCGGGGCGTGATCCTGGAGTTCTGGGATCGAGTCCAACGTCAGGCTCCCTGCATGGAGCCTGCTTCTCCCTTTGCCTGTGTCTCTGCCTCTCTCTCTCTCTCTCTCTGTGTCTCTCATGAATAAGTAAATAAAACCTTAAAAAAAAAAAAAGAAATCCAGACAGTGGATATTAGAACACCTTAGTGAAGATCAAGATGGGTTCTTTTTTCTAATATGCCAACTTTTTGATTTACAGATAAAATTGAATCCCAGGATTCTTAGGACTATAGTTAAGTGTGTTCAATTGTTAGACCACAAAAAGTGGCTAATTTAAAAAACCCTCCTAGTGTTGATTGCGGGGGGGATATGGAAGTAGGCTTTGTTCATTCATTTAATTACTTAGTACTTATTGAGTATTGGTTATGCAAAGTCCTAGCCTCCTCATTCAAAATAGAGAACATTTTTGGGACACCTGGGTGGCTCAGCAGTTGAGCATCTGCCTTCGGCTTGGGGTGTGATCCTATGGTCCCTGGATCGAGTCCCACATCAGGCTCCCTGTGTGGCACCTGCTTTTCCTCTGCCTCTGCCTCTGCCTCTACCTCTGCCTCTGTCTCTGCCTCTCTCTCTCTTGTCTTTCATGAATAAATAAATAAAATCTAAAAAAAAAATAGAGAACGTTTTCCTGGAAAGAAAGTTGTGGTCAGGAAGCTGCCAACTACCATTTATTTCCACAACTGAGCATCCAGAGAGAAAGTAAGAGGTGGGGACAGGATAAGCCAATCTCTGTGCCCCACTGCCCTTCTCTTCTCCTCACCTTCTTTTCACCTCAGGATCCTCCTTTATATCCACATACCTCACCGTAGATTTGGGGAAGAGGAGCCCTTGACCAAGGACTTCATTTTAGAAGGTCTCATGTAGCACAAAAACAGTTCGGGTCCCAGCAAAACAACACTCCACATCTCTATCCTGGGTGGGACAATGCAGTGGAGATGGATACTATATCACAGCATGGGAATAATTTGAGTAGCAAAACTCTTAAGTAAGAGATAAATTAATTAATAAATCCTTCACCTCAGCATGAAGTCAATAGATTTTGCATAATGAAAGAGGTTGTCCAATAAGGACAAAGAGGTATTCATAAATTATAAATAAGCATGACATTGGCAACTGACAAATATTTTGTAATATGAAAAATTCATATTACTTTTAAATTTGTTTTTATGTAGGTCAAGATCTATACTATCCAATATGGTAGTCTCATGTGGCTATTTGAATTTAAATAAGCTGAAATTAAACAAAATTAAAAGTGTAGGTTCTTGGTCGCACTTGCCACATTTCAAGTGCGCAATAGCCACATGTGCTGTGTGGTTGCCATGTTGGACAGTTCAAATATAGAACATCTCCATCATTGCATAAAATTCTGGTGGACACCCCTGGTCTAGATTTAGCAAATATGGAGTGTAATACTGATTCTTCACATTGCCAATTAGATTGATACTGTAGCTAAGATTGCAAGTAGTTTATTTTTATAAAAATATGTAATGCAATTTAACAAAAAACCATATTCAACTTATATAATAATTAAAAGATCACCAAGGAAAAGTGTAGGATAATGGCATAAACTTGGTGGGTAAGGGGAAATGTGCGCAAAGTAGAATGTTGGCCAAAACACAGAAACATTTTGTGTGTCTTGTTAGGTACATAATTGGAATTTATTACTAGGAAAATGGTCTCCACAATGTTCATAGTAATGACATTGGGAACAATTCAGAGATTATATGCAGTGTTTTCTGGATCTAGTCAAAGGAGAGACATCTTGATGAAACACATACCAGGACTAATGTCATAACTATTCTCAGACATAGGCTGAGAATAATGACTAAACACTATTAAAGCGACTAAATTAAATTTAGATAACACATGAGATTCACTAGAATAGCTAAAGGAAACACAGATCTTATGAATTTGACTATTTCATAAGGGGATGATAAAATTACATTGTAATTGTACCTTATGTGATAAAATTAAGATACTTTATGTCATTTTTGTAAAGATAATTTATTATATGTGACCACATTCAAGTGTCTCAACATAATATGTAAAATTTTAATTTCTGAATCTAGGTATTGCTTAAAGAATTTGTTGATAATTGCTATTGCCCGAGAAGAGGAAAATTTCTGTAAATTGAAGTTAATTAAAAAAAAAAACAGCTAACAATAACAATGACTCAAGAAAGTCTGTCTAATATGGCTTTGCTATCAGTATAGCTTTATGTGAAAGTCTTTAACAATGTAATTAGTTATGTGCTGAAATAAGGCTAGAAAATACTTTTACAAAAACAATAATAATTTACAAATTGTGGGTCTTTGGTTTAGAACTCACATGGGCAGTTAGCAACAGAACATCCCCACTTGAATTAAATTCATTTATCTTTGATGTTATATTGACCTTCAGCCATTTTAAAATAAACAGTATCAGGAATATTTTTCAATTTTGGCATTATGAAGTTATACTGTTCCAAGATGGAAGAAGGAACAAACAAAGTTTGTTATCTTATTATACACTTTAAAATATATTGCATGTGGCACATGGGCCTCCCTTCGTCTCCTACCCTTTGTTCCAGGAATTGTAAGAGAGGACCTGGCCCTGTCAGGCCTTTTCCTACAGGTTAGTTAGAGCCTCCTGTTTTAGACACACACAGGGAACACACTGAGACGGGATTCTTGGCCGACTTGGTGGCTCACCTAGAACAGCGATGTAATTCTAGACACAGGGGGGTGAGGATATTTACAGAAGAGAAGTCTGTGCTTAAATGTTTGCAGTGAGTTATACTTGGGTGGATACTGACCAATCTCATGCCATCTCCAAAAACACAGAACAAGAGGAAAGAGGAACTATAAAGCTGTGGTTTGAGAGATTTCACTTATGCCCCTGGGGGGAAAAAAAGTTTGGCAGTGGATATCCTTAAACCTTGGAATGGTTGATTGAGGGAGAAGGTGGGAGATATAATGAGCAAGTGATAATTGTAAATATTTAAGGTGTACAACTTGATGAAATAATCAGTACAATCAGGCTAATCAATACAGCCACCACCTCAGTAGTTATGTTTCTTTCTTTCTTTCTTTTTCTTTCTTTCTTTCTTTCTTTCTTTCTTTCTTTCTTTCTTTCTTTCTTTCTTTCTTTCTCTTTCTTTCTTTCTTTCTTTCTTTCTTTCTTTCTTTCTTTCTTTCTTTCCTTCCTTCCTTCCTTCCTTCCTTCCTTCCTTCCTTCCTTCTGTTCTTCTTCTTCCTTCCTTCCTCCCTTCCTTCCTCCCTTCCTTCCTTCCTTCCTTCCTTCCTTCCTTCCTCCCTTCCTCTCTCTCTCTCTCAATGGTCCTTACAGGTCTAAAATTTTATGGCCTGTCACTCAAGCATTGCACAATCACATCATTGCAGCTCAGAGGCAGGAAATGCATTTTACCAGTTTCGAAGGAAGTAAGGAAAGTCTACATGAGTTGTAAAGGTACATGCCCTTGCTGTTTTGCATTCCCCCTAAGTGACAAAGGGACCTCTTCCTCACCTGGAGCCTGCCTTTGGGCTCTGTTGCACCAGTGACGCAATTTGTGGTGGCTGACCACCCAGAGAGCCGCCTGAGTTAGGCTCACGCTGGCCACGTAGCTGTGACATTTTGCAATAGGGAACAGCTTCCTGAGACGTGTGTCCTAAGTGAAAGCCGAGCTCTAGCCTGGGCTGACTCTGGCCAGCCCTGGCACAGCCTGCACCCCTGCACCCACCACCGGAGGGAAGGGGCATCAGTGGGGCGGCTGCTTGAAAGGGCTCCTGGCTCAGGTTTCCCCCCAGCAGCTGCTAGTCATTCAGGCATCTGAAACCTTTGACTTAAGTGTGTGAGGTGTCTGTCTGACTTACAAGGAAAGCTCTGCAGCTCTGAGGTCAGGAATGAAGTGGCTTGGGAAGGGGAAGATGAGGGAGCAAGAGGCAGAGGCCGCTGGGGCAGGTGTCTGCACTGCAATGGCAGAAAGAGGAACATGCTTCTAAAAAGAAAAAGGAAGCACTTTATATTACTGCCCCCCACATTTTAAAAATTATATCAGTGGTTAATTCTTGTGGTGACAGTTGGCTAACGTGAAGGTCTGAGGCTCCTTAGAACGTGAGCTGCATGAGACTGAGACCGAATATTTATTTATTTGTTTGTTTGTTTAAAGATTTTGTTTGTTTGTTTGTTTGTTTATTTGTTTATTTATTTATTTATAGAGACACACACACACACAGAGGCAAAGACACAGGCAGAGGGAGAAGCAGGCTCCATGCAGGGAGCCGGATGCAGGACTCGATCCCGGGTCTCCAGGATCACACCCCAGGCTGCAGGTGGTGCCAAACTGCTACACCACCGGGGCTGCCCTGAGACTGAATATTTAGTTTGTTGCTGAGTGTGTGGCAGGAGGTCAATAAATATTGTCCGGTTAACCAAGGAGTGATGGACTTCACAAATTGGTAAATTTCATGAGGGACCATGTGGCCTGGTGGAAAGAACTTGAAGGTTGGAACAGACATGTATGGATTTGAGGCAACTGGCTCCTCTTATTGGGTGATCTCAATGCTTTCGGTCTCAATTTTTTTCTTTTTTAAAGATTTTATTTATTTATTCATGGAGGTACAGAGAGAGAGAGGCAGAGACATAGGCAGAGGGAGAAGCAGACTCCCCGCAGGTAGCCTGATGCTGGACTCAATCCCAGGACTCTGGGATCACAACCCAAGCTGAAGGCAGACACTCAATCACTGAGCCACCCAAGTGCCCCTCAATTTTTTCATTTTTAAACTTTGCTTAATAATCATCACTTTGTTCAGGTGGTGTGAGTTAAATGAAGTGTTTTATGCAAGTTCCAGGTGTATGTTTATACTGAAGACTTCATTTTTTTTAATCTCTCTTTTCTTTCCTTTCCTGAAATTGGAAAATGTAGTAGACCAGCATTAAGAATCTGCTTTTTGTTTTCAAAATTATCTGATACTTAGAAACAAGGCAAAGAGGACTGCATGTCCTTTCAGTGTCATTCTGGACCTACCCAAGGACTACTCAATAATTGAGGAGAAAATGCCTGTGTTTCATAATTCTTTTTTTTTTTTTTTTTTTTTTTTGTGGATCAGGGCCCTGATTCTGTGATGTTACATTTTAACTTGAAGATTTTTGTCAAATAGCGAAATTTAACTGAAGAGGACAGTTTATTCATTTTATATCTAACCTAGCAATTTGACTTGAATATTCTTTCCTTATTCCCTATAAATTCTCAGTTCCTCATATGCTCTTTGATAATGGTTTACGCTTCTGATTCCCTCTTAAATTAGTCAAATAAATTCATTATTCTATGTTAATTAATAAATTGATCGTACTATATTAAATTAGGTAAATACATTGATCATGTGAGTCATGTTTCTAACTTTTTGAAACTCATGTTTTGACAGTATTTGAGGATCTCCATCTTTTGCTAGAACATGCCAGGCATCAGCATAGGTTTATTGCATAAATGAGTGAAGAATCAACTAAAGCCTGAACAACTAAAGAAAGCCTGACAGAGCCCTGATTTCTGTCAGCTTTGATCCCACCCACTCTGTTATCTTCATTGGCAACTTCAGACTCAGTCTTTGCATTTCATGTTAGCTTAATCTAGATTTGGTTCAACCTACTTTACATCAGTTGAACAGAGGAGTATTACATACAGTTGAAGAGTATGATCAGTTGATTCATGCTGTCCCATTAGGTTTAAGCTGGGTGGAAGCCTCCTCTGCCCGTGGACTCAGAAGCCCATGTTAATTCAGTCTAGACAGTGATGGTTGAGGTTGTGTATTTTCAGCTTTTAATATCTACCATCTAGTCCGTCTCTTGATCTTTTCGTCACTCATATGCACAATTTTCTTTTCTTCCTCCCTTGTTCCATTTTTCATAGGCGGTGTCCTATTTATATCTATTGACAATTCCCTTTTTTAAAAAGGCATATCTGAATCATTGATCAGTTAGGGATTGCTTGGCATGTGGTTTACATCTGCAAATAGTTATTTAGCATTGCAAGATGAATGCTCCTTTTCCAGCATCAAGTTCCATCTAGGTGGGATGAAGAAAAAAGGTGAAAGGTCAGGAGCACATATTAGCTGAGTGAGTTTCCTTTTAGAGAGCTTTCCCAGAATCCTTTTCTAGTGATTTCCAATTATATCTCTTCAATCACATAACTACCTTTAGCTGTAAAGGAAGCTGAAAAATATGCAGATATCCCAAATAAAATATTTCTTGGCTCTTTTACTAAGGAAGAGGGAGAAACTAAATATGAGTTAGGCATCTGCCCTAATTTTTCTTATTTTTAATCTTAACACATTTGATTTTAACATAGATACACCAGATATGCCTGATACTTCTCACAAAATTCACAACCACCAAGCAAAGAAATATTTATAAGCCATTATTTTAAGTTAAATGATTTTATATTATCAGAAGATATAAATTGGGACAATGAAAAACTGCAGAATAATCAGACATATTTGACCAGTTGGAGTTGCACCCCAGTGATGCAGTTTGCTGGCTTTATAATCTTGGATAAACCTGCTTGAGTCTCATTTATCTTAACCTCTAAAATGAGGATAAAAGAACGGCACAGCGTAAGCATAGATTTCTTAGAAAACAGAGTCTATGACAAAGCTCACGTTTAAGACCTTACTGAAAGGTCTAGTATCAGGGCAACCAGCATGGAAGTGAAATGAGAAGATAATATTTAATGAGTTTTTTATAACGTTAAGTTTATAACAGAATTCTAGAATTATGAGATAATTTCCTTCCTTTGGGGTTAAGGTGTTCTTTATACTATGAAATTGTGTAATAGTAGTTTGAGTTTACTTTTGAATGCTCTCATTCGAAACAAAAAATTGGAAATTTGGCATCTCTATGTTGGTTCTTAGTTTTAAAAAATGTCCTGACCCTTGTAATCCTCTTGATCCCAAAGATTTCTTCACCTGATACTATCATTATGGGAAGATGAGATTTTGTGTAATTTAGAAGAATCATGTAGCTTCCAGCAAGATTTCCAAGACTTGCTATCACTAAGACAAATGACTGTTTTGGAAAGATATTGTGCATGGAAACCCATATATTTTATTCCCATTGACTCCAGTTTTTAAGTAGCTTCCAGGATGAAGGAAGAAAAAAGTCTTTTACCATAAAAAGAAACAGGACTAACTGGCATATGTGAAAGGCCCATGTAATATCATTAAGCAGGTACAGTGCCCAAAATATAGTAGGCGCTTACTATGTGTTTGTGGAATAAATTTAGTGAAGATGCCTTCCTTCTTTTTTTATTGATGTATAATTTTCATACAACATTATATTAGTTTCAGATGTACAGCATAATGATTTAATATTTGTATGCACTGTGGAAAGATCACCACAATAAGTCTAGTTAACATTCATCACCGTATATAGTGACAGACTGTCTTTTCCTCATGGTAAGAAGTTGTAAGGTACACGCTTAGCAACGTTCAAAATGCAATGCCATATTATTAATTATAGTCTCCATACTGTACGTGACATCCCCGTGACTTATTTATTTTATAACTGGAAGTTTGTACCTTTTGAGTGCCTTCATCCATTTTTCCCAGCTCCCATGCCCTGCTTTTGGTAAACACCAATGTGATCTTTGTATCTATGAGCTTGTTTTTTTCCAGGTTCCACATATAAGAGAGATTATATGGAATGTGTCTTTCTATGTCTGATTTATTTCACTTAGCATAATGCACTCTAGATCCATACATGTTGTCACAAATGACTGAATATTCATATACACACACAGAGAAACACACACATACAAATACATACCACACTTCCCTTGTCCATTCATCCATTGACAGAGGCTTAGGTTTTTCCATACGTTGGCTATTGTAAATAATGCTGCAATGGACATGGGATGGATATATCTTTTCAAGTTAGTGTTTTCCTTTTCTTCAAATAAACACCCAAAAGTACAAGTGCTAGATCATATGGCAGTTCTATTTTTAATTTTTTGAGGAATCTTCATATTGTTTTCCACAGTGGCAGCATAAATTTATCTTTCTGCCAATAGTGCATAAGAATTCTCTCCATATCCTTGCCAATGCTTATTTCTTGTCTTTTTGATTATAGCTATTTGGTTTTATTGAATTTCCTGATGATTAGTGATGCTGAGTACTTTTTTATGTACTTGTTGGCCATCTGTATTTTGTATATCTTCTTTGGAAAAATGCCTATCCAGACCTTCTGCCCATTTTTTAATCAGATTGGTATTTTTGCTGTTGAGTTGTATGGGTTCTTTATATATTTTGGAGATTAACTCCTCATCAGACACATGATTTGCAAATATTTTCTCCCATTTAGTCCTTTTCATCTTGTTGATGGTTTCCTTTGATGTGCAGAAGATGTTTAGTTTAACATAGTCTCGTTTGTTGATTTTTGCTTTCATAGCCTTTGTTTTTTGGTGTCAAACCCAAAAAATCATTGCTAAGATCATTATCAGGGGGTTTACTATGTTTTATTCTAGGATTTTTATAGTTTCATATCTTACATTCAAGTATTTAAACCATCTTGAGTTAATCTTTGGTTATGGTGTAAGATATGGTCAAGCTTCGATCTTTTGCTTGTGACTGTCCAGTTTTCCCTGAACAATTTAGTAAAGAGATTGCATTTCACCATTATATATTCTTAGCTCCTTTTCTATAAATTAATTGGTCATATATGCATGAGCTTATTTCTGGGCTCTCTATTCTGTTCTATTGATCTATGTGTCTGTTTTTGTGTTTATATCATACCATTTTGGTTACTATAGATTTGTAATATAGTTTGAAATCAAGAAATGTGATACCTCTAGTTTTGTTTTTCTTCTTCAAGATTATTTTGGCTATTTGGGGTCTTTTGCAATTCTATACAAATTTTAGAATTCTTTGTTCCAGGTCTTTACAAAAAAGAATGCAATTGGAATTTTGATAAGGGCTACATTGAATCTGTAGATTGCTTTGGGCAGTATAGACATTTTAACAATATTAATTCTCCCAATCCATGAGCACAGAATATCTTTCTATTTATTTATAACTTCTTCACTTTCTTTTATCAATGTCTTATAATTTATATTGTATAGCTCTTTCACGTCCTTGGTTAAATTTATTCCTAAGCATTGGATTTCCAGTGCCCTGGAAGTGGTAGTCTACCCAGAACGGTGTCTCCAATGTTACAGTCCCATGAGAGCCAAGAGTGCAAGCCCTCCTGGAGTCAAAAGCCAGGTGATCAAGAAGTGTTTCTTCGGTGGCAGTTACAAAAACAAGGTCACCATGTATAAAAACCAGGGCATCAGACCCTGGTGTATGTGTACTCCCCTCTGGGAGATAGTGGTGCTCTAGAGTATGGCAGAGAGAGAGTGCAAAGATGGTGCCCACTGGCTGAAGCAGGGCAGTTGGGGAGTACAAAGATAGCACTTGCCAAAAAAGGAAAAAAAGGAAACAAGTGCCTTCTTTTTTTGTTTGTTTGTTTCTCCATTTTCTTTTTCTTTTCTTTTTTCCCCTTGTGTCTCAGTCCTATCTACCCAATTTAATGTAGTTTCTTTCTCATTTGCCTGATATAAAGGGGTTATTCTGTTAGCTTTTTGTTGTTTTTCTTCTCAGAGGAAATTGTTTCATACATAGCTATAGATTCAGTGTGTCCTTGGGAAGAGATGAGTTCAGGATCTTCCTGAACTGGAAATGACAAGATTCCTTCCTGTCTCCTGTCTTTCATTGGTCAAGACTCACCCTCCAGGGATTTAACTCCCCAGTATTTGACATGTTTGTAGAATGAATAAAAAATGTAGACATGGCTTGGGTATCTATAATATCTCTACATCATAAACATAATGAGTTATAATCTTATAATCTTTCTCTTTACATGAGAAAATTATGAGGAGTATTTAAAAATTTTTATATCTTTGTCATTATTAAGGAATGATGTCAGTACACTATAGCAATGACATATAAAGCAAATGTTCTAAAAGAGGAATCACATATGCTTCACATTCCCTTAGGAGGTTGAAGCAAAGATAAAAGTACCAGCAGATTAGCCTTAATTCCTCTCTTTACCACAACAGATGACAGTGCTTTGTTCAAAACAGTTGCTGAGAAAAGATATTCTATCAAGAAACAAGAGAGTTAGAGGGCAAGTAATGAACTGATTACCAAGCAGCAAAAAATGACCAGTGTTTATGAAACTTTTTTATATCTCATAAAGTAATGATGAGTTGACCCTAAATTTCCAGTTGGGTGGTGAATTGTTTACAAATATGGTGGCATCACTGAAACGTGTTCCCAGTCACATGTGACTACCCATACTTTGGGTTTATTTCACATAGGCCATTGCAGCATCCAGAACATTTGATAATTAGGTTTAAATATAAATACTTCTCTTTTTTTTCCTGGAAAAATGGCTTAAACTAGAAGGTAGCAGCTGAACAAATATTTGAAGTTGATGAAGGAGTGATAGAGAACCTCAGCCAACCTTCAACAGGACTGGGCATCAATTGATGTTGAGTATTTAAAGCAGTAGTGTGTACATGTAAGGGGTTGGAGTGCACCTTGAACCTGGTCCACATGACTGGACTGTGGTTACTTTCCTATATTCCAAGAAAATGGAACATTTACATAGAGCTTTCAAACATGTGCTCTTCTACCTTCATGTCCAGCTCAATGAATAGCCACCCACAAGAAAACCCAGGCTAGGGTAGATATGGTCAGGTGTTTCTACTAAATAGCTCATAGCTTGTGCTGATTATGGATTATTCTGTTCTGTCACAATTCTGGGTGGGTAATAACTTGAGAAATTGTACAATGTTGAAGTATCCTATGGAGAAGTCCCTGCCTTCACATTCGAAAATCAGTACCACTCCAGAAACAAAGTCATAGTTATAAAAATTATGAGTACATTTGGCAGAATAATTTTTTCCCTTTCATTTTTGATTTATTTCTAAGTAGATCATATTTATGGATAAGAGCTTTCTGAGACATTCTTTACTTGTTCAATTACTTCATTGTTGTTTTTTCACAGCACATATTTGAGTGAGTATTAACAGGACTTAAAATAAGCAGGTATTATTTTTTCACTCGGAAAATAATACGTGTTCATTATGAAAAGAATGCTCTTATGAAAAGAAGAAAACTCATCACTCAGTGATAATCAATGCTAGCATTTGAATGTATTTCCTTCCAGTTTCTTCTTTTTAAATAAATCATTTATTTTTTTTAACATAGTTGTGATCCTACTGAATATACAAGTTTCTGCAGGACCTTGAAGTAGACCTTAATGATTCATGTTAATGAGTGATAGAAAAAAAAAAAAAAAAAAGGCCGGAACAAATGGAAACCAAAGACAGATGTAAACTCCCACTGTAACCAATGGTATAAAATACTGCTTCCACCAAATGTTTTCCTAAAAGGCTAAACAGTACCTTTAAACTTCTATCATATTTATTTTCTTCTTTCTTTTTAAAATACAAGAATTAATTTTGTGGTTATTGTGATTTTTTTCTACATTATGTCATCAGAGCTTCCTAACAAATATAATAAGTAAATAGACTTGACGGGATGAGCACTGGGTATTATTCTGTATGTTGGTAAATTGAACACCAATAAAAACTAAATTCATTTTTAAAAAATAATAAGTAAATAGTTGTAGCACCATCTAACGTTAATTGATACAACTGGATCTAAACACCAGGTGTCTGAATTCTGTTTTCCGTTAGAGTAGACGCCCACCCTTGGGATTTGATTCGTTGCAAATACCTTTATAAACTCTGCTCTGGCCACAATTCTCTTAGTCACCTTTTTTGGCATCTGGACTAAAACAAACTGAATAAATTTTGGAAGCCAGGCTTATACCCTAAGGGTCATGCCTGAACCCCAAGTTCAGAAGTTCTCTGGGAAGCTAGTTTATTTGTTTCATTATGGCTGCGATATGAAAATTAGAGTATCTGAAAGGCAGATGTTTGGTTGGAATCTTGGTTCCATTATTTCTAGTTATATGACTTTTGAAAAATTATTTGACCTCTCTAGGCCTTAATTTTCTGTTCAGTAAAACTGGGAATAATGTGATCTCTTATGGCATGTTATTTCATGAGGTTTGTATATGATCACACAACTTAACACTGATAGGAAGTGACTCGACATATATTAGTAGGATAAACCAGGCCTACCAATAGGAAGACAAAACCCTGAATTATGTTGATAAATAGCCAGTAGCTCAGACTAGGAGTCTTGGAGCGTTTGGATCCACACTTAACATTGCATAAAAGGAGAAATGAGGAGGTATTTAAGACTCTGGGTGAAAAAAAAGGATGGAGGTAATCCAATCACTTTCTCATTGCTTTCCAAAGACCTTTAGATTAACAGTGACCCATATTCGTCTTTAAACCTCTGGTACCTGAACACTTATTAAGTGACTCCTATGTACCAGAGCCTACTTTTCTTTTCTTTGCTTGCTTTCTTTCTCTCTCTCTTTCTTTTTTTCTTCTTCTCCCCCCCCCCTTTTTTTTTGTTCATGATCTTTTTATTGATTGATTTCCATTTGTGACAGGCAGAGAATAAAGACCTAACTGCTTTTTGAAAATGTTGTGGTATTTGTCTTGCCAGATCCTTTCTAAATGCTAGGGATGCCTTGTGATAATAGAAGACTTCCAATAATGGTTTATCAAATGAATCCATGTATAGTGAGGGTAACTTGTGCATTACAAAAAGGCATGTTTTGAAACAATTTTTATCTTCTCTACTCCCTTGTCCTGCCCTTCAGTTGGGCCAATCTGCAAGTAATCATATTCAGACTTAACTGATATTATTTAGTGGTGGGATGTGAACTCAAGTTTGCCTGATTCAATAGCTGTATATTCCTCTGCTATGAAGAAGACTGACCATGTGTCCACCTCCATGGTAGCCTCAGAGGGACCCAAAGATGTCAATCTTTGGACTCTACACTCAAACAGCAAATGAGAAAGGATCAAAGTAAGAAATAATAATGACCAATGTAGACAGCATAATAACTCTTTAATTATCTTTACTATGAAGTATGTGACATGAGTGAATTTTCCAGGCAATTTAGGCAATATTTCTGTGGATTTCAATATAATTTTGATTTTTTGAGAGAAATCATATAGTCAAACATTATATTATTTTCTGCATTTAAAATTATTTATTTATTTATTCATGAGAGTCACACAGAGAGAGGCAGAGACACAGACAGACGGAGAAATAGGCTTCCTGCAGAGACCCCGATGCGGGACTCAATCCCAGGACCCCGAAGATCATGCCCTGAGCCAAAGGTGGTGCTCAACCATTGAGCTACCCAGATGCCCCTCTGCATTTTTAACTAGCCAAATTTGAACATAATTTTATCTTTGTTCAAGGACTGGAACATCTTTATTTTGCTCATGAATGTCCTTGGGACTTCTGTTTATTTCTTCTGTCTCTTTCTTTTCTCTTAGTCTGGCTCTTAATCATCTCTCCTACCATGGTTGCAGACCCTTTCTTTCTCTTCTCCTTTCTTGTTGTTGTTGTTGTTTTTTCTTTTCTCTTTGCTGGTGCTAATCTTTTTGGCCTAAACATCAGACAACTGAACAAGTTAAAACTGTGGCAATAGTCTTGTGTCCACGTAGTAAAGTACAAGTTTTAATAAGGGTGTTATTTACTCTGTGTTACCAGAATTCATCCATTTCCCCATTTACTTCAATTGTGGATATTTTCACGGTAGAAGGGGAAAGGGTTTTACCCTGAAACAGACTGCCCTCCAGATAAAAGAATGTGATATTACAGTTCTTCAAGAATGGAGAGTATGTCGAGAATAGATGGAGGTAGTAAAGGCTGGGTGGTTAGGGTTGGAGCCAGACCTCTGGGAAGAATTAGACTAGGGTCAGGGGGTAGGGGAGGAGATTCAGAGGAAGAGAAGAATGACAGGAGACATGACCTAAGAGGAAGGAGCTAAGTGCCAGAGGGAAGAGAAATGAGCTGCCACACACTCAGTACCCACTGCAGCCTGGCTATTTCATTTAAATCTCAGAGCCCTGTACTATATTAATGTGCCTCACCCTAAGTTCTATTCTTTACTTTCTCTATCCTTCTCCTTTGTCCTCTATCTTCTTGTTGGGTTTGGTTAATGTGAGGCAGTGACATGCGATTGGAAGGTGAGAAGAGAGTGAGGTTAGGGTATTTACTTCTCTAGGTCACTCTGCCTTGGCTACATCCCTCCCCCAGAACATTCACTTTTTTTAGGCACTCTTCTCCATACAGCTAAGTGCAAGTAACTCTGCACCACCCCTCTGCCCCCAGGCTGAATGCCATAATTGCTCCACACTATGGGTTCTCCTAAACCCTGCCCACACCTTTGTGAATAGTCCTTGTATTAAGTTCTCATCATTTACCAAATGTGGGATGTCATCAGTGTCCTGTTGTTACCTTGAGTGACCCAGACACTATGTTTTCATTCTCCTTTCATAAATGGGATAAATGAATTTTAGAGATTTTTATGTAACATGCCCACATTCACGTAGCTAGAAATAGTTGGTTCTGGGATTTGAAGCTGGCTCTGTCCAATGGCTATGTCCTTTGTATAATTCCAGCCTGAATGGGTTTTCATTGGTAAAATTAAGGGGCTAGTATCTTCAGCTGGGAGGGATCCTTCTGTGAGATGAAGAAAGAAAAAGTCACACTCTATAAACATTAATTGGCTGCCTAACCTGGGCAAGATGCTGTAGCAGCAGGGTCACAGAACATGAAACTTGGAATGATCCTTATCTGTAAATAGTTTTCATAGTATGTGCTCGGTGGAGCCCTGGCAGTTCCATTCAGGAGCCTCTGGGATTCCATGAGGAGCAAAGAGGCACTAGGCTGGATGTAGGCAGGCTCATCTGCTTCATTGACGGCAGATATACTTTCATCAGTTATATTTTTCCTCTGTGCTAATGGAATAAAATCATGAGAGAGCAGGTTCTAAAGCTTTCCTTGGTTTCTTCTTTACAATGAGGCTATCCTATTCCCTCAGGTGGTTGGTGCTATTACTGAGCTGACACGTATGAAATACCTGGCTCTCAGTGAATGTATATTTTCTCCATATTTTCATTCTTTTTGAATATATCCAGAGAAGAAAATTCAGCTTAGGGTATGAAGTTTTTTGATTCAATCTCTGATTCAGTAGATAGATTAACCCTCAATATTCCTTTACATGGTGGTTTTGGTCTGAAAAACTTAAGGAACTGGACAGTAGAGGAGAGAGACATGAGCTCTCCTCTGCGCCCTGGTATTCCAAACATATGCCTTAACTGGTCAGATTCTGGTGTAGCCACTCTGACTCATGTTAATGAACAGGATGATCAAATGGTTGATCCATGAAATATAAGCCCTTACTCATAAACAGCTGCTCTTAGTGGCCCCTAACCACCTGAGCAGCATTCTCTACTTTTTCCTTAGGCCTAGCTAGGCACATCCTATACTGGAAAAATATCCTTTGCTAGGCATTTAACCTGAGCAGGGTTTCTCCAACAATAATGTTTGAGAGCTACTGATCCAGAGAGCCAGATGGAAGGTGTATTCCATGTATACATGTATACTCAGTCATGTGTGCAGCCCCGCACCCCTACACTCACATATAGAGAGGTTCCACCCACCACTCCACAGTGTAGACTCAGTGATTCTCAAGCTTGGCTGCAGAGTAGAATGACCAAGGGGGTTTTAAACATTTCTGATGCTTAAGTGACATCCCAGACCATTTAAATCAGAAACTCTAGGTTGTTCCAAGTTGCAACCAAGTTTGAAAGCCAGTACACTAAATTAGACGTTTCTTATGATGAGATGCCCTTGGAATTCATTTCCTTTAAAAAAAAAAACATTAAAAAATTTTAAGTAAATAAAACATCTTTATTTTTATAAACTGTCATATTTCATACAGGCTTACTTCTGCCTCTGGCCATTATGGAGTCACCATGATGGGAGCACCATCTCGCGGTAAACAATGAGGTAACTGGACGAAGCCTCGGGGGTAACTGTTTTTGCACATTAGGCAAGAGGCAGCGCAGGACTATGATTCAGGAGAGAAGGGGAGCAGCAAACGACGTGGACTTTTTGTGCATCTGGGCTTTCTGTCTGGAGGCACTTTTCAGATTGCAGTGAAGGCAGGAGACAGAGGTTGGAATTTTGGAAGAGTGAAGTGTCTGGAATTTGAGGGTCAGCGTCCCAGGGAGGAGGGAACTGTCTGGAGTATTTTATACATACTCCCCTTGAGTAGGACGTTGGGTACTAAACCACAGCTGTGACGGGTGAAAGTCCATGAGGCTGGCTGGGCAGAGAACAACCACAGGACTGTAAACGGAGGAGTTTCTGGAACACACAGGGCTGGGACATGTCTGAGTTCTGGTCACCCAGAGTAGAGTCTTTGTTGAAACCCAGAGGAATTCAGTGGTGACAGTGGAGGGTCATGTCTTCTGAGAGAAAATAAGCTAGCTCTAGAGTCAAGGATGTGCAAAACCTGCTCTAAAAAAAGCTTATAAGAAAACTTTGAAAAAACTCAGACTGAATAACAAGTAATTTAAGTGCCTGCCCAAATAAAGTCTAAAATCTTTTAAAGGAATGTATATATATATATATTCTGTCTTAAATTTTCTTCCTTTTTTTTTTTTTTTTTCCAACAAATGAAAGCTGCTTTCCCTGCAGCCCTCAGGTTACCTCCAGCGAGGCAGGAGACACGCGGTCACACTCAGCCGGGGACCTCAAGCTGTGCCACTGTTCCAGGGCGGTCGGTGAGTGTTGAGCATCTGCCACCAGTGGCTGGATTCAGAGGGGCCCGAGGAGTACTGGCCGATGACAAGTCTTCCGATGAAGTCGTTGCTGCTTTTCAAGTTGTGGCCAAACACTGTAAACACCGAGCTGGCATTTTCAAGTTCTTCTTGGGGAACTTTGAAGCTGAAGGACTCATTGTAGAAGGGATCGATTGTGCCTCTTAAGAAGGATGTCTTCTTTGTTTTCACAAGCTTGAGTCCAGGTACCAGCTGGATTTTCACAAAGGGGTCTGAACCTTGACTCACATCGGTCTGAAGACGTGACTTGGCTCCAATGACATCCACATTCAGTCTCCCAGCACTTGGGAGAGAATTCAGCGACAGAAGTAGCTCCCCCAGCTCCACTTCATTCTGAGATCTGGGGACCAGCGCCTTCCACCAAGGTCTGCCTTCCACCAGGTCAACCTGGCACAGAGGCACCGACACCTTCCCAGTGACACAATGGTGGGAAAATTTATCAAAATTCACCATGGTTAGCAGCAGGGGCCTCCTCTGAGCTCCGAGGAGGGGGATCTCTATGGTGTAACACCCCTCAAACACAGGCTTCTGGGCCTTGCATTTGACCCCCGTCTGCTTAGAGTTCCTCTGGTCTGGCAGGAGACAGATCTTGACATAGGGGCTCCAGTGGGCCATGTCCTGGCACCAGCCATCATGGGAGATGGGCGGTGGCAGGTCCCTGGCCTTGATCACCCGGACCGTCAGGTGGCTGTGCGGCAGGTCATACTGGGTGCTGAGGCGCAGCATGTCCAGCTGGTCCTTGGACAAGACCTCCTCGTCTGTTAGGAAGTCCACATCGTTGCTGTTGGAGTCGAGGGAGTACAGCAGGGGCTTGAACTTTCTGAAGTAGTTGTCTGGGGTATAGGTCCATCTGAGCACCGAGGGCTGGATGGGTTCCTTTTTTGGTGCAGAGAACACCAAACTCGATGGGTTTAATATCAGTAAGTGGGTAGCTGGTGGTCTGGGTGCGAGACTTGAAATCCTCCGGGTCAGGCTGTATGTAGACTTAGATGTATCTGAGCCGAGGACGAGCATCTTCGATCTGGGGAGTTGGTCCAAGGGGTCAGAGGGACTTCACCAGCTGTGTGGACAGAGTCCCAGTCCTTGTCACTGCTCCAGCTGGCCACCAGCCAGGGAGGAGTCTGGGCATGGAGAGGTCCCAGAATTTCAACTTCATCTTCACTTGACTGGCAATAGCTGGACTCCTCGCACTTCTGACAGCAGTGCCTGCAAGTCCATCTGTCCCTGCATTCCAGCTCCAAGAGTTGGGGCTGCCTCCCAGGTTGCAGGAGCTGGGGTGCCCTAAGCACCCCCCCCCCCACCCCGGGGCGCTGCCCTGGCTGGAATGAGCAGGAATGTATATTTTTTAAAAAATCCAGCACTCAACATTGCAAAATGCACAAATTGGACAAATAAAGAAGTAGGGAAAAAAAACGCGACTACAAGGAGAAGCATCAATCACAGACTATACACAAGATAAACAATGATGAAGGTAATGGCATTAGTAGACAAGGATCTTAAAGCAGCAAATTTAAGTATCTTGAAGGATTTAAAGGGAAACATAAGCCTAATGAGGAGAGGAATGAGGGATTTAAAAAAATGGAATTTCTAGAAATGAAACAATACCCAAAATGGAAAATTTCACTGGGAGGATTAACAACTGATTAGACACTAAGAAGGAAAGAAAAAGCACTAAATTTGAAAGCATTGCAATGGAAACTGTGCAAACTGAAACACACAGGGTAAAAAGACCCAATGAACAGAGCCTTCCTGGCTGGGCGACAATATGAAGTGTCAGCATATGTGTCTTAGAGTTTCATAAAAAGGGGAGAGGAAAAAAAAGAGAAAAGTATTTGAAAAACACACTGGCAACATTTGTTGCAAATCTGAGGAAAACTGTCAATCCACATATTCAAGATGTTCAGCAGAACCCCAAGCAGGTAGAGCAAGGGAAATCTCACATATTATAATAAAAGTTGTGAAAACTCATGACAAAAAGTAGATCGTAAAAGCACCCTGAGAAAAGGAATACACATTACATACAAAATAAAAGATATGGGCCTATAGATTTCTAATCAGGAACAATGTAGGCCAGGAGACAATAGAATGACATCTTCAACCTGCTAAAAGAACAAAAGCCACTAACTCTGAATTCTCCATTCAGTGAACACAGCCTTTTCTTTAAAAATTACTTAATTACTTATTTGACAGAGAGAGAGTACAAGCAGGCGGAGCAGCAGAGGGAGAGGGAGAAGCAGGCCTCCCACTGAGCAGGGAGCCCGACATGGGACTGGATCCCAGGACCCTGGGATCATGACTTGAGCCCAAGGCAGACGCTTAATCAACTGAGTCACCCAGTGGTGCAGGTGCTTCTCAGTGGAAATAACTTTAAAAAATTAAAGAGGGGTGCCTGGCTGCCTTAGTCAGTGGAACATGTGACTCTTGATCCCTGGGTTGTAAATTTGAACCCCATGCCAGGTATAGAGATTACTCAAAATTAAAATCTTCAAAAAATAATAAAATAAAATAAAATAAAATAAAATAAAATAAAATAAAATAAAATAAAATAAATAATAAAATAAAATAATATAAAATAGGGGCACCTGGGTGGCTCGGTGGGTTAAGCATTTGCCTTTAGCTCAGGTTGTGATCCAGGGGTCCTGGAATTGAGCCCTGTGTCAGGCTCCCTGCTCAGCGGGGAGTCTGCTTCTCTCTCTTGGTTTGCCACTTTCCCTGCTTATTCTCTCTCTCTCAAATAAATAAATAATCTTTAAAAAATAACACAAAACAGAAATAAAGACTTTTTCAGAAGAACACATTCTGAGAGAATTCATCACCAGCAAATCTACACTATAGAAAATATTAAAGAACACTGGACATGGTAAATATGTTGTTTTATACATAAAACACTCTTGGGTCTTAACTACATGAATAAATACATAAAAATTATTCATGAGATATTTCACACTCTCTTTAGTACTAAATCTTTGAAATCCATATGTGGATTACAAATCCAAAGTAGATTACACTTACATAGAATTCAATTTGAGGTAATCACATTTTATTTGTTTGGTTATTTATTTATTTTAGGGAGAGAGAGTGAGAGTGGGGATGAGGGAGGGGCAGAAGGAGAGGGAAAAAGAGAGGGAATCTTCAGCAGATGCATTGTTCAGCCTGGAATCCAGGGTGGGGCTCAACCTCACCACCCTGAGATCATGATCTGAGCTGAAATCAAGAATTAGTCACCTAATAGACTGAGACACCCAGGTGCTCTGCTAATCACATTTTAAATATTCAATAGCCACATGTGGCTAAAGGTTACTATGCTGAACAGCAGAGTCTTGGCCCATTGGCCTGGTTTATTTTTCCTCATTGACATATTGTCATCCGAAAAATAGTGCTTTTGTTTATTTATTTTCTGTGTCACCCTACTAGAATGTAAGCTCTAAGAAAGAGAGGACACTGCCTTGTTCACTGTTGATTGCCCAGTGGCTAGAACAGAACCCCAACCCCAGGACATGGTAGGTACTACTATTAATTTCTTGACTAAAAAATGTTTTCGAAGAAGATGATATGGATATCATATAGAGCAGATTTGAGTTCCAAAAAAAATGTATTCCACGAACAAAAATGGCCCTTAGAAGGGGTTCAGTTGGTACAGACTTTGAAATTTGATGGATATGGGTTTGAATTGCAGCTCAGTGATCTGTAGTTGTGTCACTCAGGGATTTTTCTAAACCTCAGTGTAGGGCTGTCCACCGTGCCTGTGGGAACAGTGGGAGAGTGTTTTATCTCTGATATTGATTTGAAATATCAGGGCATGGTGGTAATAAAGTCTCACTCTTCTTCTTCCTCTTCTTTTTTTTTTTTTCTTTCTTTCTTTCTTTCTTTCTTTCTTTCTTTCTTTCTTTCTCTTTCTTTCTTTCTTTCTTTTCCTTCCTTTCTTTCTTTCTTTCTTTCTTTCTTTCTTTCTTTCTTTCTTTCTTTCTTTTTTTTGAGAGAGAGAGAGTGTGAGCAGGTGCATGTGCAGGGGGGTGGGCAGAGGAAGGCAGAGGGAGAAGGAGAGAGAGAATCTTAAGCAGGTTCCACACCCAGCATGGAACCCAACAGGGGGCTCCATTTCTCCATCCCATAATCCTGAGATCATGACCAGAGGTGAAGTCAAGAGTAGGAGACTTAACCAGTTGAGCCATCCAGATGGCCATCTTCCTCTTTTTCTAAAAAAAAAAAAAAAAAAAAAAAAGCCCAGCATGTAATGCACCCCCTCCTTGTCTGCCCCTGGGTAACACTCTCCTTGCCTCACCCTTGGGGCATATTATTGTCACTGTGAGCTTGCATTTTTTCATCTTTAAGGTGACTTCTCTCATTTTATTTAGCAAATACATTTAGAGCTGTTTGTATGTGCTGGGCATATTCTCAATGCTTTAATATGAATCTTGAGAGAAAGATATTTTTTTATTCTTATTTTACAGATGAAGAGATAAGGGCCCAAGTTTATACATTTGAAAAGAGGCAGAACCAGGTTTTTAACTCAGGGAATCTGACCCCAGAGAACATACTCTTACATTGCCTCTCTGTAGTAAGACCTACCACACAACATTGGAGATACTGTGTGCAAAGTTGCCAGCACAGTAGCCAGTTTATAACAATTATTCAGGAGCTATTAGGACCTGTACTTATTAGTGCTAGAAAAAATATTTTTGTCTATTGATAATCTGAAATCACAGGAAGGATAACTGACCCCTCTGAGTATGCACCACTACTCAGAAGCAGAGGGACTTGAAAGATAATCTGCTGATTCCTAGTCAGGCCAAGTCAACAGATATCCACTGTCAATCCTTATGGGAAACTAAAAAGAAATAACTATTGGAGAAATCAGGAAAGCGTTGACATTTTAATTTGACTTTTTTTTTTTTTTCCTGTTATGGCTTTCAGGCTCCCCTGATCTGCTGCTGGGAATTTCCTAACACCCTCCAGAGGGATTTGTACAAAGAGAATGTTCCAAAAGCATTCTTCCTTCAGCTCCTTATCCATGGAACTAGAATAATATTTAGCAGTCTAAGACTATGATTTTTTTTCTCTTTTTCATAAATTTTTTTTCTTTTTCATAAATTTTTAAAGCATGTTTTAAACTTTCAAAAACTTTTACATTATGGTATAATTCACACAAAAAATGCACCAATTTTAAGTGTGCGATGTAAAGAATTTTTACATTACAAGTGTGTATATAACCATATTACAGACCAAGAAAGAATGTTTTCAGCACTCCAGAAGGCTCCCTCATGCCCCCTTCTAGATAATATTCTCCACCAAAGACAGCATCATTCTGACTTCTACCAACTTAGATTCATTTTGTTTATTCCCAACTTACTTTGAGTGGAATTGGGGTCTGGCTTTTTTTTTGTTCAACATTGTTTATGACATTTATCTATATTGTTGCTTTTTTTTGTTCAACATTGTTTATGACATTTATCTATATAGCAGTCATTTATTTTTTTATTGCTGAATAGTATTCCATTTTGTGAGCACACTACAACTTATTTATATTTTGCTTTTAGACATTTCATGAGTTTCTTGTTTGGGGGTTTTATGAATAAAGCATCTATGAAATTCTTATATATTTTTATTTGATGGACAAAGGAGCTTATTTTTCAAAAATTTATTTATTTATTTCAGAGAGAGACAAAGGGAGGGGCAGAGGGATATAAATAGAGAGAGAATCCTTAAGCAGATTATCCTCTGTCCAGGTAGCCTGACATAGGGCTCCATCCCAGGACTCTGAGATAACAACCTAAGCCAAAATCAAGAGTCAGATACTCAACTGACTGAGGCACCCAGGCACCCTGAAGAGCTTATTTTTATTACATACAAACTTACGTGTGAAACTATTGGGTCATAAAGTATGTTTATCTTTAAGGTTAATAGATAACTTAGAAGAATTTTCCAGAGCTGCTGTGCCAATTTGGTACAACTCCCACAGCAGTGGAGTGAGAGTTGTAGTTACTCTATATCCTCAATGACACTGTGTATTGTTACCGTGACTCCTAGAATGATCTGTATTTCAAACACAGTTTCATTAGCATATCATGTGTCATTGCATGTAACTTATTAAATGTAAAGGATTACATTTTCATGGTTAAGACGATTGCAATGACATTAAATTTCAACAAAAAATTTCCATTGACAAATCACTACAGCTGTAGGTGCTTTTTTTCTGGACTTTTAAAAAAATCAACATGATTGAAGTGTAATTCACAACCAATAAAATTTACTAATTTATGTGTAAAAATCATTGAGTTTTGATAATTATGTACAGTTGCGTAACCTCTCTGGTAATCAGGATATTTTCATCACCTTAAACAGTTGATCTACATGCCTTTAAAATCAATCTTTAAAGTTGAGCATCCGACTCTTGGTTTCAGATCAGGTTGTGATCTCAGGGTGGTGAAATCTAGCACTAGTCTGCTTGGGATTCTCTCTTCCTCAGCCCCATCTGCCCTCTCGCTCTCTCTAAAATAAAATAAACTTTTCAAAAAAAAATTAAGTCTATCTCTTATTCCTGACTCCTGGTTCTTGGTAGATATTGACCTCTTTTTTTTCCATAATTTTTACCATCTATGTGGTTTTTCTAGAATTTTCCATGAATGAAATTACAAGATATGTAGTATTTTCTGGTGGATGCTTTTGGCAAGATGTTCTTGAGATTTATTCATGTTATTGCTTTTATCAGTAGTTCATTCCTTCTTATTGTTGCACTGTATTTCATTATAGGTATGTACAGGTTTCCATGACCACTCAAAAGTAGAGGATTTCTGGGAGACCTTTTGTAAGCCAAAATGGCATAAAAGCAAAGAGGCAATTGTGATTAATTTATATGGACAAAATTTTGAGCATTCTCAGACCCAAAAAATCACCTCATGGACTTTTCTGATCCCTTCGGACACATCCTGCCAATACATGCACAAAATAAATCGAGATAAAGCACAGATGATCACCAGTCACAGGTCAAAGCTCAGGCAACTTGATGTCGAGATGCTGATGCTCCCTTATAAGGGCTGCTGCAAAACCTGTGCTGAACGCAATTTTCGCTTTTTGTCGTAAAAGTGTACGTCCTCTTCAGATTTCTTTCAGTTCAAGAAATTAGGTAATAATACAGCTGCTTCATAAAAACAAAGTGTTATAAGACACAGTTTTGAAAAGCGGGGCATACTTGGATCACATTTGTGTGGTCTTTCAGATATTGATGAAAGTTTAGATTCTTTCCAATTTGGGAATATTATGAATAAATCTGCTTCTTGAGTACAAGTGTCAATTAATGTTCCCATATGTCTTGGATAAATACCTAGGAATAGAATCTCTGGGTGTAGGGGAAGGATGTGTATTACTTTTAAAGAAATCATTGCTATTTTCCAGTGTTCATTCTCAGGAACAGTGTAAGAGAGCTCCAGGTGTCCATGTACTTGTCAATAATTGGTATTCTTAGGCTTTTAAATTCTAGCTCTTCTAGTGAGTGTGTAAAGATATCTCATTGTGGTTTTAGTTTGCATTTCTGTAATGATGAATGATAAGCATATTTTCACAGGCTCGTTTGCCCTTTGTATACTTTATTTTGGGAAGCTATAATCTTTTGTCCATTTATATTTTTTAGTCAGGTTATTTGTCTTCTCATTATTGTAAAAATTCTTTATTGTTAATGGTGTCTTTTAAAGGTCAAAAGTTTAAATTTCAACGAAGTCAAATTTGTTAATTTTTTTCTTTTATATCCCATGCTTTTGGGGGGTTATTTATGAAATCTATTTAATTTTTGCTGAATTCAGAGTTGCTAAGATTTTTATGTTTTTTTTTTTTTTCTTAAAGCTTGATAGTTTTAGCTCTCAGGCCCAAGTCTATGATTCATTTGAGTCAATTTTTACATGTGGTATGATGCAAGGGTTGAGATTCATTATTGTTTTTCTTTTTGCATTTGGATATTCAATTGTTTAAACATTATTTCTTGACAGTAATGTCTTTCCCTACTGAATTGCATTGGTATCTTTCTTAAAATGAGCTGACCAGACAGATGCACGGTTTTACTTCCGGGGTCTCTAATGTATGCTATTGATCTCTATATCTATCTATCTTTATACCAATACCACACTGCTTTGATTATTATACCTTAGATGTAAGCTTTAAAGTCCAGTTGAGTAAATTCTCAACTTTGTTCTCTGTCAATATTTTGGGCTATCCAAGTTCCTTTGCCATTTCACATACATTTTAGGATAGGCTTTCCAGTTTTCACAAAAGTGACTAGTGGAATTTTGAATGTGATCACATTAAATTTGTGGATTGGGGAGAATTGACACCTTAATTAGTCTTCTAACCTATGGTATATCTCTCCACTTATTAAGATTTTTAATTTCTCTCGGCATTACTTTGTCACTTTTAGCTTATAAGTCTTGCATAATTTTTCTTAAATTGAATTTTATTTTTTCATGATTTTGTGGTTTTGTAAATGGCCTATTACAAAATTTTCAATTATAATAGGATATAAGATATGCAATTGATTTTCTGTGTTGACCTTGTTATCTGCAGTCTTGCAAAACTCACTTAGTATTTTATTTTGGTATATTCTGCATAGACAATTATGTATCCTGCAAATAAGGAAATTTTACTTCTTCCATTCCAATCAGCAGGCATTTTATTTTTGTTTCTTGTTTTACCGCATGAGCTAGCACCACCAGTACAATGCTGACTAGATGTAGTGAGGGAAGGTATTTTTGCCTTGTTCCAACCCTTACGAGTAAAGCATGAAGGATGATATTAGTTGTGGGATTTTATAGATACTTCATATTATTTAGAGAATTTTCCCTCTAATTCTTAGTTTGCTGAAAGTTTAATTTTTTTAAATCATGAATTACAGGTAAATTTTGTCAAATGATTTTTTTTCATGTATTGAGATCATACATGTTTTCCTTTCCTCTACTGATAGGATTACATTGATTTTCACATGTTAAATCATCCTTGCATTCCTGGAATTAATATTTGGTCATAATGTATTATCTTTCTCATGTATTGATGAATTCAATTTGTTAAAAAAATTTTCAAAGAATGTTTGCATCGATGTCTTAAGGGCTATTGGTATAGTTTTCTTATAACATTTTGATTTTAGTAGCAAGGTAATTCTGGCCTCATAGAACAAACTGGGAAGTGTTCTCTTCCTTTCTTAGAATTTATGTAGAATTGATATTTCTTTTTTAAGTATGTGGTGGAATTTTCCAGTGAAGCCGTTTGGGGCTGGGTATTTTTGTATGAAGAGTTTTGTTTTGTTTTGTCTTTTAAGTTTTATTTATTTATTCATGAGAGACCAAGAGAAGCAGAGACATAGAGGGAGAAGCAGGCTCCCCGCAGGGAGCACAGATGCAGGACTTCATCTCAGGACCCTGGGATCAGGCCCTGAGCCAAAGGCAGATGCTCAACCACTGAGCCACCCAGGCATCCTGTATGAGAAGGTTTTTAATGAAAAATTCAATTTCTTGATTATAGGTGTTCAGATTATTATTTCTTTTAGAGTAGTATGTGTATTTTCAGTAATTTCTATTCCACCTAAGTTGTTTTTTGTTATGATATTTATTAACATAAAGATGTTGACAATACTTACTTATTATCATTTTTAATGCCTGTAGGGTTTTTAGTGATATCCTTATTTTTATTACTGATTTTAGCAAATTGTGTCCTTTCTTTATTCTTGATCAATCTGGCTAGAGGTTTATCAATTTCTTTGATCCAGTTTTGAGTTCATTCATGGCCCTCTGTTATTTTTATATTTTGTTTCATTGATTTTTAAATTTCCTTTATTATTTTCTGCTTTGCTAAATTTAGGATTGGTTTTTTTCTTTTTTTTTCCTTGTTTATTAAGGTGGAAACTTAGATCATTGATTTGAGGCCTTCTTTCTTTCTCTTTTAGCATTTGAAGTATAAATTTTCCCCTGAGCACTACCTTAACAACAGGCACATTTTTTGATATGTTGTATTTTTATTCTCTCTCAGTTCAAAATATTTTCTAATTTTCCTTTTGAATTCTTCTTTGACTCATTGGTTGTTTAGAAATGTGATGTTTGATTTCCAAATATTTGGGGATTTTCCAGATATTGATTATTGATTTCCAGTTTAATTTGTTGTGCTTAGAGAATATAATTCATAAGACTTCAATAGTTACAAATCTATTGAGACATTTTTTCAGGTCCATCATATGGTCTATATTGGTCAATGTTCCACGTTTATTTGCAAAGAATGCATTGTATGCTTTTGTTGGTTGAGTATTAAATACATTACAGTTAGGACCAATGTACTGTTAGGTCTTCTATATCCTTTTGATTTCCTGTATACTTGCTCTATCAAACATTGAAAGAGGTGATAAAATCTCCAACTATAATTATGGATTTGTCTATTTGTTCTTTCTGTCTAATAGTTTGTCTTTCATGTACATTGAAACTGTTATTAGATGTATGTATACACATTTAGAATTGTTATGTCTTCTTGATGAATTGGTTCATTTATCATTAGATAATGCCTCTTTATATTACTGATACTATTCCTGTTCTGAAATTTTAGTATAATCATTCCAGCTTTCTTGATTGTGGTGTGACATATCTTTTTACATTTTTTTATTCTTCTTACCTATGTTTGTATTTAAAGAAGATTTCTTGGGGATCCCTGGGTGGCGCAGCGGTTTGGCGCCTGCCTTTGGCCCAGGGCGTGATCCTGGAGACCCGGGATCGAATCCCACGTCGGGCTCCCGGTGCATGGAGCCTGCTTCTCCCTCTGCCTGTGTCTCTGCCTCTCTCTCTCTCTCTCTGTATGACTATCATAAATAAATTTAAAAAAAATTAAAAAAAAATAAAATAAAGAAGATTTCTTATAGACAACATAACATTGGATTTTTTTTTTTTTTAAAGAATCTGATCTCTTCTTTTTTTGAGAGGGATAGTATTTATTTTTCATGTGATTATTGAGATAGTTGAATTTAAATCTATTATGTTATTACAATTTGTTTTCTCTTTGTCCCATCTATTCTCTGTTGCTTTTTTCCTCTTTTCTTGCCTAAAATAATTTTACATGATTTTATCATATTTCCACCACTGACTTACTAGGTATATTTTTTGCTTTGTATTTTTATTAGCATTTTCATTTGTAGTCTACTTTTCTGGCAGTTTTGAATAAGGGTGAAGGGAACAGAGCTGTGTTTATGGATCAAGTTCTTATTTATTATAATATTTGCATTTGGAAACAATAAGAAAAATCCTATATAACATTGTGTTATTACCTAAAGCACATAAAAATGATACCAGAAAGTATGACATAATGTTTAAATGGCAAGGCTACTTAAGACTGGTGGCCAGCCCTTTTGTAGCTATGTTTCATCCTAAGTAACATTTGCTTATAAATGTGTATTTAGCTTTGCCTTACTTAGCTTTGTTTCCTTCAGCTTTTACTCATCCCTAAAATGAGACATTGTGGATTTTTCAGTTCAGGAAAGGTCCCAACTCAATTCAGTGTCTCTTGGATTTTGCTTCCATTCCTTTAACATCTTCAGATGATCCAATCTCTGGTCTGTTGCTTCACAACAGAAAGATTGTATCCGCATCTCACTTTCCCAATAACTATTGGAATAGATACCATCTTTCTGTGATAAAATTACTGTTATCTTACCAGTATCCACCGAAATCCAGGAGGATATATGGTATTTCTGCTTTAAATTTTTTGTTCTTTTAGAAATGTGTTCCATTTCATTCTCTCTCAGATGATTTCTCTAGCCCTCTAAACATTTGCAGTGAAGGCATTCCTAATGTGTGGCTATGTTCCATCCCCATTGATCCATAACCTGCTCTTGACAGGCTGCTTGTTAGGACAACCACTCAAGGCTGAGGTACTATTGGCACTGGGTTCCTTACCAGTTTCCTTTAAACCCTCCCTCATCTCTGGAAATAGCCTCTTCATTAAGTTCTTTGCAGTTCAACTCTTTGAGCCTGTCTGCCCTTTGACTGATACAACCACAACACTCAGAGTTCAAGCTTTATCATGCTAGGATTATCTTCCAAATTTCTTCTTTTAAAAAAAAATCATAAAAAGTCATCTGGTCTTAGGGGATGGGTGGACACTTCCAAATGCCACTTTACAATTCTGCCTTTATACTCAGCATAGATTTTCTCAAGTAAAATCTGAAGTTTTGTTCCTCTTCTCCAACCTTCATACTGTGGAAACAAAGAGAAAGTTCAAGGACTTGGATTCATTCACAAGTCATCATTTCTCTGCATCTGGATTCCTCATAGAATAATTCAAAAGGTCGTTTGTGCAAATACAAGTGAGATATCAATTGCAATGTACTTAGCAGAGTACCTTGAATATGGTTGTTATTCAAAAAATCTTTGAACTCAAAACCCTGATTATTTTATTCTATTCTATTTTGACTTTCATTTTGTTTAGCTTATATCCTTCAGCTTGCTTTCTTTTAAATAGTTCTTATAATCAGATTGCTTGTTCACACTCATAGTCTTTAGATATGTGTTTATAAACCTAGGACTTTTCTGCTCTGGGAAATAACATGAAATATTCAATATTATAATTTCCTAATTTTGTCCTTCTGCTTGTCCATTTGATTGAAAAATGCACTATTAAAGCAAGTTTCCACTGTTGTTTGGGGGAATTTGTTTGAGTTCTTTTGATTAACAAAGAGGGGTAATTATTACAGACTATTTTTTTTCTTATTTAATTACACCAGTTTGGGGGGCTATTATCTGTCGTTGGCTGTGAGTTCACACTGTTTAAATACAAAGGTCTGCTTTATTTGGTTAATTTCCCCTGTCATTGCCTTCAGTAATATTATATTCCTTTCACTATGTGGCTGGATACACACTTATTTGAAGTTCTTTTGTATTTCAGCTCTTGAATGTTTAAAAGAGAAATACAGGCTGGGCACCTGGGTGGCTCAGTGGTTGAGCATCTAGTTTTGGCTCAGGTGGTGATCTCAGGGTCCTGGGATTGAGTCCTGCATCAGGCTCCCTGTGAGGAGCCAGCTTCTCCCTCTGCCTTTGTCTCTGCCTCTCTCAATGCCTCTCATGAATAAATAAATAAAATCTTTTTAAAGAATAAAAGAGAAATACAGGCAAGATTAGGGGAAAATTTAATGCCCTTAAATCTAGGGAAATTAACTCTGAATTACTAGATAATACCAATGGCTAGATTCCTCTGGTAAGAGAATAAAATTTCAAAGTCACTGATTACAAAAATGGACACTTCAGGGGCTCTTTATACTTTCAGAAGGTGAAGTATAAAATGTAGTTTCAAATTATTTTTTCTTATTATAAGCAACATATATATTACAGAAAAGATTTTAAAATATACATACATAAAGGAGATCAACATAAATAAGACATTTATTTTTATTGAAAACATTCAACAGTTGTCTTAAAGTATATGTTTAGACACACAATCTTATAATTCATAAATATGGTCATATTTTATCTCGTTTTTCTAGTATAGTTTTTGTCTTTTTGGTTCCCTTTTCTTTCTTCATGTACCCACCAAAATAGTCCTTTTTAAAAACCTGATCTACACTGGGTTAATGTATTTTTGTCCATATTTATGTAATAATAATATGTAGCAGTTGTATATATATATTTAAAACTCACATATATTGAACATTTACTAATAATAAGAATTGGGCTAAATACTTCATGTGAATTTTTACATTCCATTCTTTTTTTTTTATGATAGTCACACACAGAGAGAAAGAGAGAGAGAGAGAGAGAGAGAGAGAGACAGGCAGAGGGAGAAGCAGGCTCTATGCACCATGCACCGGGAGCCCGAGGTGGGATTTGATCCCGGGGCTCCAGGATCGCGCCCTGGGCCAAAGGCAGGCGCTAAACCGCGGCGCCACCCAGGGATCCCTACATTTCATTCTGATGAAAATTACCTATACATTTTTTACTATATTTTTCCCCATTTAATGGATGAGGAAATTTAGTCACATAGAAGGTAAGTGATTTGATTAAAGGTGTCTAAAATGTGGAAGAACTGGAATTGGTTCTTAGGTTCATATGTATATATTTTTAAAAGTAAAAAATATCATACACTATATATTTATTGGATAGATACTTGTTGTAATGCCACTATGTGCCAGATGCCACTCTAGGGAATTTCTTCTTCCTAACTCCCACATCTAATACATTACCAAGCCTACTAATTTCATCTCCCAAATATCTCTTAAGTCTTCCCTTTATTTCTTTGTCCAACACCATCAATGTAACCCCTGCCTCCATTATCTGCCATTTTGGTTATGGTGATAGTCAGAATCTTAATAGGTATACTGACATCCGTTTCTGGGTTCATCCAATCCATCCTCTGTTCTACAGTCAGACTGATCTCTCAGACCAAAAGTCTGATCACATCATCTCTGTGGGAAATCCTTTAATGGCTGTAGGGCAGGTATGCACATCTGAATATTTAGACTTTTACTTTCCAGCCTTAACTAATTTGGATTTTTTCTCTTAGTGCTCCAGTTCCACTGAAGCTCTTCCAGTTCCTTGAATCTAATCCTGGGGCCTTGACATATGCTGTTCCCTAAAAGGGTGCATTTCCTCTCTGTCCATTAATTACATCTCAGTCTCAGATTCCCCCCCCCCCCCGCCCCCCGCAGTCATTATATCCTCCAAAGGCAAGGAGGTTTTCCTTGCCTGGGCCATCTTCACTAGGTCAAGCTCCTCATTATAGGCTATATCAAACCTAATTTTCCTTTGTAATATTGACCGGAGTTCAGTTTTGTGTGTGATCACTTGATCAATATCTGTTTCCTTGAATAGGTTGTGAGAGACATGAAGGAACTCTCATATCTGGTTTTGCTTTCTATTGATTGTAATTCTAGAACCAGTACTACAATACTACTTGTTGAATTAACGAATAGTAAACATAGACACAATATCTGTTCTCAAGAATTTTATAATACAGGATGTAGACAGGTAACAGAAATTATTATATTTTGGGTTAGGTATTATGATAGAATTTCTAGATGCTGTAGGAGCAAAGGAGTCCCCAAACTGGACTTGTAGGCATGAGAATATCTGAAAGAAGCAGTATCTAATCTTAGAAATGAAGTGTGAGCAGGAGTTAGCCAGGTGCACTTAGCAAGTATAGGAAAGTGATCTTGGAAAAAAAGGAGAATGTTATCGGCAAAATTCATACAAGTAAGTAGGTATCATACTAATATGGAACCCAGAAACCATAATAAGGTTTTTTTTTTAGCTTATTCTGAAGGCAATGGGATGGCACTGAAAAGGTTTCCAGTAGGGATATAACATACATTTTAGAAATGCCATGGTTGTTGTAATATAGGGAGCAGAATGGGATGTGACACGACTATAGCAGGAAAACTTATTGAGACAGTTTCAGGAATCCTAGCAAGAGATGATGGTGGCCTGAAATAGGGTACTGTCAGTGGGGATAGAGAGATGCTGATGGATCTAAGAAATAAGGAGGAGGTGGATTCTGTATGTTACAATGATTGAATGAATATTGAAAGTGAGAAGAGGGAGGATCTAAGAATTCTGCCTAAGTCTCTTACTTGGATGGTGATGAGGCTGTCCCTTGGGAAAGGAAACAAAGGAGGAGCACGCTGAGTGTGGTGAGGTGGGACGTTATGGCTTCAGTCTGGTAAATGTTGAGAAATGGTGCTCATCAGACAACCTCATGGAGATGTGTAGGATATAAGATGTGTAGGCAGTTGGATATAAGAGATTGGAGCTGAAATGAGGGATCTGGGCGGAAACTGTAGACTCTATGTCTCACAACACAGAGATAGTAATTGAAGTTATGGTGGATGAGAATGCCTGTGGGTAATGTGTAGAGTAGGAAGAGAAGAGTGGTTGGATGAACACCCTCAGAAATAAGTAGATGTAAGGGATGTCAGAGGAAGGGGATTCCACAGTAGGGAATCAAGAAAGAAGGAAGCAGGATGTCTGGGTGGCTCAGTCAGTTAAGCATCCAACCCTTGATCTCAGTTCAGATCTTGATCTCAGGGTCATGGGTTCAAGGCCTGTGTTGGGTTTTATGCTGGGCATGGAGCCTGTTTAAAAAAAAAAAAAAAAAGCAGAAGCAAAACCATGATAAAATAGTTTGACAGCACCTGGAAAAAAGTGTGCTGCACAAAGGAGCTATCCCAATTATCATGTACTGCTTAAAGGTTGAAGTAATAAATAAAAAGTTCTAGTGATAAGGAAGTAGTGATTTTGATGACATTTTTGTTTCTTTGGGTTTTTTGTTGTTGTTGTTGTTGTTGTTGTTGTTTGTCTTTTTTAGTGGAGGAGAAGGGAAGAGCTACCTCTTAGTGTGAGGGGAAGTACATGGTAGATGAAATTCAGGAAACAGGAGAGAACTGACTCCATTAAAAAGTTTTTCTATAAACAAGATGCAGAGTAACATGAGATCATTATTTTCTTAAGCACAAAGATGGGAGTGTCTTTAAATGCTATTGGGAAGAAGGGGAGAAAGAGAGATTGGAGGAGACAGAGAGAGAGAGAATGAGCAAGAAGATAAAGAAATCTGAAGGGGTAATCAAAAGAGCAAGGGACAGGAGAATACAGTGGACAATAACATTGTACACACACATGGGAATTTCGTCTTAAAACATGATGAATGAAAATCTCTTTCAACATAACCACATGGAAGAAGAACAGGGTGAAACCACATGCAGGTGAGTATCTGTGTTTGGTGACAAAATTTTGAAAAATCTGTTTTTTTCATTTGCTCCATGAAGTAGGAGGTAAATTCATCTTGCTGAAATGAAGAGAGAAGTGGTGAGTTTGGGAGTTTGGGGTGGTGTAAGTCGTTTGAAAAAGCTACTAAGGAGAAAAGAAAAAGAGTGATAACTTGGAAATATCTTCTAATTCATTTTTCATGACTGCAAAGTATTCTATTTTGCGGCTGTATAATTATTTAAGCAACACTTTGTTATTGGTTAATTAGTTTGAGCTTGCTGAGACATTATTAGTCATTGTGATGGCTAGTATGGATGAATTTATTCAAAAATACTTATTAAGTGTCTTCTATGTGCAACATGAAGTATACACATAAACACAACATTATTAAATAATAAGCTTCTAATTTAACAGAGGAAATGACACCACTGGCTCTAAATAAAGACATAACATGATAAGTTCCAAAAGCAGACACCGAAACAACAGTGCTATAGGAACATAGGGGAAGAAAAGAGTGATTCAGGTTCTGGAGGCCCCTCCAAAGGTTTCATGGACAAGATATTGGCTGGGAAAGACACCAAAGAATGGGCATAATATTAAAGGAAAAAGTTTGAGCAATGGCATTCATGTAGAACAATCAGCCTGAGTCAGTACATTTTAACAGAGAAATATAGAATTCATTTGATAATGGGAAATAACTGGGGTTGTTTGACGTACAGGAGACAGGAAAAGTAAAGCGGATGGTGCTGGGAAGATGGGTGGTTGCTGCTTCATGGAGAAGTGAGTCAGTCAGGTTTTTATTCTCTAGGTAACGATGTGCTATGTTTCTAGCCCTCAGGAAACAGACCTTTGTTGTGAGGGAAGAGATATACCAGCTGTTGAATTACAAGGCAAGGCAAGAGATGTTAGTCTGTAGCCAAGTAGCAGCATTTAGCTTTGACCCATCCCCGTTGCACATGAATTCTTGTTGAATGAATAAAAATGAGAGAGAGAACAGTAAATGCTTTGGAAATTTGGAAGAGGAAAGGCTTGGCCACAGTAACCTCACTCTCACAAGTCTTTAAGGGTATAGCTTGACATAGCAAACCCTTCCTCTCTTTTTTCTTTCCCTAAAATGCAAATTGGCCACTGAAATTTGCTTTCCTCAGTTTTGGAGACTTCAAGGTTATGAAGGTTATACTTACTACTCCTGATGGACATATGTACTGACAAAAGATGTGGCTTGGGGAGGGGGGGAAGCTGTTATCAGGAACCTTGATTATAGACCCTAAGGATCTTTTCATAGATTAAATTGTAGGAGAAAAGTTATTGCTCTACTTGTCCAAACACCTTCTTCCTGAGAGGTTGATAAGAAGTGATAAATACTGGGTCAGTATAAAAAGAACAGGCATATGGTAGTGGTAAGTATTTACTGTGATTAGGACTTGATTTAGGCAATCTTTTTACTGGCATTCACCAGAAAGCTCTGAGTGGAACTTGGCCTGTGTAGAAGTGCCTCCTCTCTCACCTAAGTTCAGCATTTCCAATCAGGCTTTACATATTTCCCTGGAATAAGTGGTTGAATGCAACATTTGCTACTTTGGCCAAAAGAATTACTTAGGAGTCTGCATCTTCCACTCATGCTCTAAGCGCCTCTTAGCATTCTAATGCAGTTTCTTGGAGGGTGAATGGAAATTCCTATTGGATTATGCATTTGCAACAATGAGTTAACAAGCAGTGTAGGGCATTGCATGTGTTTAGGATTAGTTTATTTTACAGTGAAGTAACTAACACCTCGATGTTCCATTCAGTTTGACTTTTATTTCCATTAAGTCAGATTGCAGGAAGAGGTTTGGGAGTCCTTTTTTCCTTTGTATTGAATAGCCTGATAAGATACCATCTACCCTTTTGGTGAACAAAAGGGAAAGCAGACTAAAGGTGGTCAGGGAACAGGTAGCAATTTGGACTAAAAATTATGTCATACTTCAGTGAAGCTTTCACTGCTTTGGCCTTAAAACGTCCTATCACATCAGACCCTTCCATTCCTCTGTTATGGCCAAATATAGGCCCATAGTTAGACTGAATCAACTCCCAAAGAAGACAGATTTTGTCTCTCTCACTTGTTCATATAGCTCCCCAACCCCAAGATGAGTAGAGTTGACCCTGAAACATTTGTTCCCATGGAAACCCAACAGGGACCTGGAAGGAGAATCCAAAATTATGCCTCTTTCAGAGGGCAAAATCCATTAAGCTTGGATATGTGGCCATGGGTTCCTTCACGTGGTTATTTTAAAGTAATGAACCTAATCTTTTCCGGGGTCTGATTTATGCTTTTAAAAGGTAATAAGAACACCTTCTGAATAAAAAGGTTATCCTTAGTCTATATTCATCAGCAAGGTAGACTTTAAGATCACACACAGGGTTATGAAGCCCTGTCATTCTGTTATCATTTGAAAACTGACATCGGCTTAAAGCTTTGGCTTGACAGGATACGTGAAGAGACACTGCAAAGAGCTTCAGAGGCTTATTAGTTCTCTGCCTGATTTTTTTCCCTTCCTGAGATACTTCTCTATCCCTGATTGTGTTCTTGGAGCCAAATCATGTTCGAAGTAGAATAGTGTGGGGTGGGTGTCACGTAAGAAAAACATCGTAAAGGCAAGAAGGTGACTATCATTCTTTGAAGGTCTACTATTTCCCAGGTCCTCTGATGGGGAGATTTTATATGTATACACATAATATTATAAATAAATATATAAAATATATACAATAAAGAATATATAGTTGTATGTATCAATTATATATATATCTTATTGTATATTATATATATGTAGTATATATTGCATATTAGATATGCCACATAAATATATTGCATAATATATTGCATATATAAATATTACAAATATTAATTGAATCATAACATCAACATTTTGAAAGAGATATTATCTCCAGGCAGAGATAACTTCTATGAATATTTTTGATGCATATACTTGTATTTTGTATTCATCTATTTTTATGTGTGCGTGTATATGTACAGCTACACATACATTTGCCATACAAAGTTAACAAGAATTCAATTATATTAGGACATATTTCTACCTTTTAAAAAATGGCAACCTAGTATTTTATCATACCGATAGACAAAATTTATTTGCCAATATTTTAGTTTTAGTCATTTGGGTCAGAAGATATCCTATCATATATGCTATCACTGATTTATTTAGGTACATCTTTTTTGATTTTTAATGATGTCTTTTTTATGATATATAATATGGTGATGAACATTTTTGTATATATTTGATAATTTCCTTAGAACAAAGTACTAAAAGTGGAATTATTGAATTAAAATACATGACTATTTCTTAATGGTCCTAAATATATGTTGTCAAATTGGCCTACAGAAGAAGTATAGTACCTACACTTACCCTAAAGTGTAGTGATTACACTTGCCCTAGAAGTATATAAAATTGCCCTCCCTCATTCTTGCTAAACTAGACACTTTCATTCTTGATCTTTATGAGCCAGAAAGGCAAAAGGTAGTATCTCATTTTAATTTGCATTTCTGATTAGAGTGTTAAGGATCTTAATATTTTATCGTGAGCAGAAGTTTAATGGTCAAAGAAAACAGATGCTAATTTCTACTAAAAGAAGAGAAGCTAAGAATGCTTGTGTTAGTACCCAGGATACATTTGAAACAATTTGACATCAAGTGAATTGATTAGAACTGTATTTTGGCTGTTCGTAGTATTTAGGGAATCTTTTTTTTTTTTCCATCTTATCATGCTGTGTATAATTACATGAAGACACAGCAGGAGATAAACTTTTTAGAAAAAAAAAAAAACAACAACCCACAAACAAAACTCTGAAGCCAAGTAGCAAAAGCATTCCTCACAATGCATGTATGTCACTTTAATGTCATGTGGTAATTATTTTTACAAGCATTTAACACACAGTTTGAACCTTGGTTCATACAAGTCACCATTTTTTTCCACATATGACAGGATTGTATATTCAAAAATATGGTTAGGGGAGAATATCTGTTAAAACTTGTTGCATAAAAATTTAAAATTTTTTTGAATGATTGACAGATCCAATAAATTCTCTTTTCAGTTGACAATTGTCTGTTTGCTTCTACATCTTTTACAACGTGAGGAACATCTAAAAAACTTGAGCAATGATGTACAAGGGGGAAAATACTTCCCTACCTGAAAGGAAACTTGAATTTTAACCCAGGATTCATTTAATAAAAAGCTGCATAATTGAACCAGGCAGCTTCACTTCTTTGGCCTTCAGTTCCATTATCTGCAAAATGAAAAATATGAACCAGACAATTTCATAGAACTTTCCTAAACCCAATACTTAGCTTTACTTTTTTTTTTTTTAAGGTGAGAGGCTTTCATATGATTAGTTTTTGCATAAGTAACCATATTAACTATAAATTTGATATTTGTCATGGGATACCTATAAATAACAAGAGGTATTTGACAGAGAGACTATATCTTGGGCTATTGTTCTAACTTTTTAATTCAAAAGAGAGGAGGGAAAGTGTCCTGATTTTGTATGTCGGCTCTTTGATAAGATAGAAGTATATAATTAATATATCATGTGTCTAGTTGTATATTAGAAATAGATTCTATTTTTCTATCTCCAATATCCTTTTGCTAATCAGCAAGCAGAATGGACTGTGATAGTTACTATTTTTCTCTGCTCAGCATGTTTCATAGCCCCTTTTCTGGTTTCTGGGGGAAATCCTTCACCATTTCTTGTAGGTCTGGTGGGATGTCAATCATAATATCTGCTCCTTCTTCCTGCGCCCCACTCATATCCAAAGCAGGTGACTGAGGGTGGGCCAGTTAGAGTCCATTTCGGTTTTTCTATTGGTGCTATAAGGAAAGACTCGCTCTTCTCTCTGGATCTCAAGTTGAAACTTGTTGGGCTCGTGTTGCCATCACTTTCAACATGTGGAAATAGTCTGTGTGCAAGAAAAGGGAATCAGGCCAACCTAGAAAGAGAATTAAACATTAGTAGACATGAGTGATAGGTGACAGAGCTCTGATGATAACAGATTTCTCTGAAACCTGCAATATCTACATGATTCCGTTGATTCCTTTTTTAAAAATTGAGCGAGTTTGAGTTGTTTCCCATTGTTAGCAATTGAAAGAATTATGATAAAGCAAGTAGCAGGAAAATTAAAAACAAAAAACTGCAAATACTTCTTTTCAAAAGGCCACTTAGGGCATACATGCATCCTAGTAAATACTTTGTGAAAAATAATTTTAACAATAATGGTTTAATTGAAGGGCTCTGGATTTTTAGTTTGGTTGGATTCTAGGAATGCTTATCAAATTTATACTTTCTGGATCAAAGGCACCAGCAAAATGTCCAACATTATTATATAGCTTCAGAATATTAAAAACTCATGGAAATGTTATTCCATCTTTCTACCAAATTTTGGCATACACACATTTGAAATAATAGTATATTGATATGAATCCTGATCAGAATGTTAAGAGAGCTGGGTTAAAGTCCTGGTTTTACATTTAAAGATGTGTGGCCCTGGGTAGTTCACTTTTCCTCTTTGGGTCTCAGTGTCCTCTTCTGCACGATAGATGTTTGAGATACATTTCTCTTCAGGTCATTTCAATTCAGGAGTTCTCCGTTCTCCTTTCATCTCCTCCTCTTTATCCTTGTTAGCATGCTATGTCGATCTGATGTCTCAGGTCATGAGAAGTATAATTGCGCTGGGGAATGTATAGGGGAGGGTGGTCATACAGTCATGGGAACAAAAGCTTCTCAAATTGGAAAATAGTTTAAGAAGGACCAGATCAACATGTTTGAACATATTTAGCTGCCCACTATACCATTTTCTTTTTGCTTTTAGGCACATATCTAGATTATAGTCCTGGCTTCCCCCACAAAAGTATGGCCCTATGAATGAGTACTTGCCAGTGACATGTGAGAACATATTATGTACATCATCTGTGGGCCTGGCCCAGAAACCTCCTCCTCAGTTCACCACGTTCATTCTTTTTCTGTACCTACTGGTTGGATACTGAGGATCCAGTAAGGAATTCCAAAGGCCATTGGGAGAGATGAAAAGAGCCTGGGCCCTGGAATGGCTGTGTGGAGCAGAGTCCATTACCACCAGCGTGTCAGAGAATGACATGGGAAGAAATAAACTTTTATTATCTTAAGCCATTGAGATTTTGTGGTCAATGTTACAATAATTGGGCTGTCCTAAATAATACAGATAATGATTATAAAACTATGAGGGTGTGAACATGATGAGTGCAGACATGCTCACTAAATCTCAGAATCAAGGATACAAAGTTGAGAATTGAATTAGATCATTTAGTTTAAATAAAAAAACAATATAGCAAGATTTCATTATCACTAGGGCTTAGCTGCTCTGGTAAGTAGAATGTTTTGGTTAATTTAAGGCCAACAAGAAAAGCTTTTCAGCCTGTGTGGGTGAAAATCTATTTAAATAACTTAGACTCATCTATCTTAGTAATAATAATATACCTAATACTTTTTAATGTTTCTAGCTGGAGACCCATATAATGCCTCTAGATCATGATTTTAACTATCATCTTCTCTTATTTCTGTCCATGACTCAGTTTGTTCCTTGTATGTTGGACAACTCCTAATTTATTTTTCCAATCTTGACCACCACTTCTTTGAGCTCTACACCTTTCCTTTTTTTTTTTTTTTTAAGATTTTATTTATTTATTCATGAGAGACACACAGAGAGAGGCAGAGACACAGGCAGAGGGAGAATCAGGCTCCATGTAGGGAACCAGATGTGGGACTCAATCCTGGGACTCCAGGATCATACCCTGGGCGGAAGGCAGGGGTTAAACTGCTGAGCCACCTGGGCTGCCCAAGCTCTACACCTTTTCGTGGAATTTCCACATAGACTGCTGTTAACTCAGACTCAGCTTAGATGCTATGATGGCTAATTTTATCTGTCAATTTGACTGGGCCATTGGGTGTCCAGATATTTGGCCAGACATAATTCTGAGTATTTCTGTGAGGGTGTTTTGGGTGAGATTAACATTTAAATTAGTAGATTGAGTAAAGCAGATTACTCTCCCTAATATGGGTGGGCCTCATATAATCAGCTGAAAACCTAACTAGAATAAAAAGGCAAAGAGCCTCCCCCTGAACAGGGATAATTCCTTCTGCTTTACTGACTTCAAATTGGCAAATCCATTTTTCCTCTCATCTGACTCAAATTGACACATTGGCTCTTTCTGGGTCTTGAGCCTACCAGTCTTTAGACTGGAACTACACCCTGGGCTTTCCTGGGTCTCCAACTTGGCAACTCACCCAGCAGATCTTGGGACTTTGTATGGATAATCACATGAACCAATTCCTTATGATCTCTCTCTCTCTCTTTTTCTCTCTTGCGCTCTTTCTCTACACAAATGTGCGCACTATTGGTTCTGTTTCTCTGGAGAACTGTGACTAATATAGATGCTTTTCCTTGTAAATCTTTTCTCCTGACTTCTTTATTTTCTTTTAGTGGCATGACTGTAGTCCCAGGTTTTCTTCTCTTTAAATGATGTGCTGGTCTTTTGCATTTTAACTCTCAGATTCATCCCCTAACCTCCTCTTCTGCTTTGACTTGCAAGGAACTTTATTCTCCAAGATACCTTGCTAGTTGCCTCTGTCTAGATAGGGGAGATTGGTGGAAGGAGAGGTCATGGCATTTTCTTCCTCTTGCTTTCTTTCTTTGGGAAGCATCTTCTCCAGCACCAGTTAGAGCTGCTCCATGGCTTCATGTTATGGTAAACAATTTTTACATCCTGACAGGCTGTCTTTGTTTCCAGCTTCTAAGGGATAGTTCCAGATCCTAGACTCCAGTCATACCCTTCTTTGCATTGTTGCACCTTGAAGGTGGTAACAGCTTCTTGGCATTAATTCCTGATTTGTCTCACTGTTCCATTTTATTTCTGAGCTTTTCTATTGTCTCTGTATCCAGTTCTCTGTTTTATATTCCCTCTGTTTAAAGTACTTAGAGTGATTTCTGTTTTTCTGAATGAACTCTGATTGATACAATTAAATGATACTGTTTCTACTTCCACTACCAAGCATTTGGATAGAAACATCAACTCTGTTAAGAATTGGCCCCTTTTCTGGCTTCATGAAAAAATTCCCTTTCCACAATTGTAATTTTCGTAACCAAATCTTTTACAGTTTGTTTTTATGTGGAGCATAAAATCTGGTCTCCTCAGCTTAGAGTTTGAGGAATTCCAGAATGCAGATAGAATCAATCTGTCAAACTTCTTCCTGATAGGGGCCATACTTGTGATCTCTTGACTGTTTTTTCCAGTTCTCTGTGCGGACTCCTTTACTATTTGTACTTTGTTCATGCTCTGCTATCTGCATGGATGGACCCATCTTCTCTTTCTACCTTCTGAATGTTCCTGATTTTTCAAGACTCAGTTTAAACCCCACATTTCCTATAAAGCCACTTCCAACCATTTGCATCCATACTGATTCCAATTTTCCTAATGTATATGTGCACATCCCATTTCTTTTTATTCTTTAGAAGCCTCTCATATGCAGATGAGGAAAGATAATAAAATAATAAAACTTGCTTTTCTAGTCATATCTATCCCAGGATTATTGGAGGAATTACAAGACACGACATCGATCCTGGAATAACTAAGAGATAAATAAATGTTAGTTCTATACTGCCTTTCAAGATTTTCCTGTTAAATGAGCTATTCTTGTTTAGTGTTTGCTTATAAATGTAAAAGATATAAAATGAAATATTTGTTGTCCATAGGATATACCCTGAAAAACTTTGTTCTAAAAGATTCCATTAATATAAGCTTTTCTTTTGTTCTCATTTTCTTACAACTGTAGTAAGACAGATGAGAATATATCCATTTGTTTATTCAACATTTATTTATTTCATATCATGTGATAATTACTTTACCAGCCCTGATGATAAAATAAGGATCCAGGTAGACCCTGCACCTACCTTCATGGAGTTTGAACTATAGTTCAAGTTTCCTCACACTATAGTGTGAGGAAAAGAAAAAAGAAAAAAACCTATACAAATAAAGATATTGATGAGGGAAGAAAAATTCCTTCCACCCTTCTAGCTTCTAAGGCCAGTCTAAGAATTAAATTGTCATAAGACAGAATAACAGGAGAGTAAAAAAAAAATAATTTTAATTATGTATATACACACACAGTTTTGCAAAAATATGAGACTTAAGAAGCTGGCTAGATGATTGAGACTTGTATATTATCCTGAGCTACAGAAAGAAACAGAAGTTTGGTGCTTGGTTGGGTAAATTAGGGGAGGGGAAGGGAGGAAATATATGGTAAAAAAAAAAAAAAAAAGTTCACCTTGTTATGAAGAGTCTCATGTTAAAAAAAAAAGTGTCTCTGGGAGTAGGTCTCTTCCTAGTACAAATATCTTTATTTGTGAAAATTTCCTTTAAATATGTAAATCTCCTCACAAAAGGGGAAATATATGTTTCATTTTAGGCAAGTAAACTTTTACTTTTACTTTTTTTTACCTAAACTTACTTTAGGTAAAGAACTTTTCCTGTATTTGCTGGTTCTGATTACGCTTAGTTCAAAATAACCCATACACCAAAGTGGCATACTTTAGGGTGGTATGCTCTGAACCCTATCAATACAAACGATCAGAAGAAGACAAAGGGCTGAGCGAAGGGAGAAGGTCTACTGCAAATGGAGTGATCAGAAGAGTCTTGTCACCGGTGGTAATGCTTGTGATGAGACCAGAGTCTGTCTTCTTGTTAGCGAGGGGCTGAAAGGCTGAGCGGTGGTGGGGTTGAAACACAGCCAGAGGAAAAAGGATGTTCAAAGTCCCCGATGCAGACAGGAGCTGCATCTATTTAGGGAGTAGAGAAAAACCCAATGTGGTCAGAGCATAATGAGCATGGGGGAGTGTGGGACACCAGGATGTTGAAAGGACCAGTACGGGTTGTTAAGCTGAAGCTTCCAATAAACTGTACTCCATTTAGATAAGGTTATCTGAAAGAACTCTATCTCATACTTATCAGTTTCATGCAATTTACCCTCAAAACTGAATACTTAGGCTTGAGGAGAGTTTGGGTCACTGATCTTCAACGCTTTCAGAATTTAAAGATTCTTGGAAATGGGTGAGACAAAGAGATTCAATGAAGTTGGCTGTTGAGCCTTTTAATTAACCAATTAACCAATCAATTGATCAATCTTCCTTCACTTATTTGTTATTTACATAACATGGGCCAACATTGTCATTCACCAAATACCTTTAAATATTCTTCCAGGGGCAGGATTCTTGGTTGAATGGACTGTGGGTGTGTTTTATTTATTTATTTTAATTTTACTTATCTCTATTGTAAGGAAAGGCTACACAAAGCAATGGACTGTTGTCTATTTTGGGGAACAGTGACTGGAATTTGTACCTAGATATTTGGCATTATGTATATTCTACAGGCATCACAAGTTTAAGCAATGCAGAACCCCTTCTTTTATCCATCATTGCAGCTCAGAAGCCCGTTGTGCCTTTGTTAGTCTTCCTGAAGAGAGCTCCCTGAGTCTGTGAAACTTCAATGACTCTTTTGTCTTCCATCTGCAGAAATGGGCTAAATGTTCTTTTGAATGGCAGGGATTATTTATGACAAAGGTTCTCTCAATGTCAATTTGTCCACAGAGGGAAGTACAGCTCCAAGGGCATGTTCTTCTCTGGATGCCAGACCCAACTCCCATTAACAGTAACGAGCATTACGTGTGTGACTGTTGCCTTTTCTGGGCCATTGCAGCATGGAGAGAAGCTTTTGTCATCCATCACATCACCATCAAGCCTTGCTCACTCTCTTCCCTCTTCTCTAAATAGCTTTTCAAACACGGAAGTGGAAACATTCCATTGTTTATCTCTGACCAAAATGTTCTTTTCAATAACAGTAATGAGGTCTTCTGAAAGCAAAAGGGAAAATTTGCTCTCCCTGGACACTGGGCAGTGATAAAAGGATTGACCTCATGGGGAAGGTCAAGTCTTGACCATTTGAGGGGTTGAATGTGATTTTTAGGGGCAGAGGGACCCTGACTTCTTTCAACCCAGCAAAGGACTTAACATCCTGCTAGGCAAGCAGTAGATACTCCATAGTTCTAGAGAGCCAGGTCCTTGCAAGCTCTTCGGATTCACTGTCAGAGACTGTCCTCAGACCTATTGGCTTGATATGTCTAGAGGATATTGTCGTTCTTTTGGTCTGCCCAGCTTCAGAAATCCACCCTATGTGTGGTTTCCCCACTAGTAAGCCTCAGAAGGATAGTAGATAATCATTTCCCCAGCCTTTTCTGCAGCTAAGAGATGAGTGGGTATAAAAGTCTTCTCTGATCGTACGCATTCTCCGCAGACTTGCAATAAAAGTGAGTGACTTGAAAAAAATGGGGATCACAAGGAAGCTGTTTTTCAGGAACAGTGGTAGAAGCAAGACTATCTCTGAACAGCAGAGGTAGTGGAACTACTGGGGGGTTCCAGGGTCAAGGATCAGTGATGTTGGCAGTGCAGAATTTAGAAGCAGTGATAGTAATTCCCTGTCTAAACTTGTTCTGTGCCATAATTATGGGCATTGTTCTCCTGATTTCTAGACTCAAGCCTGGTATTCTATGGTTTTGACATCTTTTCATAATAAATTTCTGTTAAAGAAAAAATACTCAAAGGTCAAGGAAGGGGGCTTTGGTGACCACTGTGATGGAATTTTGCAGTGGGAAAGAGAGATTGGGCTTCACTCTAAAAACAGCATGGGCAGATGGGGCTTGATAACTTACCGGGGGCGGGGGGAGGGGGGTCAGTGGATGAAGAATTACTAAACTGAAACATCAGGGAAAAAAGGATTCTGGGTTAATCTCACCTGACAGGAATCTTCCTGAGGACAGGCTGGAGTGATCAGCCATCATTTAGGGAATGGTGGAAGGTGAGGAACCCAGTCGGAAGACAAGGGTGATCAGATCATTGAGGGAGGGGCTCCTTATTTATCCTCAGAACCCTAGTGGTTCTGCTCCTCTGGCTGTGCCCTAATACAACCAGTAACATTTTAGATAAAAGTATTTTTAGGAGAGTCACAAATGAATAGCTATAAAGATTTTTAGATAAAGGGAAAAAGACACTTATAATCCCCTTACCTTAGAATGACTGCTTTGTAAGGTGACTACCTCACCTTCTTGTCCTTTTTCACAGATGTTCATTAAAACAAAAACACATTCTCACTGGTGTGAGGTGGTATCTCATTGTGGTTTTGATTTGCATTTCCCTGATGGCAAGTGATGCAGAGCATTATCTCATGTGCTTGTTGGCCATGTCTATGTCTTCCTCTGTGAGATTTCTCTTCATGTCTTTTGCCCATTTCATGATTGGATTGTTTGTGGAATATAAATAATAGTGAAAGGGAATATAAGGGAAGGGAGAAGAAATGTGTGGGAAATATCAGAAAGGGAGGCAGAACATAAAGACTCCTAACTCTGGGAAATGAACCAGGGGTGGGGGTGAATGGGTGACGGGCACTGAGGGGGGCACTTGATGGGATGAGCACTGGTTGTTATTCTGTATGTTGGTAAATTGAACACCAATAAAAAATAAATTTATTTAAAAAATAAATTAAAAAAATAAAAATAGAAAAAAAATAAAACAAAAACTTGCACATCCCTATGTATGGATTTCTTTTTGCCCTGACTCCTTCAACTCTATTATAATCTGGTGTGTGGTGTTCTCTCTGTCGGTTTTTTGATTCAGGTGAGGTGGACTTCGGCATTTCTGTTCCTTGCTCCAGGACTCATCACAGGGATTGGAAAACTGTCCCTTCCACGTTCTACTATTATGCTGTGTTATAGCTCTTACATAACTTTCCTTGTGATCTTAATTTATTAGCGACAGTTTTGCTCTCTAATTTTTAATTTATTTTGGTAAGAGCCTCAACAGTTTGAAGGATGGAGTGAGGTGTAGGACCAAAAGAATCTGAGAAGCTACCTTCTTTTTCCTCAAACTTACCATTTCCCTGCTCTAATGACCCATAATTGTCCTTAAGGCTAATGGGTCCTGATTGTCTTTCTTCAGGGTAAAGTTTCTTCTGATGAGGAGGAGAACCATACAATTCATGTACATTCTGGGACTCTCTTGAGAATGGAAGGGGTAGCGTCATGAGTGATTATGCATATTATTAATTGCATTATTAATTACATATAATCTAATAAGCACAGATAATACTTTTCTCATGATGCTGCTTGGCCTATTATGAAATTGGCCAAAACCTAGCATATCTGGGACAGAGGCATTTTTACATATTTACAATCATACCATATATATTGTTGCATCTGCTTTATTCCATTTAACATTGTGTTATATTTTCTATAGTCTGCAATCCTCCATCTATCACTTGTTAAATTGTTGCACATAATTGCATTGGAGTACTTTTTAAGTCATTCTGTCTCCCCTAAGGCTTTTAAGTTAATTATAATTAACCTTTTTTGGCATTTATATTTAAAAGCTGAAGTAAACATTTTCATGTACATAATGTCTTTCTGTGTTTTAGATTATTTTGTGGAAAAAGTGGTCAGAAATGGGATAATTGGATAAAAGTGTGAATATATATTTATGCCTCTTCCTAATGAATTTGTGAATCTAATTATTCCTGGAACAAAACAATGCAATGAGCTTTATCTGGCCTCTGCCTGTTTCTTCACTTGGATCTCTCATGCTTCTACTGGACGCACTTGAGTCCCTCTGAAGCTGTTGCCGTTCCAAAAATTGGACATCTTGTTTTATTTTATTGTATGTGTGACCCATCTAACATTTTCTGTTGGTAGTATTCTTTAACTATTGTGTGTGGAAAAATCCAGCTCATCCCTCAAAATTAAGTTGTGATATGAGCTCCTCTGTGAAGGCTCCTCTAATCAGTGTCTACCCTAAGCCGTCTCTAGCCAAGGAGACCCTCTAGGCCAGTAGCACTTCTTACAGTCCCCAAGTGCACCCTCAACACACTATTCCGTTATTTGTTTATTTTCCTATTAGGGGACATCTTGAAGGAATGTGTTCTACACTTTCGTCTTCTAGTCCTCTTGCCTTTAGAGGCAAGGACTAGGTTAAAGATGTTCTTTCTTAGTTCTTGCTCATATGGAAAGCTAGTCTAAATAATTCCTGCCTTCTCCATTGAATTTTTTCCTCCGCTAATATACTTGTTAAATGAGAAGGCAAAACAGTACTTATAATTCCTACCTTTATGGGGGCACAAACATAAAGCAGTATTACAAACTATGAAGTAGCATTTTTATGCTTTCCATGTATTGAATTGGTCTTAGCACATCTGATATACCTTGTCATTTTCAAAAACGATTTCATTTATTAATTTGAGAGAGAGAGAGCATGAGCACAGAGGAAGACAGAGAAGCAGACTCCCTGCTGAGCAGGGAGCCTGTTGTGGGGCTCAATCCCAGGACCCTGAGCTCATGACCTGAGCCAAAGGGAGACACTTAACTGATTGAGCCACTCAGGCGTCCCTGATATACTTTGTCTTAGTGAAGCCTGGCAATTCTAGAAAAAATGGCATTTAAAATGCTAAAATCACAGCAAAGTAGTCTAAATATCTTGTTAAAAAACATCTACACATATTCACCCATAATTTATTGCACATAGTGTAATTTGATTAAACAATTATGCAGCTCAATAGTGGCATTTAAAAATGCATTTGAGTTGCTTTTTACTTCTCTCCATAGAAAATGATTGTACAAAATTATTGTCATATGAAGAGATAATTATACAAAGACCACCTAGACAAAAATTATAGGGAAAAGAGTATAATAGAGGTACAGTATGTTTTGCTATTTTTTTTGAGATTTTGTTATGTTTGTAGTATTTATCAACTTAAAAAATTAACTAAGGCAAAATTTGCATAACATAAAATTTACTTTTATCATTCAATGGCTTTTAGTATATCCATCACTACTATGTAATCACAGAACATTTTTATTACCATAAAGAAATCCTGTAGCTACTAAGCAGTCACTCCATATTCCCCCTTGGCCCCAGCTTCTGACAAACACTAACATGCCTCCTGGGTGTTGCTATGAATTTGCTACTCAGGGCATTTCAAATAAATGGAATCATAGTATATGTGGTCTTTAGTTTATGGTTTCTTTCATTTAGCATAATACTTTCAAGGTTCATCCTGTAGCAGCCTGTAATAGTACCTGATTTTTTATGGCTGAATAATATGACATTGATTGTATATACCACCTTTTTAATCTATACATCATTTGATGAACATTTGTGTTGAATCACTTTTTGACTATTATAAATAAGACTGTTATGAATATTCCTGTACAAGTTTTTCTTTGAGCATATCTTTTCAATCCTTTTGAGTATATATACCTAGGAGGGGAATTACTGTATCCTACAATGATCCTATGTTTTGATTTTGAGGAACTGCCAAACTGTTTTTTGGCAGCTACTGCACCATTTTACAGACCCATCAACAATGTATGAGAGTTGCAATATCACTACATTCTCACCAATACTCGTTGTTTTCTGTTTTTTAAAAAATTCTAGTCATTCCAGTGGGTGTGAAGTGGAATTTCATTGTGATTTTGATTTGCATTTCCCCAATGAAATGCTTATTGGCCAGTTATATATCAAATGTGGAGAAATGCCTATACAGATTCTTTGCCCAACTTTCAATTGGATTATTTGTCATCTTTCCGTTGTTGAGTTGTCAGAGTTCTTTAAATATTCTGTCAGATATATGCTTATCAATACATTAGATATATCATTTGCAATTATTTTCTCTCATTGTCTGATGTCTTTTCACTCTCTTGATAGTGTCCTTTAAGGTACATAAACTTTTAATTGTGCTGAAATCAAATGTATCTTTTTTTTTTTCTTCTGTTGCTTATGCTTCTGGGGTCATATTTAAGAAACATTGCTTCATCTAAGGTCATAAATATTTAACCTTATGTTTTCTTCTAAGAGTTTTAGCTCTTAAATTTAGGTCTTTGATCTATTTTGAGTTAATTATTATATGTGGTGTGTGGTAGAGGTCCAACTTCGTTCTTGGTGCACGTGCCTATCCAGTTGTCTGTGCACCATTTGATGAAAAGACTATTCTTTTTCCACTAAATGTATTAGTGTCCCTGTCAAAAAATCAGTTGACCACAGATGTATGGGTTTATCCCTGGACTGTTAATACTTTTCCTTTGATCTATATGTCTATTCTTTTTATATATATATATATATATATATATATATATATATATATATATGTCTATTCTTATACCAGTAAACATACTATTTTGACTACTGTAGATTTGAAGTAAATTTTGAAATTGGGAAATGTGAGTCTTTCAACTTTGCCTTTATTCAAGACTGTTTTGGCTCTTCAAGGTCCCTTGCACTACCATATGAATTATAGGTTCAGCTTGTTAATTAAGTAGGAATTCCATTAACTCTGTAGATCACTTTTGATAATATTGGTATTTTAACAATACCAAGTCTTCCAATGCATGAACACAGAATGTCTTTCCATTCATGTAGGTATTTTTAAACTTCTTTCAACATGTTTTGTGGTTTTCAAGGTATTAGTTTTGCACCTCCTTGGTTACATTTATCCCTAAGTATTTTATGGATTTTGATGCTAGAGTTATTTTCTCAATTTCATTTTCTAGTGTGTAGAAATAAAACTTATTTTGTATATTGATGTGTCTTGCAATTTTCCTGAACTGGCTTATGAGCACTAATAGCTTCTGTGTGAAGTCTTTGGGTTTTCTTCATATGAGATCATGTCATCTAGAGATAGTTTTACTTCTTTCTTTCTAACTTGGATACTTTTTCACTCCCCTTATTCCTTCCTTCCTCCTTTCCTCAATTGTCCTGGCTTAAACTTCCAGTAAAATGTTTAATAGAAATGGGGAGAGCAGAATCCATGTTCCTTATTTTAGGTGTAAAGTTTCTTATGTTAAGCATAATACCTGTGAATTTTTCATAGATGCCCTTTATTAGGTTGATGGAGTTCCCTTCTATTCCTAGGTTAAGGTTAATCAATTTTGTTGAGATTTTTTAAAAATTAAATTTTGGTTTTGTTTATTCTCTATTTTTCTTATCTCTATTTTTAAAAAAGATTTTATTTATTAGAGAGAGAGAGAGAGAGAGAGAGAGAGAGAGAATGAGCAGGAGGAGGGGCACAGGGAAGGGGAGAAGCAGATTCTCTACTGAACGGGGAGCCTGTTGCAGGGCTCCATCCCAGGACCCTAGCATCATGACCTGAGCTGAAGGCAGATGCTTAACTGACTGACCCACCCCAGGCATTCCTGTTTATCTCTACTTTAATCTTTATTATTTCCTTCCTTCTACATGCTTTGCCTTTACTATGTTCTTTTTTTCTAGTCCCTTGAAGTGAAAACCTAGGTTATTGATTTTATTTTATTTTTTTTAAGATTTTATTTATTTATTCATGTGAGACACAGAGAGAAAGAGAGGGGCACAGGCATAGGCAGAGGGAGAAGCAGGCTCCATGTAGGGAGCCCGACGTAGGACTCGATCCCAGGACTCCAGGATCACACCCTGGGCGAAAGGCAGGCACTAAACCGCTGAGCCACCCAGGGATCCCCAAGGTTATTGATTTTAGATCTTTCTTCTTTTTTCATGTTATCATTTATAGCTATAAATTTCCCTTTGAGCACTGCTTTTACTGCAGCATAAGTTTTGGTATGTTGTGTTTCCATTTTCGTATATCTCAATGTGTTTTTTATTTACCTTTCATTTTTGTTGGACTCTTTGGTCACTTAATAATGTGTTGTTTAATTTTCACACATGTGTGAATTTTCCAGATTTCCTTCTGCTATTCATTTCTAATTTTATTCCACTCTCATTGAAAAGATACTTCATATTATTTCAATCTTCTAAGTTATCGAGACTTGCTTTGTTGCCTAACACATAGTCTTTCTTCTCACTATGTGTGTGCTCCATGTGCGATGAAAAGAATGAGTGAATTAAGAAAGAACTGATTATTGACCAATTATAAGCCAGCTTTATTCAACTTGGAAAAGATTATATAAATCCGTGAATACCAGAAGGTGACAATCATTTGTTGAAGCCTGACAACCAGTTTTCTCTACGGTTTCCAGTGATTCATAACCCTCACTCATACAAAATATATTCACCTCTTTTGGAGGCCTCAAAAAGTCTAGAGCATCAACTCAGCATCTAGAGTGTCCTTCTTATTTAGATGGCCCAGGTGTTAATGTGCCTTTTAGGATGTTCCTTAAGGACATTTCTTTGAGTACAGCTCCTTGCAAGCTGAAGACCTGTGAAGAAAGTCAAGTTCTTCTCCACACACACACACCCAACATTCAATAATGGGACTCCTATAAAATAGATGCTATAGATGCTCCTGTTCCAAACAAGGAGTAATGGGAGGCATATAGGAGTTATAAACTCATAGTAATTCTGAAATTCGGCAGGGCCCAAATTGGTAGATAGTACCTTGAGTAGGATTAAGTTCCTCATGACTCTTGGCTCCACTTTTTGGGTTTTTGCTTCTAGGGTTATCCTTTTTTTCATGGGAGTAGCCATGTTTCCAGGTTTGTAGCATTCTCATGGTTTCTAAAGACCTCTTTTCATTTTGTCTGTGTCTCTTCCTTTCAATCCAAGCTGGTGCTATTTCTGCCAATTCACCTTTCTTAAAAACTTTGTGAATCTCCTGGGACAGCTCATCAAAAGCCACATCTGCAAATTTCTTTGTACCATCTTCTTTCCTTTAAGCTTCCGCTTGAGACTGCTGTGGGTCAACATTCTTCAGTTTCTTTGAAGCCCTATTGTTTTACTAAATGGGGGATACCTAAGATCTTTCTGAAGTCTTAATCCATTTTAAGGGGCATGCCCCAAAAGTGGCATCTGGGTCCAGTCAGGGACCAGGGCTCAGGGAAGGTAAAGCATCCTTAGAAAAAGTTACTAGTATGATGTCTCAGTTTTTACCACATATGACTTGTGAGGCTTAATTAGACCTTTTCTTGCACAAACAGAGAGCTTCCTCAAGTGGAAAAGAGAAAAGGCTTCCTCGTTATCACCCACTACCTCTGTTGAGTGTTGTGACTCACATGTCCAGGCATAGCTGAAAGTCTGTTAAAATTCTAAAAATGAATAATACATGATAGAATGTTGTGTTCCAGAATTTGTTTTATTATCTAAAATTTGCACACATAAATATACCTCCCAAGATTTCTTGTTTATTAAGTATCACAAGAAAATGGAAGAGAAATAAGGACTGCAGAGAAAATAAAAGTTTTGCCAAATTATTTCAGTGCTTTGGTAAGTGAATTTGAATTAGTAAGTGAGTCTATTTTAGTGTAAATTTTATTTAGAGAAAAATTTATTTCTCCCTGCCCAAGTAAATAAGTATTGAACATTCATTTGAAATAACACCAAATTACTAGATACTCAGAGTGCCTGCTTGTCTAACATGCATATAAATATAACAAGTTTGCAGTAAAATGATGGAACACAATTCATGGACTTGGTCCTATACATTGTGTGAGTTGTCAGTTGTAGCTAGGATACTTAGGAACAAAGATACCATTCAAGATTTCACCTTAGCAAACAATTTGCTATGGACTGATTGTGTCCATCTACAATTTATATGTTGAAATCCTAACCTCCAATATGATGGCATTAGGAAGTGAGGATTTCAGGAGATAATTAGATTACGAGGATGAAGCCCTCATGAATGGGATTAATGCCCTAATGAGAAGAAGTGAGAGAGTTTGCATCCCCTTCCTCTGCTCTCTGCTATGTGAGGACACAATGGGAAGATAATCTGCAAACCAAGAAGACTGTCTTCACCAGACACTGGATCTGCTGGCATCTTGATCTTAAATTTCCCAGCTCTAGAACTGTGAAAAATAAATGTCTGTGGTTTAAGCCACCCAGTGTGGTGCTTACAGAAGCAGGGATTGACCGTAAGACACTGTTTTTCCTCCTCATGTAAATACATGAAGGGATCTTATTGTTTTTTCCAAGAAGAATAGAGCAGAAGTTTTTAATACTTCTGCTTGTTTTGTTCCACCCACTTGTGGGTTTTGTCTTTTTATTAAAGTAATTTAAGAATAGTTTACTTATATATTTCTGACATGTCATTTTCCTAACCAATTATGAATTTTAACTGTGAGAGATGAACTTATATAGCCATGTATTCAAAAATGATTTGAGGGGACACCTGAGTGGCTCAGTCAGTTAAGTATCTGCCTTTGGCTCAGGTCATGACCCCAGGGTCCTGGGATCGAGACCTGTGTTGGGTTCCATGCTCAGGGGGAAGTCTGCTTCTTCCTCTCATGTGTGCATTTTCTCTCTCTTTCCCTCAAATAAATAAATACAATCTTTAAAAACATGAATTGAGAATCTACTATATGCCAGACTTGGTATTAACTTCTGAGTATACACAAATGAATAAGAAACATTCTCATCCCTTAAAGAATATATAATGTAGTATGGAAGACTGTTTAAATATAATACAAAATTTGCTACTAGGGAAGATGAGTGCTGGGGCACAAGGAGTCATGAATTTGGTGTCAGGTTCAAATAAATGCTTAATTCAGAAAGTGCTAAGGGAAATTGGTCACCAGTTCATGCCCCAGAACCCCTGATACCTCCAAAAGTTCATTTCGTACACAGGTTACTTTACCGACCATGTTGAATAAACAATTGGATAACCCTGCAGCTGACTAATAGGTTTTGCTTATTTTGGGATAAGCCTTGTGTAATTCTCAGATATCTCTTAATTGTTTGATTATTTAATGAAAGGTTTTTGCCTGTTAAGACTTCAAAACCTTTTGAAGTCAGAGTAAGAACTAGTCTTTCATGGCCAGTCATAATGGGCTCATTTACTTCTTGTTCTTGGGAAGGGTGATAAGATAGGTTAGCTTTCAAAAGTGAGATAGTGCCTGATTTAAATAGACCCTCCTTCTAAAGCAAGCCACTGTCTCCCTTGGTCCGTGATCAAGTTATTCCAAGTAGGGTCGCAGTGATTAGCTTGGTCGGTGGTCATTAAAGTGTATAAAATGAATGAATCATTTTATGGGCCAATTTCCAAAGCCAATGCTGTGATTCTGTTACTTACATTCCCAGGACTGCAGCTGTACACCTTATTCTAAATGCCATGCAGTTTAGTTTCCATTTTCAAGGACATGAGTACTATGCTTTTTCCATGGCTCACCCTGTGTTGTGACACAGAGAATTCTAAAGGTAGGTATTATCTTGTATTGATGCATCCCTGCATTCCATGAACTCTATTCCTAACTATTAGGCAGCACACTGGGAAAATAAACCTTCCATCTAAATCACCAGGCATTGGAATAAGTAGAAGACCCTGTCTCTTGAATGATGTGCAGACACTTGCACTTGTGGTTTATATTTTATCTAACATTCTGCTCCTCATATTCTTTGTGCCCTAGTTGACTCACTGTTTATAATATCAGGAAGCCAACTCAAATCCTTCTAACCCTACTCATCACTAATCTCTTTATTGACCACAGTTGGTAAGTGCCTATTGGTCACCTTTTTGTAGAAGTTCTGAGAAACACATCTTTTTGCTTCCCGAGATAATAGTTTAAACATCCTTCTGCTAAGTTTACAATAAAATGAATGTAAAAGACATATTAACTTGTCAATTTAACCCATTGCAAGAGTTTGGAGACAATTACTGGCACTTGAATCAAGTAGGACACCTTGACATTGGCGACAAAATAGACATATTTGTGCCTACTGGATTGAGAGAGCAGTGGCTACAATGGTCTAGTAGGATCTTCAAGCCTCTACCTTGAATAATCAACGAAAGTGTCAGTCCCGCTGTGTCCTAGTGCCAGTAAAGGCAGTATCTTGCCAATTGCGGACATGATTGTTACTTCTACATATTTTTTTTTTTTTTACTTCTACATCTTAATAGAGAACATTGCTCTAGCCTGAGGTGCTTAAAGGAAAACTCTAGATTCTTGTCCAACACAAGCCAAGTTCTTCTTCAGGGCAAAAATTTTGAAGACAGAATGAATCAGGCTTAAATTCTACCTCTATGTTGGTCATTTGTAACTTCCCTGAATCCTACTTGTTCATCTTCATGTGGAGATAACAATAGCTTATAAATAAATAACTCATTAACTAATGTTGTCTTCCCTCATCCCTGCCTTAGTTAAGGATTGGCTCACTCAACACTGATTCTCAAGTGCCTCTTTCTTGCTTTCCTCTAGCATATAGACTAGAGGGTTAAGTATTCAATTTTCCTAGCCATGATCTAGCCAGCAGTGGTGATGTGACATGATTCTGACCAATGATTTTTAAGTTTAAATTTGAAGGGAAGGGCTTCCTTGTGCTAGGTAGAAAGCCATTGGCTCTCCTACCATCTTCCTGCTTGGAAGTGTGATGGCTGGAGGTGCCGCAGATCTTCTGCCACCATGAAGATAAAAATCATGTGATATGGAGGGTGGGATAAGAGGAACAAAAAAGCCTGGTTTTTGATAACATTATAGAATAGATGTTCAAAGGGACTGGGCAAGAAAAACTTTCATTTAGAAACATTTTTATCATTCTTCATGAGAAATTAGTTTTCTTCCTATAAACATACCGTTGAGCCCATTTCTTATAAACTAAAAATCTGGTTTTGCTATGCTGGAGAGAAATGCCCACTCACTGCCTTGAGTCATATTTTAGGATGACTGAATGCTGGGAATATCATGTGGCTCGACCTTAAATATTGGACAGAGTCAGCACTCAGACCAAGTCTCTGAGTCTGAGGCCTATGTCACTAATCACTGCAGTCACATGCTGCCCCAATGCCAGGTACTCGGCAAAATCTTAAAGAAAATTAAAGTTGCTGATTGACCAATGGATTAAGGAGATTCTATTTTTACATTAAAAAGTCTCCTTTCAACACAGTCTCGTACTGACACTGAAATCAAAGTTTTCCATTAGCCGGTTCTTCTCTCTGCAGAGGCAAGGGCTGAACTATGAGACAGCTGAAATAAATTTTGTGTGATGTTGGCTTTGAATGTACTGATGAAAGGCAAGCATTGGAGTTCCTTGGCCAGGCCCCATGGGAGGCACACTTGTGGTCCTTAGAGGCATGGCACCAGGGAGCTGCTCAGAGAAAACTGCCAAGCGTACATGCAGTAGGAGTGAGCCTCTGCCTCAGATGGCCTTGCTTGGCTCTGTAATCATAGCCCTTTTATGGGATCATAGCAGAGACAGCAAATTCCACATTAATCCACTTTTTAAGAACAGAAGAGATGTTGTTTGGTATTAGCCAATAAGCCGTAGTGACTCAAAAATGGGTCACACACAGATACTGCCTTTTACCCAGGTTGAAGGCCAAAAACATACTGGGCATTGTGTCCAAAATGGGATTAAACTAGTCCAGGTCCAGATAGCTCACAACCCCAATTATATGGCTTAGTAAAGCACTGTGTTTATTGGAAACAGAATCTAGATTTCCTTCCACTTACCCAAATCCCAAAGTATTTATCTCAAACATAAAATGCTTTGACAAAAAAAAAATAATAATAAATTTAAAAAAATGCTTCGACAGCTATATATTTCCTCTTAAATTCTTGTGGCCTGTTTCCAATAATAGAATGAAGAAAGCCTCAGTTAGGTATTTGTGATAGTACTTTTTTTTTTTTTAATCAGGAAGAGATTATATGCTCATGGCTACCTTTTCAAATAGTATGGAAAGACAGAAAGCAAAAACTAAAAGTCCCCTGATCTCATAGTCCAACTCCTTAGAATTTCTCACTGTTTATATTTTCTTGAGTCCTTGTGCAGAAATCTTCCACGAATGACCAACACATTGTTATGGGTTGAATGAATTGTATCATCTGAAAAAAGTTATCTTGAAGTCCCAACCTCCCAGTGCCTTGGAATGTGACCTTATTTTGGAAAATCAATCCTTACAGAGCTTATCAAGTGGAAATGAAATCATTAGGGTGGGTCCTAATCCAATATGACTGGTATCCTTATAAAAAGGGGAAGTTGGAACCCAGAAACAGACACACAAGGAGAATATCATGTAAAGATGAAGAAAAAGATCTGGGCAATGTTTCTACAAGCCAAGGAATACCAAAGATTGCTGTCAAACCAACAGAAGTTAGGGAGAGGCATTTCTGCCCACCCACACAGTCCTCAGAGGAACCAACCTTGCTGACATCTTGATTTTTGACTTCTAGCCTCTGGAGCTGTGAGACAATAACTTTCTGTTATGTAAGTCACCCAATTTGAAGTATGTTGTTAGAGAAGCCCTCGCAAACTAATACATTTGTAGAAATGGATCTTGATATACATATAGATGCATACATATTGTCTTATTTACCATACCATTTCTGTGTGAATCACAACTCATCCTGGTCTCTCAGCATCTGTCTGGTTTCAGTAACTCCTTGCCTGATTTTTTAAAAAGACTTATTTATTTATTTATTTATCTATTTATTTATTTATTTATTTAAGAGAGAGGGGCAGGGGAAGGGCAAAGGGAGAGAAATTTTCAAACAGGCTCCCAACTGAATGTGTAGCCCAACGTGGGGCTCCACCCTAGGACCCTGAGATCATGACCTGAACCTAAATCAAGAGTCAGATGCTCAACCAACTGAGCCACCCAAGCATCCCAACAATGCTTGATTTTTTTTCCAGTCTAATGACAGTTGAGATTTCAACTGTCAGCCTTATAAATCCTTCCACATATATGAGTGTACAAGTCTCTGGCTCTGAATATATGGCCACTATTTTGTAGTTTTTCTTAAACTGCTGAATGTCCAGTAAATGTCAAGCACTGTGCAATGTTTTGGAGGATGCAGAGATTAATAAAGTGAGATGAGGTGTATTACCTTGCTTGATGCTAAAAGGATCCCAGGAAAAAAGCAAATCCAGGACAAAATATGATAGTCATGATTGAAGTACCTGGTTCCAGCTCTTCTTAAAGTGATATGCTAGATCAAAAAGAGTAGGAAAATGTAAATATCAACTCATCACAGTTAGGCAAAATTATCCATTAAGATAATCAAATGCTGTTTTCTCTGATTCTGTATGCAACAAGCAACGTTTTCCATTTTTAGGAGTTTCCCATACAGAATTCCCCTTAGAGAAGCTTGCCTCATGGCACCATATGATAGATTTGGCTCACTGATAGAAACCGGCTCACTGTTTGCCCCATGCTAAGTCCAGTGCCTGGCTCATACTGTGTACTCATTAAGTATTTGTTGAATTGACTAAATATTATGCATAGTCAATAAATGATGTTACATGCCTACTGTGAGTCAGAAATTGGGCTAAGCACTTTTATATGTTAAAAGTTAAGATTTCTCATAGTAAATTAGCAATTTGACACTGATTAATCACTGATTTATGGATCCGATTAAGTGGGTTAAAACCCTGAGCATCTTATCATCTCATCACTGTGGATAAATCTAGTTCCTAAATTTGTAAACCCAAGGTCTAGACACTTCTCTAACAGGCCCTTTGAAAAGCAATTGTATTGAAGTCTCCAATTCTGTTATTATTCATTTATTTAGTAAGATATTCATTTGCTTGTTTCCTCACATTTTCCTTCATTTAATTTTTCTTTCATGCTTTTATCCGACAACAACCCCTTTCACCTATGGTGTGTCAGGGACGAGGCTTGGTACTAAGTGAGGATTCCAAAATAGTAAGACAGACTTGTCCTACAAGAGCTAATAGTCTTTTTAAAGTGACTGCTGGGGGGCACCTGGGGGGCTTAATAGGTTAAGTAGCTGCCTTCAGCTCAGATCATGATTCTAGGGTCCTGAGATCAAGCCCTGCATCGAGGTTCCTTCTCAGTGCTTCTCTCTCTGCTCCCCTCACCCATGCCCCACTCATGCTCTCACTCACTTTTTCTCTCTCAAATAAATAAATAAAATCTTTAAAAAAAAATAAGTGACTGTTGGGAGTTACACTTCTTAGCTGTTTTTTTGTTTTGTTTTGTTTTGTTTTCTGTTTATTTTATTAAGTAGGCTTCACGCCCAGCATGGAACCCAATGTGGGGCTTGAACGTAAGACCCCAAGATCAAGGCCTGAACTGAGATCAAGAGTCAGACCCTTAAAAGACCGAGCCACCTAGATGCTTCATACCCCTTGGCTATTCTGATGGTAAAATACACTACTGAGGGCCTCTTGCTCCCCACTAAGCCAGTTTCCAGTCCAGAAGAGGCCAATGCCGGAGCCTGGATGCTCCATTCTAGTTGTATCCTTTCCTCTCTCCAAGCCAAATTCCAGGGCTTGGCATCCAAGACTCACAGTAATGGAAGAGGTTCTGGAACTCATTCAATTGCAAAGAATTTTAATGAGGAATTCAGGTCAGGAAGTTATTTTTTTTTTTTTGAACCCTAAAAGGGAAATTGTTTGGGCAGCTATTTTGAGGCAAACTCAATCATCCGCTGTTGTGCTGCTCTGTTTTCAGAAGCTATTTAAGACTATATGTCTCCTTTTATAATTGTGAAGATTTCAGATAAGCATTGAGCTGCTCCACTACTCAGCTGACCCTATAGTTGTAGCAGGGAGTGCACGAGTGCCCCAGCACTTGAAGAGAGATTGAAGCCAGCCCAGACATATATTTGATGCCGTTTTATAGAAATTCCTAAGTAAAATACTTCTGTATGGTGGCTGTTGTGGATCTAATCCGTGTATCATAGTTAATTTCAGGGTTTTAAGACTGAGGTGAAGTCCAATGGAGCCTGTAAAAATCTTAATCGGTTGGCAAAACCTTGATGATTTAAAATTCATACCTTACATCTATGCTTAACTAACATTCATTGAATGTTTTATTGCATGTACTAGACATAGACATTAGCTTGATTCATTCTCAAACCAATACACTGAAAAAATACTGTATCAAATAATCCCATTTGTATTTTTTTTATATTTTAAAAAAGATTTTATTTATTTATTAGAGAGAGAGAGCATGAGTGGGGGGAGAGGGGTAGACGGAGAGGGAGAGGGAAAAGCAGGCTCCCTGCTAAGCAGGGAACCTGACACAGGGCTGGATCCCAGGACCCTGGGATCATGACCAAGCTGAAGGTGAACGCTTAACTGACTGAGTCACCCAAGCACCCCCCCCCCAAATAATCCCATTTTTATAAACAAGAAAATAGAAGATCCGATAGTTCATGGAACTGACCCAAGTTATAAAGCTATTGCATGCTGGCATCATGTATAAATATCATACATATGGTTTCTCCTTTTCCTGTGAAAAGTTCTTCACACTTCCTTGCTTCCTTTTTCAGTGTTCTTCCTCTTTCCCTCCCTGCATCCCTCTATCTTGTTCTGCCTCCCTCTTTCATAATGCACCCTTTCTTTAATCATCTCACTATTGTGTTTTGTTTTGTTTTGAGAGTCTACTGTGTGTCAGTGTCTTAGGGTTTAGAGATGCACAGATGGTGGTACAGCCCATGGTGAGGAGCAGAGTGGGTAGGCAAGACTAGATACTTGCTGAGATGTAGGTTGCTTGAGTCTGGCTCCTAGCAGAAAGAAATTTGGGGACAAGAAATAAAAATACTTAGTTGAGGGGATCCCTGGGTGGCTCAGTGTTTTAGTGCCTGCCTTTGGCCCAGGGTGTGATCCTGGAGTCCCGGGATCGAGTCCCACGCTGGGCTCCCTGCATGGGGCCTGCTTCTCCCTCTGCCTGTGTCTCTGCCTCTCTCTCTCTCTCTCTCTCTCTCTGTCTCTCATGAATAAATAGATACAATCTTTAAAAAAAAATACTTAGTTGAATCCACTCACAGTTTTAAGGCTACCTAACAAGTCTACCTTGCATCAGAAGAGGGCCAAGGACAGGGGCTTGGGAAACACTGGCCTTCATGAGGGTTTGTGGAAACTGAGGAGCCTCTGACCACGTCAGAGGGGAAATGGCTTCAGAAACAAGCAGCACACTGGAAGCTATTTGTGTCATTGAAAGTGTCATGAAATTCAGCAAGTTTCAGTAATATGGCTGAACTCCCGTGGTTGGAGTCATACATAAATGTCATCATTAGGAGGAACATTATTTCCCAAGTATGTTTCCACATGGAGAGTCATCAGTGTCTTTTTATTTTGTTCCTTAGACACTCCACTTGGGGATGGAGGGGTGACATTTTATTGGTGATTATGGAAGGGGAACTGGGCACTGCATAGCTTTCTTGTCTTTGGGAACTGCTTGCCAGGAAAAAATCACAGTTTCTTGTCTCCTTTGGGCCATGATGTCATCTGAGCAGCAAAGGCCCTGTCGTGAGGGAAGAGGTCTGATGTAGACCAGAGTTGCCTGCAACTGGGTCTGTCCAGTTCTGGGGTTTAGAGTGAGGAAATGCAGTGCAGCTGCATACCTAACATTTCTGCATCAGCTTTATCATTATTAAATCAGGCATTTTTTTCCCTTCATTTACCTGATTTTTCTCGGGCTCTCTCTTGGTGGATTCTCACCTTAGGTCAGAAAGAAGGATGATACTATTTGGGGTCCCTTCAACTTCAACAATCATAAAAACATCTCTTCTGATTAATAAGCAACAAAGGCATTTAAAAATATACACAAATATTAAAAAAAACAACTTACTTATGTCTTTGATGGAAAGTAAAAATGAGGAATGTATAAATATGATTTGGGGAGCCATGTCTTCCCAGCTGGTTACAGAATCTGAAACTTTTCTTTTACAGAAAGTTAGAAGCTCCCTCCTTCTAACTTTTAAAGATACCACCTTAGTACTTCTCAACGCAAATTTCTACACTCTATGAGAGTTAGGGTTTGAAAGAATGGGATGGCAAGAATCCACCAAATTTAAAAAATAATAACTTATTTAGCATGTTTTAGATGTTAGGAACTATTCTAAGGGCTTTGCATATATTCATTTATACAGTCTTCATGACAGTCCCATTTGACAGATGAGGAAACTGAGGCATAGGGAGATTAAGGACTCCCCCAGGTCATAGGGCCTGGGAAGTGCAAAAGTTGGACTCAGGCTTAGTTGATCTGTCACCCACTTTCATGGTGTTCACCACTACTCCTCCACTCCACCCTCTGTGCTATACTGACTTCACCTCATCATCATTTCATTAGGGCAAGACACCACAGCAACAACTCCCCTGAATAAATGCCATAAAACATAAATGTGAGTGGTCAGATAGCCCTTGGCTTAGCCTGTCTGTAAGGCACTTGGTACTTTAAGACAGGTAGCACTAAGTGGGGCACAGGGTGGCTATGATCAGAAGAAGAGGCAAACAGGAGCATCCACTCCGTCCCAGGTTGTAGGCCAGGGCCTTTACATGGTTGTGTGGTTTTTCCTATGGATGACACAAACTCATCCAGTTGAAAAAGACAGGCTTGAGGACAGGAAGAGGGTTTAAAGACCTGGAGGACTTAACACAAGAGAGAATGGTTCTGTCACGGTGCGGTGTTGAGTTCTAACTTGGCCATGCTAGATTGGAGGTGTGCTTTGGTAAAGTGGCTGACAGTGTGTGTCAGCAAAAGCAGTTGGTACCTAACAGTCTGTAATATGGGATCTGATGCAAGAGGTGGCATAGGCAGATGGGGCTCCCTTAGCAGCATATACCTCCAGGGAGAGAGACCTCCTGTCTTCACAAAGGTTATTTCTGCACCCATGGCAGCATGCTGACCGCAGCAGCTGCATTGAGCTGGGCCCCTCCCTGGCTCATGGTCGCGTACTTGGAGGCATGTGGCAGCTCACTGGGATGCTTAGGTAGTGAATTTGCCAAGGAAGCCAGATGGAATTCACCCTGAAACAGTGACAGCTGCAGCAACATTGAAATTATCCAGCCACCTGTAACACTGAACAGCTCTCCTCTTTGCAAAACCAGGGCTAAATATTTTGACTGGGGGAGGCCTGCAGGGGAGTGGGAAACCTGGAAGAGGCAAGAAGAAACTTGCAATGACAAGGTGAGGGCTGGAATTAGACAGGCTACATTAATTTAAATATTCAAATAGATGGTTTGAAGTTATTTTATAGCCCAAATGGGTGAAGAAGAAGTGTACACCTATGATTGCATTTACTCCTCAGAATATTCACTGAGGCTCGTATTACTACCTACATTTTGCGGTGAAGAAATTGAGGCTGAGAAAGATTAAGTGACTTGCCCAAGGTCATATGGTTGGCAGGAAGGTGGACACCAGTTGGCCTGTAAAATATGTTTTTACCACAAGATGTAGCGTCTCAAGACCAAAGCATGCATGTGCTAGTTTAAAGAGTACAAGTGCCCATTTTACCAGCATGAGCCATCCACCCCTCTGGGTTATCTGATAACCAGAAGGAGCATGCAGGTTGGCAAGGAGAGCCTATTATTACTGTGTTTTGTAACAAGCATTATTAGGACAGAGAAGGATGACCTAAAATGTGGGATAGGATTGATCCAATGCCTAGGAGCCATTTTTTTATCCTTATCCTTTTTTAGATGCTCAGGCCAAGTCCAGTTAGGCTATCATGGTAAAGGATCTTTTACATAAAGGCAGTAGCTTGCAGGGACACTGGCTAAGTGTGTTCAGAGACTATCTCAAAATTGGTTTCAGGGGCTACAACAAGCAATGGAATTATCCTAGGCATAGTTTCTGAACTTGAAATAGTGACCATTCTGTAGTCACTGACTCTTTAAATGCCTACCTCACTGTAAACTCCTTTTTGGGAAAAGAGACGGCACATAATCACTCACTTTAGTGTTTGCCAACTTGAATACCTACAGGAGACAGGCATGTAAGTGAATGAGTGAAGCTAGTTGACACTGGGGAGATCCTGCAACTATGCTGAGCTGGAGCACTCAGGGCCCTTTTATTTAATTAATTAATTAATTAATTAATTTGTTTTTAAGATTTTATTTATTTGTTCATGAGAGACAGAGAGAGAGAGAGAGAGAGAGAGAGAGGCAGAGACACAGGCAGAGGGAGAAGTAGGCTCCTTGCAGGGAGCCTGACGTGGGACTCCATCCTGGGTCTCCAGGATCACGCCCTGGGCTGAAGGCGGTGCTGAACCCCTGAGCCACCTGGGCCGCCCACAGGGGCCTTTTAAATGGGCCAGTCATTACTGAATCATTTCAGTCATTACATTCATTACTAAATGAATTACAGAATCCATTGACTGTGGCTAGTGTTTTCTCATATTCCAAAATTTTTTAAGAGAACTAGAAATCTGAGTTTTCACATGAAATCTTATTCTAAAATGTTAGTTGGACATTATATTAAAAACAACAACAACAACAAAAGGTAGCGGGTGCCTGAGTGACTGACTCAGTTGGTGAAGCATCTGCCTTGGGCTCAGGTCATGATCTCAGGGTCCTGAGATCGAGCCCTGTATCAGGTTATGTGCTGGGCATGGAGCCTGGTTAACATTTTTCTCTCCCCTTGTCCCTCTGCCCTCACCTCAAAAGTAAAAGAAAAATAAATAAAAAATGAAGATGATTAAAAACAATACTTCTGGGAGCCAGTATTGTGCAAATCAAACTGAACATATGTGTGGCTGGTTCCAGCCTCTTTGTTGCAATCATCACCTTACGCAAATGTTTAGTACTTCATGCACAGCACTGTGTCTCCTTAAGCTGATTGGAGAAGAAATTGGCACTGGAGTGATGGCAGCGTCCTTTAGGTAATCCCTGGAAATGCAATGATAGGTGGGAAGCTTCCTTTCCAGTAGGGATGCCAGCCATATACTAGGAGGGGACCGTCCATCCCAGCCAGGTCCTTGCTTTTGGGGAATTGGAACAGAAGACATAAAGTGAGTTAAGTCATAATAATAGAAGAAGCAGAGCCTGAGATTTCTGGAGAAACCTTAATGGCAGAGCATCCAAATTGGATGCCTGCTGAGAGACTGATCACATGACTTCTGCTGTGTGCAGTGACTTGCTGGAGCTAATGTTTTCTGAGTGAACACCAGGCTTTTCTTAAAGTCCCATTTTATCTTTACAATAAGACCTACTGGCAAGGTAAACCTAAGTTTGTCTAGGAATCCTGTTATTTCAGAGGTGCTGGTCAAGGCAGGAATCTAGATATGTGCATTTGTTTGTTGTAGACCTCACCTTCTTCTTCACTCTGGTGGACATGGCCACCATATGACTCTGTACCTCCTACTGATTGGATAATGGGGGATACTCAAGCCAAGTTGAGCCAAACCTTTTCTATATCTTGTGAGTTTGAAATTACGTTTCAAACCCCTCCCTGGATGATCTCGTCAGCAATGGCAAGGGTGACAGGTGTCTGTATTTTATTACCAAATTGTTTTACCTACAATGACTGATGCTTGGGAGGTGATATGTGTTCAGAACTTGAGGCTCTTCTTGTGGGATGGCTGTTTCCAGTAATGATCAATAATGCAGTTTGCAAGACTTATCAGAGGTGGCTTCTGCTTCCATTTCTAGCCTCATCATTCACCAATCTCACTCATATTCTCTCTACATCAGGCATTTTAGACTTCTTTCACAGATGACTGTGATTGGTGTTGCCTCAGGGCCTTTGCATGTGCTATTCTTGCTTCCTGGTGAGTAATTAGCTTTTATACCACCTTTCAGCTCTCAGATCAAATGTCACTTCTTCAGAGAGATCTATTCTTAGGCTTTAAATTAGATCAGAGACCTGCTATTCTCCCTCCCCTGTCATTTTACACTCTTGTGGCCCTACACACTTTAATTGTTTCTTCGTAACAATTAGCTCACTATGGCCTTCCATTATGGCTTTTCTTCCTGAAATTTTTTCTTGCCACAAAAGTAGTTAAAAGCATTGCTCTAGGATGACATTTATTGAGTTCATATCCTGGTTCTACTGTTTAGTAAGTATGTGAATTTGAGCATGTCTCAGTTTGATCACCTATGAAATGAGGATCATAATAGTAACCAGGATATTTCCTCCAGTCTCACTTAGGGTAACCACTGAGTTTGAGTGGTCTTCCCAACTTCTTGTGTGCCTTCAATTTATACTTGCGGGAGACTTTTTTTTTTTTTTTTGCAATAGCAAATTTAATTTAATTTTAAAAAACCTTTGATTAAATAAAAAAAATTCTGACAGTATTTCTTTCTGCTATTTAGGTAACAGAAAGGAGGAGCTGAGCTAATTGTTTCAAGAAAATAATGGTACATCAGAAGGAGAAACAGAATCTTTCCTTGATTTTTGTATTTTGAAACTGTCCTTATTCCAAGGGCATCTGGGCATGTGTGGAACAGACTATCCCAGATCTCTGGGGGAGAATACGAATAAGGAAAGAGATATGAACAGCTCTATTGAGTTCCTGTGGCCTGTGTGGCACAGGTACACAGAACAACTCCAAGTGCTTAGGAAGTTAGCCAGGAGAAAGACTATGGTGGAAAATGGAGATGAGATACCCCAAAGGTGAATGAATCAGTGCTTGGAGACCAAGGGAGATGCCTGTGTGGTTAACAACCCGAACCTAGTACCCTCACCCCAACAATGTCTGTGTACTCCATAAACTTCCCCCAAATTACAGGTAACCCCTTCCAAAGGAGAGGGGTCCACCAAAACCTTAATATTAAACCTCCAATAAGGTGGGAACCAGCAATAGAAATAAAGTTCAGAAATTAAAACAACATTTCTCACACATATGAATTTGGAGATTATGTATTTTCTAAAGAAAATATATAACAAGGTTGTTGTGGCACCATATGATAAGGAACATGTCCTTTTTGCTGTCGTTCACAAGAGCCACTTCAGAGGTAACCAGGCCATATAGCCGCTTGAGCTCAAGCACCCCTCCATGGATGATCTCGTCAGCAATGGCAAGGGTGACAGGTGTCTGTACCTTATTAACAGTAATGACAACTCTGGCAAGGAAAGCCACTTGGGACCACTTTCCTGGAAGACTGGGTTTGTAGCAGGCACTTAAGGATTTATGAACTCCTTAGAGATAGGGTAGCCTTGGTCATGAGGCTTTGAGGAGAGAGGCAGGCAGTACATTTAAGTAGATTGTTTCATAATATAGAGTCCCATGGGATGCTCTGATTAATTTCATATGGGATTTACTTAGCATTTTTTTTAGGGGAGCATTGTTAGAAATTTGGCATTGCATGTGAAGGTTGGGGGGGATTTGAAGCACGGCTGGGTGCCCATCAGGTGTAGGTTTCAAAACATGGGGTTGGGTGCAGAGTGTAGACATTTTAATTTAATCTTTGCTGCATTAATGGATTGAGGATGGTGAGATTTCTGGTCTTCTAGGTGAGGCCAGATGGCAGCTGAATCTTTTAGGTCACATTTTAAGAGGAACACATAAAATAGAAAGCAATCAAGAAAGTAAAACTATATTATCTGAGAGGTGGGCTGAGGGATCTGGGAATATTTACCCAAAAGAAAGAAGGCTTCAGGTGACAGGACTGCCAGCTTTAAATATTCAAAAGCCTGTCACTGGGAAGAGGGATTACACTTACTCAGGAAGGCCCCAGGCCAGAGCTAGGATCAGCAGCTAGGAATTAACAGAAAGACAACTTTTAATTCACTACACAGAGCAGACAACTCAAATAGAGATGTCTGAGGATTCAATGGGCTGAGTTTATGATCAAACAAGGAATTCAAGCCTAGATTGGCAGAAACATTATAGAGACGAGGAGGTGCAGTACAGCAGTTAAGACTCAGAGGTGAACTGGGTTCCAGTCCTGGCCACATACCCAACATAGAGCATGTAGAAAATTGCTTCATTTTTCTGCTTTTCTTTAATAATCTTTAAATGATGGTAATAATAGCTACTGCCCAACTGTTGGCAAGGATCAACTTAAATAGTTAACTTTAGTCTCTAGTTATCTAGAGAGTGGATTGGTGTATGTGAACGTGTATGGCATTTCCCTCCTAACCTAAAGATCTGATTCCCATGGCTTTGGTAGAGACAGCTTGAAAGAATGAGTCATGCTTTTGCATTCCTTAGGTACTCCCCAGTATTTTGAAAGGAGCATAAAAGCGTTTGAGAGTGCTCCAGTTTCTCATGAAATTGTTTGTTTCAGTGTGGTTTTCACCAGGCAAAAATTCAGTTTATGGGGCACCTGGGTGACTTAGTTAAGTGTCTGCCTTCAGCTCAGGTCATGATCCCAGGTTCCTGGGACTGAACTCCATGATCAGCCGGGAGTCTGCTTCTTCCTCTCCCGCTCCCCCTGCTGTGTTCTCTCTCTGTCAAATGATAAATAAATAAATACATAAATAAATATATAAATACATAAATAAATAAAATCTTTTTAAAAATCCAGTTTATAACAGGTGGAAGATATTTGGCACCCATTCGAGTGCCACCCAAGGCTGCAAAATGCTCCTCACTTTGCTTGTGCAGAATGAGGTATGAGGAAATTTAGCCAAGGAGTTGAAAAAGACAGAGAAGGATGAGCAATCAAAATCTGTTCCCTTGGTTAATAGCATGATTTGATTGTGTTTACATATCAGACTTGTGTTTGGGGACCTCTGAGCCTCTGTGCACATTTATCAAATTGCAAACAGCACCACTTATGCACGGCTTGTGATAAAGCACTACCACACTGCTGAATAGCTCTCCCAGTAGAAGATGATTATTTCCCAAGATAAAAGCTGGTTACCTGATGCCAAAGCAATTCATCAATTCAATGACAAAAAAAAAAAAAAAAATCAGACAAACCACTCTTTTGGTGTAGTGTAAGGTGAACAATTGGTTGATTGACTGGGATTTGGCTGCAAACATAGCCAAAGCAAACCTAAAACAGCATGAGGCGTACATGGGAAATTTTCATTATAATGTAATTGTTTCTGCTAAACTTTCTTTATGGTTTCCAATTTGCTCCCAAGTTAACTCTGGGGGTCGAAGTTAAGTGGTCACATCATCATTAAGGGTAATGTGTTTGTTTGCTAATGGGAATTGGTTTCTAATTTCCAGTTTGATGGCACTTTGGAGTCTTCAGTGATAACTTATATGGGTGGAGGTTTGGTTTGCAAAGGAAGAAACTCTATCCTGATACCAGTATACTGCCAAGGAGACATCTCAAAACCTAAAAGGAACTGCTGTTTGAGTTTTGTTTTTCTATCCACAAATAAAGTAGAGTAGAAAAGCCCTGGGCTTTGAAGTCAGAGAACTCGTTCATTTGCTCATTTATTCAGCATATTTTCATTGAACTCCTTTTAGATCAGGCTCTGGGAATCCAACAACGGACTGACAAAGCTACTTGTTCCCATAGACATTACAATTTAATAAGACAGTGAAGGTGGAGGGGCCAGACAAACATACAAACATTCTTCAAATCCTGGCTTTTGTATTTTCTGCTTTTGTGACTTAGGGTAAGTTATTAATTTAACTTAATAGTAATACATGGCACGGGGTTCAGCAAATGATCATTTTCTTGCCTTCCCTACTTCCTACCCTACAGGGCCCAAGAAAAGGAATACTACTTCTCCGTTTTGGTTGATGCCTTTATTGGGGCCACAAAAATGAAGATCTTGTGATCCTTATGAACTATAGGTAGATTCAGGATGAATTAGCTTATTGTCTAATGCTCCTGTGAGGGTCTGCCTTTTAAATCCCACATCTAATAAATCTCTTTTTTTCTCTCCATTTTGCTTTGCCAAAGGGAATACTTCCAGATGAACCACTTTCAACCCATAAATGTTATTTTACAAAGCCTACAGCAAATAGCTTGGCTGACTGCAGATTTATTCTACCTTTTACTGAGTCACCACCAATTAAGGTCTTTTTAAAAAGCTGTGAAGGGCAGTGGTCCTTATAATCACTTCCCAGAAGGTAGAGGTTGTTTTGGAGGTGCTGTTGGGATGGCTGTGTGGTTGCCTTGTTAGAGAACAGAATGTAGAAGAAATGGTGAATTCATTGATAGGAAAACAGATACCATTCTTTTTTGTTGTTTACTTCTTCTTAGGTGTTTTTGTTTAATTCCAGTGTAGTTAACATACGGTATTATATTAGTTTCAGGTGTACAATATAGTGATTCAACAATTCTATCCATTACTCAGTGTGCATCATGATAAGTGTACTTTTTTTGAGAGAGAGCTTGGAGTGGAGAAGCAGGGGGAGAAGGAGAGAGAGAGAATCTTAAGCAGACTCCATGCCTAGCACAGAACCTGACTGGGGCTTGATCTCATGACCCTGAGATCATGACCTGAGCCAAAATCAAGAGTCAGATGCTAACCACCCAGGTGCCCCATGATAAATGTACTTTTTAATCCCCATCATTCTTAATTAATAATTACATCTTATGTGTAAACATAATTTATAATGGATAAAAATATAGCGTATAATGCTATTTCTCAAATAAAATGTAGAGTTCCAAACAATTGAATTGAAACAAATAATTGTACCTCATATAACCGATTAGAAAGTTGCAGAAATGAGCATGATATGATATGAATTAAATATTCCCTTCCCACTCTCCCTCTACCCTTCCCTTGTTCGAGGTACTTATAATTTATATTTCATCCTTAGTATAGATTTCATGTGAGGTACCAAAATCTTTTCTCCTTGAAAACTGAATAAATCTATATTACGTGGCAGAAAAAAATATTTTAAAATATTAACAAGACTCCCACTCTCCCCAGAAGATGCGTGTATTGCTTTGGTACCTATCAATCTAGCTCTTTAGTTGTGCTAATTGGGAAAAAAAATGCCAAAAGGAAGTCTGGAAAAGCCTGAAAAATATAAAAAGAATTTTCACTGAAAAAGGCAGAGAGTTATTGGCAGGAGGGGGCAAAAAGAAATCCAGAAAGGGTGAGGGAACTAGAAGACAGAGAGCCTCTTGAGAGAGATCTTGAGAGCTTGGAGGTAAGTTGGAAAAGGTTTTGTGGGTAGCTGCCACAGATGAGATACAGAGAGAGAGTGATGAAGGAAAGAAAAAGGCTTTTTGGAAGTTTGGCTCTGCATTACAAATGTATATACTCTTGACCTTCTAGAATAATATAATAAAGATGTAAATTACATTCCAATTATTGTGGCTGTTGGGTAGATTTCTTTTTCTTTTTCTTTTTCTTCCTGCATGCAGTAGTAGGGAGAATTGGGGCCTCAGTATGGCTTTATAGTTTAACTTTGAATAAACCATTTAAGCCATTCTGGCATCTTTGTGCCTGAGATCTCCCTGTTTCTCTAGGCATCTTTAAGATGTTTCTTAGTGTTGGGAAGAAATAATTGAAAATCCAAGGGCTTTGAAGCTGGATGATTCTGAGTTTAAATCCTAATTTCTCACTTGCTAGCTGTGTCTCCTCAAGCAAGTTCTATCACCCGTATAAGCTACAGTTTCCTCATCTAATCATATGTGGTTAAGACAGCCTACCCTATGGAACAATTGTGATCACTGAAATGATGGGGCATCTAGCAAAGGTCTTGAATGGATTGGTCTTCATTAGTCTGAATCCCTTTAGGAAACAGATGATTCATTCAAATTAGGAAAGTTTGAGGAGCCTGTAATAGAAATATATTTTTTAAAAATGTATATGAGAGGTGTTAAGAAAACCACAAAAGATAGTGTAAAACTCTGGGGCTACCACTTTCAGGCCTGAAGGTCTGAGTAGGAGCAGTGTTTCCTGGGACCTGGAGAAGATTGTGTAGAGAGAGCTATCAGAGAGGTACTGAGACCTATGGAGAGATGTTGCCTTCCCATAGTGGTGCCTGGGTAGTGGTGGCAGTGGTGGTGGCCCTGGTTGGGTAGGGAGATGGAAGATGAATCTTGAAGCTTCCCTCCATTCCTTCTTTTCTCCCTCTGCTTTCTCCAGGGCCCTCTATTGGTCAAACAACTTGAAGCCATTTGGTAAAGGAGTCCACCAAGGTCACAGGAGGTAAGCTGTGGAGCAGAGTGGAGAAGGATGGGGAGTGGATCTGGGGGTTTATTGAACATATCCATCATGCTCAATATTATTTTCCTTCTCTTTTTTTCCTTCCCAAGAGCATGGGCAAGAGGGTATCTTTCCCATGGAAGAACAAGCATACTGTAGAGGTATTACCAGTCTCTGAAAAACTATCTCATACAGTCAATAACAGTGCATTCTATAGATTATGACACATCACAGACAGAGCTCTGGAGTTGGAAATGAACACATATCAATCTTTGTTTAAAGGACAGCAGGAGGGGCACAGCTAGTTTAGTGGCTGACTCTCCATGAGAGTGAGTGATGCAGAGAACTTTCTATGTTGGTCAGAAATAAACAGGAGCTCTTGTTTCAACAGTGGCTTTTCAAGTTTGCCTCTTGGCATGAAGCGGACTCTGGCAGAGGGAGTCGTATAAATAAAGCACATGCCCAAGCATGTAGGCAAGTCACTAGTTGTTGAATACATTTTCACCCTCTAGCCCATCACCCACAGCTAGCTGATAAAGATGATGGCAGGACATCTTTTCAGAGAATGTAAGATAGACCACTTGGATTTTTTCAAAATTTGTAAATGAGCTCAAGACCAGCTTTGGAAAGGAATGCTTTGTCATGACTGGTGGTACAGATCTTTGATTCACTCCACTTGTAAAGCTTCTGCCCTTTGGATAAATAACTTCTAAAAAAAGAAAAAAAAGAAAAACTGTTATATATATATTCCTTTGTCTTCCATAGTGGTCTGAATGGTGACCCTCCCAAAAGAAAATATCCATACCCTTATCCCCAGAACCTGTGAACATTACCTTATTTGGAAAAAGGGCCTTTGCAGATGTGATTAAGCTAAGGAATTTGAGATGAGGAGATCATCCTGAATTCTCTGAGTGGGCCCTAAGTCCATTGCCAAATGTTCTTATAAGAGACTGACAGAGGACAGACACAATGAGAGATATACATGAAGACGAGGGCAGAGATTAGTGTGATGTGACCACAAGCCAAGGAAGCCAGCAACGACTGGAAGCTGAAAGAGACATGGAACAGATTTTCCCTTGAGCCTTTGTAGGGAATATGACCCTGGTTGTAGACTTCTGCTCTCCAGAACTGTGAGAGAATAAATTTCTATTGTTGCAATGCAGTAAGTCTGTGGTGCTTGTTATGGTAGCCCTGGAAATTCATACTTCTGTGAAACCACCTATGCTGACACCTTGACTACTAAGCAGATTGAGTGTTAGCTGCCTGAAGACTTATGGAAATAGTGCCAAGAGCAAACATCTTAGAATGTGTGTTTCTGAAGTTTATGAGAAGTCATTTCCAATCCTGGGCAATTGTGCTATCTATTTTATACCTTAAGCACTTGCAATGAAGCATTATAAGTTTAAAAAGAGGCAGAAATAAGAGCATTGGAGGGAGGAATCATGTGTCCTATAGTCCAGTATGTTTTACTCTTTACTGGCTATTTGATCATGGAAAAATCATTCCAGCATGCCACTTTTTTTTAAATCTCTAAAATATTTGTCCCACGTACTTTACAGGATTGGCAAGAAGATTAGATTAGTGCTTTGAAATAGTAAAGTGCTACCTATTAAGCTGGAAAGTGTTACATATTTCATTATTCATAATATGAAACAATATATAGATTTGTTGAATTAAATTAGATCCGACTCACCCAGAATTTGCATTAATTTGGAAAAGGGAAACATATGAGTCAGGGAGTCAGGGTTTTTGTGGTATTTTTAGAAAAGATTTTATTTATTTATTCATGAGAGACAGAGAGAGAGGTAGAGATATAGGCAGAGGGAGAAGCAGGATCCCTGTGGGGAGACTGATGTGGGACTCAATCCCAGGACCCCACGATCAGGCCTTGAGCCAAGGTAGACACTCAACCACTGAACCACCCAGATGCCCACTGAGTCAGGGTTTTAATTCTGGTTATGCCATAAAGTAACCTTGGACAAAGTATCGAAACCTCTAGGGACATAGTTTTCATAATTTTTATTTTATTTAAAAAAATTTTATTGGAGTTCAATTTGCCAACATATAGCATAACACCCAGTGCTCATCCCATCAAGTGTCCCCCTTAGTGCCCATCACCCAGTCACCCCACCCCCCGCCCACCTCCCCTTCTACTGCCCCTTGTTCGTTTCCCAGAGTTAGGAGTCTCTCATGTTCTGTCTCCCTCTCTGATATTTCACACTCATTTTCTCTCTTTTCCCCTTTATTCCCTATCACTATTTTTTATATTCCCCAAATGAATAAGGCCATATAATGTTTGTCCTTCTCTGATTGACTTACTTCACTCAGCATAATACCCTCCAGTTCATCCATGTTGAAGCAAATGGTGGATATTTGTCGTTTCTAATGGCCGAGGAATATTCCATTGTATACATAGACCACAGCTTCTTTATCCATTCATCTGTCGGTGGACATCGAGGCTCCTTCCACAGTTTGGCTATTGTGGACATTGCTGATAGGAAACATCGGGGTGCAGGTGTCCCGGCGTTTCACTGCATCTGTATCTTTGGGGTAAATCCCCAGCAGTGCAATTGCTGGGTCGTAGGGCAGGTCTATTTTTAACTCTTTGAGGAACCTCCACACAGTTTTCCAGAGTGGCTGCACCAGTACACATTCCCACCAACAGTGCAGGAGGGTTCCCCTTTCTCCACATCCTCTCCAACATTTGTGGTTTCCTGCCTTGTTAATTTTCCCCATTCTCACTGGTGTGAGGTGGTATCGCATTGTGGTTTTGATTTGTATTTCCCTGATGGCCGGTGATGCGGAGCATTTTCTCAGGTGCTTGTTGGCCACGTCTATGTCTTCCTCTGTGAGATTTCTCCTCATGTCTTTTGCCCATTTCATGATTGGATTGTTTGTTTCTTTGCTGTTGAGTTTAATACGTTCTTTATAGATCTTGGATATTCGGCCTTTATCTGATAGGTCATTTTTTTTTTTGATAGGTCATTTTTAAATGAAAGAGTTAGATTAGATTATCTCTACTGTTGCTCACTTAATAGCTCTGATTTTATAGAATTTTAAGAAAATTATCATTATCAGAATGGTTCTTGTGAACTTGTTCCTTCTCACAGATTAAATGTTCTCTGAATTCTATCAAACCTGAACTCATCCACTGAGCTTCACATTTATACAACCAAGTATCTGGGTGTCATACAGTCTATTGGTTGAGATTTCTCTTAATGTACAAGAAAGACAAAACAAAATTTACTTACACTAAAAAAAAAGAAAGAAAAATGAAAAATTAGAAGAATAGAAGAAAAAGTAAAAGAGAATTTATTGGTTCCCTTAACTGATGTCTTTAAGTAGAGGTAGTTTTAGTGACACTAGATTTATGCTCAAATGTCATCTAGATTTGCTTTCCTTTCAGCTCTCAGTTCTGCTTTGTACAGAGTTGGCTCCAGTATGTGATGTCACAACTTCCCTTGGTGCCATAGTGCAGTTGCAACATCTTTTAATTGCATGTATCAAGGGAAAGTAAAAAGCCTTTTTCCAGGATGCCAAGAGTCCCATTGCATCTCATTGGCTCTGACTGGCTGAAATGTTCATTTCTGAGTCAAAGACCATGATAGGAAGGAATTCAACATGCTGACTGGGTTAGGTCTGGGTCATGTGATTCATTACTAAGCCAAGGACATAACCCCCGCATACTGGAGCCAGTTGATTACAACACTTCAGTCATTTTCTGAGCTGGTTGTTAAACTGTTGGTGGCATTAAATTGAAAGAGGTGAGAGTATTCACACCACAACTTAGGGCTTTATATGTTTATTTATTTTGAAGAGCTGGTTTATCAGCACACCACTGGGTATAGCCCTGTTTAAGCATATTAGTGAGTGTAGAATCACCCTCAAAAAAGGAGGTCGTTCTCAAAATAAGGCAAAAATAAATGCTGCGGTGCCAAAACAAAACAAAACAAAACAAAACATCAACTACCCACTAAACTTTGAAGTTCAAACTCAAAATTTCTCTCCAGTGTTGAACTTACTCTTGTTCCTCAATCTGCTTTATCATATGGATTTTCTGTCTTGATTGGCAGCCATCACTCTACTCAGACATTGAAGTCTAATATAGGACATTTAAGTCTTGAATTCTTTTATTTTTCTCATAACACAATCTGTTTCCTTACTATTTTTTCAAATCCATTTTTCCCTCTCTTGTTACAGCCCAGTACCGTGACTTAGACTTGTTTGATCCCTCTCTGGTTTATTTCAGGATTCTCCCTATCTGTCTACCTGCCTTCAGTCTTGTCTTTCTCAAATCCATGCTGCATATCACCACTAGGGTGATCGATGTAAACTACATCTGGTCAGCTTATCATTTCTTCCAAAATCACTTTCTCTTGCATAATGAATAAGGTTTATGGTAGTTTTAAAATAGGTTCACAAACTTCAATATATCTTTCCTTAAGAGGTGGAGCTTAATTCCCTCCCTGAGTATGGGCTTAATTAATAGAGTATAACAGAAGAGATGGTGTGTGACTTCCATGACCAGATCGTAAGAGGTATCACCATTTCCTCCTTGCTCTCTCTCTTGGGTCATCCACTCTAGGGGAGGCCGGTTGCCATTTTGTGAGGATACCCAAGCAGCACTATGGAGGGGTCCACACAGCAAACAACTGAAGCCTCCTGCTAACAACCATCTTGGAAGCAGATTCTCCAACTCCAATGAAGAATTTAAATGACTACAGTCCAGGCTGGTGTCTTTACTGCAAACCCATGAGAGATGCTAAAGCAGAACAACCTAAGTCATTCCCGAAAACGTGAAAAAGCAGTTGACTCTTATTTTAACCTGCTAAATTCTGAGTGCAGTGGCAGATAATTTGGTGTTAGCTTAACACTTTTTCCCCTCTCCCATCATTGAATTTGCCACCTTAAAAAAAAAATATATGGGTTTGCCTTCTTCATTAGATCCTGAGCTTCCAGAGGGTTGGTACTATAACTCCACAGTATACTGATATATCCCTATGTGGTAGATTGTATTTCACAAAGGTGGCTGCCACAGTGTCTTCTATTTCAAGTTCTCTTCTAGAAACCTTGCCACTTACCCAGATTCTAGATATCCTTCCTTTGAACCTGGGTGGAACTTTGTTATTATCTCAAATGATAGAGTAGAGCTGAAGGGATGCTGTGTTACTTCCAAGGATAAATCATAAAAACGCCTTGTACTTCTGCTGCTCTTTCTTCAGACCTTGCTCTTTGGAGTCCAGCCACTATGCTGTGAGGGAAACTAAGCAGTCTGTAGAAATGCCCACTTGGAGAGGAAGGAAGGACCCCAGCTCACAGCTGGAGCTGAGCTCCTAGACAACAGTCAATGCTAATTAGCCTTGTGAATGAACCGTCTTGGAAATAGATCTTCCAGCCCTTATTTGAGTCTCCCAAGCCAATGTCACATGGACCAGAGATGAGCTGTCCCTACTGAGCCATGCTCAAATTGCAGATTTATGAAGAATATAAATGATTGTGATTGCCGTAAGCCACTGTTTTGGGTAATCTGTTATATGGCAATATATAACTAGAATTTCTAGTACAGTATTTTTGATGCCATACACATTTTACAGGTATTTGTAAATTGGCTAGTGTTCTTAATTTCCCTGTAGAGCTTCTTTCTGGGCACATTAATCCAGTTCTTTAAACAAATCTTGGACTCATCTGTCTTAAGACTTGGATTAAAGCTGTTCCTTCTGCCGTGGATTGCCTCCCTACCTTCCTTATACCTGCTTGAGTCTTATGCTTCTGAAAAAAATGCAGTGAATCTTCCTTGCTTCCTCTCCTCCCCTCTGTCCTTTTAAATAAATATGCTGTGAACTTCTATAAGCCCAGGATATCATATAGAACAATATAGGCAAAATCCCCAATCTCTTTGGAGCTTTATATTCCAATAGGTATCCAGTCAATACATAAATACATTATTTTAAAATTACAGAGTTGATTAGTACCTTAAAGGAATTAACCAGTGTGTGGTAATAGAGAATAACAGTGGGGGTAAGAGGGGCCCTGAAGGGGTCCTATTTTAGATGGAGTGTTTAGGGAAATCTCTCTGAGGAGGTGATATTTGAGATCTGAAGAGTAAAAATATACCAGTCAGGAGGGAAAGACAATGGCATTTTGGGCAGAGAAAACAGCAAATACAAAGTCTTCAGGTGGAATAGAAATATTTTCTGTCAGATGAAATAAAGGAGGCATTTATAGTTGCAGAATAATGAGTAGGAAGAAATGCCTCAAGAAAGTGGGGAAAATGCACAGGCACCAGGTCATGCATACCTAGAACCATGGTAAGGAATTTCGATTTAATTCTAAATACAATTGATAATTACCCCTTTAAGGTAGGGGAGTGCTATGGTATGGCTGGCATTTTAAGGTTACCATTGCTGTTGTGCAGGGAACAGAGGATAGGTTGGCAGGAAGAGGTGCAGGTGTAGAGAAACCACATACAAGCTGATGGTGCCTTGAATTAGGGTGGTAGTAGTAGATGTATATAAAAAATGCAGGTACTGGAATAAAATTTGTGATTATACCTCACAGGACTTGCTGTTCACTTACATATGGGGGCCAAAGGGAGAAAAGAATTTCTGGCTTCAGTAAATGTCCTTTATTGTAATGAGGATTCATGGAAAGTTTAGCAGGAGACTCTGTGCTCCAATTTCTTCCTGCAAGAAACCTCTCTAAATACCTCCTGATTGAATTAATCTCTTCATGCTCTGTGTTTTCATGGCCTGATGGTTTTGACTCTCACAAGGAAATGACATAAGATATGGGTGAAAAGCATAAGGACTTTGGGGCTTGAATTGATATGAATTGATCTGGGGCTCATCTCTACTTTATATGAAATGTATGTCTTGGATAAGTCCATTGAACAATGTGGCCTCAATTTTTTCAGAGTAGGTAATGCCAGTATTACAGGTTTGTTGGGTTAATTAAATGAAATATTTGAAGATAGACTTTAGGAAAGGTAAGGAAAAAAATCTAGCTTCAGATTCAGGGGAGGGATACTTAATCATTAACTATATATCATATTTATGGAGCACATTCCGTGTGCCAGACACATTCCAGGGGTTTTACTCTAACACCCTTGTGACTTAGTTACTTTTGTTATCCTCCTCTACAAGTGGATAAATACAAGCACGAAGAGCTCAGAAATATACCCGAGGTCATAATGCAACACTTAACTTTTATAGATTTGTTTTTCTATGCTTATGTTTCTTCCTATGGCTCTCACACAGTAGGGATTGTGTGTCTTGCTCACAAACATCTTCCCATCCCCATCACTTTGAAGAAAGTAAAATCATATATGCCGAGTGAGTGGACCTTCAGGCATTGACTCAGATGTCAAAGTTTGTGTCTTGACAAGAGGGGGATGGGAGTTATGAAGTGCTGGCTTTATTTGAGTGGGACCACACCTGAGCTCAGAGTGTCCTAAGCCAGGCAAACTTGGGCAGCTGGTCAGCTTCACAGTGAGATCAGACCCACATGGTTAACCACTGCTACTCAGCCCATAGTGCAATAATATTGTGGCTAATTTGCTTGAGCTGTTTGGTTTCAGAAGCTTAGCAATGGCACAATAAAACCTTTATTAACAGGACTACACGGGGCACAGCATATTCCAACTACTGAGGCGGAAAAGAAAGCTCCTTTGTTTAAACTCTTTTGGAAAATATCTATAAAATGCAGTGGCTGTCTGTTCTGCCTTAGTAAGGACTCTGCAGTTGAATATGATTTGTGTCTTGAAATTGAAAAGCTGATGATCCTCATATCTTACAGTGTTTTTGGTCTTTATCCGAAACATGATTATTTTAGGGAGGAGAATGTGGGAGGACATTGGGCTAAAAGTATTCTGAGACAAGGCCCTGCCTTGAGAGACTCATTTTATTTGTTTTATTTTATTTTTTAAAAAGATTTGATTTATTTATTCATGAGAGACACACAGAGAGAGGCAGAGGCAGAGGCAGAGGGAGAAGCAGGCTCCCTGCGGGGAGCCTGATGCAGGACTGGATCCCAGGACCCTTGGATCATGATCTGAGCCAATGGCAGATACTCAACCACTGAGCCACCCAGTTGTCCAAAGTAACTCATTTTAAAATGACATAATGGTGTGGACTAATTATCCCTCAGAATTGACTTTTGCTCTTACAAAAAATAGAGTGGTGGAAGAAGGGAAATTAGTGAAAGATTCTGGCCAAAGCCCTAAGATTTCCTTCAAATCTCAGCTTAATTTCTTCTCTTAAAAGACCGTAATTTTTGCTTAGAACTGTGCTTGCTCTGTTTGGTTTTAGTATGTGTAACTTTTCACTGGTCTGGAAGAAGTGGGGAGCCACCGATGAGGGAAGGGTCAAGAATAGTTTGTTCTGTATCCTTCCAAGAGTCTTCAGTGGATTAACCCTGCAAGCAAAGTACACAGTGATAGAAGGGGACATGATGTGATTTTTAGCAGGCACTGAGAAGGTCCTTTTGCCAAAAATAGACCCACCTGCTTGTGGATGTCTGGCATTCCTTGGACTGGGGACAGTGCCAGAAAGGCCAGCTGTTCCCTCAGATACTCTTCCCACAGGCTGGCTGAGACCTGAAATTCCAGCCTTGAACTTAAGGCTTAATTTTCCTCTACAATCTACCCTGCTCCCTCCCCCAACTCTAAAATAAAGGTGTTAGCAGATACTTACTGCCACATGAACCATCCCTACTTGTGCAAAGAAGAGAAATTATGGCAGTAGGAGAACCCTGTCTCTCCCCCACCCTTACCTAACTCTGTAACTTTGGTCAAGTCCTTAACTGCTTATGCAGCCATTTCTCTTCTATGAAATAAGAGGAAGCCAAACTGGCTGGACTCTTGGGAGGGCTAAATAAGATGAATGTAGAGCACTAATTCGCAAAAGGTTAGAAACAACCCTAATGTCTGTCAAAGAGAGACCAGTTAAATAACCTTCGGAGCATTCACAATATGTCATAGTAGGCAGCCGTGGAAAGTAGTAGGGAGGATTTCTATGTACTGACACAGGACAGCCACAAGACATTGTTAAGTAACAAAAACAAAATGTAGCAGAGCGCTTCGAGTATGCTACAGTTAAGAAAGGAAGAGAAGTAATATATTCATATTTATTTAGAATTTCAAAAGCAGAATAAACACAAAGTTAATAAAAAATGGGGTGGTGGGAACAGAGAAATAGGAGACATGATGAGGATTGCTTCTTTACAAACATTTTTTTTTCTCCTGACTTTGGAATTACGTAAATATTTTACATAAAAAAGCAAAGTTAAAGAAGAAAACACACCAAAATATTAAGAATCCTAAAAATTAAAAAAAGAAATAAAACAATTCTAAGTAAATTTTTTAAAAACCCTAACTTTATAGCAATTCATGGTATAATCTCAAGAATTATTGCAAATGGCTTTAAAACACATATTTTCATTGTATATCCCTAGGGATATATCTTAATGACAAAAAAAAAGTGTAAAGACATCTTAGATTGAATTCTTTTGGCTAGTTGTTAGTGGTAATATTTACATTATTATTTTGAATAGTATTATAAAGAGTACAATAAAGCGACCAACTCATTAAGTTAATATCTTTAGGAGATAAAATTTTCAGAGTGAGAAAAGGATATACTTAGAATAAAATATTGTAAAAATTACAATAAACATTCTGTAATCTTTGATTTGTATTAGAAATATCAGTTTGAATCATGATTTCTTTCTTTCTAAAAACTACACAATTCTTAGTTCTGCCCACTGAAAAAGCTTAGAAGCATGACTAACTCACTTTTAATTATCATTCCATACACAGTTATAATATCTGAGTAACATTTCCATTGTGAGGGAACCAGGGCTCCTGGGAGAAATGGCCAATTCGAGTTCTGGTGCAAGAAATGTTTGAGTTGAGCTTGACACATAAGGTTATGTCCCAAAGCAAGATTATATGAGCCAACTTGAAGGACCTCCCACTGGCCAAATTTGGGAAGAATATAAAAGCAAATAATGACTACAACATATTGAAATGCATGAACTATGTGAAATCTACAAGTTCATTTGAAGGTTGGGTAATACCAGCTCAGTATTTTGAAAATAAGTGAAGGGAAAGAATTAAGCATTTATCCTGCTTTTTTGTTTGTTTGTTTGTTTGTTTCAGGTAATCAAACAATTATTGAGGGAAAATTCTTTAATGAGGAATTCTAGCTAATAAATGGGGGAAGAATGATAAAACTAAAAAAATCTCCATTCTGGGCTCCTGGGTGGTGTGGTTGGTTAAGCGTGGGACTCTTGGTTTTAGCTCAGGTCGTGATCTCAGGGTGGTGGGATTAAGCCCCATGTTGGGCCCCCTCCTGGGCATGGAGCCTGCTTGAGATTCTCTCTCCCTCTCCTTCTGCTCCTTCCCCATCCACTCGTGTGCACATGCATGTGCTCTCTCTCTCAAAAAACAAAACAAAACAAAACAAAACCAACTCCATTCTGGGTAATAATCATTTTGCAATATATAAATGTATCAAATTAACATGTTGTACACCTTAAACTTACACAATCTTGTATGTCAATATATCTCAGTAAAGCTGGGAAAGAACCATCCTTTCTGCTAACTCAAATGAAATAGAGTCTTGGGAACCGTCTTCAGTGCCAAACCATTAAGTGAAAAATAATCCGAAAAGTTACAATGGAAGTAGCCCTGTGATGCTCAAAACAAAACAAACAGCAGGTAGTTTCACTATGAGGAGGGACAAGGTAGTAGGACCAAGATGCATTTCTCCACTGTAAACACAGACAGTAGCTGCCCAGTTGCCATGGGTGGAAGGGAGCGGGGCTGTTGCAGACTTGTGGTCTGGGTTTGGCTTTGAGTAGGACCCACATTTCTCCAACTCCCACTCCTTTGATCCCTTCTATCAGCTAAAAAGTTTGGGGAACCACCCGTGGGAGTGCAGAATTCAGAGCTCTCAGCCTGTGGTCCTGAATGTCTTCTTACTTTGCCTTGTCTGCCACCCTGGAGGAGGAGTCTTGGCCTTGGGGCCTGTAGTCCTTCACTCCTTCCTATTTGTGGACCCCTGCACATGGTATTTAATGTCTCTGAATGTCAGTTCCTCTTCTACGGAATAAGGATAATAACATGCTCCTTGGGAACACTAGGTGAGATGCTGTGTAGTTCAAGTGCTTAACACATCCAATGCCTGGAGAGCTTTCTCCAAGGCCGGAAAGAACCCGTGGATCTCTATTTCCTTCAAAGACAATAGGACCTGGGGTTGCACAGTTGGGTTACGTAATTGGATTGCCCTGTTGCTTCCACAGAGGCTTTATTTGCATGCTCCCTTTTTTCTCAGAAGGACTATTGTGATCAGCCAGTTAGAGCAGGATGTTGGCTAAGAGAACTCAGCTCAGCCCAGCTCAGCAGAAGTGAAGGAGCAGTTACCAATTATGCTCTTTCAGATAAATCTTTTTCCCCCCCTTTTACTGGCTATTTCTCTTCTCCCAGGTGATCTTAATTTATTTAGTTCAAGTTTTCCTTTAAAAATGCCTCCCTCCTCCTGTTGTGACATCATCCTTGGCTCGGTGGAAGGGCAGCAAACTTGAGTCCTGTTCGTGAAGCGATTTTTATCAAAGTTTTACTCAGGTGAAATGTTTTCACCAAATGATTGATGATGTGTCAAAAGTCATTCCTTGCCTCATCTTAGATCTGCAGTGATCTACTGCAAGACCATATTTGCTACAGTATTTTTTTTTTAATACCTCCAATATCATTTGAGCAGTCACTGGCCTGTGCTATAGCAGTGGAACACTTCTACAGCATTCTGTTCATCAGGGGATATTGTTCTATTGTTCTTTGGAATCCTCACAGACTCAATACACAAAGGTGTTCTTTTCCAAGTGGGCTGTCAGATGGGGAACAATGGAAGAAAATGAAAAATTTAAGCCTATTGAAAGACTTTTTCAGAATAATTATTCACTTCTACCACACAAACTGCTTTACTTTCCAGAGTGCCTCTCTGCTCTGCCTTTAAAAAAAAAAAAAAAAAAGAAAAGAAAAGAAAAGAAAAGAAAAGAAAAGAAAAGAAAAAAGAAAAGAAAGAAAGAAAAAAGAAAATCCCAGCCTGGACTACGCAGTTATTTGCCACTGCTGCCATCTAATGATGTCTTCTGGTAACACAGGACAAGAGAAGACGTGATTTTCTGTTCCCTGGAATGCTGGGAGACTAAACTTAACCTAAGAAAAGGAGATGACTGGTTATATGATGTGACTTCAAGGGTGATAGGCAAGCTGGAAGCTCCCTCAAACACCATTTGTACCCACTGATTGGCGCATGAAAGATCAACATTGGGTTTTTATTTCCTCTGCATTTTGAGCCCATTATCTTTGGGAAGGATAACCTACTATGTCCATGTGATTCTGGCATCTCTGCAAGGTGCTCCTATCAGCTGAAAAGAACAGGTTTCTTTAGTTGCAGACATTAAGGTAGGATCAATACATACCAATTCCTGATGAAGCAACCTTGACAGTCCTGTGTGTCACCAATACACTTTTTTTTTTCTTCTACTTGTTTGCTACAAACAGTTAATTTTCTCCTATATCACTTCTGGCCGTCTTTGGGAACTCTTGGTCAGGCAGTATTTGAACACTCTACTGACTAAAGTAACACAACATTCTAAGTTAGGGGGTGTTGTATATGGGGGGGCATTTATTGCTTGCTAATGGCCATAGATGCTGGACTGAATCTGTGACTGAATGGATTTGTTTAAATAGACTATATTTGGGACACCTGGGTGGTTCAGTGGTTAAGCGTCTGCCTTTGGCTCAGGGTGTGATCCTGGGGTCCCAGGACCAAGTCCTGCATCAGGCTCCCTGCATGGAGCCTGCTTCTCCTCCCTCTGCCTATGTCTCTGCCTCTTTCTCTCTCCCTCCCTCTCTCTCTCTCATGAATAAATAAATGAAATCTTTAAACAAACAAACAAACAAACAAACAGACAATATTTTACCTGAAAAGGCTTCCAGAGACAATTGGTTTTGTTGTTAAGAGACAATACTGCCACCTATTCAAATTGGTTGGCTTCCCGGAACTTTGATAAATAAACTTTAGGAGAAAGGGTCATTTGGAGACCATAGATCATGTATATGGCTATCAGGGAGTTAGGTCTCTGGTACTTCTCCTGGTATTGTCAGGACAATAGTTTCTCATCTCAGATCTTTTCTTTTTTTACCAAATTGTTGTTGACACACAATGTCATATTAGTTTCAGGTGTACAACATAGTGATTTGACAAGTCTATACACTCATCACAGATCTCAGTTCTTGACATAATAGCCTTGGGTTACTAACAAAGGGGGAAAAAAAAGAAAGGTGGAGTATAAGAAAAAGAAAAATAATTACTAAAAAAAGAGAATTAGAGAAATTCATCTTGTGGAACCAGAACTAGGAGGAAAGTTACCCCCTGATCATTCTCACATATTCTGTTTATGGACTTGCTCTTCCAGCTCATATTGTTTTTCCATTCTAAGTGACAATTTCTCCCTCCAGTTCCCTAAAAGCTGTGCACATAAATAATCTGGGCTCACCTTTCTGGTTATCATCCCCCCCCCTTTTTTTTAAAGATTCTATTTATTTATTCATGAGAGACACAGAGAGAAAGGCAGAGACATAGGCAAAGGGAGAAGCAGGCTCTCTGCAGAAGCCCGATGTGGGACTCTATCCCAGACCCTGAGATCATGCCCTGAGTCAAAGGCAGACAGACGCTCATCCGCTGAGCCACCCAGGCATCCCTCTGGTATCATCTCCTACACTATTATTCTTTTGTTTCTTCTCTGCCCCCTCCATACCACCATCAGAATTTTTCCAATAGAGCAACCAATCAAACACTCTCATTCTTGAAAATGATAGATGAGCACTTGATCACGATTGTTGTTATGGCTGGTAACAATAAAGCCACCAGGACTTCTCTCATGCAGTGACCTTTCTATTCTTGAAGATACTTGTTGGAACAACTTGATTTATAGGAGATTACAAGTAAATAATGACCATTGAAAAGAAGCTATGTAGGGAGAAAAAACTCCTAGATACAATCAAAGGGTGTGCATGGGATCTGAAGGTCATTCCTGGAGTCTGCCCTGAGCTCAAGTTCAAAGGGAAAAAATCTTGCTCCCTTTACTAATATTGTTCTTTAGAATTATTACCATGAGTATGACTGATACTCCTTTGAGGTAATTGCAGTGGATGTGAATGAATACATGCACAAAGTCATTTTGTCAGGAAGAAAACCCTTCATCTTTCTGTTTTAGCTTTATTGAGATAGTTTTAACATGTGTTAATTTAAGGTACACATATGATGATTTTATGATGATTTGATACATGTATTTATTACAAAATGATTATCACAGTAAGGTTAGTTAACACCTCCCTCCCTCACACAATTATATATTTTTGGGGGGCAGTGATGACATTCAAGATCTTCTCTCTTAATAACTTTCAAGTATATAATATAGTATTGATAACTATAGTCACCATACTGTGCATTAGATCCCCAGAACTTTGTAATCTTATAGCTGGGAATTTGTACCCTGTGAGGAGGATCTCTTCATCCTCCTCACTCCCCCAGACTTTGGCAACCACCATTCTACCCTCTGTTTTTAGGAGTTCTGGCTACAGGTTAATTTCTTCATCTTCATATATCCAACTTCCAACACCACACGTCATCATGATTGTCACTTAGTTATGGTTTGTAGAATAAATGAATGAACAAATAAACAATGTCTTAATAAAGTAAGAACATCAGTGTCTTAATAAAGCAAGAACATCTAGTTGAAATGGGGGAAATTCTCCAAAAATAACTGTTAGTAATAAAAACAAAATACCTTGGAAGGAAAAACTGGAATTTGTGAGGTAATTAGAAACAATTTGTTGTCTTTTGCAAAAAATAGAAATTACTGTTTTTTTTAAAAAAGATTTTATCTATTTATTTGAGAGAGAGAGCATGAGAGGGTTAGAGGGAGAGAATCCCCAAGCAGACTCCCTACTGGGCCCAGAGCCTAACATGGAGCTTGATCCCACTACCCATGAGATCATGACCTGAGCTAAAACCAAGAGTCAGATGCCCAACCAACTGAGCCACCCAGGCACCTGATTACTAAGTTTTTATGTTTGAAAACAAAGTGGAACTACAAATTCTAGACAGTAATAAGGATGATGGACAGCGGATATTTCAGAGAAAAGTGTTTGGGTTCTGGTCAATTTATGGATGAGGATAGAGATACTGATTACGCTACAAATTATAACTAAAATGTAAAGGTAAGTTTGTATATGTGTTAAAAGATTACAGATAATCACTAAGACAATTGCAATCCTCTAAATTATAAAGCAAAATTAAGATAACTTGTTAAAAGATATTCTTGGTTTAGAAGAAAAATGTCCAGTGAGGTGCTCTTTAGAAAAGATATACTCAAATCACACTCAATTTAGTTTATTTTTTTTTTTTGAGGGTCAATTTAGTTTAAAAAAAGTTGTAAGGAAGGATGTGCCAGGAAAACTGAGAACAAAAATAAAAAAGATTTAGCACTATTAATATCAGAAATATATTTCAAACAATGACCTAGACAAAGAGAAATATTTTATAATGATAAAAGCTAACTTACCAAGATGATACAGTACTCAAGATACTTATGCTTTAACAATGTAGCATTGAAATAATGAAACCACAAATTCAATATAATATCAAGGACAAATTGATAAATCTAGAGTCATAGTGGGTAATTTTAACACATTTCTCTCAAAAGCTTACAGTTAAAGCAGACCAATAATTAAAAAGGTAGTAGAGTTGAGCAAAACCATTAGCACACTCAATCTAATGCCTTTCAAGCACATGTGGAAAGTTCACAAAAATTGGTCACATAACAAGTTATAAAAGAGGTTCTATAAATTCCAAGGAATTAGTATCTTCTAGATTACAGTCTTTGACCACAATTTAAAAAATTAGAACCTCTAATCAAAAGGCAGTCTCCAGCCTTATATTTTTTGGGTATGAAGAGTATGCATTTCTGAATAATTTATTAAAAAATTGAAATTAAAGTGAAAATTACTAAAAGCACTAGAACATAATAATCATTAAGTCATTACAGACCAAATTCTATGGACAGCAAGGTAAAGGAGAAATGAAAAGGAGAATGTAAGAGTAGTTACAATAGAGATTTTAAAAATCTGCAACTATAAACAATGTCATAAAAATGACTTTTAAAACTTAGACTAAAACATAATTTCTTGAAAGAGTATAAGTAATCGTATACTGCCAAAACGTAATGAAAAGTCTGAAACATCCAGTTAAGTAAAATTTACAGTCACAAATCTCAAAGTCATCAGCTCCTATAGGTACTGCAGGTGGGTTCAACATAGTTTTAATTGCAGAGAACTCTTATAAGTAAATTTTACTCAACACCTTTTATAAGGCTGTTGTAAATTTGGTGCAAACTTAGGACAAGGGCAATTGAAAACCACAGGTTTAAGCCAACCTAACTCTTAATAGAGATACAAAATATCTACCTTAAATATTCATAATTAGATGTAATGGTATTTAAAAATGAAGCATGACAAAGCAGGATTTATTTTAGGAATTCAAGGATGGCTTAGCATATATGAATCTCCTGTTATAATTTAACAATTGGCAGATTAAACTACATGACAATCTGAAAAGATACAGAAAGATAATCACTTGACAAAATTTCACCTTCATTCATCATTAAAAAAAATTCCCAGGCAACTAGTTTAAAAAGAGAATTTCCTTTAACTAAAAAAAAGAACTCACCCTATTCCCACCTCCAGCTCAACCCATTCCCTGTCCTTACCTACCTTGTGCTGTGTATGCACTGGGACCTTGATGGGACCTGAAGGGACCAACCCTCCATCTTCTAGTTGCTGGACAATGGGGACATTGTTAGCAGGACTCCCAAAGTCAAGGACATGGTGACATTAGAGCACTTACTCCCTCAGCTCTCTCTCACCAGCTTACAGGGATTGATTGCATTCCTCTGCCCAAATCAAAGCTTCCTCTCCACGTAGCTTCCCTTCACAGTCTCAGGCCCCAGGTGGTAATCATTTCTGGCTTTTGCTTGCCTTAGGATCCTGCATGATGCCTCTTAACCCCTGTCCACAACTTTGTAAGTAATACCTTTACTAAATTCTCCACCAAATTACCTAATTTGGTGCGCTTGGAACCTAACTAATGCAGATATTCTGTTTACATATTAACTTTATATTTTTCACAGATACATATACGGAGAAGTGGAAAGAAATGAATGGGAAAAATATATACCAGGGCAGGGAGGAAGGAAAAGGGGTTGGACTTGCAGATGTGCAGAGATTTCAACAGTATCCATAATAATATATTCCCTAGGCTTAAAAAAAATGTAGACATACTGACAATTATACATTTCTAGGTGGTGAGCAGTGGGTGTGGGTTGTATTATTCTGTGCACTCTGAACTTTTAAAAGTTCCATTCCCCAGTCCACCCGTACTTTTAAGTGAAGCGAGAGTACAATGTGTAGAATAGCAATGATTGGTCATTTAGGGATGCTAGAGATGCTGAATATAGATAACATTCTTCTGAATAGTACTTTTATTTTCAGAGCTCTTTGACATGCCTCATTTCATTAATTTGCCCATTAGCTAGGAATGAGGATTTCCTGGTAGGAGTGAGAAACTTTGAGAAGCTGCACATAAGCAGACCAACAGTAATTAGATTAAAGACTATTTATTACCATGGTTAATTAGGAATAACCAATTCTGTGCTCCAAAAATAAATTATGAATTTTGGATACTTTCCTTGTGGTTTATTTTTAAGTCGCTACACAGCATTTTTTATTTGAAGAATATTTTAGCTATGATGTTGAAATTCTATAAATTGACTCAGACACGTGATTTAATTTTCCTATTTAGAAGCAACCTGAATAATAAAACTTCATAATTTTTTTTTGCCCTCCGTTTTAATAATTACAGCAAATACTTATTAAATAATCAGTATGTTACTAGGTACTATTCCAGGAGCTTTGGATGTTTTAAAAGTATAGATGGGAATATAATTGTGGTTACTCTAAGAAATTGTTGACTGATACAGTGTATTCCTTTGGGAATCCATAGATTGGCATCTGTTCAACAGGCATCTATCTTTTTAGCTTTTACCTAGCTGCTCAGTAGGGGCGCCACCTACAACAGGTAAGACACCAGTGGCTGATCAGGGGTCTCAGAGCCTCCCTGGGCAGGTCTTCTTTCGATACAGAGCCAGCATCCAAATTCTGGCCGGCGTGTCAAATGAGGCGTGTCAAAGAGCTCTGAAAATGGCAAAAATGGTCAGTGGTGGGTGCTCTGTTGATAAGGGGATATGACACTAAATGCACTTCTTTGAGTAAGTCAGCTGTAGAATTAGGAATAACCACTTAAAATGATCTTTGCCTTTTTTTTTTACTCACTGGGCAGGGAAAGTCTTATAGTCATTTCCCAAAGAACATCTGCAAGAAGGGAGGTGGTGATTAAGCAGATTTCTTTCTTTTTTTTTCTTTTCTTCTTTTTTAACAGATTAAGCAGATTTTGATGGGACTTTGGTGGTATTAAAAATTTGGGATTAGCTACTGTGACATGAAATCATCGAAGGAGCAAATTCTGTGATTCTGAGTTTGTGTATATTTGAGTGTGGTAAAGTTTGGAAAAAGACCTTGCAACATACTTTTTACTCACTCAGCAATCCTCATCTCTGGGAATTCAGAGTGTCAGAGGCATTCTGAGCAGTTCTAAACAGTGTGGTGGAGAGAAAGCTTTCTTCTCTATTGTCCTATCTATTTTCTCCCCAAAATAGAAGAGCCTATGTGGATTAGCCAATAAACATTTTACTAAACCATTATTTCATGAGCACCTACGATATGCTAGGGGCCTTGTGCACATTGTCTTTACCCTCAAAACAACTTTTATTTTGTTTTAGTAAAGAGACATTAAAACTCAGGCTAAATATATTGGTCAAGAACACACCACACAACATGGAAATTGTAGAGCTGTTATTTAACTCAAGTATGTTTATTCTGCTAGGGGATCATGTCCGTTTCCTGTATTTAGCATCACTAACTGTGGAAAATCTGATTGCCCTCCTCCCCCAAAACAAAAGCAACGACTAACCACAACATAGTTTCTTTAAATTAAGCCTATCCCTTCTCCTAAAAGAAACTCAAAGAATATTCTCTCTGAGCAAAATGCTGATGTTGGGGTAGAGCTGATATCTTCTTGAGATGATATTCTGTGCCTTTTGTTGGGGGATCTTGAGCAAGATTGCAAACAGCAGCATCATTAATCATACAAGTTGTTCCCATCTGCAAAAATGTCAATGAATTACATTCCTCAGACCACAAGTGAGAATGGCTGTCTCTGGTATTATATATTGTGAAGAGTTCTAAATTAGTGTGAAACTACCTACTTTCAGTAATCTGTGACAGTGGAAGAAAGTAATGGGACATTTAATTGAAAATAGCAGACAATATCCGGATCTTTGGTAATTGCTTTTGGAATGTATTATATGATTTGGACAGGGGAAATTTCCATTTCCTAATTATTTTCTTTGGCTTGTATAAAAATGAGTTTGCATCTGTTTGGCTCTCCTATGAGAAAAAAAGGAGTAACTGGCCCAGATGCAGTGGTTAGCAAGGAAAAAATGTCCAACGTTAAAATGTTGGGCTATGTATGCAAATATAATTAGTAACTAACCTGTTCTATCTTACCATCACTTTCCCCAAGGTATTTCATTACTTATATTTGGTGTTTGCCCAGTACTTATGAATGCATTAGAACCACTAGCTAATTTTTTGTGTTATTTTGCTGAACACCTTAATCAGTACCATTACTCTATATAAGCAAATGAAAACATCTTGTATTCAAATAGATCCTAATACATCTGAAAAAGTTTGTTCTCTTAGAGTAAAGTTTCTCTAGATCTTGCTAGCAGAATTTCCTTAGTAGACATTTTCTTGCTTAGCATTCAAAGCTGATGGTCTTCTCCAAGCCTTGAAGAATTAGGATTTCTACATTACTGTAGACGTTGAAAGTTTACTTTTTTCAATAATGTATTTGTAACAGCAAGTGCTGGATGTGTGATTACATGTGCGTGTTTAAATTACGTATTTACAGGCGTGCATATAAGATAAGATACATACACAGAAGCTATATTAAATACATTACATATTGTACACATAGTGTATATACATGATTGCGTACATGTTCTATGTGGCCTCATTTGAATTTCTAATTTATTACTTATTTATTATTTTACTGATAAAAGTGTTTTCCACTGAAAAATTGTACTTTGAACATGAAGATTAAAAAAAAAGTCTCTCGAGAAGGCCTGGATGGGCTCACTCTGTTAAGCGTCTGACTTGATTTCAGCTCAGGTCAAGATCTCCAGGTTGTAGCTGGGTAATCCCAGTTCTGCTCAGAGAAGCTGAGCTTCCCGGAGAATGTTTCAGAGAAAGTTAGGTGGGCCGGGAGCGTTCTGCAGACTCGTCAGAGACCTTCAGAGAAGACAAGGCTTGCAGAGAAGAGAACACAAAGAGGACAGACAGAGCGCTAAGAATAAGTCAGTTGGATGCTCTTGAACTCAACAAGGCCCTGGAGCAGCTGGCTTGGGCCCAGTTTACTCAGTGCTTTCACGGGTTTAAGCCAGGACTGTTAGTGCACTTTGAACCACAGGTGAAAGCGCTCCTGTGGCTTTTCTTGTGGCGATTCACCATCTACTCTAAAAATGCCACCGTGGGACAGTCCGTTTTGAATATTCAGTACAAAAGTGATTTTTCCCCGAAGCTGAGATACCAGCGGCCGAGTAAGAATCAGAAGCAGTGGTATGCTGTGTGTACGATTGGCCGGACGTGGCTGGAAGAGCGCTGCTATGACCTATGTCCAAACCGTCACTTGGTGTCGTTTGGAAAGCCAGGCAGTGTGTGAACATCAGGGATGGACTTCTGAAATTAGGCGGGCTGATTAATTTCCTGATTTTCCTTCAGAGGGGCAAGTTTGCGACTTTGACAGAACGTCTCCTAGGCATTCGTTCTGTATTTTGCAAGCCCCAAAACGTAGGTGAGGTTGGCTTTGAGTATATGAATAGGGAACTTCTCTGGCGTGGTTTTGCAGAGTTTCAGATTTTTCTCCTACCACTTATCAATATCCAGAAGTTGAAAGCTAAGTTATCTTCATGGTGTATTCCTCTTACCAGTGCTCCTACCAGTGACAATGCACTAGCCACAAGCGGCAAAGAGTGTTCTCTGTGTGCAGAGTGGCCCACCATGCCTCACACCATAGGATGTGAGCATATCTTCTGCTACTACTGTGTTAAGAGTAGTTTCTTATTTGACACGTACTTTACTTGCCCTAAGTGTGGCACAGAGGTACAGAGTCTGCAGCCACTGAAATCAGGAATCGAGATGTCAGAAGTGAATGCTCTTTAGAAACTAAGATTGTTTCCTCTGAGGAAAACTGCATTATGTTCAAATCCTTAATACTAATCATCCTGAGCGTACTGTTCAGGTGTCTTTTATGAGGGGATGTGCTGCTCAGCCACCGTCTTCTGTTCCTTTCCAAATATGACTAAGCTCTAATCATTAGGAAGCACGTGATTCTGAATCTAGTATGTAAACAATAATGTGTTATTTTTTTCTTTAAATCGTTGCATTCAATTTTTAATGTTGAGACTAATGGACAGTTGTTATTGGACTACCAAAAATGACCTTTCATTTTGCTACTTCCTAGAAAGAGGTTAGATTCTAAAGCGATTTTGGAGACCCTGGGATGAATGTGTATTTAATTGCAGAGATGGCATTATAGCATCAATCTGACAATGATAAGACCCTCTTGTTTTGAGCCTTGACATCTAGCTCACCCATTGTAATTTTAAGCTTTTCCCTAAAACCTGTTTTCGAGGGGTTCGGTTGGCTTCGTCCTCGGGCAACATGATGGCCACCAGAAGCTCCACACTGACATTCCACCAGCTTCCTGATCCTGCTGGAATGAGAGCTTCTTACATAATAGCTCCAGCGAAGTCCAGGAGCTCACTGTCATTGGTCTGCTTGCGATTACGCATTTGTGAACCAGGACAGAAAAGTTCTACTCTGATTACTAGCTGTGTACCACGTGGACCCATAGTAGGAGAGCAGACAGTTCACCACAGGAAACCCGGGTGCCATTATAATAGTGGGTGTTTGGCAGCTCAAAACAATAGATCCTTACTAGACTCTACATCTGCCTTTTTTATATCAAAAGTCCATATGCAGTCTTTAATTTTACCCATGATCTGGGGTGATAAGGACATAGGTAACTGAATGGTTGACTTAGATTGCAGATTTAAAAGGATTAAATAAATAAACATTGTGTTATGAAAACAAAATCTCCAGGTAATAAATAAATAAATAAATAAATAAATAAATAAATAAATAAAAATAAAAGATCTCCAGGTTGTAAGATCGAGCCCCATATCAGGCTCCTTGCTGGATGTAGAGCCTGCTTAAGATTCTCTCTCTCTTTCCCTCTCTCTCTCTTTTCCCCTAAACCTCTCTTTAAACATAAATAAATAAATAAATAAATAAATAAATAAATAAATAAATAAAATAAGTCTATTGAGCTATATTGACTGGGAATTCATGAAGGCAAAATTCAAAAATTAATTTGCTAGATTCTACCAAATAACCATGATTTACCAAGTTTTAATATGTGGGAATCTGTGAATAGTTGTTTATAATTTTCAATTTTACCTGGATGTTTGGTAGAGTTCTGTTAGAAACATTGCGGTGAATGTCGCACACACGTACATTTAGTAGAAACATCTTTCAAGCTGTTTTGGGAATGTGCAATAACGTGGCAAGAGGAAAAATACAAATTGAGCAAAATAAAACTTAAAAAAAAAGGTATCTATTGCTATGGCCACAATAATCAAGAGGTGAATTTTATGTTCAGATTTGCTAAGCACGTCTTTTCTGTCCTATCTTATGTGATGTTCAGAACAATAAAAGAAGTAAAGTTAAGCCAAAAGAAGTAAAGTTAAGCCAAACTTTCACTTTGAGTGCTCACTATGGGCTCCACTTTGGTGAGCTTATGTCTTGGACTGTGAACTTCACAAGTGTTTCTCGGCTTTTTCTCACCCAACCCCTTAGGTGAGAGAAGATGGCTAGAGCCATTTGAGTTGGAAGTGTCCTCTTGTCAGGTCAGTGAGGCTCTGATAATATGCTGGTATTTGGGCTCCAGTTAACCAGTTTCCCATGAGGGCAGGCTTTGTTCAGAATTACTGAGAGCTCTGGGGCATTTCAAATGGTTCCTTTCCCCCTCTCATTGCCAGAAGCTGGAGTGGATTGAGCTCCAGGAGGTAAATTCCAGAGAGTCTTCAGAGGCTTCCTTATGGTTGGTTCCTCCTGGAGGAACTTAGCTTTCAGAGTTGTCTGCTCTGGGTTTCCAGCAATTCATCGATTACAGTTCTCGAGGCCGCTGGCAGTACCGGTTCCCAGTGCTTTCTGCTTGTCAATCTCTGCTGTGACTCCCTGCGCTCACCTCCGGGGCAGTGGGTTTCCTTGGTGTCCTCCCCTCTCCTACAGATCCAAGGAGAGTTGTTGATTTTTCAGTCTGTTTAAATTTCTTTATTGGTTAGGCTGGAGTGGTGACTTCCAACATCCTTACATGCGGAACTGAAAACTGGAAGTGCTCATCTCCATTGTACAAATGAGAACTTAGTCTGAAAGATAGTAAGTGATGCCCGAGTCACATGTAGCATAAGCTTTAGAAATGGCCGGTTCTCTGCCCTGACCAGAGCTAAGGGTGAGTTGACTTTCCATCATGCAACCGACTCAGAAATAAATTTGTGTGGCATGTGTGTAACATGTGTCATGTTTCTTTCACAACCATCTTAGGTAACCTTGGGCAAAGTTACTTGACCTTTGTTTGCCTCTTTCCTTCATCTGTAAAATGGGAATGATAACATTTCTTATAGGATTAATATACATATAGAATCGGTGGAGAGGGGCACCTGAGTGGCTTGGTGGTTGAGCGTCTGCCTTTGGCTTAGGTCATGTTCCTGGGGTCCTGCGATCAAGTCCCTCATGGCACTCCCCACAGGGAACCTACTTCTTCCTCTGCCTATGTCTCTGCCTCTCTCTCTCTGAGTCTCTCATGAATAAATAAATAAAATCTTAAAAAAAAATCTGTGGGAGAGTCCACAGCACAAATTTAGAGCTCAATTAATGCTACTATTAGGAGGAGGCAGAGGAGTAATTTTAACCTTGACTCTGTCCTTTCTCTTTGCCCTGTTCTGGCTATCACTAGTCCCCACATTTCCTTCTCTCACAACTCTCTGTGGATTTTATCTTTGCTCATTGGTGCAGTTCTTTTTCCTGTTGCAGGAAATGCAAACGTTGCAGTATTTTCCACTGGAGTAATCTCCCGAACCAAAGGAGAATTCTTGTGTGTTGGATTGAACTACCATAACCAATGATCTTCTTTAGGTCTAAATGGCTTGTTTTTGAAACATAACCCCAGGTTCCTGAACAGATGTTGTTTTCTTCTGAGAATAAACTCGGGTCAGACATTTTGTCATTAATGCTCAATATCTATAAATGCAACCAGGGGAGCTGCCCATGCAGACTTCTTACCAGTGTTGTTAGGAATTGCCATAGAATCTTACTGCAGAATCTGACCAATGACAAGCATAGAGGCATTTTCCTGTCATTTTCTGATGGTCTTGGCTTAATTACTGTATTACTGTTTCAAGGCCTGCCTTTAACTATTTAGAACTAATTTAACAGTCCCACATGAATAGCTAAAGTCTCATCACAGAAATTCCTTTGTCATATCCCCAAGGAATGTGGTTTTGCCTTTTATATATTTAAAAAAAAAACATTTTCTGCGAGACAATGATAGGTTTTTGTTTTGTTTTTTGTGTCTTGTGGTCTTTTTTTTAGACCTAGAGAGAAATACTGAGGCCTCTTTTCCATAGAATAGTTTTGAGTGAATGAGCCACGAATACTTTGCATTAAGTTATGGTTCTTAACATCAATAAAAGGTTATGGGACAAAAGAAAATTAAGGAAGACAAAATCAAGGGGAAATTAAGAACAGAAAGGTGTGATGGCAAGAACTGGGGCAGAAGATTACATAATATAAAATGAGGACAATACAGGTGATGGGTTCAGCAATGAAAATCATCTTGGCTGTACATCTGCAAAGGAATCTAATACACTCCAGCAGCAAAGCCATGAAAATCTAGGCTTCTGGGGTGGCGGGGAAGTGGAGGGAGGAAGGAAGTATTTAATTTTATAAGAATGGAACTAATCAGAGAGTAATATTTTATTGGCATTAAAGGGAAAGAAGCCCCTGGATTACACCTGGAAATTGTTATCTTTTGTCCATAGTGTGGGGTCTACAAATCCCTGTATATCTTACAGTGGGAGACAGAGAACAATTCCAGGGTATTGGCAGAGAATTGCAACAGGCCATTTTGCTAAAGCATACAGAACATTTAGCAAAAGTTATAGAACCAGAGACTATAATGTCTCTGACATCTCAAATTTGCGCAATTGTAAACAGAGGGGCTCGGAATAACTTGTGGTTAGATATGAATTCTTTGGGAGGCAGACATAATACAATCTGTTCCCACCAGATTGGGACTTGCTGATTCATTCATTTATTCAATCAGCAGATGTGTATTGGGACCTGCAATATGCCAGCTACTGCGCTAGGATCTATAGAGTCCTTGGCTGCGTGGGGAGAATTCAGGAACTCAGATTTGGTCTCTGGACCTCACATAATGGCATAAATTTGACTCCTCAACACTCAAGGGTAAGAAATGCCACTTGTGTTTATTTTCCAAATCCAGTAGGATCAATTCAGGCAATCTCACTTTTGTGGCCCAGCCTGCCCAGCAGGAAAAAAAATCTTCAGATTTGGGAGGTCTTTTCCCACTCCAGGGTTAGGAAAATATTCCAGGGGCTCTTCTCAGTGCAGAAGACTTGGGAAGGACACCCTTGAGTTTAGTCCCGTCTCAGGTCATGAGGTGTCTTGAGGGTGATTACTTTCAGATAAACCCGGGCTGTGGCTCTTACTGGTCCATGCTCTAACATCCTTGAGCTGCCACAAAAGAGGGCATGTCATTTTGGGGCTGGGAGTGTCAGGGGAGAGGGCATCTGCCCTTTGTGAAATAACCCCCAAACTGCTTTCTCCATCTTTTATCCCAGGGAAAGCCACCTGGCTCTTCTTAATTCTCAATGTCTGGTTTTGGGGTTAATTTTTCTTTTTGAGAAAATAATAGCTCTGTGTGCCAGACAGTAGAATCTCATGTGCAGGAATGAAGGTGAGACTGAGCTGACCCCATGGGATGCCAATCGCCTAAGTCAGGCTGTCAGTGGAGCCCCGTGGAGTTGTTCAGTGCAGCGAACCTGACAAAACACTTTTTTGGCCCTGCAGCAACAGGAGCAAAGCCTAATACTATTTTACTAAGCTGTCGTGACACAAGCACCTGCTATGTGCTACGGACTTTGTGTACATTATTTCTAATCCTCAAAATGACCTTTTCCATTTTAAAATGAAGACTCAAACTCTAGGTAAGTGCATTGACTGCGAAGGCACAGCGTGTAGGTTGAGAGCTGTTAGTTAACTCAGGCACGTTTGTTTTATTTAGGGGCTCCTGTCAGTTTTCTGCATTTAGTGTCATTAGTTGGGAGAGGGGGATCCAATTGCTCTCCCCAAATCAATGTATCCAATGTACATCTAAACTAAACCTCTCTCTTCTAAAAGAAACTCAAATACTGTTTTCTGTGTAATGCTGACGTTGGGGAAGAGCAGATATTTTCTTCAGATGGTATATTCTGTTTCTTTTGTGGGGATCTTGCCCACTTTCCAGGGGATAAAACGTGAAAGCTTGCCTCCTTTTTGAGTAAGAGAGGGATAAATGCCTTAGTGTAGCCTAATATAAAATATAAATTAGTAAATTACATGTATTATCTTGTCATTACTGAAAAGTTCCTATTTTCTCCTAGCTGAAATTTTTTTAAAGATTTTATTTATTTATTCATGAGAGACACAGAGACAGAGGCAGAGGGAGAAGCGGGCTCCCTGTGTGTGTGTGGCGGGGGGGGGGGGGGCAATGCGGGACTCCATCCCAGGACCCTGGGATCACGCCCTGAACCAAAGGCAGACACTCAACCACTGAGCCACCCAGGCATCCCTAGCTGAAGATTCTTTGAAGTCAAATCCTTTTGAAGCAAACTCCTTTGGTTCCCTCTTTGAGATGTGGCTTAAACTACACTTATCCTCCGGGAAAAAGAATAAATTATTATTGCTAAAGTGTCAATTTCATTTAGACCTAAAAATTAATATCCATTGATTTGACAAAAAGTTTGATTTCCAGTTGATCAATGGGACAAAACCTTTGAAATGGGGACTAACTAGATTTCCCATTGTTTGGTCATATTAATCATGACGCCTGGGACGCCTGGGTAGCTCAGTGGTTGAGCCTCTGTCTTTGGCTCAGGGCGTGATCCTGGGGTCCTGGGATCAGTCCTGCATTGGGCTCCCCGCAGGGAGCCTTCTTCTCCCTCTGCCTATGTCTCTGCCTCTCTCTGTGTCTCTCATGAATAAATAAATAAAATCTTAAAAAAAATTATGACGACTTTGTTCCAGAGAAGCTAATCTGTTCCCTTTTTATGCAGTATGTTATGACCATCTCATCCAAACATTAAAACCAAATACATTGTGTACCATTGATTTTTGGTCCTTTTTCAAGTGCCAGGGACAGTCCGAGATGTATTTTGAATCCCAAAATATTGATTTTAGATATGGTCATGGTGAATGATCAGAAGGGCAAATACGTTTAATCTCATGTCCACTCTATTGGGCTGGTAGTGGTAACCCACACTGTGGTGTTGAGGAGGATTCCGAAGCTGTATCTGGGCTCAGTGGGAAAAATGGATCAATTATACCTATCACAGAAGCTACATGGGGGTGGGGTAATGGCACAATTGCATCCTTGTTTCTCGGGATTGGATCGCAAAGTATTTGAGATCAGAAATTATCAGGAAAATCAGGGCCGTAGAAACAAATGGTAGGTCTTTTCTTGGAAGTCAATATTTTGCGGTTTGTGAATAGAACTGCAGAGACACAGAAGGCATGAGAGAAGCAAATGATGCATACGTGGAGGCTGTTGGGGCTGGTGGCAGGCCTGGGTCCTCCCTGCTTTACCCACAGAAGGTTCTATGCATTGAAAGCGAGGTAATAGTGGATGAAAGATGGTAGTGATATGGAAGGGGTGAGTGGAGAAGGAGCTCTGAAACTCTCTGTTCTTTTGTTCTAGAAATTGTTCTGACACTGATTGAAGGATGCCAAGAAAGGCCAACCGTGAAACTAAAATATCCAACACATTTAAGCTTTTCCATTTTTTTGGTTTTTGACTCAGATATCCATACTACCAGAACTGATTGATGTTTTGATTATTGATTATTCTGGAGTATTGATATTTTTGGTTCCAAATCATAATTTATGCAGAAAATTCTAATGTTATCAAAACCATCTTTTACCTTGTGTTGTGTCTCTAAAAGTATGAGCTAAGATAAAACTTTTTATAAGGGAGGAAGCTATTTATTTTTTTAAATTTTTAATAGGTGTTTCTAAATTATGTAAGTGCAAAAACAGTAATAAAGTTTTATTTGGTGTCGCATGATATTTTTTGCACCCTTAAATTTCAACCACTTGAATTGCTTGAATAAATTACTTTAGCAAATAATCAGACCATAATGTTCTAATTATTGTTAGTGCTTTACAAATAAACCATATAAATGCCTGACATTTCCAACTTTGAAAAATGCCTGAGGACGGCTGAACATATGGTCTATAAATTCACTTACTGGTTGAAAACCCAGGCCGTCCCTTTAAGGCCTGCAATTGTTGTTGTTGTTGTTGTTTTTTCCAGTATGTGACACACATTTCATAATTAGCAAAATGAGGCAATATGTGTTTGATGCTACAATAACTTGTCTTCTCAATGATAGATAAAAATATCCCACAGGTCTTTGGAGAGGGTAATAGCACCGAAAGGAGTGAAAATTTTGCTCGTGGTGCAGGTTTGCGGATAACATATCAGTAAACAGTTGGCGGGTCTCTCAGTGACAGCAACATGTCTAAATAAAGAATGAAAACTCCATCTTGGGCATTTATCTTATTATGTTTTTTGTTTCTTCTTTTTATCTACATTCAATTAACATATAGTGTATTGCTGGTTTCAGAGGTAGAGGTCAGTCATTCATCAGTCTTCTATAACACCCAGGGCTCATCACATCACGTGCCCTCCTTAATGCCCATCACCCAGATGTCCCAACCCCTCCTCCTCCCCTCCAGTGACCCTCAGTTTGTTTCCTATGGTTAAGAGTCTCTTATGATTTGTCTACCTCTCTGATTTTGTCTTGTTTTATTTTTCCCTGATTTGTTTCTCTTAGTAACCAGAATCATGCTGTATGTACTGTTCTGTGATGTGCTCGTTGGAGATATTCTCAGCCTAGCACATTCCTTTTCTCCATTATATTTTCCACAGAGTTAGTGTCACTATTTGGCTTGCTTCATTCTGCTGTTACAACTATGCCCAGTGCTCAAGTTGGTGATTTATCTTATGATGTACATACCTGATTTCAACAGAGAAGATTGCAAAGCAAAAAGCATAATTGGACAACCCATCATTTCTTCGAGAAGATCACTGAGCATCACCTAGTTGGGTGTTTTCCAAGATATATAGTTTGAGACCCAGTGTAAGAAATGCATTTTATATTACAATACAGAGAGGACTAAGTACTTACATATGCATGGGCATGTGTTGTGTCTGGGTGCACACACACACACACACACACACACACGAAACAAAGGTTTACTTAAAAATACTTCTCGTTACTATCTGTGTCTATATGTGGTGTCTTACGTTTTTTCCCCATTTTTAAAAATATTTTATTTATTTATTCATGAGAGACACAGGCAGAGGAAGAAGCAGACTCCATGCAAGGAGACCAATCACCAGGACTCCAGGATCACGCCCTGAGCTCCAGGCAGACAGACACTGAACCGCTGAACCACCCAGGCATCCCTATTTTTTTCCATTTTTTAAAAGAAAGTGGTTGCAATTGACCAAATCGATTTCACAACTCCCTAATGGGTTGCTATCTATTTCCCCTAAAGTGAAAAACAATTGGACTCAGTGATTTGAAATCTTATTTTTCACTGACCAATTATTTTGGTGTCAGAAAAGTGCAGTTTGGGTGTAGTTCTCAGATTTGAATTACAGTGTGATTACATCCAGTAGTTCGGAATGAGAGTTCTATGAAGCTGGAAGAAGTGGGAAATCAGAGTTCAAATTTTGGCTTCAGTCACTTGCCTTGTGTGTGCAGCCAGTTGAGGATTAGTTTTTAGAGACACAACACGAGGTAAAAGATGGTTTTGATAATCTTAGCATTTTCTGCATAAATTATTATTTGGAACCAAAAATATCAATACTGTATTAGAACACAGATTCTGTAGTCAGACACCATGGGTCTGAATCCTGGCTCATGCTGGCTATGTGAGTGAGCAGGGAGTGTGAGGGAGCAATTTAACTTCTTTGGTCCTCCGTGTTCTCATGTGCAAGATGGAAATACTATTACCCCTTTTTAACGTTTCTTGACAACTTAATATAAAGCGAATAGAGTAAGCTCTCAATAAATATGAGCTATCATTATTGAAAAGTCCCATGAAGAATATCAAAGTCAAGAAGCTGTTTTCAAGTAGCTGTGTCTCTAATTTCATAGGGTCAAGATAAAGATAGCTATTGGCTAATGTTTATGGTGTACTTGCCACGTACCTAACAATGTGCAAAGCACTTTATAGGCCTTTAACCTTTACAACGTTGAATCCCCATTTGATCCTCCCACAGTGTAACAAGGAAAGCAAAGGATTATTATTCCTATTTTGTCAATGGAGAAGCTGAAGCTGAGAGCACTCAAGTAACAGAGTTGGTAAATGAGGTTGGTGAGCTGGGGTTCTAATGGGGTGTCTGAGTCAACCCCATTAGTCGGCTTTGGTTCTGTTTCCACTCTGTAGCCCACAGAACTCACTCTTTCACTTCTTTTATGTCTCTGTTCAATTTTACTTTTATCTTCCCTCTGTGAAACAGCAACCCCCTCCCTCTCCCCACACGTCCTGTCTGCAGCACCCTGCCAGTTCAGTGGCAAACTGAATTCATTGCCATTCAATGGTAAATTGAACACCACTTACGCTTTGTCTTTGCTTGCTCGTTTCCTGACTGTCTATCTCCTGCTGAAACAAAAGTTCCACACAGGCAGCAAGTGCCTTGGTGTTATATAAATACAATATATTGTATAAATGCAATATGAATATTGCTGTATTCCCTGCACCCATAATGGTATCCTGGGCACATACTATATATATATGCTCAATAAATATTTATTGCTGAATGAATAAATGAATTAATTGAGGTAAAGGAAACATAAATAAGTTGTGGGAAACTTGTTATTAGCAAAACTTTATAGACAAACTTCATTGTTTTTTTGTTTTGCAATATCCATCTTTTTAATATTTAATATTTGGAATATTCTAGGAGTCATTATTTCTCCTAGGAAGAATTAGGGAAGCTCAGTCCACACAGTGGCCTTTCCCTCTATTTAATTTCACTCAGCTCATTGCAAATGTACCAGGAAAGTGATGTTAGGGTTTGCAGTAAAGGCATAGTTGAGAAAGAGGAGGAAAGGATCAGAAACCCTCGGCTGCACTATCTGTACTATCCACAAGATGGTGCTCCTACCCCAGAGAAGTTGGGTTTTGTCGTTTCCCAGTTTATTCCCGTGTTTTTCTCGGTTTGTCTTTTTAATTTGATTGTGCTTGTCTCGACCTCTACTTGATTGTGCTTGTTTCGGCCTCTACTTGTTTCTTGGAATTTTTGTTCTATGTTTTCATCTCTCTTTCTACCCTGCTGTTGCAATGAACAGACCAACTGGGTTTTAGTGAATGATGTACTTTTTTTTGGTTTGTTTTATGTAGTTTCCGCATTACACAGCTGATCAGATCACCATGCTATTGATTGATCAAACGTTAATTCTCTGTGGGGTGGGGGTTTTCTGTGTCCTATCCGTCCGGACTGAGAGAAACTTGACATCAAGGTAGGTGATTTTTTAGCCTACATATAGCCACTGTAATCCCATTACAGGCACCATAATCCCATTATAAAGCATGATTTAATTACACAGAATACTTGAACTGGGTGAGATCATTATTATGATTTTCATTTTTACCCCAAAAGTCTGACAAGGGGTAGTTCTCCTATAACAGATAGTTTGGGTTCTGTTCTCAATACCCAAGTCATAAAGGACTCTCTCGTCCAACTGTTTGCATGGTGTTTAAGTTTAATTACTGGATTAAATTTTTTTTTTTTTAAAGATTTGGCCTAAACTAAAATAACATGGCTGGGTAAGCAGGGGACAAGCCAATCATCTGGTTGTTACTAGAAATGGCAATTTTTTCCACTAACATGACTGATTTGGGGCCCAGTTGTTTTAGAGTCAGCTTGACCTGGTCTGAGTGACTCTTCTCACCCCAGGACTCAGTTAACTGCCCTCCTAATGGGATGCCAGCGGGCATACCACCTGCCCTGGGCATTAGCTGCTCTTCAGATGGCTCTGTGCTCCAAGAAGCTGCACGGAGCCAACTGCCAGCTGCGTGTTCATGAGGCGCTGCTGTGTGTGAGCCAATCCTTGCACCTGGAGGCTGCACAGATGCTGCTGCAAAATGTTGGAAATCCCATGTAAAAGTTGCACTTAAAAAAAAAAAAAACAGTCTATGAACCTTTAACAGTATATTATCTCTTAGGGTTTGAAACCCCGAGTAGAAACAATATTTCTTTGCCCAAATTATTATGCTTTGCAAACTTTAGGGGGGAGGAGGGACCCAGTAATGAAAGATAAATCATCAAGCCATATAAAAGGTTATGTAGCAGTGAATTGCAGGATGCATTGGGATTGCTTTAACAACATGGGATGGGGTGCATTTCAAACTGGACTCAATCAAGCAGGAGGCTTAGAGTGCACATATGGGAATTCAGGAATGCAATATCCATGATTATAACTGGAAGATGAGACAACTCTTTAAAAAAAAAAAAAGATGGTATTGATTGACTGATTGAGAGCCAGTGAGAGAGAAGACACTAGCAGGGGGAGGGGCAGAGAGAGAGAGAGGGAGAAACAGACTCCCTCTGAGCTTCCCACACCCTGAGGAAGAGCTCCAAACCTGTAAACAGAGGACGTGAGGTTGGCATCTGACCTGTCTTTACCATGGACCCACATCTTCCTCCCGCTGAGCAGGGAGCTTGATGTGGGGCTCATTCTGGGCCCCATCCCAGGACTCAGGATCACCACCTGAACCCACGACCATGCTTAACCCAGGCGCGCCAGATGAGACAACCCTTGACATGGAAACTACTCAGCAGTTTGGTTGGTTCCATTCTGCTCAAAGCAACTCATTTCAATTCAGTTTCATTCTATTAAATTCGGCCAATCCATCTGCATAGGTGTTCATGCCCATGGCCTGTGCACCGAGGCGACGCGGAGGGCTGTCCCTGCTGGGGCTGGCTTCCCTCCAGATCTGCTCTCTCTTCTCTTCCAGCCGCACTGGGCCCCGGGAAGCCTGGCCCAGGTGGACCACATCCCTGCGGTCCCTGCGCTGTGGCTTTGCACTGCTTGCTAGTGGGAGACACTGGCAGGAGTTGGCAGGGCAGGAGGGAGCACTGGGGGTTCTGGACCCCTGACCCCCTGACCCCCTCCTGAGCCCCGGTTTCCATCAGCGTGGCTCCTGCTCAGGCATCCTTCTCCATATGGCCTTTCCTCTGAGTAGATCCTGACTGGGGCTCCCTCTCTTTCCCCGTTATGCCCCCCAGCATGTCCCTGTCCTCAGATGCTGCACCTCCCTTGTTCTTTCCTTGAGCTGTGCCTACTGTTTGGAAAATACTCCTCTCCCTCAACTTGTTTGGCTTATTCAGCTTGGGCCCTACAGAGAACCCAGCAGATGCCCTTAAGCAGCATTAAGCCCACACTCAGTGTGAGTTTGTGAATTCACTTATATTTAAGCGTTTATCATGGGGCACGTGAGTAGGTGCCAGGTCTGGGGGTATGAGCCCCGTCGCCATGGCAGATACAATTCCAACTCTCCATGAAAGCACAGAAATTAAATCAGGGATTGCAAAGTATGCAACAGGTGTGTGACAGGTAAGGAAAGACTACCTAGGGACCTTTTCTTGCCTCGGGGTGGCGGCCTCCCTGAGGGAGTGAGGCTTGACTTGAAAAACAAAGAATGAGCAGGGATTGATTGGGTGAAGGATGGAGGCAAGCGTGGGGGCCCTGGGGATGGCGGAGAGTGTGCCAGAGCAAAGGGATGCACACTTGAAGACCAAATACAAGGAGTGGGGCCCCGTGGAGGGGGGGGTGAACATTCAGCATGGCAAGGCTGAAGACGTGGAGGGGGGAGATGTCGGTCCAGGGTAAGGACAGGCCAGATGCAAACCTCACATCTTCTGTCAATAGGTTTGGAGTTCATCCTAAGGATGTGAGAGGTCCCGGAAAAATTTTGAGGCAACAGGGTGTAAGTTTTAGACAGTGTTCTCTGGCTGCAGGTGGAGAATGGAGGGAGGGAGCGGGAGGCAGAGCACTGGGGGGTGGAAAGGTCATGGGGCAGGAATTGAGAGAAACCGGTGGGTTAAGAGCTTCTCCTTGTTCTGACTCCCTTACTCAGCTCCCATGATGGGTAAGGCCTGGAGGCCTCGCTTAGTTGCTCTGGTAGAAGCCCGGGCTGGGCAAGGAGCTCCGGGGAAACATCGGAGGAATGAGTGAGAAGGGGGTGGAAGAAGTGGATGCACAGCCAAACCCTGCAAATCAGAGAGCCAGGCGAGGAGGGACCTGCAGTGCACTCCACGCAGGGCTGCGCCGGCAAAGCTGGGAGCGCCACAAAGTGCGACTTGGACCTGCCAGTCAGTCTTGGTCCTTTCCTTCCCTTCCCTTCCCTTCCCTTCCCTTCCCTTCCCTTCCCTTCCCTTCCCTTCCCTTCCCTTCCCTTCCCTTTCCTTTTCTTCCCTCCCCTTTTCCTTCTCTCCCCTTTCCCTCCCCCCCTCCCCTCTCCTCCCCTTCCTCCCCTTCCCTCCCCTCCCCTCCCCTCCACTTCCTTTCCTTTCCCTTCCTTTCCTTTCCTTTCCTTTCCTTTCCTTTCCTTTCCTTTCCTTTCCTTTCCTTTCCTTTCCTTTCCTTTCCTTTCCTTCCTTTCCCTTCCCTTCCCTTCCCTTCCCTTCCCTTCCTTTCTTTTCTTTTCCTTTCCTTTCCTTTCCTTTCCTTTCCTTTCCTTTCCTTTCCTTTCCTTTCCTTTCCTTTCCCTTTCCTTTCCTTTCCTTTCCTTCCTTTCCCTTCCCTTCCCTTCCCTTCCCTTCCTTTCCTTTCCTTTCCTTTCCTTTCCTTTCCTTTCCTTTCCTTTCCTTTCCTTTCCTTTCCTTTCCTTTCCTTTCCTTTCCCTTCCCTTCCCTTCCCTTCCCTTCCCTTCCTTCCCTTCCCTTCCCTTCCCTTCCCTTCCCTTCCCTTCCCTTCCCTTCCCTTCCCTTCCCTTCCCTTCCTTTCCTTTCCTTTCCTTTCCTTCCTTCCTTCCTTCCTTCCTTCCTTCCTTCCTTCCTTCCTTCCTTTCTATCTATCTATCTATCTATCTATCTATCTATCTATCTATATCTATCTATCTATCATTTATATATCTATCATCATCTTTGTCCTTTAAAGAAAAAGAGCTAGGTCCAAAAGAGGGAGAGCAGGTAAATGCCCCAGAAGCCAAGCCAACCAGGCTCCATCCCCACTCCAACTTAGAGAAAATTGCAGACCATGGCCCCCTCTCCATCTGAGGTAGGACACTGCCTGGTGTTGGATCGAGGGAGAGCACTGAATCAGAGGAGAAATTCTGTTTTAAAACAAGAAGACCACGGTGGCTGGGTGGCTCAGTCAGTTGAGCGTCCGACTCTTCATTTCAGCTCAGGTCATGATCTCAGGGTCATGAGATTGAGCCCAGCTCTGGGATCTGTGCTCATGGGGGGAGTCTGCTTGAGATTTTCTCTCCCTCCGACTCTGCCCTCCCTTCCACCACACTCATTCCCTCTCTCTCTGTCTCATAAATAAATAAATAAATAAATAAATAAATAAATAAATAATTCGTTAACAAAAATAAATAAAATGAAAGGACCGAGTTTTCAAATAACTGAAAGTGTTCAGAAATTGTAAACCTATGCCTAGGGTGTCAAAATGGAGGGAAAGGAGAGATTTCACAGATGAGAATGGAATGGTTTCTTGTTTATACCCCACTGAGTTTGAACTTCTCAGTACACACACACACACACACACACACACACACACACACATATACTCAAATACATATAAACTTAAATATGCCTAAATTTTAAAAATTTTATTTATATGTGTGCAAGCCTATACACATACACATAAAAGTAGCAGTGTGTGTATATATGTGTGAATACACACATGTTCCTGTAGATATTCTTTGTAAAAACTCAGAACATATAGATATATATAAAAGAAGAAGACAGGGATGCCTGGGTGGCTCAGTGGTTGAACGTCTGCCCCCTGGCTCAGGGCATGATCCTGGGGTCCTGGGATCAAGTCCTGCATCAGGCTCCCTGCATGGGGCCTGCTTCTCCCTCTGCCTGTGTCTGTCGCTCTCTGTGTCTCTTATGAATCAATAAATAAAATCTTAAAAGAAAAAGAAGACAAAAATGATCCTGTCACCCAATAACTGCATCACATTTTTATCATATAAGTGTATTTTAAAACTCTTCCCCATGGAGACACGTCATACAGACATCACTTAAGACATTGGGTACAAATTCCTCAAGTGTTCACTATGCTGTCTCCGTGCCCTTAACTGCTTACCCTGTTGTAATGGTATTGATGCTTCTTCAGAAACTTTTATCAGTGTAGTGAGTAAGAAATAGAAGTTTGTATTTCCTCAATTTGTATTTATTATAGGAGTACCTACATTTTTAATTAGATGTGTTCTGCCTATATATATATATATGTATATATAGAATATATACATATATATATAATCTCTTCTCTGATCTATTTGCAACTGTTGCATATATTTAAAAAATTGAAGTGTTGATTTCTTTTTGTTTTAGGAGAAATATTTTTTTGTATAATTTTTTATTGGAGTTCAATTTGCCGACATATAGCATAACACCCAGTGCTCATCCCACCAAGTGCCCCCCTCAGTGCCCATCACCCAGTCACCCAGTACCCCCCGCCCACCTCCCCTTCCACTACCCCTTGTTCATTTCCCGGAGTTAGGAGTCTCTCATGTTCTGTCTCTCTCTCTGATATTTAGGAGAAATATTTATATACTAAAACTATTTACCTTGCATCATGTATTTTGGAAATATTTTTCCTGTTTGTCTTTGAACTCAATTTATAGTAGTTTCTGTGCTACAGATGGTTTTAATTGGTATGCAGTCAAACGTATCAATAATTTCTTTTGAGATGCTTTCTTTGTTTTTCTGCTTAGAAAGACTTTCCTCACTCTGAGAGCAGAAAAATCTTGCCTATATTTTGTTGTACTTGGTTTATTGTTTTATTTTTAAGTATTAAACCCTTTAATGTACACTAAATTAATATTGATTTCTGTTCAGTAGTTGGGGTCTGCTCCCCTCACAGTTAAACCAATTACCAAGTAACGTTTACTGAAAATTCATTCTGATTTAAATCCATTAATGGTCTCTGGCACCCCAACCCCCCCACACACTCCCCCGCCATTGCAGAGAATCGCTATGATATAGGGTGTAGGACACAGACTTTACAGTCAAACTCCTTTCTCTGGGGGCTTCCGTGGTCTTTCTCACCTTTTGTAATTTGCTGGTTGAGAACAGAACAATTTACTTAACATGCTCAGTTACTTCCTAGGGTTAAAGTATCTTAGGAGGGCCATGAAGAGGATTAATAGAGATAAGGCATCTACAGTGCTTCATTTGTAAGCATTAAAACATTTAGTTGTATCCTTTTGTGTTTTGTTTGCTTGAAAGCCTTCTGCTTTGGACCCAGGTAATCTGAGGACTTTACAACCCCACTGGCTTTCTGAGCAGCTCACTTTACATTTTGTGTGATATAATTTCTTTCAGTTATAATTTTTAAAGCCTTTTTTTTAAAGATTTTATTTTATTTATTCATGAGAGACAGACAGACAGAGAGAGGGAGAGAGAGAGAGCGAGGCAGAGACACAGGCAGAGGGAGAAGCAGGCTCCATGCAGGGAGCCCGACGCGGGACTCGATCCTGGGTCTCCAGGATCATGCCCTGGGCTGCAGGCAGGTGCTAAACCACTGAGCCACTGGGACTGCCCTGTGTTTCAGTTATAATTTCTGTGAACAACAGCTACCTATGCCACAGAGTTGTTTGGTTGTTTAGTCTCAATTAAGAATGATCCTCTGTTTCTCTGTCCTCTGTTTCCCTGTTTCTCTCTCCATGTATGTATGTATAAGTGAGCATGTACTTATATATATGTGTATACCCATATGTGTGTGTGGAGAAAGACAGAGAGATGCAGAGAGGGAGAGAGAGGGGGAGAAAGACAGAGGGGGACACCTGGGTGGCTCAGTGGTTGAGCATCTGCCATTGGCTCAGGATGTGATCTGGGGGTCCTGGGATGGAGTCCCACCTCGGGCTCCCTGCGGGGAGCCTGCTTCTCCCTCTGCCTAAGTCTCTGCCTCTCTGTGTGTGTCTTATGAATAAATAAATAAAATCTTTAAAAAAGAGAGAAGGAGAGAGACAGAGAGAGAGGGAGAGAGACAGAGGGAGAGGGAGAAAGAGAGAGAGAGAAAGGAGAGAAAGAGAGAGAAAGGAGAGAAAGTGCTTTAAGGCTGTAAAGTGCTACACAAGTATAAGATCCATTTCTAAAGATTTCCCTGAAGGACTGGAAGCATGGGTCATCTTTAGAGACCAGATTCTTAGTTATATCCTTGAGTTGGCTTTATTAAACTGAGAAAAATCCACCCTATTATGCAGCTGCTTGGTTTCAAGTAACAGAAATGGACTCTGGTTAACTTGTGCAAAGAGGGAATTTACTGGAAGGATATGGTATTGCTCAAGGAACAGAAAGGAGGCCGAAGAGCAAGGCCTGGAGCAGCTGTCTGTACGCGTTGGGGGCAGTGGGAGGGGAAGAGCAGGAACTAATTAAATATTTTCCCTTAAACACTCCTTTCCCTGAGAAAAGATTTTAACTGTGTCTAGTTTCCTTTTTTTATTTTTATTTATTTATTTTAAAGATTTTATTTATTTATTCATAGACACACACAGAGAGAGAGAGGCAGAGACACAGGGAGAGGGAAAAGCAGGCTCCATGCAGGGAGCCCGATGTGGGACTCGATCCTGGGTCTCCAGGATCACACCCCAGGCTGCAGGCGGCGCCAAACCGCTGTGCCGCCGGGGCTGCCCTAGTTTCCTTTTTTAAATCATTGTGATCTGTGTGATACATGTCATCATTTTATCATTTTTTATCATTGAAGATTTGAATTTTGTGGGGAGGACATATGTAACCTGAGCTTACGTCATATGCTTGCCCTTTGGTCAGAGATGTGTAGGGTGATTCATTGACGGTTCCCAGGCTGTGTCTGGAGAGGTCAGAAGGAACTCCCAACAGGGAAGCTGGAATGACATTCGTATAAAAACAGAGTGTGACTATTGGGGGGGTCCTACACACAGCAAATGTCACAAGGCCGATCAGGCCTGTTTCCCGCTCCAGTATTAGGGCAGCCCAACAGAAGCAATCAGGAGAGGACTCGAGGGGACAGAAGCGAAAAGCTCTTCACTATTCTAGCCTAACAACGTCTCTGCCCCCAGGATGTAGCCAGCATTGCCCTTGGTCCTGACTCTATGACAGTCCCTTCTTAAGGAAGGAGGAGGTAAGTAGAGAGAGACCTATGGTGCCCATGCCCTGAGAGCCCATAGGTCCCACCTTAGAGATTTGGGGTTAAGATACTGGAGCCCAGGACCATGGCCACAAGCAAGTGCTAAATTCACCACTGCTGAGAAATGGCGAAGGAGGAACACAATTGCTTTGTTTTAAGACTTTTCTGCTGGAGCATAATTAAATCTCCTTAAGTCTGTTTCTAAAGACAAGAAATGGAAACATGAATTCATAAGGCTGTACCTTTCTCTCTGTGCGTGTTCCTGAGGGAAGGTGATCCATTAGAAACACAGGCAGACATGCCAAGAGCAATAAAGGGGCAGGCTCTGTGGGCTAAGCAGGCTGTAGTTAAAGGCTTTCCTTGAGAATCCTGCTCATTCATTAATTCTAGCCTTGGAAGTGGGCCAAGCTGTGCGGTTTCACCGCAGCAAGGGGCAAGATCCTAATGATTAAATGTTCTTTGTTGCCTTGCATTTCACTTTTTCTAGTAATGTACTTTGAAGAATGGAAAATTGAGTTTTCAATACTTTGTTGTTTGCTCAAGCTAAATCTAGAGGTAATTGAAGCCAGTTGAAAGCCGAAGGGAACAGCCAAGGAAAAGCTTAGTGCGCAGAGGAGGCTGGAGGACTCAGGCTTGGTGGCTCAGTGGATCGTGCTGTCTCCTGTGGCACTTCTCCCTTTTTGTTGTGTTGGAAACTGTAGTTGGAATCCGAGTTTGGAGAATTGGGTTTTTCATTGGAAAATAATCCTTTTCAACTTTCTCTTTGGATCGATACTACTTTAATGGATGTAGAAGACATAGGACCAGAGTAATAAGAGATGGTTTCTCAGTGGACAGTAGTGCATCACCATTCTTTGCTTAAAAATCGTAGGAGACCAAAGTGTCCTTTTTAGTTTTTCTGGATGGCTGACCAAACCTTAATTTAATTAACTTTATATTCCTGTTTGGCCTCCATAAGGATACCTGGGCCCGTTTGATGATGCCCAAATAGATCAATAATTTGAGCATATCTAACAACTCCCTGGATTAGTTCCTGGTGCAGAGTAGCTGATCTCTAAGTGCTAACGAATGAATAAATTAGGTGACTTTCCTGAAACAACTCATAAGCGTAGGGGAAAAATTCACTCAAACAATGTGTGACTAAGTAAGTAAAATCTTTTAACCTAATGGCCTTGTTAAAACATAATTATGATCTTGAGACTGTTTGCATATGAAAGAGAACGTATTTGTAGGTGAGAAATTATCACTCTTTTAGATCAAAGAACCATGGAGCATGGGGTCTAGTTCCTACACCAACACCTCACTGCAGGAACAAAGTTTTCCACTTCCAGCTTCTTTAGGTTTGCTTTGGCGCTTGATTCACCCTGACTTCTGGTTTGGAAGAGAGTGGAGACTCTAGCAATAGCAGAACATTTCAGAGGAGAAATTAAGCTTCTCTATTCGGCTCTTTATTCAATAGCTACATTTGCAATGTTTGCAACACACAAAGCCATGTTGGACATTCCAAGCTAAGAACCTAAAATATATATAGTTACCATTACATATATTCTTTGTAAATAGCTTTACTGAGACATAATTTACATACTATAAAGTTCACCTGTTTTAAGTGTATAAATCAATGGTGTTTAGTGTCTTTATACAGTTATGCAGTCATCATCACTTTTAGAACATTTTCATCACCCCAGAAAAGAAACCCCACAGCAGCTTGGCTCCTCGTCTCCTCCCTCCCAGCCCTAGGCAACCACAAATCGACTCAGTCTCTGTAGATTCAGGATATTCCTTTTAAATGGACTTGTACAACATGTGGTCTTTGTGTCTGGTTTCTTTCACTTAGCATGAAGTTTCAGAGGTCTATGTTGTACAATGTATTAGTGCTTAATTTCTTTTTATTGCTGAACAGTATTTGGTAGTGTTTATCCATTCATCAGGTGATGGATGTTTGGGTTGTTTTCACATTTGGGGTATTATGACTCCAGCTGCTATAAACATTTGTGTACATGTTTTTGCGTGGATGCATGTTTTCATTTTTTTTGGGGGGGGTGTATATACCTAGGGATAGAATTGCTGGATCACATAGTAATCCTATATTTAATTTTTTAAGAAACTTCCATAGTTACCGCACCATTTTACATTTACATTTGCTACGTTCTAGTTTAAAAAAAAAAAAAGTGAGAATCCATTGAAAGCCTTAAGGGATTGCTGAACTCATTGAAGACATAGTGTTTATCAAGACGATGTTTATCAAGTGTTTAGCGCAGTGTCTATCACATCAGACTTAATCCTCATAGTAAGACTATGGAGATGGATTATTGTAAAGCCCATTTAAAAATATGAAAGCTGAGGAGTGGAGAAGTTCAGAGACCTACCTGTCCAAGGTCACACAAAACGTGACACCCTTACTATGTGTCTGCATGACTCTAAAACTGAGCTTTTAAAAAATTATGTATTTATTTATTAATGAGAGACACAGAGAGGGGCAGACACATAGGCAGAGGGAGAAGCAGGTTCCCTGCAGAGAACCTGATGCAGTATTCGATACCAGGACCCTGGGATCACATCCTGTGCCAAAGGCAGACGCTCAAACACTGAGCCACCCAGGTGCCCTAAAGCTGGGCTTTTGACAACTGCACTATAAAGTCCTTTACACCCTTTAGTTGTGGAAGTACAAATTGGCATCACCTCAATCATGGGTACATTTAGCCGAGGGAATGCACATTCTGGAACCATGGGGTATGCTCTGATACTGAATCAGAATTGGACTCCACCTAGGCATTGATCTTTAGTACTATGTTGAAAGATAGCCTGGAAGTGGTATGAGGAAATTTCTGTTTGATCACTGGGAGGGTTCTAAATGGAAAAGAATAAAATGCCATATCACCTTATATCACTTACACAATCTGGCAAATACTCATGCGGACCAGGCATTATATTGAGCGATTGTGTCTAACATTCTGGACCCTGTACTCTTCATTCAGAGCATCACTGGCTGTGATGTGTGCTGGGTGATGTATGGAATTGTTGAATCACTAGATTGTGCACCAGAAACTAACAAAACACTGTATGTTAAAAAAAAAAAAAGAGTCATTGATTTGTCCCCATTTTACAGATTGGGAAATACTGGGTCACACAGAATAAGTGCTGGAGCTGGGATTTAAACACGTGCAACTGGTTCCAAAGCCTGAGCTCACAAGCATAATGCCGTGAAATCCTTTCAGAAGGAGAACCACTATGAAATTTCCTCTGATATAAGACTCCACCATAAAAAATTGGTCTGTGGTTACTTTGAAAATAGAGGTTTCTAAATCTATGTCCAGTAAATGCAATTTTAGTGTTCGACTTCAAAGTAGACTATGAATAGAATTATAGCTTTTTAGTCTTGACAAATGTCACCATTTGATGGTAAAGTTTTTGGGAGAAATGTTGTGTTCCAAAAGCTACAAGTATATTAAATCTTTGTGTCAAAAGCCAAAACCTTTTCTCTCCGTGGAGTGTTTTATTGTGGAATTCCTGGATAACCCACAGCAAGGATTATCTGGAAAAGTGGGATAATCCAATGATGGCATCATACAGGCCAAAATAACAGCCCACAGGACATCTTGGGGCCTTTGGTGGCATCGTGAGGGAGACAGCTCAATTCTGCTCCTGGGGTAACTGGGAGAAGACATTCTGTGAAATGATCTCAGAATTTGGCTTTAAGGGGCTGTCTGCGGAGCTGGAAGGGCCCTGGGAAGTTGTCCGGGTCAGAGTCTGAGGAGGTACAGGCCCTCATCAAACACATACTCTATCACTATCACCCAGCTGCCAGGGGAGAACTGTTTAATTCTGGATCATGCTTTTTTCCCCCCATCAGATAACAGAACTCACTTCATAGGGTTATTGTGAGGATGAAATTATTTGGAACACGTTCAGCACTGAGGGGCAATACTGGGCCCCTACATGGCTCTTATAATTGTCAGTTTAGAAGCTTGGACTTTGGGAGGCAGGGAGACCTGGATGGAAATGATAGATCTAGTGCTTGCTTTTTTGTCTCCAGAAGGCTGAAGATTCACAACTATTTGTGCTCCCCTTTCCATAGCCAGGAGGTGGCTGGCAAGCCAGAAAGACATTTGCCATTTCTCCCAGGAGTTAAGGGAGGCCATGTGACCGAATTCAAGGCTATGGGAACTTAGCAGACATGACACATGCCACTCCCAGGCCTGGCTCACTAAGCCTCCCATGTCCTGTCCTCCATCCTCTTTCTCTTCCCTTTTTTATTAGAATATACATGTTGACAGAGCATCTGGTCATCTGGATCTCTGCTATCTTGTTCACCAACCCGTATTGTTGCATAGCAAGAAATAACCTTTTTAAAAATAGATTTATTTCTTTATTTGAGAGAGAAAAGGGGTGAATGAGGGGGGAGGAGCAGAAGGTGAGACTCTTCAAGCTGGCCCCCCACTGAGTGTGGATCCCAACACAGGGCTCTACCTCACAACCCATGAGATCATGATCTGAGCTGAAATCAAGAGTTAGATGCTTAACCAACTGAGCCACCCAAGTGCCCTGCAAGAAATAAACTTCCATTGTGTCTGTGCCATTACACAGTTTTGGGTTTGTTAGAGCAGTTACACTTGATGCAGTAAGAGGTCATGGAGAGGAGGTAGCCTTTTGACCTATAAGCTGGCCCTGGGGCAATCGGAGCCTCCTCACCCCCTCCCATCCTTGTTTTTTTTTTTTTTTTTTTAAGATTTTATTTATTTATGAGAGAGAGAGAGAGAGGCAGAGACACAGGCAGAGGGAGAAGCAGGCTCCATGCAGGGAGCCTGAGGTGGGACTTGATCTTGGGTCTCCAGGATGAGGCCCTGGGCTGAAGGTGGCACTAAACCGCTGAGCCACCTGGGCCACCCCCCTCCCATCCTTGTAATGTACAATCCACCCACCACTCCAATGGGCTGAGCCATTTCAAGAACTCAGCCTGGAGAGAGTGAGGTGCAGTTGAGACTCTCTGGTCAGCGTATGTGACTGAACCCCGTTAAGGCCTCTATATAAACTTTTAGGATCCTGGCAGGTGGGTGTGGAGATCTACTTGTCTTGTGGCTACTGAAGACAAGCATCACATGTAAGTTCCCTTGCTTACTAACACTGCCACCCACCAATCAGGGGTGCTCTGACTTTCTTTGGTCTCTGCTTTGTCTTCCATGTACATGTACAGGGTGAGGGAATGATTTCAGGTTTGCTCTGGGAAATTGCTAAGGCTGGAAACCAACACCTGGGGAACCAATCAGGAGACAGAGAAATAGGTCTTGAGGAAGAGGCATCTGCAGGAACTCCTGGGTTGGTTGGCAATCTCTCTGTAAGGAGAGGTGATCCGTATTTTAGGTGCTTGTGGACAAGATATGATTACTGAACCACGAATGGGTAAACGTGGCTGGTCTGTTGTGCTTGTTGGAAGACCTTCGCAGAGCATGCCTAGCAAATGGAAACCACGGCTGCATGGTGGGTTGGCCTCTACTGTGGCCAGTTCGGCTGGACACCAGTGCTGGACTAAAGGCTGAAGCTCCAGTTAAAAAGTGAGAAGAAGAGTTGAGATAGGGAAAGACGTGAATGCATCCATCACTCCACAGCTTCAGAGCTGGCCGACAAGGTGGGAGAGCTGGTGGTAAGTGGGAGAACTCAATGCACCAGTTTGCAAAGCCGGAAGGGTGTAAACTGGCACAGATTAAGTTCTTATTGGAAAGACAGGTTCCTGGGAAAGTGAGGAAAACCTCAGAGGGGGATGTTGTGAGATGAGGAGGAAATGCCCTGAGCCATCTGACCCCCGATACAAAGGAAAGCAAAAGCAGAGCTACAACAACCCCAGCCAGTGGGCCATCCCCCTGCTCAGGACGTGTTCATAATGAGAGAATATGCCTCCCGCAAGCTTATTGATGTGGCTGCCAAGTTCTGGCAAAAGGCCAGGGAAAGTACGGAGGCACGCGGCTATGGGATACACTTGGTATGTGACCTTGGGCAATTATTTGTCTTCTCTGAACTTCAAACTGTAAAATGAGGGGAGCCATACTTACTTTGCAATTTTGTTGTAAGGGGCAAGCAGGGTCGAATATAAAATTTTCAATGCAGTCAGGTGGCTGTTGTTATTATTCTTGCTATTATTATTTATATCCAACTTACATCCAAGAGCTGAAGTATTTGGAGGCATTTAAAATTCCACTTACATGGCTCCTGTAAAAATCCCTTTTCTCCCAATTATGTGCTGATCCAAAGTAGAGGGAAATCCTAATTATCCCTGTTTTCAATTATTCCCCAGACTGAGATCCTTTCTGCCTAGAATCTCAACTCCACGACGGTTGGGATTGGGTCTTGGCTCTTCTTCCGCCATAGCAGCTACCTGACTTTCTTGTATGTAGCAGGTGATTAACAAATGTTTCTTGGGTTTCTTTTCTTTTTCTAGTATTTATTGAGTACTTACTATGTTCCCACTACCATATTATGGATTCCATCTTCTTATATTACCTTCAAACATAGTATCTCATGTGAGCCTCAGAGCAGTGCTACGACAGTGCCCATCATAGAACTAATGCCATGAGGCATTGAGGGGTAAGTTATATGCCTGTGATCACATAGCAATAGTAGCAGAATTGGAATATGATTCTAAGTAATCTGGCTTCAGAGTTACTCTTCTTCCTCTTATAAATAAACAATTTTTAGCTTACTGAGGACATAGCACTTAAATGCTAAACTTTTCAAGGGGGTAAACCCATTTAATACTCGTTACAACCATGTAAAGATTGAAATAGTACATTAGGTAGAGTTGTGTTATTTAAAAAAACACAAAAGTATGGGGCACCTGGGTGGCTCAGTTGGTTCAGCATCTGCCTTCCGTTCAGGTCATGATCCCAGCGCCCTGCGCTCGCTGCTCAGTGGGAAGCCTTCTCTTCCCCCTGCTCTTGCACTCTTGTTCACTCTTGCTTGCTCGCTCCCTCTCAAATAAATAAAGAAAATCTTCAAAAAATGCACACGCACACAAGGATGCTTTCTTGTCTTTGGAGAAATACTCATGGCAGAGGAAAAATCTGCCCATGCAAATTTGGTAGTCATATGGAGATGAAAACCTGGCTGTGCATATTGCTCCAAGAATTCATCACTCCTTTTTCCTTCTTTCACCCTTCTTGCACCTGTTGTGTGTCAGGCACCGGACTAGTTGTGAAGGATACAACCAAGAAGCCAGTCCCTGCCCTCAAGGCCTTTTCTTTCTAGTGGGAGATGGAGGCATAGAAACGTAGTGAACCTAAGACATATGGGAGCAAGAGCCAGCTGAGTTCTTCATGCCAGGAACAGTTGGACTTAACACGGCCAGTTTATACAGTCAAAAGCAGCCAAGTAGGAGGTAACAACTGTGCTTATATATAAAATGGATGATTTATGAGTGTTTTTTGTTGGGGGGTGAGGAAGCGCGAGAAACAAATGTGATTTACAAGTATTTGTTGGGTTCACTTATTTTAACATTTCCCATATGCTCAGAAGACAACATACATGGAATATATTTCTTGGTTACATACTGAAGTTTCTGGCAGACCTTCCTATTTACTCCTTGTATTATGCAGTCTCTTATGATGTCTGCTAATATTTGTTATATGTTTGTCCCCAAACACCAGCGACAACAAAACACACACAAGGTCTTAAGTGGTTTCTATTCCACATTTTCTTGGAAGTATATTTGCTAAAAGGAAGTAAATTAAAACTTTGGAGTAAAAAATTCTAGACCACGAAGGTCTGTAGGACTGCTAATAAGATCTTGGATTTCTAGAGAGCTTTGGAGCTCCTCAACGATGGTTGCGTACCTATTCATCTCCTGCCCTGTATAATAATCTTGGGAAGTTTGCAAAGCAAATAATATGTTCATTTTCAAGATGAGAAACAAGAGACACTAAATTACTTGTCTCAGATCAGATCAATAGTTAGTTGCAAAAATTGCACTGCTGGGGATTTACCCCAAAGATACAAATGCAGTGAAACGCCGGAACACCTGCACCCCGATGTTCATAGCAGCAATGTCCACAATAGCCAAACTGTGGAAGGAGCCTCGGTGTCCATCGAAAGATGAATGGATAAAGAAGCTGTGGTCTATGTATACAATGGAATATTCCTCAGCCATTAGAAACAACGAATACCCACCATTTGCTTCAACGTGGATGGAACTGGAGGGTATTATGCTGAGTGAAGTAAGTCAGTAGGAGAAGGGCAAACATTATATGGTCTCATTCATTTGGGGAATATAAACAATAGTGAAAAGGAATAAAGGGGAAAGGAGAAAAAATGAGTGGGAAATATCAGAAAGGGAGACAGAACATGAGAGACTCCTAACTCTAGGAAACAAACAAGGGGTGGTAGAAAGGGAGGTGGGCGGGGGGGGGTGAGGGTGACTGGGTGACGGGCCCTGAGGGGGGCACTTGATGAGATGAGCACTGGGTGTTATGCTATATGTTGGCAAATTGAACACCAATAAAAAATAAATTTATATAAAAAAAAGTTAGTTGCAAAACCATGAATTGAACCAAGCTCTTTCTGTACAACCATTCTACTCTGATACACTGCAGTTATCTCGATTTGAATTATGGCCAGAAACCAATATTTTCATATTTGCCTCTATTTTTGTATCAAAAACATTACACTTTTGTTAAATTCCTTCCGGACAAAGTGATGCTTTGGGTATTTAAACAGATCCTGCATGGGCATTTTTTCCCTTTTTTCTTTAAATTCAATGTAGTTAACATATAGTGTATCATTAGTTTCAGGGGTAGGATTTAGTGATTCATCAGTTGCGTATAATACTCAGTGCTCATTACATCAAGTGCCCTCCTTAATGCCCATCACCCACTACATGGGCAGTTTTTAAATTGTTTTTCTGGTTCCTACCCCCCTATCAACTTAAAAATAGATGCTTTCCTGGTATTTTATGGAAAATATGAAAAAAGATTTTCTGGGTGAGTTTACCTGAGCTTGCCCAGCTCTTGGCAAGGATTACGTATTCCAAACCCGTCTGCATCTCAGCAGCCCAGCAGTTTGCCTGGAACAGACACACAGTGACATGGGCAGCTCAGGGTAGGTCCTTCCATTCCCTACCATGACATCCATGAGTTTACCTTGCTGACAGCTCCCCTGCCTAGAATGTGTTAGTGGGGGTCTGTGCTTGTTCATTGCTTGGCAAGGCACAGAACAATCTTCCTTAGCTTGGCATTGAGTTCTCCAGGAGAGCTGCATGAATATTTATAACCCATCTACCCCTCACTTAGATGTGGAGTCTGAAATAGTCAACCTTGTAGAAGCAGAGTTGAATGATGGTTGCCAGGGGCTAGGGCGAGGGGTAAATGGGGAAGTAATGGTCAAAGGGTATTAAATTTCAGTTATGCAAGATAAGTAAATCCTGGAGATCTACTATAGAGCATAGTGCCTATAACTAACAATATTGTATTGTATACTTAAAATTTCCTCAGAGGGTAAATGTTACGTTAAGTGTTCTTACCACATGCATACACACAAAATAATAATGTTAAAGAAGGGCAAGAGGGAATTTTGGGAAGTGATATATGTATGTATGTTCTTGATGATGTGTGATGATTTTGTGGGTGTATACTTATCTCCAAACTCATCAAGTCAAATACATAAATATGCACAGTTCTTTACATGTCAATCATACCTCAGTAGTTTAAGAAAAAAAAAGAAACATAAATTCCCAGCACTTCTCTTTTTCTGTTCTGTTCTACTCTACTCTATTCTATTCTATTCTATTCTATTCTATTCTATTCTATTCTATTCTATTCTATTCTATTCCAGTATAGTTAATAAACAGTGTTATATTAGTTTCAGATATACAATGTAATAATTCAGCAATTCTACACATTACTCAGTGCTCATCATGATAAGTGTACTCTTTCTCCCCCCTTCACCTATTTCACCCATCCCCCAACTCACCTCCCCTCTGGTAACTTTGTTCTCTGTACTTAAGAGTCTGTCTTTTGGTTTGTCTCTTTTTTCTTTGTGGATTTGTTTTATTTCTTAAATTCTACATATGAGTGAAATCATATGGTATTTGCATTTCTTTGACTTATTTCACTTAGCTTGATAACCTCTAGATCCATCCATGTTATTGCAAATAGCAAGATTTCATTCTTCTTTACAGTTGAGTAATATTCCATTATATATATATATATATATATATATATATATATATATCCCACTTTCTTTATCATTTATTAATGGACACTTGGATTACTTCCATAATTTGGCTATTGTAAATAATACTGTGATAAACATAGGGGTGCATATGTCAATTTGAGTTAGTATTTTCTTATTCCTTAAGTACCCAGTAGTGGAATTACTGGATCATATGGTAATTCTATCTATTTTTAACTCTTTGAAGAACCTCCATATTGTTTTCCACGGTGACTGCACCAGTTTGCATTTCCACCAACAGTGTACAAGGGTTCTCTTTTCCTCCACGTGCTCACCAACACTTGTTATTTCTTGTATTTTTTTTATTTTAGCCATTCTGACAGATGTGAGGTGATATCTCACTGTGGTTTTGATTTGATCCTTGATGATTAGTGATATTGAGCATCTTTTCATGTGTCTGTTGGACAACTGTATGTCTTTGAAGAAATGCCTGTTCATGTCTTCTGCCCATTTTGTAATTGGATTAATTGGGGTTTTTGGTGTTGAATTGTATAAGTTCTATATATATTTTGGATACTAACCCTTTATTAGATACGCCATTTGCATACATCTTCTTCCATTGGCTTTTGATTTTGTTGATGGTTTCCTTTGCTGTGTGAAGCTTTTCATTTTGATGTATTCCCAGTTGCTTATTTTACTTTCGTTTCCCTTACCTCAGGAGACCTATCTAGAAAAATGTTGCTATGGCCAGTGTCACAGAAATTACTGCGTATGCTCTCATCTAGGATTTTTATGGCTTCAGGTCCTTAATCCATTTTTAGTTTATTTTTGTGTAGAGTGAAAGAGTGTGGTCAAATTTTATTCTTCTGCATGGCGTCCAATTTTTCCAACACCATTTGTTGAAGAGACTTTTTCCAGTTGTATATTCTTACCTCCTTTCTTGAAAACTTACTGACCATATAATTGTGAGATTATTTCTGGGCTCTCCATTCTCTTTCATTGACCTAAATGTCTGTTTTTGCGCCAGTACCATACTGTTTTGATTACTACAGCTTTAAAGTATATCGTTATATCTGGAATTATGATATTTCCAATTTTGTTCTTCTTTTTCAAGATTGCTTTGACTATTTGCGGTCTTTTTTAGTTCCATACAAATTTTAGATTATTTATTTTAGTGTTGTGAAAAATGCTGTTGATATTTTGATAGGGGTTGCATTAAATTTGTAGAATGTTCCAGGTTAGCATGGACATTTTAACAAGTATTGTTAAAATACTTGTTCTTTCAATCCATGAGCACACAATGTCTTTCCATTTGTCTTGTCTTCAATTTCTTTCATTAATATTTTATAGTTTTCAGAGTGCAGGTCTTTTTACCACTTTGGTTAAGTTTGTTCCTAGGTATTTTATTATTTTTGGTGCAATTATAAATGTGATTATTTTCATAATTTCCATTTCTGCTTCTTCATTATTAGTCTATAGAAATGCAGTGCATTTCTGCATATGGATTTTGTATCCTGTGACCTTACTGAATGCATTTTTATCAGTTCTAGTAGTTTTTTTGGTGGAGACTTTAGGGTTTTCTGTATATAGTGTCATGTCATCTGTAAATAGTGAGAGTTTTACTTCTTCCTTACCAGTGGATTTATTTTATATTTCTTTTTCTTGTCTGATTGCTGTGGCTAGGAGGACTTCTAGTACATAGTTGAATAAAAATGATGAAAGTAGATATCCTCTCTTGTTCCTAATCTTAGGGGAAAAGCTCCGTTTTCCCCACAGAATATGAGCTAACATCATATTCCATCTTTATTATGTTGAAGTATGTTCCTTCTAAACCTATTTTGTTGAGAGTTTTTTATCATGAATGGAAATTGTACTTTTTCAAATGTTTTCTCTGCATCTATTTAAATGATCGTATCGTCTTTATTTTTCTCTTATTGATATGATGTATCACATTGATTGATTTGCAAATATTGAACTCCTTGCATCTTAGGAATAAATTCCACTTGATTGTGGTGAATGACTCTTTAAATGAATTGTTGGATTTGGTTTGCTAATATTTTATTAAGGATTTTTGCATCTATGCACATCAGAGATATTGACCTGTAGTTGTCTTTTTTTGTAGTGTCTATCTGATCTTTGTATCAGGGTAATTATGACCTTATAGAATAAATTTGGAAGCATTTTTATCCCTTCAGTTTTTTGGGATAGTTTGAGAGGCATAAGTATTAACTCTTCTTTAAATTTTTGGTAGAATTTACTTTGAAGCCATCTTTCCTAGACATTTGTTTGTCGGGAGTTTTGATTACTGATTCAATTTCATTACTAGTAATCAGTCTGCTCAAATTTTATATTTTGTCTGGAAGAAGAAATTTTTGGTTTTGGGAGGTTATGTATTTCTAGGATTTTATCCATTTCTTCTAGGTTGTCCAATTTGTTGGCATATAATTTTTATAATTTTCTCTTATAATCCTTTGTATATCTGTGGTATCAGTTATTATTTTTCCTCTTTCATTTCTGATTTTGTTTGAGTTCTCTCTCTCTCTCTTAATGAGTCTAGCTAAATGTTTATCAATTTTGTTGATCTCTTCAAAGAAACAGCCACTTATTTCACTGATCATTTCCTTTTTAATTTCCTTTTTCCTATTTCCTTTTTAATTTCTATTTTGTTTATTTCTGTTATAATCTTTATTATTTCCTTCCTTCTGCTGGCTTTGGGTTTTGTTTGTTCTTTTTTTCTAGCTCTGTAGGTGTAAGGTTGTGTTGTTTGAGATTTTTCTTGCTTCTTGAAGTAGGCCTGTATTGTTATAAGTGTTCCTCAGAATGGTTTTTGCTGATCTCAAAGATTTTAGATTGTTGTGTTTTCATTTTCCTTTGTCTCCAGCATAGTTTTTGATCTCCTCTTTGATTTCTTTGTTGACCCATTCATTGTTTAGTAGTATGTTATTTCTTTGTTGACCTCTCCATTGTTTAGTAGCATGTATTTGTGTTCTTTTGAGATTTTTTTTTTTTTTTAGTTAATTTCTAGGTTTGGAGAGGTGTTGTCAGAAAAGATGCATGGAATGAATCCAGTCTTCTTGAATTTGTTGAGACTTGTTTTATGGCCTAATATGTGATCTGTCCTTGAGAATGATCCATGTGTATGTGAAAGAAATGTGTATTCTGCTGCTTTTTGATAGCATGTTCTGAATATACCTGTTAGATACATCTAGTCTAATTTGTCATTCAATGCCACTCTTTCTTTGTTGATTTTCTGTTTGGTTGTAAGTGGGATGTTAAAGCCCCATACCATTATTGTATTATTATCAGTTATTTCTTTTATGTTTGTTATTAGCTACTTTATGTATTTGGGTGCTCCCATGTTGAGTGCATAAATATTTACAATTGTTATATCTTCTTGTTAGATATTATATAGTGTCCTTCTTTGTCTCTTGTTACAATTTTTGTCTTAAAGTCAATTTTGTCCAATGTAAGAATTGCTATCCTGTCTTTCTTTTCACTTCCATTTGCATGATAAATGCTTTTCCATCACTTCACTTTCAGTCTTTAAGTCTGATATAAGTCTCTTATAAGCAGCATATATAGATGGGTCTTGCTTTTTTATTCATCCCATCCTCCTATTTCTTTTTTTTTTTTTTTTTTTAAATTAATTTTTATTGGTGTTCAATTTACCAACATACAGAAAAACACCCAGTGCTCATCCCGTCAAGTGTCCACCTCAGTGCCCGTCACCCATTCCCCTCCAACACCCGCCCTCCTCCCCCCTTCCACCACCCCTAGTTCGTTTCCCTGAGTTAGGAGTCTTTATGTTCTGTCTCCCTTCCTGATATTTCCCAACATCCTCCTATTTCTTTTGATTAGAGTCCTTAGTCCATTTACACCCAAAGTAATGACTGATAGGTATGTACTTATTGCCATTTTGTTACTTGTTTTATGGTTGTTTTAGTAGTTTTTCTCTGTTCCTTTCTTCTTTTGCTCTCTTCTCTTACGGTTTGCTGGCTTTCTTTAGTGATATACTTGCATTCTTTTCTCTTTATTTTTTGCATGTCTATTACTTGATTTGTGACCATTAGTTTTATATATAATATGTTATGCATATATTAGTCTATATTAAGTTGATGGTTGCTTAAGTTTTACTACATTCTTTACTGCTCTCCTCCCCATGTTTTAGTTATTTGATGTTATACTTTACATCCTTTTATTTTGTGAATCCCTTGACTGACTTTTATAGATATACTTTACTGCTTTTGTCCTTCCTACTTTTCTTACTCCTACTTATGGTTTTTCCTTTCCAGTTAAAGAGTCATCTTTAATATTTCTTGTAGAGATGGCTTAGTGCTCATGAATTCTTTTAACTTTTGTTTGTCTGGGAAACTATTTATCTCTACTTCTGTTCTGAATGATATAGCCTCGCTGTTTAGAGTATTCTTGGCTGCAGGTTTTTTTTCTCTTTCTTTAAGCACTCTGAATATATCATGCCCCTTTCTTCCACCTGTAAAGTTTATGTTGAAAAATTAGCTGATAGCCTTATGGGGTTTCCTTTGTATGTAACTGTTTTCTTTTCTGTTCTTGCTTTTAAAATTCTCTCTTTATCACTTTTTTGTCATTTTAATTACTATGTGTCTTGGTGTGGACCTCCTTGGACTGATTTTGTCGGGAACTCTCTGTCCATCCTGGATCTGGATTTCTGTTCCATTTCCAGATTAGAGAAGTTTTTCACTTTGATTTCTTCAAATAAATTTCCTTTTCCTTTCCTCTCTTTTCTCTTTCTGGGAGCCCTATCAGATGAATGTCATTATGCCTGATGGTGTCACTAATTTCCCTAAGTCTATTTTCATTTTTTTTTCTTCTCTCTTCTGTTCAGCTTGATTGCTTTCCATTCCTCTGTTCTTCAGGTTACTGATATATTTTTCTGCTTCCTCTAGCCTACTGTTTATTCCATCTTGTGGATTTTTATTTCCAGTTATTGAGTTCATCCCTGGTTGCTTACTTTTTTTGTCTTCTATCTGTTTGTTGAAAGTCCCACTGAGGTCCTTCATTCATTTCTTAAGTCCAGTACATATGTTTATAGGCTTTACCTTAAGTTTTCCAATAGGCATATTACTTATCTCTGTTTCATTTATCTTTCTTGCTGTGATTTTGTCCTGTTCTTTCACTTGGGACATATTCCTCTGTCTCATTTGTTTGTGTCTGTTTCTATGTGTTAGGAAAGTCAGCTACATCTCCTGCTCTTGAAAGTGGTGGCCTTATGAAGAAGAGATCCTGTAGTGTCCTTCAGTGCAATATCCTCTGTTTGCCAGAACCTGGTGCTTCAGGGGTATTTTCTATGTGTGTTGAGTGAGCCCTACTGTTGTGACTGAACCACATTTGCCTTCAGTCCAGTTGTCTGTAGAGGCTCTCTTTGCATGTTGTGGGTTTGGTTCCTGTGTTATTAGTGGGCTAGTCTGGAGCGACTTGGGGCTCAAGATGAGTCAGACCAGGCATTTAGCAGAGATGCAGTAGCACCAAACTGCAGGGCACTTTCCCTGTGTTGTCTCCTGACAAGCTTTCATTGGCTGGAGACTGCAGTCAGACCTGATGTCTGCCTTCAGTGCACTGCTGCAGCCAGTTGGGTTGGTGTGTGTGGTTATTATCTTCCCCTCTGTCCTGGGGCAGGAGTGACTTTTAGGTGGTGCTGGTCCCTATTACCTGCGAAGAGTCTCTTCTGCCAGAATTTGAGTTATTTTTGGGTTTATATACACTGATATGGATGTATGTAATTGTATCCATGGGATGGGGTGAACTTAGAATCTGCCATCTTTCCTGGAGGTCTCCCTCCTTTTCTTTTCAAAGAAGGAAGGGCACTGTAGTGTGCCTTCCATCTATCCTTTTCATCTATAACACAGAGCATCATTGTCTTGCCTTGGATATTATTAACTATTTCATAATATTTTTCCATCTCTGGTCCCTTTCTTCTGTGATCCATTTGCTACATTACAACTGGAGTTATTTTTCTTTCTGGAATCTAGAACTGATCATGTTATTCCTCTTCTGAAAAATTGTGGAGGTTTCAACATATACAATTTAAGATAAAATCCAAATTTAAAGAAGTCAGGGTCCCAGGACACCTTTGTACTTGACCTCAAGTAAAGTTTCTATATGTTCAGCACTACCACATCACCTACAGCACTCTCGATTCTAACCCTTTTGGTTTCTATTCTGTCAAAGTGAACATTATCACATCACAAAATTTATTTTGATGTTTCCCAGTTAACAATGCATTTGGTCATACTCTCTACCTATAAAGGTGCAGTTTAAATACTCATACTGTGGGTTGCCTATTCCGATTCACCATTAAAAATACATGGCTATAACATATTACTTGTATAGACATTTAACATTATTGTCATTCTTTCTTGCTTTACAAAGAGCTACTTTTGTGTATCTAATTTTATCTACTAGATTATGAAGGCTGCATCATGGGCATGAATTACACAGTAGCCCATGTTTAAAAGGACTTCATACTTGGTTGAATGCTATGCCATCACCTATCACCATCTTGAAAATCTTGAGTTTTCAGACAAGTATCCCTGCATTTTCATTTTGTACCAAGTTCTACAAATATTATAGGTTATGCTGTCCTTAAGGACAAGAACTATTTCAGATTCATCTTTACCTATACCAGCACTATGTCTTTCACCTAGTGGCTGCTTATTTCAAAGTACTTGCTGAAAAAATAATGGAAATGAGTAACCAAATGACGTAATTAAAACATGTCAGAGCAAGAACTAGGCATTGTACCTATCTGAGAAGTCTGGGTATCAGGGCTATAAGATTTCCCAAGGTCTAGTCTCTATGGCATTAAATTCTAAAGATTTTCCACAAACTACACTTAACTACTTATTGAGGAATAACATATTTCTATAGGAAGCAAATAACAGGCTTCGAGATGAAGCTACCTCTGGGACTGCCCAGTGATGCTCTGAGGCATGGGATTAGAATCTCTTGTAAAGATAGGAGGCAGCAAATTCCCTTCCCAGAGCTCACATGATGTGAGATTCTTGGCATTCTTCTCATAGTAGCCACACATTTGGCCAGACTTGCCCACACATCTGGTTTCCTAAGGAATCATCTTTTGGTGGTTTCTAGACCAAATTGCTACAGGGAGAGGGAATGGGATTGTTTCTAGGAATGATTGCCCCTAAGTGAGAGCAAGCAAGGACTATAGGAAGCAGAGGGTAGAAATCTGTAAAAGCAGCAATGCCTGTATTTCCAAACAGCATTCTTTACTCTTCTCAACTGTCATGTCTAAACCACAGTCCCCAGGATGTACACAATGATTTCCCTGTACCTTTCAGAGTGTTTGAAATTTAATGTTCTTGCTTTCAAGAAAAGGCAGTTATTTTGTAAAAGCAGTTGGTAGTAATTTAGGCTGGTTCTTTAAGAGACTGAGAAGACTAGGACTTTTTAAAAAATAAAAAGAGCAAAACAAGAGTGGAGGGATATAGGATTTTTTGTGTTGAGGACTGGGGAAAGGAGAGGCCATTCAGGAGATCACATGGGATCTTGTGGGTAGTAGTGGGTAAACAGCCATAAGAGATATGCAAATGAGGGGATGTGGTTATTTTCCAATAAAACTTTATTTGCACAAACTGATGACAAGCTGGTTTTGGCCCATGGGCTGTAGTTTGTCAACTCCTACTCTAGAAAAATTGACAATGGTACACTGGGATAATTTGTACAGAAATCTTTCTTTTAATATTATTTGTAATACCAAGGATCTGAAATGGCAATTGCCAGCAGGATGGTTACATGCATTGTTTAATATTCAATTAGTTGAATGCTGTATAGTGGTGAAACAAAATGATCTCTAGCCAGGTACATTAGTGTGAACTAGTCCTAGATACAATGTGGGATAAATGGAGTAAACCACAGAAGATACATCTATGATTTTGAAGTTCAGAACAGGTAAGTAGAATATAAATACATTTAGAGATACATATACAGGTGGGGAAACTATACAAGAGGGGAAGAGGGTGATGAAGAGAGTCTCAAAGTTACCACTGGGCAGAAAGGGGGTATGAGAACCAGTATAGCTCCAGGAGCTTTGAGTGCTGGTCAGTTCTACTTCTTAGGCTGTCTTGACCACAAAGATATTTATTATTTTTTTAAGAAGCATACACATTTTTAAATGTACTTTTTGTGTAAATACGTGATTAAAAATAAAAGTAAAAAAATAAAAAAATAAATAAAAGTAGATCTAAGTAACTTGTGTGAATCCACTCAACTAGTAAGTGGCAAGATCAGGGATTTGAATGTTGGTCTCTTTGATTTCAACACCCAGAATCTTTCTACCCACTCCTTATGTGCCTGGATTTGAGCCAGGATTACTTTATTGTCATCTTTTCACTTAATCACTTCTCTATTTATACTGAGACACCACAAAACAGATTTGTACAGCCTCCATTTCCATCCAAATCAGTGGAGCCTGTCAAGTTAATTGGTTGTGACACTCGGCTTCCAGAATGTGTAATTATCAGCTGCATTGTGTGGGAAGCTCAGATGACAGTTAATAGTACATGTAGACAGAAATCTGTGTGTTGCTGCAACTGAAGAACAAGCCAAGAATGTAACATTAATCAAAATGCCAATGTTGTGCACCAGAAAACAGTTCTATGTGGAAAGGCAAACCAGAAAGACCTATAAACATGCCTATTTATAATTCACAATTAATCTCCGTGCATCTTATTCTTTTAACCTCAGATATGCAAGACCAGTGTATCCTGCTCAGCACAGATGGAAAAATATCCTGACCCTAGCTCCATGATGAAACCAAGCTCCACCCAACCCTTGCAGCAGCTGATGGGTGAGTGTGGCTGATTTGTCAGCCAAGTAGACTTTCAAATAGGAGCAACCAGAGTTCTGGAAATAGCATCAAGCAGCTGATAACATGCCAGGAGCTCTTGTACCACATACACTGGAAGGAGTTTTATAGCTAGACAACCAGAGTTTGTGTTCTGGCTTTGCCACTTGAAAGTTAAGTGATCTTGAGGAAATGACTTCACCTGAGTCTATATTCTCATTGGTAAACATTTGTAAATAGTTCATAGCTTTCAAACCTGGTGCCTCATTAGAATCTCCTGGAGAGATTTTTAAAAAGATCACTGTAATGACCTCACCTGCCCTTAATTAAATTGGGGTTGGGGAGAAGAGGAGAGTCCCTGGGCCTTCTCAGTTTTATAAAAGCTTAATACAATTTTATAAAGTGGGTTAGAACTTCTGCCTTATAGACGGTTGTGTGATTCCTACCCCAGAAGAAGGACTTTCAAAAAGCATTTGTTTTGATTCTCTTCTTTATGTTGGGAAAGTCATATGTAGAGTCATGACCCAGCCAATATCCAATGGCCAGTTAAGCAGTGGAACCAGCTTTAGACCAAAGCTTGTCTAACCTCTAGCATTATATTCATTAGAGAAACATTGAGTCTTCAAACTAAAAATACCAAAGACTGGAACAAATAGTGTATCTTCTCACAAAGTGGTTTGGATGGTATATGTTACCTTATTTAAAAATGCATTTAAAAATGTATTTCAGGCAAACAAATGAAACACACAAACCAAATGTGTGTGTGTGTGTGTGCATGCACATGCACGTATGTGAAGTTCTAGCAGTGAGAAATAGAACTGGGGAGTTTTTAAGTCAAATGATAGATAGCAGTCAGCTTGGGCTGCCCTAGCAAAATACCATAGAGTGGGTGCCTTAAACAACAGCTATTTATTTATCACAGTTCTGGAGGCTGGAAATCCACAATCAAGGTGCCAGTGAGTTTCACTCTGAGGCCTCTTCTCCTGGCTGGCAGGCTGCCACCATCTTGCTCTTTGCTCACATGACCTTCTCTTTGTGTGAATATATATAGAGATAGAGATAGAGATAGATAGAGATAGAGATAGAGAGATGATAGAGAGATAGATAGAGATAGAGATAGAGATAGAGATAGAGATAGAGATAGAGATAGAGATAGAGAGAGAGATAGAGAGAGAGAGAGAGAGAGAGAGAGAGAGAGAGAGAGAGAGAGAGAGTTGTATGTTGTCTCTTCTTTTAAAGGCACGAATCCGGTCATGCAGGTTCCACCTTCATGACCTCATCTAACCCTAAATTAGTTGCCCAGCTCTACCTGCAAAGACCATCACATCAGGAGTTAGGGCTTCAATATATGGATTTTGGGAGGACACAAACATTCAGTCCATAACAAGCAGTATATGAATCTCCTTACTGGAGTGGTTTGCTAGAACAAAAATCTATCATCCTGTCCATGGAATGTTGAAAAAATCCTCCATCAGTGATTCTCAAGCCTGGATATAAATTAGAATAACCTGGGAACTTTTAAATAGTACCACTTATCAGCACCTCTTCTCCCAACAACTGAATCAGAATCTTTGGGGAGAGGTGGAGATGGGGGCTGCAACCAAAGTTGAGGACTACTGATCTCCATGAAGTTGGGCCCTGGGACAGAGGAAGGGAGTCAGGTCACCTAATGACAAGGAGGTGAGACTCATAATTGTCATAAATGTCTCAATAGCAAGTGAGAACAGTCTCTGAAATCCTCTAATGAAAGATAAGTTGAATTATTTTTGAGTTCTTACAAAGTTTCTTGTGTTATTGGGCACTCTCTCATTTATTGTGTTTTGTGCCATGCCAATTTTACCTCTGTCAATATTATGTAATTTGTGTGGCTTGGGATTGCTCTAGATGTAGATATATATGGTTTGTATAGACATAAGTGGTTATATTCCATCTGACACCTGAACTCTCACACTAGCAGGACATGGACTGGTCTACAGACTTCTGGGAACTTGCACAAGTTAGGTCCCTTCCTAGGCAGTTTTTTTTTTTTCATCTTGTAAAATCAGGGCATTGGACAAGCTTAGAAAATTGATAAAATTATAAAAGCCCCAAAGTGCAGTGACTCTAACTCCACCCTTTTACCCCTTCCACACACATGCCTTGGGCAAACTGTTTATATCATTTCATTTTGTCTTCATGTCCATTATTCTCTTTGGTAGGTTGAATTTTGCTCAAAATATTTGCTTCCCCTCCTTGGGAACAATTATACGTTCTCACCATACTGAACTCAGCAGTGATTTTAGCCAATGAAGTGTAGACACAGGTGACTCGAGTCACTCCTGATCAGAAACGTTTCAGAGCCACTTTGTGTTTTTGCCACATCTTTTTTCTCTTGCCAGGAAATCATCATTAATCTTGCTAGGAAAGATGATGTGTAACTTATTGTCCAAACCAGGAATATTTGAAAGTGAGAGGGTGAAAAGATAGGCTATTAATAATTTATCTGGGACAACAGGCATGAGTAGAACTGTGTTGGATAAACTGGAATGTGTAGTTCAGATAGAGGCTGCTTTGTCAGTTTGGCTCCTGGGGAGAAGATGACATGGAGCAGAAGCAGAGCCAACCCATAAGGGACACACACGAGAGAGAAATCACCCTTTGGAAGCCACCTAGATTTAGGGGAACATTGTTAGTATAATACAACTTAGCCAACTGATACTGAAGTTTAACCAATACAGCTGACAGATGTAGAAAACACATGGAGAAGTAACCTTCTTTTGGCAGAAGTCACTGAGGCATTTGAGGAATTGCTGAAAACTGAAGATATGCCTAGAGGTGTCTGGAGTTGCTGGTAGCCTCTTCCAGTTTAAAATCAGGAAAGCCGTTTTATCCAAGGAGGCCTTAGTTATGTCCTGGACAGGCCAAGTCTCAAGAGTGGCTGCCTCACCCATAATATCTTTTCAAGGGGTTTCTTTTGTGAATATCAATGTTGATTCATTTAACCATTCTACTCTGGCCAAAGCTGATAGAACCAGGGTGGAGACTCAAGTGTGAACAATCCACAGGCTGGCCAGCAACCCACTTAGTGGTATTGTGTAAATGCTCTAATGATCAGAGAGGATGTCAACACTGGAGTAGCGTTCAGATCCTCCCTTTAGAAAATATCTGACTAAGGGGCTTAAGGAGACAGCATCATGAGTTTTCAGAAGTTGAAAGTCACACAGAAAAAGGGGCAAAAAATATAATTCAATCATGCTAACAGTGGACAATAGGGTATAGGTTAAAGAACTTGGGCTGCCAAAGATACAAGCAGTTTACTTGACTATTAGAGGTGTTGCTAAGTGAAATTGCGTTCCCAGTTAACATCCTGGGGAGGCCATAATGGTGGTTGTTCCAGGGTTCCTACGAAACTTGACTTTCACAGTCCCTTCCTCTCCCTAATGCTGATAGCACAGATACCATCCTCATCAGCCTTCCTTTACTTATTATTTCAATGCCACCCCTCCCCCATTCCAAAATATAAACTAGAGAATTCCTGGTTTTGAAACCAAAAAATGTTCTAACTCAAGCCAGAAAGGACAACCAAGGCTAATTACAAATATCAGTAATTGGCAATAGAAAACCACACATGTAAAGTTAAAATTCCTGTCTATTTTGCATGTGGAACTTCTCAGCAAGATCTTGGTACAATTTGACTGCCCCTAAATAAGACTGCTTTGCATTGAAATGGACTTTTAATTTGTCCTGTTTTGTTTTTTTGTTTTGTTTTGGGGGATTAGCTTGACTCTTCTTGTAAGTAAAAGCATCTCCTCTTACTTACTTCATGTGGTTTGTCTCAAAGAGAGTGAGACATCCAGAGAGTGTCCTTTCTATTTTGCTTCTGAGCCAATATTCATTTTTCATGTGTCCCTAAAACTGTTTCTTAGAAATGCTGTGGCTCTCTCTTCCTGGCCTGAGGAAAAGGGCTTTGTGTATGACAGATCTTTATTAGCATGTGAATTAACTCTGACCAAAGCAGAGAAAGTCTTCCATCATTGTTAGCTTGTTGTTCTTTTTTTTTTTTAATAAATTTATTTTTTATTGGTGTTCAACTTGCCAACATACAGAATAACATCCAGTGCTCATCCCGTCAAGTGCCCCCCTCAGTGCCCGTCACCCGTTCACCCCTACCCCCCACCCTCCTCCCCTTCCACCACCCCTAGTTCATTTCCCAGAGTGAGGAGTCTTTATGTTCTGTCTCCCTTTCTGATATTTCCTACCCATTTCTTCTCCCTTCCCTTCTATTCCCTTTCACTGTTATTTATATTCCCCAAATGAATGAGAACATATAATGTTTGTCCTTCTCCGATTGACTTATTTCACTCAGCATAATACCCTCCAGTTCCATCCACATTGAAGCAAATGCTGGGTATTTGTCATTTCTAATGGCTGAGGAATATTCCATTGTATACGTAGACCACAGCTTCTTTATCCATTCATCTTTCGATGGACACCGAGGCTCCTTCCACAGTTTGGCTATTGTGGACATTGCTGCTAGAAACATCGGGGTGCAGGTGTCCCAATGTTTCATTGCATCTGCATCTCTGGGGTAAATCCCCAGCAGTGCAATTGCTGGGTCGTAGGGCAGGTCTATTTTTAACTCTTTGAGGAACCTCCACACGGTTTTCCAGAGTGGCTGCACCAGTTCACATTCCCACCAACAGTGTAAGAGGGTTCCCTTTTCTCCGCATCCTCTCCAACATTTGTGGTTTCCTGCCTTGTATAATTTTCCCCATTCTCACTGGTGTGAGGTGGTATCTCATTGTGGTTTTGATTTGTATTTCCCTGATAGCACTGGAAGAAAGACAGCCTCTTCAATAAATGGTGCTGGGAAAATTGGACATCCACATGGAGAAAAATGAAACTAGACCACTCCCTTGCACCATACACAAAGATAAACTCAAAATGGATGAAAGATCTAAATGTGAGACAAGAGTCCATCAAAATCCTAGAGGAAAACACAGGCAACACCCTTTTTGAACTCTGCCACAGTAACTTCTTGCAAGATACATCCACGAAGGCAAAAGAAACAAAAGCAAAAATGAACTATTGGGACTTCATCAAGATAAGAAACTTTTGCACAGCAAAGGATACAGTCAAAAAAACTAGAAGACAACCTACAGAATGGGAGAAGATATTTGCAAATGACATATCAGATAAAGGGCTAGTTTTCAAGATCTATAAAGAACTTATTAAACTCAACACCAAAGAAACAAACAATCCAATCATGAAATGGGCAAAAGACAGGAACAGAAATCTCACAGAGGAAGACATAGACATGGCCAACATGCACATTAGCTTGTTGTTCTTGATCAAGCTTTTTAGTGTCTTAAAATTGGAAAGGTTGTCAGACAGCATGGAGTCTTAAGAGTTCTGAGGGTATAATTACGCCTTTATAGCCCTGTGGCTAGGGATTGGCAAACATGGAATAACATACCAGGTGTATGGATTCTTAATCAGACACTCTTTCTTTATAAATCAGGTTCTCATTCTCCTGTGCAGCTTTTACATTTATAAGTTCTAAGTTATCTCTTCAAGCTGGATGTTTTGGCTTGACTTTGTAAAAAACTTCATTCATGCTGCATAGCCAATCATTAGCTGTGTGGACCTAGACAAGATGCTTAACATTTCTGGATCAGTTTCTTTAACCTGTAAAATGGGGATACTAACAGTATTCGTTTCAAATGTTTGTTGTAAGGATTAAATAAAATAGTACACCTAAAGTCCTTAACACATTGCTAATTGTGTAGTAAGTAATCCACACATATTTACTACTATTATGTTGACTGTTTTAGGAACTCTTGGCCTCTTGCCTCTCATTTCTGCACATCATGATTCCCGTAAACCATTGCTCAGAGAAAACTGAATTGCCACAATAAACTAGATGTATTTTTTTACGGTGCTTTTGTGGGTATGGAAATGTTCTGTGTAGATGGGCAAATTCCAATCATATTTATAAGTTTATTCTAAAGTCACAGAGTTGGTTGTATGGAACTCATGAGCCTCAATTAGAGGGATCAAGAAGGATGTGGGTTTCTTAGTATACTTTTTATGGGTGTATGACCAACATTTGGTAAACTAAACAGATCTCAAGCTACAACTCAATAAGTGAACATGCTTGTGTAATACTAGTGTTGCTCCAGATAAAATAGAGAAAATAGCACCAAACTATATCTGCTCATGCTTCTCCCAGTCAACCCCTTATGCCACCAGAAGTAACTACTGTACTAGCTTCTGTTACCCTGCATTAGTTTTTCTCCTTCATTAAATTTTACATAAAAGGGATCTTATAATATGTATTTGTGCTCAATGTTATGTTTTTGAAATTCATTCATGCCGTGTGTATAGCAGGAATGTGTTCTGTTTTATTGTTTGATATTCTATTGTGTTACCATGCTACCAAAATTTTATTTTCCACTATTCATGGACTTTTATGTTGTTTCTTGTTTTTGGCTATCACAATAATTCTGCTTTGACTATTCTTATATATATGCCATTTGCACTTCAGTGAACACAGTGCATTTCTTTTGGGAAAATACTTAGAAACAATCACTGGGTCATAAGTTATGACCGGGTTTAATAGATAGTATCAAATAGTTTCTAAAGTAGTTGTACCAATTTTCACTCCCAAGATTAGAAAGTTTCAGTTTTGGGCATACTAACACTGATCGGTTCAGCTGTTATTTTAAAATTTTTACCAGTTTTGTGGCTATGCACAATGTTTTCACTTTGGTTGGAATCAGCAGCTCTTTAAAGTCTTGTAATGTTGAGCACCTTTCCATGTGCCTATTGCCATTTAGATTTCCTCTTTTGTGAAATATCTACTGAAGTCTTTTACCTATTTTTAAAAATTGGGTTGTCCTTTCTTATTAGTGTAAAAAAAGATTTTTTTTTAGAAATTCTGAATATAAGTTCTCAGTCAGATTTCTATGTTGTAGATATAACTGCCAGCATTCTCCCTCGTTCATGATGCTTTTGGATGAAAAGAAATAGTTAATTTTACTACATTCGATTTATCAATGTTTCCCTATGTTGGTGTTTATTTGTCCTGTTGCCTGTTGCACATGCTGGGCAGTAGACATGTGCGGGGCAGCTCTGGCTGCTGATGGGCGATAGGAGGAAGAGGGAGGTGAGGAGAGTGACTGGACTGAAGGGAGTGAGAATTTATTTGTGAGGCTGTCACAAAGGCTAGACAGGTCATGACTTGGGGTCAGGGAGTTGACACCAGAACAGGAAAACAGTGAAAAGAGTGTCGAGGTCTGACATGGGCAAGGATATGATTACTCCTTTATTTCACAGAAGAGAGACATTTTCTAAGACTTTAACCTCAAGACAAGACCCTGGATAGAGTCCAAGGTTATGGTTTGATTTTTCTTTTTCTTTTTATACTTGTGTCCAATCTATGGCAAGGTGGCACAGTGCTGATTCAAAGCTTCTGAAGTCTGAGAGGTTGCAGATGGTGTAAAATGCAACCCAAATTGCTTTCAGGATCCAATGAGTTAGTTGGGGCTGTTTTTATGCATTGAATGCTTAGGAAGTGCCTCTTCATTACCTTGTATATAATTACATTAACTTGAGTAACGGCATGGGAATGATTTGGACTTGGGATACAGTAAAACCCAAACAAAGGTGTTTACTTGTTTTTTTGGTGTTCTTTTGTTTTATTTTAAAGCATTGACTGTGGTTTTGATTTTGTTTTTAAAAAAGAATCTCATATTCATTTAATTAGTATTATATAACTTATTTATTTAATTGTACTGATGTTATCTAGGTGCTTTTACATAGGTTATCTCATTTAATCTCCACAATAAAAGGTGGTTACTATCATTATTTGACAGCTGTGGAAACAGGCTAAGAGAGATGAACTAGTTTGTCCTAGAACCCCTTGATTAGTAAAAGACAGAATTCAGATTGAAGTTTTATTTTTATTATGAACATTTCTGCCACCATTTTGAATTTTAGGATTAAGAATTATTCACAGTTAGAGTTAGAGTGCCTGCGTGGCTCAGTTGGTTGTGTCCAACTCTTGATTTCAGCTCAGCTCATGATCTCAGGGTTGTGAGATCGAGTCTTGCATTGGATTCTCTCTCCCTCTCTTTCCTCTGCCCCTCATCCTTGCTCTCTCTTTCTCTAAAAAAATTTCACAATAATAAGCCTCTATTTTAATGCACCCCATTTTGAGGGTGTACATAGGAATGGTGACCTCAAAGTTGAGTCCTCCACTAAAATTCTTGATTGCTGACTTACGAGAACCTAACTAAGTTATTCAGCCTCTCTACCTCATTTTCCTTAATTGTTAAATGGGATAAATAATGCCTACCACAAAAAGTTGTTCTGCATTTGTTTATTCTTTCATTCCATCCTTTATGTGCATAAATGAGTGAATAATGCCCTTTTGAAGCATTGTCACTAAATTACAATTTACTCAAACTTCCTCCTTAATGTGATGCTTAGTAACTGCCTTGTGGTTTAACAGGTGTAATACCCCCTTTCCCTCTCCCATTCTCCACTCCCAAACCAACTCAGGGAGTTAGTCATAGTCAGGTCATGTTCAACATACTTTTGCATATATTAAGCTCCTGGTATTCATAGCCTTTTGTCTATTGCTCCCTCTCCACACATACCCTCAGCATCCCTTGTTCTAGTAAAAGAAATCTCAAGTTTTACTTAATGAGTTATCTTCCACTCTATATCATTTGGGCAGGGATGACCCCATCCTTGGACTCTAGCCATAGGTATACATGTCTCTGTCCTGATGAATCAGAGAGCTGGCTGCATGATCTTGGCCAGAGTGATTGATTCAGGGATGTGCAAGTGACACAGCGGGGCCAATCAGAGGGAATTCAAGAATTTATCAGCTAAAATGATTGGAAAAAAGGCCCTTTTACTCACGAAGCTTACTAAGTGAATGGATCTAAGTTTGAAGTTGCTGGAAACTGCTTTTGCTGGCTCGACTGGGAATCTATCTGAGAATGCGGCCAAATGCAGAGAAATGCTGAAGCAGGAGCTGAAGAGACCAGCAATGCCTTGATGACATTTTTTGGAGGCACTAGGCCTAGTGGTTCCTAAGTTGGCCACATCCCTTGAACATATCAATTACAGGAGGCAATCATTATTTCAGCCAGTTTGAGAAGAATTGCTGTTACTTGAAACTGAATGAGTCCTGATGGGACTCCAAACTGGTGGGCTGGTGTTCCTGAACTCTGAAATGCCCCATTTCCTCTCATTTTGAGGCCTTTGTTCTCTTCACCATAACCTTTGGAACTCAAGGCCAGCTGCTGTCACTATACCATGCCCTTGGGTACGGTAGCTACTGGCTCTATTGGTAAAAAAAATGCTCTACTTGAATGATGACCAGCAAAGCAAATATTTATTATGCAGGTCCCTGACTGAAGTTGGTGATAGGTACAGTTATAAAATTAGACCAAAAAATCTAAAATTTTTTAGATTAAAAAATCAAATGAACAAGACTCACCTGAACTCTAACCTAATTTAGTTAATTCCAAATCCTCACTCAATTGCCTGCTTAAGGCTCAGATCCTTTAAAATAAAAGCAGTCAACTGTTGGGCATCCTGTACAATCTGTTGTGCAATCTGTCCTCTGACGGTACTTTTTACCTTCAATTTTTAACTGGATATTTAAAATGCAGTTAAAGTCTCAGTTCATCTGTTCATTTATTCAGCATCCACTTCATGCCTACCATGGTACGCTGGGGACAGAATGGTGACAAGACATAGTGCCCATCCATATGGGGCTCATGCTGTGGTTATAAGCTCTTAGGGTCATTTTCTCATGCAGCAGCTATATCTCTCTGTGTGTACGTGTGTTTGCAATGTCCAAAATTTATGTTGAGGCAGAGATTGGCAGGGCATTCACTTAAATAATCTTAAATAATCGTAGTCATCTTAAAGCTCCAGAACTATGTCCAGTGAAAGGCCTGTTGAATAGATACTGAGAAACTTCTTGCTCTTGCTGTGGCTTTGGCACCAGAATCTCTGTCTCTGCCTTTCACAGAGGGAGTATTGCCTAGTCCTTAAGAGCACAGGCTCCCCTAACAGGCCGGATTCAGCTTTCAGATCCACTATTGACTAGAGTTGTATCCTTAGGTATATTACTTAACCTCTGTAATCTCAGTTTCTGCATAAGCACAATGGGATAACATGCCTAATATTTTGGGTGGTTTCAGGGATGAAGTGAGGTCATACATCTAAGTACTTAGCACTGCATCTTGTAAGTAGTCAATCCTTAATAAATGGCAGCTGTTGCATTATTCCTAAATTATTCTGACTTGGTTGAAAAGACCAAAGGCAAGAAGTCCGTTTACTTGTCCTTCAAGAACCAGCTTCAATGGTCTCTCATTTTAAGGAAATTAGTTGTATCATTTTTCGACAGTCCTCCTTCTCTTGTGCTTATTATAGTGGATTTAATGATTTTCTGTAAGCTTTTCTATTTTCTTTGCAAAATGGGTTCCATGTCTTTGTTATCACTTTATCACCATTCCATACGTGGAATCGTGTTTGATTTACAGTGACTATTCATTAATTTTAAATTCAGTGGACAGACATTTTAGGGATTTACTTTGAAAGAATTCCTCACTCTGTTGTACATGGACTGTAATGAGGCAAAGGCAGAAGCAGGGGACTGGTTGTTAGGTTATCACATTGATCCAGGAAAAGTGATAGTGGCACAAACTGGTAGTGGAGGTAGTAAAAACTGGTCATATTCTGGATATACTTTAGAACTACAGCTATATATTTGGAAGGAGAAGAATGAGAGTAACAAGAAATAAAAATAAGAGACATAGGAAATGAAAGGAAAAACGTTCTTGTTCTATGATTCCCAAGTCAAGAAATGCATTTGTTTGATAGTGAATTGATTTGGCCGGTAGATGGCTCCATTTTCCTAAAGAAACTTAAGTATTCTTACTGTGTGTGTGTGTTCTAGAAATTCTCAGTGCTGCTGTACATTCGGTTTTCCCAGACTGACACGAAGGCTTCACTGTGAATTAATAAGCAGTTTTGACTTTCTTTGTTCAGATAGAATTATATACATTGGCTCACATTTCTAACCTAACTTCTTCATTTTTGAGCCACTATTTAAGAACCACTAAGAAACTTGAGAAGCTAGGGAAACCTTGTGTAGGGTGGTTACTTTCACGGATTTCAAAATGCTTTCAGTTACTCATTCATTCATTTATTGAATGATTGCTGTGTTCCAGGCATAGTGTTAGAGGCAGTGAAAAATATTACTATGGATAAACTATCTTTTATATCCTCTCTCTATAATGATTTAAATAAGAGCACCATGATGTTTTTTGGTAATATTTATTAAACATTCACCATCTGCAGAATGCAGTGCCTTAGCACACTGTATATGTCCTCTCATTGAAATCTTCAAGATAACCCTATGTGGTAAATGTCTACATTTCAGGGATGAGAAAACTGAGGAACAGACAAGTTAAGGAATTAGTTGAAGTTCAACTTAGGATTTTTATTGTGTACACTGGTCCTTCTCAGTCACCCGACTCTGAGCATCCTTTGAGATCATGCAGACCTGAAAATTCTGAGTAGTGGAGGCATCGCCTCTGATCACTCCTCACAGAAGCCTGACTCCCTTCATCTGCCCTTCTGTATTCCTTTTGCAGTCACTGAGGTTCTACTTCTTTTGTAGAAAAAAAAAAAAAAACGATTCTAGATTATATTAGTTATCTGCCTTCTCTGAGCTCCTCTGAACTCCTACTCATATTCACAGGAAAGCCTGCTTATTTGTACTAAATGTGTCTAATAAACAATGGAGAATGAGACTAATCATTGAAACCTCCAAGTGGCAGATGGGTTTCTGTATAATTTGGAGAAACACCCTCTTAGCAGACAAAAGGGAGGACTGCTGATTATTCATCACTACACATTCTCCCTTCTTTAGGAATAGAATGCCCCATTCTAGCAGGATCTATGGCTATACATGTAGGGACTACGTTTCCCAGCTGCCCTTGTGGTCTGGTGTGGCCATGTAAATCAGTCCTGCCCAGTTAGATGGAAAGAGAAAGTACATGTGCTGTTTCTGTGTTTTATCCTAAAAATGAATGCATCTGTGCTGTTTTGCCCCTTTCCTGCTTTCCCAAGTTAGCATCTGGTCTTGAGGAGTAGGGCACATATATTGTAGGCTGGAAAGCTGGTGATCCATATGTGTTTTAATAAGACATTTATTAAAACTCCTTTGTAATACCTTGTAGGGCAGGTCATATGCAAGTAGAAGTTTCTATTTAGCCAAATTTGTTTGAACAAAAGTTATAGTGTTAACGTGTTCTGCCTTCTCCTTGCCAAATTTAGCAAAATTCTCTGAGTTATCAGTCAAGTTGTTAGGGGTAGTGCTAATGAAGCCATTTTTACTTATGCCATTATCACCTCCTTCCTATCATATGTTATTCAGAAATCAGGAGACAGCCTAGTGGCAAAGATCAGTGAAACAACATCGCCTATCCCTTTAAACCCAGTATTTCTAATTATCTCAAGGTAGATACAATGAAATTGAGGGAAAGAGGGATGGGAAGGAAAATTTTGGCTGTGGTTACTTGTAAGGAACTAACTGGAAATAAATAGGTCAAATGTCTACAAAGCTCAGGAGGACATACCACTACTGAAGAAACCAGAAGCCTGGGCTGCAGGATCCTGTGTGACTCTTTGATGCCTAGGCTTCCAAATACCCACAGTCTGTGGGTGAGATTGAGACTAATGTAGAAATAAAGGCTCTTATTATGCAAGCCATTTAAAAATTACACATGTAGCTAACAAAATAGTAAATAATATTTTTTCTGTCTTTTACTTTAAAAACATATCTTCATGATGACCTGGATATCCAAGTTAAAATTTAGAATCCTGAAATTTGTTTGGAGTTTTGCTGCAACAGGCCATCGGTCACCAGCCTGCGACCCATTGCACATCTGCGTTTCCTTCCTAGTCTTATTTCTAACCTGCATCAAAGGGCCTTGTCACATGTGTAGATATTCTACTCCTACATCCAAGATCTAACACAACCCTGGTCTCTGCCACCACCACCAAACAGCTTAATTGCTTAGCAACTCACCATTAATGATGCTGGTGTGGCACACATTTCTGGGTAACATATCTCAGGGCAACCTATTATACTTGAGTTCTTCCTCTTTCTATCTCTTCCTTTCTATTTCTTCTTTCTTGTGATCACTACAGGTATTATTAGCAAAAACAATGCATTTTTTCTCTGAGGAGCTGTATACATTTATCATATGATGTTACAACAATTTGTTTACATACCTCTGAAATCTGTGTTTCTTGAAGACCAGGCTTATGGGTACACTCTTGTCAGAATTTTGCAGCATCAATGATCTTGTCTTAACACAACATAAGTGTTTAACAAATATTAGTTGAGAATATGTGAATGAATGAATGTGTCCTCAGATTGCTAGGATCTATGCAATAAATTGGAAATGTACCAAGACTTCTAAGTTTTCTCATCTAAGAGAGACCATACTAAAATTTGGAAAACTGGATTAGGGTAGAAGGTTCAGAAATGCGTCATCTGTGCAAAGAAAGACCTAAAAAATGGTCAGTCCTGTTTATATTTCAAATTACCCAGAAATATTTGGTTTTGCTTCAGTTCTAGGAAGGGCTCAGGTTTGGAGTGAGGTCACATTTTTATCAGCAACAGTTCACTTAATATTGCTTATACAAGCTTTCTAAAGCAATGACTAGAACATATGTTTAGACTTTCCCGAGTGTTTGGGCTAAAAAAAAAATCATCTATATATTAGTACAATGATTCTCAGTAGTTATTCAAGAGGCTCCTAAGTTAAGAAGATCATGTTGTGTGGTTTAGTAACACGGAAACCTTTCCATGCCCCCTGGTCATTTTATCTTTGTTCTCTTAGAAAAACTCAGAATAGTATAAAATATATTCTTTATTTTCACATTTCCAACATTACTTTCTTTATGCACATATACTGAAACCATCTGTCTAAATTGTGGCAAAATCTGCCAGTTCCAGATTGGCCTCATTAGTCATTTGAACACACATAAACAGAGGGATTATGGAAACATAAATAGATCTTGGATAGATCACTCTGGTCTGGGAAGGGTTTTCTCATCAGCAGCATCATTGCCAGACATGAAAAGGGGCAGGTTTACATCTTTAAAACACTTGGGAGGAGTTTTTGCTTCAGAAAGTGGATAAAAATTTCCCAGTGACCCATTTGATCCTTTATTATATGACGGAGTCACCTCAGCTGTGAACCAAAGGTAAAACCAGCATCTGAAAGAGTTAGCAACATCCTTCAGAGTAAAATTCTACAAATTTCATTCCGAGAGAGGAGTGTATCTAAAAGGTGAGATGAGGGGCACCTTGGTGGTTCAGTAGGTTAAGTGTCCAACTCTTGATTTCAGATTAGGTCATAATCTTAGGGTCATGAGATAGATTCCCACATTGGGCTCTGTACTGAGTGCAGAGTCTGCTTGAGATTTTCTCTCTCCCTCTCTCTATGCCCCTCCTCTTGCTCTCTGTCTCTCTGTCAAATAAATAAATAAAATCTTTAAAAGGTGAGGTGAGAGATAAGGATATTACAAAAGTAGAAAAAAAAAAGGAGAATAATTTTGGACACTATTCTGAAGATAGTGTCTTCCCAAGTGAGTCATAAGGTCACTTCCCAGATGTTTGCATATGGTCCTAGCTGCTGCCTCTTCCATATGAATAGCAGTAATTTAATTTTGAGAGTGAATTCTCTACCATACAAGTGCAATCTCTGCCATAGTAGGAAGTATGTTCATCTGTATTTGCCTTGGAACCAACTGAGTCCAAGATATTATCAGGGAAGATGATCTAAAAAGTAGACCATGCTAACATGGTCTAAAATGAGGAGGAAACTTTCCCAATGCCCAACACAAACAGCAACAACAAAAAACTCTTGTATCCCTGGACTTTTGCCATGCCCTACATTCCATTCTTTGAGAGTCATTCTTTCAGTTCTCAAAATTTTGTTAGTTAGGGTAGGTTAAATTGTACTATGTTTAAATCTCAGTAATTTAATGTAATAATAAATTTATTTCTTGTTTCTGTCAAAGTTCAATGAAAATCAGATAGTTTTTCTTCAAAAAAAAAAAATCCTGAGAGGGTCATCCATGCTCCTTCCATTTTGTGATGTTGCCATCTTTAGAACATGCTATTTCTGGAGCAGGGGAGACAGACCATAGGTATATTGCTGTAGCTGGAAGTGCTGTGATGCAAGCACTCGGATTCAACCTACCTACAGGGATGCTGGGAAGTATGGCACTCTTTCATATCCAGAAAGTAGAAGTAGGCTTGGTGAGCATCTAACTGATTTCTTCCACAAGGACAGTTGGGTTTATGGTAGACTGAAAACATTACAATAATATTTTCCATCTCTTTCCATTAAGAGATGAAAGCTATAACCCCACATTTTCAGCCCATGCTAGCTAGCCCTGATGTCTTGCTTTTACCAATAGAATGTGGCTGAAGAGGGCCTTGCTAGTTCTATAGCCTAGTTTTCTAGAGGCCTGTAGCTTCTGTCTTTGTCCTCTTAAAAATGCTATCTTGGGACTTCCATGTGAAGAAGCTGGCTCTAGTCTCCTGGATGATAAGAGGCCATGCACAGGGAAATCAAGTCACTTCAGCCAATTGGGAACATCAATTGTCATACATGAGTGGATCTTCAAGCCCGCTGAATCTTCTGAGGGTGACTACATGAGTGAGCCAGGTGAAATGAGCACAACCAATGGACAGAATTGTGATAAATAATAAATCATTGTCATTTCAAGTCTGCAGTATGCAACTGATACAGATTTGAAAATTTTCAGATCAAAATGGGAGAGTCCACCTTTGTAAACCTGAAACTGGTGGCTTATAATGGATCCCACTTCTCTGCCCTTTCCAGTGTTCCTGATGTGTGTGTGTGGTTTCATGATTGTGTACTTCTTGGGTTGGGTTCCCCCAGAAGCCAAATCTGAAAAGGATGTGAGTGTCAGTTGTTTATTTGAGAGGTAAGTCCATAAAGCTCTAGCAGCTGAGTGGGAAATGATACAGGAAAGGAAACAGAACCAAGAAGGGTATGTTATTGAATTTATTCTTACTGGACAACTGGGACTCAATGCTGCTGAAGTTTGGTGGCTAGAGTAGATCATAGCCCAGAGTTTTCCCAGCTAAGAGGTTAAACTGAAGAATTTATCCATCAGATCCTATTAGTTACTGATAGAGGGATTCTGAGGGTGGGAAGAGTGTCATAATGCCTCAGTTCTTCTGGTGTCTACCTTGGGCACAGACTGAGTGGGCTCCAGTGATTAGAGAAAGCCTCTTGGGAAGAGTTCCAGGGCTCCTGTTTGTAAAACTTTCAGTCGGCCTTCCTTGGAGTGTAAGTACTTACAGTGTTTAAATTGTTGTCAATATCTAAATATACAGAATATTAATATCTAAATATATAATGTTTCAATCAAATAATAAATTATCACATTAAATATAAACTTGTAGTAAAAATTCTTAGGTGCTCTAGTAATTGAATTTTTTAAAAAAGATTTTATTTATTTATTCATGAGAGAGAGAGAGAGAGGCAGAGACACAGGCAGAGGGAGAAGCAGGCTCCATGCAGGGAGCATAATGTGGGACTCGATCCCGGGTCTCCAGGATCAGGCCCTGGGCCAAAGTTGGCATTAAACAGCTGAGCCACCCGGGCTGCCCTAGTAATTGAAATTTGTAACATCCACTGTATGTTCATTGTTGCAAAACTAAAATGCTGTGAATAGATCATGATGATTTTGAAGTATGTTAATCTTGTGTTAAAAGAATTAAGAACCTTAGGGGCACCTGGGTGGCTCAGCTGGTTAAACATCTGCCTTCGGCTCAGGTCATGATCTCAGGGTCCTGGGATAAAGCCTGCTTTTCCCATTGCCTCTGCCTCCACTCCTCCTGCTTGTGCTCTCTCTCATTTTCTCTGTCAAATAAATACATAAAATATTTTTTAAAATTAAGAACTTTAAAATCACTTAAAAAATATTGGCACTTAATATGAATATTGAGAGTATTATGGCTGTACAACTTGGAAAAATACTATTTTTGTATGAAAAGTGTATGTAAAATTTAAATAATAGATTAAATTACTTCTTAAACTTTGTAAAATTATCAGGTAGATTAATGTTCTTAATGTTAAATAATTATCTACTGAGAACTTCACTTAATTTTTGGTTATTTTATTTATGTATGATTTCTTTTTCTTAAGTATGGATTTCTTAATGAAAAGGAATATCCGGGAATTCTGCATAAAAATGAATATCAAAAAATGAATAAAAAATATCTCAAAATTTTAAGAGTTGGAAAGACCTCAAACTCTTTCCTAAAACATCTAGGATATATATCCTTGATCCAAAAATAATAAAAAAAAATTAAGGGCGGGAAGAGAAATGTTCTTTATTTCATGAAATTCTATTAGCCCATTGAAATATAAATGTATATTCATTATTATAAAATCTGCCAGTGTTAGAGGAAATGGGTTCAAGGAAACCCACACCAAACACGTTCTGTTCACTCAAATTTCAAAACAGCAGGCTTTACAAGAATGCTTTTAGAAGAAAACTCCCTATTGTTTTGAGCCTAGGGAGGCTTTATTTTGATTATGGAGGGGGAGGGAAAGTTTAATAACTTTGTGGCAACTTACTGTTGCTCTGTACCATAGCACCAGCCACATTGCTCCTTCCCAAGGCAACTGAACTAAGTTTCTATTTTGTATTGTTGAGATGCAATTCAGTAACCATGAGTGCAGTCAGGCACCTGGCAGGGCTGAGGAATCACTATTCCTGTACTACAAGGTCAGAGTCCTAAAATTTGGCCACCAGTGCAATTTTTAATAAATAATAATAATGACAATGATAAATTTAAATGACATCTCAGATTTATTTCTGTGTTCCAGTGGTTTCTTCCATGATGGTGATTCAACTCTAGGTAGGCTGTGGTCCAATACAAATTTTAACTCTTTGCCCTTTGGCGCTCAACCAAAAAGTATATTTCCTACACCTCTACTATGTGTGTGCATGCCTGCAGACATGCATACACATGTGTTTGTCTTGCAACAGTAAGCATTTACTCTCCTGGTATATGTTGGTAACTACAAGTTAGCTGATGTCGCTCCACCTGGCTTGCAATTCTGGGACCCTGACTGAAGTGGGGCCCTGAAGTGGGACATGCAGTTATTGATCTTCCTGTATCCCAAGACTATGTATAGTCCAACATCAAAGTACTGGCAAAGTATTGGTATTGATTTTTTTTCCAGAGGCTTCTCTTCTTGGCTTTTAATTTTTTTTTTTATTTTTTAAAGGTTTCATTTTTTTTATTTGACAGAGTATAAGCCAGAGAGCACAAGGGGGTGGGGCTGGGGGTTGGGAACAGCAGACAGAAGGAGAAGCAGGCTCCCTGCCCAGGGGCCTGATCCTAGGACCCTGAGATCATAACCTGAACTGAAGACAAACACTTAGCTGACTGAGCCACCCAGGTGTCCCTCTTCTTGGTTTTTTTAGATGACCACCTTCTCAGTGTGTCCTCACATGGTCTCTTCCCTATGAGCACATGCTCCTAGTGTTCCTTTGTGTGTCTATATTTTCTTTTCTTATAGGGACACTGGTCAGTTTGGATTAGAACCCACCCTCGGGGGTCTCATTGTAACTTAATCACCTCTTTAAAGGCTCTATCTTCAAATACAGTCACCTTCCAACAAACTGGGGATTTAGAGGTTCAATATATGATTTTTTAGGGAATACAGTTTAGTCCATAACACTCTCATAGTTTTCCCTTGGACATGGCATAGATCATGTCTATTCAAATGCCATCAGCCAAAGCAAGTCACATGATAATGGGGGAGGTGTAATCCTCTGACAGAAGGAGGGAGTGAACAATTAGGAATAGAAGTACAGTCTACCCAAGAATGGATACGTTTATACATTTGTCACTCTGGTCTTACGATTTGTTTAAGTATATATATACCAACACACCTAGGAAGTTAATAGTAGGACTCCAAAGACTTAAGGTCATTTCCAAAATGACACCTTGGGACTTTTAAGGATGGGGCCTATAGTCTATAGAGTCGTTGCAATCCAAGATCTCTGATACCATGTCTGCATAAATATTTTCTGTATACTACATAAGTAACATAAGATTCATGCAAATATATTAATAATTGTAAAACATTCAAGCGTACACTAAAAAATAAGAGTATAAAAATAACATAAGACACCATCTGGTGCCACCATTCAGATTGATACTATGTCATGTTTGCCCTAGATCCTCCCTCCTATATCTTAACCAATTGCTATATTTGCTTTATCAGGCTATCTATTTACCTCCATGCCTGTATACATCTATCCACCATTTTTTAAAATGCATTTCAAATAAGTTTAAGACATCAGTATATCATCATCATCACTAAAAACTTTGGGACACAAATTATTAGTAAATTTAGGTATTTGTTTATAGATGCTTTTCTGACATAAGAGTTAAATTTGGCAAAATGCATAAATCATCATTATAATAGGCAGTGAATTTTGACCAACACATAAAAAAAAACTATACCCAGAACCTTATCATCCCAGCAAAAGCTTTTGTGTCCCTTCGTAGCCAAGCTTTACCCTCGTCCGCCTAAGGGGCAATTGCTATTCTTAGTTTTTTCATTATAGATTTTTATTTGGTATTCTAGAATTTCATATTAATGGAATCATACATGTTTACTCTTGTTCCAGGTTTCCTTTACTTAGTGTACCATTTCTGAGATTCAGCTATATTGTTACCTGTATCGGTAGCTCGGTAACTCATATCTTTTTTTTTTTTTTAAGACTTTATTTATTTAATTGACAGAGCACAAGCAAGTGGACTAACAGGCATAGAAAGAGGGAGAAGCAGGCTCCCCGCAGAACAGGGAGCCCAATGTGGGGCTTGATCCTAGGGCCCTGAGATCATGCCCTGAGCCGAAGACAGATGCTTAACCAACTGAGCCATACAGGCGCCCCTGATAATCCATAGCTTATTGTTGCTATGAATTCCATTGTGTGAATGTACTACAATGTCTTGATCCATTTTCTTATTAATCCAGTTCCTGGCTGTTTTGAATAAAACTTAGGATTTTCCATAAATGTATACTTTCACTTCTCTTGGGTAGATACACAGAAGTCACAGGAGAAGTATATGTTCCATTTTCAAAGAAACCACCAGATATTTTTCCAAAGTGGCTATACCACTTGATGTTTGAGAGTTTAGGTTGCTTCCCATATTTGCCAAATTTATTATTGTCAGTCTTTCATCTTGGCCATTCTGGTGGGTATATTGGGGTATGTGAGTTTTTCCTTAAACTTGGATTTCCCTGATGACGAATGGTGTTGAGCAGTTTTTCTGAGTCTATTGTCCATTCATATACGTCTTTTTGTGAAACAGCTGTACAAACCTTTTGCCCATTTGCCCCTCTACTTTTCTTTTTTTTCTTTTAAAGCTGGGCATGGAGCCCAATGTGGAGCTCAAACTCAGGACCCTGAGATCAAGACCTGAGCTAAGATCAAAATTGAACCCTTAACTGACTGAGCCACCCAGGTGCCCTGCTCCCCTCTACTTTTAATAGAAGAATTCAGTCTTTCATTGGCACTAATGAACTGATTCAGATTTGACTGTATCTCCTCCAGTTTCTACTCACCATGATGGAGAAGTTACATAACCTATTTTAAAGTCACTAGGGGTTATAATATTGCCATATTGGCTCCATATGTTTTTGGTCTACTGACCTAACAGGCTATTTCAAAATAACTAAATACTGGCATCTTTGTTGTTTGTTACATCATGATTTTTATTCTTAAAACATATATATGTTAAATCATTTACATTGTAAGTGGAGCTAGAGAGTTGTATATTAAATTAAAATTTGGAATCAAATTATCCATCACTAAACGACTCTTCCAAAAGTATTCTGACTCATACCCGTCTCTTATTTAAAACTTTTCAAAATGTATAGTTACTGTTTTAATTTCCAATTCCATGAGTACATTTGAGGTTTCTATTAGTCTGCTTAGGCTGTCATAGCAAAATAGCACAGACGTGGTGACTTCAGCAACAGACGTAGTTTTTGCACAGTTCTGGAGGCTATTGAAGTCCAAGATCCAGGTTCCAGCTGATTCAGTTTCTAGTAAGATCTTTTTTCCTGGCCTGCAGGTGGCTGGCCGTCTTCTGGTCCTGCCTTCTGTCCTCATATGGCTTTTACATGTATGTGTTTGTGTGTGTGTGTGTGTGTATGCAAGGGTGAGGAGGGGTGTGGAGGAGAAATGCAGAGGCAGAGAACCAGCTCTCTGTGTCTCTTCTATAAGGACACTCATCCTATTGGATCAAGGCCCCATTCTTATGCCTCATTTTACCTTAATTACTTCCTTAGAGGCTCCCATCTCCAAATAGAGGCATACAAGGGGTTGGAATGTCAACATATGAATTGGCAGGAGTGGGGTTGGGGGGCAAACATTCAGTCTGTAACAAGATTTAACAGCTTTTCTTTTCTTTATTAGTCATTTGTATTTACCTCAAGGGTCCCAGGTAAAGTCCTCAAATTGTGGGAATATATGAAAGGAAAGAAAAGGAAACTGTGTTGGGGGAAGAGGAGAGAGGGAGATTCTCTGGCTCTTCCTTTAGTCTTTCCTCTTTTATTCATCAAGGATTTGATTTCGATTTAACTTCCCTCTTTTCTTCTAAGACCACATTCATTCCTGAAGGGCTGACTTCCTTCCCCTTGGATAATTTATTTTACCTTGGAAATTTCTTCCTCAATCATCCCACCTGGAAAGATTCAAGAAAGAACAAAAGAGTTTTCTTAAGTGTAGATGCTGATCCTATTTCAGGTGGAGTAGTATCTGAAGGCAGAGTGTTAATGATGATCATCTCTTATATATATATTTGTAAAATATATAAAATATCAACTTTTCAGCATTCAATAAATTATAATGTAACAGTAATTCTAATGTATTTAATATCTCTCATCTCTTGTGTGTTCCTGTAAATATGTATTGTCTAATGTATTTTACATTTTTATAAGTATTATAAAATTTATCTATTCTGCTTTTTTCTTTCTTTCTTTCTTTCTTTCTTTCTTTCTTTCTTTCTTTCTTTCTTTCTTCTTTCTTCTTCTTTCTTTCTCAATGCTATTAAGATCCATCTATTGGACTGTGACCCTTTCCACATTATACCTATCTATTTTCCCAGTGACAATCTGATATAGCCCCTAGCTCCTTATCTCCAGCACAATGGGACTGTGATCATCCTCATATGCAGTCCCACTTAGGTGATAATGTTTTGGGGATATACATCTGAGAGTGGAGATTCTGATTCATGGGGGGAATGTCTATGTAATATGACTCAGCAGTGCCAGCTTACATTCAGAATGGCTACACTAGTCTTATAGTTACACCAGCAAGTCTCAAGGACTTCTATATCCCCATTGTCCCTCAGCATTAGTCAATGTTCTAGCTTTTGTTAGTCTACCATGTACCTACCTGGTTATTATCAAATATTCATTGTTTTTGAGAGAGAGTTTCATGAGCGAAAAGCAAAAAGAAAGTCTTTAAAAAGAAAAACCATGGCAAAGTGCCATAGTTTGTGTATTTGTTTTAGGAACATAATTTAGAAGTTAGCTGGTGGTCATAGGGACACAATAAATTTATTTGAATTGATAACTAAAGTGAAACATTTTTTATAGGCATTAAGTCTTGGATCAATACATTGGTTAGACAATGTGGACAGACTTGGCCAGTAAGATTATATAGTGGATAGTTTCTAAAAACTGTACAGGTTCAATTGTAGTGCCAAGGTTTGGGGGAAAATATATTTAAGCCATTTGATAAGACAAAATTATTTTATTAAAAATAAGTATTGCCAAAATGTATTGAAAATAACAATATTTTGATATTCTCAAAACTTCCTGAGGGTATTGGGTTAAACAAAGTACCACTGTGTGAAAGACGAAGAGTCATTCAACAAGACTTACTAAAACCTTTTTGGTATATTTCCCAGAAACTAAGAAAGTGAATGACTTTGATGACTGGATAACAAATCATTTCACAGGTCAGGTACTTTCCAATTCTTGGCTTTCAACAAAATTGAAGAAGGAAATAACTAAGTTGTCAGTTGAGAGACTATTAAAAATAATTTTAGATGATAGATCACTACATGGATTTTGGCATATAACTTGGGGGAAATTCAAAGAAATGGGTGATATTGCAATAAAAAATTCTTGCATCCCATTCAGCTTGTGGTAAGAACAAATTTATTTTCAGAATTTATGCCTATAAAAGTGAAAAATAAGAAAGAAAAGAAAAGAAGAAAAACAGACATGATACGGAAAACTGTCTCATTTTAGTGACAAGTCAATACTCATCCATGGATGCATGAGCTAATTGCAGAAAATAAAAACAGCCTTTAAGAGATAGAATTCTAAAAATTATTTTTTGTATGAATTTCAAAATTTTAATATATTTGTTCTTTTAATTGTGGACAACTGATAATTAAGACAGAATCTAGATGAAATTTCTTAATTAAAGCAAAAATGTTTGTTTTAAATTTATATACATATTTTTTAAAAAAAGATTCTATTTATTTATCATGAGAGACACAGAAAGAAAGGAAGAAACACAGGCAGAGGGAGAAGCAGGCTCCATGCAGAGAGCCCGGTATGGGACTTGATCCTGGAACTCCAGGATCATGCCCTAGACCAAAGGCAGGCGCTAAACCGCTGAGCCACCCAGGGATCCCCGTATATAAGTATTTTTGTTGTAGAATATGATTAGTATGTCAAGTATAGTAAGGTGAACTTTTAGATATAAAAATATGTTAGGATACTGTGTGTGTGTGTATGTGTGTGTGTGTGTGTGTGTGTGAAGTGCAAGGGGAATTAGGTGCAAGGAGAAAAGAAATGAGGTAAAATTCCTAATCATTAAGAAAGATCTTGTTTATATGTTTTTTAAAATGTATGATGGCAAGTATCTAGCATTATGGTTATTTAGATTTACTGGACACACTTAAAAGGGTGATATACCCATATTATTTTACAATATCAATATTTATAATATATCCCAAATCACAGACATTTTACCTATTCGAACGTTTGATTTCAAAAATTTGAGACTTCAACCCAAATTTTGCACATTTTAGGGAGCATAAAAACATTTTGAAGACCATCAGCCTAATTCACACAGGTAATAAGAAATAGAGAAAGAATGCATTTATTTATTTATTTTAAAAATTTTATTTATTTATTTGACAGAGAGAGAGAGGGAGAGACAACACAAGCAGAGGGAGCAGCAGGCAGAGGGAGAGGAAGAAGCAGGTTTCCTGCTCAATCCCAGGGGCCTGGGATCATGACCTGAGCCAAAAGCAGATGGTTAACTGTGTAAGCCATCCAGGTGCCCCCAGAGAAGGCATTTAAAGCCAGATTTTTACTCGAGGTTGTAGCATTTTGTATCTGTTACAATTCAATGGAAAGAAGATCACACAGCAGTAGGAAGCATCATTGTTTTACCTCCTCACTCCCACACCCACAACTCTCTGAGGACTTGCAGACAGGCAAGAATGAAAATCAACATGGTCAGAGAACTGGTAAATGACTGTCAAAGTCACAAATTATACGCATGCGTCTGCCTAGCACAGTGCCTGCCATCATATATTATTTCTAAGTATTAATAAAAGTTCATTAAATGAATGAATAAGAGTCTAGGGATTTTCTCATTAATAAAGTTTCTGTAAAGACAAGCATTTCAGTTTACACTTGTGTTGTTATTTTTAGATCTATGATCATTTCAGATTTTACCATAAAACTTGTACGTTTCCATAATGAGTAAAAAACAAGCAAACACTCTAAATAAAAAAAGACAAGAAGAATCACTGACACTCTTTTTGCCAGATGGATGCCTATTTTTAAACCCAACTTTGTATCAGAATTAAAGGTAGTAACTCCAGTGAATAATATTAAATTACTAAATGTAAGCTATGTCCACACTATATTCAGAATAGGGTCAATTCAGGCCTTAAATAATGCAAGACAGGTTATACCTTTACCTAGTTTAACTGACAAGAGGACTTTACAACCAATTCTTGTTTGCTCATGGTCAGTAGAAATGGACTAGACGCGACTGAAATCAATGCATTATCTCAAAATAATTAAGACCATATGCCTGTGCATTCACTATTCCTTATCCTTTCCTTCTTTTTATTTTTTTCTCCCTTTTTTCTCAGCTAAACACATTGTGTTGAGTTTTAGCAGCATTAATTTTTCAGAACCATTGTTGGAATTAGGAAGGTCTTAGAAATGGATTTATGGTTTACCTTAAGTTTAAGCATTAGGGTTCCTCACTTATCTCCTGGGAGCATCCCGGGAATACTGTCACATGGTGATATATATTTTTTTTATAAAATTTGAAAACAGTAAGATACATTTAATTGTAGTTTGAGCTTCATGGGCTATATTTATGGGATTTGTGGTCTCTTCCAGGCATTGTTAAATTATTGCTAGCCATCTCATTATAGAAATGGCTTTCAGGAATATTCCTACTGACCATTTTTTCTGACTCACTCAGGGTCATGTCTCAAAGGTGCTGGAAATAATGCTGCATTTTAAATGTGTCTTTGGCATCTGGCTTGGGAGTATGTGGATAGTGTAGAAGATAAAAAGTTTCAAAAATTGAGAAGCAGAAGCTGCTCTATGGAAGATTCTTCTGAATCTTATAGCTCATATACAAAGAATATTAGATTCAAGTTTCCCCAAATTTATTAACATATTAAATGTTTACATGAGATTACTAATGATGTGTGTTGAAACCGAAAGAAATTTTTCGAAATAATGAACTATAAACAATACAGATTTTGATTAGCTCTGATAGAAGAAAGACTGAATTGTGTTTCTCTTTTCTCTGTAGGCAATAATATTATAAAATTGTTGTCAAAGGAAGAATTAGTCAAGACTATGCAGCCAAAATAGGTAGATAAAAGTATTGTAGATATGTGCCAGGCAGGTAATAAAACTGTTTTTTTCATTTCCCCCTATTTTGTGATGTGTATGATATTGGTGGTCATCCTTTTAAAATTAATAGTTTGTTATTTCTTACTATAAATAAATGTTTTGTTTTCTTCTAACATTCCTTTATATCTACCTTTTGAATCTTGAGTTTTCTTTTCTTACCAAGAGTCCCTAAATTGTATACACTTCAGGCCTCACAAAATCAGATTTGTCCCTGGCCTTAGATATTATTTGGTATAACACTCTTATTATAAACATGAGAACACTGGTCTAGAGATAATTTCTTACTTCTCGGACTCAACTATTATGGGCAGGATTGTAATAACAATCCAGGCTGCTGGGCAGTGAGTTAAATCTCTCATGATTAACCTATGGATAGAACAATTTAAGTTTTCTTTGTATATGAATCTGCGCTGGAATTTTGGCTAGGAAAACAGTATTGTAGAATTGAACTCTAGACTAAAAGTCCATAGAGGGAGAGGAAAAAAATGTCAGCAGTTGTGCATGGATTTCTTTGAGAAAAAAAGCATTTGTCAAAGTGGCTAGAAATGAGGAGGGGATCACTTCAGGGTTCTGCCAATTATTACCAGCTAGAAAGTCCCAGAAACCTCATCCAAGGCAACTCTGAAATTTAGAGATACATGCGCAAATGACATTCAACAGCATCGTTGAATAAAGTAGGAAAGAACCAGATAATGTAAAACTCATTTGTTACTGATTGCAATGACATGGCCTGTGTTCATAGTCCCTAAGGCTGAATTCTCTCTCAATAATACAACAAGGGAAGCCCGAGGATGTTTCAGAGCTTGGACAGTGAGAGGAAATTTTACTAACTCCGGTCTGTCATTGCAACCTTACCACAAACGTAGTCTGGAAATCCATTTTAATGCTATTCTGTAGCTGTCTCTGCACAACAAAAATGAATGTGCATTCGGGCACCTCCAATTACCTAACATTTGCAGAAGGCAAATAAATACTGATTTTGTCTTCTAACAAGACAGAAACTTTGAATTTGAAAACTAAGCAAATCAGACTTTTCATCCTGATGAAGACTAACTGGACCATGATAGAATTTAAGCCCATAAGCAGTAGTGATTTACAGAGAAGGCTTACAGTAGCTGTCCAGAGGATATGAGACTGCCATTAAAGACCTGCTTTCCGGGCTAAGTAGACTTTATAGCAGGGGTACTATATGGCCTTCTCAAATTTCAAAGGCCATTTGAAGGCACATTTAAATGCTAGGTCAGAAGCAGTCCCTGATGGAGGCAGGGCTGACTCTGTGCTGTCTTTGAACTCATGGACAACAATGAGTGTTCGCTCTGCTTCTGTGGCTTTAAAGACAACAGGTCCCTCCAAGCATCTCCACGTCTCAAAGGGTTCTCTAAGTCCTCAGAGGTACTCAGCTCAAGGCTTTGTGAGAACTGCCTTTGTTTGAACGTCTAGAATCCTCTCCCCTCTGCAGGGGAATTAGAATAGCAAAAAGCAAAATAAAGCCAATCCTGGCAGAGGCAGATAACAAATTACGCTGCTGAGGAATTGTGCTATAGACTGGAAGCTACGAACTGGCTGGCAATGGTTCAATCGAAATGGTGGATGTATTGTTTGGCTTGCATATGATTTTTTAAAAGAAATTTGAACCAATATTCAAAACTCCTGATTTTGACACAAAGAAAATGTGGACTTGTCTCCAGAAATATTTTGCAACTCTAGGTTTCATTCTTACAGAGCTGCCAGGAGCTTTTTGCCTTACCGCTGGGCAGTAGCCTGGGCACACACTCTTGTTAGCGCTCTAGCTTCTCCATAGTTGCTAGTGCAGGTCAGACTTTTGAGAACCCAGAGTGGAGAGAAGAGAGAGCTGTGAGAAGTCACAAGAGTGACAGCTCTCTCAGTCAGTTGAGAAATTGTCTGATCTGACCCTTTGAAGGAAGAAAAAGTTTGGTTGGGAGGCAGAGCCTCAGACCACAATGTCTGTACTATGAGCGTTCAGCAAGGCCAATGGGAAGTCTAAGAAATTCACCCGGCCCATAGTCCCATGACTCCCGTAAAGGGCCTTCTTTGGGACCCTTGTGGCCAGGTGAGGCTGGGAGCAAGCTGTGGGAGGCCTCTGATGCATTTCCAGAACGTTGCTGCTGGGGGGCTTAGCTCATTGGCTCCCCTCGACAGGAATCTGAAGGGGGGGTTATTCTCATAGCTCCCATGCCTTGATTTACTCCGGTTCTCCTACTACTTATTATTTGTAAAGAAAGTTTGATTAGGATTCTGGTAGTCTGATTTTCCCATGTTCAACTGTTTCCTTCTTTCCCAGACCATGGTTGGCTTTGCGTTTGCTTCTTTTGTTTTAAGCCTGAGAATTTTAAGGCCACAGGCCAGGTGTGTTCTTTTGTCCTTTAAACTATGAAAAACAAGAACAGGAATAATAAGGCCACAATGGAACAACAACCAGCAGCCAAACAGAAATCTAGAGGCTCTATTTATATTGCAATGAAAAAGAATATTCTTATGGTCATTGACAGATCTACATTCCCATTCATTCATTCATTCATTCATTCAACAAATGCAGAATATTTACTACGTAGCAGGTGCACAACAGTCTCTCAAGTTACCCCTGGTGTACCTCTAGCTTGTTGGTTTGGAGAAATAACAAAGTGAATAGTCTTTCTAAAGTAACAGAAGAAGACCAGAGTATTTCTTTTCCAAGTATGTCATTATCTAAGCAATTTTGCTGCCAAGACATTTTTAACACTGGTGGATCTCCCACAGTTTGTTCTTTTCCTCTCAGCTGAGGAAAAGACACCTAGGACTGACACCAGTATGGGGCATTTGCGCGCTGGGCATTTCTTGGCAGGTGAAGACATGCACTTTTATTTCCTTTCCCTGTTTCTCAGGGAGCAGTGTCATTTTTTTATCCTACCACCTTACCTTGTGTAAATTCCCTTCCTCCCTTAGGCACTGGCTTTGTTTCTCAGCCTTCCCACATCTTCCCACATTATGTCAAATAATTGGCAGTTGGTGGGAACCAAGCTGTATGAAGATTTACTTAGGTGGCCCTAGGGTGGGGGTGAGGGTGTCTCGGAAACACCTTGGTATTTACTGCTGTGGCATCTGTCACAATCTGCACGGTGCAGTGATGCGAGACAGGAAAGAAGTCATAACACTTCTTCAGAAACCAGAGAGGGAAGAGAAAATGCGCATCTTGCAGGTCACCTAGAATATCCCAATATTACTTCAAATTATAAACTCAGTTCAGTTTCTAAATATGGGTTTTTAAGCCCAGAAAATCATCAAAATATGGAACTTCAGTGAAGGTTAATTTTTCTGCCCTCCCAGCTGGAGCGGACTAGTGTCTGGCAACTTGTGTTGGGGGTGAGGGTGTGGTCACACTTTCTTTTCCTACTTCACTCAACTAACTAGCTTCTACTTCTACTGTTGCCCATCTAAATCAGGAATCTGGGGGTTGGGGGAGGAGGGGGTACGGAAACAGTGGATTTTTGATCTGTGCCCTCAGAATATGACTTTGTCTCCTCTCCAGTCTTGCAGGTGTGTGGAACTCACTTTCTCTCTCTGAGCTTTTGTGGGTTTTTAGGTACCATTCTTCCTGAACATTTCCAGCTGCAGCTCCTCCATTCGGAGGACAATGCCGGTTCTTTGGTTGTTTCCTCACAGCCCTTGGTTCTTCAGCGGACCTTACCATGGGTACTTCACTTTTGGAAACACAATATTCCTTCTAGAAGACTCTCTTGGGCAGAAGTTTTTTTTTTTTTTTTTTTTTTTTTAAAGGCTCTAGGATAGTTTTCTCTCCCTCAAGGCCACAAAACTGGTCCATGGGAAGCATGCCATACTTTTGTACCACCTCAAAGGGGAAGTGCAATTTCTTTCTAGAGACACCCGACCAAAGTCTAGCTGGCAATGTAGCTTGCTCACTCATGTATCCTTTCCTCCAGCCTTCCAGCAAGAGTCAGAGCTCAGCCCACCATGCCTACCAAACTCATCTGAGGCTCTACAAGGAGACCTGGTGGGACGGGGCGTTCGCTTGCCAGGCCAACAGTGAAATGGTGGCTCCTACATGACTCAGAGCTGGCATAAGTCTCTTTAAATCCTCTCTCTCCACTCCATCAAACTTTTATATACTCAATTTGGTTTGGGGAAAACAGTCTAGACCACTAATATTGAGTTTCTGTTTTGGTCTGGCACTTTGGAATGCGGTATCTGTTTATCTTGGTATCTCCATTGAAACTTCAATGATATTATTCTATTATGCCACTTATAAAACATTTGATATGTTCATAATCTCTTCTCAGTTTTCTTGTGTATAATTTTGGCATGATAATGTCTGCCTTGTGCTGAATAGATAAATAATATCCGTGAAACACCAACCACAATATCTAGCAAACAGGAGGAATTTGTCAAAAGTTAATATCCTTCCTCCCACTCCTCTTCCCTCTCCAACTTAAATAAAAAGGCATTGTGCTACAATCAGGTGGGGTCTGTGCTGCGCCTGAGCCTTGGGGTCCCATGATGACAGGCTCCCCACACTGTGGGAGCCCTTGGGCATGTGCAACAGGCACTCAGATTGACAAAAAAACACAACCTCAAGCCTGATGATTTCTGGCTGGTCTGTGCCTTCACTGAGGCTCAAGCAGCTCACAGACCAGTCTCCTTCGTTCCCTTCTCCTCACTCCAAAAGCTTAGCTTACTGTTGCCAGGCCCCTAGGCAAACAGCACGTGAGATGAGAGGACATCGGATGAGTGAGGTGTCTACTACCTGCCTGGGCAAGGAGGATGGCTGGCATGCCCACAGTGCTGTCAAGCTGCTACAACTGGATGAGGAGTTCCTGAAGGCTGTGGATCATCAGGCTATGGCTTCATTACCAGATGTATTATAGATCCAAGGACATCACCCAGTCATCCACTGACAGGATCATCCAGACTTTGAGGGGTGCCCTGTGGACCTAATGGTGTGTGATGGGGCTCCCAATGTAACCAGCTCCATGATGTGGATAAGTATATGTAGGCCTAGACCCCCCTAGTCCCTCTGAACATTGCTATACACATCTTGCAGCCAAGGGTTGCTCTATAGCCAAGATCTTTGGAGGTCAGGATGTGACCCTGAGCTATAGCCAGCTGCGTCTCTTCATCTCCAGTGGGCTGTGTGCCAAGCCCAGGAGCAGTCCCCACTCCAGCACAGGGGCCTTCACTGTCTGTCAGGGTTATGACCCCACTGAGTACTTCCTTCTGGACCTGACCTTCTGGACCAAACCCTTGCGGGACTACTCTTATGATCCATATTTCAACAAGTTAGGTGGTCCTACTCACATCACTGTGCCATTTGTGACCTGTAGGGACCTGAGCTATTGTTTGGGAGGCAGTTACCCACTGGACCTAGAGGAAGGATCAGAGTACAAGTACATTCCACCACTCCATCCACATCCCTTCCCCCATCTCAACACCATATAAGGAAGCCTGCACATTGAAGAAGAAAAGGTGGCTGGCCAAGGAGATGGTCCCTAGGACTGTCCCATCCGCACAGGGGACACGTTGCCCCAGCCCCTGGTAGCTCCACAGCGCCGCACCCTGCTGGCCTCTGAGCTGGAAGACAATGAAACTAATTGTTCCCCTTAATACCTTAATACCTTCAGTTAGCTGGCAGTCTGATACAACCCAGAAGCTGTCTGCTGTCAGGAAAACGAAAACTTAGATTGATGAACTTGTTCTCAAGTATCTCATCAATGGGTCCTGAACATCCAATTCCTGAGTGGGAATCTGCAACAACCACTATGAACACAGCATGGAAAGCAACAGCACAGACACCTGTCTGCATTGTAGAGAGGGTCGCTGAGCGAGCTTGTGCCTCTTCTCTAAATCTTTCCAGGGATGTCCTGACTGTGTCTAGAATTTAGCCCCCAAACAGAGGTTCTTAACTTAAACTGGATAGAAATCAGGAGTATCTGGAAACCTGGGGACAAATAGTGCATCTTGATTTTCACTAATATGACAGAAATCTCACTAATAGAGCTGAAATTTAGCTTTACTCCTAAATACAAATGCTGACAATAAATCACATTAGTAAAAGCAGTGCCTGTTACCTTCCCTGTATTACAAATCAGTTACTTTTTATGTGACATTATACTTTTTGCAGGCATCTTGACATGCTGTTCACATTTGTCACTAGTTTGAATAATAGAAGATCTTATATTTTGATGTACTAATAAAAAACTCTATGTTAAATAAAAGGCATTGTATTTTGTTATACCAAAGAGAGATTTGGGGCCAAATTATTTTATAAAAATGATCAAAATTGGCTTTTGACTCGATGGTTTAGTGAAACCTTTCCAACAGATTCTTTTTAAAAAAAAAAAAGAATTTATTCATGAGAGATACAAGAGAGGGGCAGAGACATAAGCAGAGGGAGAAGCAGGCTCCCTGTGGGGAACCTGTTGCAGGACTCCATCCCAGGACCCGAGGATCACCACCTCAGCCAAAGGTAGATGCTCAACCACTGAGCCACCCACATGCTTAGATTTATTTTTTTTCTTAAATATTCAATATGAGAGGTTCCTGGGTGGCTTAGTTGGTTTAGCCTTGGACTCCTGATTACAGCTTAGGGTCATGAGCTCCAAGTGGGGCTTTGCACTCAATGTGGAATCTGCTTGAGATTCCCTATCCCTCTACCACCTCCCTCAATAAATAAATAAAATCTTTAAAATAATTCAGTGTATATCGATATAGTGTAGGTATAGTGATAGGTACATTTTCTAAATGCAGTATTGCTCAGTAATTATCAACAAAAATGCAATGAAGTTTACAGTGAAGAAGCAAGGATTTGAACATAATGAACTTAATTGTTCTCAACCTGTTGTTATTTCCACTGAATCACATTTTTTTTTTGTCAGATGAATAGGTACACACTACTTAGTTGATAGACAACTAAAGTATAATTCTATTTTGTGCAGACTGGAAAAATTAATATTCATAAATATTTATGAAGAGTAGTTGGAGTTTTTTTCCATTTCAGTTATATCTGGGTGTGTTTTTCATATTACTACTAAGGGATGAATATTTTTATGATAATTAATCTCTTTCATGATCTAAAACTGAATAATAGCACATGAATCGCTACTTGTTATTTTTGTGTAACTATAAACATAGATTCTTTTACTCTAGTGAAAGCAAAAATTACTCTGTTTTGCAGGAGTGTACACTTTCATATTTATGTCCAGAATAGGCAAAAAAACACCAAAAAACACAACCCCCCCAGAGCAGCTGTTTCATTAAATTTCTTTCTTCTCAATCACTGTATTAATCATGGCTCTTTCAATATCTCCTTTTATTTTCCAAAAACATATAACTTTCTTATTTGACTGTTCCCTTATGTTGCATTTTGATTTTGCCAAGCTGATGAATTACAAATGAAGTTCACAAAAAAATTATTGTCCCCCAAAGAATCTTACTTTATTTCAGATTGAGATACACCAATTAATGTTCTCTTTCCCCCCTTGTGGGTATCTGAGAACTCATTGCTTCTTCTTTGTTGCATTTAATTTTAGTATAAAGAACAATTGCTTGCATTATAAGACTCTGAAGCCTTCTCCAGTTTGTTCTTGGTTCTAGACAGTTAGATTTTAGTTTAAATTAAAGGAGATTTAATCTTTATATTTTAGCATTATAGAAGTCAAGAATTTGTAAGCTGACTGATTTGGAAAAGGAATAGTTTAAAAAACATTAAGGATATATATCCTCATCTGAGTAGAAAGCCAAATTTGAAGAAATAAAAAGACAGAGAGAGAGAGAAGGTCAACAAAAGGAAATATGGACCATGACTAATGTCAGTAAAATATAGTCAATCGAGTTAATACTTTGAATCAAACCAGATGATGGACTGATTGACAAATTAAATATTTTGGCATCATAAAATCATAGAGTTTAACTTGGGATATAAGATATAGTTCAAGATGATTACATTTATAAAATAACTAGAGCAGCAGGTTAATTTTTTTTTCCTTTGCGATGGGGTGGGAGGAGTGTGAAGAGGCATTCATTCATTTGCAATTCAATACAATTCAGCAAGTCTTTATCGAACACTTATTATGTTCTACACCTTTTGCTAGTTACTGGGATTAGTATTTTTAAATAAATAATTTATGCTGGAAGTTTTAGTTTTAAACAAATTGATTTCGTTAGAAGAAATTGATTTCGTTAGAAGATGGCAGAGGAATTCTGTTACCTGGGACAAAGATGTCAGTTACAGAATCGCACTATAACACACTTTACTCTACCTGGACTCATAGGGCTGTCCTCACATGGTCCAGATTCACTGAGCAATTAGAACCTATTACATCAACTTTTCCTCCCTGTTGAAAGAAAAGCTTGTCTGAGTGTGTTCTTGCTCAGGTATTTAAAATGAAACCAATAGGAGCATCTGGTTCAGTGGTTGAGCACCTGTATTGGGCTCAGGCCATGATTGTCCTGGGATGAGTCCCTCATTGGGCTCCCCGCAGGGAGCCTGCTTCTCCCTCTGCCTATGTCTCTGCCTCTCTCTCTCTCTCTCTCTCTCTCTCTCTCTCTCTGTGTCTTTCATGAATAAATTAATAAAATCTTAAAAAAAATAAAATGATACCAATAGTTCAATCCATAATCAAACACTGATGGAATCACACTTAGGGAAGAAGCTGAACTTTGCCCCTTTTCTGTTTCCATACATTCTAGGTCATTTGGTGATCTAGAGTCTAAACATGCACATAAAAATAATAAATAAATAAATAAATAAATAAATAAATAGATAAATAAATAAATTAAATAAAAACATGCACATCAAAATTGAGTCTTTTCTCCCCTAAAGGTATCACAGTGATCTGATCTTTCCTGAAAACATTTTTAACTCATCACTTTCTATAGATTCCCCTATCATGTTGGAACAAAACTTGTTGCTGCTGTTATGGCCTAGGAAGAGAAATTCAAACTTTGAGGAAATGCATATTTTGTTTTCTATCATCTGTTCTACTCTATACAGAACTATTTCTTTTCTATCTGTATACTTCTTGGAATACTTATAAAAGACAAACATATTACTGCTGCTCTGAATTTACAGAATTATTCAATCATGACCCTATAAGAGCATACCATGTAGTGTGTGTGTGTGTAGAGATCTGCAAAGAAATTAAACAATACAAGCAAATAAAAATAAACACTCCAAGAGAGGTACACAGTGCTTTGAGGGTGATAAATTCTCCCACAGAGATTAGAAAAACTCTCTACACAGGTAGTATTTAGTTTCTTTTGAAAGATGATAGAGTTTCTTTTTTATTCTTCCCAATTTTCTGCACATGCAAGCATGGGAAGGTATGTTTGGTGGTGTGTTGAAACAAAGATGTTCAGGTGTAAGATGACACAGGGGATACTTTTCAGAAGTCTATAGCTGAGGTGCAGGAATCATGAGAAGAAATTTAACTATCCATTTCTGTAATGAAGTTCTCTCTTTGAAGCTCGACCTATGAAAGTCGTAGAGGATGTTATGTTCCAGGAGAACTTGGCTTATGTTGGGAATATGAATTGTCCTCCCCTCATGTACAAATTATAGAAAAGTACAGCATTTCTCTGTTTACATATGTATTTGTTTGGAGACCTGCTTACAAACAACAGAACTATCTTTTCCTAGTTTAATTTTTAAAAAAATATTCATTATCCCAGGCTCCTGGGATCAAGTTCCGCATCAGGCTCCCCATAGGGAACCTGTTTCTCCCTCTGCCTATGCCTCTGCCAATCTCTCTCTGTCTCTCATGAATAAATAAATAAAATCTTTTAAATATTTATTTATTTATTTATTTATTTATTTATTTAAGAGAAAGAGAGCTTGAGCATGTGGGGGAGAGGCAGAGGGAGAGGAAGAGAGAGAATCCTCAGCAGACTCCCCACCGAGTGTGAAGCCCATTGTGGGGCTCGATCCCAGGACCCTGAGATCATGACCTGAGCTGAAATCAGATACTTAACCAACTGAGCCACCCAGCCAGCCCTTACTAGCTTAATTTTTAAAATAATTTATTAATGGCCATTTAGAAGACAAAGAGATATGGACTCCAAAGCTATGAAACCAGGTACAATATACAGCAACATGGCAGGATTTTTTCAGTCACTGTTGTCTAGTTGCTTACACTCAGGGCTGCATGCAGGACATCCCACCAAATGCCAAATGCCATTTCTTCTTCTTTTTTTTTAAGATTTTATTTATTCATGACAGACACACACACACACACAGAGAGAGAGAGAGAGAGGCAGAGAGAGAAGCAGGCTCCCTGCATGGAGCCTGATGGGGGACTTGATCCTGGGACTCCAGGATCATACCCTGGGCTGAAGGCAGGTGCTAAACCACTGAGCTTCCGGGGCTGCCCCCAAATGCCATTTCTAAACAAGTAAATGGAGATGCCTGGGTAGCTCAGCCATTGAGCATCTGCCTTTGGCTCAGGTCGTGATCCTGGAGTCCCAGGATCAGGCTCCCTGCAGGCAGCCTGCTTCTCCTCTGCCTGTATCTCTGCTTCTCTCTGTGCCTCTCTTGAATAAATAAATAAATCTAAAAACAATAAATAAACAATTAAATATTTCTGTCCCAAATTTGCTAAAGATCAATTTCCCTGAATGAAGCTTCCATAGATTATTGCTTCATTCCAAATTCAAGTTTCATATAGTTGTATCAGATTGGAAGGATTAAGTCATATGTTTACATTTGCATTGAAAGGGTGTTTCCTGAATTCTACTCCAGAAGAGCAGGATTCATAATGTGGGAAATGACAAAGTATAACAAGGCTGTTCAAAACACATAATACTATTACATATTATTATATTATTATGCATTAGCAATTCACAAATGAAATATTGCATATTAGTAATTCATAAGTAAGATAAATCTATATAAACCCGAATAGATCATTATTAGGCAATGTTCTTTTTCACTCTTGGAAACATCTATGTATATCTTATTAAATGCAATAGTCCTACATATTATTAATCAATTTTTGTTAACTTAGGCTGTGATAAAAATAACTCCCAAATCTCAGTGTCTTAAAACAATCAAGTTTTCTTTCTTACTCATGTTACATCATCTTTGTGAGGTTATCTGTAATATTATTACTGTTCACTTTGCGGTGGCCATAATTGTATTCTACATTCTATATGTTTTCTTCATTGTTTGATCCAGGCTAAGGAGCTGTTGGTATCTTGGACATGCTGTTTCCACTCAAGAGGGGGAAGAGAGAGAGAGAGAGAGAGAGAGAGAGACACTAAATCAAATAATAGTAATAACAACAGAACCACATAATCACTCTAAAAGCATCTGCTTGAATATGGCCTACATCACTAAAAATCCCATTGGTCAAAGCAAATGAAGTGAAATTGTTAAGCCTCATACCATTTGGGTAGGAAAGTGAAATATTCTTTTAGAGGGGACAGTGAATAAAGAGCAATAATAAGAAACCATTTCAATTCTCTTTCATCATTTCAAATAGCTGTTTCCCAGCCTTACTTACACTGATCTTGTCTATAAGGAATACCCACCAAATTTGCATCCAATACTAGCAGTGACCCAATCTAAAATATTGTGCTAATTTCTACCACATGACGAAAAAAATATCCGGTCACACATTTGTGGGCTACATATAAAGGCAGACAGGGCTCTTCCATTTGGGAAGGGAACATATGGTGATATACAGGAGTCACTCTTTCATAGCAATTCTGAAATCATACCGAGTAGACAATCATTTGTTTTTTAGATTCCACATATAAGTGAAACCATATGGTATTTGTTTTTCTGTCTGACTTATTTCACTTAGCATAATACCCTCTAGGTGGACAATCAGAGGGCCTCCTGTGAAAGAATATTAAAATAAAACCCCATCTTTTTAGATCCAGCTCCTGCTCCTTGGAATTAGCTCCTTAGTCCATTGTTCTTGTTGACTCTGGCTACATTTATTGGAAGGTTCCTCCTTTTCTATGGTCTTTCTTTTCCAGATGCTATTGCACAATCCAAGTGAGGCACTGGAGAAAATGCCTTATTTGGGGTCTTAACAGATTTCTCATTCTACTTTTGTTTACAGAAGGTAGAAGTGGCAAAACACAGTTTAAGCCTCAAATGGTCAGTCTCTTTTAATTTAGGTTGTTGGCTCCTTTAGAATTACAACTGTTTTAATTTATTTTACTCCAGGAAGCCACACGTACAAATCTTTTGAAACCTATCTTTATAGTTTCCTAGATTTGCTTAAAGGTAAATCAAGCTTATTATGTTTCCATGAGAGAACCACGGCTTTTATATCTTTTTTCTGAGCCATTTTATCACTTGAAATATTTTAATAAACACTACCTTAATGAATTGAGAGGTTGCATATATAGACATGTTTTCCCAACCCTTGGATTGGACATTGCCATGATGTTGAGTTTTCATTGGACTCTGTTTTTCAAAGTATTTCTCAAATTGATCTTAGGCTAGTAGGAGAGGGAAAACAGTTTCATATGGCAACCGCCTGCCAACAGTTGCAGTTGTTTCTGATTTCATATTTTTTCAGTAACTTATCAAATGCAACTAAAAGCAATTAAGTAAATCTAGTAGCATTCTGTTTTTCAATGTCTTTCCTTAAAGCTACAGGATATTTTATTTATTATCTTCCAAGTTATTGCAGATCAGTTTATCACTGCATAATATTTTTTCCTCATTTTTCTAGCCTTCAGTAAGTTTTGTTTTTTGTTTTCTGTTTGTGTTTTTATTTATTTATTTTTTAAATTTTTACCCGTTAGATCAATGCCCTCTATTTTGCTTTCCTATCATGGCAGTACCTTACTCCAGACTATTTCTGTATTGGCCAGCTTTTTCTAGGTTATGCTGTTGTAACAAATAATCCCCCATCATCAGTGGCTTGACACAATAAAAATTTATTTCTCACATATATCAAAAGTTGCCTGTATCTTTGATGCTATTCCTTATGGATTGACTGCATTTATGCTTCACAAGTATTTCCTTTAGATTTACAGAATTGAAGGGGAAATTCCAGACTAATCTTGAAGAGGTGGAAAAAGAACAATAATGAAATAACCTGATGGCTCTTAAAGTTTTTGCTTAATTGTAGCTTAAGTTCCTTTTACATTTCTTTTGCTGAAGTAACTGAAATAACCAAGTCTGGTGGCCATGGGACAGAATTATATATTCTTTTTATAGAGAAGACAGTGTATACATGAAAATTAATAAAGTCGACTACATTTATCAACTTTCCAATACTGACTTTTTATTTCTCTATTAGGACATGTTAATTTTTTCTTGCTAAAAAAAAACCCAATTGAGATAAGAGTAATTTATTCATTTAAGAAAATATATATATCAAGATCTCTGAAAAAAAAATAGTGCCTGTACTCAATACCAATGTATAAGATGACAAAAAATGTTAATCTGATTTTTGGAAGGCTTGATAAACAATGTCAAATTTGTTGAGAAATGTATCATTTGAAAAATATCTCTAAGTGGAACTATGTAAAAATACTACTACTACTAATGTAATTATAACTAACATCTCTTGAGTGTTTACTATTCCAGATACTGTCTTTTGTTTTATTTTTTAGAGACAGCATAAGAGAGTGTGAGCATGAAGGGGGGAGGGGCAGAGAGAAAGGGAGAGAGAGAATCTCAAGCGAACTCCACACGCAGTGCAGACTGTTCCACTGCAGACTTCTGCAGTGCAGAGGTAGGGCTTGATCTCATGACCCTGACATCATAACCTGAGCTGAAACCAAGAGTTGGCTCCCTAACCAACTGAACCACCTGGGCACCTCATCCAGATACTGTCTTTAATTTCATCTAAACTTTATTTTATTTTATTTATTTTTTAAACTTTATTTTAAATGAGAAAGCTGAAGTTTGACCTAGGTCATAGAGAAAAGAAGTGAAAAACAAAGATATAAAGTCAGTTCTATCTGTTTTAAGAGACCAGTTCCCAATCATTAAGTTTGGATATACAAGTTTTATATGTGTATTCTTATTTTATGATACATTTCAAATCTAATATCAAATCTAAATTTAAAAATGATATTAAATGGGGGATTCTTGGGTGGCTCAGCAGTCTGGCGCCTGCCTTCGGCCCAGGGCGTGGTTCTAGAGTCCTGGGATCGAGTCCTGCATTGGGCTCCCTGTGTGGACCCTGCTTCTCCCTCTCCCTGTGTGTGTGTATCTTTCTCTCTGTATCTCTCATGAATAAATAAATAAAATCTAAAAAAAATGATATTAAATGGAGTGATCAGTGATGGACTCTGCTTGGTTAGAGTCTAATTCATCTGGTGGGAGACTTTTGATACCATGCTAATGGCTGAAATTCCTTGCCCTGGATAAGCAAGAAACTAAAAGTAAAGAGGCAAACATTAAAATAAATCTTCCGATTTTACTCAAAAATTATAATTCATACAAAAACAGAATGAGCAAATTCTGCATACTTGTGGGAGGCACTACAGGATAAAAATATGATGGTCTCAGAAGCATATCTACACTCTCATGGACACACTTAATGCTGCTTTAGAGAAGTACACACGGAACTCAGCAGTAGCTTGGAGTCTGGGCCTCCTGCTTTGTTCAAATTGAACCTTAGTGAGCCAATGTTGACAAGATGAGTGAATTATCTTGCATACAGATGCTATTGCACCATCAATTGCACAATCATTTACTTGGGCTCATTGTGATTTAATAGGAAATGGAATCCTGAGGGCTCTATTTAATACCTGTTCTCAGTCAGGTAAAAATGCCTCCAGGAAAAGATTAGCTTCCTCTAATGTATCTGATTCAGAGACCCAAAATAGGAGAACTAAAGAAGCAGGAAACAACATTAAAAAGGCCTGTGAACAAGTTTTGCTGGTACTTGTTATTACTTTTTAGTTGGCTGTTTTGCTAGAGTCACTTGAAATTCCCTTATAAGCCTAGGTATGGTTTGTCATTTGCCTGTTGATCCAAGCAAACACCTGGACCTTTTTAAACCTGAGAGGGAATGAATTGGTGGGGATTCCTTCCCCCACCTAAGCTTTACTGAGATATAATTGACAAATTATAATATATTTAAAGTGTACAAGATGATAATTTGCTATACGTGTACGTTGTGAAATAATTTCCACAATTAATCAAAACATCCATTACTTCACATAGTTAACTTTTTAAATTTATTTGTTTGGTGGGAACACTTCAGACCTACGCTCAGCAAATTTCAGGTATACAATACACTACTAGTGTGTAGACACAATGTTTTATACATTAGAGTCTCAGAACTTAAACTCACCTTATAACTAAAGATTTGTCCTCTTTGACCATCCTTTCCCCCATCTCTGCCACCCTTCAGCCTCTGGCAATCACCATTCTACCTTCAGTTTCTGTGTCTTTCTTTCTTTCTTTCTTTCTTTCTTTCTTTCTTTCTTTCTTTCTTCTCTCTCTCTCTCTCTCTCTCTTTCTCTTTCTTTCCCATAGAAGTGATACCATATAGTATTTACCTTTATCTGGCTTATTTAAGTTAGCATAATGTCCTTCATCTTTACCCATTGTTACAAATAGATTTTCCTTTTTTTGGTGTGATATTCTATTATGTGAGTGTATGTTTATGTATGTAGATAGGGTTTTTTTCTCTAGCAATCGATATAAATATGTGTTTACATTTTAAAAATCCATCCCTCAATGGACACTTAGATTGTTTCCATTTCTTGGCTATTATGAATAATGTTGCAGTGCAGTGAATGTGGAAATGCAGGTGTTTCTTTAAGATAGTGCTTTCCTCTGCTTTGGATAAATGTCCAGAAATGGATCATATGATAGTTCTATTCTTTTTTTTTGTTGTTGTTATAAGCTTTTATTTACGAGAGAGAGAGAGAGAGAGAGAGAGAGAGAGAGAGGCAGAGACACAGGCAGAGAGAGAAGCAGACTCCATGCAGGAGCCTGACATGGGACTCGATCCCAGGACTCCAGGATCAGGCTCTGGGCCGAAGGCAGATGCTATACTGCTGAGCCACCAAGGGATCCCTGGTAGTTCCATTCTTATTTTTTTTTTTTTTTTGAGAAATATCCATACTGTTTTCACAGGTCAGATTCCTTTTGATTAGTTCCAATAGGACTGGACAGAGCCAACTAAATTATACTAAGAAAAAAAATCTGTAGTCAATCTCAGCTCTCTCTCTCTCTCTCTCTCTCTCTCTCTCTGTGTGTGTGTGTGTGACAGAGAGAATCTCATGACATTTTGAAGACCGTCAGATTGACAGCTGGTCTCTAGGGCTACTTAGATTATTTGGTTGGACAGCAGTAGCCTTAATTTAATCCCCCCTGTCAGCCATTAACCTGAATCTGACATAACTATAGACTCTACAGTACTTTAGGGATCTCCAAAGCAAAATATTGAGACACGTTTCTTCTTTGTATTAAATCTTGGCGTCTGCCTACATGTGCTAAAAATAAGAATAGGCAATCAAGTTCAATCCACAGCACGGTACATTTACAGCCTCTAGATATTTGACAGAGCAGGTAGGAAGGAGGTAAAACATGGATTCAGTGTTTGGAAGACAGATGTGGTGTTGTCTCTTTCCAGCCTGGTGAGTATGGATTCTGCCAATTGCACTAGACTGCAAGGTTTTGTTGAATCAATTCTGAGTTTTGGTCTGGGAAAAGCACTTTCCTTTTTGATTCTTCTGGCTGTTAATAGATGCCCTGGAGTTTTATAGAGAGCCCATTAATTTTTCTTATTTTAATATCTCATTTATACAGTTCATAATTTATATAGTTTAAAAAGTCAGATTGATCCTGAGAAAAAGTACCCATTGATATGAAAAATCAATATCCCTATTCTGCTCTCTTCCCATGTTGTCCTTTTCAGAGGCAAGATCTTTTAAATATTTTCACTCATATTTTTTTGTATTTATTTCCGTATCTCTAAATAATTTGCTTATATATTACTTCTTGATGTTTTCGTTTTAGAAATTGTCACTTGGTTTTTGTTTTTGTTTTTTACCATAGAAGATGAGAATTTAGCTTGATTTCCTTCCCCTACATTCTTTATTCATTTACTTCCTCTACCTTCCCATCTACCTGCCTCTTAATATAATTATATTATATTTTAGTCCAATTAATAGTTAATATTTTCCTTTTATGACATGAACAGAATAGTCATGCTGACCTTGGGTTTGATATCCTCTGTGTGTTCCATAATATATATATATATATAAAATTTTAAGAACTATCTGAGATGAAGGCAGGCATAATTTTCTGCATTGTATTATGGTAACCTTTTTTTCCCCTCTGGAAAACGTTTTGTTCTTCCTGAGGTATTTTGTTTGCTTCGCTTTTTATGTATTTAGCACAACGCAACCTCAGATTAAATGCTAGGTGTCCTACCAGCTTCTATTCTTGATGGAATTTTTGCCAGAGTATTCATTCTTTCTGCTCCTCTCTAGACTGGTGGTCCCTCAGCCTAATTTTTACACTATCCCTGGAAGGACTCCCATTTTCTCCTTCCTGTGTTATGATCAACCTTGATCTGTGGTGATGACTCATCTTGGGTGATTCTTTATCCGTAATTTGGCCACTCCAGGACATGTATTGAACCATTTTCAGGCTTATAACATTGCCTCTAAGATTAGAAAAGCCCATTTGTTTATTGGGTGGATCTCTGGGTCTCTCGAAGGCTTGTTTGATGGGAGTCCACTGATTCCTCCTCTTTTGAGAGTGATACCTTTGCTGACAAATGTACCTAAGGTTTCTCATGTAAAGACTCCTTATCCTTTCTTGAGACTAAACTTCTGAAATCTGGCCAGTCCCAAGCTGTGGGCAGTTTGGGACAAGATCTGGATATCTGTTCCTCTAATTGACTTTCTATCAACTCTCCTTATTATGCTACCCCTTTTATTTCCACTTTCAGAACTATTCGTAGTTCCTATACATTAGGGAATTCAGGGAAAATTAAATTGGACATGACTTTACTCAGTTCTATATTAAGATTTAATTTTCTTGGATTTGCTAAGTCATTTGATACCAATCCATCTACTTTGCATTTTCTAATATTTTGTTATTTTTCCTCTCCGATTTCTCTCAATCTTTGTGGATTTATGCATTAAAAAATCTTTTATTGTCATTTTAATGAGGTTTTGGAAAAGATCAAAAGTAGATAAGTATATTCAACTTTCCATCTTTTCCAAGGAGCCCACCATGTATACATATTTTAAAAATATTCTTTTTAAAACAGTACAATGAAAACAAAGCATTTAAATCCTGTCTCTCTTTCTTTAAACAACAAATATTAAACTCGAACTGTTACATAACTACAAAAAAGTCTTTTCACAAGATATTTGCTGTGCTTGAAATATTTATTGTGCCAATACAAGATGTTAATCAGTTCAAACTATGTGTTCTTAATTATCAAGATTATTAGATGACCTCCCAAAATAATCACTTGGGGAAACATTACAAAATCTCTCTCTCCCAGGGGCATGCTGGCCAGTTTAAAAGGGATTTTTCTGTATTTCTTGGAGAAAAGGGACATCATGTGTCATGTATTATATGGTACTGATGATGTGGAATGGATTGTCCTATGAAAAGTGAGTGCCATGTCACTTAAAGTGCTGAAAGAGAAGCTGGGTAACCATGTGTCAGGGATTCCAGTGTGTTTACTTGAGGTTAGAATAAATGAAGTCTAAAACTCCTTTCCACTCTCTGTGTACCAATGAGTCTATGAATTTTGGCGAGAATTCCCCTCAAACCTGCACCCTTGAACATTAGCTCTGTTGTGGTATGATGTTGATCTTATGCTATGCTTGGAGGAGCCAACTGGTCTTGATCCTAGGTTCCATGTGGGCTGGTTCTGTGTCCATTTTATGCACCACTCTGTCCCTTGGGGCTGATGTTGTGATTGCTCATATCGGATGCTGAAGACACACTTAAAGAAAGAAGAGAGAGGGATGCCTGAGTGGCTCAGTGGTTAAGCATCTCCCTTTGGCTCAGGTCGTGGTCCCGGGGCCCTGGAATTGAGTCCCTCATCGGGTTCCCCACAGGGAGCCTGCTTCTCCCTCTGCCTATGTCTCTGCTTCTCTCTCCGTGTCTCTCATGAATAAATCAATAAAATCTTTGGGAAAAAAAAAGGAGAGAAAGGGAGAGACAGAGATAGAAAGAGAAGAAAAGATAAAAGAGTTCAGAATGTTGAGGGATTCTAGAAAAATAGCAGCAGCAACAGTGCTGTTGTGTATTATTAGAACTTTCATTCAGGGTAGGATCACTCTAAGAGAGAGAGTCATGGGATCCGGGGTCAACCTTAAAGAGAACAGTCAGGGCTTACTTTCTGGGTCCTTCTCTCATCTAAAATGTTTTAATCCACATCGAGATGGAGGAGCAGTTAAGTAAATGTCACCATTGTGTTAGGTTTTTATTATTTATTTAAAATTTTTAAAAGATTGTATTTAGTCCTTTATTTGAGAGAGAGAGAGAGAGAGAGAGCAGCAGAGGAGCAGAGAGGAGGAAGGGGAAGGAATATCAGATTCCATTCTGAATGTAGAGCCTCACACAGGGCTCTATCCCATGACCCTGAGATCATGACCTGAGCCAAAACCAAGATTCAGATGCTTAACTGACTGAGCCACCCAGGCGCCCCCGTTGTGTTTAGTTTTGAGAGCCTCTTCATCTAGCTCTCAATTTCATAGATGAGGTGATTGAATCTCAGAGACTTTAAGTGACTTGGTTGGATAAACCAAGGCTCAGAAGTTGAGTAGAGTAGGTACTCATTTTTTCCCCATACCATGGCATTTTTTATGATGTTGTCTCCATTGTCTTTTATTTCATTTTTTTTTCCTGTTGTCTTTTGTTGGAGAACAGAATTCAAGAACTCTCAGGGTAGTCTGAGGCTGTGTGGGACACTGCCTTGTTGGTGATGGTAGTGTTGATGGGGATAAAGCTAAAGAGAGTTGATGTTGTGTTCTGTTGTGACATGATTTTTTTTAAAGCACCAGTTGGCAGTTAGCCAACACAGCCTCTCCCTTGGCCTAGAACACTGGAATGCTTTTATAAATCATAGCCTCTTTTCTTTGGAGAGTTAGAGTTGGAATCTCTCAAGTCAAGAAGCTGGTAACATCTTTTTCACTCTCAGATATTCACATAGAAGTAGAAGAAAAGGCAAGAAGGATTGGGAAAAGGGTTATTTGGGATTTTAGGAATGACTTCCATAATGATGCCTGTACAGGAAACTTTCTAGGTAATATAATATACCTGTGAAAGCTGTTGTGCCATAATATTCCCAGACATTTTACATAATGTGTTAACCAATAAAAACCCTACATTTTTGAGAATTTAAAGTTTCTTAAGTAGCCTAAATTTGACAAGATTCTGAGTGTAATTTGTTTAGAATTGGCTCTTTAAAATTTTAAGCAATTATATTTGGTTTTCCCCTAATTTTCCCAAAGACTTGCAAACCTTGTTTGTATGTAAGTTACGGCAAAATAAGACTTTGGCTTGGATAAACTAAACCAAGAAATCTCCAAAATGCATTGTTTCACTGTCTGTACTCATCATGTTGTCTTCACGTTAAACTTGCCTTTATTTATCACACATCAATGGAAGGAATTTTATTGCTATGAAATTGCCCATGACCCATAGTAAATATTAAATAAAATATTGCTATTGATTTTTTTGTAGCGTGTGCAGCATGGCCAATTTGAGCAAGATTCTTTAAGGCTGTTTTTTCCTTCTTTGCTTCAACTGTCTTAATCAAGAACATCATCACTCTCCTGTTTCTCTAATTCAGAAATTGAACTCTTCTCTCATCTACAACTGGTTGCTTTTTACAATCCTGATACTTTTTTTGTTCTTAAATAAAGGTGCCATACTAGTTCTCTCCTTTTTAATTTTTTAAAAGATTTTATTTATTTATTCATGAGAGACACAGAGAGAGCCAGAGACATAGGCAGAGGGAGAAGAAAGCTCCCTGCCAGGGAGCCCTATGCAGGACTCGATTCCAGGACCCCAGGATCAGGCCCTGAGCTAAAGGCAGATGCTCAACCACTGAGCCACCCAGGTGCCCCAAGTTCTCTCCTTTTTAAATCTGTGGTTTCTGCTCTTGTCCATGTCTTCACTACTTAAACCTAGGGTATTGAGTGGGGTCCTAATCACAGCCTGTGTTCAGGCTTTCCCACTGTATCCTACTCCCTCTCTGACCTCTATCAGTGGGATCATGTATGAAGAAGTGCTGTAGATTATGGTGGCTTAGAGCACCCCAGTGCTTAATCACAGCTCTGCCTCAGTTTAGCTGTACTCCCAGGGCAAATTATTTTAACTCTCTGTGCCTCTGTTTCATGATATCTAAAATGGAAGTTATATTAGTGACTGACTCTAATGTTTGAATTCATGCATGGAAAACACTAAAAACAGTGCCCAGAACATTGTAATTGCTCACTATGTGTTAGCTATTATTATTGAATTTCAATACTTGTCCCAACATGGTTTGTTGTTGTTGTTGTATTTTTAAGCTTGCATCTATTGAGCATCAACTATGTGACAGTGACTCTGTCAAGGAGATTTATAATGTTTCATCATATATTGCTCGTAGAGGATGGCTATTGTGATCCTCAAAATTCAGATTAGGAATTGAAGCTCCAGGATGTTAAATCACAAGGTCAAATCTCACAGCTAGCCAGGGGTACATCTGGGATTGGAATACAGACCTCTTTGATTCCAGAGCCTATGCTCTTGTCCAATAGTCTGTTCTACCCCTGCATCTGAACTCGGGCCAGTGACTTAACCTAGCCATTTGTAAGATTGGCACAATATTGTCTTCAACAGAGAATTGTGTGGAAATTAAATAATGTTGTAAAGTGTTTACTCTAAAGCCTACCAATTAATAGTCCTCCAATAACTCCTATTAATATTATACACTATTATTATTATCTTAATGTTTTCAGTAATAAAAGTAATCTATCTTTAAAGATTTTATTTATTTATTTGAGGGAGAGAGAAGTGCATGCAGAGGTGCAAAGGGGAAGGAAGAGGGAGAGAGAATCTTGAGCAGACTTGGCACTGAGCCCAGAGCCCTACAGGGGGGCTCAATTCCACGATCCTGTGATCAAGACTTGAGCCGAAATCAAGAGTAAAGCCTAACAGACTGAGCTATCCAGGTGCTCCAGAAGTAATTTATTTTTAATATCAAACATCATGTTACTTTTCTTTTTCATTTTTTCCATAGTTGCATCAATTTCTTACTTCTAGATTAACTTTAAAATTATTCCACCAAATTACTTACCTAATCTCAAAATTCTTCATCGGTAGTTTGTTCAGAATGTGCTAAGATCAAAAACTAATTTTGGAAGAGGTGACATCTTTTTTTTAAAAAATGATTTTATTTATTTATTCATGAGAGACACACAGAGAGAGGCAGAGACATAGGCAGAGGGAGAAGCAGGCTCCCTGTGGGGAGCCCAATGTGGGACTCCATCTCAGGACCACAGGATCACAAACTGAGCCGAAGGCAGATGCTCAACCACTGAGCCACCCAGGTGCCTGGAAGAGGTGACATCTTTATTGTAGTTTTCTTATCAAGGAACATGGAATGTCTTAACATAATAAGAAATAAGAAATGTTTCTAATTCTTTTGTTCTTTTGTGGCCTCATTAAAATTTTAGAGATATCTTTATTATAGGGGCTCTGCATATTTTCTTTATTTTCTTTCTCTTTGTTTATTTTTTTCCTTCTTTCTTTCTTTCATTATTTTTTACAGAGAAGGATTGAGACAGAGACAGAGAGAATCTTAAGCAGGCTCCACGTCCAGTGTGGAGCCCAACATGGGACTCAATCCCATGACCTTGAGATCATGACCTAAGCTTAAATCAAGAGCTGGATGTTCAACCTCATGAGCCATGCAGGTGCCCCATCTCTGCATATATTTTTAATATTTTTGTAAATATTTTATGTTTGGTTCATATTATAAGTGCTAGCTTTGCTCCATTTTCTGTAGGTACTGTCATTTTTATTAGTTTTTCTGTATGTTGCTTTGATAATCTATTTCTCCTGCTCTGAAACTATGCAGGTGAGCAGTCAAATATTCAAAGATTTCACTGTACTTGTACAGAATGTTTCATTTGCTGTTAAAAGTATGCATTATACTGATATTATTCATACATTTGTGTGTGCTTATTCACTGGGTCACTCGATAGATGATATGCTATCATCTCCATTTGGGTCATGAGGATGTACATGTTCAAGTATAATACTGAAAGGCAAATTTTTGCAAACTTGTGCTTTTGTGTATAATAAGTCCAGGCTCCTGCATTTCTTTGATTGGAATACCTGGGAAGCCTTGGTGGGGGTGGTAGGTTTTGAAGTTGGTCAGGAAAAACTGATAGACTTTAATGAAGGACAAACATCTTAAGATAAGACAGAGAGAGAATGAGGAAAGGAGGTGGTGAAAGAAGTGGATGAGAGAGAGGAGGTGAGAGAGGGAAATGAAGTGAGATAGTAATGAAGCATATGACTATGAGTAGTTAAGGAGACACAATCTAGAAGTGTGAATATTTTTATGTGGTTAACCTCATGTTAGGGCAGTGATGGAAAATGGGGCCTTCGTGTCAACCCAGAGCAAGTGATAGAAGATATCTTGAATACTGTGTTGTGGAGGATACTAAGGCTAAGTCTGGGCTCTGTGGAGTAGCATGCTGTGATGTCAAACTTAGGCTCTAGCAGGATGAATGTTGGCTTCTTTGCCACATATTAGTTTCAATAATTTCTAGGAGTTGAATGACGACTCTAAGCAAGTTCCCTGGAAATAAAGCAAATTACAGGCATCCAGAGGAAGAAAAAGCTGGTTCATAAAGAGGAAAACTAAGTTAACCACATGACAGAGAAAAACTTTTATTCTACTATTTTGCCCAAACTGGCAAACAAATCTTTAATATTGGTAATATTTGTTAATAGTATGATCAGTATAGCCACTCAGACCCTGTACTTCTCTTGGGGCAATATTCCCTATTGGTAAGAATGTCTTGATACCTCCTCCTCTATGTTGCTCGAGCCTGACTTGTAGCAGGGCGCTGCCTAACACTGGCATGTTGTGCATCGGATATGGGGTGAGAGACTTAGCACCATTTGATATTCATTTGTTTTTCAGGGTTTGTGCTAGTCTTAGGTCTCTGAGAGATTTCTCTTTCAAAACAAAGAAACATAAACTTAGTGACATCGTTCCTTTGTTAAATTCTGAAAGTTAGACTCCCACTTTCTCTTCAGAGTTCAAATTTGGTGAGAGGGAAAGCCTGTATTTATGAGACTGTCTAGGAATTGATTCAATAAATTCAAAATCTAGTTGTTGGATAAGAGTCTCTGAAATAATGAGACTCTTTTTCAAATTCATATGCTCATAGGAAAATGTTTCCCTCTACATAACTCCTCAAAGTGATTGCCACACAAATTCTTAACGTTACGTATATGAGATTATTGTTTTGTTCTTTTAAAATATAGTTTGTTCATAGTGAAATTAGTGAGAGAAGATATTCTAGGACATGTTGAGATGGAAAATTACATGTTTGCTTTCTTCTTCTAAAAACTGTTTTTGAGGGACGCCTGGGTGGCTCAGCAGTTGGGCGTCTGCCTTCAGTTCAGGTCATGATCCCAGGATTCGAGATCGAATCCCGCATCTGGCTCCTGTGAGGAGCCTGCTTCTCCCTCTGCCTCTCTCTCTCTGTGTCTCTCATGAATAAATAAATAATATAGAAAAGAATAAATAAAAGCTTTTTGAAATAATATTTTGAGGGAGATAAGTACTTTTCAGTTTGTGTTTGCTATTTTCTGTGATTATAAAATTCAAGACAAGAGCATTGGGTAGGTTCCCATTAAATGTTTTTTAAATCAATGGATAAAGAATGAATTGGATCTATCATTAGGATTAGCCATCCAAACATTGAAACTTTTTCTACTATTTCTGTCATAGCTGAGATTTTTTTTTCTTGATTCCCATAATGGAGAAGATGAGCTAGCAGTGGCAGTGAGAAAATATGACTGAAAGAATGCCAGGGATCTGAGAAGTTCTTCAAGATATTATGCCTTTTGGGGTTGGTCCTCGATGTAAACTTAAGGGAACATGTTTAGCTCAAGCTTTAAGGCAAACTTAAAATTGTAGAAGAGATATCTTCACACAGTTAAGACTTAGAGACAGGGAGGGGAGTGATTGCGGTTCTGTCTTGGCAGTGATCCTGAGGCAAAGACTTAGCTTGCCTGGCAAAAGTGGTAGCATCAACATGTGGTTTAAAAATTAAATATTATATTTATAGTTTGTATCCTAAGGTATTTGAAAGTTTGAGGTTTGAGAAGTTTTTTCGAGACCGAGAGTAAAGAGGAATGGTGGCACAGTCTTGATCTGTATAATCTGGGTGACAATATAATTTACCATGCAAAGCAGGATACTCTGAGAATGCAAGGAACTATAATTGATAATTATACCTAAAAGAAAAAGGTATAAACATAGACTTTCCCAGGAAAAGCAGGACATATAGTCACCCTATGTATCACATATTGTTCTCAGTGTCCTGGGAAGAGGGATATTAGATTTGGCTCTTTCTCCTGTATCTCCATGGAGACTACTCCCTTTATGCACCCCAATGAGTTATATGTAGCTAAAACACTGACATTTTTCAGTAGTCATCTTAGAAAACATTTCTTCATGATAATGGTTCCCTAATTTGGGGGGGATCAGGATCTCTTTTCACTTGAAAATTTTTTGAGGACCTCAAAGTTTTTTCTTATGGGGTTATATTTATTGATGTTTACCATATTAGAAATTTAGGCAAACTTAAAAATATTTATTCATACATTATAAAATAATAATTAGACATCCACTTTTATAAAGATGAAGTAGACATAGTTTTTCCTATTCCTCCCACTAAGTACAACAGAAAATTCTGATCATTATATATAAAACACAGACTTGAAGACTAAAAGTTCAAGGGAAGGCTGACCAGTGAGGTACCTTAGGAACCAAGAAACAACATGGTGGTGAGTTTCCTGGGCTTTCTTTTTCCTTCATATATCTAGATACTAGAGACCAGAGAAACTAGAAACCCAGAAATGCCAATGAACATAGACAAAAAACAAACAATCAAAAAACAATCTCCTTATAGAAATCTGTTCTCTTTAGCCAAAGAATCAGGAAAGGGATGGCCTAGAAAGACAAAAATTGACATTTCTTAGACAATAACCACTTTATTTCAGCCACATGCATGGAAAAAACTGCCTCCAGCCTGTCCCTGCTAGTAGAGGTCAAGTGAAGAGTCTAGCCTTCTGCCTTTGCTGAGAGGTAAGGATGTATCCCAACCTACACCTGGGCCATAAAAATATTTCAAAAAATTTAAAATAACTTAAGTCATATGGAATATATTCTATGACCACAATGCAATCACAATAAGAAACAATAACAGAAAGTAAAAGGTAAATCTAAGGATACTTGTAAGCTAAATAGCACATTTAAAATTAATTTATGGATCAAAGAAAAAGTCTCAAAGGAAATTTAAAAATGCACTGAAGTGAATTGAAATCAAAATGAAACATACTACAAGTTGTAAGACACAGCTAAAGCCCCCAGGCTGAGAGAAAAAATTATACCACTAAATGCTTACATTAGAAAAGAGAAAGTCTTAAATCAATAATCTAAGCTCCCACTTCAAGACACCAGAGGAAAAAGAGAACAAAATAAATCCCAAAGAAGGAAATAATAAATACAAGAGCAGAAAGCAATTACATTGAAAAGAGGAAAACAAAGCAGAAAATCAAAGAAATAAAAATGTTCTTTGAAAAGATAAATAAGATAGAAAACTTCTAGCAAGACTGACAAAGAAAAAAAGACATATATCTGAATGGAACAATAGCTATCACTACAGATCCTTCAGGCATCAAAAATATGGTAAGCGAATGCTGTGAACAACTTTACGAAAATTTGACAAGTTAAATAAAATAGATCAATTCTTTGAAAATTACAGCTAATTCAATATGAAAAATATTTTTGAATAATCCGCTGAATATTAAGGAAATTGAATTCATAATTTAAAACCTCTCAGGGTAGAAATCTCAAAGCCCAGACAGTTTCACTGGAGTAAATTACCTATCAACAGGCACCCCCCCCAAAAAACAACAACAACAACAACAACAACAACCTTCAACCTACGCCTCATCCCTTATACAAAAGTTTACTCAAAAAGGATTAAATTTAAATATAAAATATAAAATTAGGGACGCCTGGGTAGCTTAGCATTTAAGGGTCTGCCTTTGGCTCAGGGCATGATCCTGGACTCTTGGGATCGAGTCCTGCATCAGGCTCCCTGCATGGAGGCTGCTTCTCTCCCTGCCTGTGTCTCTGCCTCTCTCTCTGTCTGTCTCTCATGAATAAATAAATAAATAAATAAATAAATAAATAAATAAATAAATAAAATCTTTTAAAGATAATAAAATATACAATTATAAAACTTTTTGGAAGATAACATAGAGAAAATACTTGAGATCTAATGTTTGGTAAAGAGTTTTTTAGACATAAACATCTATGCATTATTCATAGATGAAAAAAATCAAAATGGGTTTCCTTAAAATATTGTTTTTTGCTTGAAGACCCTATTAAGAAGATTAAAAAAAACCACACACAGCTTTTCAGACAAGGTGTTCTTCTCTTGCAGATATATGACATGGTGGAAACAAGTGGAACAATGATGAAGCAAATATAGTCATATTTCACACACACACAGTACCCATCAGGTGGAAACCTTGACTTTTTGTCCAAAAATCAGTTAAAATCTTAGAAAAATCTATGGTACTGTCTACAGAACAAATGGAGAGAACCCCACTTCCAGAGCGTTTACAGCATATTTAAATCCCAGAAAGAGAGTGTCGCTATTTTTTCTCAAGATTTTATTTTTAAGTAATCCCCACACCCAACTAAGAACTCGAATTCACAACCCAGAGATCGAGTCAAATCCTCTACCAACTGAGCCAGCCAGGTGCCCCTGAGAAGCTTTTTAATGAACGTCCAAAGCGGTTGGCTAACACAATTTCAAAACGTGTTTGGACTTTAGTTTATCAACTATGTTTTGCAGAGTGTGCAGGACTTATTTACTACCATGTGGTGAAGAGCTGGGGAACCCCAGAAATCAAAGAGCTAAAGGCCCTTAAAAAGGCGGTAAAGACAGAGTTAATCTGGGCCAAGTGCAGAGTCCCTCTTCTACTAGTGGCTGAAATAAGAAGAGCATGTTTCGCCTGAACAGGGACTTGAACCCTTGACCCTCAGATTAAAAGGCTGACAGTCTACTGACTGAGCTACCCAGGCCCTCAACAAGAGGGGGTTACTTTATTTTATAAATAACTGAATTCCATGAACTATGTGGATTACCAGGAAAGGCAGGAATGATCCAAGGTTTCAGGAACTTCGAGGGTCCTCCAAAAGTGTGGCTCAATGACCTGGGTCATCTAATCATTAGGCGGATCACCTAACTGTCGCAGTATAAGTTCACCCAGCAGAGGCTTCCCGTGCACAACTCCAGGGAGAAGATTATTCCTAGTGTCAATGATTCTGACTGGGTTCCTGAGGACTACCTGGGGGGTGGGGGTGATGCAGGGTCACTTCTTGCTTTCTCCTCCACGTTTCAAAGTGATCCAACTCATTCAGAGACGGGATGGCCTGCAGTTGAAACAGTGCTGGTGGCTCATCACACATTTTTGGAGCCCAGTAAGGAGAGTCCATGGGGACAAAATCCCACCCCGAAGAAGGCAGCAGTGTTTAGTCCCTGGGGGGCTGCACCTGCCTTGCACAGTCCAAGCCAGGAGTTTTTATTGAGTCAGTGATTGTTTTTCATTAAGTGAAGACGTTATTTATTGGTTTTTCTATGCATGAAGACAAATGGAATGTTGACCAAATACAAAGAAAATAGTGCGTAAACCTCATGCAGTACCCATGGTGCCAACTACCACGAAATAATGTGTGCTATTTTATTACCTCAATGACACACAGAATTTCAGGAATTAAAAAAGGGACAACAAAAGGTGGCAGAAGGGGAGGAGGGTGAGGGGATGGGGCAACGGGGCAATGGGCATTAAGGAGGGCATATGATGAGATGAGCACTGGGTGTTATATCATGTTGGCAGATTGAATTTAAATAATTTTTTTAAAAAAGAAAAAGACAAGCTACAGACCTACAGAAAATATTTGCAAACCACATACCTGAACAAGTAACTTATTACTATAATATATAAAGAACTCTCAAAACTCAACATTAAAAAAATCTAGTTAGAAAATGAGCAAACGACATGGAGAGACTTTTCACTAAAATGAGACTACAGATGGCAAATGAGCACATGAAAAGACATTTATCATCACTAGCCATTAGGGAAATGGGAATTAAAACCATGATGGTGAGATATGACTATGTACCTGTTAGAACAACTAAAATAGAAAATAGTCACAACACCAAATTCTGTCTGGGATGAAGAGAAACTGGATCTCTCATATGTTGCTAGTGCGAATGTAAAATGTTACCAGCTTTGGGGAAAATACCATGGCTACTTCTTAAAAAACTAAATGTACACTTTACCATAGGACTCAGTGATCGAACTCCTGGGCATTTATCCCAGAAAAATTAAAACCTATGTTTCTAGAAAAGCGAAAGCATGTAGTGATCACACATGGCATCTCTTACCTTCCTGTACTCCCAGCCCTAACTTCACTCCAAGAAAGTTTCCAATTATGACTCCAACTTAAATATGCTTCAAATATGTCCTGATTTTCTTCCCACCATTATGGTGTTCTTGTTGCTTTTAATAAGGTTCTCTTCAGCTGAGGCCAGGTGATTAGAATTCAAGAAATGTCAGAAGTCTGAATTACTGAGGTAGAGAAGATTAAGTTGGAAACAGCGGTGCCTTCCTCCCATTCTCTCACAGAATGGTGCAGAGGAAAATAGTCCCTTTGTCATTCTACTACTTCTTTTAATATCTCTGTCTTTCCTATTGTAATCTCCCTCCTCCAAACCAGTTATCCAGCCTGGATCCCACTCCCCTGCAGGGGCAGCTGATGAAACCTGGGGTGCTAGTGCTTTCAGAGGTATTTGCACTTTAGTAGCGGTATCCTAAAGAGTGGGAAACTTTAAGACTCAAGTAAATTAATTTCTAATGATGAAGTTTCAAGCTGATGGAGAAGATGATTTGAAACAAGGAGAATTAGCCAATCCTGCTAGCATATTACGTGACCAATCCATTTCACCTACAGATACTCTTACTCCTACTCCCATCCCACTGATGGACTGCCTATCTATAAAAACTTATCTAGCGTCATGTCCTTGGGCTAGAGTTTAAATTTAGTGAAATAAAATTCCTTAAGTCTCAAAAAACGGCAACAAGTTACGGGTAGAACATAGGAACAATTTTGGCCTATTTCAACATAGGTTGGTTTAGGATCAGCATACTGTTGGAGTGGGTGGGTTAAGCCTTGTAAGTTTTGGGGAGTGTATGTCCAGGTTCAAGCTCAGCATCTTGGCAGGTCTCCTTCCACTTGGCAGACTATTCACACACAGAGAGGGAAAAGGAGAGTAAATCAGCATGGGAAGCATGGGCACCTGTTTGCAGGGATGTGTGGGGAATCAGCAGCCCGGTAAGTTTTACTTCAAAGAGACATTGGCTAAGTAGGTGTGCTGACCCTTTGCTTTGTGCTTTGATGACCACTAATTAAAGCTTTTCTTCTCCAGCCTCAGTAAGCATACTTAGCATTTGGTTGCCAAGTTTTCTGAGACCTCTGGTCATTAAGCTTTCACTAGCAATCTGTTCTAGCCCTGAACGTTTACTTCCATTGCAAATGGATTGTGACGTTAATAGTCAACATGCCTGGATGAAGAATGGGCCATGTCCATTCTTGTTGGAAAGATTTAAGAAATTTCCCTGAAAATCATGTATCATTTGGACTTATTTCTCTAACTCTGAGTGGTCGTTTTTCCAAATGTTGCCAAATCTTCCCGTAATGCCTTTCAACCTGTGTAATTAAGGAGATTAAAAGTGACAGCACTTATTTGGTTGAATTAATGATGGGTTTTTATTTTTTCACTTTTCAGAAAATATAATAATCACCATCTTATGCAAGAACAATATCAGAAACAATTGGGGGAGTAAACCAAGGAGAAATGCAAGCAGAAAAAAGGCAGAGAAATATCAATACATTATGATTATCATGGTTTTTGTTTTTATTGTTTCAGATTCTTAATTTGGCACTCAAGACTTTCAGAAATCCAGCCCTAGTTTATCTTTCTGGCATCATCTCTTTCTATTTCAGAACACGTATTTTTACATCAGTAAAACTAGTTTACTGGGTTTCTTTTTAACTTTTTCAGTGTTTTCTTCTTTTTAACTTTTCATGTGCTCTGGCCCTTACACGTATTTGTAATATCTTCCCCATTTATGACCAGGTCTAGGAAATTCTTCCCATTTCCAAATACTCAGCAACATTACCCCTTCTTGGATTCTACGTCAGACATAATCTCTTTCTCCTCAGAACTCCTTTGTTCTTACTATGTGTATTGAAATAGGTTCATTTTGCCATTGATAATTGTGTGTCTCTTAGCTAAGAACTGAAGCAATGGGAGAAGTGAAATAGTCAAGGCAGGATATGTACATGGCAAAAAGAAGAATGCTAAAAATGGATTTCTAGAACATACCAATGAAAGCATTTAGAATTAGCTCATGTCCCTGCTTTTCACTATATTTTCTTTCTTTGCTTAATATATGAACAAATATTCACCTTTCTTTTATCTGTCTCAATGGACCACTTGAGCTGATACGTATGAGTTAATCTAGTCTGTGTCCCTAAAGCAAATATTTTCTACAGGTCTGTCACAAATTGGACCAAAAGGATGCTCCCATTTCAAAAAAACTGTCTTGGTTTTCAAATGTGCTTTTCTTTAAGATACAGATACACATTGCTTGGACATATGCATGCACTGATCTCATCTACAAACACTACTGTCCATTTTGGCTAATGAAATAAATAAAATACCATCAATTTTCATACAAACTACTTTCTATTTCTCTCCTTTGAGTTGTCCTCCTCCTTCCCTCCACCTTCATTTTCTTCCTAAATTGGTTAAAAAGAAAATATTTGATATATAGGGATTTTTCTCTTAAGGTCACTATGACCTCAACTCAGAGGAGTCTTGCCTTTGTGATGTAACAAGTCCTATGATGAAGACAAATTGTGACAACATTGCATTGTAGCATCACTGAACAATTGATGCAATAGGCAGACAGAAAATATAGGATCAAGAGAGAAAAAGATAATTTATAATAAAGATAAAATGTCTATTTTGTTTGGATAAAGAACAGATAAGAAGAAAATTATACCTTTGAAATAAAAATATTTCCTTTATTATAGTAAAAATAATACAGGCTTATTGAAAAATAATTTAATAACATTATTATTATTATTACCAAGTATAACATCTTATTTTCTATCATAGTAATTGTAAAAATTCAATTAAATTCTTCACACAGTTTCAAACTATTTTTGTTAATATGTTATGAATAGCCCATAATATACCAGGAACATCTTAATATAACATGTCAATAAATATAGAAGCATAGGGATATTTGTAATAGCTGCATGTTTCATTAAATAAACTATATTATAATTAATATAACTAATACTGCAGTTTTTAGTATTTAAACATTGTAATTCACATCTTATTTACATTTTAACTTGTCTAATTGTTTCCTTAAGATAATTTCCAAGAATTCTTTTTTAATGGCTAATATTCTATTGTATGCATATATATAATATACATATATTATATATGTGTGTGTACCATAACTCCTTCATCCATTCATCAGTCAATGGACTTGCCATTGCAGTGACATGGATGGAGGTAGAGAGTATTATGCTAAGCAAAGTAGGTCAGTCAGAGAAAGACACATACCATACAATTTCACACATATGCAGAATTTAAGAAAAAAAAAGAAACAGACTCATCTATAGAGAAAGGCTGATGGTAACCAGAGGGGAGGTGGGTTGGGGGATGGGTGAAATAGGAGATGAGGATTAAGGAGTGTATTTGTTGTGATAAGCCCAGGTGTTCTATGGAAGTGTGAATTACTGTATTGTACACCTGAAACTAATATTACTCTGTATTTTAACTAACTGGAATTTAAACAGAGACTTAAAAAATAAATTGAAAATGTCACTAAATTTAAAGGATTAAAAAAAAGATAATTGTTGGAAATTGACTTGATGTGTATAAATTTTGTTATATATTTTACCAAACTGCCCTTGAGAAAAGCTAATTTGTTCCTATGAAAAGGATTTGAGAGTATCTTTCCTTCTCACACTTGTAGCCTAGTGTATCATCCTTTTTAAATATTTGCTAAAATGATTTAAAGCTCTATATTTCACTATGTCATTTCTATGATTACAAAAAACTTGAATATTTTTAGTAATGATTTTTTCTATATCTTATATGTTGAACTATATGTCTATTATTATACATAGAGAAATATAATATTTTATATGTATCCTATACAATTTTTTTGGTGATTATTTATCTCTTGGCTCCATTTATAATTTTTGAAAATTCATACTTCAAATTTTTATGATATAAAGGCTATCATTCTTTCTGTTTTCTGGCTTTTGTATCAATATCCCAATTTAATTTATAATTGTATGAAACCATTTTATAAACAGATATTTAAATGATTACCAATTATTAGCATTAATAATAATATTAGTAACATACATTATATCTACATTGTATTTTCTACTTTAGCAAATACTAGTTCCTTACTCTTCAATATTATTTCATTTAATCTTTACAAAAGTCTCGTAAACAGAGATTCTGAGTTAATAAGGAAGCAGATTCAAAGAATTTAAAAGACTTTTTAAATTTTGTTTTTATTTTTTTAAGTGTTTTATTTTAATCACCTGGTCCTCACCACTGCAAGAGTACTCCTGAATCCTCATCCTCTATTTTACCCGTCCTCTCTGGTAACTATTAGTTTGTTTTCTATGGTTAAGAGTATGTTTCTTGGTTTGTCTCTCTCTCTCTCAAAAGACATTTTAAAAGTTTAGATAAGTAGTTAGCATCCCTGAGCTTAAACTTAGTTGAGAAATTTAAAATAGACTTTGTAGTGTCAAAAGCCAGAAAATTGATTTATTGGTAACAATGATATCCCACCTACATTGTGCTGTGGACCTCACAACCTTTCTGGAAAGATGGTCCATATTTATACTGATAAAGCACACATATGCAAAAAATCAGTAGCACTAAATATTTTTTGAACACTGCAAAATACCCATTCTGCAGTGACCTATGGTCCACAATCCTGAAGGAGCTCCCTCTCTCAGGGACGAATGGCTTTTCACTTTGGTGCTCAGTTTTTGCATATAAGCTCCTGGCATGAGAATCCTGCCAAGGACCCCAGCAACTGAATGTTTGCTGAGGGTAGCTGGAGCAGTGACAGTAATGACTCAATTACCCCAAAGCATCCCTGCATGAGATAGGGGTCGAGTTGCTTCATTCCTCTAATTGAGGAAGGAAGACAAGAAAACCTCTTAGACTTTTAAGAGAGTTTCCTATAAATTTTCTTTTGGGGCCTGATTTTGGGTACTGAGACAGGGGGGAGGATTAACACCCTGTCTCTTTACTCCTGTGTTTAGAGAATTCAGAAGCCTCTTCCTGACTCAAGCCAGTACTTCCTTCTGGAAGATGAAGGAACTGCAAAATTATCCCTGGAAATCTGGACTGTTTTAAATATATAGAATCTTAAGAGTAAAAAATACTCAGAGGGCTTTCTCTCCAGTAACTCTCAAATTGGCTTTAGTGTTTTAGCTTTAATGCTTTTAGGCTGCTGTTCATGTCAATTTTTTTGTTTTGTTTTGTTTTGGTTTGTTGGTTTGCTTGTTTTTTCTTGATCTGGTTAAAGATTAAGGCTGAAAATGTTGATAGAATTGTGAGCATTGGATGTCAGCACTTCCAGGATCCTTCTTCTGACTGACCAACAATTGGTTTGGGCCCGCTGGCATCCATCTGTGCCTTCTTTGTACCCCATTTTTACCTCTATCATAGTTCTTACTAGAGTGGATTTTTGGTAATGTTTACTATCTGTCTCTCTTCCTGGATGATGAACTTCTTGGAGATAAGAACTATCTCTTATTTGTCTTTGTACTTCAGGGCCCATCTGTGGCAGAAAAATATTTTGAAAAAGTTGGAACTTATTTCCTAAGCATTAAAATGTCACTAGTGAGAAGATAAGACTCAAATATGCCATGAAATTTTGGTGTGAAATAAGCAATGGTAAAACTCTACACCAGATGCCATGGGAGCCCCGAGATAGACTTCTCTCCTTACTGTGGTAGGATTAAGGGAGGCTTCCTGGAGGGGATCGATCACACCTAAGGTACCAGAACTTTGAGTGTCTTCCAGTTCGTGTGCTGGAGTTGGCCCACACTGGCTCATGTGAAATTTTCAGGGATTTTGTAAGCCAGTTGCTAAATACAGCCATTATTTAAAAACCCAAACTGTATAAACTTAGGACTAAACAAATTATATTCAAAACAAAGAAAATAGTTTTGTCATGTTCTAATTATTCTACTTAATTTTGCTATTTTCTGTGTTTTTGAGGGAATTTACTTCTATTATTTCTGTATGGTGAGATTGCTGTATATTCAGTAGTCATACCCTGGACATTGGTAAATGCTACAAACCCATGGGTATTAGTGTTTCTTGTTCTCCTGGAAAGCAGGCTGTTAAACCCCCACACCACTGCCCTCATCCCTTCTCTCTGACTCACCATACACATTTGAGCATGAAGTCCTGCAGATTCGACCTCATTCATACCTCAGACTCTCAAAAATAAGTATCCTCTGTCCATCGGACAGCCTCTGCCTTAAATCAGGCTTTCCCTGCACCATCTTTGTAACTGCATGGTTTTCATGTTCCAGTCTGTCCACCTTCCAGTCCATTTTCTACACAATCAGAATGAGTCTTCTTAAAGACAAATTTACCAGATCATTCCTCTTTTCTCAAATTCTCTAATGGTTCCTACAGTTTGCACTCACACATTTAAAGGCCTTCCCTACACACAAGACTCTTTGTGAGGATCTAAGCCTCTCATTGGAATGCTGTCCAGCTCTTCAAACTTCCTACAGCTTCTCCAGCTGAGCGTGCTGTATCATACCTCTGTGCTTGTCCCATCTTGCTCCCTCTGCCTGGAATCCCTTATACAACTTCTTTTATTAAAAGAGACAGAATAGCTAAGAGCATGTGCTTTGTCATGTTTTGTCCTCCGATTAGACTGTTTCGCTTCTGAGCTTTGCTGCTTACCATCTGGGAGAATTTGGGGAAGTGGCTTAACTGCTCTGAACTTTAGTTTTCTCCTCTGAATGTAATAGTGCTTATGTCACTGTGGGGTCACTGGAAAGATTAAAGGAGAACTCCCTCCCTCTGTGTGTGTTTGTGCGTGTGTGTATAAAACCTCTCTCTCTCTCTCTCTCTCTCTCTATATATATATATATATATATATATATATATACATATATATACACATATGCATATATATGTATATATAATAATCCTTAGCATAATGGCTATAATACTCAATGTTAGCTTTTCCTATAATTTATAATTATTAATTTTACTCATTCTTTAAATTTCAGGGCCTACTTTTGCCCTTTTGGTTAAGCATCCCTGACCACCTGCCTGTTCCTTGCAGTGTGATTTAAATATCCATTTCCTCTTTTTTTTATGTCTCCTTATAAGGTTTTCACAATGTACCATTGACAACATTTTACAAACTATTTTTAATTACAGAAAAGCATTAAAATTGAGTGTTTTTAGAAAGAAACAGCACAGATAACAAAATTTAAAAGCGACAAATTGGACAATAGCAGAATTTAAAACTACTGTGAGCCAAAGGACCCAATCACCAGAGTAAAAATGGCAGCCTATAGATAGGAGAAAATATTTGCAAATCATGCATCTAATAAGGGGTTAATAACCAGAATATATAAAGAACTCCTGTATATCAACAATGACAAAAAACAAACTAGCCCAATTGAAAAATGGGCAAAGTACTTGAATAGGCATTTATCCCAAGATATTACACAAATGACTAACAAACACATGAAAAGATTCCCAACATCACTGATCATTGAGGAAATGCAAACAAAATCAAGATCACAAGAAGATAACACCACATACCCATTAAGATGACTACCATCAAAAATCAAAACACAACAAAATAGAAAATAACAAGTGTGGCAAGGATGTAGAGAAATTAGAAACTTTGTGTCCTATTAGTGGGAATGCAAAATAGTACAGCCACTATGGAAATAATATGGCAGTTTCTCAGAAAGCTGAAAGTAGAATTACCATATAATCTAGCAATTCCACTTCTGGATATACATTCAAAAAATTAAAGGCAAGGGATCCCTGGGTGGCGCAGCGGTTTAGTGCCTGCCTTTGGCCCAGGGCATGATCCTGGAGACCTGGGATCGAATCCCACGTCGGGCTCCCGGTGCATGGAGCCTGCTTCTCCCTCTGCCTGTGTCTCTGCCTCTCTGTGTGTGTGTGTGTGACTATCATAAATAAATAAAAATTAAAAAAAAAATTAAAGGCAAGATCTGAAAGACATTTGAACATTTATGTTCACAGCAGCACTATTATAGTAGCCAAAATATGCAGAAAATTCAACTATTCAATGATGGAAAAAATTGATAAATAAAATGTGACATATAGATACAATAGAATATGATTCAGCCTTAAAAAGGAAGGGGATTTTGAAATATATTTCAATATGGGTGAACTTGAGGATATTTTGCCAAGTGAAATAAGCCAGCCACAAAAAGACAAATACTGTGATTCCACTAACTTGAGGTACCTTGAGTAGTCAAATTCATATAAACACAAAGGAGAGTGGTGTTGCCTGCAAGGGGCTGAGACAAGAGGACATGGGGAATTGTTTAACAGATATAGAGTTTGAGTTTGAGTTTTTCAAGAAGTGTTCTGGAGTTTGGTTACACAAAAGTGTGTATATACTTAATACTGCTGAATAATACATTTAGAAATGGCTAAAGTAGCAAATTTCATGTTCTGTGGTCTTGTTTGTTTTTTGTTTTTACACCACAACTTTAAAATCCAATAGACTGAAAGGCTTAAAAACATGTACTTCTCTATGTCTCTAAATAACTATTTTCTTCACACCTAGTTCATTTAGACATAATCTAGAGACTTCCAATAATGCTATGTAAAGATTTTTACCTCTTACACTCCATTGACCCTCCCTATTCTCTCATGATAATTATTTTACAATTTTTCTTAAATCCGTATTAGTTTTCATTACTATGGTCAAGTGAAAACTATATACTATGAAGATTGATTGATTGATTGATTGATTGATTTATGATAGACAGAGGCAGAGACACAGGCAGAGGGAGAAGCAGGCTCCATGCAGGGAGCCCGATGCAGGATTCGATCCTGGGACTCCAGGATTGCACCCCGGGCCAAAGGCAGGCGCTAAACCGCTGAGCCACCCAAGGATCCCCATATACTATGAAATCATGTACTGTATATGATTATATTTACATTCCTGAATAATTTTGTTTTTCTGTGATTGTTGGTTTTCTTTCCTCTCTCCCTCCTTTCCTATCTCCTATTTCCTTCCTATTCCTTCCTTCCTTCCTTCCTTCCTTCCTTCCTTCCTTCCTTCCTTCCCTCCCTCCCTCTCTCCCTCCCTCCCTCCTGTTATCTAATTCTTCTGTTTTCCCCTGGATTCATCCATCTTGCAGTCCTCAGTCCTTCTGCTTCCAGCTGGAGTGTTTGCTAATCTGTGATTGGTTGTACAGTGTAGAGAATGGTTCCTAGTCCTGCACAAACCTACTGAGGAGCCATCTAGGGGGTGCCCCAGAATTGTTTGCAAAAGGAATGGAGAAGGAAAAGTGTATCCACTGGTTCCTTAATGGTCCTTGATGACTGGGGTTTGCCTCATAGGTCATTAATCTTCTCACGTTTCTTCAATATATGTACATGAGTGCTGGACAGATGCCTCACACCAGATAAGCCCCGGGAAGGAAATTGAAATATGTGACACAGCTGAGGTGAGGTGTGGTCAAGGTACAGTTGTGTACGCATTACATTGTTTAGAACTAGCTGCTTCAGCCATGGCTGGCATCAAAGGCTGGGAACAAGAAGTATACAATATAGACTGTTCTTTGTACCTCTATTAAATGCAACCTGTCATCGGACTTCAAGGTAGTAGCTGGCTGACATCTCTATAAAAGACTTAATAGAGGAGGCTACTGGAACAAGTTACCTTGTTCCTACCGCTAAGTGACCAGGCAACACTCTTAACTGTAAGAAACTTTTTTTTTTAAGATATATTTATTTATGATAGACATAGAGAGAGAGAGGCAGAGGCACAGGAGGAGGGAGAAGCAGGCTTCATGCAGGGAACCCAATGTGGGACTCGATCCTGAGACTCCAGGATCGCGCCCTGGGCCAAAGGCAGGTTCCAAACTGCTGAGCCACCCAGGGATCCCCAAGAAACTTTTTCAAACCTGCATCCTTCATCCAGGAATTAGGACCTCTGATCCAGTAGAGTTTAGGTTTGTGGGGCTGGGAAAAACAGATTCTGCAAGAGGGTGATTGGTACTAGTTAAGAGAGACCAACCCTACCTCAACCCTTTGGCTCCCAGACACAGGTGTTTTAATGACTAAGACACAGCAGGCTAGTGTACATCCTACACCCTGGATGATGTTGAACCTGAGCCCACATCTTGGTTGAGAATGTAGTAGGCCATTCCATGTTCTCTTAGGCAACTGCTTTTAGGTGAGGAGATATAAGGTAGATCCACTTTGGCTTGAAAATTAGCTACTTGTTTTGAGGGAAGCTGTGGGATTTCATGTTGGAAATAAGGCATCCCATGTTGTTCTTTTTCTTGATTTTACTACCTTATATTATTAAATATCTTCTTCAGTAATTTCCCAAGAAAGATTCTATGGGAGGCAGCTTTTGAACCATAATCTAAAAATGTCTTTATTCTAGTTTTACCTTTGAATGATACTTTGACATGTTGTAGAATTCTAAATTTGAAAACCACATTTGTCTTGGAATATTAAAGGTTTCTTTTTCAATTGTCTTCTAGTCAGTATTTCGTTGAGAAGTCTTATGCCATTGTGATAACTGATTCTTTGTGACCTTTTGTTTACAATTTTCCCTAAAGTTCTGATGTCATATGGATTCCTTTTTCCTAAAAAATTGGGGGATTCTTTTTACCTTTTGGGAAATGTTCTTGTAGAATTTGTTTGATACTTCATTTCTTGGGCATTTGTTAGTTAGATGTTAGACTTCCTGGGTTGATTCTTGAGTTATCTTTTCTTTCCTGTTTTTGATATTTTCATCATTTTGTTCTTGTCTGAGTTTTTTTCTGAATTTAAGTTTTAGTAATTTTGTTTTTATGTGGGGCTATTTCTTATTTTCTGATTATTCACTTTTAATGACATCATATTCTTACTTGTGAATCACTTTCAGCCCTTATCTCATTTGATTAGTTAAGTAATCCTTTGCTAACTCTTCTTTTTTTAAAGCAAATTTTATTTTATGATTTAGAAGGTAGTACTACTTAGACTTTCTAGTGCTGTATAATCCATTCATTTATTCATTGATTCAACCTTTCAACAAATGGCTATTGCATGCTATTATATACCATGAACTATGGTATTGGTGTTGGAAATACCAAGTTGTAGCTGGCTATTCTTACATAAGACTGAGACATTAAAATGTCAGCATCAATGGGGATGATTGGATGGTAGGGGTATCAGTGGTGAATTTAGCTATTACTCTGGGGAACTGCTCTCATTCTATTTCTAGACCATTGTTCAGGAATGGCGCAACTTTTCTAGAGAAATTTTCTCTAATCTTTTGCCAGTGGGCTGGGGAGATTGAGAGATAATAAGTTTGATTGCCTATGTTCTGTACTTGGGTGGGAGCTGATTATCACACTGTTCATTATGTAAGTTTTTTATTATTCCCCTTTAAAAAAAATCTAGGTCCCTGTCCTTACCTTCCTCTCTTGTCTTGTATTCCTTTGTATAAGGTCTCTCTGTTTCAATTATTCCACATATTTAAGTCCTCTTTTTCTTCTAATTGAATTCAACTCTTTGGGCTGGGCCTGGAGAATTTTGGTGTATAATTTCCCTTTATGTAAGTTTGTAAGCTTCTTTTTTTTTTTTCTGTTTTATGGATATCTGGTGCCTTACATCCCAGAAAGTGTGGTAGAAGGAATTCTACAATGGTTTTAGGGATTCTATCCTCTGGTGTAAAATCCTCTCCTCCAGGTTGTTGGTAGGACCTGTGGATGTGATGGGATGTCACTATGTCACTCCTGTGATTAGGCTACACTACATGACAAAGATAAAAAGATCTGCAGATATAATTAAAGTCCTTAATCACTTGACTTTGAACTAGTAAAGAAAGAGATTGTCCTAGATGGGCCTGACACAATCACGTGAGCTCTTAAAATAGGTCAGAAAGATTCCAAATGAAGAGATTCTCTTGCTGGCCTTGAAAAAGTAGGCTGCCTTGTGATAAAGTCCCACAGATAGCATCCGAAGGCATCTCTAAGAGCAGAAGGCCATCCTCTCAGCTGAGAGCCAGCAAGAAAACAGGGATCTCAAACCTACAGGTACAAGGAACTGGCTTCTCCCAATAGGCTGAATGAACTCAGAAGACCTTGAGCCCCAGATGAAAATCCAACTTGACCAATACCTGATTTCTGCTTTGTGAGACTGAGCAGAAAGCCCACTTATATTGTGCTCAGCCTTCTGACTTCCAGAAACTGATAGATAGTAAATTCATGATGCTTTTAGCTTCTATTTGTGTGAATTCGTTACATAACAATAGAAATGCAAAACATCACGCTGAATGCTTGATATGGACATTTTTTACTATTGCTGTTGAACTTATATTTTAAACTAGTGGCCTTTCAGTACCTAATTTGGGTAAGAAAAAAAATGCAAGCTTGATCATGTATGTAATTTACATAACTTATCTTAGAAATATGCTCAGTTAAAGCATAGGCCTAATTTTGGAGATGGAATTTGAGAAAACACTGAACTAAGTTGCCTCAAATAATAAGGGAACATGAATATTAATGCTAATATTAGCCCTAGAAGCCCTGGACTGTAAGAGTTGAGAGGTCTCAGGAAGGAAGAAGTTGTTTCTGGAGATGGAGTAAACAATGCCTTCCACATGTGGCTGAAGATTCAGGTATGAGAGATGAGCTATGGGAAATGCTCACTGGACTTTAGGAATAGTGAAGTCTGATACCAATGTTTAGCTGTTTTCCGTTTAGTGTGGTAATTTGTCTATTATTCTTAATATTTGGCAAATTCTGTTTTGCGTTTAAAAATTTTAAAAAAGAAATGTGGTCCAGATTTTTTCTTTCATATATGCATTTTATATTTATATATGCTTTCCAGAGTAGACCACCATGATGTGTTAGAAGTTTGGCCTCACAAGTCAAACACATTTCCAGCTCTCCTCACGTATCCTATTCTCATGATCATCTGGACACATATGGTTGGGAATTTCAAAGTCATCTTATTGAAAACAGCCTCATTGCAAACCGCATTGCACAGAATGAGCCCTGATATGAATTGACTACCCTTTATGTAGATGGCTTGCATACAATAAACCTTCATTAACTTCAAATATTCAGGCACCAGCATATTAAGGGAAGAAAAAGAGAATGAGCAGTTTTGGTCATCTGGGGATTAGCAATTTGTTGCATTGAAATAGACATAACTTGTAACAAATTAACATTTGATTAATGAGATTTAAGGCCGTGTGACTATGTTTGTATGTAGGGAAGGAAATGAAAAATGAGCAGATTTTTCTGTCTGGGACAAAAGGAGTGGGACTGATCACAGCAGTCTATGAATTGTGTTTAACTTAACAGGGGTTGTGCTTCCAAGCCCAGCTAGCCAGGCTTGAACTGTCCTCGGCAGTATCTAGTGCATGCTGCTTCATGGCAGTACAAAAATGAAGATCGGGCTGCCTGGGTGGCTCAGCGGTTGAGTGTCTGCCTTCTGTTCAGGATGTGATCCCGGAGTCCTGGGATCGAGTCCCACATGGGGCTTCCTGCATGGAGTTTGCTTCTCCCTCTGCCTATGTCTCTGCCTCTCTCTCTCTCTCTCTCTGTCTCTCATGAATAAATAAATTAAATCTTAAAAAAAAATGAAGATTACCTCCTACAAAAAAAATATAAACATAAAATCCTTATGTGAGATGAATCTGTAAGAAAGGTATTTTACAAGATAAAAGCAGCATGTGAGGATAAAGTAAATCAGCTCTAAGAGTTTTAGATGGGCACAAAATATTTAGAAAAGGTTAGAAGATTGTCCACAATGACACAAGCCTTTCACTCAGTTATTTGTAGGACATAGAAAAATATTGGAATCTGAGAGATTGATTTTATTTAAATACATTATTTTGAGAATGGCTGTTGAGGAGTAATATGGAAATAAATGCATCGGTAGAACAGAAACATAAGAAAGGTTTGGTATTTTTGAATGATAAAGCCAAATAAGAAAGACTTGACCATGATTTTTAGCAGTGTTAGATAAACTACAGTGTTCTTCTATGACATGGGAGCAATGTCTCCAGTATTTCCAAGAACCCCAACTAAAAGCCAGCATTTATTAAGTGCCTAATGTATACCATGCACTTAACATTCCTTTTTTTTTTTTTTGCTTATTTTCTTTTTTTTAAATAATAAATGTATTTTTTTATTGGTGTTCAATTTGCCAACATACAGAATAACACCCAGTGCTCATCCCGTCAAGTGCCCCCCTCAGTGCCCGTCACCCATTCACTCCCACCCCTGCCCTCCTCCCCTTACACTTAACATTTCTTATTTCATTTAATCCTTGTAACAATCTGAGATGGGAAATATCACCATCCCCATTTCAGATAGGAGTTAACCGAGTCACAAATAATTTGGTACAAGTGAGAATCAAATCTTAGCAGTTTAAGTCAAGAGAGCTATTTTCAACTGCTACTTAACTATTCTTTCCCTGGAAAGCACATGCCAATTTTCAATCATTGCTGCCACGTGAACTTCTTAGGATAAAATGGAAGCATCTGAAGCATCTTCGACTTTCTGTGTGATGCAAATGGAATGGGCTCTTGGTTTGGTGACTGATTTTATGTCTATTATTTAAAACAAACAGCATAGTAGCTGCATTTTTATTGCACATAATTGATGTGCTTAGTCAACATGTTTTAGTGTGCCTGTGGTCGTCATCTTTACCCAATGTGTTAAAAAAAAAAAAAACCCAATCCACACCCAAAGCCACTCTCAATTGGTGATGAATTGAATAGCACTCCTGCTACAGGAAGCAATAAATGAGGCAACAGGGGTGCCTCCCTGGCTCAGCTAGCTAGTGTCTGCCTTCAGCTCAGGTCATGACCCTGGGATCCTGGGATTGAGCCCCACATTGGGCTCCCTGCTCAGTAGGGAGTCTGTTTCTCCCTCTGCCTCTCTGCCTCACTCATGCTCAAATAAATAAGTAAAATCTCTAAAAATAATTTTAAAAAGCAGCAGCAACTTCCTTGCCATCTGACTTGATTTTACCTCTTTTTCTTGGCACTTCACTCTTTTGACATTCTTTTAATGGTAGATTTTTCTATCAAGGCTGGGTTTCTCTAGTTTTTAGGCATTCAGAAAGAAGATTGAATTCTTTGTCAGATGTAGCCTTAATGAAAAGGTGGTAGTGGAGTTATCATTGATGGGACTCCCTATGAAAAGTAATTTGATCTTTCAATCAGCTTCTAAACCAGGAATTTCCAGAAAGTTATTGGAACACAACTGCTTTGCCATGGCACCTTAAGATAGGCAAAGACCAAACACTAAACATCATAGAGCAAATAATAGGAATGTTTGCATTGCAATCTTCTATTTCGAGAGTCAATTGAGTAGGGCACAACAGAAATCTAATAGGATCTATATACCTAAGATCTAGAAATAAGATTTGAAAAACACTGAAAGTCATTCAAATTTACTGCCATCTCTAATTTTCCAAGTTGTTGTGATAATTTCAACCCTACCAAGTGGCCATAGCAACTATCTCTGGAAATGTATGACCCCAGGTGAATTGAGATAGAGAAAACAGAGCTGGTGCTGAGCTATTTCCATATATCACCTCTTTTCTCAGAGAAGTTAATTTCATTGGCGGCTGAGCTCTGTGTACATGATCTGAAAGCTCTGTAGCAGGGAGGAACCTGAATTAAAAACAGAGCTCCCTCACATGATTCATCACCACAGACTTGGGCCCCTTGTGGGGAGAAACTTTGGAGATCTTAAAAATGGAGCCTATGAATAAAAAGTCAAACAGATCAAAGGATAGAAACATTTATAGTCATGAATACTTTTAAGTAATCCATAAAACAGCCTTTACATCATATATGTTACTTAATTTGAACATCCTGTTTTTGATCCTATAAGGGGTCTGTGGGTTAAATGTGATTTGAATATTGGCAGTTGCAGTAGGCAATGTTCTGATGGATGGCAACCTGCAGTGGTATACGTAGTCATTATGGGGCAGAAAAAAATCATGAAATGATTTTGAAACTATAAATTTGATATAACTAGTATCTCGGCCATCAGCAAATTTCCTTATAATATAAGCTTCCATTTTATTGTTGTTATCACTTTTTTCTACTTTTTGGAATTGTGACTCAATGAAAATGGGAGAACAATATAGTGTCATAAAACAGGTCTTCATTTTAGGAGCTGAACTTTTTCAGTTCCTTTCTCAATATTTAACTAATTTGTTTATTCATTCATTTATCAAATAAACATGTATTGCGTGTCTATAAATGTGGTAGACATTCTAAGTATTGCCTTGTTGGAGTTACATATCCTAGACAAGGCATTTGAATTCTGAGATTTACTTTCCTCTTTTCTATAATAGAGAAAATGATATATTTCTTATAAAAGAAAAAAATACCTAAAAGATTTTGTGTATGTATATGTACGTTTGTAGAGCAGTTTAGATACTGTTTAGAATAGCAATTTATAAAATGTGTATTGTGTAAATATACACTATTATCATAGCTATCTTAAAAACAATGAAAACACCATTTCCCCCAGACTATTTCCCCAAAGTGACATTTATTAAGATAATTCTCAATATTGTGTCTTTGTTTTGCTGGGATTGATTTTGCTCTTGAAGTCTGAAATTTTCCACTGATACCAGTCTGGAATTGTCTTCTTCTGAATAAGATTCTGACTATTTTGAGCATGAGTTCTCATGGCTGTACTTTTCTTCACCTTTCATGGATAGACTTTTCACCATGACAGTGGTCAAATTCAGAGTAGGAGTACTCTGAGTAAGGTGACATTACTCAGATTGGGATTATGGTCACTGTTGCTGACTCTGTGCCTTTTATTTGCAGGTTCATTTATATTAGATATCAGCTGAACAGTTTAAGATTCCTTAAATCTGAGAAGCGAGGTCAGATATTAATATCCCATCTTATAGATGACAAAAATTGAGGCTCAGAGACTTGTAAACCAATATATCGTAACTTATGGAAAAGAATTCAACACTAAAATTTTTCCATGTTTATTCCACTACTTAATGATTTTCCATGATGTACTGTATCTCATTATGGGAGTACATTATACTATCAAAGTGTGGAGATATATGAACAGTTTGAAACTCCGAAAAAAAAAAAAAAACTTGAAGTAAACTGTAATTTATTTGCTTTCAGCCATGTTTAATTTATTTGGAAATATCAACAAAAAATGAAATTTTTATGTTTATACTACACTATACTTAAAGGAGTATAGATAGTTATTTGTATACTACCTTAGCATTTTTTGTCATGTTAATCTCATGTCTATATTATAATCTACTTAGTATTTTTCTTTAAATGTGATTCTTTGCTTTTGGTTAAATACATTTTTAGAACAAATTTTATGTCTTTGTTGTAAATGAAAAGCTAGGATAGCTTGCCATAAAAATTAGGTAATCAATAAATAAAGGGATAACTATTAGAATAAAGCATAGATGTGTCCAAACACCTCACATAATTGTCAATTGTTTGTTTTAACTAGAGTGAACCACACTTTAGGATACTCTAGGTTTAAAAAATATGAGACAATATTCTATCGTTATACAATGCCACTGCCTATAACTTTCAGTATTCTCATACTTCATTAAAACTGACTTAAATTTATAGAACCTATAAAGTTATGGGTTCTGTAAGTTTTACAGATTGCTTCTTTATTTCTATCTATTGTGTGGTATGATGTCTCATAATTTTTCTCTAAAATCCATTCTCTTTTTGATTTTAGTATTAGGTCCCTCCTCATACCACCAAATTTTAACCAGACTCATGATTGGCTAACTATAAGCATACTTCTTAGCTTTCATTGTAATTAGATATGGCCCTATAACTAAATCATGACCAATGAGGTGTGAGCAAAAGTGATGTATATAAGTTTCTTATTACCAGCTTAGAAAGAGACTATTTGCATTCTGATTTTCCTTCCTCTTTCCTACAACCTTCAATTTAGGGACATACAAAGAAAATAGCGAATCAGAGAACAAGAAAGAATGGAGTTGGGTTCTGTGATGACCTTGTGAGGAAGCCTTCGCTCTTCTGGACTGGCTACCAGAATAAATTTTTATGTGAAAAAAATTAAATTTTTGCTTTTGTTAAATATTGGTTAAAGAGTTAAATGGAAGCCTTTCTAATAAATTTAGTCCTCTCTCTCTCTTCCTCTCTTTTTAGTGGAGACTTTTTTAAATTAATGATTCAAGCAATGGACTTTACTTATTTTCTTTAGTTGTTCATTTCAAACCCAGAGAAGATATTCAAGAATAGATAAAAATACAAAAACAAATTAAAAACAAACCAACCCCGACCCCCCAATAAAAAAACAAAAAACAAAACCAAAAATTCCTGGAACTAACAAACGATTATTGTAAGGTTGCATCATGCAAAATTAATATACAAAAGTCAATGGCTTTTCCATATACCAGCAATGAACATGTAGGATTTGAAATTGAAAACATATTACTGCTTAATTTAACACCTTCTAAAAGATATACTTAAGTGTAAATCTAACGCAGTATATATAAGACCTACATAAGGAAAACTACAAAACTGATGAAAAAAAAAACACAAAGAATTTAAATAAATGGACAGTCCATGCTCATGGATAGGAAGACACTATTTTTGAGATGTCAGTTCTTCAATTTGATTTATAGATTCAACGCAATCTAATGAAAATCCCAGAAAATTATTTTGTGTATGTGGAAAACTGATCCTACAGTTTATATGGATGGTCTAAAGACCCAGAGTAGCCAACTTAATATTAAAGGATTATGACAAAGTCTTAGGACTGACACTACCTGACTTTAAGGCTTACTATAAAGCTACAGTAATTCAGAGAGTATGGTATTGGTAAAAAAAAAAAAAAAAAAAAAAAAAAAGGCATATAGATCAATGGAACAGAACAGAGAGCCCAGAAATAGACTCACATAAATCTAGAAAACTGATCTTTGTTGGAACAAAAGCATTACAGTGGTGTGAGATAAGCTTTTTTTCAACAAATGGTGCTGGAGCAACTGGACATCTATATGCAAAAAGAAAAAAAATCTAGACACAGAACTTCCCATCCTTCCCCCCAAAATGACTCAAAATGGATCATAGACCTAATTTAAGATGAAAAACATAAAACCCCTAGAAAATAATATAGGAGAAAATCCAGATGATCTTGAATATGATGGTGACTTTCTGGATACAAAACCAAAGGCACAATTCTTGAAAGAAGTAATAGATAAACTGGACTTTATTACAATTAAAACTTCTGCTCTGCAAAATCCAAGCTCAAAAGAATGAGTGGACAGACTCCCAATGAAGAGAAAATATTTGCAAGACATGCATCTGATAAAGAACTCTTATCCAAAATATACAAAGAACTCTTAAACCTTACAGTAAGGAAAAAGAACCCACTTTTTAAAAAATAAGCCCAAAACCTGAGCAGACACCTTATCAAAGAAAATATACAGGCAGTAAATGCAAGAAAAGATGCTCCATATCATATATAATTAGGGAGATTTAAGTTAAAACAAGTACTTATTAGATACCAGTAAGTACCAGTTATAATTGTTGAATTCCAAAACACTGACAATACCAAATACTAGTGAGGAAATACAGTAACAGAAACTCTTTCATTGTTGGTGGGAATGCAAAATGGTATAGCCACTTTGGAAAACAGTTTTGTAGTTACTTACAAAACTAAACATAGTTTAGTTATCATATGATCCAGCAATGGTATTTGGTAATAGCAAATGCATTTGGAGTATAAGAAAAAGAGGAGTGAAGAATGACTCCAAGATGGTTGGTATGAACAACTGGATGAATTAAAGATGCTTATGGGGAGTAGTGTGGGCCTGGAAGTATAAATTGTGGGAGTCACTGGTATACAAATAACCTTTAAAGCTATGGAACCCAATGATACCAACTAAAGAATGACCGAAGATAGTAATCACTCAGTAAAGAGAGCTGTATAGCCATATCCAAATTTATTTATTGAGGAAAATGTTGATCCTGTCTGAAAAGTCTCCAGAGGTGATGTGTCCTACTCTTCTTGTGAAGCACAAACATCTAATATCCAATTCATGTAGCTTTTCTCAAAGTTGGCAGGCCAAAAAATTTAGTTTGATTTTAATACTCTTTTAGAATCATAATTGAGGGCATTAGAGTTAGAGGAAGATAGACATAAAAGTAAGCATTGACTCTAGCAATGGGAAAATTATAATCCCTTATTATGGTGCAGGCATATGCTTCCAATGGAAATAGGCAGTGGTGCTACAGAGTATGTAGGAATAACCCCTGACTCAACTTATATAAAAGGTGCAAATGGGTGATTAAATTAAAGCTTTGAGAAAAATGACAATAAATATAAACAGATCAGTAGAAATTAACTATGTACAGAAGATGAGTAGAACAATGTCCAAGAGGGCATACATATGAAGACCATAATATCTTAGGCTTCTAAAGAGATGCCTTGTCTAAATAAGGCCTCAATATTAGACTCTGATTTTTTAACATATGGTTTAGAGGAAAATATTTTTATAAAAAATGCTTCCGCATCTGTTTGAAGGTTTCCCTGTACATTTTACTATCTTTTGAATAATGATAAGATAAATTCATTCCCAGGAGAGTTGTCTCTCTTAATGAACTAGTATCTTCTGTTATTCAGACTCTGAGTATATTTTGCCTTGGATGACATGAAGCCCAGAGCCAGAATTAATGCTCAGTCATAATAGCTATAACCTATGTTTCTGATCAGTTTATTTTCCCTTGGAGTCTATTGTGTTTTTCTGTTTCTACTGTTAAATAATGTGATTATGTGCTTGTCTTTCATGGTAAGCCAACGCAAAACCTTTTTGAAGTAGGGTGAGGATAAACTATCTATAAATATACATATAAATACTGCATAGTCCAGATGGAAAGCAGGCATCATTTAATACTTTTGGAACTGCAAAAATCATGTACATGTTAGATTCTAATGCATTCTAAGGTTCACATTCATGCAGCTGTTGAATCATGCGAGAGAGCCTGCTTGGCACTGTTCCTTCTAGTTTATGTAACCATTTTGTTATTTTGCTAAATTTACCCTCCTTTTCTCTCTTTCATTCAATCACAAAATATCTATCCCACACAAAGTATGTGGCATTTTTTTCTCTCCACCATCACCTGCCCTATTTCTAAAGAGTTCCTCTGGTAACTGATGCTTCCTGCTTTCCCCTTATACCCTTTCATTTATGTGGTTTTTCTTGGAGCCATTATGGCAGTACAAACTCACTCCCTGGCTACAAATCATGGGTGCATGGGTAGAGTTACCTTACCCAAGACTGGTAAATAAAAACCTTTATCTGATTAGATATGAGATGCTCTAGTTTAGTTTAACTGCTCTCTAGAGGAAGTAAAAATCCAATCATTGTTGGCTTATTCTGTTATTTTGCAGAACAAGCTGGTCAGTGAAAAGAGTGAAATAGCTGTATGAGGTGGGATAGAGATGAAAGCGGTAGTTCTAATATATGAGATTGCCAAAATGGGCCTATTGGACTCCAGAAAGAGGCGTACCACCAGGAAACCTATAGCTTACACAGGGACATGGGACTAAAAACTAAATTTGACATGCCATATTGACACTCACCATTACCTCACGTTCTACACAATCCTCAGATGTAGGACTCATGCAGTCAGACTATGGATTGTCAGCCTAGAAAGGGAGAATTATGACTTAGGTCATGGAAATAAAATCTAGTTACAATATTGTGCAAAGTAAACACTCTGTCCTGATGAATAAAAGGTACCAAACCTTTGCAGAGCTCCAACATGTAAAAGTGAAATAGGAAATCTCGCAGAAGCACTATAGTCCTATGATCTAGCTCTAGCATAGAAAGTAGAAGGAAGTAAAAAATGGGTATCAATAATAGTTTTATAAGTATTAGAGAGTAACCTATTCTTTTTTTTTTTTTTAATTTTTTATTTATTTATTTATTTATGATAGTCACAGAGAGAGAGAGAGAGGCACAGACACAGGCTGAGGAAGAAGCAGGCTCCATGCACCGGGAGCCTGATGTGGGATTCGATCCCGGGTCTCCAGGATTGCGCCCTGGGCCAAAGGCAGGCGCCAAACCGTTGCGCCACCCAGGGATCCCCGAGAGTAACCTATTCTTAAAAGCAACCAAAAATGGCTTCTTGTAAAGGGAATCATCAGTCTTCATAATTAAAAGCATAAGCAATGAAATAAAAAGTTAATAGATTAGCTGAGTAGCAAAAAGGAAAGATTAAATTAGTGAATTCAAGGTTCTTGTATTAGAGAAACAAAACCATCAAATTTGGTTATATTCTATTTATATAATATTTCCAAAAGAAAAAGAAAAATAATGAATACTTTGTGAAAACGTTAACAAAAACAATGGTGATGTATGTGATAAAATAGAATTCAGGGTGAAAAATATTACACAGAAAAAGTAATGATTTATAGAGATAAAATTGTAATCCACCAGAAGCATGAATGTATCTTATTTAGGAGAAATATATATTAGAAATATAAATAATAGAAGAAACACAAGCACACACAGATACATGATATATATATATATGGTAAAAGGTATTAGAAATATAAGCAATAGAAAAATCCACATGAACATTTTTTTTTCACATGAACATTTTAGTGGAAAGTTTTACCACACTTGTCTCAGAAACCAATTAATTAAATGGTCAAAAATGAACCTGTACAAATGAAAAGAAGATGGATGAATCATAGTAGAGTTGATTTAATCTTATTTTAACCAATTAAGAGAATATATTTGGTTTTGAAACACCAGTGGAATAGTGTTAAAGTTACACATTATGATGCTGCCAAGAAGATTGAAAGATATTTTTAAAATATGAGCCCACATAATCCATATTTCATTAAAAATAATTTTAAATGAAATATGGATTGTGTATTAGCAAAAATTGTGTATTAGCAACAAAATATAACAAATGATAGGTAAATAAATAAAACTCAATTACTTTGACATTAGCAACAAAAGCATGCCAACCCCTTTTAAATTTTTAAGAGGAGATTAAAACTGAAATCACTGACTATTTAGAAATGAGTAACAATGCAAACCAACAGGATGCAGTCAAAGTGATATTTAGGAAAATTAATACCCTTTATTGCATTTGGTGAAAACTAATATCTAAAATAAATGACTTAAGCTTTCATTTTTAGAAAAAAATAAAAGAACTAGTAAGTAAAACTAAATGAAACAGATGAAAAGAATTATTAAATTTAACAGCATAGATTAGTGATTTCCAAACAGAATCATTCTTTGAGAGGGAAGTAAAATTTGAAAAAAAAAAAAAAAAGGCCTGTGTGAGAGAAACAAAAGAAAGGGAGGGAGAAAAGAGATGGGTACTGAAAATAAAAGAAGAAGCATAAGCACATTTATGAAGATCTTTTAAAAGAAGAGCACACACCCTCTAAAAAGGGGAAGAAAACCCTTTTGAACTTCAGATCTCACTTGAAACTGGCAGTGGCTTCTAGGGTGTGCAATGAATGAGTTTATGAATATTCCCAAGTGTAGTATATGTTGCTTCAACAATCCAAAGTGGCTCATCTTTCTTAATGGCAAAACATGTAAGATGCAACAATTGGAGCTAATCTTAGCAGAGATTTTTACATTAGAGTGAACTGTTAATACAGTGAGGGTAACTGTGAACTATTTTGTGGTGGAGCACAGCAGTGTCAGCGTAGCAGTGTGGCAAACCATGAATATTACTGTTTTCCTCTCTTGTAAAGCAAACGGGTTTTATCCTCCCTGCTTGTAGGCTTCAAGAAGAATGCACTCACCAGACCAACAGTAGCATACCAAGTAGCACATCTAGCACATAGCTGAGATTGGGACTACTACTTGATGAAGATGATCATAGTTGAACACCATCTGTGACAATTCATATGGCTTTGCAGAGATGGGACAGGTGAATTGAATGGCACTACAATGACAGTTACTCCTACATTTTGTCAAATTCCCTGTGTAAGTCTTTGATGGTGGGATGAAGGGTGGATGAAGGGTTCTTCTCAATGATGCTGGATGAAGGGTTCTTCTCAATGATGAAGAACTCTTTCTCATGATCTATGTGGACCAGTGATGAAAGGGCTTTTCAGAAGCTTCCACTTGGTCCTTCCTACCATAATGACTTTACTTTTTTTTTCTTTTTAAAGATTTTATTTATTCATGAGAGACAGAGAGAGAGAGGCAAAGACATAGGCAGATGGAGAAGCAGGCTCCCTGCGCGGAGCGGGAAGCCTGATGTGCGACTTGATCCCAGGACCTGTGGATCATGGCCTGAGCCAAAGGCAGATGCTCAACCACTGAGCCACCCAGGCGTCCCATTTTTTTTCACGTATTTTTAAATTTGTTTTTAATGAAGCTCAATTTGCCAACATATAGTATAACACCCAGTGCTCATCCCATCAAGTGCCTTTAATCTACAGAACAGAAAACTGAAGTTAGGGTTCTTCTACTTTCCAAGAACATCTATCCTAAGTATATACGTGACCAGGGAAATAACCACAGGGTGATTCCACGGACCCCTTACAATAGTATAAGACAGATTTGGACAAAACTCTACTTATCACCTAGCCTCCATAAATTTCCTTTTTAGCAGTAGGAATGTGGAGGTGTTTTGGTTCACCTGACATTATTGTCATCTCAGACGCTGCATCTAACAGTTATTGGAATGCTGAGTACTGCCCTTCTCCAATACATAAGTTACCTTGGCAAATGGGCATAGGTCACTTTGGGGAAAGGATTAAGGGGATATTTACCATATATTACTCTGAGGCATTCCAGAGTCCTCTTGCCCTTTCGATAATTGACTTAATTCTGAAAAGTGAATAAAGAATCATAATTTTTCATCAAAGTCCTATGTCAATGACTCTGAAAGCATTATAATTTTTTTTATTATGGCTGCTGACATCAGACCTCTATTCATCTGACATTGCTATTTTTTTTTTTAAATTGTAAAAGCAAAGTAACACAGTATGCTTTTCTATATTGCCCTTAGGGACAGCATGAAGCAGCCCTTACAGGTTCCTTCAGGTTCCTGCAAACCAGTCTGATTTACTGTAGGTTATGTTTATTTTAAAGATTTTATTTATTTATTTTAGAGAAAGAGAGAGGGAGCACATGCACAGGCAGAGGGAGGAACACAGGGGAAGGGAGAAGGAAAGAATCCCAAGCAGAGTCATGCTGAGCACAGAGCCAAGGCTGGGCTTGATCCCAAGACCCTGAGATCATGACCTGAGCTGAAACCAAGAGTCAGATGCTTAACCAACTGAGCACCCAGGCACCCCTGGTTTACTGTACATTATTAAAACTGTATCCAGTTAACCTTAAATAAAGTTTTAAGTGTGCCACCTTGTTTCTGCTCTTCTAGAATTCAGATATGCACATTGTCAAGATCTCTTGCCATTTACCCTGCCCTGCAGAGGACAACCACAATCAAACTTCTTCTAAATGTTGAGAGTTACCCTCATTAGATAATTTTTTATTCTTTTAGTGAAAGTAGTATCCTATGATTCTTTCTGGTTTCACAAAATAAATCCCGTCTGAAATTCCTACTTCTTAGCTAACTCTCAAGACTGTGCCAGGAAGTCTTGGCATCTACTTGGCCATTGCCATGTCAACTTTTAAGGAGTGATCCTGACATAGTTTTATTTTTTTAAAAAGATTTTATTTATTCATGAGAGACACACACAGAAAGAGGCAAAGACATAGGTAGAGGGAGAAACAGGTTCCCTGAGGGGAACCTGGTGTGAGACTTGATCCCAGGACCCCATGATCATGCCCTGAGCCAGAGACGCTCAACCACTGAGCCACCCAGGCATCCTCTGGGAGAGTTTTAGAAGAGATTTCATGTATCTGTCAGAATAGTGACTCCAAGTCATGTATAAGTGCTCCAATATCAATTTATCCCCCCAATAGGCTTTATTTTCTGTTCTACATTCCTTTCTAATATCCTTAAGGCACACTTTTACACTCGGTTCCCCCAATTCCTGTAGCACAACTTTATTCAAAGTTGTATAGGTCAGAAGTCAGTATGGTTCTCACTGGACTAAAATCACATTGTTGGCAGGTTGAGTTCCTTTCTGGAGGTTGTAGGGAAAAATATATTTCCTGTTCATTTGGGTTGTTGGTGGAATTTAATACTTTGCAGTTGTAGGTCTGAAGCCCCTATATTCTTACTGGCTGTGAGATGAAATCTGTTCCCAGCTTCTGCAGGCTGCCATAATGCTTGGCTGGTGGACTGTTCCCCCTTTTCACAGTCAACAAAAGTGAGTCATGTCCTTCTCCAGCCACATCTCTCTGATCTTCTCTTCTGCCTTTCTCCTCTCTCCTGTGATTAATTTGGGCCAATCCAGGAAAACCTTGTAAGGTTTTTTTTTTTTTAAGATTTTATTTACTATTTATTCATGATAGACATAGAGAGATAGAGAGAGAGGCAAAAACACAGGCAGAGGGAGAAGCAGGCCCCATGCCGAGAGCCCAATGCAGGACTCGATTCCGGGACCCCAGGATCACGCCCTGGGCCAAAGGCAGGTGCTGAACCGCTGAGCCACCCAGGGATCCCATAAGGTTTTTAATCTTAATCACATCTACCAAGTACTTTTGGCATGTAATATTCGAAGGTCTCAAGGATTAGGCCGTGAACATTCTGGGGGTGGGGTATTTTTCTGTCTAACACATCCAGATTCTAGTATTTCCTTTGGTGTGTATGCTATTTCCTCTTAAAGCAGGGACTGAAATTCCCTGTTTGATTTTGTGTGGCCCCTTAATAATATAGGGTCTCCAGCAGAAGGAAAGGGACTTCCCTTTCTGACATGAATGGCCCAATGAAACCTGGGGATTCAAGATTCCCAGGCTCAGATGAATTTGTAAACAAACTGTGATATACACAATGGAATGCTATTAATTAAAAAGAACAAATATTAATTTGTACAAAAAGGATGGATTTTAAACATGTGAAAGAAGAGAAAAACCCTCATATAATTCCATTTATATGACATTCTAGAAAATGTGAAACTATATAGACAGAAAACAATTCAGAGGTTGGCAGAGGCTGGAAATGGGAGGAGAGGATTGACTGCAAAGAAACATGAGGGAAATTTTTAGGATGATGAAAATATTTTGTATCTTGTGTGGTAATGGTTGCATGAATTTGTCAAAACTCATTGAACTGTATACTAAAAAGGGCAAATTCAGTGTATATATTTCAATACATCTTATTTTACCAAAAAAAAAAAAAAAAACAGTCTAAGACTTATCCATTAACTGTACCCCTACCAGGTCACACAGTTGCACTTTTTTCCTGCCGGATCCCTCACTTTGACATAAGTGATCTGTTGAGGATTGCATTTAATCTCCCTTAAAGCTCTGCCACTCTTACAATTAGATCAGGGGTGTGATTTTCAGCACAATCTGCCCTGCAGCTGTAGGAAATTAGGGTCTTTTTCAAGTTTCCATAGAAACTTGATCCTCCATAGGTCCTCCATAGAGGATCGAAAGGCTTTTGCAGAATGCCCTAATTGAAATTGGCTATTATGATTTTATTTGCTTTTTTCAAGACTTCCAACAAAGAAAACCAGTCTGTTGTATAATTATTATAATTATCATTGGCTCCATATACCATTAATGTGCTATGGTCACCATATAGCCTAATACCTTACCTTCTTAACTGCACTTTATCCAAAACCACAACAGTAAAAGTTTAAATATTCTAATACTAATTGTACTGAATCCCAATGGTAATGCTTGCCCCAATTACCAGTAGCAATAGGGATCTTACTGCTGTCAGGCTGCTGAGTGATTAGGCTTCAAAATTTCATCTTGAGAGTTTATTGTCTAGGTCCACTCTTGGTACTAACTGGGATATTACCAGGTTCCCCATAAAATTGACCTTGAGACAAAGTCTTATTAGTGATATGTATGAACATATTTTGTGAGAGTATGATCATGGGGAATAAGAATAAGAGAGCAGTGAAGCAGAAAAGGGGGGAGAGCCAATACAAAGATATATTGTTGGCCATTGCTATATGCTAACTGGTTGCTTAATTCTGCAGTACTAAGAATCCATATGAAAAACATTTGAAAACTATCCATATTGGGTGAAAAATTAACCTATCAGCTTCCTATCATCATTGAATAAAGACTTGCCTGGAGGTTAACACCTTTTTTTTATTTCTAGGTTGCAGATGCAGGCACTGATCTAGTTACCTTGGTGTCCTACTTTGGGACATCAAAAGAGAAGTCTTGGGGGTTGGAGATAAAAAGCAAATGGAATAGGTAGTGCAATGGACTGAATGTTTGTGTCTCCCTCAAATTCATAAATTGAAATCCTAATCCGCCCCCCAATGTAATGGTATTGGGAGGTAAGGTCTTTGGGAGATGAATGAGATTAGCGTCTTTATAAAAAAAAGATCCTAGAGATCTCCCTAGCTCCTCTAATGTGAGGACACAGCAAGAAGATGGCTGTCTATGAACCGGAAAGCCCTCACTCAAAGGCCATGATCCCAGCCTTTAGAACTGTGAGAAATAAGTTTCTGTTGTTGATAAGCCCCCCACTCTATGGCTCTTTGTTACCGCAGCCTGAATCAAGGCAGGTGGCCTGAAGCTAGTTGCTGTTATCAGTTGTACAACATAAAGCTAGTGGGAATCCAGGCAGAACTGGTCGCTTTGGTTGTGGAGAACACTGGAAAGGAGAGACAAAGAGAATGTGAAATGATAATTGAAAGATGTCCAATGTATTATCTGATAGAGTTGTTGTGAGGATTATATAAGTAAATGTGTTTAAAGCAATTAGAATATTACCTAACATGTTGCATCCATTATCAATGAGTAATCATTTCTATTACATGTCATGGTGGAACTAATCAAAAGATAAGACTTTGCTGATCTTGTTTGATCTCCTTCCTAATCACTGATGCTAAGAAATGTTCAATATCTTGATTTCAGCCGAGAAAATATACAGATTAAAACCAGGGAGAAATAATGAAGGCTTCCTGCCTGAGGGTTTTTTCCATGTGCTCACGACTTGGGTAAAGCCTATCAAATTTACCACAAGCCTTTCTTGTTAAATTAGCTATTCGTTAAGACCTACGAATCTTTAACTTCATTCGCTTCTAGCAAGAATCTCACAACCAATTATGGTTCTTAGCAGTGGGGACCAAAAGGAGATAGTTTCCAATCATGCCAACATTAAGCATTACCAATTTCCAGATATTTATTTAAAGAGAGCTCATGTCTTTATTGTGTGAAATTATCCCAAAATAAAGAAAAAGAAGACCTGACACTATGAATACATCACTATATGTGAAATACAGTGGAATTTATAAAGAAGGTAGGAAATCATTATTAAGGAAGAAAAAATTGTATCATAATGGTAGCAAAAATTATGAAGAACTTACTCTTTTTTAAGACTCTGTGCTGAGCACGTGACACACAGATTGTCATTTAGTAGCCATACAACTTATGAATAAGTCTAGTTTCTGTGGTTTATTTGCTCTTCATGGTCAGCATTCTGATTGATCAATGCCTGTGCTATATTGGTCATTTAATGTTTTAAGTATTGGCCTTGGAAATAGTTATGTATTATAATTTGCATTTTATAAAGAACAAAACAGTGGATTTGGTAGATTAAATCATTTAATAGATTAGGTTAAGGGACAGGATAAATCCTTTAAGTTTCTATTTTTTGCAAAGTTTCTACCAAGTCCTATTGCCTCTGACCTAAATATAGCACGCTACTGTGCAGGTGGTTGGAGCATAAAAAACATTGCACGGTGAGTTAGCCATGCATATGGGTGAGAATTAGGCTAATAAAAATTCATTGAAAGTGTTTTGCCCTGAAGAAAGCAAGGTGCCTGCTATTTTTTGGAGTTTATGTGTTGACAGTGTAAAGAACTGGTACAAAGAAGGTTGCCTTGCTTCCAACTTTATAGTCTCCATCTGGTCAGGAAAGAAGTAAATTGACACATCTGCTGCAAATCTGTGGCTGTGCTATTGGGCCTTACAGCTCTGTCACTAGCTCTCACAGTCTTTCATTCAGATCCAGGACACTATATCCTGTGCAGAAGTGTGCCAGTTTTCACACCTTTGTACTCTTCTCTAGCATTCTTCAAACTCAGATTCTCTTGGGCATCCGTTAGGGTAGCAGTTGGAAAACTTTTTCTTTACAGGGACAGATAATAAATATGTTAGACTTTGTGGAGCAACAAGACAATTTGAGGCTAATATATATGATATTATATAAAAAGCCCATTTCTATAATATTTTTAATGGTAAAATTCAAAATATAATAATTAAGTACAAACATCTTCGTAGTATGCCTATTAGTGAGAAGAATAGAATTAATTTAAGAGGGAATAACATTGCACTTAGTGAGGGTTCAAAGTTAACATTTTCTATTATGAAATAGATTACAAATATTCATCTGTAAGAGCCATTCTTAACTCAAGGTTGTATTAAAACAGGTGTTGGGCCAGATTTGCCTCACAGGCCAAAATCTGCCAACTCTTGCTTTAGGAAGAGCTTGAATTTCTATTGGGGGGTAAGCAAAAATATGCATATTTAATAAACTAATGCAAGAAGCCATCATGACCAGATTTCTGTAAAGATTTTTATTAGGGTTGTGTATGTGTAACGGCAAAGAGGGAGGAACTAATATTTTGGGGATCTAATGATAACCTGTCTCAGAGGTTGGTTTTCAGGTCTGGCCCCATGGAGTCAGGTCTATGTATGTGCAAAGTGGGGTATCAGACAGATAATAGAGGCATATTTTTAGGGGTGTCGTATTACACAGAGCATAACTATGTTTCCTTTAGAGCCCATTTCAGTGAAAAAGTGTGGCCTAGTGTGAGAAAGCGTGGATAGTTTCCCGATTTCTTCATAAACACTAGGTGGCTAGGAGTAGTGAGGATGCAGAAAATACAAGTTTGGTAGCATTTGAGTGGCAGTGGCCATGGTACTAAATCTGTGTTTTATGGGGGAGTCACCTGCAGTGGTGGCAAAGTGTGGCTTCGACATCAACTAGCAGTAGGATAATTAACATTTTAAAAGTCGTGAAAGTGCTGTTGCATTCTATAAAGTCAAATGGAAATGTTTGTTTGGTGCAAGTCTACTACTACATGAGTATTCCAGATTGGTCACTGAGGTTTCCTTAAGAGATCTTAGAATGGATATAAAGTATTGCACTGGTGAGTTCCACTTTTTTATGACAGCATGAGGAACTCCATGGACTCCCCCTGCCCCTGCCTCGAGAAACAAGCAAACCTGGCAAAAACTATAAAACACATACACACACACACACACACACACACACACACAATCATTTAAACTCTCTATAAATTGTCCTGTGGTAGAAATGTGTATTTAAGAACATCTAACTAAAAAAAAAAAACAAAAAAAAAAACAAAAAAAAAAAACAAAACAAACAAAAAAAAAACATCTAACTAACTCTCCATGAGAACTGTGAGAGTCTGTGGCATTGAAGCCACAATCTCCTTTTTTCCTCTCACCCCTCGCTGGTGTTCAACTTGAGGGAAGCTCCACTCTGGGTGGATGAAGCCAAGAATAGGGAGTTCTCACTCCCATCAGCTCCCACTCAAGGCTTGCAGTATCTCATTAGAAGAGACAAAGCTGCCAGCAGTCCTTAGCCCCTCCACCTCCAAGCTGAAGAGACTAAACTCTTGGTTAATGCAGCCAAGAGATTGGGCCCTCCTTTCCTGCAGCCAGATCCTAGTCACAGAACAGAAGCTCTATTCTAGACTGTTTTCAAGATTCTCTCTTTGTCTTTGGTTTTTGGCAATTTGATTACAACATGTCTCAGTGTGAGTCTATTTGGACTTTTTCTTCTTGGAGTTCATGGATCTTCTTAAATATGTAGAATAGTGTCTTTTATCAAATATGGAGGTTTTTAGCCATTATTTCTTCAAATATTCTTTCTCCCCATTTCTCTTTCTCCTTTCCTTATGGGATTCCCGTTATGCTTATGTTGGTATGTTTGATGGCTTCCCAATGTCTCTTAGGCTCTGTTTTCTTTATTATTTTTTCTTTCTTCTCTTTAGACTAGATCATATCTTCATTTAAGTTTGTGATTCTTTGTTCTGTAAGCTCAAAGCTGGTGTTAAATCCATATAATGATTTTTTTTTATTTCTGTTACTTCTCAGAATTTCTATTTGGTTATTTTTTATAATTATACCAATTGATATTCTCTATTGTTTCATACATCATTATCCTGATTTACATTAGCTCTTTGTTCATGTTTTTCTTTGGCTGAGCATATTTGAAATCCCAAATTCTTCTGAGTCTTTGGGTGGCAGAAGTGACCCCTTTCTCATTTTTTAAAAAATGATTTTATTTATTCATGAGAGACAGAGAGAGAGAGAGAGAGAGAGAGAGGGGCAGAGACATAGGCAGAGGGAGAAGCAGGCTCCATACAGGGAGCCCGATGTAGGACTTGATCCCAGATCCTGGGATAATGCCCTGAACCTGAGGCAGACGCTCAATGACTGAGCCACCCAGGCATCCCCTCTTTCTCATTGTTATAATAGGCTTACATTTATGCAAAATCTCACCTTGGATAAATGCCCTCCAGGATGATGCTTGCTCTCAACATCTGTACTTGCCTCCCCTTCTTGCCTGCAAATTGATGACTGGGAATGGTGTCAATCTAGCATGAGCAGGAAAGTACCGTTCCTTTACTGGAAGAAAATAGTTTTTTTTTTTACTAAAAAAGTTGCAGGACCTGGGAATTTATATCAACATCAAACAGAGGAACACATAAAGGAGCAGGTATTAAAGATGTTGGTCTAGAGTTGGGATAGAGTAGGTTGTGGGTTGAAATGTGTTCCCTGCACAAATATGTTGAAGTTCTATCCCCTGGTATCTATGAATGTGACCTGATTCATAAATAGGGATTTTAAGGATGTAATCAAGTTATGACGAGATCATATGAATTATTTTAGACACAATAAAACATGTTCTTATAAGAAGCCAATGTGAAGACACAAGGACAAAGAGAGACACAGGAGGGATGTCATGTGACAATGGAGACAGAGATTGGAGTGATATATCTAAAAGCCTTAGGATTGCTGGATCCTGCTAGAAGCTAGGAATAAGCAAGGAAGGATCGTCTCCTAGAGCTTGAGAGATAACATGCCATGCCAATGCCTTGATTTCAGACTTCTAGCCTCCAGAACTGTGAGGGAATAAATTTCTATAATTTTAAGCTACTCAGTTTATAATACTTTGTTACAGCAGCCCTAGGAAACTAATACAGAATGGATAGGATATAAGGCCAGGTAAGTAAAAGTTTGTTGGCTTAGGAACAGTTTCCCATGACTATGGCTTTAACATCTTAAGGCTGGTCCTAATGCTTTGCTAGATTGTCTTCTTAAAACTTAGACATGGCAGTGATCTAGACCTATAGCAAATTAGTTGGAGATGTTGAAACTATCTTGACAGTAGAGTCAAAAAGCTCAGAGAGTTGAGAATGTTTGAGTATGTTTACTATGTGAGACCCGCAACCTGACTATAAATCCAGAATTTTCTCTCTCTCTTTCCTAGTCATGGTTTGTCATGCAGATGCTGGCTCAGAACTTGGCTCCCTAGTGGAAATGGAAAAGGACCCTGGAAATATAGAGGCTAGGTGATAGTACTGAATATCAGGGGAAAAGTGGTGACACAAAAGAGTAAATAATTTATATTGTTTCTAGGGACAAGTAATGGGTAGGGTGAATGACTGACTTATGTAACTGGAAAAATAAAAATCCAGCAGAGACTGATGTTAGCTACTAAAATGAAAAATTGTGCTTTCTCACCTAATTTCTAAATTTGAGATAGTTCTTATACTTAGAGCCTACTCATCCCAGAAAGCAACCTTTGCAAGCATATAAAATAAATATTTCACCTATTCATCCTCAGGAGCACCTAAACCATTTATCAGGGTAACTCTACCTTGTGGGGAGAGTAACACCCAGACTACTTGAGGGATGTTGAATATAGCTGACACTGCCACCACGGAACCCAGAATTCATCATGGCTTTCCTATCTGAATGAGGATATAGAGAGGCTGAATGATAAATGGAATTTGGGACTAAGTGCATTAGGTCTGGTTTGTCCATAGGTTCAGCTTATGATTATTTCTTTAGTGCCTCAGTACATAATTGGCATAGATATACCTAGCAGCTTGCAGAACCATATTGGTTCTCTGGCCTCTAAAGTGAAAGATGTCATGGCAAAAATGCCAAGCCAAATACACAAGACTGCCCTCTCCCCTGTGTCAATATCCCAAAGAAATTCTCACGTAGTTATATAAAAGAACATGGGGTGAGGAAGGCCATTGTAGAATTATATGTGGTGATGGGGATTAGAAGCAGCTTGAGTACCTCCCACTTGGACAGAGGATTGACAAAGTACAGTGGGTGCACACCATGGGTATTACACAATAGTTAGAAGCAACAGATAAGTGGAATACATAGCAACATGGAGGGATCTTCAACATACAGACACTAGTGGAAAGCTAAGAAATGAGGTAAATGATATAAAATGAGCAACATAGATAGTTTTAAAATACATGCACACAGAAAGTACACGTCTTGTATAATACACTAAAATAGAGAAGATATTAACTAGCACGTTGCCTATGAGGAGGGGAGATTTAGGAGTGAGCAAAGGGAATAAAAGGATATTTATAGCAAAATTAATGAATGAATGAACAAATACGTAAATAAGTGGGACTTGTCTGAACCAAATATAATAAAATATTATGAACTGAGGAAAACGATGAACTCCACCTTCTGCACCTGAAATCTATTAAGAAAAAGAATGCCCTACAGAAAGCCCTTGCAACATCTGACAAGATTAGACTATAAATGGAATAGAAAATTTGAAATGTGCCAGTTGGCTGATTAATAGTGAGTATCTTGGGGCTAGACTCTCATTTCCAAGGAAAGATATTCCAAGGAACAATTGGCAATGGTTCTCTAATAGAAGTTCCTACATCCTTCTGGGGCCTTCTTTGCATCTGGATATGGATAACCTTCACAAGATGTGGACTGCACATGTTAGAGACTCTGATTTCTTCAAACTCTGAGGGATAGCATGCCCTTTTAGAGGTCACATCCTGTCTCCCCCTTTGCCATTCCAAAAGGTTTTCCACTAATATTTGGGAGAGTAAGGTGGGGAGAAAATTGGATATAGGAATGTGGAGATCAGTTTCAGCCCTATTTCTCTTTGAACAAGCAGTTTCTCACATCTGATCTTTCTGGACCGGGGAATGGAGGGAGGAAGGTGAATCCAGAGTGTATAGTACTCTTTTGTACTTCTTAACAGCTGCTTAACCCAGAGGGAAGGAAGGAGATACCAGTAATATGAGCCAGAATAGTGATGGCTCCATGGAGGCAGGAGATGCTGTGCTGAGGATGCTGTGGTGACGCAGAATTAAGTGTGAAGACCTAACACGGGCTGGGCTGAGTCCCTGGAGCTCTTCGTTTATAGAGAGGTTTTCCTCAGTGGGGGAAGAGGGAACATGTGGGAGCAGGACATGCCAAATTTACACGCTGGAAATATCGCAACTTCTGAAAGAACAAACTGGAGAATGAGAATATGAACAGGAAATGGGACATTCCATTTCTGCAAGTTGTTTCATTTTCCACTTTTGTTCTGGTAGGAAATCCCAGGATCTGAATCTGAAGAGTGTCAACTTTTCTTCAGCCTTATTATCTTGTCTCACTACAAAATCAACTCCTATAAATTTCCTCTAAATTTTGTTAGTTTTTTTCTTTGTCTGGAGCTCCATTATCCACTACGGTAGCCACAAGCCACATGTAGACACGGAGTGTTTGAAATGGGGTGAATGTGACCCAGGAAGGACATTTTTAATGTTGTTTCATCTTAACTAATATATTTTTAAATTAAAAAATGGAAGCAGCATCAAAATATCTCTATATTTGTTTTTGTAGGACTATGTTCCATGTTAACCAATGGAAATCTGACATCCAACTTGAGATGTGCTATTAAGTGTAAAATATGTACCAGATTTTGAAGACTTAGTTCAATAAAATAATGTAAATGATCTACTCTATGCATATTAAATATAAAATACTACCTTGCATAAATTGGTTAAATAAAATATATTCTTGAAAATAGGGATGCCTGGGTGGCTCAGTGGTTGAGCATCTGCCTTCAGCTCAGGGCATGATCCTGGGGTCCCGGGATTGAGTCCCACATCAGGCTCCCTGCAAGGAGCCTGCTTCTCCCTCTGCTTGTGTCTCTGTCTCTCTCTCTCTCAGAGTCTCTCATGAATAAATACATTAAAAAATCTTTAAAAAAAGAAAATAATTTTATTTTTCTCTTTTTAATATGGCTACTTGTAAACTTAAAATTACGTATATCACACTCATTATATTCCTATTAGACAATACTAATCTAGAACGTAAATTTTTCTAAGTTTAAATTATCTAGTATCAGAACCACTAGCCATAAAGAATGTTTAAGTTTAAATTAATTAAAATTAAATTAAATAAAAAATTCAATTCCTCACCACCATCCATTTCAAGTGCTCAATAGTCCTATGGGGCTAGTAACTGCCCTATTGGATACCAATATAGGACCATAAGGTAGATTGAATTGTTGGGCTTTATCCTTAAGCTTTTCCTGATGCATACATAGCTTTGTCAGGTAACTTTTAAGTTCCTCCACAGAAGGTATATTATAGAACATTTCTATCACTGTGGAAAGTTCTACTGGAGAGTGCTCTTCAAGTCAATGAAATACTTGTCTCATTGGAAAATTAATTTCAGAATTACACCAACATATGAACAAAGACCAGATTTCCAGCTTCAGAGTTAACTATAGTTCTTAAACAATCCTTCATTGACCAGAGTGACATCTAGACCCTTTGATATATTCTTTATAGTATGTCCCCAGTTATGTAATTATCCTCAAGGTCTCCTTTTGCCCCATGATGGTCACTCTAGTATATTCTATTGTGGAAATATTCTTTACCTGCATGGCAATGATAATCTTCCCACCCACTTGCAAAAATGGATAACATGAGAAGTTAAAGGTGAACTCCAGGAATTTGGGGGATCAATCTATGTGAATTCTGGCCTCACTGACATCTGAGTTCCTTCATCTTACATTTTTCTAAAATATCATCCAACTAACTATGCTTGTTCTTCTCTGTAATAATTTTTTTAAACTTCTTGAATTGATCATTTTAAAAAAGCTTTAAAGTATCATTAAGAATGTCTTTGCCTGACAGTTGAGACTAAGCCTCATGTACCCCACGGATGCAAGGAAACGAGGGGCTCACGCACAGACTTGATCCAACCGGCAGAGCAGAGCCACACCCAGCTGAGTGCAGTTTAGACCAGCGGATGCCCAGCTGATGCCCAGACACAAAAGCAGGAATAAATTATTGTTTTAAGCCACTGAAAAAAAAAAATGTCTTTGCCTTATTTGGATATAACAGGGCAGAAGAGTTGGACAGGCATTTTTTTCTCTGATCCAAGTACTAACCAGAGTCTACTCTGCTTAGCTTCTGAGATCAGATGAGATGGGTGTGTTCAGGGTGGTATCACCATAGGTTGCAGGAATTTTTTCTATTTAGGCTTTATCCTTGCCTGAAACAGTGCCTGCACATAAGTAAGGATTTAATACATATTTATTACTGCTTTTCCTTGGAAGACAGATAAAGCTCTGGGTTCTGCAAAGAGAAAAAGAAGTAACAGTTATCTATCTGACTCAAGATGGAGACACAGCCCTGAGACAACCTGAAAGGGAGGCTCTTTTTACAACAATATTTAATGTATTACCACAATATTGATAAATTACTATATTCTGAAGTCTCAACTCACAATTATTGACATTTGGTGCCAGATAAGATTTTTGTTGGGAGGGCTTGTCTTGTGTACTGTATGACCTTTAGTAGCATACCTAGTCTCTGCCTAGTAGATGCCACTATCACACCTACTTCCCCTCACTCCCAGTTGTGACAACTAAAAATGTCTCATCATTGCTAAATGTCTCCTGGTTGAGAACCACTGTTCTAGAGAAAGTGAAATATATACGTAGGAAAGTGTTATAACAATTATGATAGAAATACTGACATGGTAAAAATGAAGGTATTAATAAGGACATTTCCTCTGCATGACTGTGGTTGGTCAAGAAAGACTTCATTAAGGCATTATTCCCAAGACTTCTAGCCCATGTACTTTGCCATTTACCTACAATCCTTACTTTGGGTAAAAGGTAAGGACAAAATGCATGTGCATGTTTTAAAAAGTTATAATAATTCCTGTAATATAAAAATGTGTGATATCTATTGATATTTAATTCACTTCATGAATTAATAAGAGTTTTTGGAGAAACTATTTTAAGAAGGCCAGAAGCCTCAAATATAAAAATTTTTAAAAAATATTTTATTTATTTATTCATGAGAGACATAGAGAGAGAGAGAGAGAGGCAGAAACACAGGCAGAGGGAGAAGCAGGCTCCATGCAGGGAGCCCGACGTGGGACTCGATCCCGGGTCTCCAGGATCACACTCTAGGCTGAAGGCAGCGCTAAACTGCTGAGCCACCTGGGCTGCCCCTTAAATGTAAAATTTGACACTGTAATCTATTAGTACATAAATAACTTTGGAAAAGTTATCATCTTATCAATTAATTGATATTTTTTTGCATCTAGCTTCTATAAGTGCTGGTAGCGATACACAAAGATATGACTAGTTTTAGCCAAAAAGTATTTCATAATCTAGTGAAGACATAAATATATGAGAATTTAATAACTATATAGATTTAAAACTGTAATGGGATTGGGTTTCACCATTCTCCAACCTCACCCAATTTCCAGAATGGAACTTTACATGCATATCCCACCATATCATCTCCTTGGGGTTAAAATCATTCAGCTGGCTTAAAGGTAAGGAATCCTTATAGGCCATTTTCACAGCATCATGAGACTTTAGGGGTCCAATTTTCATGTTGTCCTGGACCACTGACAAAGGACTATGGTCAATTCTAATGCAGTTTGGGAAAACCCCAGGGGCTTGTAGATTTCCTTCTTCTGGATTCTTCTGGATCCTTTGTTAGCAACTAAAGAGGGCAGTTGCAGATGGTCCATGCCCTACAACAATGAAGTCACTCTAATTTGGCTTTTCTTTTGGAGTGACATAAGGTACTTCTTTGAATGACCAAAAATATCCATGTTTCAACTTTGTACTGACCTCTCATGCTGTTGGCAACACCAGGATGTTAGCCCTGCTGACGTCTCCACATCGTCCACCAGTAGTTTCCCTGGAGTTACAGATGTGGGAATTGAGGATTGAAAATCTGGTTCTTTCTTATTCCATTTCCAATTTATTTTTTAGCCTGTTTGGTACTTTCTTTAGACTAAAAAGCCTATTTAAAAAGTAAAATTATGAACAAACATTAAGCCCTTCTTGCATTTTAAAAAATTCTTGTTCTAAAATTCCAGTTTCACTCAAGGTAAGATTGATGTCTATGAATCACTGAGGGAAAAGGATTAGGAAGAAAATGACAGAAAAGCAAGCTCAAAGATGATTAATCTTAGACTTTGGTCCTGCAACATAAGAGGATAAGGAAGTGGCACAGAGAAAGTCCTCTATGGCTAGAAGGAGCAGAATAGTCTTCCCAGATGGAGAAGAACCTGAATTAGCAATTTTCTGGTGGTTAGATTTTGGATAAACAGAAAATAATGAGGAGAGGAGTAAGGGGAGTTCTAGGTAGGAAGATCTATGTGAGGAAAGTTCAAGAGGCAAAATATTTGGAAAAAGAGAATAGACCAGCCCAATTCTGATAGGATGAAAGACTCAGAAGTTCTTTCCAGAAAGGCTTCTGATCTGAAGTCAAAGCCGTGAGTGTGAATCTCTATCTGCCACTTATTGGCTTTAAGATCTTGGATGAGTCATTCAGTCATCTGCCCAGCATCAGGGTCTTCAGAAATAAATTGTGATAGAGTCTGTTCCACCCCCCTACACAGTACAGAGTGATCTTATGATAAGAAAGGGATCTGTGACTTTTAAAGCCCACATAAGTGGAAGATATCACTTGTTGTGGAATTACCATAGTGTTAAAGGTGTTGAAACTATAGAACTCGGGGCACCTGGGTGGTTCAGTGGTTGAGCATCTGCCTTTGGCTCAGGTCGTGATCCCAGGGTCTGGGGATCAATTCCCCATCAAGCTTCCCACAGGGAGCCTGCTTCTCCCTCTGCCTATGTCTCTGCTTCTTTCTCTGTGTCTCTCATGAATAAATAAATAAAAATCTTAAAAAAAAAGAAACTATAGAACTCTTAAGGTATCTCCGTGTGGGAAGTAGAATAAAGAAATGAATTACCTTCTTCAACAGCAACAAATGAAATTGTAGAGAAGTTTAATTTCAAGTATTCTTTGCCCTGTTTATTTTTCATTTTACCCAAATTCTATGTCATGCCATCCAAGGCCCATTCAAGACCCTTCCTGAGCTGGCTCTGCTTTCCACTCCAGCTGTATCTGTGGTTGATTTTCTATGCACACCTTGCAGTCTAGCTGTGGCAAACTAATTTAGATTCCTAGACAACATACTGGCGTGCCTCTGTGTCTATTGTCCCCTTTCCTTCAAATGCAGATCCATTCCTTATGAAACTGAATAGTAATTTAGAAGAGTCAGCTTACCTATTAATCTACTGTAAATCTTTATCTTATGAGTCAGATAATTAAGCCCCTTCACATTTACATACTATCTTAATTTAGTTCGGTAACAATAATGGCAGTAATACCTACCATTTATAAGATGCCTATTATGTATTAGATGATGAGTAAGGTTCTTTTTAAATGCTCTAAATTATTGTCACAACAATCTCCTGAGGCATTGGTTATATATCTCTTATATTCAATTTTTTTCACATTTTAATTTCACCAGTTACAGTGTTTGACATCCATGTGTACATTTAATACAGTGTTTTTTCTCCCATTACAACCTATTATTAACAAGATGTTTTAAAGCTAATGATACTTTACTTTTTTAAAAAGATTTATTTATTTTTTTATCAATTGGAGAGACAGAGGTAGGGGGAGGGGGTCAGAGTGAGAGGGAGAGAGAAACTCCAGCAGATTCCACATTCAGCATGAGCCTGACACAAGGCTCAGCCTCATGACTGAGCTCACAACCTGAGCCAGAACCAAGAGTCAGTTGGACGCTCAACTGACTGCACCACACTTATCAATAATACTTTAAAATCAGGTATTACAGCCTTATCCTTATTTCCCAGGTTTGGAAACTAAGACACACAGAGGACACAGAGATGAACAAGGCTAAAATTCTTTCATTTCAAAAATGAGCTAATATTCTCAAAACCATGACATTAATGACTTAATAGAAAGGCAGTGTGCAGTAGTGCTGGAAAAAGCAGAGGCTTGGGTGTGTGATGTTACTGGGTTCTAGTTCTTGGTTTGTGACTTTTAAAAATATGTGACTTGGGCAATTAACCTCTGTGCTTAGATCACATTAGATCTTAGATATATTTCAAGTAATTAATCTCACTGTTTTGCAAATCCTGGCTTATTTGTCTATGGCCCCAAATAAAATCATGAACTTGCCAGGTTGGAGGACGTAGCCTTGTTCATCCTTGTTGCCTCTGTACTAGCCTAGAGACCCACGACCCATGATAGACATAGAACAAATATCCACTGAGTAAAAGAAGTGAGTACCGTCTGTCACTGCCTCCATCACCTTGTTACAGTAAAAGCCTGACTGTAACAGAAAATATTACTTACCTCTCGTTCCCCTAGAGAGAGATGAGTAGCCAAAAACTTGGTTGCTGAGTGCCTGAGCTGCTTAGAGAAAAAAGATGGAGGAAAGGATTTTCTTTTTCTTTTCTTTTTTTTTTTTTTAAGATTTTATTTATTCATGAGAGACACACAAAGAGAGGCAGAGACACAGGCTGAGGGAGAAGCAGGCCCCCTGCAGGGAACCCCCCTCCCCCATTTGGGGCTCCATCCTGGAACTCTGGGATCATGCCCTGAGCTGAAGGCAGATGCTCAACCACTAAGCCACCCAGGTGCCCCAGAGGAAAGGATTTTCTGAAGGACGAGACTACTTATCATTTTGTTTTGAGGATTCCAGGAACAGAAAAGGCAGGAAATGGTGGAAGACAGAACTTTCTCATACTCTGCCCACCTTCTCGTGGGGCTAGGAGATCCTTCCTGGAACACCACCATATGAAAAACAGCTGCAGTTCAAATGTGGAAAAGCTAAGTTCAGTCTTGTGGGGAGTAGTTTTGATTAACTGCAGAAAGAAACACCCAACTTAACTACTGTTATTAAAACCTGCAGCAGGGAACAGAGTAGGTCCAAAGCTACTTCCTCAAACAGGGGGAAATATATCTACGTCTAAGCAATAGTTCTCAGCCTATTACTGATTTTTAGTTATCATAATTCTTAGCTCTATTTGAACTTAATGGTAAAACCTAATGAATCAGAGTAGGAAGCAAAAAATAAAAATCAGTGAGTCTCAATGAATTAAGGGTCCGCTATTTTTATTAAAGAATAACAAGGCATTTAAAGGAAGTAGCAGTTGCTTTGAATTACCCACTAGTTGGAACAAACTCGTAGTAGGATAATGAGATGTTAGACTGTTACATAAGGCACATGAAGCTATTTGTAGCTTCTTTCCCAACATAGGCTTTTTTCATAATTCACTTTAAATAGAACTCAAACACCAAAAGTCTGTCAGCAAAATTAAGGGCTTCCTGTTTTGTCTTTAAAGTAAAATGCGACTACTTTAAATAAAGTTGTTAATGTCTTCACCATCCTTGTTCACACACTGTAGCCCAAACTGCAAAGGCTGGAGGACACATGCCAACTAAAATTGCTTCCTGAAAAAATTAGGAATCGTCGGAAAAAAAAAAAAGATTTGGGAGAGCCTACAAGTAATTTTACATCTGTCCTGCATTTTTTGCTTTTCTACAATTGCAGACGTGGATGTGGTGGCTCTGTGACATCCGTGTAAGTAGCATGAGGCCCACAAATGCAGAAACAGGTGGATGTCTTGCCTCGTTGATTAGTGAACAGGCGTGAGGCTGTAAACCATTATGGGTCCATGTTTCTTGCCACACAGTGTATTTATGCACAAAATTGGTTCTCCAGCTCAGAGCTTTCCAAAGAGTGTGCCAGTCAAAAATGTGCCATAGGTATTACTGTCCTAGGCCCTTAGGAAGGAAGGCAGGATCTAGGGTGACATAGTCAGTTGTCTTAAGCAACAAGCATCCTCCTCCAGTGGATATCTGAGACGAAGATTTGTGTATGAGTAATTTAGTAAGGGAGTATGCTCAGGAGTAACCTGTAAGGTTGTGGGGGAAGCATGACAGAGAAGGGGGAGAACCTGAGCAGGTAGAAATTTCTAGTGAAGTCTCAAACTCAGCTTGATCCTGCAGGGAGCTCTGGAGCATAAGGTACACCTTGGGTTTTGCTTCACCTTGAAGGAAGCTCAGCTTTCATACTCCTGCAATAGTCATTAGCTACAGGCTGACCTAGGGCCAGGGATGGCGGGCATGAACTGCTGAGCACTACTGGCTCTCTTGGTAAGTGAGGGCAGAGTAGGTGAGTAATCCTCTGAATAAAGTTGCAGAGTGTGAGCCTTAAGTAGTGAAACCCATAGAAGTAGGTGGTTGGGAACAGAACGCTAAAGAGATCAAAAGGTTTCAAGGTAGACAACTATATTCTCTACTATATCCTCAGATTATAGTCTTGAGGAGTAGGGTCTGGCAATATTCCCTCATGTTCCAGGCAAAAAAAAAAAAAAAAGGAGCAATAGCAGTCTTCAGTATTCAATTTTGATCTCAGGTCCCATGCTGGATTTATTTAATCAGAATCTGAATTTCAACAAGATGGCCAGGTGACTTGTGTGCACAAGGAAGGTAGAGAAACCCTACTGTTGATAAGCTCAAATAAGTGCTTTACCTCCTGGACATATTCCAGCAGCAAGCTGTGAAATGGCTACTGACCCCCATGAATGAGAGATCTTGGAGCTGCCACAGAATTTCACGTCCTACTGTCTAAGGAATCCGGTGCACAGACCACAGTGTGACTGGCTGAAGTAGGATGTGAATTTAGGCGGGAGCTCCTGATGAACAAGGCTCCCTGAGGCAGCCACAAGTATTTACCTCTTCATATACTGGCTCCTACTGAGTGTGTGAAGCTGTATGCCCATTTGGTAGTATCCATTTTCATTGCACCATTCGTGCACATTTCGCAAGTTTGAGATTTATTGTTGTTTAAAAATACACGAGTAAAAGGTTTGGAATCAAAGTTCATTTGAAGTATCACACAAATTTTCAACATTGCATTTGTCAGTGAAAAAACTATTATTATTTTGCAATGTAATTCTAACCATTACAAACTTTTGAACGATTATAAAATTGATTTAAATTTTTTTATTACCTACTTGGGTAAATGTAGATTTTTGCCAGTGATTACTATCAAGAGGTTGTGCATATAGGTCATGGATGAGGTAAAGTCATTGTGATAGGAGCCTTCTAAGACAGCCCCTATGATCCTTACCTCCCGATATGCACATCGTTAGGTTCTCCCTTTCCCTAGAGTAGATAAGAATGCATTTATTGACTCACCATTGGGAAATAGGACACAGCAATTAAGAGGAGATGTCTTTTTGAGATTAGGTTGCAAAAAGACTTGTTTGCATCTTGGATCTTGGTCATCCTCTCTTGCTCTCTTTTTTGCTTGCTCTGAGGGAAGTTGGCTGCCCTGTGAGGGGAGGCTCACCTGGAAAATAACTGAGGAAGGCCTCTCATCAAGACCATTGAAGAACTGAGCTTCAAGCCTCTGCATCCAACAAGCTGATGGGAAGTAGATCCTCCCCACAATGTGAGCTTATATGTGATCTTATGAGTGACTTTTCCCCCAGCTGATACTTCACATGAGATTGCAGCCCTAGTTGACAGTTTGATGGCAACCTCATGAGAGACCTGAGCCAGATATGCAACTTTGCTGAACCTGGGTTTCTAACCACAGAAATTTTGAGATAATAAATATTCGTTGTTTTAAGTACTTGTTTGGAGGTAATTTGTTATATAGCAATAGATAAACAGATGCAGAGTGCCATATGAAGCATAAACCTACTATAAAAATATGTTAGTGAAGTTAACTCATTACTTATTTAATAATTTAGAGATATTTTATTTGAGTTTTAATAATTTCAGTATTTAAGATTTTCCTTATTATTTTATTATTTTTCTTATAAAATTAAATACAAAGAGAATATGATGATCTATTTTACCAAGCTCATTTTTAAATTATCTTTAGTTTACTGAGTTTTGAGCTTCCAAGGATATTATAAAAGATGCACTTGATAAATATGTATGGTAATTTAGAAAGGAGACAATAATAGTAAAAATCTTAAAGAAAGGTGACTTTTCATTTTGGGAGAGGAGTAAGATTTTAAGAGCGTGGACTTTCAGGTCAGACAGACAGGTCCTATTCCTAACTTGACCTATTTTTAGCTCAGTGACTTTGGGAAGAAACATTACAGGTTGGCCTTATCTGTAAAATGGTAATAACTGGCTCATATTCATAGGCTTGCTGTGAGGCTTATACGAAGTGCAGTAAGTAGGCTGCATAGTATATATTGGCTGGCACGCAGAAAGTGTTTAATAAATATTAGTGGTTTGGGGCAAGTAGGTGGTGCAGTCAATTAAGCATCCAACTCTTGGTTTCAGCTGAGGTTGTGATCTCAGGATCATGAGATCAAGCACTGCATGGGGCTCTGCATTCAGCATGAAATCTATTCGAGACCTCTCTCCCTCTCCTTCTGCCCCTCCTTGTTGTGCTCTCTCTCTAAAATCAATCAATCAATCAATCAATCTTTAAAAAATTTAAAAAATAAATATTAGTGGTTTTTGTTATTGAAATTTAAAAGAATCTACTTTCCAAACACTTTTTTAAAAAGATTTTATTTATTTATTCATGAGAGACACACACACAGAGAGAGAGAGACAGAGAGACAGAGACATATGCAGAGGAAGAAGCAGGCTCCATGCAAGAAGCCCGGCCCAATGTGGGACTTGATCCTGGGACTCAGGGATCACCCCCTCAGCCAAAGTCAGAGGCTCAACTGCTAAGCCACCCAGGTGTCCCATTTTCCAAGCACCAAAACCTTCACTTATAGTTTCGTAGCTTTAACAGTTATTCCTATGTATTCATTAAAACGTATCTTCAAGCAGTCTTTATTTGCTAAAATCTTGCTGTCCTGTTTCGAGATAGTACAGAGATTTGAAAGGGAAAAAAGCTATCTTCTTTTATGAATACACCATAATTTGAATGTCACTATTTCATTTCACCTTTATCCCTTAATCTGAAGTTTATTGTACTTGTACTGAATTTTTCCTAAGTTTTTATATCTTTAACCTTATCTATGTATTGCAGGGAAAATTAAAAAAAAAAACATAGACTTATTTAGAATATTACTAAATCTGAACAAAATAATGCTGATGTTTTCCAAAATGCTATTATAGTTTTGGATATTCTAGATATCCAAGGGTGAGATATCTTACCTTCCTTCACTTCCTCCTTCTTTTTTTTCTCCCCTCCTCTACTCATGGTATGAATTATTTAAAAGCAATAATAGGGTAAAAACAGATGAATATATATCAAGAAAAAGATAAAAAAGTTGAAGCAAAATGAAGTATAGTGTTATATAGAGGAATATAGAAGAAAAGATTTTGCAGCAAAAGAGACATAGGATCAGTTATAAGGTTCACAATTGTCAGTAACATAAAAATACAGATTTAAGTTTCTGAGTTTACAATGGCATTACAAAATAAAAGAAATGATTCTTGGGAGTCATTGTAAGGGAAAATAATAATAAAAAAAAAACACAACTAGGGAAAAGTGCCAGTTTCCTATGGCTGCTTGTCATAGCATTCATTATGGGTTAAATTGGATCCCCTCCAAAATTCATCTGGTGAAGTCCTAAGCCCCAGCACCCACCTCAGAAAGTGACCTTATATGGAAACAGGGTTGTTGCAGATGTAATTAGTTAAGGAGTGATTATAGGGTGGATCCCTAATCCAATATGATCAGTATCCTTATAAAAGGGGAAAGTTGGGACACAGGCACACATATTGGAGGTGCCATTTGAATATAAAGCATCCATAAGACAAGGAGAGAGGCCTAAGACAGACTGTTCACTCACAGAAGAAACCAAGGCTGCTGAAACCTTGATTTTAGACAATTTTTGTTGTTTACATGGCTTAGTGTGTAGTACTTTGTCTTGACAGCTCTAGTAAACTAATATAGCACCCTGTAGTTATACACTAAGACCATAACATCAAACCCGAAAGTTATAGAGGGAATCATAGAAAGCAGTCTAAAGTGAAATGTCTTGCATACGTGATTGTCATGCACTTATTTAGGCGTGGTCTTAACAAGTAGGTATGAAGGTCTGGTATGTGCCGAAGGGTATGGTGGGCATAGAGAATTCACAGGGTGGTACATTCCCCATCATCCATTCATCTCCAAGTATTTGGTCTAAGACAAACAGAGCAGTTTTGCTTTCCTTTTAGAGGATTGGATTGGGACCCAGCATAAGACCCAATGGGACTTGACAGAAGAATCTAAGGTTTCACATGTTTCCTCTCTTAAGGAGACATAGGAAGGAATCATTCATTTATACATTTTCTTACCTCAATGTGTTACCTGGGAAGAGGTGCATCTGGTTTGAGACTAAGAGAGGAGCCAGTCTGAAGGTAAAGCTAACTTATTGATGATGGTAGGTCAGAGAGATGAAAATAACCTGGGTCTTGGATGATTTGATCCATTAGATTAATCCATGCTGGAGTCTGTCCCATTATTAGCCTTCTTCTTCATGGGAAAGTGAATTTCCTTCTTATGTCAGACACATCGAGTTTGGTTTTCCGTTATAATCAAAGCATGCTAATAGGCACATAGTTGAAGGTATTTGTTCTTACAGTATTTATTAGAACTCTTTACAAGATTTCCATTTTTCTCCTTCTGACATGTGGTAGAAGTGCATTTCTTATTACTGCCCCTAACTATCCCCTTGTAACTTAGCGTGGATACATGACTTGCCTTGACCAATGAGATCTGAGCAGAAGAGCTGTGAGTCAGTTTTAGGAGAAAGGAAAGAGTTTATCTTTCCCTCTGCTACAGAGATAAGAAACATGCATTAATCAATGGCTGCTCTGTTGGCCTATGTCCCAAAGAGAGAAAGATGAAGAGCAGATCCCCAGCTAACCCACTCAGGACCCATAATGAGAGTGACAAGTGTTTGTTACTTTAACCCCTAATATATTATTGTTGTTGTCATTTCCTGCAACAGAATCCAGCCCATCCTGTAAGGAACTAATATATTTCATTTATTTGTTTGGTTATTCGGTTATTATCAGTCTCTGCTATTTGATTATAAGTACTATCAGGGGAAGGACAGTAACTGTTTTGCTCCACATGCAGCAAATAGTGCCTGGCATGGCTCATGACATATAGCAGATTTTCAGTAAATTTCTGTTGATGACATGAATCTAATAGTAGACAATAGGGATAAAAATTATTATCATTTAACCTAATTTGAGCACATTACCTATTTCTGCTATTTTTAAACCAACTCACATACCACCCCTGAACTTCCCCAATCTGTTAAATGGATTTCATTATACACAGAAAATTCTTAGAAACCTCTGTGGAGTCTTAGAAAATCTATGTGTATATATTTGCATAGGAGGGAAGTCTTCATCGCAAGAAGGGGTGAAGCCAAGCCTGGCTACACTGCAAATACATTGACAAAGGAAGTACACTGGATTATACTTTAAAAAATAACTAAAGCAAAACAGCTTTTGAGATTTATGAATGAGAAGATGAAAGGAAATAAAGTGAAAGCTAAAGAGAATATTTTGAAGTAGATGATTAACAAAAGAAAATCTATTGAAAACAGAAGGCTTTATACTACACAAAGCAAAAATGGAATTCATTTAAAAAGAAAAGAAACCTTAAATGTCAAAATAAAAGATGGTCAATGCAACAGGTGTGGCGTTTGGAAGCCAGGGATCTGAGGCTGGATGGCGCTCTGATGGGTGTTCTGGTGCACGCCTAAGCTCCAATGGGGCTTGAAGCATTCCTATGTTCTGGAAGATGGGTGGAGGATGGGCTAGGTTAAAATTTGCCAGATTAAACTACTTTTAGGTAGATGAGGCATTCTTTTTGCCATGTGACCTGTTAGCAGTACTTTTAGGAGAATTAACAGTAGTGGCAATTGTATGTGGAAGTATTTTTGTAGGAAGTCAAAGTACTGAAATGTCAATGTGGAAATTAAGAGCAAATGGCACCGTGGACAGAACTGAAAGCACTTGTCAAAGCAAGCTGCCAAAAGCTTATCCTCTTTTTCCAAGCTAAGCTTTGTCTTTGTGGTCTTATGTGATGAATCAGTAAGTTATTGTCACCTTAGTGAATACAGCTTAGGGTGGAGGTGCCTGGAAATTTGAGGTTACTGAGATGATTGGAGAAGGATGTGTCAATTATATGTTTACTGAAAAGAAAAGCTCTCCAGCAGTCTTGAGAGAGGGAAGATGGATAAACAGAGTCCTGGGGAAAATATTAGGAGATGATTCTGACAACTGTGGCTTAGAGTCCCAGAAAGAAAAGAAAAGAATGTCAGTAATTACTGTATAAGAGGGGGTATCACAACATAATTAGGAAGAAGGAAAGAAAGGGAAGGGAAATATGAGTAGATAAGTAAGTACTAGGAGGGTGAGGTCCACGGGCTCATAGCATCATTCCCCTTCACAGACCATGAAAACAGGGATTATAGAAATCTCACAACTTGCCCATGATGACATAGGAAGACTCCTCTATGCTTTCTTTTAGTCTTTATCTATTTAAAATATGAATTTACTGATTAGCTTACATTGTGAATTTCTTCTTTTACTATTAATATTACGACAACTGACACAATTGTTGAGTCATTACAATATGCAAGGTGCCGTTCTAAATACCATTATGTGTTATTTTTAATGTATTATTTCATTTAATTTTTACAACTATATATATGTCCCAAAGAGAGAAAGATGAAGAGCAGATCCCAGCTAACCCACTCAGGACCCATAATGTGACCAGGAGCTCCTAGCCTGGCATTCAGAGATTAAAAAGTCTGATTTAGCAGCTTACAAGTGAATGGGTAGATTTGACAAAGTTAGATTTATATAATAGCATAGAAGCACAGAAGAGCAGGCTTCTGTGGAGGTCAGGGAAAATTTCACAGATGAGTCAATATTTGAGGTCTATCTTTAGGGAAAGCAGGAGGGAAAAAGAATAAGGGAAAAAGAATAAGGTAATTTCAAGCACTGAGTACAATACAGATATTTTGAAGTGTTTTATATATTATAAGTTTGGTATTTACTTTTAGAAACCTTCCATGAGGTAGCAGAGAGTAAAATAGTTTAGGTGGGGCCATAAAATATAAATGTGATTTCAGATCCATTAATCAGAAATCCCTCATACTTTTCACATCACTGACTTCTTAGATGATGATTCTATAGTAGCAGCTGCCTTGCTCATTAAAAATGTAAATCTCTCCAGGAAGGAGAGCATTATGAAGCTTATTTAAGTTAAGCTTCCACCCTACCCTCCATGAATTTATCAAATCTTTTCTTGAGAATAGATTTAGATAGAAGTAGGGGAAAGAGTATGAGAACCTTGTGTGCCCATCTGTAGAGGAAGAAGACTAGAGTAGCAGGTGTGCTTAAGTGCAAGAAAAAGAACAAATCTTAACAGATTCCATTACATTCCTGAAGTGGTCATAACCATGAAACTTTTTCTCAAAATAGTTTATGGACTAAGCTAGACTTTGCCTAGAATTCTTTTTTTCATTGTTCCTGGTTTGCTTCAACGTGGTCATTTGAATCTGTGGTCAGCATGGGTTCATTGTGTCCTACCCTATTTCAAGGTCAGAGACTTTCCATGCCCTCAATATTTTTTCAGATGGGGAGATAAGCCAACTGGTAGAGTAAACATATGGGCTCAATGCTTAAGGCTGCTTTGCTTCCCATTAAGTCCATAGATGTTGCCAGATGAGCCTTTCTCCTACCAACACACCTTGACCAGAGAGAATCTTACCAAGTCCCAGAAAAATGGCTGTAACATGTTTTGTCATCAGAGGAATACAGAAATTGGAAAATTTGATCAAAAACATTTGTGTATCCTGGTCTTGTTAAAAGAGTTATCACATGTGTTTTAGGAGACTGACATAAGGCATATGGTCTATGGATGAAAAAAAACCCTGGATTTTCTATTTTGACACTTTTCCCCCCAAGAATCAGATTTTTATTTTTTTAAAATATTTTATTTATTTATTTATTTGAAACAAAGAGAGAGAGAGAACAAGCAGGGGGAGCTACAGAGGGAGAGGGAGAAGCAGACTCCCTGCTAAGCAGGAAGCCCAATGTGGGACTTGATTCCAGGACCCTGAGATTATGACCTGAGCCAAAGGCAGATGCTTAACCAACTGAGCCACCCAGGTGCCCCAGAACCAGATTTTTAAAAAGATATTACCTGGCAATCAAGGTCTTACTCATGATTACCTTTGTCTAAGTGCTTATGTGGGTTCTTGAAAGTGAAACTGTAGGAAAATCTTGCTATTCTTAATATCTCTTCTAATGCCTTACTAACTAGCTGAAACCTAGAGTCAGAGTGATCTTTGATTGAGTCTTCCTTCTGCCAAACCTCATTTATAGGATCTTGGGTAATATATTTCACAATCTCACTTTCTTCATCTGTGAAATTGGAATATTGATTGTTTCTCTTGAATGACATTGTGTGGAGGAAGATCAGATAAGGATGTAAAATACCAAATAGAATTTCTGGTGCATAGTAGTCCTCCCACATGTGTTCTGTGTTATGGTTAACACAAAGGGCCCTCACATGACCTTATCTGATTATTTTCATTCCACAGGGTAGGCAGAGGAGTTGTCATTGCCATTTTTAATTTTTTAAAGGAAGAAAAAGAAATAGAGAAATGTTAAAGGGTTTGTTAAATATTGCATCCCCAAAAAATGGCAGAACTGAGGCTCAGACTTCCCTCTTTGCTCATCTTACTATAGCACTGCACCAACTTGACCATGGATACCAAGGCTTCAATCTTGAGGTGAATTTCAAAACATTTATCAAGAGAGAAGAGGTTTGGGGTATGTTTTTTTTTACTATCACACAGAAGTATTTCACAGTTTTCACTACTGCCACATGGTTGTTAAAATATGGGGGACATCTAAATGTCAGTTATATTTATGCCATTTCATGTGATGAAGAACTTCAGGAATTCTAGATTAGTTGCATTGTCAAAATCTCTGGGTCTCAAAAAAAAAAAAATCTCTGGGTCTCTGCCTCTGTCTAGCAAAGGGCTAATTCCGAGAACTTCTGAATAGTTCAGTATGTTTGAGAGGTAAGGGAAGATGCCTGTCAGGAATTGAAGAACCAAACAAGGGGCAAATTATGAACAAGTTGTGTCCTTGAGTTCCAATGCTAGGTTCTTTGCTATGATGGGAAGCTGTATTTAAACTGTGTGTGGGGATCCCTGGGTGGCGCAGTGGTTTGGTGCCTGCCTTTGGCCCAGGGCGCAATCCTGGAGACCCAGGATAGAATCCCAAGTCGGGCCCCCGGTGCATGGAGCCTGCTTCTCCCTCTGCCTGTGTCTCTGCCTCTCTCTCTCTCTCTCTCTGTCTGTGACTATCATAAATAAATAAAAATAAAAAAAATAAACTGTGTGTGGATGAAGAATAAAAAGTTTAGATCTTTATTTTAAGAAGATCACCCCGGTTGCATGTGGTAGATGGACTAGATGGAGGCAAAGAGAAAGAGGGGATGCTTGTGAAATTTCCAGATGACATAAAGCTGGGTGGAGTAGTTATAATAATCGATGACAGAAGCAAAATTCATAGTGATTTCATCAGACTTGAAGATTGGATCTAACCAATGGGATGAAATTCAACAGGAAAAAATGATAAAGTTCACCATTTGTGTGTGTGTGTGTGTGTGTGTGTGTGTGTGTGTGTCTGAATTAATTGAGAAAGTGCAAGAGGGAGGGGAGCAGTTTTGACACAGTTTGTACAAAATTCCCTAAAACTTGTGGTGGTGGATGTGGTCATGATTTGGTTGACCACAAGTTGAATTTGTGCCAACAATGTACTAAAGAGCTGAACCTTTTGCTTTATGGATAGAAACAAAATATCTGGCCCCTGGGAAGTAACTCTATCTTTTGTCAGACAACCTTGTTTCATCTGTGCCCCCACCCCCCGACCTACTTCACCATTTTATCAAAAAGCAGGTCTATTAGTCTCTGATGGTTTAAGGACCAGCACATGTTTACCCTTGGACTGGGTGTTGGGATGAATGGAAGTTTTCCCTGTAAAGACTTTATGTATTGAACCTCTATCCTGGCTTTTCAGAATGGATTTTAATTATTTTCTTGCTGTTGTCTGCCACTACAGAGGTGAGAATAGAGAACCTCTTAAAGAAATATTTTCCATTCCTTTTTGTGCTCCAAGTCCATAGTATAGTGCCTAACACAGTCCAGGCACTTAATACCAATGAGAGAGTGAATGAATGGGTGAATGAATGAAATGAACTAATGAGAAAAGTTAAACAGAGCTTTAATGTAAAAGAGCCGACTGAGCACATGTAGGTATGCACATGTAAGAGTGCAGAGAGCAGTTTTAATATGTCTTAAAAAGAAAATGTACAACCCTGTTATTGTCCTCTCTGAGAAGTAAATGGTCCATTATCAACACTTCAGTTCTTTCTGCAACCCCAGATCATATGTGCACAGCCAGCGTTTCCCTGTTGAACTCCCTTGCAGCCTTAGCTCCAGAGCCTCCCTTCCCTGTTCTCTGAAAGGGATTTGTGTCCCTCCCTGGGGATCGTTCCCGAAAGAAGCCACCAAGCAGTGCCTCTGGAGTCCATTCTTCAGGTGTAATCGTGGCTGGGCCTCAGCTGTCAGAGGCCCAGGATGGATAGATGTGCAGTCTCTGTCTGTTTAGGTTAGAAAGTGTGAGTACCCAGTCTGACAGCCAGAATAGGGGACTATAAACTGAGAACACATGATAAAAGCCCTGGTTAAGATACTAACCCTGGGCTCCATCCTGAGAGTCAGCGGTGCTGGCTTCTGAAGGCCCTTTTCTGCATAGTTTTCTTATGCAGGACCAAAGAAGCATGGAATTATCTGCTCTCCAGGGATAGGCAGCCAATTCTAGATTCCACCATCCTGCCTGAAGAATGCTTCGTCACCTGTCAGTTTAATTGTCCTATGTTCACTTGATAACACAAAATGAAAGACTAAAGGTAAATACATTTTATGTGACATTTTAAAAGCCATGCAAGCAAAACTATACCATAGCTGCACAAGGATTATGTTCCCAATGGACATGTAGTGAATTCCTGTTGGTACCAAGGAATGGGATTAAATTCTTTAATGTTTAAAATGGTATTTACCCTTCGTTTTATCGAGTGATTTGACAGTAAGAGTGTCCTTTGCCTTTTTTTTTTTTTTTTTTTTTTTTTTTGCATAAAGGAATAAGAGGCAGCTCTTAGTTCTTATAATAAGTCAAGCCTACAGCCACAATTATTCCAGGAAGAAGGGCTTACTTTATCCTCTGAGAGGGGCTAAAAACGTCTAGAACTACATTCTGGTAGGAAATAGCCACACTATTTATTCAATACCCTTTGAAACGGGAAAAGTCAACTAGAGAATTTGTTTTTTATTTTTATTTTTCCACTTGGCTTCAGCTTCATTATTTTTTACAGCCTGTTTTTGCTTATCAGAAGAGTAAAGACAACTAATCTCAGTTACCATTGTCACTGTTAGTAATTGTAGTAGTATTGGTAGCAGTAGTAATAACTCCTTTTATTGGATAGTTCTTCTGTGCTATGGACCTTATATAATAATAATCTCACTTAATCTCATAAAAATCTTACACTTAGAATCTGACACTTCTTCAGGGTCAGAATTACATCACCATAGCAGCTCAGTGTGAATCAATAAATCTTTCCTATCAGTATTTCTAATAGTAACATAGCAACAGGAATTCCAAGTAATGGGTTATGCTCACATTTAAGTACTGGTGGCATACTGATTTTGAGTCATCTGTATTTTCTTTAATTTTTATTACTTTTTTACAAGATTTATTCATTTATTTGAGAGAGAGAGAGTGCAATAATGGGGAGGGAAGAGGAGGAGAGGGAAAGAAAGTCTGAAGCAGACTCCACTGTGCCTCTGAGCATGGAGCATGACATGAGGTTTGATCTCATGACTGTGAGATTATGACCTGAGCCCAAACCAAGAGTCAGATGCCCAACTGACTATGCCACCAAGGCACCCAAGGCACCCTTGTATTTTCTTAAAGGGACTCTGTCAGACAACTCTCTGCTAGTACTCAGCCCCAGGATAACTTTTCTTTACTTTCCTTTGTATTGCTGAGGCTGGAAGCCTGAAAACTACATTTTCTAGATTCCTTTGGCAATTGGGCAGCAATAGGCCCAGTTTGCCTGGGACCAGAGATTTCTAAGGTTGTGAGATTTTCTCTGTTAAAACCTGAAAAGTCTGGGGCAGCCCAGATGGCTCAGTGGTTTAGTGCCGCCTTCAGCCCAGGGTGTAATCCTGGAGACCCAGGATCAAGTATCATGTCGGGCTCCCTGCATGGAACCTGCTTCTCCCTCTGCCTGTGTCTCTGCCTCTCTCTCTCTCTCTCTCTCTTATGAATGAATAAATACAATCTTTAAAAATAAAAACAAAAACAAAACCCTGAAAAGTCTGGCAAATGGCAATGAGTTGGTCACTTTACTGGACACTATATTTCTGTTAGGTTAGTGGTAAGCACTCACAAAGGTTTAGAAGACTTTAAAAAAGTAGATGCCATTTCTAGTACTGGTACCAACATTGATGTGTGTAGACTCATGGTCTCCCGATTAGCATCAAGAGTGTGAGTGTTGTTGAGAATGCCATCTCTTGCAATCTGTAGTGAAAGCAGAGGCTCCCTGTATTCACAGACACCTCGGTACCATTAATTTTCCTCTTTTATTTCTTAGCCATCCTAATATTTTGCAAATAAACTCCTGTATTAAATTATTCTTTCCCTGAAATACCTATAACAGTTTATATTTCCTTGGTTGAACATACAGTGATAGACAGTCCTAGTGAAAGATTGCTCCTGGATAAAGGGATAGACAAAAGTTAATAGGGAAGTAGAGTGCTAATCAGAGAAACTGTAGCCCAAGTAAATAGGCTTTTCCAAGATGGCAGAAAGTCAGGGAATCAGAATGATGAAACTTGGAGAATACATGAAGAACTAGGTTACCAGAACTGGAGCAGCAATATATTCTAAGACTTTCTAGGTATCTATGAAATAAGCTTTGGATATCCTTTCAACATTGACCCAGGTATTAGAATCATCAGGGACCATTAACAATTAGGACTGCAAGGAGAAAAGGAGGATGAGATGGATTCCATATCTCGGCTTCTTCCTCAGTTTAGATATCAGTCCCTCTGATGAGGTAGGTGGCCTTCAGAATTGCTTCCTGGAAAGAGCAATAGCATAGTACTATATCATAGACAATGATATTTTGACTACGTGACTGTCTCCCTGGTGGTTGTCAACTCCCTAAAAATGTGATATTACATCTTCATGCCTAATATATAGTATGATATTTGATGGTTTCCCATTTTATTCAGGGTGAAATTCCGAACTCTTTACCAAATGCCCCCGTGGTATGAATTCTGGCCACTGCTCTAAACTCATCTGCTATTTTTTCTTCTAATTATTTTGCTTCAGCCATACTTGTCTCCTTGGTATTCCTTAGCCATGCCAAGTTTGCTTCTATTTCATGCTTTTTTGCACTTGTTGTTGTTTTTAATCTGCTTGAAATGCTTTTAAATCAGACGTCTATATTGTTTGCTACTTACTTCCTTCTGATCTCTGTACAAATGATAACTTGGTAGTAAGGTGTTCCCTGACCACCCAACAAAAAAACAAACACTAACTAACTAGCTAACTGACAAACTAAATCAACAACAAAACTTGCCCTCTAACACTTCATATTACCTTTGAGCTGTTTCTTTTTTCTCGATAACATTTTTCAGCATCAGAAAGAATGTATATTTACCTGTTAGTTACTATTGTTTTTTCTTTTTTGAATAGCGTATATTCTGTCTCTTAAAGACAGCTAAGAAATCATTCAATAGGTATGAATTTAAGTTATAATTAAAGTGGGTGCTATGCTAAGTTTTGACACAGATTTTTTTAGGAAAATAATTTCACCATGATGTGCAAGAAAGATTTCAGTAGGAAAACTAGTGGAATGGGAAGTAAATTTGGGGGCAGGCTATTGCTACCGAGTAGAGAGATAATGTACAGAAAAGTACCTTGTACATCTTTGAAGGTAGTCATTCTAGAAGACCTCATTATTCTTTGGGTCCTCAGCCCTGATAAATTGTAAATCATCTTGGAACTCCTGAGAACGGCATCGTCAGAAAGATGAATTTGTGTATAATGAGAGTCACTGAGAGTAACATCACTCACTTGTATGTATGGATTTATATTTTTTCCGTGTGTTTATGTGTGTGGGTATGTATGTATCTAAATCTAGATTTTGGAAAGATGGAGGAAGGTTAAGGGAAGGTGAGTGTTGAGAGCATAGGTATATTAATTTGCACCTATATACACTATTCTAACAAAAATTTGCCAACATATTATTGCTTGGATGTCAGCAGGTATATGGGTCAGGTAAGCATCACTGCACCATGAGATTATCCAGGGGCCCAGATTTCTTCATTCATGCTGCTATGTTCCCTATGATATTGTCCTTACCTGCATGGTTGGAACTGACTCACCATCATTTGTATGGACTAGTACACAGGAAATAGGAAGTAGAAAAAATAAGAAGACAGTGGTTTCCTTTTCAGGAAGTGATACACAAGTTGCCTTTCTCACTTGTGTTAATTTTCCTTTGATAAACACTTAGTCACATAGCCACATGAATCTGCAAAACAGACTGGGAAAGAGGCTCTCTGGCTGGGAGACATGCACCTTTAATAATCTCATTCTCTGCCATTGTAGGGAAGGTGGTCATGGCTCTTGATTCTTCAAGAGAGGCCTCTCTGAACACCATGCTCTAATTCTGTCCAAGAGAGCCAAGGCCTATGGATTTAGAAGAGGACAGCTGTGGGCAGACACTAGTGTTGAGATTCTCAAGTGTTGGGGACAGGTCAACAGATAAAGAAACAAGCCAGCACTGTGTTTCAAGACCCAGCTTTCTCAAGTTAGCTGCTTTCTGCAACTGCTTTTTGCAATTTCATCTTTGCTCTTTCTATGTTTGGAGACATTGCTTGCTGAAGTTCAAGGTCTATTCAAAGAGCTTGAGGGGCTGGGTATAGGGTTGAGATGAAGAGTACTAAGTGGACCTTCCCCAGATAGATGAGAAAATTATGACTCCCTTTTACATAAGAAATATTCATATATGAAAAAGCAGTAGCCCAAATCAATGGGGAATAGAAAGGTTATGTAATATTTTGATTAAGTAAGAAATTACAAACCACCAATCTGAGGGGAAAAAATGGGCCAAACCTTATTTTATTCTCTGTTATTTATTTACTTCTCCTTCACTTGCAACTCTTCTAAACTGGGTGATATAATAAATAATCATATTAAGTATATTTATATAATTATATTCAATATATTATAACTATAAAGAATGCATTAGTTAATTTACTAGTACATGTATGTATATACAACATGTAAGTAATATGTATGTTTTTAAATCCCAAACCTACTAAATATAGAACTCTAGGGGTTTGTTCTCCTCTTTTTTGTTTAGGAAAATAAAATTCCACAGGTGATTCTGTGTATTTGTGGAATATGCCACAGAACAAACCCTAAGAAAGCTCCAAATGGATTAGAGTTAACTATAAAGCAAAACAAAATCATGGAAAACAAATTTAAGTAGTTATTAGATATCTGCTGGGGCAAAATTTTGAGTTATGAAGTAAAATAAAAACAAAAATCAACTGATTCAGTCATACAATTTTTAAACTTCCAAAGAATGAAAAATAGTACCATGTAAAATTTTTATAAAATTATAAAGGTTTGGTTCTACATTACACAAAATATTCATACAAATTGATTAGAAAAAAACCCAGGTCCTCATGGTTAAATTTTTTTAAATTATGAGAAAAAAGAGTGTATGCAATTTAAGAATTACATTGAAAATATGACTTATTGATTTTTTAAAATATAGGTCACATACAAATTATCTGAAATGCATAAGTTGGTGCAAAAAGTATGACATGCAATTTGGCAATTTATATCATGAATCCTGTCCTTTCATCTAGTATTGAAAAGAAATGTGAAGAATGATGGTCTTTTTTAGTAACAAAAATTGAAACCAATGCAATTATCCAATAATTTAAAAAGTAATTCAATACAAACGGGTATATTAACCTCATGAATATTGCACTACCATTAAAAATATAAATTATATATACCATATAACTGTATATGGCAATGTTTAATATAATTTTATGTTACAAATCTTTTTATAGAAAAATAGTTGAAAAGAAGAAAATAGATTTATATGTGTGAACTGATGAAAAACAGTTATTATAAGGACTACAGTGGTGGGAGGACTTGAAAAAGAAAAGAAAAAACTACTGAGATGTTTAGATTGAGACAGATGCTCCTCCTTAAAACAGTTTCTTTAACAAATAAAGGGTTGCGGAAGGAGAGATGGGTGGGGGAATGGGGTAACTGGGTGACAGGTATTAAGGAAGGCATGTGATATGGTGAGCACTGGATGTTGTACTATATGTTGGCAAATTGAATTTCAATTTAAAAAAATAGTTCCTTTATATTCGTTGCGATTCTGTGACAAAGCTAGAAAAATAGTATGAAAATAACTAGTGATATTTGTTCAGCGGTGAACACTGGGATCTCTAATCCAATCTATTTTTTAAAAAACCTCAAGAAAAAAAAAAAAAGGTCTATTTAGAAGCATAATGAAGTTCTATCCCAAGAGAGGGAGAGGAAGCAAGACTCACAAGAGTTTGGGTAAGAATGTGATGAATGTGTATGAAGAATGACAGGAAAATACAGGTGACATTCACCAGAGAGAGGGCTTCTTAGACACCAAGGCTTAGTGTAATGATGGTTGCAGTCTGTGTTGCGGTTTGATGGGACTTTACACCTTTCATCATCCAAACCAGAATCTAGAGGTATAGTTGTTGTACAAGTTCATCATTATCGGTAGGACTGAACTAAATGTCTCTACTTTGAAATTCGGATTAGAAATCATCTGATACGTCTGCCAGCAATTACTATGGGTGTTACTGAAGTGCACACAGCCCGTTGGTCCTCACTAACATCGGTCTCAAATATTAATGCTGGAAAGAGGCACTTTCTAAAACTTTCAAGTGATCTATAATCTCCCAGACAACTTGGATAATTGGCTTTTTTTTTTTTTTCTAAATGCGTTATTTCATTTTTGGCCACTGACTAAAAGGCAGGATATTATTGGTGAGTTTGTAGCTTTTCCATTTTACATAAAGCAACATGTCTACAGTGATTTCATTTTTTGTTTTGATCTTTGACACTGAGCTGCAAAATGTGGTGTTTATTTACTTGGGTAAAGCAACCAGGTTGGAGAAAAGAAGTGTGGTTGTGTAATGTTTCAGTGGTTTGATTTCCTCTGCTGTGCAGTAGAAGAGGCAAGAGGAATCTCCCACATGACTGGGGAGGAAAATGCCCCTCATTAACATGATAGCCAAAATGTCCTTGTTCATAACCAAACATACTGTTTTACCCAGAAGAAGAAAATATTAAAAATAGGAAAACATTAAATTTGAAATCAGTTGCTCTAAACAATGTCTCAGGTATTAATTTCCCAAAGAACTGTCTTTATAGTCCATAAACTGGATATTATATAACATGTATCTCAGCCAACGAAGCTATCAAAACTATGCTAGTTGGATGTCACAGACAGATTCATAATTTAGTTGTTCTTACAAACCCCTTTGCCTTGGCTTATTGTGCTCCAGCTGGCACATCACAAAATGTGTAACCCAAGCCTGCTTAGCATCATCATTTGGCTAACCCACTAAAAGCATCATGGAGAAAATAATACTACATTAAGTGGGAGAGCCCCAAATTTCAGTTTAACAATAAAGCTTGTGTTTTTCCTTTAGATGAGAGGAAGCATTTTATTATGGAAATAGCAAAGGTTTTGGAGGCAGACCTTTATAAACTCCAATTTCCTATGAAATTTATGAAATAATACTTACCTCATAACATTGCTTTAAGAAGAAAATGAAATGAAATGAAACGCTTATTTAGAATTTCAATAGGAATTTGTCAGCCCTTAAAATTAACAACATAAAAAACAACAGGTGTTGGTGAGGATGCAGAGAAAGGGGCACCCTCTTGCACTGTTGGTGGGAATGCAAACTGGTGCAGCCACTCTGGAGAACAGTTTGGAGGTTCCTCAAAAAGTTAAGAAGAGAACTACCCTATGATCCAGCAATTGGTATTTATCCAAAGGATACAAACATACAGATTTGAAGGGTTATGTCACCATATTTTAGCAGCATTATCGAGAATAGCCGAACTATGGAGAGAGCCCAAATGTCCATTGGCTGATGAATGGGCAAAGAAAATATTATATATATATGTATGTATATATATACATATATATTATATTGTATATAAAATGGAATATTACTCAACCATCAAAAAATGAAATCTTGCCATTTGCAGTGACATGGATGGAACTAGAAGATATTATGCTCAGTGAAGTAAGTTAGAGAAAAACAAATACCATATGACTTCACTTATATGTGGAATTTAAGAAAACAGATGAACATATGGGACGGGGGAAAAGAAAAATAAGAGAGGAGGAAATAAGCCACATGGGACTCTTAATGACAGAGAACAAACTGAGGGTTGATGGAGGAAGGTTGATGGGGGAGGGATGGGACAGATGGGTGATGGGCATTAAGGAGGGCACTTGTTGTAATGAGCACAGAGTATTGTATGTAAGTGATGAATCACTGAATTCTACTCCAGAAACCAGTATTGCCCTGCATGTTAAATAACTAAAATTGAAATAAATAAAAAAGAGAATTTGTCAGCCCTGTGACTTCAGATAAATTAACTAACTACTCTGTGCCTCAGTTTTCTCATCTATAAAGTGGGTATCATACCACTTTCTTCAGAGGGTTGAGTTAGGATTAAATGACTTAAAAAATGGCAACCTGTTAGAACAGTACCTGCTAGTAAGAAGTGCTCAATAAATGTAGTTGTTGCTCTAGTTATTATTTATTGTCTGTATGCTAATTAAATATCCCACATAAAGAAAACATGAACTCAGAAGGACTTAAGGTATTATGCACATTTTTTTGTTTGGAGGTGGCGGATAAATAGGAGAATGAAGCTGAGGTGGGAACTTCACAATAGTGCAGGACTAATAAAGCGTGCCCACAAGAATGGTAATGAGAAGTACCAATAAAGAAAGCAATTTAGGTTTCAAACATGAAGGCTCTTGAAGACTACGTTGAGTACTTGTGCTTTTTGATTAGAGAAGATGGAAAGCCATCACAGGCTGAACTCAACAGCTCATATCAGTATTAGGTGATTAATTAAGGGAGGATGATGAGAAGCAGAACAATATTTAGGAAGTTCTCGCGGAGGGTAGGGTACCATGAAACAGATACCAGTCATGGAAAAGAGGGAAAACCTACATGTCACATGCAGGTGTAAAATCAGTTGGATTTGTTGGCTAACAGGTTATGGAGGTTATAAGAAAAGAAATAGATGAAGCTGTTCATCTAACAGCTAATTTGTGAAAATGGTGAGATGATGGGCCCCAGACGGCAGTGTAAGCACGTGATAGGTTCTGCTGAGTTTATCTTTATGGATCATCTGAGGGTTTAATCATTGGTGTGAAACGCTGCCTAGAAATACTGCTTAGGAGGGAAGAGAAAAGGATAGAGCAGGGAAATTTGAAGTGTGATGATATTTAATAAGAGGTGACAAGCCACAGCCCTGAGAAAGCAGTCAGAGAATCTGAAGTGGACAGGAGAAGAGAGCAGCATAGAAATAGAAGTAGGCATTTAGAAACAAGAGGTGAAGAGTTATAGTTTAAGAATATTTAACAATAATGGAAATAGAAAAAAATGTTTATTTAATGCTGAACACGTGCCAGTCTCTCTTCTTCATCATCTTTTTTTTTTCATGTTCTTTCTCCCAATTCCTCAAACACCACATAGATGAAACTCCCTTTACTTCCTTAGTTCCCCTGCAAGCCCTTTAGTTCTGGATGGTAGGCAGATGATCCAAATGTTATCAAAGGGGGGGCTAAAATAAGATGTGGGTGATGGATATATATCTGGGTCTAGTGATCCCTGCCCACAATGATTTAGGACAGACCCCTGCTGTGTTATGTTGCCTATCTGGACAAAAACTGAAAAATTCAGTTCTGTATCTAAAAATGTTTCTCTATGTTATGAGTGCTTCTTATTTTTAAAATAACTCCATCGCTCAATGAATTGGTTTTTTTTCTATTTGAAAGTTGGGGTCACGTAAATATGATCCTCAGGAAGAGCTCCCCAGGGGAGCAAAAGAAACAAATCTTGCATTGTCAGTTCAATGTACAATGTTAAAGCCTTGGTACAATTTTATGGCTAGGGCTGATAGTTTCATAATTTGTCTTTCATCAGCTTGTTTAACACTCTGCCTATTCCTTAGTTATTTGAAATAACACAGTAAATCCATTATAAACTGTAAAATTTTATGTACCACAAATGCCCTTATCTTTCCCAGTTTGGGGGGCACAAATAGAATCACATTGACATCAATAAGCCAAAGGTTCTTAATTTAGTCTGTACCACTAAACTTCCTACCCTACCATGTAGGATTTCCCTATTCCTTAGCCTGTAGTCAGCAGGCAGGATATACTTGGTCTTTTTTAATTCAGATTTGTTGTGGAATGCTTGTCCCATTAACAGTGCTTTGGATGCCTATGTGGGAACAACACCACCCAGGTCTGGGGTGCTATCTCCCATTCATGAGATTACAAGTTCTTGGAATGCCAAACTGGTTATAGATTCTAAGGAGAAGTAAGAAAAGTATCTCTTTTCCTAATCTCTACCAAATTTTGTCAAGTTGACCCCAAAGAGACGTTGTTTTTGACAGAGTCTCCAACAGAATATCTTCTCCATTTGTTGGCAAACACTCTTCTAAATACCAGAGAAGAAGAAATGGTGGTACAAGAAGTTGGGAATGGGACATAAACTATTGCATATTCTTCCTCTTTATTATCCTTATTCCTCCTATTCCTTTTCCATTGTTCCATGACCCCATATGCAAATTTGTCCTTTTTCTGTGGCTATAAAACAAATGTTTTGTGTATTTCAGTTAACTCAAAAAAGATCCTTAGGATAGGGCTCTTTATATTAGAAGTATCTATGTTCCATCAGTTTGTTTAAATGCCCTGTTATAGTGTCATAAATTTAAAGAATTTACTATAAGATGTAGATAGAAATATATCTCACTTTCCTTTGAGATACCAAAGACCAAGAGAAATTCAATAGGTGCTGAGGGCCATCACATAACCTTGAGTGCTTTACTGCATGTTCTTCTTCTTCTTTTTTTTTTTTACTGCATGTTCTTAATGTAATAAGAGATACCAAAACAAATTCTTCTCAGTTCTATCCCATTACCCAACTCTAAGCTGCATGTGAAGAAGTAAACAAACAAAAGGGACTGTTATAAAAGTGGTGCTTCTATGTTATATTTCTTCTTTTTTACCATATCTCCTAGCAGTGGAGTGTATTTCTGTCTTGCTTTAAGCCAGTGAAAAGAACTTTGAGGGGATAACTTGGAGTGATTCACACAACTTGGAATTTGGTAAACTTAAATATTATGAGTAAAGCTTGGAAAGTCTAATGTCATAAGCTATGACTAGATTGCTCTAAGAGCAGCATGGGGTGCAAGCGGCATTCTTACCGTGAAAGGAAGCTAGCCCAGGGTCAACTGTCCAATTTGACTACCTGGAGGATCCCTGTGACCATAATGGAATAGAGGAATGCTGGAACCCTAGGACTGTGAGGGGAGTTATAGCAGTTAACCAAAGGGAAGCACTAACTGACTGTATCATGTGGACTGCAGGCAGATGTTCCTGGTAGAGGATCTTTATGGAGCCTACACAAGCATTCAATGACTCAAGGGGTGAGTAATTGCATCTGACATTAAAGAACATCAATGCCAGAGGTTCAAACCCATAAAATGTTGCCCTTCCTCTATGATCATGGCTAGATAGGAAACAACAGCTATTGATACGGGGAAGAGATAGTACCCACTCCAGATTTCCAGGCCTATTTCAGGACGGAATGGTGAAATAAGAGAAGTTAAAATTGAGTATCAGTTAGGAACATTGAAAATATTCATGGGGGTTGTTTTTTTTAATTACTAAGGAACCTGAAACATCTATGTGACCTGTCTCAGATTTCAACCAGAGTCAGAGAAAAACAATTTGCACGTAATTTGACAAGGGTAGCGTGGTAGCTAGAACAACGGCCTCCCAAAGATGCCCATGTTCTAATCCCTGCAGCCTATGAATGAACCTGATTTGGCAAAGGCAAATTAAGGTAGCAGTTGGATTTAAGGTTCCTAATCAACTGACCTTAAAGCAAGGACATTTCCTGGATTATTTAGATGGGCTCAATGTCATTACAAGGGTCTTTAAATGTAGAAGAGGAAAGCAGAAGAATCAGTGTTGGAGTGACATGATGTGAGAAAAACCCAACTGATTATTACTGGCTTTGAAGATGGAAGAGAAACATGGGCCAAGGAACACAGGCACATTCTAGAAGGTGTAGAGGGCAAGAAACCGTATTCTTCTATAAAGCCTCCAGAATGGATTATAATAATGTAAAAACTATTACTCTGGAATCTACTAGAACAAATCACGGACTCTGCAGGCAAAAATTTGGTGTAGAGTTGTGCTAATAGCCACACTAGCAAAATGTATTACCAACCACCTGAAATGTGGCCAGTCTGAATTGACATTTACTCTAACTATAAAACACATGCTGGATTTCAAAGAATTGGTACAGAAAGTCAGAATGTAAAATATCTCATTATTTTTAAATTGATTATTTATATTAATATTTTAGGTATGTTAGACTAAATAAAATACATTGTTAGACTTAATTTTACCCCTATCTTTCTACACATTTGGCTTCCACTATGTCTCTGCTGGACAGTGTTGATAAAATACCCCTTCTGGAAATTTTGCGATTATGCTTTTCATTTGTATAATCTGCAGCACTTTATACATTTCTGTAATATACACTTAATTCTCATGGCAGTCATGTATGATAAGTAGATTATAACTTACCATTCCTAGTTTTTAAAATGTGAAAGTTAAGGCTCGGATAATGTAAAACAACTACAAAAGAAAATCACATAAGTAGCAAGCGACAGAGCTAAGACAAAGTCTTGAAACATCTTTCAAACCAAGGCTTTTTTTCTACTGTCCCATTCTGTGGGCGGTGGAGACTAGTGCCTAACCCAAGAGTTCTCATTTTCTGCAGCCATTCTTAAAAGGAAGAGCCCAGAAAACTTGAGCTAATGAAAAAAGAAGGGTCTTCTATCTCAGACTGTCTCTGGAAGAGCATCTGTGAAACTGAACCATGTAGCCCAAATTTCTCACAACCTATTAATGATATTCCATTATAAAAGCATCCTGTAGCCATTTGGGCTTGAGAAGCACTGAACTTAAAATGTTAAAGCACTGGATTTCTTTTAAATGCATTTGAATGCATTATTAATCTCTCAGAGGGAGTAGACTACAATTTCCAAAACTTATTTTCACAGGTTGTGGTGTTCTGAAAGAGGCAATTTAGAAAATCTGCCCTGCGACAAAAGGAAGATTCAAGGACAGGTCTGACTTTTAGCTCCTCGCCATGTGTGAGCCAATCTCCAGTGTTGAAAGAGGATCTGAAGGAAGAAGTGGCAGCTTGTTCCCCAGCTGAGATGCATTTGCTAGCTTTGGCAACCGTCCAGGACAAAGATGGATGTTTAAAAGTGATTTTTAAACTATAGAAAATTAGAATCAGTTCAATAATTTGTTTAGTATCTTAATAAGATTTAAATGCAGAGCCAGATATCTGTTCTTTTAAACCACAAGAACACGTTGAGTGCTTGGAAGCATTCCCTGACATTCTAGTGACTTTCTAAATGAAATTCTAGTAAAATGGGAAAAGGACATGTAATGGCCAAAAGTTCAGGGAGAGATTTTGATACTTGAAACTGTTAGATTTGCCAGTATTAATGACTATCAGTTGGTAATAAGAAATATAAAATTTGTTTTCCAAAGCAACTTTTCATCAATTAAGTGATAAAATATATGCCAACACACACATATTAATTTCCTTTTTTATTTCCTTCAGACTAACCAAAACCAGATACGGAGGCCAGAAATATCAGTAGGAAGAACTGAACAAAATCTGTTTATTCAATAACATTTTGTGTTGGCTTTGTTTTAGATGCTGGGGGTTCAGTGGTGACAAAATGAAATCTATGCCTCCAATGGAGCTTACAGTATTATGAAATTCAAGAAGTAAGAAAATTATTGTATGTTTCCAAGTCAATCATTCATTCTTTACACACAAAGAACAGGGATGAGCACCTTTGTGTCAAACATTGTGCTAGGTATTATGGACATGAAGGAGAAGAAGACAAAACTGTCATGGAGGACTCCATAGTATAGTGCAGGAGGCAGACAAGAAAACAGTTAATTGTTAATTTTGTTTCCTAACTAAACCTGTTCCAGCCACATTCTTCTCCTGTGTTGGTAATTGGTTGCTCCATTCAACTACCTTCCTAGACTAAATATCTAAGGATCCTTGATGACTCTCTGTTTCTTATAATCCACATTCAAATCTCATTGTCCTTCCATCAAAATATATTTTTAAAAAATCCAACCACTTCTTACTATGTCTACTAAGTGTCAATCAACCTGGTCCAAGCTACTACTATTTTTCACAACATTTTCCTAAACTGGTCTATCAGTATATCATCTATCATCTATCTATCTATCTATCTATCTATCTATCTATCTATCTATCTATCTATCTATCATCTATCTATCATCTATCTATCTATCTATCATCTATCTATCTATCTATCTATCATCTATCTATCTATCATCTATCTATCTATCTATCTATCTATCTATCTATCTATCTATCATCTATCTATCTATCATCTATCTATCATCTATCTATCTATCTATCATCTATCTATCTATCTATCTATCTATCTATCTATCATCTATCTATCTATCATCTATCTATCTATCTATCTATCATCTATCTATCTATCATCTATCTATCTATCTATCTATCTATCTATCTATCTATCTATCATCTATCTATCTATCTATCTATCTATCATCTATCTATCATCTATCATCTATCTATCTATCTATCTATCTATCTATCTATCTATCTATCATCTATCTATCATCTATCTATCTATCTATCTATCTATCTATCTATCATCTATCTATCTATCTATCTATCTATCATCTATCTATCTATCTATCTATCTATCTATCTATCTATCATCTATCTATCTATCATCTATCTATCATCTATCTATCTATCATCTATCTATCTATCTATCTATCTATCTATCTATCTATCTATCATCTATCTATCTATCATCTATCTATCATCTATCTATCTATCTATCATCTATCTATCTATCATCTATCTATCTATCTATCTATCTATCTATCTATCTATCATCTATCTATCTATCATCTATCTATCTATCTATCTATCATCTATCTATCTATCTATCTATCTATCTATCATCTATCTATCTATCATCTATCTATCATCTATCTATCTATCTATCATCTATCTATCTATCTATCTATCATCTATCTATCTATCATCTATCTATCAATCTATCATCTATCTATCTATCTATCATCTATCTATCTATCATCTATCTATCTATCTATCTATCTATCTATCTATCTATCATCTATCTATCTATCTATCTATCTATCTATCTATCTATCATCTATCTATCTATCATCTATCTATCTATCTATCTATCTATCTATCTATCATCTATCTATCTATCTATCTATCTATCATCTATCTATCAATCTATTATCTATCTATCTATCTATCTATCTATCTATCTATCTATCTATCATCTATCTATCTATCTATCATCTATCTATCTATCTATCTATCTATCTATCTATCATCTATCTATCTATCTATCTATCATCTATCTATCTATCTATCATCTATCTATCATCTATCTATCTATCTATCATCTATCTATCTATCTATCTATCTATCTATCTATCTATCATCTATCTATCTATCATCTATCTATCAATCTATTATCTATCTATCTATCTATCTATCTACCTATCTATCTATCATCTATCTATCTATCATCTATCTATCTATCTATCTATCTATCTATCATCTATCTATCTATCATCTATCTATCTATCTATCTATCTATCTATCTATCTATCTATCTATCATCTATCTATCTATCTATCTATCATCTATCTATCAATCTATTATCTATCTATCATCTATCTATCTATCTATCTATCTATCTATCTATCTATCATCTATCTATCTATCATCTATCTATCTATCTATCTATCTATCTATCTATCTATCATCTATCTATCATCTATCTATCTATCTATCTATCTATCATCTATCTTCTAGCGTCTGTTGTTAGTGGGGCATACAGAGTGGCCACAGGATATTTCTCTGTTCAAAATCTGTCTTTAGTCTGCCTCAAAGCATTTATAACAATCTGCTACGTTTTATAAGTTCATCTGTTTATATTTGTTTGTCTTCCTCCTCTTGAATATAATTTTTAAAAGAAGTGAGTGGGTCTACTTTTAATATGAAAATAATCACATAGTTTATTCTGTGTAGTGAATTATATAGTATGATAAATATTTATATGGTGTAAGCAACAGTGGTGTCACAGATGACAGTTTGATCAATTTTGCTTGGGGTTCAGATGGTAGAAAGATCAAGGAAAGTTTTGCAAAGGAATTAGAGTTTAAGATGCTGTTCTCGGACTTTTATCTCTACGCTTTCTATATAAAAATAGCCTCTAATTGATAAAAATGTTTCCTTATCACTTATTCTAAACAGCCTCTTACTTGAGACAACTTTCTTGATTCTTTGTTCAGGTATTTAACAAGAATTTATTGAGTGCCCTTTTTTCTCTCAGTTTTTCAGTTTATTCATAAACTCAAATGAGAAAAACAAGAGTGTGATTTATTGGGTCCTCTCACAGATCACATGATTGGTGTTGCTTGATTTTCTAATTTTTAAAGAGAAACCAGGAATTCATATTTTTTGTATGAAAAACTCTTGATTTGGAAATGTTGGCAAAGAACTCATATATTTTTAAAATCTTAGATTCCAAATGAAATGTATCAGTAGGCCAGTTTTCATGAGAAGCCACAGGCTTGTGATTAAGCTCTAAACTCTATGGTTTAGGTCAGAGAAGAAGCATCTAGATTTCTGTCCCAATACCTTCTGTTGAATTTAGTTCTCACTTGGAGTTAGAGCTCTGAACTTTATCCTAGCTGTCTGATCTGGATTCCTGATATCTCAACTACTGAACCATCCCTCTCCAGCCCCTTCTCCTCAAAGCTAGATCCCATTCTCCTCATCCTCCTTTTCTTCCCAACTAAAAACTCTAGCTCTTCTTCAATCTTGCCCTTCCCCATATCCCAGCCTTGAGAATTATTGCTCCTGGAGGTCTCTATAGTCTTGCCTATCTACAAGTTCTGAACTCTTGAATCAGTGACCATACCTCTTTGACCTTTGATCATAAAAATTTATATATGGGGCACCTGGGTGGCTCAGTTGGTAAAGTGTCTGCCTTTGGTTCAGGTCATGATCCCAGGGTGCTAGGATGGAGCTCTGATTCAGGTTCCTTGCTGAGTGGGGAATCTGCCTCTCTCTCTCCCTCTGCCTCCCTCCACTCCTGCTTGTGCTCTCTCTCTCTCTCTCTCAGTAAATAAATAAAATCTTTTTTTTTTAAATAAAGGGCTTATATAACTGGCCATCAGCACTCCTTTCCTGTAGGAGGGGAAAGCCCAGTTAACCCATGTTCCTCTCCATTCTCAGATTATTCCTCTCTCCCAGTGTACCTCCCACTGAGATCCAAAAATGCATCATATTAACATGTACCTTGTAAGACCTGGATAAAGTCTAATCCTTCCTTTTTCTCCCTTTCCCACTTGCTACATAGCTACTAATAGAAAATTTTTTTCCTTTTTCTCTTATCAATAGGAATCACCAATACAAGTTATTCTAGGTTTTGTGTTCTTATTTCCCTTACCACATTCTTCTTATTATTTTCTTTCAAGTTACAGAGTCCACTGACTCTCTCTCTTTAGGTCCTCATTCAGGCAGTCTGATAGCAGCCTGGAGGAAGGGCAATCTGAATTAATTTGGTTTAATTGTGGACTATTTTGTGAAGCTTGGACTTGTCAATAATACAACATGTCAGCCTCCCCTGGGACCACCCATTTAGTTTTCAGCCCAGCTTCTTTGACTTTTTTCCAGCCATCTGTTTTCCTTGGGCAAAGAGAGTCAGTCTTGATGTCGACATGTTTTTCCTTTCATCTATATTTTTGGCACCTTTAGTTCATTCAGAGTTAATTCCAAAAAGGAAACATTTACCATCCCTCAGCAACTGTTCAGTCCTGGAGGAGGAAGTAGAGAATCTTGTTTCTCTTCCCATTAGCCTGTTCTCCCTTATTCCAGCCATAGGTATTCCATCATTCTTGCACTCTGGCCTGCCTGACACCTGGATGCACTGTTTTGCTTTGGGATGAGAATAATGTCTTCTGAGCTCACCTCTTGTCAATTCATTTTTCAAGCTGTACGAGTTCTGAATCTCAGTATATGGTCCAAGGCTCAGAGGCTGAGATTCTACCTTTGGCTCTATCAGTTATCAAAAAACCCCACATCATTGAGTTGGACTTCACTTTCCCTATCTGTGAAATGATCTGTAACAGAGATCCTGAATTCAAATATCTTTACATATGTATGGATAAAGGGGGGATACAGATGGGGGGATACATATGGGGGGATAAAGGAAAGGAGATACTGCTAAACTGAGAAGCTGTCTGCTATAAGGCGACTGGACATGACAGGGATTTAAAACAAGAAGACATATCCTACCTAAAGACATTTGCTGGCTTGGCTAAATCTATCTGCAAGCTCCTTGGCTGAGTACTGACTTTAGCTGATAGTTGATAGCTGTGTGATACCTTAAGCCCTTACATTCAATAAACCCTAAGTCCCCTGTGTTATAGCTCTTTCTCCTGAATGGTTTTCCCTTAACTAATATTTGAAACAGAATGCTAAATATAATGTGGTGGAAAATGGGATATAATTTTATAAATCATACTAGCCAGCTCTTTGTTCATGGAGGCAACACAGTAGCTTGGAGCTGATTTATTAGTATGGAGCAATCACTGGAATTGGAGCAGATATATAAATGCATTGCAGAAAGGATATTAAAAAACTTCTCTGGTTTGAAAAATGCAATTCTCAAAATATTGTTTGCTTATCAGAGCTGGAATTTGGAAAAGGCAGGATGAAATGTTCAGAGATGACAATGACTTTGAGGAGACAAGTATCAGTATCTCTTTTGCTTTGGTCTTTCTGATTATTAGAAACTCTCTGGTGGTTTGGAATTGACTTGGCTGGTGGAAAATGAGCATAGGGAGTCTTCACTGGTCTCAAACATAGGCTCAGAGGTTCTGGAAGCATGCCAGTTGTAGCACAATGTGTTGAAATTGTAGCCACATTGACTTGGAGGGTATGATTAGAGAGGACGATGGCTAAGAAGGTAGGTATGAATAAAGATTAATACTCTTAAAACCCAAACCTCAAGAATCTTATGGTTAGTTTGGGAATCTACACCAACAATGATATCACAAAGATTTGTAGGATCATGTTGGACAGTCTTCAATAGCAACATCTAATGGCAGCAAGCAGCAATAGTAGTGGACTGCTGCTCGCTCTCCAGTTCTCTCATTACCTGCATTTGGAAGAACACCTATGCAATCACCATTTAAACCATCCAAGTCCAGCGGTTGTTGGAAAATTCAGGGGAGGAGAACGCCTCCAGAAAGGGGGGGGAAAGTGATTTTGTGATAATATAGGAATATTGGCACTTGAGCTAAAAATTTAACACTGAAATACATTGTATCAGTTAGCCATTGCCATAATAATGTTGTGTAACAAATAATCATGGTATTTCAGTAGCATTTAGCAATCAGCATCCTCCCGGACTTATGAGCTCACTAGAGTGCAGCTGATCTGGGCTGAGCTCAGACAGGCCACTCTACTTCTCACTGCAGAATTTTGTGTCAGTTGCGGCAGCCCTGTTCTACATGTGTCTCGGCCTTCTTGTACCCTCATGCGAGCTGAGGCATGTTCTTTAAAAGTGGTGTCAGAGGGAATATTCAAATGCACATGCACATTTTAAGCCCTTGCTTGTGTCATATTTTCTAACATCCTATTAGCCAAAGAAGTTACACAGCTGAGCTCAAAGGGAAGAAGCAGGAAAATATATTTCTCCTAGGAACAAAAAGCTATATGGCAAAGGCATGAAGAATCAAGGCCAGTAATTGAATCTACAACAGATGTGAACATATTTTGTATCCTGAATTGAGGAAAAGGGCTTATCAGATAATTATAGATTTGGATGAGCTTCAAGGTTTTATATGTTGCCTGTAAAATAAAACACATTGCTTTTTTGCCATAGCGATATGTGGTGGGAAAAGATATGCAAGATCCTATGTGAGATGTGTGTTTGTGTGCATATACATAAATATGCTTATATCAAATGTAAGTTGAATTCTATGGCAGAGACTTACTGATCACCAGTGATTGAGACCTCGACTTCAATATTTAGTAACGTTCCTAGGAAGTGGATGCACACCAGGAACTGGATTCTCCAGTCTTCCTTGCAACTAGGTAATACCAGGTTCTTGCCAATGGAAGGGAGTACAAGAAATGTGCCATGGCTCTGGCCAGGATGAGATGTGGATATTCCTTTTTATCCTGCTCTTCTTCACTTGCCTAGTGAATGTAGAAGATTCTGAGGCCTGATCTGACAACTTAGTCTCAGCATGGAATAATTGTAGGCCTTTGAATCCTGTGGAGTACTACCTGCCCATCCAAAACACTTATATATTGTTACAAGAAATGAATCTCCATTGTATTTGTGTTATGCCGCTACACAGGGATAAGGATTTCTTACAACTAAAAATGTCATATGGAGAAGATGCTGAAGCTCCTTTCTCACTTTAAAGAATTTATAGAATAGGATAAAATAATCAGAAAGAATGTTTACTGTGCCCACAACTAAAATATATTTAAAAATATATATATATATATATAAATAAAAATATAAAAAAAAGAATGTTTACTGTACCCACAACTAAAATATATTACACAGGTAAATCTTTCAGACCTGTGGTATGTTTTAATGAGTTATTGGACTCAAGTAGAAAGAGAGGCTGATTTTCCTATCACCTTCTACATTGGGCTGTGCAAATGGCAGATGAAAAAAGAATAGTAAAAACCCTCTATTTTTGACATGGTGAGAAGTACATGGAGACTCTAGGGTCATATTATACAAGTTAGTTACAGAGCATGTTTAAGATCCTTTAAAGAGGATGTGTGCATGAGCTTAAAGGAGGTGCCCAGTTATCTCAGGTGCAGTGCAAATGTTAATAAATATTATGCAAATTCAGTAGTTTGAGGATTGGGTCACTGGAATCCTGAGACATTGCCCTAGGGAACCCACTCTTATTTGGGATGCCTCAACTCTAGACAATAGGTAGGGATGACACATTATGGAAGGAAGACTGTAGGTTATAAGGCTGTTGAGGAAGGTATTAGGACTTCGGCAGACATTTTCTTTCTTTCTTTCTTTCTTTCTTTCTTTCTTTCTTTCTTTCTTTCTTTCTTTCTTTCTTTCTTAGATTTTATTTACTTATTCATGGAGACAGAGAGATAGAGAGGCAAAGACACAGGCAGAGGGAGAAGCAGGCTCCTCGCAGGGAGCCTGATGTGGGACTCGATCCTGGGATCCCGGGATCATTACCTGAGACAATGGCAGATGCTCAACCACTGAGCCACCCAGGCGTCCCGGGCAGGTTTTTTCAAGAGAAGAATGAGAGTGAAAAGAATTCCTTTAAGGGTGATAATGGTGAGGTGTGGGTACCCAGATATTTTAGGAAGAATCTGTGCTAGAACTCCGTGGATAGAAAGATCTGAAAGTATTATTCTTTGTGCTTCTATTTCCCACATGTTCTGACTTGTCCAAAGGTGTGCTTCAGGGAAAACAAGCATTTTTATAGCAGGAATGCAAGAAGAAAAAAGTTAATATTCTTGTATTTTTATTTGCCAAAATAGATACCTCAAGTCAAAAGACAACCACTAAGTGAAATGGTTGTACCCTACAAATATATGAAAGATGTACATGGTTGGAAGGAGGTTTTTCTCAGAGAGAGTTTGGATTCAAATCAGAAAAGTACTCAATGTGTTACTTCACATGAATATTTTTCCAAGAACAAATGTAAGAAATATCTTTTATTTATTTATTTATTTATTTATTTATTTATTTATTTAAGAGAATGTGAGTAGGGGATGGGGGCAGAGGGACTGAGGGAGAGGGAGAGAGAAAATCTTAAGCAGGCTCTATGCCCAACACAAAATCTGATGTGGGGCTTGATCCCAGGACCCTGAGATCATGACCTGAGCCAAAATCAAGAGTTGGGTGCTAAACCAACTAAGCTACCCAGGTGCCCCTTTTTCATTTATTCTGTTAGAAATAACTTGAAGTTGAGACTGCCAGAGGGAGAGCTGGGATTATATTCTGTTTTCAACCAAATTAACGGCTATTTCAGGCATTCTGGTATTAACTATTGCCTTTCCACTTTGTCTCTCCAGAAGAAAACCGACAGTTTGTAAGTGAATGAAATATTCCTTCACAAAAGCCAAACCTAGAAGTTTGCTTGTCCATAGTTCTATTAATTTCAGATAATTTCAGCATTCTGCTTTATTAATAAAGGGAAATTACTCGACCTCATAAACAGGGCTGATGGCATTCCAAGAACAGTTTTATAGTGGGCATTCTCATTTCTCCTTGGTTGTACCCTTGGCTTGCAAGCCTTCAACAGAATGAGGTTGATTGTGTCAGAAAAGGCCCCCTTCCCTAGAAGAGTTTAAATTTCAAAGCAAGCAGCTCGATCCATTTTGCAAGAATTGTGGAGAAGTTCCCTTGGATGATAAAGCAAGTTTGCTAAATGCTGAAGTACAATACATGACATCCCTTACTGGGAGAATTTTCCCTCCCACATCATTGCTTAGGACCTATGTTCCCTTAACACACATGCAACTCAGCTATAACAGGGAGTAGCAGTAACTGATTCATTATTTCTCTTGATTCTTGCCATTAGTTTCCTATAGCGGATGTGCCTTATTGGCACAAACGTAGTGGCTCAAAACACAGAAATATATTATATTATGAAGGTCAGAAGTTCTACATGGGTCTGGTTTCTGTATGCAACAACATTTAGGAATACAAGAGGCAGGCTGGACTGAGTCTGCAGGCCATAGTTTGCCTGTGCCTACTCTTGTAGCCGAGGGACCACACCGTATTCATCTTTTGTGTTTCCTGCCTAGTAAAAAATAACTTGCACGAATTGGAGACTCAATAAATACTGTTTTGTTGAAATGATTTAAGATATCTCCCCTAGGATATAGATTGGTGCAACCTTTCCTGAGGGTGATTTGGCAATTGCTCTTAAATTGGACCAAGTAAGTGACTTCCAGGAACTTGTGGTCCAGCAATATTGTGTTGAATCTTCTAAGGAATGTAAACAAAGGTTTTTATTGCAGCATTATTATAATAGCAAAAAGTTGGCATTCACCTGAATTTCTTTCAATAGGAGAGTACTAAATGTCTTCATGATTTAATCAATGTGTAAGAACTGTGTATACCATATCTTATTGCGGTTTTTGAAAGGATGTTGTGTATATATTTCTATGAACATTAAAATTCCCATAAAGCTGTCCAACAGATTGTTAAGACTCATTATATTGTTGGGTCATGACTAGTGGTCAGGAAGAAAGAATACTTTACTTTTCATTTTATATTTTTCTGTACTTTTCTCCCTAGGTCCATACATTATTATAATGTATTTGAAAAATGTTAGATTTCCCTATTGCAAAATTGTGCACCATATATTGATCTTGCTGGTTCATATGATTGTAAAATATTTGTGCCTTTGGCTTTAGTAATTCTAGAGCAGAGACTCCACTTTAACTATTAAAGACAATATGAAAATGAATACTAATATATTCATCTCAATATTGTAATAAATAAAAATTGATAAAAACTTTAATGTTCAAGAACAAGAGAAGAGTAAATGAAAAACTGTATACCCACCTAATAGGGACATTATATCACCTAAAATTATGCAATGGATAGTTTTGAGTATACTACCTTTATAATAAAATATCCTATGTTTTTTACATTATTATATCAAAAATAAAATAAAATTATGTGATGGAAAACTTATGGGAAATACTTGTTATTGAAAAAAATATACAAAAATGGGGCACTGAGTGGCTCAGTTAAGCATCTACCTTTGGCTTAGGTCATAATCTTGGGGTCTTGGGAGCAAGCCCCTCATTGGGCTCCTTGCTCAGCAGAAAGTCAGCTTCTCCTTCTCCCTCTGCTCCTTCCCACTGCTTGTGGTCATTCTCTGTCTCACATAAATAAATAAATAATTTTTAAAAAATATACAAAATTATATATACAATATCATCACAAACATTAAAGAAACATGGACCCTAACAAAAGGACTGTAGAAATATATAACAAAATACTCATTGTATTATTTCCGAGGCATAAAAACAAGGTGACTTTTTTCAGAAATTTATAGTTGTTTGATATGTTTCTTCTCCTCCCTTTTACTTTATTCCTCCTTTCTGTAATGGATATTCAATTATTGTATGGGTGGATGCCAATGTCTATATTTATTATAAAGAAAATAGAGAACATTATTACCTTTTATCTCGTATTAATTCATGGTCGTAATGAAACAGGGCATTTTAGGGTTGAAAGAAAAGAGTGTTGTTGTGTAATAGGCATGAGTGCCATGCTAAAAAAGAAGGAGGAGGAGGGGAAGGGGAAAGGAAGGAGATCTCACAATCATCTACTTTTATTTCCTACATCATCACACTCTTTAGAGGAGTTTGTAAAACTGAGAATGTTTCACTCTACTCCAAAATATATTTAAGACTTCCCAACAGCAAAGGCAGTAAATAAATTGTTCTTCAAGCATAAAATTCATGAAATAGGTATCTGAGAGTTAGTGTAGCCCAAACTCAGCTCCCTATCTGTTTTTGTAAATGAAGCTTTATTGGGCCAAGGTCTACTCATTTCTTTACATATTGTCTATGGCTTCTTTTGTGCTCTAATGGCAGAGTTGAATAGTTGTAAGAGAGATCACATGGACAACAAAACCAAATATATTTACCGTCGGCGCTTTACAGAATAAGTTTTCTCAACCCCTAGTTTACACATCTGGGGCCAGGGGGTAGCAGATAGATTTACAACAAGTTAACTCAACGATATATTGGAAGACAGTTACCTTGAACTCTTTGTCATATGTTACTGCTCCTTGACACCTTTAATTTTCTTAGGTTTTAGCCCGATACCGTAAAGTATTTGGAATCCAAATCAAAGTCAACATTATGTGGTAGTAACAAGTACAAATGGACAGTTATTGTTAAAGGAGAATTTTTAATGGTAAATCAATTACATACATGTATAAAATAAAAATAGGTCACAGATTTTAATTGACTTTTTAATTAATAAAATGTTACAATGAGTACAAAGATGAATCCAAAGAACTGGCAAATATATAAACATTCAGAACACAGCAAAAAAATTATAGATAGATGCAAAACTGGTAAAATTGTTCAATACCCATAGGGCAACAATCAATTGTACATCTCTGGACATGGTTTCCATTTTGATGGACAGCAAGCAATGCTTTGCCTTTATTATAAGCTCTCCATAATTTATAGGGCAATAAAAGTTTGAGATAAACTGAAAGCTGAGTCAGACAGTAATCTTTTTGATTCATTTCAAAGTTTTTCACAACTTTTCTTTTACAACGTAGAACTGAATGTAAAATGCAACACTCAACTTGATTATATAAATGTAGCACCTTTGTACAGGCATATATGTTAAAAATAGGTAAGGGGCTTCTAATTGTCACATATCGAAGTGGTAGAAACTCCACTTGAGGCTACCTCATTAACCCTGCCAAGGATCAGAGGGAACTAGGAAGGAGGCAGTGCTATCAAAAATCTTATATTCATGGGACGCCTGAGTGGCTCAGTGGTTGAGTGTCTGCCAGGGTCCTGGAATCAAGTCCTGCATCAGGCTCAGGCTCCCTGCATGGAGCCTGCTTCTCCCTCTGCCTATGTCACTGACTCTCTCTCTCTCTGTCTCTCATTAATAAATAATTAAAATCTTTAAAAAATATAACTTATATTCATGAATAGCTGAGAGCTCTCATAGGAACTCATCCTAAGTAAAGAGTGAGCTAAGCATGACTCTGAAACAAGAGGTGGGCTTTGAAATGGAGGAGTGATTCTGATTATGGAAAAAAAAATGTCTGTTTCTTCAGTATGTCTCCTGACTTTCTCCAAAATTATATTCACTTTGGGCCCTATAGGCAGTGTTGTAAGAAAATTAAAATTAAAAAATCATTATAAAACTCTATAAGGTATTGGACTCACGCTGTTGATGTTGAACCAAGTATAACAAAAAAGGAAAAAGACATCTCCCTCACTTCAGTTTTTTTTACCTCAGGGGTTCCAGTTAATCAGTAGCTGGGGAGGTAAAAAAGGGAAGAAAATGTCCTTAAATATAGAATAGTCTGCGCAGGCCATCCGATGTTAATATCCGTAACCATACCATCCACTAAGTTGTTTAATAGTCCATAGGGGGGAAATTATCCACTGGAAATGTGGAAGAATGTGGAATATGATAGTATGAGAAACCAAGCTGCCCACATTGTAAAACACATGCTATGGGTTTTAGGTTGGTCTCTGCTGATAGAAAAAATGCAAATCTAAATATTTCTCAAATTCACTCACTTCTTTCCATTTTTATTGTCATCATCCTTGACCAAACCACTACTTTCACTCACTGAGACTATGGAGAACATCTCCTCAGAGTAAAAAGGAATAAATCATGAACTAAGGACTGTTTAAAACCTTTCGTGGCTTCCTATTGACTTTCAAATAAAGTCTTGACGTGCCCTAGAAGACCACACTTCATCTTGACCATGCTTGTCTCTCTATTCTTAGCTCATGACACTTTCTCTCTTTCTTAATCCATTGCGTGTCTCTCCATCCCTCAGTAACTGGACACTGCCTTGGTTTCTCCTCTCGCTGGGTGGCCAGTTTCTCTGTTTGGGAATAAGTAACCAAGAAAAAGAAGAGGAAAGAATGTTTTAAGCTAATCCCCCATACTCAAGCTAGATTACATGATCCCATGAAACTAACTTTTTCTCTGAAATCCAGTATTCTATTAAGTTTGTTTTTCTCTTTATAATTCATTTTTCAATATCTGTTTGTCTCTCTAGGCGTTAAGTGTGTAAAGGTAGGTATGTATAGCATATAATAGGTAGAGACTAAGTGGAAAAAGGAAAAAAAATTGAGGACCACTTCTTAGAGATATCTACCTCTTTCATATATTTAAGTATACCCCTACCCAGCCGTTCTTTTGTGTGGCAATATACCACTTACTTTTACTTATGTCAGATGTAGTTTCCCCACTTTGGGTTATGTGAAAGCTCCTTGAATCAGGTCAAGTGTGTGGTGAACACTCTATAATGATTCAATTTCTTCATTTTTCAATACTGATGCACAAAAAGTTTAGATCTTCTGGGATCTGAATGCTGCTGAATCATTTCTAGGTTTCTGGGCTGCAGAGGCAAATGTAGCCTCCAGAACTAAAGTCTTTGATTCTTTTAAGTGGATATAGAGTCAGAGACTTTGAGAAAAGATTCATGGGCCAGGTCAGGAAATGTCCTCTTAAAAATTCTAGGCAGTGTTATTGCCTTGCTTACAGCTTTTGAATACCCTGAGGCAGCCTAGAGATTCCTTTGGATTTGAAATTAGGCAGCCTAGTTTCAGAAGAGCTTTAGACCAAGGAGCTAGTAGCCCTTGGAAGGCCCCTATTCAGGGACTAAGGTCTCTCAGGCACAATTTCTGCCAGTGGCAGGAGATACAATGGGCACTCTTGGAACAGCCATGCCAGACACTCACCCATTGTTGAACTAAAAGATATGCTATAAGCATCGGATCCTGAGGTTACAAACTAGCAGCATGTGGGCAAGGACTGGGCTTTCAGATGTGTTTTGTTTGTCATACACAGTTTTTTAGGACTTGCTCAATCTCATATAGGAATACAGATAGCCAAGCTTCCTTTAAAAATTAGACCAGGCCATATTGCCACAAGACAGCAGTGGGACAATGGTGGAAAGTAGCTGTATTAGTAGCTTCTCATATAAAGGTAACTTACTCCCTGTTGGAATACCTGGGACCCACTTGGTTCTTTTATAGGCAGTTATTTTGTGACCCTTTTTTATAATCCAATCATCTTATTTTACAATAAAGAAATCATTTCTTTCTGTGGATAGTTTTAAGGAAGTGGGAGATAAAGTGGCCTCAGTAACAGCAAACTAGTGACAGAGTTGGAACTAAAATCCCAGCCCATTTCTCCTTGCCCCATGTCATACAGTGGGTGTCTCTGTAAAGGATCCAGTGGATCGGAAGGTAGAATAGGGGATGGTCCCACTCAAAGTTATCTCACCAGAGAAGTGCCTGGACCAAGGTCACACTACTTATACATGGATGACTGGTTTGCTAATGATTTCTGCATCTCCCCCCACCTCTTAGTACTAACAATACAAAAAATAGTACTTAGGAATTGAATTGAATCAGATCACATACCCTCTGTGAAGTTGTCTTATCACTATTTTTTTTTTCCTTTTCTTCCTTTTCATTTGGTTACGTTGAATCCAGCCAAACACATTAACCAGATGAGCGGGGTTACACATTGTTTTCACAGGAAATCCTCCCTTCCTCCTTCAGTTTACCTAAAAGGATGGGAAGTGGGGAGGGGGTTTGCCAATGTATACACACACATGTCGATGTATATATTTATACACCACACATATCCATATACACATATGTCTGTAAAACAATATGTGCTCACTGCAGCATCTGGCTTTTCTGTGAAGTCTTGACCTCTGCTCCCTCACAGCTGTGTTGGCTCAGAGTTTAGAGCAAGACTTGCAAGACTCCCTGAAGAACATATGTTTCTAAGCAGTCTCCTCATTCTCTATCCACTTTTTTTTTTTTTTTTTTTTTGCAAAGGGAGTCATAAAGGGTTACTACCTAGGACCTTGTACTGGTAGCCCTGCTTCCCCAAAGAATTTCTCATGGTTAAAGGAATCATCCACTAAAGACAGAGTTGGTGTGAAAAATCTTGCTTTGCAAGTTTCCCCTCCCTCCCCACTCCCTCCCCAGCTTACCCGCAAAAGAGTTGGTGATATTTTACTTTTTAATTGCTACATTCTTCATACTGAACTGCTTTGTCTGGAAGAAGGAGTTGGCAACTCTGGACAAGAGTGACCTTCTTAGACCCATTGTTTCAAAGTAGCAGATAAAGAATTTGGTGGCAACCCAAGAGACTCTGATTCATCCTCACTCAACACCTTGGCCCTGTCACTTCCTCAAGTGATATCATGGTAGACCCAGGTCTGGACTGGTGGGTTTTAGGAGGTCCCCTATATCAGCATTACTTGATATAGTTTCTGCACTCAGGCAGGAAGTAAGCAGCAGTGAAAGAAAACCCAGGTGCTCTGATGCCTGTTGTACTTTTGTTTGGGAGGAACATCATGTATGAGGTGTTATAAATAACTACATGATCATGTAATTTTAACATATTAAAAATATATTTAAGACAATATGCTTTAGGAAGGCACAGTTAGACTTCCCAGGTTTTGTAAAGTAGGTGAGTCCCCTTAACTTTACTTGACACCTTTTGTATTTCACCAGCTGAGAGCTGGGTCATGACTCCAGGGAGGGGCAGAGAATCCATCCATTCTGCATTCACACCTGCTGGATTCTGCACATTTAATCTACCTCCTTTCTCCACCCCCAGATATCCTCCCTTTTGGTCTTTCCTAGCTCAGTAACCTATTTAGAGTTTTCCTTAATTTCTCTTAGAAATCACCTCAGTTCATTAAGAAAAAAAAAATCCAGTTGGCTATCTGCAAGGCATAAACAGACTCTAGTAACTTATGAATGCTTTCACTTCCACCTGCCTTTTATCATTGCTCTGGAGAAAGAGTCAGAAAGAAATGCAAAATTACATTTAGCCTGGGCTTACCGCAGTAAGCCTATTCTAACTAGTCTTGCTTCCAAGTTGTCTTCTTATAGCTGGTTTATTAAACAGTAACTAAAGGGATCCTTTAAAAATATAAGGCAGATCATTTTCTCCTCTATCCTGGATCCTCCAATGGTTTCTTACATCATTCCGTGCAAAAGCCCAAGCCTATGGTTTTTGAGGCTGTAAGCCCCTATTTCTTCTTTCATTTTACCCACCCCCACCCCAGGTGTTGCTTTATTCTTCTCTTGCTTAATCTAAGTCAATATTAAAATACCACCTCATCAGAGAGACCTTCTCTTTCCCACTGATGTGTATCCTGCCCCAGCTCTACATACCCACATCCTGCCTTTTTTATTCTCACAGCATTCAATACTATCAGACATTTTATATATTCACCTATCTCCTTGTCATTTTTTCTCCTTTCAAAAGAAAGTACATTTTTTTTTTTGAAAAGAGAGATTTTGTGTTTTTATTCACTACTTTATACTGAGTTCTTTATAGACTAACTGGTCCATAGTGTTTAGTTAATTTCTATTGAATGGATGAATGAGTTGAATTGGCGGGGCCATATAAGTGGGGTTACAGAGCCAAGGGCAGGGCTCACAGAGAAAATGCAGGCTGCTAAGAAAGGTGAATAAGTGGCCGAGTTTGTGAACTGAAGGGATCAATACTAGTAATGTAGGACCAGAGTGAGTTTCCAATCCAAGGGCTGCAAGATGAATTACCAGGACATAGAGTAAGACCCTCCTGATGCTGAGCAATTTGTGTTTTGCACTCACTATATACTTGCACTGGTTCCCTGGGGCTGTTGAAACAAATTACCACAAAGTCGGAGGCTTAAAACAACATCTCTCACAGTTCTGGGGGCCAGTAGCCTGAAATCAAAGTTGACACAGCAGGGCCTTGCGAAGACTCTGTTTCCAGATAAGGCCACATTCTGAGTGTCCAGATGGGCATGAATTTTGGGGAGGCACTCCCCAAAGTCTCCCCATCCAAGTCTCTATAATATTTAAACCCTTTTTTTGATTTATATCCTCACAACAACTCTCTGAGGTAGATACTATTATTGGTAACATTTAACGGACACCAGAAACTGAGGTCCAGAGACTGTGAGTAAATTGCCTAAGGCCATATAGCTAGAAAGTGGGTTCAAACCTAAAAATATCTGACTCCACAACCATCTCGTTTGATTCTTTGACTATACCATGCTGACTCCAATCCTTACCACAATAATACGTTCAGAATATGTTGCTGGTTACGAAGGTACTTATTTTAGTAACCCTGTATTTAAACCCATGGAACCGAGCCATCTTGCAAATACAAACAGCATTTGTAACTGCTCCCAGCACTTTTACAAGTCACTGAACAAAAGCCCAAATATCAGGGAGTTGGGAGAGTCACAATCTTGCCAGGATTCTCCAAGGTCAGAGATCACAGTTCAGGGAAGCTCTTGCTAAGGCTCTGGAAGAAGGGAAAATTGAAGCAGTTGCCCACTTGGGGCACTGGGCAATCACTGCAAGAACAGTCTTCACCTTGGACAGTGTGAAATCCAAGGCAGTTGGTATAGCTTCTGCATGCAGGCAGGTCCTGTCAACCAGGCTAGGACCAGGCTAGGACCACCTCCGGGCCGGCTTTCGGCTAGAATGCACATGAAAGGAAAACCAAATCACTGATACAGCAACTGCCTCAGATCTGCTCCGAATGACGAAGCCACTGTACTTGGGTTTATTTGTAGTCAGAAGACGGGAAAATTATATCTTATATTGTTTTTCCCCTCTGACCTTTATAAATAATGTGCACTGCAGCTCTGAGCAGAATTTTTCCTGATTTCCCCTGTGAAATGCTCCACAGCCTTCCAGCCTGGGAAGATATTTACTTCTGTGATCGAAATCTTTGCCCTGGTTTGCATTAACTTTTACCAAACCTCTAGCCTAGAATTCATCATTGGTTGAAAGCCAGCTAGTCAACAAGAACGTTTAAAGGTTTAAGGCTTTGTTTAGGTTCCCCTTTCTAGGAATCTTAAGTATAAAATGAGGCATTTCGATGCTCCGTGATGGCATCTGTTTCTCTCATCAGCTTCCTTCTTTTCTACTCCTATTCTGCTTCTTCCGGCACCCTGCCTCCTCCTTCTCTTCCCTGAATCTCTCTCTCCCTCCATCCCTCTGTTTCTCTCTTCTGTCTCTCTTCTCACCCCTGCCCCAACCATCTCTCCCTATCTCTCTCCCATCTTAATCATTTTGTTATTTGTCAGATCCTTGTGGTTTTATTGAGCCAGGCAATTAGTTTCTTTGGTCTAATGTCTTAAAAAATAATTTCCGCCAACTCCCTAGCTTCCAGTGTGCGTTGGTGCCAAGACCCCCAGAATGTTTATAATGCAGAGAAAATTAATTGTGGGTTTCAGGCGCAAACTCTCTCCGCTTCCCTCCCAACGCCTCTGGACTGTTGCTCAGGTCCATGCCCATCCTCTTTCCTTTCTGGGGTGCAAGGGCAGAGATGTTCAGCTCCGGCTTCCTCAACCACCCTCCTTGAAAGTTTTTCCTTCTCTACCTGGAAACATTTCTAAATATCTCTTACATTCAAGTCTTTCCTGCCTTTTCCTTTCTTCCTTCCCCTCATCACTATCCTTCCTGAAACAGTGGAGTGGACTCACTGTCCTCTCTCCCACTTCTCCTTCACTCTTTTGTACACTAAATACCGATTTCTGCTACCCTCCACCATCCCACCGTTCGTCAAAAAGTACTTTTGCAAGATTAATCACATATATGCTGTCATTAAATCTGATAGTCTTCCTATTTCCCGAACATAATACCACTTGGATTTTTTTTTTTTTTTTTTTGCAGTCCATTGCTTTTATTGACCAGTCATTTCAACTCTCTGAAAACTGTCCTGGCTCTTCCTTTTCAGGGCACAGGTTCCCCTGGTTCTTTGAACTCTGTGTTCTTTATAATTCCTGCTAGGGCTCCTATGTGCCTCACTTGATTTGCTTTATCTCCACTGCTGCCATCCTCCATCGCTTCTCCTCCCCGCTCTTCCCTTCCCCAAACCCCACCACTGGTATGTCTCTAGTGCTTCCAGAACATCACTTGTCACTTTTAGGCTTATGCTCCCTACGTGCAAATCTGCCCAAAAGGCACCTAGAGGGTTTACAAGCCTGGGGACTTCGGGAAACAAAATGTTCATAGACATGATCCAGCGCAGTGGCAATAGATTTTGGTTGTAGTAAGGGAGGGGTGGAACAGGGGAAGATATGCCAAATATACATGTGAATTTCTAGACATAGCCAATAAGAGGTGGGTAGGGATAGCACAGAATTTTCAGGAGGCTAGGGGTACGTGTGATGCGGATTGGGGTAAGAAATTTAGGATATTGTTTACAATATGATCTCATAAGGACCATCCAGTTTGGTGAAGCTTAGGTAAAATCAGATCACGTGGTCATTTTGACAGATATGTAATTTGAGTACCCTTTGGGGCCTTCAAAGTCAGGGCAGGTCAAAAGCATCCTGGCTGAAGCACAGTGCATGGCTTGTAAACTCCTCTGAGGAGGGCCACTGATTTTTGCAGCCAGAACTGCTACATCTAGGAAGGTTTGTGACAAAATCAGACCTTGTGTTGCAAGGCCATGTTTGTCAAGACTGGTTGGGGCTTGTCTACCATGGTGAAGAAGAAAATGTGGAGTGGGAAATTAGGCCTCCATAGGAAGTCTGTCGGATACAAGTCTGTGCCCAGGTGAGTGGTCTGTGATGACCGTACAGAAACCTAAGTTTCCAATCACGTCTTTTTTGTCAGATATTTGTTTTTGTTATGCTCGTGATTGCTCATTTGATTCCTTGTTTTGTTTGATTTGATTAGAATTTGATCACTAATACTGTACTTCTAACATTAACCCCATTTAAACTTGACATCTTCTAAGTTACCTAAGTACCTGCACTTAGTTTTGCTTGTGTCTCAACAAATGGAGTAACTCCTGCCAGAAAATGTTATTCCAGCATGACAAGTAGAATTTTCCAGTGGTCCTAGTTAACACCTTGGATGTAACACTCCTTATGGCCTTATAACTATCTAGTTATTACTAATTATCTAGTTCAGTGGTTCTCAGACCTTTAGGTACACCAGAATCACATCTGGAGGGCTTATCAGATCATAGTCTCAGGCTCCACCTCTGGAGTCCCTAATTCAGTACACCTGGGATGGGAAGTGAAAACTCGTATCTCTAACTAGTTCCCACATGATGTTGCTGGTCTTGGTATAACACTTTAAGAATAGCTGCTCTAGTTTGTGAAGTCCCTTTGAAAAATATTAGAAATCAGTGTTATTTCAAGTACTAGAAGTTATACATAAAAAACTTTTAAACAATATTTTCCTTCCTTTCGTTCTTAAGATTTCTTTCCTTTTTTTCCCCCCCTCTTTCCTTCTGTCCCTCCCTTCCTTTTCTTTCACTAAGTCTCCACAGAACAGTTTCCTGCTGTTCAGCCAATGTATGGTTTGTCTACAGAGGAACCAGCACCCATTCATTCCTGGCCTTTGGACCTAGCAGTAGAAGATTCCTAGAACTCAGATACACAATGGATCCAAGTGAAACTTTTGAGGTTTTAGATCCCAAATCAATTAGTTTGCTTTCCAAAGTCAAAGTAACTGCATAGTCTCTAGGTGGGTTTTGCCTTTGCGAACATCACTCTGAGCTTTCGAAACAACTCAAGTCTGGGAATCTGAACATGTTAAAATTCAAAACATGATTCTCCAAGTTAAAACACATGTAATGTCAGTGAACCATTTCTTGAAATGTTACCCTTTGTCCTCTATCTGTTAAGTACGGTAAAGCCTTGACTAATCATATGAAACCCGCCAAACCAAACCATTAATTGCTTGGATTTTTTGTTCTTGTTTCATAGCATCTGAAGAAAGTTCATCTGAGCAAACAAACAAATTGAGAGATTTATTAAAAAAAAAAAAAAAGGATGGACTTTGGCCTGTTTACTTATGTCTTCTTTATATATAATTTTGGGCAGCAGAATTCAGAATTATTAATCCTCAGAAACACCAAACTAAAGCTTCAAGCTTTAAAGAAAAAGAATGCACTTGAGCTGATTACTTAAGGCAGAAAGGTAAAGGACTTATAATTTAAACAAATAAGAATAAATTTCAAATAAAAAAGAGTTCCCAAAATAAATTGAAGAAAGGTTTTCTGATTATTACTTTAATCAGGAAATAGAGAAAACTGGAACTTTTCATTTGAGAGCGTTTAAATATTACTCTGTCCTATTGTCCTTCAGCCACTTGGGTTCAGATTTCACTCATAATTTGAGAGCATCTCTAGTGGCATGTCACATCTTCAACTAAGTGCTCTCAAATATGTTATGTATTGGTCCTGAGAGCAATTCGGAGAGGTTGAGTTGTACCCACCGGATGGAGAAGCACAAATTCAAACTTAGGATAGTTGGTGGTATAGTTGAAAGACAAGAGGTCTTCAAGCTGGGAAAATCTAATTCAGTCCCATATCAACCACATGCAAGCCTATGAATGTTTGGGTGATACTTCAGCCCTTCCAAGTCTCAGTGTCCTTGTTTGTAAATCCAAGAAGAAATGTCATTTTTAAATCTATCTTTCAGAGTCGTTTTCAGATTAAATGAGAATAAACATGGATTCACGTGTAAGGAATTGTCATGAATATATTTTTCTCACAAAAGTGAGTTAAATCTTAGACAAAAGCAAAATTGGGCCTGGTTACTTCATACATAAACCTTTAGATTTTTGAGGAACAATATATCTCAAAGATTACAAACACGTTCTTTGCAATCAGACTAATCTGGATTCAAATCTTTATTTTAAAACTGATGAATTATTGAACACTACGTCTGAAATTAATGATGTACTATATGTTGGCTAATTGAATTTAAATTAAAAAAAAACAAAAAATAAAACACTGAAAGATTAGAAACGACGAAAAAAATAAAACTGACTTAAGTAAGTCACTTCTGTTAAAAAATTATTAAAGAAGACAGTTTAGGTAATGCAAACAAACTTTACTAAGTACCTCATGAAGTGGATAATCTCCTTTCAGAGAGCTGCAAAATGGGGCAGAAGTCAGAAAGATTTTATAGGATACAGAATAAACAACAAAGAAGAGAAAAAGGAAAATATATGGTTGGCTGAAGCAATGGAGTCAACCTTGTTTGGGTAAAAAGGCCCAGAGTTGGCTTGGTGTTTGGAGATTGGCCAACTTGATATATTGCACTTTTGGGTCAAGCAGAGAATTACTCGGACAGGAAAGTTATCTAAGTTTTGGTTTGTTGATGTGGCACTGTGAAATTATGATTTGTAAGAAATATATATTTGGTCATTCAGAGGACCCTGAACTCTGGGGAGGGGAGAGGGGCTGGAGGTGGAATCAACCAGTGCCCAGTGGTTTAGTCAATGATGACTATATTATGCATTCACCATAAGAACCCCAATGAAGGGGCACCTGGGTGGCTCAGTGGTTTGGTATCTGCCTTTGGCTTAGGTCATGATCCTGGGATCTAGGATTGAATCCCACATTGGGCTTCCTGCATGGAGCCTGCTTCTCCCTCTGCTTATGTCTCTGCCTCTCTCTATGTGTTCCTCATGAATAAGTAAAATCTTTTTAGAAGAAGAAGAAGAAGAAGAAGAAGAAGAAGAAGAAGAAGAAGAAGAAAGAAAGAAAGAAAGAAAGAAAGAAAGAAAGAAAGAAAGAAGAAAGAAGAAAGAAGAAGAAAGAAGAAAGAAGAAAGAAGAAAGAAGAAAGAAGAAAGAGAACCCAAATGGACTGGGTTCCAAGAGCTTCCAGGTTGGTGAACATTGGGGGAGAGCAGCACACCTGGAGAGGATGTGGAAGCTCCTAGTCCTTTTTTCATACCTCACCCTGTGTATCTCTTGTGTGGCTGTTGATTGTCTCCTTTAGCATATTTTAATAAACTGGTAAACATATGTTAGTGTTCCCCTGAGTTCTGTGGCCCACTGTGGCAAATTGAAAGAACCTAAGGATGAGGTCATTGGAACTTCTCCTCTGCAGCTGATTGGTCAGAAGCACAGGTAACAGCTGAGGCTTGTGACTGGTGTCTGAAGTGGGGTATGGGGGTGGTCTTGTTGGACTGAACCTATAACCTGTGAAATCTGATGCTATCTCTGGAAAGTAGTGTTAGAATTGAGTTGAATTCTTGGTTACCCTGCTAATATGTAAGAATTACTTAATGTTGTGTGTGTGTGGGGGAAACACTCTCATATTGGAATTGGGTCCTGGAACCAAAAAAGAGGCACCCTGGGCAGGAGTGACTCCATCTTGAGCCTCAAAATTTATTTCAACACTACTAATCTCTGTGAACTTGGTTTTTTCATCTTTAAAATGTGAACATGATAGCCACTAGGATTGTTATAAGTCTTAAATATAATAGCAATAACTACACATCAGAAGTGTTTAGCATAGTGCCACGGAATAGTAAATGTTTTGCTAATGATACTCATAACATAAATTCTCTTTCTGACATCTCCTGCTCCAGTAGTGGTTGTATCATATATCTTTGTGGACTCTAATTTGTACTTGACACAGACCAGGGAGGATTTCACTTTAAGATGGAATAAAAGAGGTTTTGAGCAGGAATAAATTGCTGAATAAAGTGGGGCCTCTTATATGTTGAGCTTCCTCTTGTGACCTGGAGAGCACTGTTTCTCAAATTGGGAACACATCCCAGCTGTACTTGTTAAATAAAGATTCTTTAACCTTGCACCCCTATATATACCTCTTACTATTATAAATATATATATATAATTTTATATATAAAAATATATATCACTTTGTATAAAATATGTATTTATATGTTATAAATATAATATATATATATAAAGCTTAGCAGAAGACTTGAGGACTAGAAGACATATCACTATGTATGTATTTTTATAAATTTTCTTATATACTATAAATATTATAAATATATGTTTAATAATATGTATTTAATAAGTATGAGTGTATATATAGTATATACAGCATACATAACTTAAGGAGACATGTCACTATATAAATATTTACATATATATTATTACATAAATTGAAAAACTGGCTTTCTTAATAAAACCATTTAACTGTAGCAGTTAAACCTGCATTTACTCTGATGCAGCTAATGGATTTCTTTTCTATTTTTTAAAAGATTTTATTTCTTTGAGAGAGAGAGCATGCGAGTGGTGGGGGCAGGATAGGGGAGCCAAGTGGGAGGGAGAGGGACAAGCCAACTGTGCCAAGTGAGCCTAAGGCAGAGCTCAATCTTAGGACCCTGAGACCATGACCTGAGCTGAAACTGAGAGTCAGACACTTAACCAAGTGAGCCACCAGTGCTGCCCCACAGCAAATCAATTTCTAAGTATTGATCCAAGGGAAATAAAAGCATATGTCCACTAAGTCTGGTATAAGACTGTTTACAGCAGCTTTATTCATAACACCTCATTGGTCCATCATCAGGAAGATAGGTAAACAAGCTGTAGAATATTCATATAATGGAAAAGTACTTAGCAAGAAAAAAGAACCTCTAATACACCTAATATGAATTTCAAGAACATTAGGCTGAGTGAAAGAAACAAGATGCAAACAGAGTTCCTACTTACTTCTTGGTTACTGTAGGATTACATTTACATGAAATCCTGGAAGAGGTAAAACTAATCCACAATGACAGAAGCCAGAGCAGTGGCTGCTTTCGTGTATGAGTGGGGAGGAAGTGTGGGAACAGGCATGAGGAGAACTTCAGGGATGATGGAAACATTCCATATCTCGGTAGAGGTTTGGGATACATGCGTGTCTGCATTTACCAAAACTGATGAAACTGTACTTTTAAGATCTGTTTATTTCACTTTATGTAAATTATATCTAAATGTTAGAGATATTGAGTTTGAGTAAATGCAGGCTTGTGCTGGGTTTTGAGAGGAAGAGGAATGTGTGTGTGTATGTGGGGTAGTGCTTATCTTGCAATTGTGAGAGAAACATTATGGTGATCATATAACCATGCACCATGCCCACGTGGGGGAAGAATAAAAAAAGATAGAAGGTACTAAATCAGATATACTCTTACTTTTAAATTTTCCTTAAAAATCTTAAAAGCATAAAATATTTTTGCTAGGAGCACAGAAAGATAACAATGTCGGTTTTTACTTTGATCTGGATCCTTACTTGGCAAGTATTTGAGTGTCAGGTGTAGTAAACACAATCAGGTTTCTCTACATTATGGGGAATGATTGTTCTGTGATCATTTGAAAAATTAAAAAATCCCAAATGTTACCACTGTAGTCAAGCCCAAAATGTCAGTATCATCTTACTGTCCTTCGAAAAAAAAAAAAAAATCACTTTTTTTTGTCTTTGATATTAATTTGATCACAATCACACAGAAGTGCAAAAATAGAGTTATGCTCAATCTACTTGCTTTAGTGGCCCATGTAGACAAAATAGTGTTGGTTAAAACCCTATGGGTGGGGGATCCCTGGGTGGCTCAGCGGTTTAGCACTTGCCTTTGGCCCAGGGCGCAATCCTAGAGTCCCAGGTTCAAGTCTCACATCGGGCTCCTGGCCTGGAGCCTGCTTCTCCCTCTGCCTCTCTCTCTCTCTCTCTCTCTCTCTCTCTCTCTCTGTGTGTGTGTGTGTGTGTGTCTATCATGAATAAATAAATAAATCTTTTAAAAAAACCCTATGGGTGAAAAAGTTATATTTTGAAGACCCATTGATTTCTTCTCTTTAGAGTGCTAAGATCCAGTGCTGGCTGTGGAATTATTGGTGTGCTTGCATTGATGGTACTGGTTTACCATTAAGAGAAGCACTCAAATGACTGTGGGAGGACTCAAGAGAGAGCTTGGCAACAGATAACATATGGTTAGTAAAACAAAGCTAAATATTGTGCAGTTGAAACCCAGGCCCAACCAAAATAGAGCTTTCCACAGAAAGAGTGGGTTTTTTGAGCCTCAGCCATTAGGCTTAGTCTGATTCTACAAGACATGAAGGAACAATGCTTGGATATAGTCATCTGTGGTGGGCATTTGTGGCATTTCTTTCCTAGCTAAAGAAATAAATTTGGGGGGTACATGCTTACTATTGTTATAAGCTCAATTAACTGTGGGTTCTGGTAGTAGAATCAGACTTTCAGTTAGACAGGAATTTCAAATGGAAAACAATCAATTGGGACAAATATTACAAGTTTAGTAAGAGGGGATCCCTGGGTGGTGCAGCGGTTTGGCACCTGCCTTTGGCCCAGGGCACGATCCTGGAGACCCGGGATTAAATCCCACGTTGGGCTCCCGGTGCACGGAGCCTGCTTCTCCCTCTGCCTGTGTCTCTGCCTTGTCTCTGCCTCTCTCTCTCTCTGTATGACTATCATAAATAAATAATTAAAAAATATTTAAAAAGAAGTCTTTAAAAAAAAAAAGAAGTTTAGTAAGAAAGTTTGTATTGATTGATTTTTTTTTTTAGACACCGCAAAACTGTCATCCATGTTATTCATCATTTGATTATTGTCCATTCATAGAATTGTGGTATTTGAACCATCTCTACACAGGGAAGTTGAAGAAAATAGACTTGGAGAGAATTCTAAGTATGCGGCAGTATTTCTTCAAAACCCTAACACGAACTCAGTGCTCATTATTATGGTAACACTTTACATTCTTTATATAATTAGAGCCTCCTTGCAACACTCTATACATTCTATATACCATTCCCATATGAATTCATGAGGCCTTAATTGATTTATGTCATGTTCTATGTCTAGTAGGTGACAGATTTAGGATTGGCCCTGGGATTTTTGGATCCAGAAACATGATACAGCAGAAAATGAAAACTAGAATTCACTGAAAATTAGAATATCCCAGTGGTAATTTGATTGGTCAGTCTGCACACATACAAGACAATAATAATTCAGTTGTTATTTTTCATCAGAGAGTGATTAGACTGCAGTAATTGAAATGTGATTCAGTGAAAAGAGATTCATTAACCATTCACATAGAAAAGTTCTCTTTTCACCCAGGGCTGTTAGTATTTATAGCAATTTACCTTGGTACAGCTTTTAAAAGTGTTTTCACAAACATTATATTTCATTTTGAACTTGCCAACAACAGTAGGCTGAAAACAGGATGGGCATTACAATTTATAGATGAGGAAACAGGTTCAGAGAGCTTTAGTACTTCCCAAGATCAACTAGTGAGTGGCAGGTAGAGATAACAAGTGAGTTCCACCTTCCTCTTCCCACCATACCTTTCAGCAAAGACTGTCTACAAATGATCTAGCTGTTTCCTACTTACAGAGGTGGAGAACTATATGGATAATCCCCCCATTATCACAGATTAAGCAGCTCTAATGAGCTCTAATATCCAGGAAGTATTCTTTTCTCATTGTCATTAACAATGACAGGAAATGGGGGTCTATTTTCTTTCATTCCTACATTTGCAGCAGAACACCATGAGGGGAAAGATCTTTTTAGTTAAAATAAATGTTCATTTGGATGTAGTTAGCTCAAAAAATAACCAAACATTTTGCAAGTCTGGATTTTTTTTTTTGAGGAAATTAAAATGAGTTTATAGTTATACTTTAAGGAGAGTCAAGGCAGTAAATATCCTAGCCATGAAAATATTCAGTGGGAGATGTTCCTAGCACTGGGAACTTATTTGAAGCTATTTTCATCCTGCCATTTTGCTTAGTGTTTCTCTATTGAGTGGATCATTTAAAACTCACAATTTTGTGAAACCTAGTAGGGACAGCCCTTCAAGAGTCCTTACAAGTAATCATGAAATTGTAGATTACTGTAGCTTTCTTTCTTTCTTTTTAAAATCATTATAGCTTTCCAATAACAAAGCACATATTAGAAAAGAATCCTGAAGCAAGAGGACTCAAAATATAAAATGTTTTTCACCCCATGGCAAGAATTAGAATTTGTGTCTGAAGCTCATTTTTAAAAATGTCCCTTTCTTACCAATCCCAGCTGAATGACTTAAGCTCCTTTATCATACAAGCCAAAATCGTTCCCTTCCAAAGTGAGGGTCTTATTTTTTTTCCTCTAATTATTTCTTCACTTTGTAACCCGTCTTGAAGTTCATCTCATTATCATCATCATTATTAAAACCATGTAATGCTGATGGGCAATACAGTGACAGAGAAAGGGAAATAGAGAACAGATTACTTGGATGTAAAAAGAACATTTGGTTGGCAAAGACTCTAATTGGTTTTCCCTGAAACATGCACCCTCCCTCTTATGGGGGGGGTGGTTATATAGACTGATTTTGTTGATTAGGTCATTCCCAAAGGAAGAACAATTGGTGCCAGAGACTCATTAAAGATGTGTGGGAGCACATTCAAGGAGGAGAGGTTTCTTTAAGGAAATGGAGGACATAGAGCTAAGGAAAAGAGGAAAGATACTGCCAATTATACATTTCAAAGAAATCATCAAAAAAGACCAGGACATCGAATTGCTTTTAAGTGCCTTGATCAGATGTTGGTAGGCACATTGCTGAGAAAGAATTTGAAATCTTCTTAACTTCGTGGTAATCACTGTCTTGATTCTCTTTTTTTCCTCCAGGAGTAAATTAACTGATTCTAAACACAAGGATTAATTAGTCTAAATAATGCCACTTACTCCTTGGAAATTACAGTGTGCTGTCCTGCTTCCTCTGAAGCAGGGTTTCTCAATCTTGGCCCTATTGACATTTTAAACCAGATAATTCTTTGTTGTGGGGCCTACATCGTAGGAGGTTTAGCAGCATTCCTGGTCTCTACCCACCAGAGGCCTAGTAGCAGCTCCCCAGCTGTGACAACCAAAAATGTCTCCAGACATTGCCAAATGTCCCTTGGAACACAAAATCACCTCCAGGAGAGACAGAGAGGAAGAAAATACCAATTGGAAGTTATACCAGCCGGTCTACTTTGCATGTGACTCTGCGCTCAATGTCACTGGTAGTATTTGCTGCTACATATTGGCTCAATGTATTGCCCTGGTCACTAGAAAAAATGTGTTGTTTAGGAATCTTTGGTTAAAAGCACAATAACTGGGGCACCTGGGTGGCTCAGTGGTTCAGTGTTGGCCTTTGGCTCAGGCTGTGATCCCGGGGTCCTGGGATTGAGTCCTGCATCAGGCTCCCTGCATGGAGCCTACTTCTCCCTCTGCCTATGTCTCTGCCTCTGTGTATGTGTGTCTTTCATGAAAAAATAAATAAAACCCTTTAAAAATCAAAAAATAAAAGCACAAAAACTGAATCCTCTGATAAATGTAAGCAGAAAGGAAACTTATAGGAAATTCAGTTCTATAAAATGAATCATATGATTGAAGAAAAAAATAAAGAGCCAGATATCAGAAAGGACAGGAACCAATGAAGCTCCCATCCCTTATAAGGTTCCTGTGTTCTTGATCATAAGAAATGATGGATTATCTTAGGGCTCATGCATTAGGAGGTTAACCTGAACCTCATTTTCAGACACTGGTTTTGAGATTTAAATTCCAAGAGGAAAATCTGAAAGCCTGCTCTGGCTCACATGACTATCCATTGACCAGGAGCAGATGATGCCTTGGCTATCATTAAGTGGAGACCTTAACTAATGGGACAAAATTAGGTGCCATTACTGTAAGATGGTATGAATGTATACTGGGAAGGACAAAACAACCAATATCTGTGCATTACACCGTTTCAATTGCCTCAGCCAGGTTGGAGAGTAGTGTATATGATTGTTTATGGATAAGGAATTTGAAATTCAGTGTGTAACTAACTCCCACCACGTCACAAAGTTAGTAACTGGCTGAAACAAGATGGAAACTTGGGGGTGTTTGACTTTGAAGTCTCTACTACTTCCTAAATAGCCCATTGTTCTTATATTTATGGAAGTTCTTAGTCTCTCATCTATTTGACCAATCACAATTCAGTCAATAAATAGGTGTTTATTGAGGGTTGATGAGACCTAGCTTCTTTATTATGATGTGAATGAAATATAAACAAATTGCTAGAGAATTCCAACTCAGGGGAACCTGCATCCTGGTTGGAGAGACAAACTAACCATGAAGAAACGAGAAAAGAAAATAAAATTGAATTTCAAATTCTGTGACCCATATAAGCTAAAAATCAAGGAAAATATCTATTAAGTTACTAGTTACACTGACAAAGAAGTTGAGAGAAAATGAAGCTGGTATAAAGTAGCTTTATTAGGCAAGATTATGGAAGTGGGACTTGAGGTAAATAATAAGTGACTTTTAAATTTAAATTTACATCAGTCTTGAAGCAAGGTATATTAGTTTCCTAGGGCTGTCATAACAAATTACCAGAAGTTATTCTGTCATTGTTCTGGAGTCCAGAAATCCGAAATCAAGATGTTGTTAGGACCATGCTCCCACCAGAGGCTCCAGGAAAGACTCTTCCAGATTCTGGTAGCTGTCAGTGTTCCTTGGCTTGTGATTCCATCACTCCAGTTTTTGTCTCTGCCATGACGTGGCTTTCGTGTGTGTGTGTGTGTGTGTGTGTGTCTAATCTCCCTCTGACTCCTTCTTATACTGACATGTATCATTGGATTTGGGGACCACTCAGATAACACAGGGTTGCTTCATCTCAGGATCTTTAATTATATCTGCAAAGACTTCTTCTCCAAATAAGGTAATAGTCACAGATTCTGGGGATTACTAGATGAACATATCTTTTGAAGCACCATTTAACCCCCTACACAAAATTTGGTATGCTTGTTGGCACTGTCCTAGAACTCTGGATTTTTACAATATAGTAATTACAGCGTAGTAATTAAGCTCACAAATCCTGGAATCAGAGAGTGAGTGTTGGATTTGCAATTCTGACGCATAGAAACTGTGTGTAATTGGGTTATCATTGACTTCCCCCCAAAGCCTCAGTATCTCACATACAATAATCATCATAATAGTGCTTATTGAGTGTTTATTATGTGCTAATACCTGTGCAGATATTTCATGCATCATATTTAATCTTAAGAGAAATCCTTTGAAGTGGGTATTATCATTATTCTTATCTTAATGATGAGGAGGCTAAAACATTAGGTGAAGTAACATTTCCGGAGTCATAAGTATCATCAAATCCATGTCTATGAACGATAACTGTCTTACTATTAGGCTATAACAATACCTAACTAGAATATTGCCAAAGATATTAAAAAAGATACTGTCAGCGGCAGTCGTTATTAAAACTGAACCATAACACCTCACCAAAGAAGATACAGACATGTAAAATAGCATATGAAAAGATGCTCCATGTCATCTGTCCTTATGATTCTTGGTACTATCACAACACCCACCAGAACTGTGTTTTCCAAGAGCTCAGGTCTTGGAAGCTTTGTGGTTTATCAGATAGTCAAAGCCCATGGGGATGAGGGCATTAGATAGCAAACACGTAAGAAAGTGGGTGGGAAGGCACAGAGAGAAGGCATGGGAACATAGAAGACCCTCTGTGTGTTTATTTTAGTACTCTTACACAGGTATGGAGTACCTACCACGTTCCAAACTCTGCTAAGTGTTTACATGGATTGTCTTCACAATCTTCGTATCAATCACTGAGGGTTGAGGATGTTTAGCTGCCATTTTCTGCTTAGACTTCAGGCTCTACTGCCAACAAATGAGTAAATACCTCAGGAAAAAGAGTGGTAGAGATCTGGGGCTCATGTCAATGCATTTCCCCTTGCTTTGTAAGCTTTACTCCTCCAAGTATTGACCATCTTGGCATTTTTCTGATGTCTACAGTTAATTTTTTGTATTTTGCCCATATCTTGTCATTTTCTGGTAGAAAGGTGAACTAGATATAAACAACTCCATTTCACAGCCACCAAGGTGAGGGTAGCTAAGACTACAACACATTGCACCCTGTAACCCAGAACTTTGATTCAGTTATGTAAATACACTCTTGTTTTTGGTGAACTCCCTGGTTACTTGTGAACCTCAGAATATAGTGGACAGTCTATGTCCTAACTGGAGATTATTATGAAATGAATGAGTGTAGTTGATTCAATTCTCCCGTACAATGCAAATACCATTGCAAGATATTATCCAGTTTTTAGAGAACCTTGGCTTCTAACCATTATCTTTTACTTACTTGTTCTATTTTTAAATTACATCAGAATAAAAATAAAGCATATCCACTCAACACAGTAACCTATACTTAGTGATAAACATTAGGCAGTTCTTAAGCAAACATAAGGAATTACTAGGACAACTGAAATAACATAAACTTGCAACATGCCAAGAAGACACATGCATTGAAAAAGAATGGGGAAAATGATTCTGTATTGTTTACTGCCACCTTTGTTGAAATAAACTCTGGATGAGCATTTTTTCCTATGAAGAACTGTGGTTTTGCTGGTGGTTTTTATAAATCTGTGCAGCATATAATTGATGGTTTTTCAGTTATGAAGAGAATTACTAATATGTACCCAAACACACTTTATGAGAGTGAGAACATTCAAGCACTGGCTAGAAAATTGGGAAATCTCAAATTTACTAAAGACACCAGAGGAAGAATTTGTCTTTTTAAAATTTAACCTATGTATAATTTCCATCATGGTCTAGTTTTTTTAAGACTTTATTTTTTAGATATGCTTTAGGTTCAGAGCAAAATTGGGAGAAAGGTATAGAGATCTCCCATTAACCCCTACCCCCACATATGCACAACCTCCCTCATTTTCAATGTACCACTGCAATTGTACAACTAGTATGATGATGAACCTACATTAACGTATTATAATCACTCAAAGTTCATAGTTTACACTAGAGCTTACTCTTGATGTTGTACATTATATAGGTTTGAATAAATGTTTAATGATGTATATCCACCATGGTAGCATCATACAGTGTATTTCCACTGCCTTAAAAATCCTTTGTGCTCCAGCTCAGCTATTCATCTCTTTCTTTCCAACGCCTGGCAACCTCTGATTGTTTTACTGTCTCCATAGTTTTGACATTTCCAAAACATCATATAGTTAGAATTTAGGAAAAAAAAATTAAAGATTGTATTTATTCATTTAGAGAGAGAGAGAGAGAAGGAGGAGGGATAGAAGGAGAGGGAGAGAGACAGCATCTTAAGGAAACTCCATGCTGAGTATGGAACTGAACATGGGGCTCAATCCCAGGACCCTGAGATCATGATTTGAGCAGAAAACCTGAGCCAAAATCAAGAGTTGGATGCTTAACCAGCTGAGCCACCCAGGCACCCTGTAAGGGAGATTTAAAAAAAAGATTTAATTATTTATTAGAGAGAGAGAGAGAGAGAGAGAGAGAACATGAGCAGGACAGGCAGAGGGTAAGGGAAAGAGAATCTCAAGCAGATTCCACACTAAGTATGGTGCCCACGCAGGGCTTAAACTCACAACTATGAGATCATGACGTGAGCTGAAACCAATAATCAGATGCTTAACTTACTGTGCCACCCAGGAGCCCCAAGGAAGATTTTAGTAGGACTCAGCAAATATTTAGTACTAGACTTGGGAGAGTGTTAAGCAGTCCCCATGAATCACTTAGATGCTCTAAAACGTGTTTGCAAGTTTTTTATTCTTCTCCAATTGAGAAGTGAAGTCTGTATCCCCTTTCTATCAATTTGGGCTGACTTAAATGACTCACTGGTCACTAGGACATGTAACTGAAATGACACTATTGGAGCACCTGAGTGGATCAGTCAGTTAAATGTCTTCCTTCAGCTCAGTTCATGATCCTGGAGTCCCAGGATCGAGCCCATGTTGGGTTCCCCACTCAGTGGGGAGTCTACTTCTCCCTCTCCCTCTGCCCCTTTCCACTTGTGTTCTCTCTCTTGCTCACTCACTCACTTTCTCTCTTAAATAAATAAATAAATAAATAAATAAATAAATAAATAAATAAAATCTTAAAAAAAAATAACACTATGTAACTCCCAAAGCTAGGTCAGAAAAAGCCATGCAGTTTCTACATGGTTCTCTTGGAACACTCACTTTTGAAGCCCCCAAAAATGTGTAAAAAAATCTACCATCCTGAGGCTCCCATGATGTGAGGAAGCTCAAGAAAAAGAGGCTACCTGTAGATGCTCCAGTTGACAGCCCCAGCTAAGGTCTCAGCTGATAGCATCGACCAACATGTATGTGAATTAAGACACTTCTTGATAATTTCATCCCAACTGCTGCTGTCATCCCCAGCTGCTGAGTTTCTTCAGACATCATGGAATTCTCTGAATTCCTGAATTCAGAATTCCTGACTTTCGGGATCTTGAATTTAATAAAATGGTCAAAAAGTTTTGGGGTAGTACTTTAGAAAACAGTATGGAGGGTCCTCCGAAAGTTAAAAATAGAGCTAGAGCTACCCTATGACCCAGCAATTGTACTACTAGGTATTTATCCAAAGGATACAAACATATTCATGGTAGCCCATGTGCCCCAATGTTTATATGTGTCCACAACAGCCAAACTGTGGAAAGAGTCCAATGTCCATTTGGATGAATGGATGAAGAAGATGTGGCCTATATATACAATGGAATATTAATCATCAATCAAAAACATCTTGCCATTTGCAATGACATGGGTGGAACTAGAGGGTATTAGGATAAGCAGTATAAGTTAGTTGGAGAAAGACAAATACCATATGGTTTCACTCATATGTGGAATTTAAGAAACAAAACATGAACATGGAGGAGGGAAGGAAAAATAAAATAAACTGAAGGCTGCTGGAGAGGAGGTTGGTGGGTGGATGGGGTAACTGGGTGATGGGCATTAAGGAGGGCACTTGATGGAATGAGCACTGGGTATTATAGGCAACTGATGAATCATTAAATTCTATCCCTGAAACTCATAAGAGAGTATATGTTAACTAAATTTAATTTAAATAAAATATTAGGAAATAAAGTTTTGGTGGGACACCTGGGTGGCTCAGTGGTTGGGCCCCTGCCTTCGGCTCAGGGCATGATCCCAGGGTCTGGGATTGAACCCCACATTGGTTCCCCTGCATAGAGCCTGCTTCTCTCTCTGCCTGTGTCTCTGCCTCTCTCTCTCTCTCTCTCTCTGTCTCTCTCTCTCATGAATAAATAAAATCTTTAAAAAAAGAGAGAAAGAAATAAAGTTTTGGGGTAGCTTGTTATGGAGCAATATTAATGGGATCATTCTCTTCTCTCTTGTGTTATAATATGACAGGTGCTTAGGGAAGTAATTAAATTATTTCAACACACCAAGGGAACATTTATATCACAGGTTAGCAGACTTTTAGCAGTAGAACTTCAGTAGGATTTAGCAAACTCCATGAATTCTACAATGAATCAGTGACCAACTTAGGATCTGTCAAACAAAACAAAACAAAATAAAAACAAGCTTTAAATATCTGGTTCACAAGCTTCCCCTCTGTCACATATTCTACCAATATCCTCAGTGACTCGAGAATCAATGCAAATGACCCCATCCTACTTTACTAAGGCATCTATGCTGTCTGAACATTTCACTTTATGTGTTCGCACCCTAAACTTGTCATTTGGAATCAGCCTGTGCTAGTATTCTCCAGTTTTCACAGCTACTTGATCTTTTTACCTCCAGGAACCGTCTATTCCTGGTCTTTCCATTCGTTTCCATTTGTCACCTCCTGACTTCGTTTACTTCACTACTGAACCTAGACTTCATGGTTAATCATTGCCACACTTTGAATACCAACTCTTGATCCCTTTTATTTCCAAAGCTCCTGCCTCACAAACTAGGACCTATCAACTCACTGTCTGCCTTCTCACCTCCTATAATCAAGCTATCAAGAAGACTGCAGGAAAAGAATCACAATATTATATGAATTGGTGACACTATAAATGTATGATTCTTCAAATTCTGTGGGACAGTTAACTCATTTTTCACTTATCTTTGGCCATGATCCATTTCCCACCTTCAGAAAATGGTCCAGAGTTCACTCTTCTTGCACTTAGCACTCACCTTTCATTTCTCAAATGTCCTCACCTTCTGCATCACCACAAAAGTACATACATCCTCACTTTCATCTCCTGATTTAACCTTTCATCTCATCTGTATAATTCTTCCTTCCAGATCAGAGGAAGAATTATCCCTGTGTGTATGCATCAAGTCTCCACCTACACTCTAATCCTCTCTCCACTCATATCCTTGGGGACTAGTTCTGTGTATGATTTCTTTTTCTTCTGTATGTTAAACCATTTTAATTCTACTGGCTCTTTTCCCTCCTACCCTCTAGTTTATCTTATCCCTAAAAAATGTTTTAACTACGATTGCCCCTGAGACCCTCTGTATAAACCCTCCTAGGACTCTATTTCCCAGATTTAAGGTCCTTATGCATTTCTTCTAATATTGCTATCTCTATTTCACTTTCCATTAACCCCTCATATAGTCCCATAAGTATATAAACATGCTATTTTTCTCCAATCTTAAAATATAAACAAACTTCTCTTTACCATACTTCCCTACAAGCTTGCCCAATTTCTTTATACCCATTTATGTAAACATTTCTTGAAAGAATTGTTTCTAATCAGCTTCTCATCACCACTATTCCACTAAAAATTCTCTTGTCAGGTCCACTAATTACTTCCATGTTGTTGAATCTAGTTGCCAGTTTTCAGGCCACATCCTGACATGTTGGTAGCATCTGACATACCGTACCTCTCTCCTTCTACATACGCTTCATATAGTCATAAATTTCCATGTCTTCTTGGTTTTTTTCCTTCTTTCTCTGTCTTCCTCTGATTGCAAGGCTTAGACAATGGTCCTCCTCTGATCTGCTCTAGCTGTCTTGTTGATCTCAGCTAGTTACGTAGCCTGAGTTCCCTCTGTCAGCCAATGATCCAAGTTTATAGCTCCAGATGAGCTCTATCTCACAAACACCAGACTCATGTAACAGCCACCTTCATGAAATTTCCTTTTGGATATCTAAGATTTATCTCAACCTTACCATGTCCAGAATTGAATTCTGTACTTCTCTCTGAAACCTGCTCCACTCATGGCCTTTCCCATCTCACATACTGGTCATTTGATCCTTGGCAAAAACTCTTAGAGTAATCCTGGACTGTTCTCTTTCTGTTATACCTACATACAATTTATAAGGAGATCCTATTGGCTCTACCTTTGAAATATATTCACAATTCAACCAATTCTTACCTCCTCTACTCTTACTTCCCTAGTCTGAGTCATCATTATCTCTTGCCTTAAAAGTATTTTCACTGATAACTCTGTGTCTGCTTTTGCCAAACCTATAGCCTATTCCAAACATAGTGGCTATAGTGTTTCAGTCCTCTGCTTAATACCCTGTAATAGCATCCCCTTTCTCTCAGAGGAAAAGCCAGAGACCAGACAATGGTCACTGAGCTCTGCATGACCCTTCATCGTCACATCTTGACCCCATTTCTTTCTGGTCCCCTGCTTGCCTGCTGTGCTCCAGCTGCACTGACATTTTTGCTATTCCTCACACTTCCTAGGCACTTTTCAGGAACTTTGCATTGCCTGTTTCTTAGCCTAGAATAACTTCCTATTAGATACACAGCGAACTGTCTAAATTCTTCAAGTCTTTGTTCAAAGCTTCTTATTTTATCCCTTTAAGTGTTAGAATTTCACAGGACTTCATTCCTGCCCTATTTATTTTTCCTCTCTTCGAGCAATGTCTAATGACTCCCAGATATGCATCTCTAGCCTTAATTTCTTTCCATTTTAATTGATGTGATAAACATGGAAAGATCTTGAAGGAGAAGTTTACATCAAATATTGTTTTATCTCGTCCTCCCTTTTTTTCTCTACCTCCTGGTACTAGACCACTAATATCCAATATTCCTCCCTTCAATTTATATCTAGCTTATCTAACTATAATCACTCTCCTTAATATGGAGAGCTTCTCCCAAAAACCACTTGAGGCTGTGCATATCAAATGGGAAATCTTTATCTTTGTGGATACGTAATAGTATAGAGGCTATAAAAAGCCATATGATAACCTTGATATGTATTCATAGAACATAATTATTCTCGGGGACTAGTGAAAAATATAGTCATTAAAATATTATTGCTATATAAACATTAACATAGGAGAAAAATATTATGTCCAGCAATCCTCTGAGAAAAAAATATTTACTTTCTTTTTCTTAGGAGTACTTCTCTGAATAATGAAGAAGAAGAGACTTAAAAAAAATAATGGGCTTAAGATATTAGTCTTAGCTGGGGTGTTGTGTGTGGTATTTTGGAATTCCTATGGAACAATACACCTTCGAAATAACAGAAATAAGTCTCCACAGTGAAAGGATTTTGGTACCACAATTATGGATGAGAGAGAAAATAGCAGTCTGATTTTTTTCCACAAAATATAGGACTCAATTCCTGCTCTTGAGCATATACAATTGAGACCCAGCAAATATAAAAAATAACTAACAACAAAATAAAGTCTTAGGAGTCGTCCTGGACCCCTCTTTCCCTTTCATTCACACCCTCCAGCATGCAGTCCTTCAACTCCATTTCTCTGCAATCTCTTGTCTGTCCTCTCCTGCTTACTCCTGTTGCTGCCATCTTGTTCCAAATGCCCCTTGGTCATCCTTGAAACACTACATTGGTGTCTAATGTCCTCCCCTCCTTTTCCACTTTCTTCTGCTCTAATCTATTCTCCACAAAGATCCCAAAATAATTTTTCTACAATGTAAATCAGTCACATCAAACTCTCTTCAAAGATTTCTCTTTTGACCTTTCACTTTAGACCCTAACAACCCAGGTGCTTGCTTCATAGGCTTTGGAGCTGCAGGGTTTCTCCTCATGTGTCTAAGTATTCACATGCTACTCATTCTGTCTAGATGTCCTTTTTTTTCTTCTCTCTCCTACAACATCGCTCTGACTTATTTTTCATGGTCCATATGAAGCACCCCTTCTTTTCTGGCACCAACTTCCCACCTTGGTTTGCTTTGTACTCATAGAATCCAATATCTATCTTTTTTTTAATAGCAAATATTACTCAATTCTACTCTCATATGTGATTTTATTTTTATTTTTCTGGATTGAAAGCTATGTGAATTTAGGGACTATGGTTTTCATTTTTGTTCAAGTAGTGCCTAATACTGTAATAGCCTCATAAATATAGAGGCCATCTATTTTTTAAGGAAAGGCAAGAAGGCAGGAAAGAACAAAAGAAGCAAGGAAACAAAGAAGGGGGAAAAAGGAAAGAAAGAAGGAAGGGAGGGAGGGGGGATAAAAAGGACCAAGACCTCCAGAAAAAAAAAATGTTTTGTTTAGAAGGCAATCATGGGAATAAAATTTCTGTCTTTTCTAATCTGGGCTTTTCTTTCTGCAGATATTTTAGGCTCTTGTCAATTTATGACTTTGGAATGAGGATATTTACTTGGACAGTAGTGAAGCTGCAAAAATTCTTTGGCTTTAGTGGTTGTGGTTATCTCTTTCTAAACCCGTAGGAGAGGAACTACAGCTAGCTGCTGCCTGTGGCATCAGCTACACTGTTTGAAGTCCCTGGTGAGGAGACAGCTGGATGCCACAGTGGCAATTTGAGGGCCACAAAAAAAATTGTTAACTGAACTTGATGTTCTAGTTGGCAAGTTTAACACATATTCTACTCCCACATAATTGGATAGTGTTATGATCACATCATACCACTAGCCCTGCCATTATTATAAAGGGGCTTTGTCATGATAAGAAGGCATAGTAGCTTCCTCATAATTATAATTTTGGCTAGACTAGCTTCCCTTCCTCTTAGACTCAAAAGTGAATTGACCATGGAAGTACTGACATGTTTAAGAAATTAATTTCACTTGGATTTTTTTTCCAGGTTTGATAGAACTAGCTTCACATCTCCTTAAAGAAGGAACCATTTACTTCCCAACTTCAACTTGTTGCCCCTGAAAATATAGTCAGTTGAGAATCATTTCATTGTCAGAAATACCTTAGTGATCTGAAATATGTAGAGGTAACACTATTTCCTATTTTAGAGTAAGAAAGCTTAAAGAATTCTTGAAGGTTCCTTCATTGAAGTTCCCCATTTTCCTTTTAAGGGACCTGGAAAGGAGAGAGGGTCAGGAACCTGCCTGCCATCACACCTTAGTTACCAGAAGAACTAAGATTAATTTTCTCATGCCAGTGCTCTTTTCAGTTCATTATGTTATGGACAAAACTTGTGTAAGGCACTAAATGTTTTTCTCTTTTTTTCTGAAAATGGAAATAGTTTTATTCTTTTATAATCTAATAATGAAAATAATACCTGCCCAGGAAACATACCCAGAGAATATTGATTAAAAGAATGAAGCAAATTTTGAAGAGGGGTTATAGTGACATGCAATAGTTTCATTGTTAGCCTAGTTCTTCTGTTTAACATTATTGGCTTTATTTTGGATGAAGGCATTGAAGGTATGCTTACCAAATATGTCAAAGATACTAACCTGGGAGAGAGAAGTAATGTTGTGGTTTGTTCTAAGTGAGGAATCAAATAATGGTTAATGAGCATCTACTATGAGCCAGGTATAAATTAATCTCCAAAACAGTCTTACAAGGTAGCTCTCCTGTATCAGAAAACAAGAATCACATCAGGTATTTTGATGGGAAGAATATTGGGAATTAATTAATCTGGGATTGGAATTCTGAACTAGCAAAACAGGAAGCTCTGAGGTAACACAAGAAGCAGCTTCTATCCCTAGGCTGGAGTAAAAGGAAAAGGAGAGGGTTTTCAGGGTCTAGAAACTCAAAAGAGAGACCTCATAGAGCCAGATCTAAAACTCTGAGGAGAAAAAGCTAACTGGTTGGTATTATATTTAGGAGCTCACAGGAGTCTCTGAGAAGCTAAAGACTCAAACTTCTGAGGAAGGGGTGACACCTGGTTGATGTTGATCCCTCAAGAGTTCAGAGAATAGGCATCACAGAATTAGGGCTAGGGCCTCCTAGCAGGAGGCCCTATGTGGCTGCCGCTGGTAGCTCTGAGGGGATGCAGTGGGGTTGGTTCTGGGAGCATCAAAGTTGAAGACCCAAACCAACTGCTGGTCTTGGGAAGAGAGTTATTGTTATGTGATGCTGAATGGAATGGCAAACTCAAGGAGGAAGCTCTCTCCCCTTTTTCTGCCTTTCAGCCCTTCTGAGGTCCCCTATAGACAAAATTTAATAGGAAAAGGAAGGAAGGAAGGATGGAAGGAAGGAAGGAAGGAAGGAAGGAAGGATGGAAGGAAGGAAGGAGAAAGAAAGAAAGAAAAATAAGAATTCAATAAACAAATGAAAAATAAGTTTTCAGTCTTAGCCCCATATTGCAGCATAAAATATAGAAGGAGAAGATTTTGTTATTTATTTAGACTTTTAACACTCGATGAATGGCTACATGCCAGGAATTGCCCTACACCCCATACTACACTTCAGTTTCCTCTTCTGTGAAATGAAAATAATCATGTCTACTTCAGAGAGCTGAAGAGTAAAGTATAGAAAGTATTTAAGAGCTTTACACAGTGCCTAATAATGATTATCTACTGAAGCACAATGAAAGTGGCAAGTCCTCAGTGTTCATCAAATACTGATGATATTCAAGGTACAGTAAACCTTGATTTGATTCCACCATAGTGTTTAAAGTGGTGTAGTTTTGAATTTCAATAGATGGAGAACACACTATCCGGGTTTCACTGTCTTCACTTCTCCATATTGCTTATATCTTACTATTTCACGTGTAAGTCTAGCTCCCAGTCTTTGAGTTTTGAAGATCTGTTCTAGAATATGATTCTTTACTCATCTCCTTTCTCTCAGGTAACTAATTCCATACTTTAGCAGCTTTGGTTATCGATTCTTAACATTCCTTCCAGCTCCATGTTCATCTTTTTCATGCAGTGAAAACCTAAGGTATAGTTTCTACTCTCTTTAGTAGAATAAACCAAAACCCACGAGTAAAAATTCTTTTGGTATTAATTTTTGAAAGTTTAGAGGTAAAGAAAGAGACAAATGATGATTACTACATTTTTTTCAAGTATTTTTAAGCATGAGTTTTACATGATCAGATTTGGGTATGGTAGTGGCTTTGGGGAATTAAATCCATTTCAAAGATTTTTTTAGAAGTGTACTCTTTTTAATCTTTGCCATATTGTCAATTAGTATTTAAATACCCCCTGGCCCAAATACATCATTTCTATGTTGATTTATTTGGGAGCTGATCTCTCTAAATTCTTGGCCACTGAAATCATGCTAATAAAGGACTGTATTAAAATGTTCTGTTCTGTATTTTTTGAGGTTTTTTTGTTAGTTATTTTTATTTAGGAAACATTTTCTAGAGCAATGAACCATAGGATAATCAAGTGACCTGCATTTTCATGAAAAATAAAATGCTTCCAGATGGTGTTAGACACATGGAAAAGGATGTGTTGTTCAGCCTACCCAGAGTGTTCCTACATAGCCAATTCTGGTTTTCGTAAGGCAGTGTTTCCAAAGTTGCTACCTGTTTCAAGCATAATGGGGACAGGCTTACAGGGTATGAAGTGGCTAAATATTGGGAACAGCTGGAACTAACTAGATGCTGTTAACATAACAGATTAGGCAGATCTATGAGAGAAGAATCTTGCTGTAAGAATAGGTTAACCAGTCCATAAATCAAGTTGTAGGGGGAATCAGGTGTAAACCTTAGTTCTGAGATGTCTGTGCCATAAAGGGTCCCTCTTTACTTCATAGACGTGTCTGCAATCTTGAGCCACCTCTTGTATACTAGAACAATCTCTCTGCTACAACTCTATTGGCCACAATATGCAAAAATAACTTTTCATGAAAACAAAATAAAAATCATATTATCAGGAATTGAAGAAATGAGTGAATCCAATGGTTTGAAATCCTCTAAGTATACATTAAATTTTGTATCTTTAGATCAGTTTATTTGTCCCCATTCCTTAAAGTCCACACCTGGTTGAAGGGGGAGGGGGGCGCCTGGACCCTTTCCCCACTGTCTGTCTCCTAATGGTTTGCCCTTTCCAAGTATTTACAATTTATTCTGATTCCTAATTGGTATCTGATCTTTTCAACACTTACTTCTTGTTTATACCCTCACTGTACTTCCCTGACCTTCATCCCGGGAATTTCTCTGACTTTTATCTGTACCTTATCTTCCCCTAACTCACACTGCATAATTTTATTCCAGGCCATTCTGAGGAAGTACTTTATTTAGGCTTGCCCTGCCTGAGTACTGGTGCTCTACACTGAGGTTTCCATGGTCATTATTCCCTCTAGGTTAGCTTTGGTAGCATAAATGAGTCAACATTTTCACTGCGAGCGTCACTTTCAGGCCACAGAAGGTGTGGGTCACACAGGAGCACACCATATGTCTCTAAGGCCAAACCTGTAAAGCCACCTATAGAAACTTTTTGCAATGCTCCTGCTGACAAAAATCTCTTCAGGTCAGGCTGCTTCATGTAACTGTCTGTAAGTCACTTCTTTATAGATTGGTCACTTTGGTCTCTTGTTCTAGGTCATTCTGTGGCCAATTTGCAGTCTTCATGGTACCCTCTATTATCTTTAATTCTTTGTATACCTCATGCATTATTTTATAGAAAGAAATCAGTAACTATATCTTTAATGGTCATTGATTTGAATATTAAATTGAAAGGTCTCTCTTGAGCAGCTTCCTACCAATCAGCATCTCCATTTCTTTCAGAAGATCCAACCACTTTTAGAAGCAGATTCCTTGCATCCTCAAAGAAATATTTCCCAACTTTCCACATTTCCTCAAAGAAATATTTCCCAACTTCATTTCTTACAGTTCTAGAGGCTATGAAGTTCAAGATTAAGGTGCCAGAAGATTTAGTGTCTAGTAAGAGTCTGCTTTCTTATAGGTGGTTGTCATTTCACTGTCCTCACATGTTGAAAGGGTCAAGAGGTCACTTTGGGGCCTCCCTTACCAGAGCACTGATCCCATTCATGAGGTCTTCACCCTGATGACCACTTCCTAAAGGCTCCACTTCCTAAAGGCTCCACTCCAAAAACAATGACATTGACTGTTAGGTTTCAACATATGAATTGGTGGCCAGTGGTGAGAGGGGCACAGGGCACAAATATTTAGACCATAGCAGTACTCTTCCATTCACTTTAGAATATAACTTAAGAAGAAAGATAAAGGAAGAGCTTATGAATATCATCCAATTCATACAGTGGGGTAGGGTGGACAGAGACTAGTCCTTGGTGAAGCAGCAGCCTCAGTGCAGTCTTTCTTATTATAGTCAAAGTGCCCCCACTGAGAATCTTTTCCCACATTGCATGTGGCCCACGTGGGGCTGTCAATTATTTCCTCTAGGCCTCAGCACAAGGATGACCTTCCTCATTCAGGACCAATCATAATACCCTTCCTGACAATAATCAGCCCAAGGGATAAATCTGTAATTCAATAAGTCAACTCAGGATTCTTTTATAGGATTGTTAAATGACTCCTGGGAAAACTTTCCTTCTGTTGATGGTGGTGTTCTGCTAATACTGCTAGATTGGAGGTTAAGAAGTTGGTTGCTGGTTATCACTTTCAAAAACAAAGTCAAATAAACAGTCAAATAAAGTCAAACAGAGATAATCAGAGATTGGAAGTCAGAGGGAGAGAGTCCTGATGATCTGAGTCTCTTGACACCATGTCCTATTCCAGGCAGCTCTTTGATTCTTAAGTGCTAATCTATTATTCTTCCTAGGTATATGAGCCAATAAAACACTCTGTTAAATTTAAATTTGTTTGAATTGAGTCTCTGGTACTTGAAATTCTACATCTTGTCCATCATGAGATATGATGGTTTTGAGGTGTGTTGGTAAAGAAGGGGAATGGTAAGGCTTTCCTTCAGTAGACTCAAAAACTATAAGGCAGGAGTTTTCAATCTTTTCTATGTTGAGATATAAATGATAATTAATGTCCTTTGGCGAGACATATTTCTATGTGTAGGTTCCAGGGTAATAGCAACTGTTGTTCTATCCTTTTCTTTCTCATTCTTTTTTTTAAAATATTTTATTTATTTATTTATTTATTTATTTATTTATTTATTTATTCATTCATTCATTCATTCATGAGAGACACAGGGGGTGAGAGAGAGAGAGGCAGAGACATAGGCAGAGGAAGAAGCAGGCTATATGCAGGGAGCCCTATGTGGGACTCAATTCTGCAACTCGGGATCACACCCTGATCCAAAGGCAGACATTCAACTGCTGAGCCACCCAAGCATCCCTTCTCTCTTATTCTTGAAAGTGTATTAAAATGCTGGTGTTTTGATCATCTGATGTTCCATAACAACTACCCCAAAACAAAAGAATCATAAAACAAAAAAACATTTTATTAGTGCACACCTGGATGGCTTATCTCTGTTTGGGACCTCAACAATCAGGACTCAGATGGCTGGCAGTGGCTGAATGGCTGGGTCCTAGAATTACTTGGCAACTTCTGTCCTCATGTGTTGACAGGTGTGGCAGAAATAATGAACTTAGCTAGAACTATCGACTTAAATGTTTATGTAAGACTTCATCATTGTGGTTTCAGGATAGACCTCTCATATGGCAGTTCAGGACTCCCAGAGAAAGTGTTCTAGTGAGTAAGGAGGAAGTCAGATGACCTTTTAAGACCTAGCTTTGGAAGCACATACTATTTCTGCCATGTTCCACTGGTGGAAGTAGTCAATTCCCATCCAAGTGCAAGGTGAGGGGACATAGACTTCACTTCTCAATAGTAAGAAAATCAGAGATTTTCAGCCATACTTGAAAACTGCCATAGCTAGTGAGTAGAAAGGACACTATTACAGGAATGGCGTTGAAGCCATTAATATATTTATATATGTATTAATATATAATATATATAAATGCCATTATGTGATTATACATATTACAATAAATTATTAGCAGCCAGATGAACATTTTTTTTTGTAGCAAATTAAAATACTTGAAGTGCATAACTCCTGAGCTAGCGGTGGGATGCAAGGTACTATCTATACAGTTAGGGTAAGAACGGGAGAGGATGACTGTAGTAGAAAGAATTAACAGACATGAGTTGAATACGAAGTTGGCAAATGCTAAAGCCAAAGTTGCAGATAATCTAACGTTTCCAGAGTTATCTCTAGCAATAGGATTCTGCTTTCCACATCCCTGATTCATTTAGTCTCTGCTGAAATATATAGAGATGACATCTGTGGGCAGAATGAAGAAAGCAATTCCATGTGGCACAACCAGTGTGAGATTGCTGAGGTTCTCTGGGCAAGGTCGTCCAAGATGTCTTGAAAAATAAATGAGAGAAATGGTAGCGTACTTTAACCATCCTCCTGTAACTCTGGTATGGGATGCTTGATTCCCTCCTATATTCTGAATAACACCCCACTGCTTGCTACAGACTATTTGAGGACATGAGTTTTTGTATCAGATCCAAGCTATCGACAGCTTCTTTACTCTCAGTGGTTGCTACTTACCACTAATCACTCAATCTCAGGGATTGGTGTGCCTTGTGGAAAACTACTTTTTTGAAAAATATACTTTATCAGTGTGATGGTTTCTGACAAGGGGAAGTATCATTATCACTGAAAGTGGTTAAGAGTGAAGACTCAGATTCAAATCTCAGCTCCAACTTTTACTCACTATGTAACCATGGCCAAGGAATGTCATCTCTTTGGCTCTCAACTTCTACAGAAAAAAAATGGACATAATGCAAGCACTTCCTTCCTATGCTTGCTGTGGAAGAAGGTGACACATATAAATAGATAAGGACAGTGATCATCACAAATGTAAGCATCCAGGAAGTATTAGATATTAGTGCTTGACGTCCTGCTCCATGGGTAAACAGAGCTTCTGAAGTATGTCTGACATAAGGTTCCTATGTGTTTTAGATTTTCACGTGAATTTGGGGATAGCCAATCTTGAAATGGGCAAAAGACATGAAGAGAAATCTCACAGAGGAAGACCTAGACATGGCCAACATGCACATGAGAAAATGCTCCGCATCACTGGCCATCAGGGAAATACAAATCAAAACCATAATGAGATACCACTTCACACCAGTGAGAATGGGGAAAATTAACAAGGCAGGAAACCCCAAATGTTGGAGAGGATGCGGAGAAAAGGGAACCCTCTTACACTGTTGGTGGGAATGTGAACTGGTGCAGCCACTCTGGAAAACTGTGTGGAGGTTCCTCAAAGAGTTAAAAATAGACCTGCCCTACGACCCAGCAATTGCACTGTTGGGGATTTACCCCAAAGATGCAAATGCAATGAAACGCCGGGACGCCTGCACCCCGATGTTTCTAGTAGCAATGTCCACAATAGCCAAACTGTGGAAGGAGCCTCAGTGTCCTTCGAAAGATTAATGGATAAAGAAGCTATGGTCTATGTATACAATGGAATATTCCTCAGCCATTAGAAACGACAAATACCCACCATTTGCTTCAACGTGGATGGAACTGGAGGGTATTATGCTGAGTGAAATAAGTCAATCGGAGAAGGACAAACATTATATGGTCTCATTCATTTGGGGAATATAAACAATAGTGAAAGGAAATAAAGGGGAAAGCAGAAAAATGAGTGGGAAATATCAGAAAGAGAGACAGAACATGAGAGACTCCTAACTCTGGGAAACGAACTAGGGGTGGTAGAAAGGGAGGTGGGCGGGGGTTGGGGGTGACTGGGTGATGAGCACTGAGGGGGGCACTTGATGGGATGGGCACTGGGTGTTATTCTATATGTTGGCAAATTGAATACCAATAAAAAATAAATTTATAAAAAAAAGAATTTTAGGATAGCATAAGAAATTAATAAGATAGTAAAGAGGGGCATCTGGGTGGCTCAGTGATTGAGGGTCTGCCTTCGGCTTGGGTCATGATCCTGGGGTCTTGGGATCGAGTCCCCCATCAGGCTCTTTGCAGCAAGCCTGCTTCTCCCTCTGCCTATGCCTCTGCCTGTCTCTGTGTGTCTCCCATGAATAAATAAATAAAACTTAAAAAAATAAGATAGTAAAAACACTGTATCACGGTACTATACTATTATTTCTCCCCAAGTCCCATTCCCTCTTAAGTAGTCATTGCTTGTCATCATTGTTGTGGTTCTACTTATCTGAAATTTCAGACTCTTTTCTCTTCCCAAGTATTAAATCAATGACCCCTGTCACTTTCTCTCTCTCTCTCTCTCTCTTTCTCTCTGTCTCCATTTTCAATGCAGACAAAACAAAACAAAATTTTAAAAAACCTTAACATTAGAAGAACATCTTCATGTAAGTAAGACACCAACTTGCTTCGATACGTAGAGAAGGTAAGTTTGTGCTTTTCCAGCAAAAATGAAGTTTCCATAACTGAAAGGCCTTTGAAGCATTTCCCCAAACTAAGTAGACTTTTACTACCTGTGGCAAATACTGTTACAACCCTTGATCGTAGAAACTGTGGCAGATTTTTAAAATCCCAATGTTTGATCTTTTATTTCTTTAGAAAGTAAAATATAAGAAAGAGAAAAAAAGGAACTTTTTTATTACTATTAAAATCATTCTTCAAAATGTGGAGAGGAAACTATCCATATTTCCCTGGACTTTATGAGCTTTGTAGTTTAGGAGACCAGAATTTGAATAACTAGCTCAGTTATGAATGAGTCATGTGTTTTGGGGCAGATTCTTTCCTCTTGCCCTGACTCAGTTTCTGCTTCTGGGGATAATAATTCTGACTTCACTGGTTTGTTTTGATAATTAAATTATATAATATGTGTAAGTAACTGACATGCAGGAGATACTAATGTTAGTCTTTCTTTTTCCCAAAAGGGAGAATTGGTTTCATTTTCTGCCCCTACATGCTAATGGATCACACTTGGATTTGTCTCAAATTTAAATTACAGTCACAGTAGGTGTGACTGTGCCCAATCAACACGACAATAATCATTCATTCTACTAAGATGGTATTAAAGAGAGAAATACTTCAGAGGATCAGATCCGAGAGTCATCCAAATAAGATTTCTGGACATTCGACATGGCATTTCAAGACTAAATTATTAAGGACATTCAAGACTATTCACAGCCTCCTTAAAATTCCTTAAGGGTGGTTTGCTATTCTTTGGCATCAGTAAAGTTTAGTAGAAACTCCATGTATATTCTTTTGTATCCAAAAGTTTTCTTCAATTCTAGTGATGTGAAATTTAGCGAGAGTCCTGGAGATCATAAATGGTTATTGAATGAATTAATTTTTTTTTTGTTTAGACACTTTCACAGAGTGCCCTCAGTATTAGAATGTAGGGAATTGGAATACAGTTCTTGGAACAAAGGGAATGGAGTTGACATCTCATCTCTACTACTCACTGGCTATGTAACAGTGAACCAGTTTATTTAGTTTTTTGGTATCTATCATTTGAAGAGTATACTAGTGCCTACTTCTTAGGGTTGTTAGGATGATGTGAGATCATGCACTAAGCACATGCTTGGGAGTGTTAAGTATGTCTCCTCCTTCTCCCCTTCCTTCCTCTTCAGTCCTCTTTCCCTATGGCAAGGACTTCATTATTTATTTTGATGCATACAATGGGTTCTTTATGTGTTTCATAATCTAATTTCTGATTATTTATTTCTTAAGGGAAGTTGATCTGGCCTACATGTGGTATTCCAAGGACTAATAGGGTGAGGAAATTTTATATAAGGAGTAGATAATTTTTTATGCTCTATTATGGTCAGTTTCTCTGTGAAAATGCATAATTCGGTCATTCCTTTAAGGAGGGTGATAATGTCATGTTGCTTTGATTTTAATGAGATCTGTCCTGAAGGTAGAACCCTTTGAGGGCTCCTTTATGAAACACCAACCCCAGCTGTTTTATATTTTGCAGGTGCTATGTAAATGTCAAATATTAATCTTTTACTATCTAGTAAAAGAGATGAAATAAGATTTTTTTTTTTGTTACTGCTTGTTTCATAGGCTGCAAATAAGACTGGGTCATTGTCCTCTTGATTATTCAGCTGCAAAGTTTCTTTGCTTTAAATAACTGCCAGGAATGCTGTCATATTAATAATAAGAGTTAGCAGAGTTAACATTTAGAGAGAGCTTTTTAGGTACCAGGAGCTGTACTAAGCCCTCTTCAGGTGCTGTCTCCTCTAATCCTCACAAAATCCTCCAAAATGAATCAGTCTTAGCTGCAGATAAAGAAACCAACATTTTAAAACATAAAAGGTCTAACTTTGTAGTACACAGCTAGGGGGTGGCTGAGTGCAGAATTGAATCAAGTTGGTTTAAGAATAAAGTCTGTGTTCTTAGTCACCTGTCCAGTGCTAACTCAAGAAGGATCAAAAACCATTTTCTAATTAACCATCACTCAAAATAGACAAAGAGAATTCCATAAAATAAATTATATTATGAAGATGGAGGAAAAGGTTAGAGCATGTCTGGAAGAGTGTATTAGAAAAGTATTTATGAAGATATTGGCTGTTGATGAGAGGCAGAATGAGGCAGGGTCACCAATATAGCGGGGACAGTTCAAACAATTGAGTGGGGACAAGACAGCCTGATAGCAAATTATCTGGTGTGACTACACTTGGGGCTTTAAATGCAGATGTGTGCAGAGGTTTGACAGAGAATGAAAATGACTAAAGCTGGTGCATGCAAGAGCCATAGGGAATGACACAGTCTGCAGAGAACTGGAGAGGCTGTAGCTATCCAAAGAGGACAGCAGCCTCTTGGTGATACCTGAGAACATTGTCACATGAAAATGAAGACCTAGTGGTGCCAGAAATTCTGAAATTTTTGAGAAAGGCAGAAGCCTAGATTTTCATGTGCTTCCTTCTGATTTTGAAGCATGGACAACTCACATTTTCTCTTTTTTTTAAAGATTTTATTTATTCATGAGAGACACAGAGAGTAGAGAGAGAGACAGGGAGGTAAAGTCACAAGCAGAGGGAGAAGCGGGCTCCATGCAGGGAGCCTGATGTGGGGCAAGATCTCAGGACTCCAGGATCATGCCCTGGGCTGAAGGTGGTGCTAAACCACTGAGCCACCCGGGCTGTCCCAACATTTTCAATAGTATCAACTCAATCAAAATATTTTAGATGCAATCTAGTCTAGAGACTGTCAGGTTGCTTTTTCTGAACTTGAGTATGGGCAATTGAATAGTCAGTTAGTCCAGACTGTAGAGGACACTGAATGCCAAGCTAAAGACTGATCTTAAATTGTGAAGCAGAGAGAAACAGCACTTGAAGGTTTTTCAGGAGGAGCGGTATGAAGGTTGGAGCAGGATTGTCTTGACAGCAGTCCACAAATGCTTAGTGGATGAGAGAAAGAGCCAACATGATGTCCAGGTTTGCAGACATTACATCAGTAGGGTAGCTGCATGAAATTGAAATATTAATAATTGGGAGTTGTCAAATAACAGCTTTCTATCAGCATTATCACCTATTTTATTCTACTTTTCAGAATACACTAACAAAGAAAAAAGGAAAAAATAAACTTACCTCAGGACGGGACATTACACTTTGAGGGATCCTTCCTAAATTTCAACATAGCTTATCAAAGAATATGGCTACTCTTGATCTCCAAAGTCCTATGATGCATTTTCTACCTCCTCCTCCTCTCTTGGCTTGATGTACCTTCCCAGTTGGACTCTCCTCTTAAGCCATATCTTGGTATTATTACCCCAGCCAGACTGTGAAAATTGATCAAGGAGAGGCCCATTCTCTCTACTTAGCACTCTCTATGAGCAACTGAGATACAAGAAAGAAGGATTGACCACATCAAAGTATCTCATACACGCATAGGATGAGATTTTAAAGTCAGGCCCAGAAGGTTTAAGCAGTTTTCTAAAATGGAACATGCCAGTTTTCTTTATACAATTTTATCTTACTATCTATACTATGCCAGGCACAATAAGAAATTAAAAATATGAGTAAGACAAAACCCCTGCTTCACAAGGAGCATGTAGTTTAATTATTTGATTGTTTATTGGTGACATTTTGGTATGGGAATAAAGTAATGCAAGGTGAGAAGTGATACACTTGATGATGGAGACTAGATAAAGTTCCTATGCTTTTCAGTGGAGGGAGAGATTAAATATATTAAGGAGAATAAGGGAAAGCTTTAAGTAAAAAAGCGATATATATATTTTTTTATTGGAGTTCAGTTTGCCAACATATAGCATAACACCCAGTGCTCATCCCATCAAGTGCCCCCCTCAGTGCCCATCACCCAGTCACCCCCACCCCCTGCCCTCCTCCCCTTCCACCACCCCTAGTTCGTTTCCCAGAGTTAGGAGTCTCTCATGTTCTGTCTCCCTCTCTAATATTTCTCACTCATTTTTTTCTCCTTTTCCCTTTATTCCCTTTCACTATTTTTTATATTCCCCCAAATGAATGAGACCATGTAATGTTTGTCCTTAAAACATTAAAGATATTAAGACCAGCTTTGAAATAGAATTAGGAATATCATGAAAAGAAACACTGTGAAGCTAACAGCATTCCCAATAGAAAGAAAAGTGTAAGTGTGAGATCAGAGGAGGGAATGTTTCGGGAATGTTCAGCTTGTCAGAAATATAAGAGACCTAGTGAATAGAATTGGGAAATAAGTTGCAAAGATAGAGCGGGGCCCTAAAGTCTGCTCAAATTTTTTGATTTTGCAGACATGGAAAACCCTTAAATTACTCTGTTCAGAAAAGTAATAAAAGAGAGGCTGGACTTTGGGAATACTAACCCCATGCCAACTTTAATAGGGCTTCCCAAAGTGTGTTGTAAGTACCATTGGTGGTATACCAGATGATCTCTGGTGGTTCATGAATGTTTATTTAATAGATCCATATCTATTTTAATGTAAGCCCACCGAGTTACCAGGGTATTTATATATAAAAATAAGAATTGAGAAAGAATGAGATCCCCACCATTAGAATGGCTAAATTCTAAAGGTTTGAGAATGCAGAGAACTCCTGCAGTTTCCCAGAGTTAGGAGTCTTTCATGTTCTGTCTCCCTTTCTGATATTTCCCACTCATTTTTTTTCTCCTTTTCCCTTTATTCCTTTTCACTATTTTTTATATTCCCCAAATGAATGAGACCATATAATGTTTGTCCTTCTCCGATGGACTTATTTCACTCTGCATAATACCCTCTAGTTCCATCCACTTCGAAGCAAATCGTGGGTATTTGTCGTTTCTAATGGCTGAGGAGTATTCCATTGTATACATAAACCACATCCTCTTTATCCATTCATCTCTTGATGGACACCGAGGCTCCTTCCACAGTTTGCTTTGTATGGTTTACTTCTACTTGCAGTTTTCTCTTTATGATAATGAAAACTTTGTTTTAACTAAATTAATGACATTAAAATGATGAATCTATTTAAATAAAAATGTGAGTTCATAAAATTCCTGCAGGTGACATATGAATGACTGATATTTGGAAACATAAAATTGTGGCTTCACTGCTTGGTCAAATGATGACATCACCACTGTAGGACCAAAAGTCTGGAGAATATATCTCACCAGGCCAATATTAGCATTGGGCATTGTTTGTCTAAGGCCAAACTCTGTTACAATATCTTCTATGCAATATTCTCTGCCCTTTTGTGACATGAACTCATATTAAACTCTTGTGTTCCAAGTACACTGGTATATTTTCTTTTGTTTTAGACACAATGTCCAACGTGCACCATGGGTGGTCATCAATATCTCAGCTCTTCCAAAGCATAAACTTTGGCCATTGCTCACATGGAACAAGATATGAGATTAGGAACCAGAACAACAGTGATCCAGACATCATCATTTTGATAGCATTTGTATTCCATGCTAAGAAATTCTGAGGTTTACATTGGCAACTTAGAAACTTCCTCTGAAGACATGACTTTGACATGAAGAAAAATTCTATGAAAGCTCTTGCTTTTTTGGTATATGGATGATTAGAGCTTGAGAAAAACAAGGTTTGTCTAATCTCAGCTCATCCAATTTACACAGGAAACACCTGAAACTCAGGGAAATGACTTACCCAAAGCCACATGGATGCTCATGTCCTTCCTCAATCTTTTGTCTCCCATCATGTCAGGCAAGAAGAGTGCTAACAGAACCAAAGAAGGGGGGTTGGAATGTGCTTTATGGTAAGGCTTGGATGGAATCACAATCAGCAGACTTTTGCTGCTCACAGGATTCTGTGCTCCATAGTATGTATACAATGGACCACTGTGTTTGGTCCGTGCTTGGTACTATTTAAAACACGGGGATAACCTCCTGGCTCCAAAAGTAGTGGACAAAAACAAGAGCGTACAGAAGGGAAAGATTTGCTTGTCTTCTGTTTCTGAATCACGTGTGCATTTGGCTATCTCTACCATCCACCTATTGCCATTCAAACCAAATTTCATCTTGAAAAAGGATGGCTCATAGAAAAGACATCTGGCTCTATTCATTAATTATGGAGGGCTCCTTTAAGAAATAATATTTATTTTTGGGAAGAAACTTCATTTGCTTCCCAAGATGCAAATGATGTGGTCATTTAGGCTAAGCAGCAAAATATGTTTCCTGTTTTAAAAGAGTGGAGCAGAAGAGAGAGTCCTTTGAGATTTTTTTTCCCTCTATGATGAATTTAGATCACTTATCGCATGAATTATGATGCAGACACAACCAGATTCCTGTGGCAGGAAGGGACTAGGAATTGGTTTTTCCCAGGAGCAGTCTTTTGTCCTGGAACAGAGAGAGCTCTAGCTTTATTACAGTGTCAATTATTTAATTATTCTATTTTAGGGTCCTTTTTCTTAAACAGGAAATTTCTGAGATATAATTGCATCCAATATAGTATGTAACCAGGAAAAGACACACTAGTAATGTGTGATAATGACAAAGAAACATTTCTTTGTAACAATGTGAAATAAAATTAATGAAGTGGATGACTCATATTAAAAAAAAGAATTCTTTGTGCAACTAAAGAAATTACTGCAGTTTGTCTTAATTCATAAGCTCTCCTAGTGCATTAAAAAGAGGCCCTCATATTCTAAATCTGTTTACAAACAACTATGCATCCAATAAAACTGAACAGTAGGGAGATTTCTACACTTTTCCATTTGGATGCAAGCATACTATATTTTCTCCAACCCTCTTCACTTCACTCTGTCTGAGAGCCAGTCTGTAAAAACTATTTGACCACTGGGCTGATCCAACCAAGGAGGAGACTTGCACCCCCATCTCCACCTCTTCTTCCTGACTGCCCTTGCAGGAGGCAATACACATTTCATAGTCTAATTTGCCTGTGTTCTGGCAGCTGCTCAAAGGGAGAAGCATTAGCATTAAATGGGCAGCTGACATTTTGGAAGATTATTTCCTTTGTCTGTTTTGAATACAGAATAAGGTTAGTACCATTTTTAAGGGTTACGGTGATCAACATGTGTTTTGGCACCAGGAACGCCTAGATCAGTGGATCCAAATCCTAATTTCTCCACTTATTACCTGTATGATTATGGGTAACACACTTAGCATCTCTGAGTCTCTGTGTTTTTCATTCATAAAAATAGAAGTCATTGCTCCCTTTCCAACATTTTTCTGAAATTTAAATGGAATAAAATAATGAATAAGTAGCTAGGGAAATTTGGGAACATTATAGTTGTATAACAATTAATAGTTATTGTTTCAATTTAAAAATGTTTCCTAAATTCCAAAATTTTCATTCCTGATGATAATAATTTACTTTTGTATTCTCAACAGCACCTAACAAAGTGCTTTTGCACAAAATTATGGTTCAATAAGCATTTGTTGCATTCAATTCAATTCCCAAGTCTGAATGAGCAATAAAACTGACACATGCTGTGTCTGCCAGGAAATACACTGGCAAGGCTCAGATTGTTCACATGTGTTAGTTGGAAATGGTCTAAGAGGAGAGAGAAGCCAGGCCTTTAAAAACAGCACTTTGGAAACTATCCAGCAATCAGCTTCACTTATCTTGCAGAAAAGCACAAGGAAGGAGACTCTGTTTCTGAGCTTTTCAGTAGCCTTCATTAAAACCAATGTCCAGAGAGGCTGGTCAAGAGTGTGTTCTGTAGAGCAACTGGTTCTTGTAAGTCTAACTTATTTTTTATCATGAGTAAAAAAGGCAGAGTCAAGAAAAGTACTCTCTTTCAGTGAAGTAATAATCAATGCAAAGGGTTACTATAAATACATGAAAATAATAACTGTTACCTATATTTTAAAAATAAACAGAACACAAATATCTAAACAAGTATATTAGGACTGATAGAGTAAATACCTGAATGTTTCAGGGGCTGGTAGGAAACAAATGGTGTTCTCAAAATGAATTTTTGAAGATGGTTTAACAGAATATAGGGAAACCACAAGTTGATAACATAATGTCCCCAAGATAGTAACATCAAAGTGCTGTTGTCACCTTAAACCAGTGGTAATGTGAAGCTGGCGTGAGTCACGTAGAGAGGGTTACCTTGACCAGAGCTGTGAGTTTCAGTGGAGGGATATAGTCAACCTCTCAACAATCATTCAACGAAATGGTTCAGTCAGATGGGAATACCCTAATCTCACTTCCCTTCCTCTAATTTCTGCCAGTGTTCCCATTGGAGCCAGATACCCATTGATGTAATCTATACAAGGGTGCAGAACAGGGAGGAGAAAATGGGGTGTAGGTTTGGAGGGGCAAACTAATTGAATCACCTTTCAAACTGGTCTTACTGTACAATTCAAAGTGGCTCGAGGGGATGTTGTAGACAGAATGTTTGTGTCCCCCCAAAATTCATATGTTGAAACTTAACCTCCAATGGGATGATATTTGGAGTGAGGCCTTTGGGAGGTGATCAGGTCACAAGAGGATTAATGCCCTTGTAGAAGAGACCCCAGAGAGCTTCCTTGCTCCTTTAACCATGTGAAAATACAGAGAGAAGATGGCCATTTATGAACCAGACATTGAATCTGCCAGTACTTTGGATCTACAACTTCCCAGCCTCTAGAACTATGAGAAAAAAATGCTTGCTAATTATAAACCATCAATTTTACAATATTTCATAATAGCAGCATGAATGGGTAAAGCCATGGATAATAACTGCTTCCCTTTAAAATGAAAATGAACTTATTAGGAGCTCTAGTGTATTTTCTTTTCCTTCTACTACCTTAACTCCTCCCCATCACCAATACTATACCCACCCCCTACACTGCCAAACATGCATTTCCAGTAGTTATTACCCGTGCTTAGTTGACCAAGTTGGAATTCCTTCCTGGTATAAGTTGACATCATGTCCATATTTCTGAGTATAGGGTAGATGCCATCTGCCCATTCTTCTTTTGCTACACATAGGCATAAGCTATGGTGAAGGGAAGGGATCATTAAATAAAAACTACTTTGGTGAATGGATAGAATGTGATTTAACAGTATATGGTCAGTCTTTATGAATGTACTGCATAGTAATAACACTATTTTATAGCCTTGTACAGTTTATAAAATGCTATTCATGTTTGCCCCATTTCTAAGATATGAAAAACCAAACTCAAAGAGATTAAGTGGCTGCTGCAAGGTCATAGAATTTCTGTGTGGAAAACAAGGAACCTAAAACTACATCCACAGTATGCAAATCCAGACCTATATCCACTGTACATATTAGTGTGCTGTAAATATTGGTGAGGATGGCTGAGCATTTTCCTGCCATCTCCAAAATCTCTCACCTTCATGTTTCTATTTCCTTGAAGACTCCTATTAAATTGACAATGCTGTCAGAAATGGAAGACTTTATATGGATTGTTAGTGTGTCGGATTTGTCTTCTAGAATCATTTTACAGAAGCAAATGGTACACAGGACTGTTAAATTTGCATGAAAGCAAATTAAAAATGAATCAGTCAGAAAATCCTTAACAGCCATGAAACAACATTGTATCCAGATAAATTGGGGAGTTTTTATCAATAAAACCAAAGATGAGCAACTCATCCTGGTTTGTCTGGGACTTTTGGGTTTTAGCATTGAAAGTCCCACATCCTAGGAAATCCTGCAGACCTGGGTAAACAAGGGTAGTTGGTCACCCTACAGTAAAATCCTACATTAATTATTCACTATCTAGAGAGCATTGCTTTCATGAAGTAATCATAACCACTTCTGCTTACATTTCCTTGGCCAACATGTATCACATGGATACTCCTGGGTTCAATAAAGTAGAGATAACATAATCATTCTCCTGGGAACAGCAAAATTAGACTGGCCAAGAGTAATACAATCCACCATAACTGGTAATTAGTATATCTAATGATCCAACCTAGAAGGAACAGAAGAAGCATGGAAAGCCTTCAGAGCACTTGTCGTGGAGGTATCAGTGGTTAGTCACCTGCATTCTTTAAGTTTTTACCAAAGTTTAGATTTGGATTTTAGAACTAGAGGAGTTTTTACCAAAGTTTAGATTTGGATTTTAGAACTAGAGGAGTCCTCAGAGAATGGCTTAGCCCTCTGGTGATAGACTGGTAAAGTGTGACTATCATTGTCTTAAAAATGAGGCATCGATGCCTAAGTGATTGGATCCCTCAGGTGTTCTAGATAGGAAGTGGTTGAAGAAAGGCCCAGTTCTTTGTCTTATAATCCTTCTTCCTTCTCTCTTTACTGCTCATGGATTGGAATTTGGCTCAAGATTTTTTGTTAACTGTCCAATTGTTATTCAACAAGCGTCATTTTTAAAGTGAGGCCAGCAATATCAACTCTCATAAAAGTAAATACCTCAAATTATAACATTCCAAGTAAAACTTTGTTTTCTTGGCTTACTTTTCTTAATTATTCCATTAATTTTAAATGTGAAAACATAATTATATCATTGGATTCATCTCCTAGATAGTATAGGAAACATTCCCCCAAAAGAAATGATATCAACCATTGCCTTGATACAATAATTGGTCTTGGACATAAAATTGATTATTAGACATTACATGAATATTTTGTTTAGGTGTCTCCACTTTTTTGTTGAAAAAAAAAACCCTCTCCAAATTGTACTGCCTTGAACTAGATCCAGAGTAATAATGAGAAACTTAGAGGTGGTCAGGACATATGGTACAGAAAACTGTTATGAGTTTCTAAAATTAAGAGATCTGAAGGCCAGAGAAGAAAGGCCACTCTTCCATTCTCTTGGCTAGATCTTCAAGCCAAAGTAAAATGACATGCTTACATATTTGACCTTTAGTGTCATCCAAGTACAATGAACGATATTTTCAAAGAGAATAGCTAACCCATGTCATTCTTAAATTAGTTTATTTCCTTTTTGATTAATTTGGAAGCCAGAATGAGCCAGCAGGATTAGGTGACAAACCATGTACTAATAACACGCTCCAAAGTCTTTGCTGACTAATGTATTACTAATTCTCATAGCCTTTTACCTGCTCTAATTGATACTTTGTGCTTAGTCTTCTTTTAAAAATTCCCTTGCAAAGAGCCTAATAGGCTCTCAGTTTCATTCTACATTAAGAATATCCATTTTGGGTAAATTTTGAAACCCTCATAGCCTCACCTCACTCTATTTTTTTTAACTTTTATCTGGGTATAGATAGGTAAGTGTGCATATGTGTGTGTGTGTGTGTGTGTGTAAAGAATTGTAGTTCATTTACTTAAACACTTGAGATGATCTAAGATGAACTTGATTGTATACAGAGATATAGTATAACATGTTGAAATTTGACATAAACTTTTTTCCTGACTCCCCTTCTTATTTATGAGTATTTTTTCATCTGTAACATGAGGGCTCACTAAAATAAGCATATTAAGTGCTTAGAATACAGTAAGAGGGGTGCCCAGGTGGCTCAGCGGTTTAGCAGGAAAGGCCCAATCCTTTGTCTTATAATCCTTCTTCCTTCTCTGGTCAGGCTCAGGCTCTGGGCCTTTAGCCCAGAGCGTGATCCTGGACACCCGGGATCGAGTCTCACGTCGGGCTCCTTGCATGGAGCCTGCTTCTCCCTCTGCCTGTGTCTCTCCCTCTGCCTGTATTTCTGCCTCTGCCTGTGTCTCCCTGCTTCTCTCTCTGCCTGTGTCTCTGTCTCTCTCTCTCTCTGTGTCTCTCTTTGTCTCTCATTAATAAATAAAATCTTAAAAAAAAGAATACAGTAAGAGTTTAACAAAAGGTAGTATGGAATAAGAGCTAATAATAGAGAAGCAGATATTACATAGGAGGTATAGAAACAGCAGCAATGGTGATATTGATCTTAGTAGAACAAAATCCCTGAGTGACACAGCAAAGGATGACCTCATCAGCTCTCTTCCTTCTCTCAGAAAAGGGCTATATGTGATGTGGCAGAGATTGTAAGCTAATCACCAAAAATACATGTTATACGCTTTTGTCCTGGGCATCCAACTAGCGTTTATTTCCCATTCTTCATCGCAGTTAGGTGTGTACAAATAAATTCTGGCCAATAAAATATGAGCAGAAATTATGTATACCACTTCCAGTCCTAGATTGGAAAACCTCTGATATATTTTCCATCCTGATTTCAGGGCTTGATCTAATAAATATGACTCTAAGAACAACTTTTTAAAACCATATTAAACTTCAACTTGTTTGCCTGCCCAATCCTATTGAATAGGCTTGGGCTATCACATATGTTGGGGGTTTCTGTTGTTGTTGTTGTTAAAGCAGCTAACTCCTGAATTTATATCTTAAATTTTATGTAAGATATCAAAAATTTGTGCATCGGCTTAAGGATAAGGCAATAGGTGACTGACAGCAAGGAAACAGATATTGGAGACCATAAGGATGAATACCCATTTTATGCAAAGTGTTATCAGTTAGCTATTGCTACATAGCAAACCACTCTGAAACTCAGAGGCTTCAACAACAATGGCCTCTCACTCACACACCTGTGGGTCACATATCTGAGAGACATCTGCTCAAGACTCGATGTGGTAGTCCATGCTACCTCAATCTGGAGGCCTGGCTGGCTTTGGATCTTAGTTTAGGGTTGTGCTTGAGTGTACTGCACATAGATTCATTCTGGGGCCTGACCAGAAAGGCAACAACTATTCAGGGGAAGCTTTTGACATGGTATTGGTAGTGGTGCAAGAGGGCAAGCCCAAAAGCAAAGCACATTACAAGTATCTGCTTATGTCATACCTACTAACAGCCTACTGGCCAACACAAGTCATGTGTCCATACTTAACATCAATGGGCCAGAAGAATATACTCCTTCCATAGAGTTGGAGGAGTAAATGTTTGATTAATAGTGTTATTTATCCCACTAGGGAAAATATTTGGTAAATTAGATTTCTAAAAAGTAAACCTAGTACCAGAGCTTCCTTAAGTGGAGTTATTAAAGTAAATCAGAATTTTCGTGTATGAGTTGAGCTCTGAATTTCCCACTTTATATACAGAAATGAAAAGGGAAGCGAAAGTCCAGAAGTGTGGGTCCTGAAGGAGTTGGAAATGTGACTGTGGAAGATCCATAACTGTGGACGAGCATGGACTAAAAAAGGTTTTGAGCACCAAGAGCCCACTGATACTTCAGTTAAAAAAAAATATCTATTCCCCACAGCAAAATTCAGACTGGTGTTGTTACCTGCCCTACTCACTCACTCCCCCTACAAGCCTGTTATTCTACAGGTTTCAGGGAAGCCACCATTAATTTGAAAAAAAGAAAAAAAGAAAAAGTGGCATGTGAGTAAGGAGGTAAAGAATGGGCTCTTGGAACACATACAGGAAGAAACCTTGGGTTTGGTTGTCTCTTGGAACTGGCTAAAACATGGGTCTTGCCTCAAAAAGCCTCTGATTATCAAAGACAAACAAATAAACCACTTTGGACCTATAAGCCACAGAAGCAAGAGGCATGCTCACAAGGCTATGCTTCCTCAAGGCTTGCTTGCACCATGCAAGTTTGCCTTGTGCACATACCTCCCAATGATGGGAGATAGGGCTGTGGAGAATAGTGGTCCTGAGAGCTCTTCCCAAAGAAAGGAACCTGGGCCTAATCAAAGAATTTTCCCTACTCCTAGGATAGAAGTGCTTCATAATACCTGCCCAGCAGCATTCCATCATTGACATAAACCAATGACATCTGAATATATTTCATATGTCCCATTTCCCAAATAGGAATTTATATTATAGTTTTGCCATCTTTGTTCCACTATTGTCTGTTGGATGTGTGTGGGTGTGTTTGAGGTGGTGCAGCTCATAGTGTCTTTTTAGTCTGTAACTTACTGGGAGATGAGAAACCATATCTGTTCCTGGAAACATGGATCATCTACTATTTTCACCCTCTTGTAGCTCCAAGTGGCCCTGTGATTGAATTCTGGTAAATGGAGTATGAGCAGGAGTGCAAAGTGTCTCTTCTGAGCCTGCACGTCAGTGGCACAGTCTTCCATGCTCTCTTTCCTTTCTGGCCTGCTGAAATGGATTAAATCTTCAAGGTGACTTTGGAATCCATTTGTTGACAGTAGCAGATCTCATTAGCCTTTGTCTCTAAATTACTGTGTAGAGAAGGGGAATCACTTTGGTCTGTGCACTAGCCTAGTACTGTTTCATGAGTGAGAAAGAAACCTTTATTGTTGTTGGGCCATTACATATTTTGGGGTCTGTTAGCCCACCTCAACTGATACACTTGGCACTATCAGATGACTTAACCTTCTATAAATGTATTCTGGTCCTTCAGGCTGGGGACCATGCTGGCACTCCCCAGGATTTGTGAAAAGCAATGCATGGTCAATGCTTTCAACTACTGGAACCCTGCTAATGCTGGGCAGGAGTGATTGCAGCAACATTATGCTATACATGGAAAGCATGATTTGATTTGATTTTACAATCATCTATAGAACAGGGAGAGGCTCTACAACATGATTTTGCTGCATTTTTGTACGCATCTGTGTGATACTTCCCCTGATATTTAAATCAAATAGAATACAATATGCCAGAGCATTGAATCAGAAACGTTCCATTTTATTCTATAACTTTAATTCTTATGGCATAAGTATTTACTAAAAGTCTGAAGAAGTATAAATTTTCATTTAAAAAAATTATTGAAATGTACCAGCCCAATCCTATTATTAACGTGTTACCTATCCTACCAGATTTACAGAGAAATCAGCTCTTGAACAAAAAAATTTCCTCTCACTTTCATTGGTGATTGCACCACCATTTCATTAGCCTAAAGTTATGGAAAATATTTTAGGGATTTTTTTTTACATGAGAAGGATTAAGTTTTCTTAGTAGTTTAGTTGTCATCTGTAATCACACGTATAGATATAAATATGGCACAACTAGAATTATGCGCTCCAATGTAGGTTCATACCGATGAGTTATGTGTAGCTCTTGGCCTTACTCTGCCAACAGCAGCAGACATCTATAAATATCTCACCAGTTTTGCATGCCCTCTGTAAATGTTTGCAGTTTTTATTCTGTCTGTGAAATTTTTCAGATGGAAGATTTATTTCCACCATTCTTTTATTTTCTTAGTTTTTTTTAACCTTTCTGAGCTGTAGTTCCTCTGACTGTAAAATGGAGACATGAAAGCAATCTCTCAGATTTAGAAGTAGTATATATATACGTAACATTTGCCACCCTGGACGGTATTATGATCTCAGTAAATGGTAGCCAGTACGATTTAGTCTTTCAGAGAGTCAGTGCATGGCATTTAAGTCCATTTAAGAGTAGGGATCTGGAGGCTAAAAAACTCATTTCAAATTTTGGCTCTGCCACTTATTAGCCACGTGTCTTACACAAAATACTTATTTTTCTGTGACTGAGTTTTCTTATCTGTAAGCAGGGCATAATAGAATAGAATAGAATATGACCAACATAATGGGTTGCCATGAAACTAAATACATTTTGTAAAGAAAATCAAGTGCTTTAGCATAGTTTCTGATGCATAGAAAAGGTTCAACATGTGATAACTCTATATTCATATATTATATAACTCTATATTCATATATTATACACACACACACTCAACCATACATCTCTCCACACAATCAGTCATTCAATTTTCCACAAAGTTTTTTGCTTACTTAGATCCCTCTTTTGTTGGTAATTTAGAAAATAAATTTTCTATTTTCTAAAATTTGCTGTTAATCTCTTCCTGTGCCTAATTCATAAATTAAACTTTAGCACAGGTACATATGTATAGGAGAAAATATAATATAGACACGGTTCAGTATTACCTGTGGTTTCAGACAACCACTAGGGGTCATGGAACCCATTCCCACTCATTTGAGTCAGGCACCCATTGCATAACTGCCTCAGATCATTTAGCTGCACTTCTCTTTTGGCCACTTATTCCAAGCCCTGCCCTGCTACTTCCAGAATGACTGACTTGGTGTGGATTTGGACCAAATCTTGCAGCCAAAACTTGACAGCACCTTGACTAGTGTCCATACTGTGCCCCTTGAGCTTTCTTCCCTGGGGTACTAAGACACGAGACTGTTCTTGTGCTCATATGAGCAACACGGAAATGCAGGGGGAATTCACCTATTGATTGATAACAAAGAAGAAAGGGGCTCTGTGTTATTTCTGGAATAGCTAGAACCAATGTAAAGAGCAGCAAAAGTATTAATGATGGCAGTGGTGTCAATTCACATTTAAGTGTCTACTGTGTGCCAGGTAGCATGCTAAGCACTTCTCGTATGCTTTTGCTCATATGCTCATTTGCTCGGGAAACTGAGCACTCCTCAGCCTCAGTTTCCTCATCCATAAGATGGGAATGATATCATTGCTTATCTCGAATAAATGAGGTAACTTATGTCAAACATATGGCCCAATGCCTAGCACACAATAAATGCTCAGTTTATATTACTTTTATTATTGCTGTTGTAACTCTCTTCAGTTTCTGAAGGGTTGCCACATGGAAAATGAAAATCCTTATTTTTTTCCCCAGGGAGACTAAAATAGAAGCCTTTAATGGAAGAATGCAGAAGACAGCAAATACAAAAATATAAATTTTTTTTCAGTGAATAGAACTATTTTATGGGGATAGACTATCCAAATAATCACTGACCTACTCACTAGAGGAAGCCAGGATGAGTGAATTTCTGCCTGAGATGCTCTAAAAATAGCACAGTCTAAGAGACATATAATGTAAGACCATATAAAATTTTAAATTTTCCTGTAGCTATAAATTAAAAAAAGCAAAAAGAAGTAGGTGAAATTAATTTTAATAATGAGCCTATGATTAAATCAATTTCACAGATATCTATTCTAAATCTGTTATATGCCAAGTGTTATGCTAAGCATTTTGATGGAATTTAAAGAGGAATAAAAGATAACTGGACAAGTAAATGATGTTACTAAAATTTTGGTCAACTGGGAAAGACTGGTATGCATAAAGTGAGCCATTCAAAAGAAATAGCTGGGTGATTTTGGAAGAGTCTCCTCAACAGATTCAACGAGAGCAGCATTAATTATGGATGGAGCTGAGAGAGAATCTCACACCTTCCATCAAGCACAGCATGAACAATACCTGAGGATAGTGTGTGTGTGTGTGTGTGTGTGTGTGTGTGTGTGTGTGTAATGATGTTCTTGTAAAACATTGACCTGTCTTGAGTTGATAGAGCATGAGTATCAGAAATGGGAAAGAGGTTATTTATTAGTAGAAGTCAAGGACGGAAAAATAAGATAATAGAGCCTCTGGACATGTAGATCATCTAGCCAAATTATCTAATATCTGGATCTTGAATATAACATCTCTTAAAAATTTAACCACTTTTATAACTAACCAGCAACCTCTCTGTTTCTGTAAACTACCAACATTTGGGAGTCAAAGGTATATAATTCTGAGGGTAAAAGTTTGATGCAAACAAAATTAAGTTGATATTAAAAATTATTTTGATCTTAAAGTTCATTTTTTTTCCTATTCCATAAACTTGGGTGATAAGACTCAGCTGTTCTCAAAGAAGCCTTACTTAGATAAGGAAAGGGACTAACATTAACTATCTTTTAAGAACTATAGCTAGTTTAAAATTTTTACATGTACTTTGCCAATTAATCTTCATAGCAATACCCTGAAGAAGTATTATTTACTTCCTTTACCCTAGAATGCACAAATTGAGCACTTAACTCTCTTGAAGATTGCAGAGGTCGTACTCGAATCCTGAACCTGGAATTTCAGGCATCATGCTCACTCCATTGCAATGTGTAGCCAGCTGGCAATGCTAAAATAGCTTTAATAATTAAGCTCAAGTAGGACACATACGCCTTCCTTTTCTGAATGATAGAGGTACCAAAATATTTCTTGCAATGTCTATTCTTGTACATCTTACTGAGTTTCTATTGGTTTAGAAAACTCCCTAAGGAAGTTTACAGGGGTCATAATGAAGTTCTCATATAATTCAGTTATCATTACTAAGTCCCATGTCTACTCGTTAACTCCAGCTAACCACGAGTCCGTGGTCATTATGACAAGCAATTTAGAAGGTATTGAATTAGATTACTGAATTCTATCTCATTACTGGGCCAGGATCATTAGTCTTTGTAGGCCATTGAAAGGTGAAAGATTTTACTATGGGCTTGATTTTCTTATTTAAACAGTCTCTTCCCAAAAGACATTTGCAAGGGCATGACTTTCATTCTAGATATGAGAAAAATGGTGACACAGAGAAACAAAAGGAGTCATTCAAATTTCCTGTTCTGTGACAGCGCTGTGACTAGAGCCCAGGTATTTGACCTTAACCCAGAAATATTTTCACACCAGCATATCACCTCTTTAAAAATCAAAATAAGTCACAAAATATCAGTAAAATGAAGTTAGAATTGTTTTGTACCCAGAGTGCTATGGCTTATTGGCCTAGAGAGAACAGATTATCAACCGGGACAGCTGCTCAGTGAATGTAATGTTGTGTGTATATTGAGGGCTTACTCTGTGTCAGCTTGAACTGACTACTTATACATCATTATTCCATCGAATCTTCAGGAACCCTGAAGTTAGGTGTTAATTTATCCCTCTTTTACAGCTGAGGAAACAAGCTTGGAGAAGGTGGGTGTCTTTCTCCAGATAACTCAGCTGATAAGGGGTTAAACTGAATTCATCTTCTATCCATGGGTAGGAAATTCTTGGATCTTGTTTGGTGGAGCTTTCTGGAAGTGCTTGCTTCAGCAGCACATATACTAAAATTAGAACTTTCTGGAAATTAATTTATTTTACAAATTCACCACCAAATTTGGCATAAAGATATTAGGAAATCCGGAAACAAGGAGGCAATGATTCCAGGCCACAAGAATTTCTCTCTCCATTTGTTTCAACTCGACAATTTGTTATATCCTAAAGTAATAGTACATTGTTGGAAAACTCTTAGAAATAAATGAGATGATGGACAAACATGCTCAATAATCTGGAAGAAAGATCTATAAGGGCTTAACTTCTTAACTGTTGAATCTGTTGCCCTTTTTGTGCTGTTTGGTGAAAGGACAATTCTGTAGAACACTCTACACCCATTCTGTGAAAACAGCTGCTGTGCATGTTCAGTTCATTGCCCAACGAACATATGGACAATGTCTGACACTCTAATTTGAGTCCTTGATGGAGAGACAATTGCTATTTTAGTAGATCCAGGCTCAGTCTGTATAAGAGTGGCCCTGATCCAATCTCTGGCTCTAGGTACATTTTCTTAGATGATTCTGCTATGATAACTTTTCTTCTATACTTTCCAAGAATATTCTATAGAGAGCAATTCAATCGTGGCCAAGTACAAAGTGACCTAAGCAGAGTAGTCTTTTTCTCACATCCTTGATGCTCAATAATAAATTGGAAACCTTGTAAATAGAACAGGGACACTGTGACTTCTATGCCTCCAGAATCAGTAAACAAGAATTACTATTGTTATTCTTATTACTATTTACACACAAGCGAATTCTACATTTACCTTTCAGGCATGTTAATCCTTCTGAAGGAGTACTAGACTGGTTGGGGAACTACATTTGGAGACCGACTCTTCTTTGTCTTTAAGGTAATCTGTTTCAAAGGAATGGTCATAAAGTTCCTACAACAGTAAATTCTTATCTTCATAAGATATTTTATTCACTGTAATAGTCACTCAGAAAGGATCTTAATGAAAATTGCTCCATAGGCAAGCTCACTCAGACATGTGCTATTCTTTTATTGTTTGTTTTATTTTACATTTTGTATCTCTAATTGTCTTGAAAATTATAGGCAGAATAAGAAAAAAGTCAATCACATAAACTTCCTGGACCACTAACTCTCCTCTGTAACTGGGAATAATATTATTACCAATCTGAAAGGGTTGCTGTACAGAGCAAATGAATTCATACAAATAAAGTAGCTAATAAATATAGAAAAGAATGAGTTTTTGGTAAGTATCAATATTATTATCACCTATTTAAGGTAAAAGATTGGCAGCATGATAAATTCCTTAAAGCCCAATTCAAACATATCACATATAATATATATACACTAATATACATATATATATATATATTGCATTTTATTGGGTTGATTTTGTCAGCAGTCATTTATTTGAATATTTTTTCACAAAGCTGATGATAACTTAGCCACGCATCCACTCCTTGTTTCTCCTGTTCTCACCATTGTCTCAGCATCCCTCCGTGGGGAAATGGAAGCTTGAGCTAGTTTTACTAAATAGTAATTCTTCCAGGAATAATTATGTACAAGTTGGAGAGAAGGGAAGGTTAGTCTGTTTCTTGGATAAAGAACTATCCCATCACCTGGAGGATCCTGATAGAAGCCAAATGTGTTCTCTAAGTCAGTTTTGCTGAGTAAATGAAATATCGCTCAGAGTCAATCTCATCAATAAGTCCTAATTTATTTATTTGTGCAATTTATTCTGTACAAGAAATTGAACTATGTGATCAATTTATATTACATAACTTATCAACAAACTTATAAAGATGGAATTATTAACTCAATTTTACAAATTATTGTGAGCAGAAAACAAGAGAGGTAAAGAGAATTGCATACAGAGAGGGGATGAAAAAACTTAAATCACAATTCAGACCACTGGGTCTCAGTTTTTCTTCCTTCCCTCTCCCATTCTCTGCCTCTTTTACTTCCTCCCTTCTTACCCTCCTTTCTTCCATTTTTAAATCATACCACATTTGGGATAACTCACTAAAGGAGGAGGTGGTTGATATATTTCTCTTGGGTCAGAAAACTGTTTACGCTTGGTACCCAGGTTTTGAAGGGAAATCTCTCACTACCTAGTGTTGGCAGGGCTTGCTTGGAGGAATGCAATTTTGGGAGATGGGAGGCACATGACACAGCTCTGGGTAGTCCTCTCAAAAGGCAAACAACAGGAAATAAATTGAAAATGACTCTCATTTACCTACCTGCTCAGGTTAACTGAAGGCAATTAAAGGTACAATTTGCTTGTAAACCAAATTAGGTTGGAGAAATGGTCAGAGAGTACAGAAAGGGAGGAAAATTGCCATTGCAAAAATTGGCTCAAAAAACTAGCTATTAAACTCCCACTTGCAGTTAATGCTTAGAGCATGTGTAATATGACCCTTTGTAATTCTATCTTTTATACTTCTAAGAAAGAAAGAAGTATTAATCTAGAGGGTAATGCCATACATCGGCTGTAGTGAAGGAGTGTGGCTATAGTTTTAATTTCACCAGAGTGTGACTTTTTCATGACCTTTTCCACTGGAGACATAGATACTCGAGGTAAGATAATGAAAAAAAAAAAAATACTGAACTTTGATAATTGAGTGCCAGACACCTACCAGTCTTGATCTGTTTTGAGGCAATGTGGTAAAGAAGGAAGGGGGCAGATTTTGCCGCCAGCAGACCTCAGCTGTTTCATACCTCAAGCCCTGCACTTTGTAGCTCTGTGATCATCAATAGGTTACTTAAGTTCTCTGACATTCACTTTTTTCATCCTTGTATGAGAATGAGACGTACTTGTGAACATTCTTACACTCTGCTCTCCTGGAATTCTGCCCTCAGGAGCTCTGCATCCTCAAATTGCCTTTCTATTTAGCTTCCCAGAGGGTTTTACCTCCTTGGGCAGTGCACCCGAGAAAGATTCAAATGGAAGTGAGATATGCCTTTATTTTGTAAGCCAAGCAAAGACTGATTGTGAAAGACAAGTGGACAGATAAGCTCCCAGACCTCAGATGTCTCCTTGGTCAAGGCAGGTAAACATTGGGAAAGAGCACAGTTGATAGATTGAAATGTGTTTCCATTAAAACCAGCCTTTCTGTAGTCTTCCCTGGGAAGTCTTGGTCAATTCCTCAAGTGGCTCTGGTAAGGAGACATTGAGCTGGATGCTCTCTGAGGTGCCTCGAAACTATGATATTATATAGTCCTAGGAATTAGCTTGAAGATAAAGTTTAGTGTCAAAAGGGATGAAACATTTTTCTGAGGACCCTAAGTTTCCTGGGTGTTGTGTAAAGCATCAAGTATTTAAGTCCCAAATATCAGTGTGTTATCACAATATACTCAGGTTTTGCAAATATATTTCAGCCACTTTCTCAGCAAGGCTCATAAGAAAATGCTGGCATCCTAAAATGTTCAACTGTGAGCAGAGAAACAGAACAGAACAGCAATTCCTTTGCTCCTTCTTTGGGAGCAGGAAACGCCAAGTCCTTTGTGATTTCTACGGATCTAACTAATCATCTGATAGTTACAGCTGCATGAACAGGATTCAAGGGCCTCTTAGGTCAACTCCAAATTACTAAGGCCTACCTTTACCTTTTCTTTCTTAAAACAACAAAACAAAAACTTCTCCAGGAAAAAAACAACAACAGTATCTGGGAGTTAACCCAGTTAACTATCCAAGGGATGTATGTATCATTGGGATCTAGTGTTCTGGCTCCTGGAATATGAATTTCATTTATTTGTGTTTTTTTTAAGATTTTATTTATTTATTTGAGAGAGAGAGAGAGAGAGAATAAGCAGGGATGGAGCAGAGGCAGAGGGAGAAACAGACTCCCTGCTGAGCAGGGAGCCCGATTTGGGGCTCAATCCCAGAACCCTGAGATCATGACCTGAGCCGAAGACAGATGCTTAACCAACTGAGTCACCCACCCAGGTGCCCCCAGAATGTGAATTTTAATATGCTTAAAATCATACTAGAGATTAGATTCTTTTTAGCTGTTTATTCAAGAACAGTTAGAATTGGTACGCCTGGGTGGCTCAGTGGTTGAGCATTTGCCTTTGGTTCAGGGTGTGATCCCGGGGTCCTGGGATGGAGTCCTGCATCGGGGTCCCTGCGGGGAGCCTGCTTCTCCCTCTGCCTATGTCTCTGCCTCTCTCTGTGAGTCTCTCATGAATAAATAAATAAAATCTTTAAAAAAAAAAAGAATAGTTAGAATTGACTAGACTTTGACCTTTGGATCTTACAGATACCTTGAGGTACAAGCTCAAGTTCATTACTTGATTTTGGTAATTCTCAGTTTCCCAAAAAAGACAGAGGGATAATAACAACAGCTGAGCTTCCATGGGGTTGTTGTGTGTCTTACAAATAGATAAGGCAAATAAGGGATTGAGCAGACTTCCTGGCACATAGGACAGGTCCACACATTGCTGTTGCTTTTATCCTAACTCTAAGAGGAGAAGAATTAGATTCTCTGTCTCAGAATTTCAAGAAACATATAAAAGGGCATTTTGGGAGTCAACTTAAAATTTCTGCCAAGTCCTTTGCCCCATCCTCTCTCTCTCTCTCCCACTCCTTCTCAGACAGGAACAGTCTCATAGGTGAAGCACCAGGGAAACCCCAATCTCCCTGGGAAACACTGAGGCTGTTGGGTACACATGAAATAAAGTAGCTTGCTCCTGAGGAGTAGATGAATTTTGCAGTGAAAGGATGCTCTTTGCTTCCGGCTCTCCCTGTGTTATTATACCCGTAAGGATTCCCAAGTATAGGTTATGTCATCTGAGTCATTTTATGGATGGCAAGAAAATGTTATGTGACTTCAGTAGAATAACTCAAATATCTGCCCCACTGTTGTTAAGCTTCATGAATTAAAAATATATATTTTAAGAGCATTTATTGAAAATTTTGATGTAACTGAATTTCTCTTTTTATATGGTTGTTTCTATGTGCCTTTTCTTAATCTTAAACTTGATCAATGAATTTTTTATAAAGCCTATGATGAAACTGTGAAAACATCATCATCAGTTTAAAATAAGTATTTACTAAATAATAATAATAATAATAATAATAATAAATATAAATAACAAGCATAAATGTGATAAAATTATAAAAATAGCAATTACTGCCTTGCTGTACTTTAGCACCATGACTCTATAGCATAGTATCATTTTAAATTGGATACTCAACATAAATTATATATTAAAAATTCATCAGAACTTGAAAACTTTCACAATTGGATCCAATAGTTTCCTTGGAATGTGTGAAGTGTTACAAATGCCGCCTAATTCTTTTTGAAGCTCAAGGCAAAGGCAAAAAATCTTGTAACATACTGGAATGATTTGAATGATTGTACCATAAAATGGCTTGGATTTGCTCATCTGGCTTCAAGTTCAGAGGAATGACCAACAAACTGACTTATGTTCTCAGCAGTGTAGATTCTGAAGGGTCTGAGCAGATGTTGAAGGCTTACTTCAGGCCAATGCACGAGGTTTTTTGTGGTTTCTCTTAAGTGTTTGCTAATATCTACCACATTGCAAACTCAATGTCCCTTTTCAACTGGCCTGACTGCTCATAATATAATACAGATGATTTCATCTTTTGCGGAGCCTTTCTGCTACAGAGAACTAAAGTCTGCAGGGCTCAGACTTCTCTAATAACATACATGTTTCTTTAAGAACAGGAAAATCCCTTCCCTTTAAAAGTTTTGCTCCTCCGTCTTGGGTTCTATAATACAATATCACATGTAATTCCTGTTTAAATAATGCCCTACTTTTCCTCCAAGTACTCATTTAGGCTTCCGCCATTATATTTTTTTAGATAGTCTGTACCTTTGGTAAACAAGTTCTCATTTTGACCTGATTTTCATTGTTCACCTTTTCTCATGTTGAGCAGAATCACTTGATTGATTTGGGCATTTGTATTTGCTTCAAGTTTAAAAGCTTCGTGGAAATAAACACTATCTTTAGTTTTAGGATATGAAAGACTCATCAAGGACACTGATAATACTTTGTAAACATTTCGTTTTAGATGATCAGAATTGTTAGAAGAAAAGTACCATTGAAACCTATAAATGCTTCTCTGTTTCTCTCAGCCCATAGTCCTGTAAGCCTTGATGAGTGTTAGCAACACCATGAGTGTCCCTGAGGTTTATCCCTCCACCTTAGTGAAGTCAAGAATATATATGTGTCAACAAAATATTAAGTTCATCTTTTTGTTCTGTTTTTGGTTTGTTCAGGAGTGTTTATAGAGGTCCTAAAGGCTGAGAAACATACCCTAGATATCAGATAACCCTTCATCCTAAAAGGATGGTAGTTAGGTAGTTACTACTTATCTAGTTAGGTAATGAGACCATGCAATATATGCCAAAGAATTATTATTAACTTTCTGAAGAACACCTCCCATTGTGCTATTACCTGGTAAAGATAATGCCTGACCATGGAACAGCAAGTGACCATGCAATTAGAAATTCCATCATGAGCAGAGTTCAGGCAAACTCACCACATCACAAAGTTGGCCAAGGCCAGCAGTAATCCATAGTAAGAAGAAAGTGGTACAGTTGGAATCAGACAAGAAAAGAACCAGAAGTCACAGGCAGAGTTCACTAGCAGGTGACCCAGACTCAGATCTTCATGTTACTCACCATTCTGGTACCAGCCCTCTCCTTTAGCTCAGAGTATGGTCATGTGAGGGACTCCCTTATGACCAACTGACAGAGGAGGGGATAAATCAAGCTTAATCATGGGTGGGCCAGTTCAGTATATAGGTATAAACTGAAATTGGACTGAAATGCACTATAGCCCATTTAGAGCTGGCACTGAAAGACATTGCCAGGGAAAATCATCCCAATGACCAAAACTTTGGACAGTATACCTGGCCATCTACTTTGTGTGAAAAAAGAAGTGGTCTGAAGTTATATACAGACACATGGGCAGTGGAAAATGGCTTGGTTGGTTAGTCAGGGATCTGGAAAAAGAGAAGATTGGGGACAAGGAGTTCTTTAAAAAATTATTTATTTCTTTATTCATGAGTGACACAGAGAGAGAGAGAGACAGAGACGTAAGCAGATCCTAGGATCCTGGGATCACAATCTGAGCCGAAAGCAGATACTTAATCAGTGAGCCACCCAGGTGCCCCTGGAGACAAGGAGTTCTATGGAAAATACATTTGGATAACCCAAACCTGGATTGGGCATGAAGTGTGATGGACTTTCTACTGCTTACCAATACCCATGAGAGAAGATCTACCATATAAGAGACACTAAACAACCAAGTAGACTAAGTGATAGCCAATTGGTGTCAACTACTCTGAAACTGGCACATTGGGCATGCGAACAGGTTATGCTTGGTGGCAGGGTGGAGGCTGTGCATCGCCAAACTGCATGGTTTTCCATTCACCATGGCTGATCTAGCTTCTGCCTTTACCAAATTTCAGTCTGCTGACAACAGAGAGCAATGCTAAACCTCAAATATGACATAATCCACGAAGAGACCAACCAGCCCCTTGGTGGCAAACTGATTATAGAGGGCCCCTTCCACCCTAGGAGATGCTGATAGTTATATTAATTGAAAACCACACTCTTTGGGATATCAGTTTACATTTTCTGCCATAGGGCTCAGCCAGCACCATAGTTAGAGAACTTATAGAATATTTTACCCATTGACAGGTGTTTCCTTATAAGATAACATTAAACCAAGTGACCTATCCCACAGTGGGGTAGATTTAGTATTAGCTTATCCTCATGGTTTTCATTGGTCTTGCTACATACCACCTCCCCCAGGAGCTGTCAACCATTTTAGTAGTGGTACAGCCTGTTGAACAAATAGCAGAGGCACCAGTTTGGAGAAGACTCTTTGGGAAATGCTGTATATACCTCAGGGCAAGAACTATGTATGGTTCTGTCCCCCAAACAGAGAACACATAGGTCCTAGAACCAAGTAGTGAAAGTAGGAGTACTTTCAAATTCAAGTGACCCACTTAGAGAATTTGTATTCCTTATTACTACAACTCTGGGTGTTGGTTACCAGAGGGAGAAAGTTTCTGCCAGGGAACGCAGTAAGAATTGCATTAAGACTCAAGCTTTGACAATTTTTTCAGTCACTTTAAGCTTCTTATGCTACAGGAACAGCATACATACAAGCAAGGAAGGGAGTCACCAGCCCGTCAAGTGATTCTGATTATCAAGAGGAGGTGGAGAGGTCCTTACATGAGCAGCAAATAATACAGTTGGGACTCAGGTGATCACGGGTACCTCTTGGTTTTTCTTTGCCCAGTTTTGATAGTAAATGAAAAAGTTCAGTGACTAAAGCTTGAAAAGAACATGGTAGTCCCTCAGGAATGAGAGTCTGGGTCCTTCTACCAGTAAGCCTTTGAGGCTAACAGAGGGGTCAGCTGGGAGTGAAGGGAACCTTGACTAGGACAGGGGGAAACAGGGGTATGATGAATATTAGGCATGGCTTCAACACTAGTTTTTTCCTTGGTGGTGACTATAGTTTATCCCATTAACCATCTCTTTGTAAGCTTCCTCCGGGAGCAATGTGAATGCTACCGTAACTGATTATATGATGTTTGTGGAAATGAATGGCATGAGGCACAGACCAGAGTGGACTGTGTGGTGTTCACTCAGATTTTAGTCCAAGACTGAAGAACTAAACTCCAGGGATCTGGGGAGTGTTTCCAATTGATAGTGCTAAGCTGAGTCCCTCTCTGGGACTTGTCCTCAACTAAGGAAAGTCATCTTGCTCAAGGCTACCCCATCACCCCTCTTCACTGGGACAACCTGGAACCAGTCGATATAAGGGTATAAAAGGCCTGCCCCCTTTCCCTATTTGGAGACAACTCTGAAGTTGTCAGTCAACTCCAGAGCCCCCGGTAGGATCTGTTAAGGCTTTTGCTTCAAGTCCATCCCAGTTTAACTCTTTCCTCTGCCCAATCCTAATTCCTTCATTTCTCTACAGGTGTTAATCCCAAGAGCACCCAAAATACTCTTGCAAGTAAACCTGTCCATAAGAGTCTACTTCCTGGGGAACCAGGTCTTGAAATATCATCTTTTATGTTTAGAATGATCTATCAATTAATAGATCTTGTTGTATCTCTTGATGATTTATTCTTACAGATTTTAGGTGTCTCTGTGTCTCTGTGTAGGTGTGTATATGCTTGCAGACATGTGTGTGTGTGTTTTAAGTCCAAGGATGCTTTTTCCCTTAAGTAGACTGTATCTTTAATTTTATTTCAATGTCACATGGGAAACAAGACTATTAGGTAGAAATTAAATTTCCAGCAAAACTTCTTTGAAAGGTCTGTTGGAAAGAAGTCTCTAGAGAGCCATGATCAGCATTGAATCTGGTGATGACTTTGAGGCCAAGAGTCTATGAAATGTGAGCCTCTCTGACAATGATAGAAAACTCAGATCTACCTTCTGGCTTCAGAATTTCCTGAACAAACAACTTGGATGACTGAAAAATTACCCTTAAACACTGACTGTAGCTCTCTGTAACAATTACATTTCACAGCAGTGTGAAAAACAAGACCTCTCTGATGTTCTTTGTGATTTACATATAAGACCTCACAACAACCCCTGTAGGTAAAACAGGTATGATAATTCTCCTTACCTTGTGATGAAACTGGGCTGCAGAACAACTAAGTATGTTTCCCAAATTTACACAGCCAATAAGTGGCAGCAAGGTGTCTCAGTTCTCTGAAGTGATCTAACTTCCTTTTGATGCTTTTAGACACCACCTCATTAAAAACTGAAAGAGAAAAAGCTGAATAAGTGTTAGAAAACTGTGCTACACAAAAATAGAAACATAGATCAATGGAACAGAATAGAGAACCCAGAAGTGGACCCTGAAATGTACGGTCATCTAATATTCGATAAAGGAGGAAAGACTATCCATTGGAAGAAAGACAGTCTCTTCAATAAATGGTGTTGGGAAAATTGGACATCCACATGCAGAAGAATGAAACTGGACCACTCTCTTTCACCATACACAAAGATAAACTCAAAATGGATGAGAGATCTAAATGTGAGACAAGAGTCCATCAAAATCCTAGAGGAGAACACAGGCCACACCCTTTTTGAACTCGGCCACAGTAACTTCTTGCAAGATACATCCACGAAGGCAAAAGAAACAAAAGCAAAAATGAACTATTGGGACTTCATCAAGATAAGAAGCTTTTGCACAGCAAAGGATACAGTCAACAAAACTAAAAGACAACCTACAGAATGGGAGAGGATATTTGCAAACGACATATCAGATAAAGGGCTAGTTTCCAAAATCTATAAAGAACTTATTAAACTCAACACCAAAGAAACAAACAATCCAATCATGAAATGGGCAAAAGACATGAAGAGAAATCTCACAGAGGAAGACATGGACATGGCCAACATGCACATGAGAAAATGCTCTGCATCACTTGCCATCAGGGAAATACAAATCAAAACCACAATGAGATACCACCTCACACCAGTGAGAATGGGGAAAATTAACAAGGCAGGAAACAACAAATGTTGGAGAGGATGCGGAGAAAAGGGAACCCTCTTACACTGTTGGTGGGAATGTGAACTGGTGCAGCCACTCTGGAAAACTGTGTGGAGGTTCCTCAAAGAGTTAAAAATAGACCTGCCCTACGACCCAGCAATTGCACTGTTGGGGATTTACCCCAAAGATTCAGATGCAACGAAACGTCGGGACACCTGCACCCCGATGTTTCTATCAGCAATGGCCACAATAGCCAAACTGTGGAAGGAGCCTCGGTGTCCATCGAAAGATGAATGGATAAAGAAGATGTGGTTTATGTATACAATGGAATATTACTCAGCGATTAGAAACGACAAATACCCACCATTTGCTTCAACGTGGATGGAACTGGAGGGTATTATGCTGAGTGAAATAAGTCAATCGGAGAAGGACAAGCAGTGTATGTTCTCATTCATTTGGGGAATATAAATAATAGTGAAAGGGAATATAAAGGAAGGGAGAAGAAATGTTGGGAAATATCAGGAAGGGAGACAGAACATAAAGACTCCTAACTCGGGGAAACGAACTAGGGGTGGTGGAAGGGGGGAGGAGGGCGGGTGTTGGAGGGGAATGGGTGACGGGCACTGAGGTGGACACTTGACGGGATGAGCACTGGGTGTTTTTCTGTATGTTGGTAAATTGAACACCAATAAAAATTAATTAAAAAAAAAAAAAAAAGAAAACTGTGCTACAACATTTTGAATGTTTGCATTTAACAGATATGTATTCTCTGTGCCAAAACAAAAAGAAAGATTTAACACCAGATAATATATAAATTAATTTGAAAACACTTTCATTGTATAAACTTATTTTCAGGTAACCAACAAATTGTGTATTTGTACCACTTTTGAAGAATAGTGGTCCTGGCTGGAGAGCCTTCCTATGCTCTGCCTTCCTACCACTGCTCCCTTAAACTCCAAGCTCTGATCCAAGCCCAGTGCTCTTTCTGTAACATTCCATGGCGTTCTTCTCTGAATTAAACTTGGATTTCCAGTTTGACCTCCCGTTTCCCTTTTTACTTAAGCTTATTTTCTTAAAAGAGGATTTATTTATTATTGGGGTTGTGTTTTCTTTCATCCAATGAAATATCCATTTTTTTCTCTACCTTGTAAGAAAATGAGTCCTTCACCTTCTTCTCCCCCGCACCTCCCCCACTACTTCTACACAAGTACACACACACTTCGCTATTTGGGGTAGATTTATTCCTTTGAATGGCTTTGGCTATGATGAACTTTACTTAAGACATTAATAATTCTTGACAAGGGCTTCTTTTGTGTTTTAGCTTTGAAAGGAAAACTTACTATGCATAATTGCCCCATTCTTAACTGCTTTATAGATTGAAAGCAGCAGAAGCTGATAACAAACAGCTTTGCCCCAAATATACAAACTTCAAGTCTGCCTGTTTTCCCTCTGGGATTTGGCTTCTACCTATACATGAAGAAACAGAGTAAAATAGGCTTGGGGATAAATGAGAAAAAAAGGAACAAAGACAATTTAGAATTGGTTTTGCATTCTCAAGAATCAAATATAGTTTTCCTTATACTTAGAATACAGTAAATAATATTAAATAAATACTACTTATTAATTGAAAACAAGTTACAAAAGACCAAAAAGCAAACTTTGAATTTTGTATTTGTGGGGTACTTTAAGAGATTCAAATGATGTGAGAGTGCAAATTATTATTTTAGTATCCAGCGCAGAATTCCTTTCAGAAAGACAATTGTCTTTAAGAATGCAGTGTAGGAGTGACTGGTTGACTCAGTCAATTAAGCATCTGCCTTTGACTTGGGTCATGATCTTAGGGTCCTGGGATTGAGCCCCATATTAGGGTCCCTGCTCAATGAGCCATCTAGTTCTCCTTCTCCCTCCGCCCCTCCCCCTACTAATGCTCTCTCTCTCTCTCTCTCTCTCTCTCTCAAGTAAATAAATTAATTAAATATTAGAGAAGAAAAAAAGACTGCAGTGTAACGGGGGCACTGGGGTGGCTCAGTTGGTTAAGCATGGGGTCTTGGTTTTGGCTTAGGTCCTGACCTCAGAGTTGTGAGATCAAGCCCCACATCTGGCTCCACACTCAGCATGGAGTCTGCTTAAGATTCTCTCTCTCCTTCTGCCCACTTTTTCTTTCTCTTGCTCTTCTTGCTCTCTCTCATTAAAAAAAAATGCAGTATTTGGAAGTGTTTATAAAGATAAGGCCTCTGGGAGTGGCAGAGATGATTCAGTGATAGAGATGAAGAAATACTCATTAATCAGCCAATAAACCATACCTGTCCAAGAAGCTATGATAATTTTGAGATTGAAGGAGATGGAGAAGGAAAAAGGAGAAAGGAAAGAGAGGGGAGGGGACAGCAAAGGTGACACCTTCTCCAGAAATACCGATCAATGAGAAACTTCAGAGGCAAGAGTAACTAGCAACTCTAGTAAGAATGGATGGTTCTGCAGGAGCTTGATGTTTCCTAAGATGGCTAGAATAATATCTCTTCCCTATTTGCTCTTCAGCAAAGTGATGTGTCCATCCTGTGACTGAAGTGCCAATTCCTGAATAGCCCCTAAGTGGCCGAGCAGTGTCTATCTTCTGTCTCTTAGAAGTATTAAGGGGGGGAGGGGACAGAAATCAGGACTAAAAGGATATGTCAGTTCATAAATACAGAATTAACTGATTTTATAATTGAACAAAATATATACCCCAAATGCAAGCAGGTAGCCAGCAAAGTAGTTGCAAAACTGTAGTGGATTTTCAGTTCTATTTATATGGAATCAGAGTTACAGTTGCTACACATCATCCTACTTTAAGTAAACTGCCAGCAGATAACTCAATTTGCATCACTAGTTACCTTGAGCCCATTCTGATATTCCATTTTCTTAATTCTTTATCAGGCTTACTTCACTGTTGTGCTCGTAATTCTTTGTCAGTACCTCCTATGGTTGTCCCTCAAAAACCTACATAGCACCTGTGAATCGTCAATTCCCTAGACATCCTTCAGGAAGGTATATTAAGTTTAGATTTCCCACAGAACACATCCATTATGTAAGAAGTACAACTACCCCGAGGTCACTTTGCTATGGGAAGCTCAAAGGCCCTGAGGAATGTGACTCCTAATAGATAGAAAGGCCAAGGAGCCTCAAGGAGCCAGATATCTGCATGAAACAGCCACCTTGGAAGAAAATCTTCCATCTCCAGCTGCCAAAGACTCCATGTTGATGTTGATCAGAGATTAAACTGCTCAGTTTAGTCTTTTCTCCATTCCTGGCCTAAAATAGCATAACTGAAAAATAAAAAAAAATAAGTTTCCCTTAAGCCACTAAATTTGGAATACATTACTACTTTCCAAAGAATAATCAAAACAGTCTAGTGTTTCGCATTTTTGGTTTTGTGATATAACCCTGCCCTATTGATCAAAATAGTAGCAAAGTCTGCCACCCTCTTATCTGAAAGATGTTATGGAGAAATCATTCAAATGGGCTATAGTCAACATCTGAATTGCTTCTGGATAGATTGGGAAAGAAAAATGTCCTTGGAAAGTGAGAAGAAAAGAGAGAGGATGAGATCAATGGGATAACAAACCTAAGGTCAGATAGATCCAAGGAAGGACGCTGGGCTTAGGATAGGAGATGAAACCTATTTTTTATTTAAGTTGCAAGGGTGAGAGTGACCTCACGTGACAGCTAAACAACATTTGGAATTCCCAAAGCTGCAAGTTTTAAATTGCTAGTAATTCAAATAAGAGAAACAAATTGAAATTGACATTGATTACCTAGGAAAAAGGTACCTTGGTATGGCAAGATTCAAAAGCTCTGTATCTGGAAAGCACCTGGCATAAAGTTTGTTCTCACTACATGAGGAATGTGTGAATGAATGAGGTGAGAAGAACTTTGTTTAGTTAAATGGAGTTAAGGTCTTTTCCCTCTATCTCTACCTGCTGGGGAGATAAACATGAGAGGTGTGAATGCTCCCTAGTAGAAGAGGCTGGTTCCACCTGAGACCCTAGCTACACTTCAGTGAGGCTTCATTCATGTACAGGTTATTAGTCTAGTGATTTTCTAACTAATATTTCTGTCTTCATGGTCTTTTGCCTCTATGGTTCCTGCTTTCCATGCCTTTCTTCCATTCACAAGCTGAGCTCAAGGACTCTCATTCTGAGCTCTTATAGCTTACAGCTCTTATAGAGCTTATAGAATATTAGCCTAGTAATTTTCTAACTTATATTTAGTGATTAACTAATATCTAGTGATTCTAATATCTAAGAGCTTATAGCTCTTAAACTTTATAGCTCTTATAGATTATTAGTCTAGTGATTTTTCTAACTAATATTTCTGTCTTAATAAAGACAGACCTTTTGCCTCTATGCTTCCTGCTTTCCATTCCTTTCTTCCATTCACAAGCTGAGCTCAAGGGCCCTCATTCTGAGCTCTTATAGCACTTTATATTCATTTTTATCCTAACACCCAGGTACCCATTTGTAACCCATTTGTAAGATCCAGTGCTATATCCTACTTAGATGGGATATTTAGACCCTAGAATAGTGCCAGACAAGTAGCAGTTCCTGTGTAACAATTTGTTGATCGAGTTCATCTGTATTAAACTATTGCTATAATGAGATTTTATTTCCTCAAACAGCTTTTAGGCTTTAACCATTTCCTGTTCATATGCATAAATCCTTAGCTAGAGGTGACTCCTTACATCCTTAATTTCTAACAACATTTTAACAGGATTCTTTGTTAAGTTTAGGCAATTCATGAGCAGGAACATTATCTGAGGGAAGCAAAAATCATTGAAAAGACAAGTATGAGACTCTAAGGATAAGCTCCCTATTTTAGATGCCTTGGAACTTGAATCATACAACATCAGAAAAACACCCTGGTGCATGAATAGGTGTCGGTAAACATTTCATTCTAAAATCCTTCATGTTCAAATATTAAGTTAATAATTAAAACAGCTGTGAGTTAGTAAGTCACTATATCTCTCCAACCCCTCATATAAATATTGAAATAATCTGTCACTTTGCCTCTCTTCTCCTCTGGAACAGCGGCACTTCAGGGAATGGATATCAGTTCCATCTTTGAACACACTTCTAGCACAGTGCCTGGCACAGAGTATGTTTGTTCGATTGACCCAAACTTGGATACCAAGTTGCCAACTATACTGAGGTGCTATTTTGAAGTGGTGGTATGGAGTGGGAGAGGGACCTCGAATTCTAGTGATGAGGTGCAAGGGGAGAGGGGGGACAGAGGGGACCCAAACATAGGTCCATAGACACATAGAAACAGGGGGAAGTACACACCTGCCATTCAATTTAATTTTGGTGGCTCAACTACTCTAGATTTAACATGCTGTATTTTCATGACATTGGGCTAGAATCTTCTTTTGTTCCTGAGATAAAAATCTGCTCCAACATGCATTTCAAAAAGTACCATTCTTCTAAATGAATGGTATGATGTGATGCAATGTTAGTCTTGAAAAAGAACCAAAATCTGAAAATCTCTGCCATTTCCTAAAAGGGGATTGTCTTTACTGTTGCATTCACCTTAATTGTCGCATTTCCATTTCTTTTCTCTTTTTTGGAATTTTGTTTTTATCAGTATCCTCTTTTGTGTGGATGATGATTGGGTGTATATATTCTTAAATTTCTTCTGGATGATGTATCAAACCTATTACTGATTTCTACTTAGTTTAGCAAGCTTATTCTTTCTGGTTAGTTGACTGAAAATTGTTGACCGATTATCATAGCTTGGACTTAATGCATTTTAAAAATACTTAAATTTATTTTTTTTAATTAAGAATGACCCCGCAGGGAGCCTGCTTCTCTCTCTGCCTACGTCTCTGCTTCTCTCTGTGTGTCTCTTATGAATAAATACATAAAATCCTTTTAAAAAATATTTTTAATTAAGGATGCCTACTTATATTAATTACAGAAAATATATTTAACACATAGTTAGAAAATGAACACCAATGTAGAAATCACCAAAGTCAAATAATAGTGTCAATCAACAATAGTCTAGAAGCCAATCCATCCTCCCTAGGCATTCCTACCCAACATAATTCTTACACTCTTCTACCTCAAATTTCTACACTATATTCATTTTCTAGTGCTGGTAAGAAATTACTGCAAACATAGCAGCTTAAAATAATATAGTAATTGTCTTACAGTTTCCATGAGTCAAGAGTCTGGGCAGGGGTTAGCTGTGTCCTCTGCTCAGGGCCTCACAGGACAGAAATCAATGTGCTGGCTGAGCTGCGTTCATTCTTGGAGCTCAGGCTTCCCTTTCAAGCTTGTGTCATTTCTTTCAGAATCCAACCTCTTGCAGCTGTAGGAGAGGGGCACCCATCTTTACTGAGGATCAGTTGTATGAGTTGCTTTCCTCCTGCTGCTTTAAAGATTCTCTCTCTGGTTTTGTCTTTTTACCATTTGATTATGTATGATATGTCTAGGTTTGGATCTCTTTGAGCCCTATTTGAAGTTCGATGAGCTTTTTGGGTAGGTCATGTTTTTCCTCAAGTTTGGGAAATATTAACCATTATTCAAATATTCATCCTGCCTATTAATTTTTCTCATCCCCTTCTGGGAGTCACATATGCATCTACTGGCATGCTCGATGGTGTTCCATAGCTCCTTTATCTCTCTGTTCCTCAAACTGGATGATCTCAAACGACTAATCTTTCATTTCTCTAATTCTTTATTCTGTTGGTTCAGATAAGCTGTTGAACCCCTCTAGTGAATTTTTCATTATGCTTATTGTATTTTTCAACTCCATAATTTCTTTTTCTATAATTAAATCAATTATTAATATTCCCTATTTGGTGAGACACCCTTTCCATTTGTTCTTTTATTTCTTTAGACATGGTTTTCTTAAGTTCTTTAAGTATGTTTAAAACAGCAGATTTAAAAATCTTTGTCTAGTACATCCAATGTCTGGGCTTCCTCAGTAACATTTTCTACTGTGTATAGGACATACTTTTTGTCCTTTGTATGTCTTATGATTTTTGTTGAAAACTGGACATTTTAAGTAATATAATACTGCAATTCTAGAAATAAGTCTACTCCTCCCTGGAGCTTGTTGTCATTCCTATTTACTGCTGCTGTTATCGTTTGTTTAGTGATTTTCCTAATATTGCAAAGTCTTTATTCTTTGTCATAAGTGGACAATGGAGTCTCTGCTTGATTAGCTTAGCAGTCAGCTAATGACTGGACAAAGATGTCTTTAAATGCCTAGAAGGAGTAAATGTCCCAATCTTTACCAAGAAGCTCGGTGTGCACGTAGGGGGGCTTGTCTTCAATTCTGAGGCAGGCAGTCTATCCCCCTGACTTAGCCTTTACTTCTTGTGTTTGTAGAGCCTATCAGAAGTGAGAGTCAGAGCTTTCCTGAGTCTATTCTGGATATGAGCACAGGGCACGCACACAGCTACAATGCTAAACAATTTGACAAACACCTCCAGGGAAGAGGCTGCTTGCACTGAGTGAGATCTAAGTGAAGAAAAAGTTCTTTGAATAGGGGCTTCCAAGGAACTATCAAAAGGGTCAAATAACAACAGTTCCCTGAGAATGCTGCTGTTGGGGAGGTTCAAATCTGTTCTTCCCATTCTAGTGACTGCTAAGCTGCTGTCTACTGCTTTTTAAGACTTCTTTGGAACTGAAGAATGAGTATTAGAATAGAGTAAGTTAAGATGCCACTGGGCTTGCTATTCTGACCATGAGACAGTCATTTTTCTTGAAGAAGTGCTCCTCAAATTTTTGGACATCGTTGGTTAATTTCCAGAGTTCTAAAAAAGTTGGTTTTTGAACACTTTTGTCTGTGTTCTCATTGCTTTTATACAGGAGCAGGTTTTTGGATTTCCTTACTTTGCCATTCATTTTGGCACCTTTTCCATGGTGCCTTGATGAACAAAAGATTTTAAGCTCAATGTATCTTACGTTGTCAATCTTTCCTTTATGATTTTAAGAAATCATTTTCTACCATGAGATAATGGTCTAATACATACTATAGAACCTCTTTTTCACCATACTCTTGGCTTGCAGCTAATGAAAATTGGTAAATTGATATGGTAACTCAAATTAGAGGTGGTTGTAGCACTGATTAGTAACAGGTGGTAAATCTTCTTATATTTATGTACCAAATTATCTTTTAAAAATTGTATATTCTTCTTTTCTAGTTCGAAATTTTGAATGCATGGAACCAGAGAGTCTTTTAAGTTCATCTAATAAATATATTCCAGTGGGCCAGACTCTAGGAATATTCTTTCTGCTGGCCCAGCCTTTTGGTCATTTGTCTTAACAATCTTTTAAAATTGTCACTAAAGAGTATAGTGCATCAAAAGTTTGGAACATATGCTTCCCAAGATAATTTATATAAATTATAAAGGAGAAAGGGGAATAAAAAAACATGCTATGTTCTGAGTTCTGCAATCTTTATGTTTGCTCTATGTCATAAGAATTCTGGCATACTTGTTTCTCTGAAATATCTGTGTTTAGAGAGTAAAAGAAGCCAGTCTCTGGGAGGAAAAAAGATGTAATTGGATATCATATTATCAATCATTTTGAATACAGTCAAATTCCCTATCCCATCTCCCCAGTGAACAAATGATTATGTTATGTAGACCAAATTTGACTATGAGTGAACCTTCTTTGTTTGACCCTCAGAAAACAAAACAAACAAACAAACAAAAAAAACAACAAAAAAAAAACAAAAACAAAAGACGCTGGGGATTCTTTTTGAATCATATCTTTAAAATGACTTAATATCAGAAATATAACTGTAGAGGGATTCAGTAATCATAGAATTTTCTATACTATGTTTTTAGTAGAAAATAAATAACAAAAAGATAGCATTTGATTGGTCTGTGTCTCTTGGTAGACTGAAAGTTGACTCTCAGTGCGTTTTTTTTAAGTAAGTATAAATTAGATTGAGGTTGGAGAAAGGTGTCATTTCTGATTTTTTCAAACACCTACTCCATCTAAACCCAACCTCTTCATTTTGCTGGTGAGGCAACAGAAACCCAAGATTACACCTCCCATTTGTGAAAAGCTCAGAACTAAAATTTATTTCTGACTTCTGAATAGGAGTTATTTTTACCTCAGCCATTCTTTCTTGATATCTCAAATAAACACTTGACAGCTAATGGAGAACCACTTTTACTATTGGTGGGCTCTAGGGATGAGTCCTTTAAGAAGCTAATATAAGGACTGCCTGGAGCATAGGGGTGGTTTCTCACCTTACTTTCCTGATTAAATTTAATGCCTTCTCACTTTTTGTGCAGACACATTCTTCTCTAGTAGTGAGAGTTCACATACCAGAGTGCACAGTAATATCCAAAAGTACTCATCAAAATGACCACAGAATTCATTACAAGATTGAGGGTCTAAGATCCAGAGAGATAGATTAAAACCCAAGCAACAAAGTATTAGCAATGTGAAGTGACACACAATGTGAAGTGACATTTTTGTTTTCCTCAGGTAGACAATTTTTTTTCTGTAAAAGGAGACTGTTTAGGTTGAGCTAAGGCTTCTCAAATATTGTTTTTATTTATACTCTCCATAGCAATTAAAATATTCCACAATCAGATTTCTTAAAGTTTTATCTAATTTACATTCTACTAAAATATTCCAGGAAATAACAGAAAAATATATATATATATTTTTTAATTGAAGTATAGTTGACATACAATATTATATTCATTTCAGATGTATATGATAGTGATTCAACAATTCTATACATTACACTGTGTTCACCACAATGAGTAGTTACCATCTGCCACCACACAATGTTATTACAAAATTGTTGACTGTAATCAGAGAAGCACAAACATTATATGTTCTCATTCATTTGGGGAATATAAATAATAGTGAAAGGGAATATAAGGGAAGGGAGAAGAAATGTGTGGGAAATATCAGAAAGGGAGACAGAACATAAAGACTCCTAACTCTGGGAAACGAACTAGGGGTGGTGGAAGGGGAGGGGGTGGGGGGTGGGGGTGAATGGGTGACGGGCACTGAGGGGGGCACTTGATGGGATGAGCACTGGGTGTTATTCTGTATGTTGGCAAATTGAACACCAATAAAAAATAAATTTATTATAAAAAATTGTTGACTGTACACCCTATGCTGTACGTTTTGTCCCGATGACTTATTTATTTTAAAACTGGAAATTTGTACCTCATAATCCCCTTCACCTATTTCTCCCATTCCCTCAACTACTTCCCCTCTGGCAACCACCAGTTTGTTCTCTGTATTTATGACTTGATAACAGCAAATATTTTAAGGGAGACTCCTCCTTCAAACACATGTGTAAGGAGATATGAACATTTGAGAAAAATCTCCTGGATGAAATTTTAACAACCACATATCACAAAAATCAGAGACACTGGTAAAATAAAAATATTTTAATCTCAGAGGAAATACTTGCTATCCTGTTGACAAAGGCATAAAACCAACCCTTTGCCTTACTTTTGTTTTTATTTTAAGAGACTGTAGCCTCTCAGGGGCTTGATGGGTTTTCATGAACCCAAAGCAGCAAACACTCCTGATGAGGACCACCTGCTCACCCCTTCCCAAGAAGGATTTTTGGGAGATTCGCAACATCCACTCTTCTGTTCATTATGAGGCTGTGTACTCAGGAACACCAGTGGAGATTTTCCTCAGCTGGCACTTCCTGTTTTAATTGTCTGGGTCTTTTCCTTTACTAGCTTGGAAGAGTTTTATAAGCCTCTCCCAGGGTGGTCAAATGTGACTGTTTTTCCCAGCGAAGTATGCAGTCTCGATTGATGAGGCCCTCCTTTGCCAATTGCCTATTGCTAACACGGGGTGAGAAAACTCTCACATGTGCTGTGTATTAATTCTTGCCTCATGCTCCTTAGCTAGAAATATTTTATAATTTCTGTGTCTTGCTCACTCCAGCTTCTCTCTTCTTTTTATAGATCACTTTCCATTTTACTGACTCAGGGGTTTTACTTGGTGCATTATCAACAGCTAATTTTTAAAATTTGCACTATCCTTCAAGGTTCAACTTCAGTAAGAGCCATAAAAAAACTCATGTGATTTCTAAATGACAGAGCAAAGAATAATTATTAAGGTAAAGACTGGTATATTTCCTTTTGTCCATGAAAACTCTATAACAAATCATGTGCCTTCCTCTGGTATAATTTCTAGGAAGTTTATGCCTGTTTTTTTCTCTTTCAAATACTTTATTCCAGGATTCTGTACAGTCATTGTTTGTTTTGCTTTTAGTCATGATTCTTAACATTTTCTGGGACACAGACATGTTTGAGAATTTAAAGAAAGTTGTGTTTTCCTAGAACCATGCACATATGAACCCACATTTTACATTTAATTCAAGAACTTCTGACATTCTTCCATGGAATATTGGGTTCTATAGGTTTTCTTATATTTCTAAGTATAATTTTAATTTAATTAATTATAATTTTTCCTATTGCATAGGAAAGTGTTATTTACTTTCTGAATTTACTAGAGGCAGTATTATAAACTGGTTTACATTTCTTTGTGACATAGCTAGAAATTTTGAATAAGGAGGAGAATATATTTGAAAGTAAAAAAACAAAAATAAAGTTAACATTTTGAAGAATGCATGTCAAAATTAAATGATAAATTGCTATAGGTATATAAATTGATATATTCAACCAGAAACCACTTGGAAAATCAATTTGGCATTATCTTATAAAGTCAAATGTTCATATACCTTCTGACCTGAAAATTCTACTGTAGGTTATAAACCCAAGGGAAAGAAAGTCCTTATACTTGTATTGAGGTTATATTTTATATAAATGCAAATATATTCATTTGTATTTGTATATATATTTATTTGTGACTACTGAAACAATGCTCCTAGGTCAAAATCAGCTTTGTTAGTAGAATTGCTTTATTTTATGTTTTATGTATCTCTCCAAATAGATGATGAACTCAAGGACAAGGCTTGTGCCACATTCATGCTTTACAACCCCATCAACAACTAGTACAGAGTTTTGAACATTATGGATGCTCAGTAGCTGCTAAATCTGTAAATATAATCTCTTGTGATACCAGCATACATACCCCGAGATGAGCCAGTCTCAGAAATGTAGGATGCTAGAATCCGAGAATAAGTGGGTTAGCGTCATGATGAAAAGCTGCTTTAAACATTATAATAAATGACACAACTTTAATGAGGCAGAAGAGAAATGATTTCTTTCAAGAAGAGATCACTGTATTTTGTGGGAAAGAAATTGTTCACATGGTCCCCTAAGTAGTCAGAAACGTGGAGACCCTGAGCAGGACCAAGTTTATCAGAAAGATCCTGTCTCCAAGAAAAAGAGAAATTTTTATCTTCTCTGAAATAAGAGGGAATAGAATTAAAAAGAAGCTGAAGAAGAAATAAGGACAGTATGCAAGTTGATGAAAGACTATGAGGTACGGATGTGGTACATCGATATAACCTCCTGGATATTTCCACAAAACCTTCGAAAATTCCTAAAATTTTGTAGTGCTTAGATTTCTAATGGAAACTGGTAATAGAGTGACTTTGTTGGACATGTCTGAAAAGGAACACGGATAGCCTTTGTGTTTATAGTCCTCTTGCTTTATGTTCTAGGTTTGAACATATATATGTGTACTGTAAATACACAGTTGGTTCTCATTATTTAAGGATTCCATATCTGCAAATTCACCACTTATAAGGCAACAGAGATACTGGGGAACCATTAAGTCTGGGAAGCCGCAGGCTATGAACACTTCATTGAGGGGTGATATTTCACTTGGGACTTGAAGGGAGATTAGAATTGTGCCTTAACATGGCAACACTTCATATCCTAATTGCAATGTCTTGGCAGTGTTCTCTTAGGGTTCCCCCCATGGAGTGCCTGAGACACAGTGCTGGGTAAAAGTTGTTTATTTGGTCAGTGATTCCAGGAAGCAGGAATAAAGGAGTAGGAGAAGAACTGGGAAAGAGAAAAAGTAAAATGAGAGAATTATTATTGAGGTTGCTGCTGTAGGTAACAAGAGTGTGATTCTACCCAAACCTCTGAGAAGTGAACAGCATAACCCTGAATTGTGCCATCCAAGGATGGGAAGCAGAAGAATTTATCCACTGAATCCAGTTCTCCACTGGTTGGGAGATGTCCCTGGGTCCTTAAATCTCCTGTATTTTTGGATGTGCTTGTGGGCACACCCACTGGACTCTGTGGCATCAGAGAAGGCGCTCCGGCAGAAAGCATGGAGAAGGGAGGAATGTGCTTGAGGAATGATTTCATCACAAGGCAAGTCTGAGCTCTCATAGAAATATCCACCTCAGCTGCAGCTGCAACCAGGAGTGCCCAAGAGGCCAGGACACGGCTGCCCCAAAGGCACAAACAAGATGTACACAAATTTTTCTAAGGGGGTTAGGATTGGAAGCAAGGAGACCAGTTAACATATTAAAGTGATAAAAGATGTATCCACAAAGGGATACATCTTTCTCTTTGCCTGGAACACTTTTCTCTCCGCACTGCCTAAGCTCCACCTTTACTTCAAAACCCAAGTAATACATGTCACCTAGAATAGTGCCTGACTCTCAGTAGGTGTTCAGTACTGAACAAGGAGCTGGCATATTAATTGTGATCTAAAATTTAGAAAGTCATTGACTTTAATGCCTGTAAAACCTTTACTATATATGAGTTAGTACCTCCATTTTCTAGACCTATTCATGTGTTCACTCAAGAAAGCTACTGACCATCAGTCAAACACTGTACTGGGTCATAGTAGCTGGTAAGGAAATTAATCTCTAAGAAAGTAAGTCTTTTGCTTTCCACAGTTAGTGGAAAGGAAGTGAACTCACTGAGGTTTTCCTGCATCCAATCCCCACTGTTCTATTCAAATCCTTATGGTTAAACCCTATGAATCAACTATCTCATCAATCTTTAACTCGCGTACCACCCTGGGAATTTTTCATTTTTCACAGTGTATGATAATGTGTATTTTCACCTTCTATATTTGTCTGTGTCTTGTCTCTTCAGCTCCTTGAGGTCAAGAACTGTAATCTCATGATTTTCCATAACTTAAGACCAAGGTGAGGGACTATATGGTGCTTTGTAATATATTTTGGTAACGACTTAGATCTTAAATAATAGGTATCAGCATATTTCTTTTTGCATTGAAGTGCCACAGAAGAATGAGATGTCATTGGATATGAATACAGAGTTGACATTTGAATCCTGACCTTTGAATGTAACACGAGGGCTTTACTAAAAATAAATAATAGCAACCCAAACATGCAGACCTATAGACAAATAATCTGCAACAGTTTTTTGCTCAGTGAAATTTGAATTCAGAAATTTGACAGTGGCTAGAGAGGACTATGTTTAGGGGAGATATACAAAAAACTGGGACGCATCCAAACACATCCCATCCACCTGTTATCATGCCGCTCAAGGCAATAATCTCTAAAATGTCTCTAGTAAGTATGTCAAGAACAGTGCTGCCAGGCTGAACTATAATGTTTTCCTACAAATGCAATTCACATATATAATTTTAATTTTTCTGTTACCCTCAATAAAAAGGTAAAAAGGGGGCACCTGAATGGCTCAGTCAGTTGAGTCTAACTCTTGATTTTGGTTCAGGACATGATTTCAAGGTCATGAGATTGAGCCCCCTGTCAGGTTCCATGCTGGGTGTGAAGCCTGCTTAAGAGTCTCTCTCTCTCTCTCTCTCTCTCTCTCTCTCTTTCTCCCTCTCTACTTCTGCCCCTTTCCCCCACCCTTGCTCATGCCTGCACACCCACACAATTCTCTCTCTCTAAAAAATAAGAAAAAGTAAAAAGAAATGGATAAAATTAATTTTAATAATATATTTTATTTCACTCAATATATCTAAAATATTATCATTTTGGCTTCTATTGAATATGAATATTGTTAATGAGATATTTTACTTTTTTATCACAGTAAGTCTTCAAAACCCGTACTTTTATACTTTTGGCACATCTCAGTTTGGACATGCATGTTATAAGGGCTCAGTAGCCTCATGATGCTAGTGACTACATGCTGGTATTTCCTGTACAGGTGTGTGTGTGTGTCTGTGTGTGTATGTCCATGTGGATATGTTTCTGGCATAAGTTTTTACAGCACCTTCCCTATGCTCCCTCATTCTGTTTGATGATAAACTCCCAGAATAGGTACATACATTGGCTACAATATGTCATTAGAATATCATTACATAATTTTCTGCCCAGAGTGGGTGCTCCATAAGTGTTACTTCACTGATAATTGGCTTCATGTGCCTCTTCTGCTTTCAAAACCAACTACAAATAAATACCTTTTTATATAGAGAGATCTCAAAGAAATAAGATTGTTGTAAACCTTTTGAGAAACTATATTTTTATTAAAAAATTGTTCTATTCTTTAAAAAATGTTGAATGCTGGAAGACGTCTCTTTTCTTTCTTAATTTCAGGACCTAGACAGAGTAGTTGAGTCGGTGTGGACTTTTTTTGTCCTTCTTATTGTATTATGGAGTTGTAGTTGTGTACTGGGTAAGACTAGGGTTTTGGAAACAGATACACTAGAGTTTAAATCCTGGATCTTCACTTTACTAGTTATATGATTTTTGGTATTTTATTTCATCTCTATAAACCTCAGCCTTCTTGCTTATAAAATTGAGGTATTCCTGCTGGTTTTTATGACCTCTAAATGAGTCTTGATTCCAATTATTCTTTTTCTTAGAATCTAACACACCACCTTAGTTAAGTAATAGCCCAGTCATTTATGAATTATCTAAAACTACAGACTTTTTTTAGTCTACTTATCCCCCGGCAACAATATATTCCTCCACGGTAGTCTGAAGGTTTTTTTGTATATTTGTTTGTTTGTTTATCAAACATGCACTTGTTTTTTTTCCATTGCCTATTGTTGAAATGATCCAGTTTCTATTGATGATGGATTTTCACTTTAGCCACCAGGAGGTGCCAGTGATCTATACTTCACTTAAACCCCCATTGGCTTTTCTTTCCTGATGTTTTCCTTTCTTCTTGGTTAACATTATCAGTCTCAAGAGAAATAAGATTGCTTAACTCACTAACTTTGACTAAATTGCCTTTAAAAGAACTTTAAAAATAGCCATTTTGCCTAGTTATAGAATACATAGTCTACATGTATCTTCATCAGATATTGGAAAGTCTAGATAGATGATTAGGATCAAAAATCATATTATTTCATTTGTCTGCTGAGAATGCACAATGGCCATTCATACACAACCAAGTTTGTTTCCTTTAGTCTTATTGTTTCCCGACTCAACTCATCACTTCCTCAACTGGATACATGTTCTATATGCCTCAAAGCTCATGTGCTCTTCCCCAACAAAGTTGCAACGTTTACCAAAATTTTCCATCAATTCTTCCTTGGTTATGTGTTTTCACTCTGATTTTTTTTTATTGCAAATGACCTCTGTAACTTCTCATTTCATGCTCATTTGCTGCATAAAAAATCCAATTCAAATCTTCCATGAAACTATCACTGAATTAAATCCTATGACTATTACTCTACAACCAAGCTCTTATCACCCATCTCCAAAAACTGTAGACTATGTTGATTCACTGATGGGTGTGTCACATTACACTATGCTGGAGTGTTTTCATATGCCTGCATTGTCTATACAAATGAATGACAAATTTATAAAAGGCACAGCAATCATATTTTTTTTCCCTTCCTCCATCCCGCCCCTTTTTGGTGATGTGAGCAATGCCTCGGAGACTATTCTGTTCATCATAAGAATTTATTATTTACAGAATAACTGAATGCATCATATCTAATAATTTTGAGCACCCATTATTTCAAACATGGGAAAATATAAAGTCTGCTCTTCCTTCTTGTCTTCATTTCTTTATTCCTTTCTTTTTTCCTTCCACATTGTGCTAATGTCTTATGCTAATGAAAGAACATATGTTTCTTTTTATGTAGAGCTTGGGAAGAGAATCAGTAACAAGTGAGTGGCTAACTAATTATCAAGAGGACAAATTTTACAGAGCAGAAAGACATGCCTGGTAGGCAGAATAATGGTACCCCAAAGACATCCACCTTCTGATATATGAATACCCTACCTTCCATGGAAAAGTAGACTGCATCAATAAATCAAAGGGTCTTGAGATTATCCTGGGTCATCTGTGTGGGCCCAATGTAATCACAAGGCCTCTTCTAAGAGGGAAGCAGGAGAGGCAGAGGAAGAAAAGAGGTGTGGATGACAGAGCTCCCTGAATCTTTCTTCAAGGATCCCAAATTGCTCTAAATTGGGGCTTATCCACCAAAAGATGATTACGTTATTTCTTAAAGTAGAACAAAATGTTGAAGAGTGTAGATACTGAAATAAGATAGAGTTTTGATTCGAGGAGTATATGTGAGTACAAATGTGCATTCATATGTTTGAAGTGTTCACAACAATTTTGTAATACACTGACCTAAACTTACCTACAATTCGCTTTTCTTTTACACATTTCTTCCTCTTTCAGCCTTTTTTCTTACTCTTTCTTTGCCTCCTTCTCTTCTTACTCCTCTCTCTATTATCAGCATATATTCATCGTTATTACCAACCAGATTTTATTACTAGTAAGAACCTAATTGAGAATCAGATGTAGCCTCTACTTTTTCCTCCTATTTTGGCACTAGCTATATAATTCTCAATTTTACAATGATCTATTGTATGATGAATTATTTTGTCAGATGATTCCTTGAAAATATCTATAATACTGCAATCTCTATGGAATAAATGTAATAAGCACCATATAGTAAAAAGTAGAATAAAATCAATATATATGAGGAAAGCTAAGTGAATTTATTCTGAATCAAAAGCCTCTTCCCATATTTTAACTTTTATTTTTTGCTCATTTTAAAGATTTGTTTATTTATTTTAGAGAGAGAGAGAGAGAGCACAGCCAACAGGGACAGAGGGAAAGTGAAAGATAATCCCATAGCAGACTCCACACTGAGCATGGAGTCTGACATGGGGCTTGATGCCAAGCTCAATCTCACGACCCTGAGATCATGACTAGCGCCGAAACCAAGAGTCAGACACAACCAACTGTGCCACCCAGGCACCCTGACCTATATTTCAACTTTTAAAAAGGATCTCAGAAAACAGTATGTTCCACCTTTGCCTCGCACCATGGGGTAGGATGGATCCATGAAAAAATATCTTTTTGTGTAATCTTATTTACTGAAAATGGATCGATTCTCAGCCCAGCAATCAGATGTATCTTTGTGAAATACCAAGGCTGCTGAGCTGATTAGATAAGCATGCTCCTTACAGACCATTCTCTCAAACAATTCTTCCTATCTTCACACCAGACAACTTGCCCCTATCATTTTTCTTTGTGTTGTAATTGCAAAGGCCGTAATTCTGGTTCCAAAGATATCTGGACTTCATTCTACCCCTGACACCCATTGGATCGTCATCAGCCATTTATTAAGCGTCACTAAGCCTCAGTTTCCACTGGAGTGACCTGGGAGCTTCAGCTTTGCTTGTATTAGACAGCCTAAGCTCCCAGCTATTACAAGGAGGATAAAGGAAATGTTTCTGAGTGTGGGGAAGTTGCTCTTTGCCATCTATTGTGCAAAATAGGTCTTTGAGTCTTGTCTGAAATATGGCCAGATAAGGACTATATTATTGTTTTGCCATTTTTGGCCAAGTTCCACTCATAGCTGTGTGTTCATTGCTACTTTCCTTCTACCCACCCCTGCTTTTGTATACAAAGGTATATACAGACTATATAATACATAGAGCCAGCTCATCATCTGTAATATTGATGTTTTCAGTGCCAGCTATTAAATCCACCTCATCTGAAAGATGGCTTTCCAATAGAGTGCCAGGCTGGATACTTTTAGGAATCACCGTTTGAGATAAACTAGGCTGTAATTGCACTTGGCCTGCCACAGACATTCTTTCACATCGCAGATACTACATCTTCTCTACCTCTTGAGGGTAGCATCTTTCTCTCAGGATGCAAACATTTGGAAGAAAAATTGAACATATGGTGAAGGAAACCCCTTCCCCCCTAAAAAAAAGTCCTATATTTGACTTGTGGACATCTATATGAATATGTCAATAATTACAAGCCTCATTTATTATGAATCATTTCATAGATGTGGGCAGAGGAAAATTTTGAAGGTAACACAGAAGCATACGGATAGCAGATGCTGAACAGTCAGAATTTCTGGGTCCTGATAAAAGCTTGGGAATTATTAACTACAGTGACCTATTCATGAACCTAGAATGAAGATAATAAGACTGACAATCAGTGTTTATGGGAGTTTAGTAGGCCCCAGATACTGGGCTACACCACCCAAATGTATTTGATCTCCACCATAACTCTGGGAGGTAGGCACACTCATTGCTATATTCCCACTTTTTGGATAAGTTAATTGAGGCTCACTACATTGATAACAGTCACAAAGGTGGTGTTGCTGGGATTCATATGGGGAAGCACTTAGCAGTATGATATTGAATTCAAAAGGAAAAAATGAAAAAGTCTGAGAGCCAGGAAGTTGAGAGAGTCGGAGGATAGAAGCCTGTCATGGCAACCTTCTAATCGTTCTTCAAAATGAGACCCAGTTCTAAGTAAAACATTTCTATGACAAATGTGAAGTGTAGTTATGAGCACAAAGGCAGTGTGGGATAAAGGGGAAGGATTTAATAGAGGAAATAGGATTTAATGACATCAAGAAACTGGCCACTTTTATAAATAACAGGATAGAGCATGTACCAAAAACACATAGTCAAACATCAGAAAGGATGTTAGAGAACTGTGAGCTGGGATATGAATGAGTGGGAGAGTAAGCAGTTTCACGGGAGGCACACAGATGGAGCCAGCTGCAAAAAGGAGGATGTCAATGATTAGAGCTGATTCCAGCGTGTATTAGAAAAAGTCTTCGCTCTTTCCAGCAGGAGGGGACCACAGAGCCAGCTCTTGATTAGGCAGGGACCAATGGTGTCTTTGGTGGATTATCCATGTCTCTGGTGTACTTCATCTCTTTTATTACTTATTGTCTTTGCCCTTGTAACAAAGGACCTGACCAAAAAAGGAAAATCCAAGTTGTGAGATAATAACTTTTTTGAAAGCACACGTAATTGTTAAGTGAAGCCCATTGTTCATTTATCTGTTATGAGTGAGAGCTAGGGATGTGGGATAGGAGTTTGCAAGTTACACATATATGTGATTCAGATTTATAAAATTAATAATAATAGTTTCAAGAAGAAGAAGAAGGATAAGAAAGAAGGAAAAGAAACAGTACCTTTTTTTTTACCCTTTCACACTTCTCTGTATTCAAAATAAACTTCCTTAATCTCCCCTTAAAACTATATTTTAAAACTTTTAACAACTTTAACATACCAACTCAAGGTAGTGGTTTCCTTCACTGTGTAACACCTTCATGTTATATAAATATCCTTCCAACTTAAAGTTCAAATTCCCTGTCAGAGCCAATTTTCTCCCCAAAAGGATCTCTTAACCTCTCTTCCTCAAGAAGTTGTCTTGTTGCAATGATATAATTACTTAATCTATTTATGCTTCAACATCCTCATCTGTAAAATAGAAAAAAAAATATATTACTTACCTCACAGAATCTCACCAAATAGTTTCAGTTAAGTATAAACATGTATACAGTTAAACATATCAGAATACTTGTCCATTTAGCATGTGTTTTCCATACATTTTAGGATTTAAATAAGATTGGAAAAATATAGCATATAACCAACTCAATAGATGCTATTTGTCTTTCCTCTTTTCTTTTCCTGAGATTAAATCTTTCACCTCTCCTTTTGTTTTAAGGGAACTGTGTGGTGGGGGAGTGGGTGGGGGTGTGGTAAGGAAAAATCAATTTGAAAAAGCAGCAAGAAATAGAAGGGTGAGGTATTAAACTTGCCAATTCAACTAACCGGGAGGAGTTCCATTTCACCAGTCTATAGATCAGAGCTTCTAAAAGCATAGTTTTCCAAGGATTGTGGTTGATGCTTTACTTAGGGATGCTGTAAACAAAACAAAACAAAACAAAACAAAAGTGTTAGCCCTCAAAATGATAGATCTACTCCCCACAGGACATCTTGCAACTTGAAAAGAGAATCTGATTATCAGACTAAGCAGTTTCAGGGAAGTCACAGACATGGAAGGGACTGCAAAAAGGAGGTTGCCAATGATTAGAGTAGATCCCAGAAGTGTGTTAGAAAAAGCTCTTGCTCTATGCAGCAGGAAAGGTACAACAGAGCCAGCTCCTGATTAGCCAGTGGCTAGTGGTTTTCCCACAGCTGTGAAAACATCTCCATTGCCTCTGGCACGATAGGACACTGCTAAGACTTCCATGAATCTGTTTCTGTATCACTCAGTTAGCTTATGCTGTGTAGTAACAAAGCACTTCAAAATTTCATGGCTTAAGATGGCAAACATTTATCTGGTTAATGATTTAAATCAGTCATCTGGGCTCTGCTCACTGGACTTGGCTGGGCTGACCCATGTGCTTGAAGCCGGTTATCTAGGTCATCTGGGAATAGCTGGGGACTGGGAGGGTGGCTCAACTGGGATGACTTAGTTGGTTCTGTAAGGCCTCTTACCCCCAGCAGGCTGGCCTGGACATGTTTATATGGTGGCAGAAGAGAAAAACATTTAGAAGAGTCAGGGACTCTTTCTTTAAAGAACCCCAAAATACTGTGTAATCAAATATAACTTCTTACCTACTTGTTCCCATAAAGATGAATCATGTTCCTTCTATTTTTAGGGTGATAGATACTCAGAACTATCACAGATTTGAAAGGCATATATTACTAATTTCAATCCCAGGTTTACTCAAGCCCCCCTCCCCCTTCCCCACAAAACTGGTCACTGTAGGTGAGCACAGATCAGTGCTGCCTCAGGCTCCTTAGCATATCTGGACTGGTCACTGTTTGCCCAGATAATTCTCCTTTGTCACATGGATAAATGATCAAATATATACTAATTCAGAAGTATAAACTATATAGAAGGTTAACTTCTTCCTCAGATCCTCAGAAGAGAAAATTTAAACCCCTTGAAACAAAGACAACTACGGTGGTCCTGCTTTTAAGGCAGCCGGGTGATTCTAAACATTGCCTTGAATTGTGGAAGGGTCTCTTTACCGCATGGTAAGGTTGAGGCCATGCGGAGCTGGAAGCTGTAAGGCACAAATTCATGAGACTTCAGAAGCAGGGGAAGGAGCAGAAGAGAGGACCAGTCAGGGAGGGAAGGTAGTAGGAGAAGAGGGGAAGAAAATAGTGTGGGAGAAGAAAAATCAAAAACAGAGAGGAAGGGAGAACAGGGAGACTTAGGGCACCTGGGTGGCTCAGTGGTTGAGCATTTGCCTTTGGCTCAGGTTGTGATCCTGGGGTCCTGGGATTGAGTTCCGCATCAGGCTCTCGATGTCTCTGCCTCTCTCTTTGTGTCTGTCATGAATGAATAAATAAATAAATAAATAAATAAATAAATAAATAAATTTTTTAAAAAAGAGGGAGGCCAGCACTGTTGCTGTTATTATAGTAGGAAAAAAATGTAAGCAACCTCTGGACTTTATCCTCAAGACCCTCTTGTAACTGCAGTGTTTAAAACCAAGCAAGAAGAGGCGGGCAGAGCCAGGACTAGAGGGAGATGAGTGTTGCTTTCACCTCAGGTATGCAATTTAAGGAACACAGAAACATCTCAATCAATGAAATAAATAATATTTTAGTGACAGGTTTTAAAATATCAAACTTCATGCAAGGAAATCTATAATGAAGAAAGTGCCAACATTTTGATTAAAGAGAGGATCAATATTTTTTATTTCCCCTCTTTCCTCAGGTCTCCAATATGAATCAGCACAGAACTATTTTACTTAAAAAATTAATGTTTATTCAGCATGATTTTGAAAGTTATTTTTTATTTTAAAATCATCACATTAAGATATTATTTATCTTGGGGTGCCTGGGGGGCTCAGTCACTGAAGCGTCTGCCTTTGGCTCAAGTCATGGTCTCAGGGTCCTGGGATGGAATCCCCCTTGGTCAGTGGGGAGTCTGCTTCTCTTTCTACCCTTTGTGCTGTCTCCCGATCTCTCGCTCACTCTCTCTCAAATAGATAAAACCCTTAAAATAAAAGAAGATAAAATATTATATATCTTAATTTTTGATTTTTATGTGCCCTCTTCAATTGTGCTTCTGAGGTAAGCGCCTCACTCAGCAAACCTTAGGCCCAGCCCTGGCTGTGGGAGAAGTAACCTGATCTAGCAGTGATTAAGTATGAGAGCTTTGGATCTAGACCGCCTGGATTGAGTCCCATTTTTTTTCTGTGTTGTAGTTTTCTCTATTCATGCTGCCAGGCTTTGGGCAAAATGACTTAACCCTGGACTCTCAGTTTTTCTTTCTTTGAAATGGCAGTAAAAATAATCTTTTCTTAGGGGATGGTGGGGATGAAATGGGTTAATATGTGAATAGATGTTAGAGGAATAAACAGTGCCTGGGACATAGCAAGTACTTAAAAAATATATTAATGCTGAGGACTAGGAGTGTGTCTGTTCTGCCTCTCGCTCTCTTTGAAATAAATATTGATAAATAGGGAAAAGGACTGTTTTTCATTTGGGAGCAAACCAATAGAACAGTAAAATTGGAGGCTACTCCTCTCCCACTGTTTGAGTAACAGAAGAGAACACCCAGTCAAAATAGAGTGTCATGAAAAAAGAAAATGCTCCCGTGATTGATTTCTGCTCGCAGATCATGAAAGGATCAAAACTACAAGTTGTATGTCACTTTGGTGAGAATTTCCAGTGAGGCTTTGAACACAATGAGTTCCATTTTAATACAGAATTGAATAAGGAAAATTGATTGTAAAGCAGTGGCTACAAACGTACAAATAGACTTTGGAGAATGCTCAGACATCAAAAGCTATCGTAAAAGTGTCTACAAAACACAACTCGTCACTTGACGATATTTGCCCACAGGAGCTTTAAAGATCCTTTTCTATGTTCTATTTTTATTTGGGAAGAAAATTATCACAACTTTGATATTTTAGATGAGAAACTAGATGTTTCCTTTGAATATTGAAGAGGAGATCCTATGAAGAAGCAACATTCTCTGCGGACACAATTGAGAGTCGTAATAATAGCTGACATTATTACATGTCTACTTATATGTAAGGTATGATGCCAACTGTATAGTTGCAAAAATATGTTATGTAATTGGTCCCAAAGATCTATGAAGTAAGTACTAATATTTTCTTTATTCTCAGATGTGGAATAGACAAAGAGAAGTACAATTCTTTGACCAAGATCACATAGTAAGTGACAGACAAGGAATTTCAAGCCGCACAGTCTAAATTCAAGGCCTGATTGCTAATTCTTAAGTCTAAAGGCTGTAGTGCACCAATCTCTAGAACCTGGCTAGTCAAAGTGTGGCCCATGTGCCAATATAATCTCCAGGAATTGAAAGTTTGATAAAATGCAGGACTTGGGTTGCAGCTTGGACCTTGTGTACTGGACTCCGGATTTTAACAAGATCTTATGGAGATTCATGGAACACATGGAAATGTGAGAAGCATTGCTATAGAGCCATTCAGAACATTAATATTTTTGCCCTAGATTGTGAAATGCCTCTACTGAGAGATAGAAATCTTTGTTGGAAAAGCTTTAAAGATGTTTTCAAATCTAATACTCTGCTCCAAAACTTATCTTGTCAGGGTGATCATGTCATGGTGTTCTTAAATCTCTTTAGGGATTGTAATTCTTCTCTCAAGTTTTAAAGTGTTGCCTGAAGGTGGTTCTGTCTGTACTCCTAATGGGCTTCAGGAAAAGAACCATCCTGGTGTGTTCTAGGAAGCCCAGAGCCCCAAGAAATGAACAGATCCAAAGAAACGAAAGCAGAAGTCACATGGCCGACTTCACCAGCAGTGTGACCTTTCCCTCCTTATACCACTGTAACTGGAATTTGCACAGTGCCTTCCAGTTTGCAATAGCATTTTTACACACACAGAGAAAAAAAAATTATTTGGTTAACTTGAGATTGAAATGCTTCCAGTTGGAATATTTACTGAGGATTGCAAAATTTCTTGGGTGTCTTGAAGTCCTAGATTTGCTTATGAATCGCTTCACTGCCCTTACCTAACTGGCCAACAATGAGAGCTCAAATTTTATATTCCTTGTGTATGTCTAGCTTTCAGAGTTTAGAATCTCAGATCAAAATTTAGGCAAACTATGGGCATGCACCTAATCAGTATATGCATTAATTAATATATGTTAATACACTCAAAAAATTAAGTAAATAATTTGAGCGAGCTCCAGAGGAGAATTCGGGGAATATGTGCTAGACAAAGAGGACCAAGAGGAATTTTTCTGCCAATTAGTGAGGCGACTTTCATGGATCTTAGTTAGGTACTTCCTTCTATGGTGTAAACTGAATTTCACTTACTGAAAGTGAAGTCTATAGTCACTAAACCTATCTGGAATGAGTCTTACAAGACAAACCTGCCCTTGGATCCTAATCCTATTTCTTACTAACTCATCTGTAAAAATGGGCACCTTAAGAACATATACCTCCTACATTTATTGTGACCACCAAATAGAATTTAATGCACCCTGGCTGGCAGACTGTGAGGTCTCACTAAATTCATTCAATAAATATTTTTGAGCATCTGCATGGTGGCAGGTCCAAGCCCTACCACAATAAGACAAAACGCTAGCAGGGACCTTGGGCATTATTGACATAATCACACAAGCAGATGTAAAATTGCTCTGAGAGCTTATAACAGAGTTTGACCCATTAAAGATTTTGGTGGAATGAGACTAGACAGTCTCAGATTCTGCATACACAGCAGAACATACCGAAGATGGAGAAGCAACCCAGAGGAAAGGTAGATGGAGGTACCTTGCATGCAATACTAACACGTGAGCTCTAGCAATTTCTTTTGTAGATACTTGCCTTGTTTGTGAGCGAGGCATCTGAGCTATTATCACATAAAAAAAAAAAAGGAAGCATAGGCTCTTGCCAAAACATTTGTGCAATTTAAAGATTGGGTGTGTCTACTTATGACTGCATTTCAGATGTGTGGGGAGGGGGAGGTGACTGCTCTCTGTCTCCTACCCGGCTCAAAGAAAGCAACCTTTTTTATTATGTCTGCTTTTTCTGAGGATGTAATCTGGTGGCTACCCTCATTGTTTTTCTTTTATTTTTATGATTTTTTTTTTCCAATAGAAATGAGGACAGGAAGACTGCCCTTCTGAACCTCCTCTCTGTCAAAGGACTTCTAGGGATTTTCAGCATGTGGAGGAAGATCAGAAAGTCTCTGCGGAACTTCTGCCAAGCGGCTGAAGTCAGAGACTCTTCCCACACTCCCCTGGGCCTCGTCAATTCTTATCAAGGATTCAGGGGTGGCAGCCGCAGCCTTCCCACTTCAGAAAAGGAAGCAAGTAGAGCACGGGAAAAGTAAACTAACACTGGGAAGCCCAAGGCTCCTATCAAATGTCAGCTCTTCTTGCCTGACCATCAGAGAGGCTTAGGTTTGTGTGAAAGTGGGTGTCCCAGCCAGCAGTTCTCGGCTCGATGGGTGCCATAGAGGGGAATGCTTCTTTCTGTGTCCCCATTGCAAGAGGTGGGTGGGTGGGAGCCCGGAATTAAGAAGAATATGTTGGGTCAAATCTGCAAACCTTTTGACCTTCCTTCGTTCTGTCTTTAAAACCTAGTCTCACTCATTCAGCATATTAGGTGCCTGTAGAGCTAACAAAGCCCAACATCCTGGCTTGATACACTGAAGGCTTCTTGGAGGGCTTACAAAGCATTTTGAGGAGTTAAATGTAAATGAATCAGGAACACATGGATTCAATTTCCCTGGAAATTCACATGTGCTTGGAAATGAAGGGGGGCAGTGTCTGGCCAAATGTGCTTTGATTTATCTGACCCCAAAATATATCCCTCCCCTCTCCCTTCCTCCCCTCAAAATCATTCAAAACTTTGCTTAATGTCAAACTATGGCTGGGTTCTTGAGACCCTTGAAACCTGGAGGGGTTTGAGTTCCTGGAGTTAAAAAGGGCATTCAGGGAGCCTTTTTCCACCACCCCCTGCCCCACCCCCGACTAAAAGATCTCACATGGTTTTCTTCTATTTAACGGGGTTAAATTAAGGCAAGGATGTGATGATGTTAGTGCAATCACAAAGCTAGCCACCTACTGCAATCTGTGGAAGCTTTTGCTTCTTGCAATGAACATTCTTATTTGCAGGACATTCTGTCAGTAAAAACCAGGTCTGCTTTTTTGAGGAAATTAGCACTTGGATAAAGGAGTACAATTATACAGCCATTGTCATCATCATCACCATCATTATCATCATACGCCTAACATTTGTTCATTTAGAGTTTCAGAACGCCTTTTAAAATGATTATCACATTTAATAGCCATAAATGTCCCTTATATGGAGTGTTAAAGATTGTGTAGAACTGCTTAGAATTGTTTAGAACCTCCTTATAGCTGTCAGTCAGACAGAGGGAACCCTTAGTAGAGGAACTGGGGGCTGGCCAATAGAGTCTCATAAGTTTGAGTCTCGTTAAGTCTGATTAAGGGTGCTTTAGACACAACTGTTCCGCTTCCCTTCTTTCTTGGGACGTTCTGATATAGAAGAGATGGGAAATGTTCAACTTTTAATCTTAAAGTCTCATCACAGACTGGAGTCAAGCTGTGGTTTGTCAGAGGCTAATGACTGCAATGATTATTTGGGTAATCGAGAAGTAGTTGGATAAATCATCTATACTTTTGGTCCCTTGTCACCATTAATTGATTTTATCTTGCCCTTTTGTTCCCTCTTAGGCCAACTGGAGACCACTTCCTGTTCCCGTAAGTATTTCTTCCTGCCTGGTTTCCTTACCCACCTGGTTAACATTGTTCTCTTGGTATCTTTGTAAATAGTTCTGTAGGTGTGGATTTTGTCCTGTGATGATGTTTGCATGCGATGACCACCAGAGAGAGCCACTTACGGACCTTAATGAGATGGGAGGGCAGAGCAAGAAGAAGGTGAAGGCAAAGCAGGAAGGTGAGGGCAACTTCTGGCTGACTCTCCATGGGTAACTCTCAGCTTTTCTTTCTATGCCTCAGCCATACCCGCCCCTTTCTTTTCTGTCTTTTTTCCCCTCTTCTACTTAGACTCTGCTGCCAGTGTGTTGTGTGACTAGCTCCTCCTAGATTCCTTAAAGTTCTGGTTTAAATATCACCTTTTCAGAGAGGCCTTCTTAGATCACTCTATGAAATGAAGGTCCCAGACTCCCCCAGTTTTTGCCTGTAACATATAATCCTGTTCATTGCCTTTATAAGATATAGTGAAACTGTTTATTTATTGGTTTGTTTAATGTCTTTCTCTTCAGCCAAGACTGAACTCTCTTGCAGCCAGGGATAGCTTCTGATTTGTGCATCACTTCCCTAGAAACATGCCTAGAAAAACCTTGCATCTAGTAGCTGATCAATGAAAAATTATTGGTCAATGGATTATTCTAATGAGCAGTCCAAATGTTGAAGGGAGTATCCCTTTGAGGGACTATGAGGTCAGAAATCCATCATCATAGTGAGCAGTCAATATCCTTATACATTTTTTTTAAGAAGATTATCTTGTCTGCCATTTTTACTACATAAAGTACGTAGCCATTTGATTCTAAGAAGCCAATATTTATAATCCCTCTTAACCATGTGTTTTGTGAGATGCTGGGGTAAAACATGGGATTTGACATTTTCCATTCCTGGCATCATTGATCAATGTGACAAAGAGGAAACTATGAAAACAGTACCAACTGCAATGATGACAAATTCCCACCCAAAAGAATTGATCACAAGTCCTATCAAACCAGCTTTTTATTGAGTTAACACTCTGTAAGAGTGTGTTAAGTATACAATTAGCTTGTTATTTAAATAGTGATTATTTTTATCCTAGATGAGTACATAGAAAGGATTAAAGTTTTCAAAGATAAATGAAAAATCCAATACTTTCCCTTCAGGTATGTAAAGAAATATAGGAAAATAAAATCGAGAAAAATAAGAAAAATGACAAGTAGAAGATTATTTCACTATTCAAAATATATGTCATAAATTTTTTGATATTGTGCTAAAGTTGGTTGTAAGTTTTGTTCTGATTTTCCTAGCAGCCAGTGTAATGAGTAAAATATGATTTAGTATGTGATTTATAGGCAGGGCCAGCTACATAATTTGCTGGCTCCAGTGCAAAATGAAAATGTGGGGCCCCTTATTCAAAAAGCAGGAAAAATGCCATTAAATGTAATAAAACATGAAACTTTTTCCTTTCTTCCACGCTCTCACTCTAGACCTGTCATGGTGTTTTTTATTTGTTATTTAATGGCTCACTCCCTCGGGCATGGGAATACTGGCTGGTAAAGCAGACTCTCAACAGGCACTAGTTATGTTTCCCCCTCCCCCTGACCACCCCCTTATTTGCCCACCTGCTGTTACATTCTCCTTCCTGCACCCACCAGACCTATGTACTATGCCCTCTTTGGAGACAAGGGAGCCAGTCTGCCCTTCCAATGGCCTGTTGCCTCAACCCACCAAGAATGGGCAACACCTAAAGGATTTCTAATCAGTTGAATGTGGGATGTGATCAGTACCTGGATTGGGTATGAGAAGGCTTGTGCCACCAAGCACATGGAACAAGCACCATCATAGAGACTACCACTGCTGTCTCCTGCCCTGAGACATTACCGGGTCTGCATCATCCTACACCTTCCCTCCCCATGGCCCCTGCCTCTGCTCAAACTCTCTCTGATGCATAGTGCACACTGGCCTGAGAGAGAGAGTGAGAGAGAGGCTTGACAGTGCCTGGGGTGCAGTGGAGCAGTTTGTATCAGCAGTGTCTGGCTGGGCCTGAGGAGGAGGATTTGAGCTGGGCCAGACTACCAAAGGCAACACAATGGGAAGCCAAGAGCCCATCCCAGGGAGGCAGGAAGATAGTGGGAGGGAGGCGGGACTGCTCGAGAGCTGAAGCTCCAAGCTTGGTGCATGCTGCATTGTCCCAAGCCACAAAATATACATTTACATGTATAAAATATAGATTCAAAAATAAAATGATTAAAACTTTCAAAACAGCAAACAGAGAGCATTAAAATCAAAGTAAGGGAACTTTCTGAGGATGAGGCCTGAAGGAAATCGCACCATTTACATAAAGTCAACCCCATTGATAGAGTCTGTAAGTTAAAAACAAAACAAAGCACCTTAGTTGTTAAAGAGAAACACACCTGACCTTGACACTGAGAACTGAGAACTCAGAGAAATTTCTCATGGATGTCTGTATAATTGGCAGCGTCCTTAAAATGTCTCATTCATTCAATAGAACTACCATTCTGAAGTACCTATGGTTAGCTTTAAAAATAAAACTACCAGTTATTTTATCAGCAAAAATGGGTTTATTAGGAAATAGCAGGGAATTGCAATTCAGGATAAGCAAGCTATGGCAAAACCATAGTCAAATCTGGAGAACAAAGAAGTGCTCTTTTACAGAGAAAGGGGGATGTGGGGAAGAGGGTTTAAACAAAAAGTCCACTGGGGTAAACTGGCAGTTTAGAGTATGCTAGACTCTCATTGGCTGAGTTGTGACTGTCTTTCACTGGCTGGACTGTTGCCGGGGGAGGAGGAAACCTTTCTTACTCCTGCTGGCATGGTAAAGCCACATGGGCTCACAAGGTAGGTCTCTTCCTGTAGAGTTTGCAAGGGAGGGCAAGTGGTCGGGTTGAGAGCTCCCCCTGCTGGCTTCCCAACTCCATTTTTTTTTATTTTAAAAATTTTTAATTCTTTTTTTAATTTTTTTTTTTATTGGAGTTCAATTTGCCAACATGTAGCATAACACCCAGTGCTCATCCAACTCCATTTTAAATGAGGTTTCCTTATCTTCACACTAGGCATCATCACTATACTTACTTTCCAGTAGGGAAGAGCAGAAAATAAATACATAAACAAACCAAAAATCACCATTCCACAAGTTGTGGGAGATGCTGGACTGCTTTTTCCAGACTCTAGCCATGCCTTTTCTGATCTGGCACCTACCTGCCCATCATCTCTCATCAACCCATCTTCTACATTTCAGCTCAAAGTCTTCTCTCTTAAAGAAGGCTCCCCTATACTCCCAATTAGACCACATACCTTTTGCACTCTTCATAGTCCCCTCTACTTTAACTTCATGGTGCTGTTCACAGAGTTTGGAATTATGAATTTGTGTATATTGTCATTTGCTTGTTGTCTCTTTATCCTTGGCAAGACCATAGGCTCAAAGCTGTAGGGTATGTTTTGTCCTGCCTTCATTATATGTCTCTAGTGGTGAGTACAGTATTCCTAGCATTTGTGGAAGCTGCATCTCTTTGCAATGGGCAGATTCAATAGCAAATGTGTTGAATACACGCTTTGTGCCAGATATGTTGCTGCATCCTGGGGATAAAATAATGAGTGAGACACATGATCCATGTCCTCAGAAAGGATTCTGTTCCTCCTTAAACCTACTTACCATTTTTTGCCCACAATCCTTTTGCTCCAATCACATATTTCACTTGTTTCTTGAACACTCTCCATCTGTTTCCACTGAAATTCTTTTTATCAAAATGCCATCCTTCCAGATATATCCTTTTATTCTTTTCTTTTTTTAAGGAGAGAGAGAGAGAATCTCAAGCAGGCTCCATGCCCAGAGTCGAACCCAATGAGGGGCTTGATCTCACAATGCTGAGATCATAACCTGAGCCTAAATCAAGAGTCAGACATAATCAACAGAGCCACCCAGGTGCCCCTCCTTTCTATTTTTTAAACTTCAGATTGACTTCCATATTGTAGAAGTTTCTAAGAAGCCTCCCACCTCCCCAAATAAATTCTTCTCTTCACTATTCAGAGATTTTAATAGGATACATGATATCCTGCCTGACAACTACACTAGTCCCCTCTTATCCACAAGGAATATGTTCCAAGACCCTCAGCCCTACTGGCTTCCCAACTCCATTTCAAATGAAGTTTCTTTATCTTCACACCAGACATCATCACTATACTTACTTTTCAGTAGGGAAAAGCAGAAAATAAGTACATAAATAAGCAAACCAAAAATCACCATTCCACAAGCTGTGGGAGATGCTGGACTGATTTTCCAGACTCTAGCCATGCCTTTTCTTATCTGGATGGTCAAATAGTACTGGAGCTTATATATAGTTGTTTTTTTTTCTATACGTACATACCTACAATGGTTTAATTTTGAAATAGGCACAGCAAGACTAATTAATAATAACTCATAATAAAATAGGACAATTATAACTAAACTATAATAAAAGTTATGTTATTGTGGCCCCTCTCTCTCTCCAAGTATCTTACTGTACTGTACTCATCCTTCTTGTGAAGATGTGAGATGATAAAATGCCTGCATGGGGAGATGAAACAAGGGGAATGACGTAGGCACTGGGACAGAGCCTGAGGCCACTACTGACCCTCTGATGACTGGATGGAGGGATGATCATTTGTTTTTGGACCACCATTGACTGGGGATACTTGAATCCACAGAAAGCAAAACCACGGATAAGGTAGATTCCCAGCCTCCCTTGCAGCTGGGTGTGGTTATGTCCTTCATTCGTGCCAATGAGTAGGAGAGATGGCTACAGCTTCCACATCATGTACTTAAAAGGAAATTGTTTGCTCTCCACTTCAAATTTGTTTGTCTCTTATCTTGATCTGGAATGTGAACAATTATGGCGGAAACTTCACTTCCATCATGCTCGCAAAAACAAGATAAAGTTAGTATTTGGTTATCCTTGTCTCCTTACACAGAGTACTTAGTTTAAATTATATTATTTAACTTGAATGTCCTAAAGTGCTCTTTTATTTATGAATATACTATCTTTATACAATTCTCTCACACAAACTGCTTTCCCCTAACTATCCATTTTTAAAAATGTATAACAAATTGGACCAATGTCAGAATATCAAATTCTATTTTTTTTTTTTGAGAAAAGATGAGAATCAACCAACTTGTAGTTGCCATGAAAAAAAAATAGAATCAGTTGAATTATCCTGGAAATACAGTCTTTCCTCTTTTTTTAACAGGAAATGGGGAGGAGGAATCTGATGCATGTCTCATGTCCTTCTGTAGCAGGAGAACTTGACCTGTAATGAATGCAGACACTTACTGTATCACCGTGAAACAGCATCTCTTATCAGAATTACATCCCTGAGGATTAGACAGAAAGCTTTATTGGTAAAATGGCAAGCCTGTAGGGATTCTCTTTTCTTCTCCCAACCTCTGAAGAAAGATCTGGCTAACTCTAAATACCAAAAATGGCCTTTCTTCCCATATCATCTCCCATGAGTGACCCTAGATCATTGCATATAGTAATCTAAAATCTTTTACTCTTAGATTTGAACTTTTCTTTTTTTCAAAGCAGGAAAATGGAGAGAGAGGAAAGCATCTTTGATTTTTTTCCAAACTTTTTAACCTATCGATCTCATTTCATAATTTAATTATCAACCTCACTGTTCCAGAGCAGGATAACTGACAATAAATCTATAATTGTTTCTATTGAAGGGACAGGCTCCCTGGAGACAATTGGCTGAGAAGGTATTTATCAATGCAACATACTAAAAGTTTCAAAAAGCAACATCACTTGAAAGAAATAAAAGTATAGGAAAACTTTCAGCTGAGAATCATTTGCAGTAGAAGGGCTCTTCACTGATAGAGGCCCTAATACAAGAAATTCTTATTCTCTAAATCTTGGTTCTTCTTCTTGATATTGTCTCTAACCTCCCTTCTTGCCCAAGATCCTTTCTGTAAGTTCTATACCTTGACAGTTTTACCTATATGGTCTCTCGCATATTCAATCACATTCATTTCTCTACTGCCTGGGGGGCCTTTAGAGACCCTAAGTAACTTGACAGCTTGGTTGATGTAAACTCATCTTTATACTATCAAAGCTTAAAATAGTGCCTTCATTTATAGTAGATGTTCAATAAGTGTTGAATTGAGTAGGTGAAGAGCTGAAACAAAACCTAACATAATATTTTTGCATTTCTCTAATTATAGACTTAATCCAGGTTGTTAGCAAATGTCAATCTGTGGAAGATAAATTAGGATCAAGCCTATTACAGCCAAGTACTTATCTTCCTCCTAGTTTCAAAGTTCTTTTAAAAGAGGAATTAGCAGTTCTTTAATACATCAGTACTATAATCCCCTTTCCAAAAATGCCAGAGGTCACCTGGAAATAGAATGCCTGAACAAGGATTAAAACATAAGAATAGGGGACTTTGGTTAAGTTTACTGGATCACTGCATCCATGTCCTTGTTAAATATGCTTTGTGGACCATGACAAGAAAGCATGATGGGGGTGGGGTGGGGGTGGGTCATAGGTTGAAGAGGTTAAGAAGGACAGAAGATTTATTGATTGATAGTAATCAATGCATCTTATACTATACTTCTCTTTTCTGATCACCCTGCTTATAGCTCTTCAACCTGATAACCTTCATTAATGATGGACAAGTGTCACATATCCCTAGATTTTGTGATGCATATTTTTGTTACATAGACACTCTATTCAGATCTCCAAATACTGGCAATCCCCATGTAAATAAAAAAGTCCCCAGAGTTTTTAAATACAGTACAGAGAACTTTCCATTTTCTTGAAGAATAAAAGATGATATGAAATATCTAATTTTTCTTTGGAATTAACCGTTTGCCTCTGCCAAAGGAGATGTTTACCTATGGCCCATGAATTTCCCTTCCACTTGTAGACTGAAATCTCGTATAAAATCCACCAAAATTATTTCTCAAGTTTGTTGGTTTATCATGGTGGATTGGGGAAACGTGATGAAATTTTGTATAGATAAAACCCTACGCTTATGTCTTGGGGCATCTCAGTAGACCTCAGTCAGTCAAAGAAGAGAAGTGAAACAGAGGCATGAGTACTTTATGCAACATATTCTGCTAGTAATCTGAGCTGAAACCATGAGGCACCGAGACAGAAAGAGTAGCTGCCTGATAACTATCTTTTATTTACACTGAGGCTGGCCATAATTCTTGTTGGGTTCCTTGAAGTCCCCTGAATCATCAAATAGGGCTTCCATTTTCTTAAACTCACTTGAGTGAGTGGTTATAAACAAAGAGCAAAAGAATGTAGAGTGCTTAACAGTCTTCTAATGTTCTGAGAGAAGAATTAGGTACTTACCATGCCAGGGGCTATGCTTGGAGCTTTATGTTTTATATACATATAAGATAAATATTAAAATGTATTTCAAAAACTTCACTTATAAGGTAGGCATTATTAAGTACACTTAACAGGAAAGGGGGCTGAAATTAAAAGATACTGAGCCACTTGCTCAGTGTCTTCTATCTAATAATTATGGGAGATGGAATTCAAGCCTTTTTTTAACCTCACAAAAATTTTGTCAAAGTTCTTACCACCATCAAAGTGGGAAATCTTGCAGGAAATAAAAAGATAGCAAAAAATATACAGAGAATGGAAAGAGTAGTGAATTAAAAAAAAAATTACCATTGAGATAAATTAAGCCCATTCTTCTAGACATAAAACAGACCAAAACTGTGTGATTGGTGATGGGGGTGGGGAGAAAATTAAGAGGAAGAGGAAAGATGGAGAAACAAGAATGGTCCCATGATGGAAACTTTTCTGAATCAAAGTACTGAGGGGATTACCAATGCTGAATTTTTTGAAATGTACTCTTTGAGAACAAATAGAGTAAAAATGCTTCACTCACTTAAATTAAATCGTAAAATATAGTCAACAAAGCCAATGGATGATTTAACTTCTATGTCTCCTCATTATACTTTATGAGGCAAAATAGGATCCTTATATGAATGATTTAAATATATCCGATCCATAGTGGTTAGTTACCCTACCTCATTTCCTTCACATGATTTCCTTATTGAAGAGTCCATAGCTTCCAAGCCCAAATTCTTAAGATGTTCCTTATTTGCCTCAAACTTCCATGTACTTGCTTTGAGGTTAGTGTTCACATCCGTGAAACTTAGCTTCACAGATGCAGTCTGGTAGTGCATTCATAAATACACAGGAGCTATGATTGTTTGTACTTGGGGAACATGAGGTTTTACAAAGTTAAACAGTCTTAAATTTTCCCTTTATTATTAAGTCACAGAACTTAACCCTCATTCTGAATCTTCACATGCAGGTCTTCTCAAACATTAGATCCCAGTTTCTTCTTTTTGAAGAAAAGCTCATGCTACTCATGTTTGGGGAAACATATAATAGGGATGCGGTTCCATAAAACACAGAGCTAGAAATACCTACCAGTTAATCTTCGACCCTTGCCTAGATATTTACTGCTGACTTTTCTTATGCTACTTTTTAGGGTTGATTTCCACTAGAAGGGTGAATGTGGCAACCATTATCCCTTCTCAAACATTAGTGACTTGCTCGGTGAAAATCCCTCATTTCTTCCCCCAAGGATCCAAAAGACCAGAAATTTCAAAAGGAGCTTCTCTTCAGTGAACGTTTGAGGATTCCTCTTTTAAAGTCAATGAGATATAATAGAATCAATCTGTTAACATCAGCTGGTAATGTTGTGAATCCAAATTGTTACTTAACCTTTCTGATGCTTAGTTTTCCTGTTTGGAAAAATCATATCTATGTCATAGGAGCATAGTAGGAATCTACAATGTAGTGAAATCTTTTATAATATATCTTCCCTTCTTTCTTACTCAGCTCCTGTGTGTCTCAGGTATTATGTCTTGCCGGACTGATCTTCCAGAAATCTGGATCACACCCAGAACATGAATTCCCCACTGGCTAATGTCTGTTTTTGCAAATATTACCTTACCACATTGCATGTGGAAAAAATACAATTAACTGGACAATGAAAACTAAACGAAGAATTCAGACATTCAAAACAAAGTCTTTGTTCCCAAGGAATATATGTTAGACTTGAAAACGCTTTGGCAAACTCGCATGTCAATGGTATTAGAGGAGAGAGAAAGTCAGGAGGGGGGACCTGAGTCGCAAATTCTTGAAAGGGTATATGGTCTTCCCATGAAATCTGCCAGGCTCTTGAGGAGTTTATGAGTGATGATGAAGATTGTTTTAACCCTACTGTGCCCCTTCAGTGTGCACATTTTGGGTAGAGGCTTCTGCCCCTGAAGTATAGTGAGTTGCTAGGTGGTCTGGATCAGAGTTTTTAGCATTAATGTTATCATAAGTGACAGCTGGAGAGAGGGAGACTGCAGGGGACAGGGCAGAGAAACAATAGGGTGCCCGAGATATCCCTAAGATTATAACTATATTCTAGACCCTCTACCAAGAAAGAACAGTGGCCCCGGAGATCCATGTCAGTCCTTTTTCTTCTTTATTTGGTTTTCCAAACACAGGAGACATAGGTAAGGTCATGGAGAAGAGTTTGGCTCTAGTTGACAGCTTGAGGATTGCCTAGATTTAGTTTAAAATACGGAAATAAAACAAAAGCTTAGAAAACAAGAACTAAAGGACCCAAAACAATGGATTTTCAGAAGTCTCCTCAAAAATAAGTCATGCTAATTTAATAGAACAATATTATGCTTTTAAAGTTAAGAGCCATAACATATGGCAGTGAGAAAACGTGCCAAAGGAAACTATGAAAGACTTGTCATTCACCAAGTTATCACTAGAGGGGGTGGTTGCACACCGATAGGGTTCATTTCTGAGCAAGTAGCTTAACCATCTTCAGTGCAGATTTCCCACCTCCACCAGCGGGTCACAGCTTTCTGTTGCCATGGGAACCCCTAAACAAGGGGTAAATATGTCGACAATAGCCATAGACAATTTTATTTTTCATCCTTTTTTAATGCATGGCAGTCTCAGAGCACTCCATCTGCAGCCTGATGTTGCTCACTGGCCTGTTAAGTCTGGGCAGCACAAGCCATCCATTATTGCTAAATGGTATCACAGCACGTAGCTCTGTTCACACACTGTGGTGCATTGTAAAGGTCCCTGCTCTATGGAGAGAAAAAAATCCCTCTTTTTTCCCCTCCCCTTTTTCCCCCTTCCAAGTGCAGCTGAATCTTCAAATGTGGATAACTCCTGAGTCTGTCTGTATCAGGCTAGTAGACACAATGATTAAGCCTGGAGGAAGCCAATTTAATTTGGGGCAAAGAAGAACTGAAAAAGAAGCATTAGACTCATTTTTCGGGACCCAAAAGTAGATGTTCAAGGTGGCTGGAATACAGTTAAAATAATTTGACTTGCTGAAGCATGGTCTTTGAAATGAAGTTTGTAATAGAATTAAGGCTAACAATTAAGGCCATAACTGAGCTTATATAAAGACAGTCCACTTTGTAGGAGACAGCTCTAAGCCATGAAGAAGTGCCCTAGCCAAGGATGTAAATTAAGCAGAGAATGGGGCTGTGCTACTCGTAGCAAGTTACCTTATTATCTCTGCCTTGACTTCTGTGGTTGTGTTCATTATTTACTATGTACCTACTAGGTGTTATACACTCTCTGAATATAAGTGTTAGTGCAAATGGCCCTGCACTTGAGATGCAAGGGAACTTTTACCCTCTGAGTACTGGACCTGATCCAAAAAGAAACTAAGGTTACTATGACAACAACACAGATTCCAAACTCACAGATTTCTCCTCTCCACCAGGCCCCTTTCTCATATGAAATGAAGGAAGCATTCACCTACAGAATGTCTAAGAGAAGCAGGTCTGTAGACTAGGTTCTTGAGGTCAGGAGCTAATTCAGCTGGCTCACAGTACTCTCTGTGGATCCACCGGTATGTGGCACATAATAGACCTTCAATAAAATTGTGTTCACTAAATGAAAACCTAGAGGGATGGATGGATAGATGGATGGATGGATGGATGGATGGTTGGATGGAAGGAATAATGAAATGCGTGAAGCACTTTGAGGATTCTTGGTGGATATGCTTAAAATGGAAAAAATTGAATACTCATATCGTAAAATGCTAAACCTGGGTAAAAAGTAAAAATAGTCAATATTCAGTCTTTAATTCAAGTTTAATCTCCCAAGTTTTACCTTTCAGTAAGCTAAAATTTCTTCTATCATTCTAAATATCAGAATATTTAAATCATGGCACAAACAAACATCTATCTTTAGGGTAGTATAAATTCACATGTAAATTATTAAGAAGAAGAAAGAAAATGAAATAATTAGCTGTCCAGTTTCTGGGAGGGCTGTTCTAAATTCTAAATGCTATTCCTTAAGAGAATCGCTGGCCTTTCCTTGAAACTTCCATTGACAATTTGGGTTCCTGGCACATGGGAAATTCCCATCTCAGTCTAAGATTTCCCAGAGAACACGAAACTGAGAAGGGTGAAAGTATCCTTGGATTGTGGGCCATTATTATCCAGTCATTGGTGATGCTACTGTGAAAATGTTGGCCAGGACTGGCTTCTTCCTAAAAGGGCCTCGGGGTGTCTACTTAACTGGAAACACTCTCAGCAGTTATAGCCAAAAGGGGCGACCTTTCCCCAAATGATTCTTGTTTTGTGACTCAGCATGTGAGTCATTTGATTAATAACAACTTCCTTTCTGTCCCAGACACCCCTTGGGAAATTTGGATCCCTTCTGATTCGAAGAGGAATCCTCAGGTCAGATGCTAAGGCTTCAGGGTGGAGATAATCTATCAGGGAAATGGAGATAATGGAGAATTCCTGTAGCTTACTAAACTACAGAGAAACTGGTAGTATCCTGGTAAGAAATCATATTTTGGCATCAGAAGGTTCCTTGTCTAATGGATAATTTTGAAATGTTTGCAGAAGAATGCCATGCTACTACACTGCTGAATAACAAGCACATGTGATTGTTCAGAGTGGAAAAACCCATTCATTCATTCACACATATCATAGACTTTGCCCCTCAGCATCTACTTCACATCTTCCTTTTTATATAGGAACCACAGGGTTGAGGTAGAATGGATTCACCCTCAGTCCTAAGGGTGAGTCTTAAGTGCATAAGCTAATCCTATCGCTCTTGCTCAGGAATGGGCACCTAACAAGGGTTAAGTTAACCAGGACAAGATATTTTCCTTGTCCTAAGAAACCTAGATCATTTCCATCAAAGTGCAACTAGCAAGTGTTCCATGGGTTAAGGAAAAATATTATTTTTTTTTTCCTGGATACAGAAGAAAAGCTCTAGAAACTGTAGACAGCCATACTGTAGCCAATTGGGGAGCTCAGCCTTAGGATGTGTTCACAAGAAGAAAAGGTTGCTGGAAGAAGCTGATAATATCAACAAACTCCTGGATAAAACCAAGATTGTTCTTCTGCTATATTCTTTTTATATAAACTGAAGTATTTCCTTTTTTATTTAGGCTATTTTGAGTTGGGTTTTCTTTTACTACTAACAAAATGAATGCTTACTGGTATAATCAATTAATTGGTCGTTCAATCATTTATTCTGTAAATACCGTCTACTAAATCATAAAGATAGAAGTTGTCCTTTCCCTCCGGGAGGACATGATATACTGGGAAGACAGAGAGAGAGATGGAAAATAAGGTGTAGCATGGTGAATGCTAGATACAAACAAATTGATACAAGGTCTGATGGGACCAAGGAGAAGGGAACCCTAAAATATGCCTTGATGGAGGCAGCCAGGGAAGCCTCCTGGAGGAGATAGCATTCAGAGAGTAATTAGAGTGAGAATTGGAAATATGGCCAAAGAAATTTAGGACAAGAAGCCATGGTTTATTTGAAATAGATACACTTATAAATAGCAAAGTAGGGGAATGGCCACATACAAGGCTGGACACATAGCCAGGCCTAGATTAAAAATCTTTCCTTTAAGATAGAAGGTATTTTTTTTCTTATTGTAAGGAATGCTATTAAAGGACTGGCCAGAGGGGCAGCCCAGGTGGCTCAGGGGTTTAGCGCTGCCTTCAGCCCAGGGCCTGATCCTGGAGACCTGGGATCGAGTCCCACATCAGGCTCCTTGCATGGAGCCTGCTTCTCCCTCTGCCTGTGTCTCTGCCTCTCTCTCTCTCTCTCTCTCTCTGTCTCTCATGAATAAATAAATAAAATTAAAAGATAAATAAATAAAAGTACTGGCCAGAATTTCCATTTTGAAACCACATATTTTATGAGTCCTTAGTCCCTATGTGATAGAAAATGGGCTTTAGAGTAAAACTCCCTGGTCTTAAGTCCTGCTTCTGTGGTCTTCCAGCACCTTGGTTTCCTCATCTGAAAAATGGGTGCAATGGAGTTTTTGGCAGATTTAAAGAACTTCTCAGTATAGTGTCAGGAACATGGTATATTAACAATATATACTAACAATATATAATGTTTTTATCCAAATTCCCCCTTGCTGATTTCTGTTCCTAACAATATTATGAATAAGTTCCTTTGGCCTGATGAAGGAACTAATGTATGAAAAAAGCTGTTGCCCTGTTTCTTTGTTATACAGTGTGTAGGTCTTAAATCTGAAACTTTTAGATATTAGGCATTCATTGTTTCATGCAGCTTCGTAAACTCTTTGTCCAGGCTATTAATTTACAGTTCAGCTCTTTTTATGTTTCTGAAGCAATGTGTGAATATCATTAGGTAGGATAGTCTATTTAAAGGTAAAATAAAGCTATTATACCCTCTCCTCCCCTCCCCCGAAATAATATAGCTCCATACATTAAAGATAAGGTAAGGGATCCCTGGGTGGCGCAGCGGTTTGGCGCCTGCCTTTGGCCCAGGGCGCGATCCTGGAGACCCGGGATCGAATCCCACGTCGGGCTCCCGGTGCATGAAGCCTGCTTCTCCCTCTGCCTGTGTCTCTGCCTCTCTATCTCTCTCTGTGACTATCATAAGTAAATAAATAAGAAATAAAAATTAAAAAAAAAGATTTAAAGATAAGGTAAAAGGCAAAGATATGGTAAGAAGTGTTCAGCAGGAGAGCCATAATAGCTCATGACAAGTTCTCTGAAGTAAGCAAGGTGGGTTGTCCATGTAAGATTTTATCTGAATGGAAAAAAGTAACCTCAGTGTATGAGTGTGCCAGGCACAGTTGATATTCAGCTGGTGTTTATGCCAGTAGGGCCACACTGGTTGTTTACTATTAGTGTCTTTTGGTCGGGCATACTTCTGATTAACCAAGGGCTGAGCTATAACATATATTAAGTATTTTAAATATCATACTTCTAGCTGAGATTTCCACTCTTTACTCTTAAAACTTACAGGAAAGAGTGATGTTGGTAGGCAGAGACAGTGGGTTAGGACAGTACTAGTTGTGTGGAAATTGAGTTCAGGGGAATAAAAGTCAACAAATTCCAGATGGAGAGTATAGACAGAGACTGGGGTAGCCACAAGGCAAGTGCTGTAGGGAGTGGGGTCTCAGCTGCCAAAGAACCAGGCAGACCTAGACATGTGTCCCACCTCTCTTTCAAACTATATGAATTTACACAAGTTAATTAACTTCCTCCAGTCTCAGCTTAGATGGAGAATGAAGACAAAGATTCTTACTGCAAAGGTTTTCTGGGAAAATTAAAAGAGATCATTATCTAATGTGGTATCTGGCATAAAGAGTAAATGCAAATGGTATCTGTTATTATTATCAATCTCTGACTAGCAGGACTGGGAAAATTGGTCACTCAATATAGTACAAACTCCTTAGGCAAGGAATACTGATAATAAATATCAACTAAAATTTCCCTGTTGCCCAACAACTGAAGGAGTTTTAAAGATTTCATAAGGAATAATTCCAGGATAGCTCATTCCATGTTAGGTATACCACATTATTCAAGGATGATATATCACAATTTTAACAAGCTGTTAAGATTAAACTTTGCCCAGATGGGAACAAGCACTAATTCCAGTACATTTTATTTTACTCTATCATTACATCCGTAGACCAGGCATGGTGTCCTGTACATACTAATGCTCGTTGAATGTGTGTTGAATGTATCACTACATGGGGAGACTACAACTAAAGATTAGTACAGAAATCAAGCATTGCCTTTAAGATGTAACTGTTCTTGGGATGGTTTGCTCTCATTTCAACTTCACTTTTATAATTTTCTCATTCAGTTGTGCCTTGTCATATGATTATTTAACTCTTGTTTGGTATCCCTTCCTGAACTCCTTGAAATTCATCAGTGCCAGGTGGATAATTGATTCTCAGCAAATATCTACTGGATATTGAAATAATCTATGAAATATTTTTTTAAAGATTTTATTTATTTGGTAGAGAGAGAGTGAGCATGTGCACAAACAGGGGCAGGTGGCAGGCAGGGGGAGAGAGAAGTAGACTCCCCACTGTGCAGGAAGCCTGATGCAGGGCTCCATCCAAGGACCCTGGGATCATGACTTGAGCCAAAGGCAGATCACTTAACTGAGTGAGCCACCCCATAATCTATGAAATATTATATTCAGTTTTAAGATGATTTGTTCTTAATGGGTATATACACAAAGCCCATATAACATCTTTTTAGTTGAGACATGACACCTATTCTTGGTTTCAGTGATTCGTGTGTTACAGGTTCTTTGCCTCTTGGACTGGCATAAGCAATGAGAGAGACTCAAGCTGTAGAGTCATATATGTCACACTCCTGATCATGATAGTCACCTATTCTGAATCATTCTAGCTTTGGTTGCCTCCTCATAGTTTGCCAGTGCCAGCAATGGGACAGTCATCCTGGTTTCCTAAGTAGGACTTAGCCCAGTATTTGTCTCCTGTAAATTGTACCCTCTGAATCATACAGAGCATCTAGCTTCCTTCAGTCTGCATTGATGGGAACTTCCTATGGAGTGTTGGCTATTATGAAATATGCAATCAAGGCAAAGGGTGTGCAGAGATGTAGGGCGGCCAGAAAGTAAAAAAGAAAGTACTTCAAGTGGCTAAAATGATATATAGGATCACATCTGAACCGCTACCATGTTCTGGACCTTCTTCCTTCCTGTTATGTGCATTTGAAAAAGCACCTTCACCTCGAGATGTGATGAATAGAGAGGGTTCTACATCTTAACACAGCAGAATCTCATGAGTTGCTGAGATTTAGTTCACAACAGATATGAGTTGCCTAGTAGTTACTTAATATAAATTCTCACAAAAGAAAATGGGATAAGCCAAGGTAACTTGACCGTATACCCTTGCTTGCTGATTCTCTTGTTTCATACAGCCTTGCGTTTTTACTTTTCTTTCTCAGATACTGCTTCTGTCGATTTCTTTTCTTCTCAGAATGAATTCCCTTATTCTTGTCATAGCTTAAGATTAGCATGATAATTGACACGATAAGAAAGTGTCTATTTTGGAAGTCCTACAAGCATATGAAGACATTGACACTTTCATACATCCTTTTGGCCAACCAGGGAGTTTCCAGCGTGGGGCTACTTCAAAAGAGATCTTGGAGAAAGGGAGTTTTACGCTGGAATTTACTTATTAAGAAAATAAGTGGGTAAATTATTGCCCATTCCAATCAGATTCAAAGAGACTTGGGTATTTTTAAATTTTTCTTTTAAAAAAAAAGTTCCCTTTTTTTTGTTTCTTCATTTTTCATTATAAGAACAGTATGTTTTCAGTTAATTTGAGTTATATTAAATGAGGAACACTTAAAATCGCTTTAAAGATGTAAACCAGGAAAGATTGTAAGGCCTAATAGATTGTATTTGTATATGTTTTAGTGAAATTAAATTGTATTTTTCCTATAACTTATGTTGCTTTCCTCATCACCATGTCTATTCCCACAGGTAAAATACTATTATTCCAAAATACATTTGATAGTGTAAAGGAGAAAGAGGAAGATCAGTAAAGAACTAATAGGGTTTGTGACTTTGAAAAATATAATCAACATTTTTATCTACAATTACCAGTTTTGAATCCTGAGTTAGCAGGTAGGAAATATCAGGCTAGAATACTTCTTAACCATCAGTTTAAGATAAATGGACTAACCTAAGCAGAGAAAACTGTGCCTTTGGATACTATAAATTCTTCAGCAAGTTTTATTTTTGCATGAAATTTGCCTTTTCTTTAATGCATAAAAAAAGTTCTGGGTGTAGGACAGGACGTGGTAAGACAACATAGAGTTGAACAGTATTTTTCACACCAGATGGTAAAAGACTATTTCCCATGATGGTAGAAAGCATAGAGGTCAATGTGCTTGCTGGAGCACTTGGATTATGTTTAGAACAACAGTTCAAATCACTTTGGAGCAAAATCTTATTTGACATTGTTTTATAATGTATTCCACTAAGACAGATTCTGAGATGGGCGGTTTTGTGCAAAAATTTGTTGGGGAGTGGTCTTGGGAGCTATACCTGTAAGGAAGTAAATAAGGTGGGAATAAGCAGAAGGAAAAACTGACCCATAATGTGATTTTGAAACTAAGACCTCTGCTGATTCTATGGTCAGCTCTGTAACTGGGATCACCCTTTACGTTATCTCAAATTGAGGCAACTTTGTTTCCCTCATTTATTCAGTAATTTGCTTCATACCAAGCCCTGGGAGAGGCCCTAAACTTAGAAGAGGCTGACAGCAATTTCCAATAAACATCACAACTGGGAGTGATCAGTAGCCAACATTGCTACCCAGGGGATGGAGGTAGAGACTGGGTGCAATGTCCTTGAAGAAGGGATTTGGAACACCAGCAGCCAGAGCAGTAGCTCTCAAGAGTTTGGTACCCAGATAAGCAACATCAGCAGTACATGGAACCTTGTTAGAAATGCAAATTTTTAAGATAAATCCTAGATATACTGGATCAGAAATTCTGAGGGTGGGACAGAGCAACTTATGGTTTAACAGCCCTCCAGGAGATGCTGATACACATCCAGATTGGAGAACCACTGCACTGACATGTCTGCTATAGGCACCCAACAAGACAGCATCAACAAATATATTCGGAGGAACATCTGGGTGGCTCAGTGTCAACCACTTGTGTCTGCCTTTGGCTCGGGGAGTGATCCTGGGGTCCTGGGATCGAGTCCTGCATCAGGCTCTCTCCAAAGGGAGCCTGCTTCTCCCACTGCCTGTATCTCTGCCTCTCTGTGTGTGTCTCTCATGAATAAATAAATAAAATCTTAAAACAACAACAACAAATATATTCTATTATCAGATCAAAACCATTTTTTGTTAGATCTTCCTTTCTAATAATAATGCACTGATTTCTGCCTCTGGTTATTGTGTTATTTCACAGAGTGGAAAATCAGACATGATTTAAAGCTTCAGTCAGTTTTATTATGATGGCCAATTACCTAAACATCGCAATATCTGAAAAGTGGAATGCTAGTCTCTGTCATGCTATGGAAGCTAACCAAAGGAAATAGCTAAGAGGAGTGAGTGAAGAAGACAGACATACAGACATCATCTGTGTCCTTTCTTGCATTGGATTGTGGAAGTTCGACACTGTGAAAACCTCTGACTTGTATTTGGATGAATTTAGATAGGTACCAAATGTCTGCTGTTTTGCTTTTGAGACAAAAACAAATACAGTCTTCCTGTCCTTATAGAAAACTTATACAAACATTGATTGGCCGTGAAGATAACACCAATAGCCAAGGGAAAAAAAAAAGTACTGCCAAATGGTAAATGATATGGTATTTATGAAGTGTGGATGGTCTATAGACCATGAAAATCAGAACATATTTTCAAACTGAATAAAACAGGAAACTGAAGATGAAAGTACTTATTCATTAAATCTTGTTTCTTAGTTACAAGTTCATTGCAAAGTTGGTATCCTTGCCTCCAAATATGATTCAGAATGCCCATGTTTTAGAAAGCTCTGAGATTTTGCAAGCACTTAGATACCATGACAGTTTATCCAGTTTGGGTTTCCATTATCTACCTCTAAGAACTATTTAGAGAAAAAAAAAAAGACCCAAGAGACAAAGGCTCTCTTCAGCCTCTCCCATCTCATCTTGATGATCAATTTGCTATTTGTATTGGTACCCACCTGTGTCATTTACCTACCTTACCTTCTTTGGATTGTTTTGGCATACTTTCTTCTTTCCAAATGATATTTGGACTTCATTTACTTTTCCAAATACAGTTCAGTTACTGGCTGAACTTCCAAAAGCCACTTTTATTGTGTGAATGGGAGGCTTAGATAACTGGGAATACTTAATTAAATGCAATATATTTTTCCAATGTATTCTCCATGGTGCACTCATTTTTAATAGCAACTTATACTTCTTTAACTCTAGGACCACTGGTCTTGAATTTGCTAACAGGAAGAGTCATCATGGAGACACATTAACTCTGGTCGGTCCAAAGATGCTCTCGAGTGGCTCTTCACATCTGTTATTGTGTTTTGCAGCTTAGGTTCCCAATCAGGTGGGAAAAATGAAAACATTCCCACTGCATGGAGGCTCTGGTATAAACTTCAATCTAAGGAGCTAATCGGTTCATTGCACAGAAGTCCCCTTGAAATACTAAATTCCAGGATCCTTTACTAGGGGGGAAATTAATAACATTTCTGAGGCTGTTCTGCTCCCTGAGATTTTTAAATAAAAAGATTGACCTCCTAAAAGACAAGATGCTCACACTATCTCAAGGAGAAGCTGAGTATCCACTCATAAGGTGTCTCATGTTCCACTGGCTAAAACTACCCTTTCATTATTGCACATGTAAACAGAATAATGATGGATTATTTCAGAGTTCTTGTTAGTTAGCATTTCTCCAATGCCAACAATGAGCTGGGTAGTCCAAGAAACACTAAATGATAACCCCATTTTGTTTTTGAAGTAAAACTGGCCCAAGTTAAATAGTAAAGAAACATGCCAATTTGGTTTTGGTGACTTAAAAAGATGCTTAGAAAAAAAATTCAACACAGTTTACATAAAAACTTGAGTAGAAAGAAAGATATACTCAATCCTCTTATTATAATATATGAATAGTTGTCTGTTCTGTGCTTGTTAAGAGGAATGCTATGCACATGAAACATACACTGCAATTTTTCCCTATGTGGCATGAGGCGGCATAGCTCAGAGGTTATAGGCACAGAATCATCTGTGTCCCTTCTCCTATACGTTTTTATTCTATGCCAAGCATAAGCCTAAATACTTTTTGTTTGTTTGTACATTTGTTTGTTTTCTGTCTTTCTGTATTAGCATTTTGGGTGAACTCCTTTCCTTGTCCTCCTGAAGAAATAGGAGAATGGCAGTGAAAGGCTGATGAAAGAGGTTTTCCCGGATCTGACTTATTCAAATCTGGATGAGATCAGACATCCTAAATAACACCAGGCACATCCTTTTGACTTAGCCTCTAAAGCAGTTGAATTTGATCGTAACAGGAGTGAACATCAGTGCATGTCTGACTCCTGTAACAGACCGGGAGAGCCTAGAGGGGCAGCACCACCCCTTCTTCGTCTTCTGTTTCCACATAGTCTAGTCCCAAGTAGGATCCAAGTAAACAGTTGTTGAATTGAACTGAAGAGCTGAATGTGGCAGGCTGTTGTCAGCCTGGCCTTGTCATAACCTGTCTCTAGTCTGCTCTGTATCCCAACAGGAAAGCCTGGGGATGCATTTCCCAGATCTCTTTCCTCTGTTAAACTTTGCCAGTGGAGAGGTGCTCTTATAGGATCTAGAAGGAAAAAAGCCATTATTCCTGACTGCAACTGCCAAGTGATGCATGGGCAGAGAGCAGACCAGAGTGGCACAGTGGTGCTTTGAGGCTGCAGGCAGTTGATACTGAGGGGGAAGCTCTCCTGAAGTTTCAGAAACTCACTGAAGATTTTCAGCAAAGTCCTGGGGGCTCCACAAGCAACTGAAACCATCACTCTTGTTTTCCCATAGATCTAATACGGGTTTCTTGATGTCAGGAACCCAGAAAGCAGCTTCTCTAGCCCCTCTAATATTTGTATAAGCTTTGATTTCCTGTACTATGTATTGTCACATGGAGCACAATGAATGGGTTTTGCTCACGTAATAAAACTCTGTCATATATACTGAGGGATAGAGAACCAGCCAACAGGAGAATTAAGTTGAAGATTCTTCAATGCTATATGCCCCAACATCATATAAGACTCTTTAAAAAAATTATTTATTTCATGAGAGACACAGAGAGAGAGAGAGAGGCAGAGACACAAGCAGAGGGAGAAGCAGGCTCCATGCAGGGAGCCCGATGGGGGACTCGATCCCGGGACTCCAGGATCACGCCCTGTGCCGAAGGCTGGCCCTTAACGCTGAGCCACCCAGGCATCCCTAAACAACAAGAAAATTCTTGTTAATTTCTTGCCTTTTAGCTGCAATGAATATCTGATAGCTAAAACTAATGTTTGTAAGATTAGGCAATAAGCAAAAGAGACCAAAAGTAGTGTAAAGCTAAATTCAGTGATACCTGCCTTTCCACTAGCAACTCTCACGCAATGTCTTAGCCTGCCATTTCAATTCTTCCTGAAAAAAGAAAAAAACTTAAATAATTCTTCCTGGATTGCTGGTTAACTAGGGAAGGTCTCATCACAGAGGGAAAAAGGACATTACATCACCTTGTCAAAGATACTGTCATGGACATCACCTGGGTACTTGTTAGAAATGCAGAGCCTTGGGTAATTTAACAGGATCTTGAAGTGATTAGTATGTGCATTAATGCCGAGAACCACTGCTGGGGAGGATTTGTTAAAAACAAGGATTACTATGTCCCACCCCCAGAGTTTCAGATTTAATTTGTCTAGGGTGTGGCGGAGGCATACGGATATTTAAAAGCTCCTGGGGGATTCCACTGTGCAGCCAAGTTTGAGAGTCTCTAAGTAGAGCTCTTTTGGTATGGCTTGAATACCTGCAGGAGATTTGGCATCCATCGTGAGTTAATTGTAATGGAATTTATTTCCAGGTGCATTTTATCCTAAATAGCTGCACTGAATCCAAGTCCTGTGCTCTTCTGCAATGATTGGGATGTTTGGGGTTTTGCCAGCATTTTATAGGGTTGCCTGGCTAAGCTAGCACTCCATTGTCTATTTCCCCCTGAACATTAAGCCTGCGATTCAGTAATAAGCTGCAAATTGGTAGATGGATGCTTTCTGAAGGTGTGGAGATAGCCTTGTGATCTAAAGAGCTAGTATTTCTAAAGACATGGGTATTATTTTCCTATCGCGGCTGTAAGAAATTACCACAGATTTCGTGGCTTAAAACAACAAACGTGGGGTGCCCCGGTGGCTCAGTTGGTTAAGTGTCTGCCTTCGGCTCAGGTTGTAACCCTGGGATCCGGTGGGCTCCCTGTTCAGTGGGAGTCAGCTTTTCCCTCTCCCCCTCCCCCTGCTTGTGTGTGCTCTCTCTAAAATAAACGAACTAACTAAAAACAAAAACAAAACGTATTATCTTGCAGTTTGGGAAATCGAAGTCCAAAATGAGTCTTTCAAGGCTCAAATCAAGGTGTCAGCAAGGTTTTGTGTTCTTCCTGAGGGCTCCAGCAGAGATTCCTTTTCCTCGTCCTTTTCCAGCTTCCAGAGGCCACCAGAATTTCTGAGCTCATGTTCTTTCTCTACAAAGAGCATCACACCAAACTCCACTTCCGTGGTCACATTTCCTTTTTCCGACTTTCACCCTCTTGTCTCCTTCTTAGAAAGATCCTGTGATTACATTTGACCCATCAAGATATCCTGGATGTTCTTCCTATTTTAAGCTCCTTAGCAGAATCCCACCTGCAAAGTTCCTTTTGCTCCATAAGGTAACTTCTTCACAGGTCCCAGGGAATAGGATGTGAGCATCTTCGGGGGAGGGATGTGTTAGTCTACCATCCATGGCTAAAGTTGTCAGGAGAATAGAACACTCAATATTGCTTTTTCTTTAAAGAAGGAGTAACTTATTAGAACAATAATCACTGTAATTTTATGTATACAGCAAGATTTACATCGATAGAATCACTACATTTCCATGCACTTCAGGTTTCTCATTACCATTCTCAGTTTTTCTTTTACCACTTTGCAAGAACTTCTCTGCCCATCTCTAACCCCTAGCTTTATTGGGCATTACTTGCTGCCTACATCCCTTGATCCTTTAGTAAAATTTGAGTTGTCTTCTACCACAGGTGTTCACTTGCTTTAATCTTTATTCTAGATCAGTGATTTTCAATCTTGGCTACACAAGGGAATCATCTCAGAGGCTCTGAAAAATTCCAATGTCTAGGCCACATCTAAGATCAATTATACCAGAATCTTGGGAGGAAGCCCAGGTATCACTGTATTTTCAAAGCTTTCCAGGTTCTTTCAATGGGCATCTGAGTTTAAGAACCATTGCTCAGGAGGTCCTAATGGCTTTTTCAAGCTCCAGCCCTCCTCCGGTTTCCTACCTTCCAATGCCTGAAGGAAAGATGAAAGCTGCATTACACCTGCTTTGCAGAACAATCCTGTGATGACATTTTCCAGATAGGTAGTATCCAAAGCAGAAGTCATGAGTTGACCTAGCAGTACCCACAACTCTCTCAAAAATATAAGAGGTTGAAAAATGTCAACGAGATCTCCTTACTTCCTTTCCCAACATTGACAAGAGTCAATGGGGACTCCTCTCAGGAAAATTGAGCTTTGCCCTGGAAATGTTCAGTCTATCTTCTCTTCCACTCTTGTAATATTCAAGGGCAACTTTAGAGACAAGGAGCTCATATTCTGAGATCACAGTGAGGCTAGTGCTATGAAGAATGGCCCTGTGTTCACTTCACTGGAAAGGATTTTTCTCTCAATCTAGTCAAAGGCAGAGGCCAATCCAATTCATGCTTCATAGGTATCTCTCTACACAGTGTTTTCATTTTTATTTGTTTATTTTTTTTTTCCTGGAATTAGGAGCATTGAGAATTTACAGGTAAAGCATGTTATGGCAAATTTGAAATAAACATTTCTGTTTTTGATTTCAATATTTCTAATTTTACTGTTCTTACTCTGATGGTCATCCTGTTAAGTTCATTTCATATGCTGCAATATTCATCATGCCTTATCCCTTTCCTGCTTAAATTATCTCTATTAATAGCACCTACTGACATCAAACATGCTACATACTGTATTTCCTTTATTGTCTCTTACCCTCAGGCTGCTGAAAAAATGAAAATAGGATATTAGCCTTTGTTTTGGGTCACAACTCATCCCCAGTATCTTAAATACAGCCTGTACATAATAAGTATTCAATAAATATTCATTGGATGAATGAACCTAATTTTATCCTCCTAAATAATTCTAGGAAAGGATACAGCATCAGGCCTATTTTACAGGTGATGAAAATGAGGCAAGAGAACGTCAGTACCCAATGAAAAAACAACAGAGATGATTTCAACACCAGGTAGCTTGACCCTCAATTCCATCCATTTGGCCAACATTCTCTAATGACTCTCTTTCCACGGTCACACTATTAAAAGTAATTCCATAGAACAACGCTGCAGGGAGAAGCTACTCCTCACAGTTTACTGGGTGTCTTTGGGCAGGTAATACCGTCTCTGAGATTTTAGATTTTATATGAAACAGGAACAACTGCCACACAGAGGTGTGGAAATGATCTAGTAGGAGGTGCATTTCTCGTCTTTGTTTTAGTGAGCAAAACTTTTCAGCCATAGGGTAGCAGAAACTATAGCAATTCAGTTGGATGCAGTTTACCAATGCTTTCAGAGACTCCCTATTCTTCATACGTGGCAGGTCCTTAGACAAAAGAAGAATACATGGAATGTAGAAATGAAAAAGGTGTTTCAGGAGACACAAGCTTACTCATCTTCATATTTCGGAACATCTTCATGGGAAAGTGAATCAAGTGACTTTGGGTCCCCAAAGAAACTATTTCTGTCTATTTTTGCTGTGTGTTTAGACATCTGTATAACTTCAGAGATGACTTATGACTTTGTTGAATGTATCTTTGGAAAGAAAACTGACCAATGTTTGTTGATAAAAAAAAAAATTTTAGGGACACCTGGGTGGCTCAGTGATTGAATCTCTGCCTTTGGCTCAGGTCGTGATCCCAGGGTCCTGGGATAGAGTTCCCCATCGGGCTTCCCACCGGGAGCCTGTTTCTTCCTTTGCCTACGTCTCTGCCTCTCTCTGTGTCTCTCATGAATAAATAAATAAAATCTTAAAAAACTTTAAAGAAAAATTTTAGAAATACATGTTGTATGGTTTTTTAATCTGCTAATATTTTTTGGAATGATGATTTAGAAATTATTGATTATTTGCTGGGAGAAACAATATGTGATTCCATAGATATGAGGCATGACATTGAACATTCTATTTTTGTAATAACAGCTTTATTAAGATATAATTCACATACCATAAAATTCTTCTTTTGAGGCAGATCATTCATTGGTTTTTAGTATATTCATATAATTGTACATCCATCACCACTGTCTAATTTCTGAATATTTTCATCCCTTGGAAAAGAAACCTTGATCCTATTAGTAGACATTCCTCATTCCTCTTCTGCCCCAGCCCTTGCCAACTGCTAATCTAATTTCTGCCTGTATATATTTGCATATTCTGGAGATTTCATATAAATAGAATTGTACAATACATGGTCTTATTTCATTTACTGCAATGTCTTCAAGATTCATCCATATAGTCACATATATCAGTATTTCATTCCTTTTTATCACTGTGTAATATTCCATTGTATAAAGATACTGATTTTTTAATCCATTTATCAGTCAATGGACATTTTTGGGGTTTCCCCCAACAATTTGCTCATTATAAATAGTATATGAACATACATATAAGTTTTTGTGTGGAAATATATTTTCTATTATCTTGAGTGTATGCCTAGGACTGAAATTCCTGGGTTACATAGAAACTCTATCCTGAAGAGTATTTTTAATTTTGGTAAAGTGGGCATTCTAAAAATTAAATACAATAAGTAATTTGAGTGGCAAGATGAAGGATGAGTTCCAAACTCAGACACTTTGCATTTATTATCCAGTTTCATCTTCTGTGAGGTAGACATTCATATTTCTATTTTACAGATGAGAAACTTAATCTTAGATTAGTAGTATATCCATTGCCACATATCTATAAATGGGAGAGCAGTGATTTAATCCAAGTCTGTGGGACTCAAATATTTCCACTATTGTGTTGCTTATTATAAAACAGCATAAACTGTTTTTGCTTTCAGTTTTTTTTTTTCTGCTTCATTTTTATTTCTCTCCATTACACAAATGTGGAGGTTTTAGAATCTGGAACTTTTAAGGAATGTTTCCTTTACTAAAAAGAAATGTGAAGTCATGGTCTAGGCAGTCCATCCTTCCATGCTTTATGTAATTGGGCATTCATGCCAGATAGCACACATTTCTTATAGCAAAAAACTGATACATAATACATTTCAGCTACTAACTAATCAAAATATGCCAGTGTATAATAAATATATGTCAATATATAATAAATAATATATACCAATTGGTTTTTTGAGGCATAAATCTTGTTACCAGATCAAATTTAATTTGCATTTACAAAGTGGCTTTTCCTACAGCTTAGTGTTGTACTTTGATATTCCCTCAAATTCTCCAAAATAAATGTTGACATCTACCAGAGATTTTTTTCCCACAAATGAAAATAGCTGTCACACTGAAACAGTAAAAGCTATTTTTAATGATCTAGAAATAGCCTTCAGTTCTGCTTACATTAAGAAAGTTAACTGATTTCCACAGGGCATAAAAATTATTTTCTCTGATAGCACTCGGTATTACAGCTCATATTTATGCAGTGGAATCTCTCAAAGTGCTACTTTAATAATTTTTTTAAACAAAATGGTAATGCTAAAACAAGTCAGGAAAACCCTTGACTTGTATCAGCTAAAGTAACAATTAACAATATGCATTAATTTCATCACTTAGTACCATTCATTAAAATATTCCTATAAATGAAAAAGTGTGCACATGTACCAATGCATAAATAAGCATATTAGCAAAAAAAAAAAAAAAAAACCTTTTAAAACAATACAAAAGAACAAAGGTAATGATTATGGTAACTTATGGAGTTATACTTGAAGAATGGAATGGTACTTTTAGCAATTGTTTGCTTCAAGTATTCCAGAAAAAAATTCCAAGGCAACATGATGATGGTAAATGCTAAAACCACATTGAGAAAATGTATGGCTTTGTGTTTCCTCTCTTGGAAATACCTATTAGAAGTAAATGGACTGAGAGGACCGATGAGAGAAATGAAGTAAAAAATAAATCATGACTGATTTATAACTTAGATAATCCATCCAATAATCATTATTGACTATGTTAAAACTATTCCTATATAAAGCCAAATTCTTTGAATCTACTTTGTTACAAGAAACCATTCTGGATTCCATATTATTCATTCATTTTCTCATGTAACAAGTTTTTACTAAGTGCCTACTTTGTGTCAAGAACTGTGCTAATGTTGATCAGTGCAGACATAATCCCTGCTCTATGGGTCCTTGTTGTCTATTAGGAAAATTTGCTCAAAGGGCAAAATTAATGGAGAGCAGAAGACTAGTCCTCCTCTTCTATGACTCTTGGGAAAACAGAACCTTATATCTCAGATGTTGAAAGCTCCTTGCAAAAATTAACTATCCCTCTACACAAGATTTTGTTGTTTTTTTTTAAATAATTACTTCTTATTCCAAGTGATAACTAATAAAAGCATAAATCATCTAGTAAAGTATTCTATAATGGTAAAGGAACATTAAAATATGAATGAATTAGAATACGTATTTTAAAAAGTGGCCCATGTAAGGCTTGCTTACTAGGTGTCTTCATTTGTAATCACAAAGAACCCCAACAAATTACCAAGTCAAAAGGAGCCAAAACAGTAAATTGAAAGGCAATGTCAGGAGCAGGTGATGCAGAGTCTAGAAAGGCAAAGATGGAAGAAGAAAGGACAGGGTCTTCTACAGTTTATGATTCTTATCACAGGCACTTCTACCCACTAGGACTTTCTAAGCCTCCATCGCATAAGTGGATTCAATCATCTACATGGTTTTTCTCTTAGAATCAAAGGACTTCTCAAGCATGTAAAGAACCACAGAGAGTTCCCCAATATCTATCTATCAAGTCTACTGACCCAAATAGGAAATGAAGACACCAAAAACATCGTTTTTCTTATGATCTAATTGTTTCATATTCTTCCTTTTGCATTTAAACCCGTAAGTGTAACTGGATCAAATGTCTATTGTATTATTTATTTGATGAAAACTTTGGCAATTATAAATTATTACCTGAAAGAACACCAGGGGATGTCTGGTTTCTTTCCTTGAGTAATTTTGCCTGCTTCCGTTTGACAGAGGCATATATATCTCAGGTTTCTGCTTCTTGCCCTCTGCAATGAATGACATTTCTTTCAGACATTTCCATTTCCAGATGTGATAGTAAGTAGCTTCAATAACATAGTGAAAAATATTAAAGAAAAACCTCACATTGGAGTGGTGTTTCTTTTTTTTACATTGGAGTGGGGTTTTTTTGTTTGTTTGTTTACATTGGAGTATTTTTTAAACAAATATCTTCTTAGTGATAATTTTGAAAAGACATTTCTTAGTCTTTCTCATGTGTACATACACATACACACACACTTTTAATTTAAAGGATGGTTTAAATTACATGTGCAAATAGCCTGCAGTGGGTCCTTTTGACATGACATATCATGGAGGGCTAAGAGATACCTGGTAGGTCTTTGCTTTCAGTGTCATATAAACTGAAGAGATGAACATTTTCATTGTTCAACAGATATCATTTTTTAATAAATAAAATAAAGTTTTTCCTGGGTCTTAGAAATATTTTTCACCAGCCCTAGGGAGGCTCACCAAGTCAGGGGCAAGTATATGAAATACCTCCCATCTTTTGTTTGCTAATTAAGTCATTAATTTCTATTTTTTTAGATAATTTTTTATAAGTCAAGTGCTATCTTCCTTCTTTGAGCTCTCTTTCCTCAGTGAAAATAATTTCACTTCATAGGGCAGTGGCCAAGAGAACTACCCTTGGAAGGAAATGACTGCATAGAATGGAGTGCTGAATTTTTACTAAATTGATGAAACATAAATTACTACAGCCTCTCTTGAAGCAAATCCTGTGCAACATCTATATAGGATGGTTTGTGGTATGTGTTTGAGAGGGGGATAGGTTTGGAAAACTTTGTGTCTTTTCTTAGAGAGTAGGGTGCTAGGATTTAGCAAATAAAATTACAGAACACTCGGTTATTTTTAAACTTCAGATAAACAATAAATAACATTTTAGTATAAGTATGTCCCAAATACTGTATGGGACATACTTATATTAAAAACTCCAGCTAAACAATAAATAACGTTTCAGTATAAGTATGTCCCAAATATTCTGTGGGATATACTTAGACTAAAAAGGGTATTTGTTTATCTGAAATTCAAATATAACTGGGCATCTTGTAGTTTGTCTGGGAACTCTATTAACAAGTCACATGTTAGTATTTGAATTGTTTTTTGTTTTTAACCCTGGTTTACCAGGGAGGAATTGGTAGTGTTTCTGGGAAAACATAAGGGGAAGAAACGCTGGGAGAAATCTGTGGGGAACAATGGGTACTTTTGTTTAACTGGACCCCACAACAAGTATGAGGTAAAGCTAGGGGAAAGAAGGACAGAACGATACAGTGGATATCTGTTTTTCTTATCTGACTAAGATCTGTATCTCTTTCATTTCATAATAACAACAGTATTTCTTTGGGGAACCATGCCTCTCCCACTCTCAGCCCTTCTGAAGGGGTTGGGGCTGGTCCAATCCTAGTCTCCTAAATTGGGCAAGTGATTTGGGCCTGACCGTCCAGTGTATTTCTTCCTCCTGGCAACAGTGATTGATTCAGAAAAAGGCTACCAACGACTTTGGACTTTTGTTGGCAAGATTTTAAAAGAGGCACCGCTTCTTCTGGGGTTGCTATAGGATGGAATCTGAAGCCAGCAGTGCTGGGAGCCATTTTTTCCTTCTTTTGGAGAGCCTTCCTGGGTATGAAGCCAGCACAAGTGAAGCAGAGCCAAAGGAAGGAGCAGGAGAGAATCCAGTGACATCACTGAAGCACTTGGATCAGGCTGTGGCTGAGGCCAACATTGGAATTAATAAGTTAACTCCTTCCTAACTTTCTTTCTTTCTTCTCTCTCCCTCTCTTCCTCTTTCCCTTCTCTCCCCTCCCTCTCTTCCCTTCCTTTCTTCTTGTTATTTATTTCTTCTTTTTCTGTCTTAAGCCATTTTGAATTAGATTATCACTTGGAACCTGAAGACTTCTAACTACTATATAAAAATAGTTTAGAGCTGAGTTATTGAAGGCATTTAATTTCAGGCTAAGACTTTAGGATCTTAGTCTGTCCTCAGTCATTGAGTATTTCTGAGCAAGAGAGGACTGAGATTAAACATTTGACCCAGGAAGCTAGCTAACTTGGAAAAGGATTAATGAAGAGAAGGATTCAAGAAAGGAATTCATCAGTTAGGAGACTATAAAAAATTCTTTGGTAAGGAGGGGTGGGACACTAATCTGGGAGACTGGCCACAATGGGAATACAGAGGAGGCAACATGATGGTTATAGAAAGAAAACTAAAATGAGAAAGCTAACCAAATGATAGCAAGGCAAGGGGCATTTTATTAGTTGATCTATAATGTTTATTAAACTCCTATAATGTTTATTAAATTTCTAGGGCAGTGCAACTTATTATTAGGGCATATTTTGAATTGACTCCCCTAGAGATATAAAGAACACTTTTTTTTTAAAGAACACTTTTTTAAATCTATAATCTAGAAGAATGAAAGGGGCAGAATAGACCAGTTGTTGAAATTCACTGGAGTTTTGTGGCTCTATTATTTAATTATTATAAGATTATGATAGCTATCGCCAGAAGCTGAGAGACTTCCTCTTTGGATTTAGGCCCTATTTATGTTGCTGAATAAACATCCATTTTTAAAAACACCCCCATTAATAATTGGTCCATTTGTCCATTTTCCCAAACCACCATGTTTTCCCAGTCTATGGATTAACATGTATGGCGGTCACTGTTAAGCTTTTAATGGCCATTTATTTATTTCTGCAATATGTTCATTTGAATGTTTTCATTGAACACCCAGACATTTATTAGTCATTTGTTTACCATTACACAAATTTATGGAACTGTTAAATGCACCATCTTGGTGAGCTGTCAGAGAAGAGTTATAGCGCAGAGCAGCATACTGTTTGGAATTTGTTAGAAGCTCATCCCAATACTATTAATTCTGTTTATTAGAGAACTGAGCTGATTCAAGTAATCTTACACAGACATAAAAATCTGACTTGAAAAACATACTTCTCTTCAAAATGAGGGACTATTGCTTGTGGAGGGGAAAAAAAAAAGCCTAGGAGGAAGATGGCTGCTAGTTGTAGGAAGCCGCTTAGCAAATAAACAAATAGTGAATTAACTGAAAGTTTCATAACATACAAGTCTCTAGGTATAATATACTCTTCCGGCTCTGTGTTTCAGAATGTCCAGTGAAAGATCATTCTGATCCTTTAGTAATAGTTCTTTCTTGGATGGATTTTAGGGGCCCCTTTGTACTGAAAATTTTTTTTTAGCATTCTAGCACATTTTTGAGCTCTTTCCCTGATATCCCTGATTAATAAAACATGGTCTTTTGAAAGCAAGCAACAAGAAAATAGAAGTTACAGACTTTTAAAGTGATTTGTATTTGAATCCTGTCTCTGACTCCTGCCTGCTATGCAGCCTTAGGTAAATGCCTCAAATTTGCAGAAGCTCAGACATCTCATCTGTACAATGGGGATAATAATAATATTCACTCCATATGGGTATTGGGAAAACTGATAGAATGCATGTAAAACATTTAGAACAAGGTCTGCCCACAGTAAGGATTTAGGGGGAATATTTAGTGTTACTATCATTATTATTATTCTCATTATTTCGCTTTAACATTATCTTATCAGAGTGGTGCCTTTGGGTTGGTGATCTATGCCCTGCTTTGATTGATTTAATGCCTGATACCCACATAGCATCAAAAGATATTTCTCTAGCCCATAGTTAGAGCCTGATGACCCTTCCACTAAATTTCTGCTTTTACTCAGGAGTTAAGTTAAAGCTCCTGTTCTTAATTTAAATCCTAACGTGGGCTTTCTCTGCTGAGATTCTGAATACTGTATTTTATGGCAATGTACGTATTTAAATGAGGGTATCCCTCCCTGTCCACTCAGGGCCTCTAGGAGGAACCTGGAATGTTAGCAAACTTTCCTTCCTGGTTGAGCCTCAGCCCTCACAGCTGAGCAAGGACCCAGAATCACTGCCTCCAGCATATTCTTTCCTCCCACTTCCATTCATTGAAGAGAATCTCTCTGTAGTCTTTGCTAAAGAGAAAGCTACCAAGTCCTATTTCAAGAATGAGCTAGGAGTGCCTAGGTGGCTCAGTCAGTTAAGCGTCTGACTCTTGATTTCAGTTCAGGTCATGATCTCAGGATCCTGGGGTGGTTCCCTGCTTAGGGCTCTGTGCTCAGTGGGGAGTCTGTTTAAGGATTCTCTCTGCCCCTCCCCCTGCTCATGTTCTCTCTCAAATAAATAAATATTTAAAATTAAAAAAAAAGAATGAGCGAACACCTTTAGATTATAATAGAATATCCAAAGTATTTTAGGATAATGAAGAGAAATGGAAATCAAAAAATGATAGGAATGAAATGAGGTCATCAGCTAATGTTTAACATCTGGGAAATTGGGCCAAGTGACCTTTAATCAGCATCTCAACTTAATCAACTAAATATAGCATGGACTTCAAGATTTTTATTCCAACAAGATACCATGTATTGCTTGAAGCGTGCATCAAGCCTCAGTTTTAATTATGCATCAGAACTACCTATGATTCTTTTGAAACTACAACTGCCACCTCTCAAATCAATAGGCCTGGGAATCCTGGGATGGGATCTAAGAATGTTTGTATTTTGTTTTTGAAATTTCCACAGATCGTTCTGATGTAGAGTTGGGACTGAAATCTAGTGCATATGAGGAAGTTTGTGGGCATGGTGCTAATGGAGCTAATTATGCACAAGCTAGCCTGCACTGTTACAAAATGAGATTTAGGGGATGAGTGAACTGACACACATCAAGATGGAGTCTTCCAACATCTCATAAGAAAATCAGAATTCCTTTTGAAGGGTTTCGCTAAAACACCATTTACTCCTGTCCTTCAAATAGTGTGACCATTTCTAAACCATTTAAAGTTTCATGGCCAAAATAATCATGGTCTCTCCTCACCTGGCAATTCTCATAAAGTCTGACAGATAAAGTTATAGCTGGGAAAGGAGAGGAAGTTCTCTAACGAGAAGATTTTTGGTGACAAATTAACTATGTTCATCATAAGTGACCTCGGGATCGAATATGCACTGTTTTTAGTATGAGTGTAATTGAACCAAAGTTTAAATACTATCTCTGAGGTTTTTCACCTACAAAATAGGATTAATAACCTTTACCTTTTAGGTATGCTACAAGGGTAAGAGAAAAAGTCTTTTGAATATCTATTAACATGAAGCTCTAATGTTATTATCTAGGAGTCCTGAACATCATTCATTTTGTGCTTAATAGGGAATAACTACTTTTATTAACATTAATACTGGGTAAAAACAGTAAGCATAGACAGCTAGGTACAGTAGTTCACTCCTCTGCAAGAGATATATCAAGACTCCCAGTGGTTACCTGAAACCACGGACAGTACCAATCCCTATATATACATATGTGGATATATAGGGACTGGTATTGTAGTGTGTATGTGTGTGTTTGTGTGTGTGTGTATACTATATTTTTTCTCATACATACATACTTATGATAAAGTTTAATTTATAAATTAGGCACAGAAAGAGATTAATAGCAATGAATAATAAAATAGAACAATTACAACAATATACTGGAATAAAAGTTATGTGAATATGCTTTCTCTCTTTTTCTTCTTTCTCTTATAATGTGAGATGATAAAATGCCTACGTGGTAAGATGAAGTGAGGGGAATGATGTAGGCTATATGATGTAGGCTACTATTGACCTCCTTAAAAAAAAAAAGATTTTATTTATTTATTCATGAGAGACACAGAGAGAGAGGCAGAGACACAGGCAGAGAGAGGAGAAGCAGGCTCCATGCAGGGAGCCCAATGTGAGACTCGATCCTGGGTCTTGAGGATCACGCCCTGAGCCAAGGGTAGACACTCAACCACTGAGCCACCCAGGAGTCCCTACTATTGACCTTCTGATGATTCTTCAGAAGGAGGATCATCTGCTTCTGGACCACAGTTGACCTTAACCACACATAACTGAGGCTCCCAAAAGGGGAGGCATGGATAAAAAGAGGAGGAGTACTGTACTAGAAAAAAGGTACTAGGTATTATTATTATTGGTATTCGATAAGAGCATGGGAGATAAGGATGCCACCTAAACCTGCCCAGTGAAATCTCCTTCTATGGTTGAACCTTTCTTAACATTGCAACACAGCATTCATTTTGATAACTGCTAACCTCAGTGATTATTTTTAACTCTGTCAGGAGCTCTAGACATACTGGAGATGTCACTTTTTAATGTCCTGATACTCATATCTCAGTGTTTCATTTTATATATTAAAATCACAGTAGAAAAATAAAATAGACTCGTTAAAGACTTTTCCAGTAGAATAGACTAAGAGAACTTACCTTCTAGTCATGAACCCAAACCAAAAGGCACTTGATAGTTATGCAGGTGAACATTTCTTCTACATTTAGCTTTCTGATGCTCTGTTTAGGAACAAATACTCATAACCACATTAAAATGACCTTTCTGTGTTTTATTCAATAAAGATGCTACCTACCATGGATTTTGGTGACCAACTCTTCCAGTTTGGTTGACGCTAAGGAGGTCCCTAGGATGCTGGATTTTTTGTATTTAAAACTAAGACAGTCCTGGGCAAACTGCAACACTCAATTTGGTTATCATCCTATTAACCACCCAAGTCTCATTTTAACTTCATGCACACTAAAGCCTGTCCCACAGAGTGTAGCCAAGTAGTTAGACCCATAATTAGGAACGAACAATGACATGTGAACTATTGTCCACACTCTATGCTTGTGCCCATGTGTGGCCATGTGTGCAGCCTGGGTTAGAAAGGCAAGGAATGCCACCAAATGAAATAATGCAGGAAGTATTGAATTATCACTGGCAACATCCGTACTGGAATATTCATAAAAATTGTTATATAATGCCCACATACTCAAAGACACTATTGTGTGTGGAAGTTCCTTGAAAATGATAAAGCCCATATAAACATTCTGTATTATTTACATATCACTGAAGAACAAAGAAACTTGTCTACTGTATTATAGGTTCAAGTTATTTAGCAAATATCTATAGTGAATCGGGTGTTATTTAACATCCAAAGTCTATGAGGATACAGAAATCATCTGTTTCCAATGTGACAGGACTCAGTTGTTTAAGAAAAGTTTTGCCACAGACTTTGCCATTCACATCTACAAAGAAAAAAAAATTCACAGAGAAAGGATAAGGGCTATTGAAATGAGTTTCCTTTTAATAGTTGGAGTGAAAGTGAAAAAGACATAACAAACCCCAAATGTTCCTGGAGCAGTGATGGGAGGGTTAATTTTATTATGGATTTCATAGCACTGGGAAGTGTCAATCGATTAAGGGAGTTTGCAGTCCTGAGTGTTTTAACCAGCCACCCATCTGTTTCACAGAAGTTTGTTAACACAGCTGGAAAAGATGGAGTTGCCAAAGCTTTCTTAAGCCTTTCAAGTCTCATCTTTTTTTTTTTTTTTTCTTCTCCCAGTAAAGAGCTAAAACAATTAGAATGCCTTCTCCAAAGTAATAAGTAAGGGAGAAAGAAAGACTATTTATTTTCTTTCCTTTGCCATGGCTGGATATTTTCTATATTTGTGGCACTATTAAAATACAGGTACAACTGTAGTTTCCAGCAGTCCTGAATACGCCTGTTAGTTGCTTTTCTTTTTATGAGTTATCTTATTGTGTTCAAGTGTACATCATCACGATGTAGCCAGAAGTCATACTCCCCACTGAGAAACTATCTCTGTAATTAGATCTTCTCAGCCCAGCCTCAGTTTCCAAGTCAGATCTCTGGCACATTGATTGGTGCTAAGTCACTCATAGTCCCAAAATAGTCATGATCAAGAAAACACGTTCTGCTAATTCAAGTTCAGGGCTGAATTCTTTATCCTTTAAAATTCCAATTAAGAACTACCACGGTCCCTAAACATTACTTAGAATGATGGCAAAGGGGCAGAGGGTTCTAACTGCTGGTCAAAGTGTTCCCTGGTTGTATTTAAAGCAATTTGTTTGAACCAGGAAATCAGGCAGTCAAGGGCCATCATTCACTGACTGTTCTTTAAGGCCAAGCATAGTGCAAGTTCTCTATTTATATATTATTTGTGGGCTCACAACCACATTTTAACATAGCTATTGCTTTACAGATGAAAAAAATCGAAACTAAGAAAGTTCAAATAAGTTGGCAAATCCACATAGCTAGTGAGTGCCAGTCAAGTCTAGATGGTTGCCAAATCTGTTTCTTTGCCACTGTATCAACTTCTTGGTTGAAATGCAGAAGTTCCCACCTAGAAGGTTTTTAGGCCTTTTTGTGTGTGATAAAAGGTATCAAACGCAACTCTATTTTCAAGCTTAAATAATTCTAGTATTAAAGACTAATTAAACTCTTTGTCCTTCAGTTTCTCCATTTAGAATAGGATGGACTCATAACTGTCCTTTTGATACCAAGTTTTAAGTTTCATTCATGTAAAAAGGGTTTATTAAACACCTGTAGCCACAAAGTCCCATGCTAGAATATCAGAGCTCAGGACAACTGATGTGACCTCTGTCCTCAGAAACCATAAACTTTTGTAAAATAGCTCTCAAACTTTAGTGTCAATAAAAAATAGCTGGGGACAACCTCCTGTAATCAAGATTCTGAAATTCTGGGATAGTATCCAGGAGACTGCATTTTAATAAGTCTTCCAGGGATCTTTATGTAGAGAGGGTCCTCAGAGCAATGTGGAGAGAGAGAGACTTCAAACAAACACCCAGATTACACACTGTAATTACAGATAGTGTCACGTATACTGTAGGAACAGAACAGGAGGCTATGAAAGAGGATGAAAGAGACATTGGATCATACTGAATATCAGACGAGGGACCTATTTTTACCGGAGAAGGTTGGAATTAGCCAGGTAGGGCCAAGATCGCAGAAAGAATGCAGACAGAACAAAGGAGGTTAACATGACTACAGATATGCTACAAAAATCTGAGTTGCTTCTCTGAGGATATAACTGCTTTCTCTGGTTTGTGCAAAGAAATTAAAATCTGCACGATGGAGAAGCTATCATTTCCACTAGTATCAGAACAGCGAAGATGAAGTCTTTTCACTTGAGTCGTACACCACATATGGGCTGTTCATATCCTTGAATGAGCCCAGAGCTCCAGAATCTGATGTCAGCTCTTCCCAAATAATTTTGAACAAGAGCAAAAACACAGATCAGTTACTGTAATCTACCAAGTTGAATCCATTCTCCTCATTTTGATGTGTTGGGGAACTGTTCCAATGACCACTTCCTGTGAGATGAGTCTGGCTGTTCCTCACACTTCCATTATGAAGAGTCTAAGAGGCCATGAACTCAATGTTTAAGCACCCAGGTGTGGGGTGAGCTCTCCGACACTAAAACAAGTGATATTGTGTGGACCTCATGAATATGATCATTTTGTGCAGCCTGGCGTGGCAGGGGGAGTTCTATGCTCTGTGGAAGACCAGTCTCTACAATATAATCAGCTCCTCTGGGGCTCCAGCCAGGCTGTGTGACCACACAGTAGAGATGTTGTCAGAAGCCTCAGTTGGCTTTCTATGTCCACGGGCTTTGCACACCCCTAATATAGAGTTCATTGTGTCATGATGGCACTGTCCAGCTGAAAGCATCACTTGTACAGTGTAGAAATGATAGGCCTTCATAGCTCAGCTTTCGCAGTTGGTGGCTCTTTGGGATGCTCAGGACAGATTTTGAATTCTAGATATGGGTAGAAGTAGGTAACTAGATTCACTTTATAGGTTAGTAAATTCTCCCTCACCTCAGGGGAGGAAAACTCACAAAATACCAACTTCTGTTCTTTTCTTTTTCTTTCTTTCTTTCTTTCTTTCTTTCTTTCTTTCTTTCTTTCTTTCTTTCTTCTTTCTTTCTTTCTTTCTTTCCTTTCTTTCTTCTTTCTTTATTTCTTCTTTATTTCTCCTTCCTTCCTTCATGCTTCACTTGAGGAAACATTAACAGAGTACCTACTGTGCAACAAGCAGTCTGCTAGCCAATGGAGAAACGGAAAACAAAATCCCAGATCAAGCTACCCTCACAATCTAGTGGGTAAAACAGGTATATAAGCAACTCATTTATGAAAATCACGTATAATAATAATATATAATAATAATAATAATAAAAGTATTATTCCTCAGACTTAATAAGTATTTACTATATGTCAAGCACTATTTAAAATGTTTTGCAATCCTGGACGCATTTAATCCTCACATGAGTCCTAAAAGATAATTACTGCATATATCCTCATTTTGCAGACTTGGAAACTGAGGTAAAATGGGAAGACATAATTGGCTGAGTACATCTTCAAACCTATGCAGTTTGATTCTAGAGCCAGCCCTTGATCTGCTTTGGTGTTCTACTGCTCAAATTGAACAGAACATACAAGGAACATGGAGGAAGTAATTCATGGTATTAGGATCAGTGAATACTTCAAAGAGTAGGTTTGGATCATTTGTGCATCACCCACTAGATTTGAGATTGTGGTGGGGGAGTGTAAGGTGGTGTTACCAAGATGAATATGTGACCCTTTCCAGTTTCAGAGAACTACTAGTAGAGCAGAGGAGACAAACTTGAAAAAAAAAAAAAAAGAGAGAGAACTTCTGAATTATGTAAGTTCTAGGCCTCACAGCTGAAGACAGTGTAGAAGAGAGACATTGTCTCCCACAGCTCCTTGTCATCATGGAGGAAAATCTTAAGCTGTTTCCTCCCCACACCCCTGCATCCTTCACTCTTACCCCTACCCCCTGCCACAAGGCTTCTCCTTAGTTTTCATTGGGCAGAGTTGGGCCACGTGGCATTCACCAAATCAATTATAAATCTAATCAACTGAATGAACCATGATTGAATTAGAATGGTCATGCTTCCATTCAACTCTTGAGCGGGGAGAGGCACTTTTTCTGAGTACAAAGGAGAATAGCTATGTGATCAGTACGGGCTCTCTGCCAGCCAGGAAGAAGGCAGGGTCTAAAGCTATTTGGTAACCAGTGGGACTGTCACACCGAAATTGGAATACGGGTAAAACAAGCACATAAAGGGGTCATTAACTCAATGTGAAAAATGGAGATTGATGCTGAAAATCACTGGGGAACTCCTGGATGGTACTGAGAGTTTCATTTATTTTATAGTTCAAAGGATAAAAGGATGAATGAAGGGCCCTTGCTAAATAAAGGGAACAATAATTAGAAAAATGGCAATAAAATATATCCTGATATTTAGATAGTGCTGATCTGTGCCACACACTGCTAAAGTTCTATATACATATACACATACTATATATTCTCTCTTTATATAAACATAATGTATCTATAATCCATGTGTTACTTACCTAATCCACACCTTCCTATGAGCTAGGTAATATTATTAACTCATTTTACAGATCAACAACCAAAGCATAATGAGGTTAAACATCCTGCCCAAAGTCACATAGTATACAACAGGCAGAGCAGAGCATGTGTTAGAATGAAGTTAGCCATTATGCTACGTTAAACCATGAAGAAATATGTCAATGCCTGTTTTTAAATGATACGTAAATAGCCAGACTCCAGTCATCTAATAATCAAAGGTAAATTTATCCTATTCTTAACTTTAGTCAAATTTCATTTGCAAACTTTTGCAAGGATTGCTAAGCACATTTGCTGAAAAAGGAAAAAAAAAAAACACGTTAAGATTTTGTCTAAAATAAGGCTGTGACACTGCATTTCAGAGCTATTCCTCCTTGCCAGTTCTTCACAATTTCACCCAGGCTCGAGATTCAACTCAGGTGAAAGGATTCTTTACTCCTATTTTGGCTCTGAGTATGACCGGAGGGCACACAGGCAGGGATAGTTTTAGAATGTGGGGAGATATTCTTAGTCATTAGACACACATCTGTAACCTGATGTTCTTATGGGGAAGTTAAACAAATAAACAACAGGTCTGTCATATTCTCTGCTCAGTGCATACCATTCTGTGGTCCTTTAGGGTATATTTTGAACGCTAATATATGTCATTAACTGACCCAGTCACCTGTCCCCCCACAGTCAATATTTGTGACTTAAAATAGGCATTAAGAGAATGGACATGTTACACATCTACATTTTTTTAGGTCATGCAAAAGTGAATGCCTATTTTTTGAAAAAAAAAAGAAATGAGGGGGAATGTGAGCAAGTGGCAATCATCTTTAAATTTCAGGTGGTGTGATTATGAACGTTATTCTTTTTCAATGTTTTATTTTTTATCTAACATTGTACTATGTTCATAGGACAAAAACAGGTTTGCATTTTTAGAAATAGCTATCAGTTGGAGAGAATTTATAGATGACTCTTACTGTGCGCTTACTATTTTCCAGGTGCTGTGCTTTAAATGTCTCATCTTATTTGAAAGAAATGATGTTGACATGACACAGCTACCCAGGACTTTATCTTTTATTCTCTCATCTTTATTTAAAACCTCCTTTCTGCTTTTCTCCCGTCCTTACCCAGACTTACCAGCAGTGCAAGTACTTCCTTTCTCTATGCCTATTAGAAATATGCAATTGTAATTATCTAAGAAAACTTAACTGTATTACTATACACAGTAATAATAATTCCTATAATCATGCCTTTGGAAGAAGAACCATAGTCTAAATGCCAAAAAAAAATTAGTTGAACTTGAGGCAGCAGGCATGAGCCCATCCCAGATCTCATATTCAATGTCCCTACCCATCTCTGATTACTTTGTCATTGGATATGAAATCTGGGAGTGTCAATCCTAAGCAGCAAATAGTCATAAGGGGAAAGACCACAGATGCACCCCATCCTGCTTTTTTTTCTCTTGGACTGCTTCATAACCATATAGGCATGGACTTCCAGGTAAAGGCTAAATAATAGCAAGCTGCTGGGGAAAGTGATAGAAATCCTCCAAAGTTTGTAATTAGTGAAATTGAGATATTTAGTGTGGTACGATGTGTGGAGTGGGGGAAGGGACCATAATAACTGTTACTAAATGTTAAATAATGTGGAGACATCTTTGGTCAACAACAAGCCCGCAGTTCAACATATTGGCATTAAGGCTGTACCAGTTTAAGGAGTGGGATGGAATGCATGAGACTAAAGGCACTTGCAACATATGAGAAAGAATATGAGATTTGTGATCATAAGTGTATTTCCAGTTCTCAGATCTACCAATTAGAATTGAGTCAGTGCCAAAGTCAATGCCTAGCACAGAATAAAATTTGTATATTGAAAAAAAAATGACCCAGGGAATGATAGTAAATAATAGTAAAAAAATGACAACAAAATTTTTGTTACAGTATAATTTTAACATGTTTACATGTATGTGAATATATGTATTATGCAAATATAGTAAAAGACACGTGCATGTCTATGGCTGTACACATTCCCTGAGTTCTATATTTCTCTAGACACAATAATGCAGAAAATTTGCCAAATGATTCAGAGTGAGATTATGGCTAACTAACTTTTGTTTGTGTGTATGTGTGTGTGTGTGTGTGTGTGCTTTTCGGTGGCTTCAAAATTTCTGCTTTGAGCAAAGCTTTTATAACCAGAAGAAAAAACAGAAATATATATACACATACAGAAATATATGAAATAACATAAAATACACTCTCCCACACATATATACATATAACACACACCTTAACTTTCATTATCCTTTGTTTCTCCTCTTTAACAATGGTGAAAAGAATTTTGAAGATTTAAATACATATAAAAATACACAACATACTTCATAAAATTGTTAATATGAGAATGAAAATTTAATAGATGTTTGGATACCAGGAGTTGGGATTTTACCTCAAAATATCAGTCCTGTCATCACTGGATATTCATTCTCTAAGCTTACCAGACTGCCCTTACTTTTTTAGTTTCTTTCTTTCTCCCTTGAATCTACTCAAGTAATAAAAGTTAGTGAAAACTACAATCTTCTCACTCTGCTGGCACAAACTGAAATTCTGGTGAGTGGTTAAAAACTCTTTAGGTTTAATTTAATTGGTAAGTATCGGGGTAAAAATCAGACATCTGGCATAAGGGCTAATATACCTAAATGTCATCTTTGAATTCGTTATTTCTTTCTCTCACTGCTCACCATATTTGGCAATGACGACCACTCATCACTTATTTTAGGTTCCTGGACCCAATTCCAACGTGTGTGTGTGTGTGTGTGTGTGTGTGTATCTGTGTGTGTGTGAGGCTTCTCCACACCAACAGGCAATTCTCTTACACCAGTGAGATATTTGAGGATTCTACTCAATTCAGCTAAGGTCTGACACTATCTAATCAGAAGTAGCGTCAGATCTCACTGGTAAAAGGCTCAGTTCTCCAACTGCTGTCCACTTTGAACTCCAATCACAAGCCCAGGCTATTAGCTGTGCTTCTGCCAGACTGGCCTCAAATTGAAGGTTCCAATGACTCCTTTCTTGGGTTTGATTAATTACTTGGAATGACTCATGAAAACCAAGAAACTCATGTATTCACTAGATTACTGATTTATTACAATGTGTATCTCTTCATCTAGCTATTGATTCAAATATATTAATGAAGAGATACATAGTGCAAGGCCCAGAACAAAGGAGTTTCTGTCATTGTGGGGCTTGAGGCCCAGTATGGTGGCATGTGGAAGCATTCTGGTCCCCTAACATGGAGGCTCTCCAAACCCCTTCCTTTTTGGATTTTTATATATGTTTCATCACACAGGCATGATTGATTAACTAATTGGCTGTTGGTGATTGATTTGACCTCTAGCCCTTCTCTCATTTCCAGAAATACAGAGATGGGAATGGATGTTTCAACCTTCTATTAGTGATTGGTCCTCCTGGCCACCAGTCCCCATCAGTTTGGTGCTTTTCAAAAGTCCCCTTTTTAACATAAACCCAATTATGGTAGGGAGGATTGGTTTTGAATAACAAGCCACCCATTTCACCGTTCTGGCCCTGAAGTATTTGCAGGAACTGAGCACAAGAGACCAAATAGTATAACAAAGATGCTCTTATTTCTCTTATCACCCAGGAAATTCTAAGGGAGCTGTGAGCCAAGAACCATGGATAAAAACAAGATACATACAAGAAATAATATTTGGTCATCTGAATGACCTTATACACATACTTTTTATAAATCACCATATCTTACCATTCTTTCTCTGACCATTAAAAATGGTCAGTTAGAATTCTATTTTTTATATTAAAATTATTTTTGGTGTCCTCTTCTCCCCTCCTCAGAGACTATCCTATATACCCGCCTCAAACATCCTATAGCCTTGTCCTATCATTCTGTATTCATGGTGTCCAGTGGCTTCCATTGCTATTAAAATAAGAACGGAATTAAGACATGTCCAGTATATTGCAGAGTCCCAGTAAGAAACAGAGCAAGGGACTTTTTTATTTTATTTTATTTTATTTTATTTTATTTTATTTTATTTTATTCTATTCTATTTTATTTTATTTTATTTTATTTTATTTTATTATTTTTTTCAGAGCAAGGGACTTTAATGAAGTGATTTCTTTTAAAATCTGGACAACGGGGGATCCCTGGGTGGCTCAGTGGTTTAGCACCTGCCTTTGGCCCAGGGCGTGATCCTGGAGTCCCGGGATCGAGTCCTTTGTCAGGCTCCTGGCATGGAGCCTGCTTCTTCCTCCTCCTGTGTCTCTGCCTCTCTCTCTCTCTCTCTCTCTCTCTCTCTCTCTCTATGTCTATCATAAAATAAATAAATAAATAAATAAATAAATAAATAAATAAATAAATCTTAATAAAATAAAATAAAATCTGGACAACGTTAGGGAAATAATGAGGAGTGTGGGGCAACTGGAGACTACCATCAAAGGAAGCTGCCTGAGAGGGGAAAGAAATATTATGAGAACCTGGTGATATCTGAAGCCATGGAAAAGCTTCTGACCTACATGTGCTGTTGTCATGAAAGGACATAGTCACTGCATGAGCAGGGAGGGAGTGGAGAAAAAAACATACCATGGCTTGTACTTCTTCCCATTTCCAAATCTCCTGCCAGTGCCTTCCAATAGCCATAAAAGGGAATAAAAAGGGAATAAAAAGGGAAAATAGAATCCATATAGGGCAAATACATTGATTATGGTAAGGTACCTAGTAGAAGGTAGAGATGGATTTCAATCCAAACTTCTTTTTTTTTTAAGATTTTATTTATTCATTTATTTGATGGGGAGGAGGGTGGGAGATGAAGAGGCTGAAGGAGAGACTCTCAGGCAGACTCTGCACTGAGCACAGAGCCCATGCAGGGCTCAGTCGTAGGACCCTGAGATCACGACCTGAGCCAAAACCAAGAGTCAGACACTATCAACTGAGCCAGCCAGGCACCCCACGCTCATCTTAATGGATTATAATTGGAAATGTTTTCATGATACAAGTGTAACTATAAAGGTATTCTGGTAAAAATTTACCTAGTTAGTTATCTGATATGTAAAAGGATCCAAGCCATTTTTTAAATGAGTTACAGAAGAGTTAAGAAATTAGCATTCAAGAGTACTTTCAAAGTTTGTGACCAACAGAATAACATGAAAGAAAATATGATATAATTTAGAATATATCTCAAACCAGGATACTTTTTCACTTGCCAGTCAAGAGATATATTGAAGCTCTTTGCCTGTTTGGCTCACACTTTCTGTGTCTTATCTAAAAGTTGAGAATCATAGGGTTCTTATTGGGACTATTTAAAGTGGTCCCTCTCCAGTTTCCAGGCCTGCAAAGCATTTCTTGTGCCCTCTGTGATGAAGCAGCAAGGATGTAAGGGTGAAATTTAGAATTTTTGAACAGAGCAGATTCAACATTGCATTACAGATGAACCAACCCTTGACAATTGAAGACACCAGTTTCTTTCTTCCATATCCTGTTTCGTCTGCTTCGGACATTTACAAAGCAAGTAGAGATCATCTCAGCATTTATTCAATTCAACAGTGCAAAACCACCAATGTGGCATTTTGAAAGCTAAAGTGTTACTATATCTCCACATACAATCTTGGCATTAAAGAGTCCTGTCTCAAAGGTTCTTAGCCAACATAGCAAAAAGATTCTAAACCAGTAATGAACTTTAGGGAGTTTTGGGAAATACTCATTTGAAAGGTTTCATTTTTCAGGACAGATTTACTGCACCCCATTGATGGAAAAAAATTGCTTTGTCCTTCTGACCACTTCAGTTGACAAAATGATTTTTAAATTAAAGCCAGACACAAGATAACAAGTTTTTTTTTTTTAATTTTGCTTTTGTTTTCATTACAAAGCAAATAGGAAACCTCATGGACTTACTGAAAAAAATTAAGAGAAGAAAATAAGTAAATATGTATCTAAGAAACTTTATATATAGCATACAACACATTCAGTTGTTTTCAGTGAAATGGAATTTGTGGTTTCACAGATTAATCTCTGCTTCATGCCAGCTTATCTAGGAATTAATTAATTAACTGGTAATAGTAATAACAGTGATTAATACAATTTCTATTTATGAAATGGTATATCTTCCTAAATTTTCTGGTAGCTAGAAGAGTGAACTCAGTATAGGCTAAAGAAACCAAGATGGTTCCATAAAGAAGGTAAGTTTGAGCTGGCTTCTACTAGATGCATATGCCTGGAATAGGGACAAGAGGATGGTTCTTCATTTGGGGGGACAAGAAGCAGGAAGGGAGGGCATAAAGTATGACAATCATGGAATCAGGAGTAACAACTATAGAAGGAGGAGTGGGCTGAGGACTAAAGAGATGACCCTGACACTATTAGTGCAGTAATAATAATATCTATCATGAAATAAGTGTCAGATGTTATGCTAATGGTCATATATTCATTATCTCATTTAAGTATTAAATAAGTCTGAGAGTTCGGTATTAATTGTTTGCCAGTCTTTACTAATGAGGAAAAAGGGGCACAGAGAGATAAAAATAACTGTTCAAGGCACACAGTAAGTGGGGCACCTAGGTGGCTCAGTTGGTTAAATACTTGACTTTTGATGTTGGCTCAGGTCATGATCTCAGGGTCATGACACCCCCATGTCACTGGGCTCTGTCCTCAGTGAGGAGTCTGCTTGAGATTCTCTCTCCCTGCCCCTCCCCCCTGCTTGTGCATGCAAGTGTGCTCTCTCAAATCAATCAATCAATCAATCAATCTTGTTTAAAAAAGTACACAATAAGTGATGAAGCCAGAATAAAGCTGAAATTTTTTGACTTACAAATTTGGATTCTTAGCCATCTAATAGAATTTCTGTCAGGATATCTGGATCAGGATATTGCAATATTTACTTAAAGGTGAATAGTTCTAATTAATATTGAGTTTAAATTCAGTATAACAGAGTGGAAGAAATAAGATATCTTTTGTTTCTTCTATTCAATAAACATTATTGAGTGCCTAAGTATAAGGCAGGTCACCAAGTGCTGTGGGAAGTTCAAGAAGATTGAGCAGGGATTGAGGCAGGTCTCCTCTGACCTCAAGGAAGTTCTAATCTGTTGTGGTAGGTAAGACATGTAGACTAATAAATAGCATACAAAGTACTATATAATATGTATCCTTAAAGAGGCAAAAACAGACAAGAAGAAATATAGAAAAAATAGTTTCCAAATTAATCAGAGAAGATTTCATGGAGATGATGGAATCAGACATGGGTAGGATTCTTATGGGATAGAGGGATTTAGAGTTTATTACCCAGGGATAAGCCAGAGTGAACTCAGAGATATGGGACAAGATTGCTCATATATGGTATGATTTGACTAGTGCGTGAATACATAGAGGGATGTAATGGGAACAAAGATTGGAAGGTTTGATGAGATCAGATGTGGAGAGTCTTCATGTCAACATAATAGCCAGACTTTAGGATACCTGGGTGTCTCAGTGGTTGAGCATCTGTCTTTGACTCAGGGTGTGATCCTGGGGTCCTGGGATTGAGTCCCACATCAGGCTCTCCATGGGGAGCCTGCTTTTCCTTTCTGCCTATGTCTCTGCCTCTCTCTCAGTGTCTCTCATGAATAAATAAATGCATTTTTAAAAAATAGCCAGACTTTACTTTGTAGACCATGAGGATTTATGGAAGGCTAATGAGCTGAGAAGATAAATTCTATGAATGAAGAGACATTCTGTCTTTTTAGTCCTTGCCTGGCGCATATTTGCTCTTGATAAATAATTGGTGGAGTAATCTATGAACTGCTATCACATGGTCAATGCTATGTTTGAGGAAGACAGCAATGTATAAAATGAGTAATAAAAGAGAAAGACTGGAGTAAAGGAAACCCGTTAGAAGGCTGTTGTGTTCAAGCAGGAAAGCAAAATTGAAATTTTCAATGAGGCTTTGGCAGTGGGAATAGAATTCAAAAGAAAGACATGAGAGTCATCATTAAGGAAGCATGGTCAACATCTGTTGACTCACAAGAGATAGTTGGGAAAAATGAAAGAGTAGTCAGATATGGAAACCAAACTTTGAGCCTAATAAGGAAGTAAGACAGTTAAAAATAGTTGATTCAGGAGTTGGAGTTGTTTTGTTCATATATTCAAAGAATATTTTTGAAGGGCTATTCTATGCCATGAATTTTTCTAAGATATTTGCTATACATCAGACAAACCAGACAAAATCCCTGCTCTCCTTGAGCTTACATTGTTTAACGGGCAGAAAAAAGGTAGAATGTAAAAAGTAAGCAATCCTTGGATTATTTGGTATATTTAAATGTTATGAAAAAATAGAGCATGGTAACGGGATTTGTGCAGTGGCAGGGATGGTTGTCATTTTAAACAGGGTAATAAAGATAGGCCTTGAGTTGAGGTGCTATTTGAGGGATGAATTGATGACATCAGAGAGGTAGACATAGAAATCTGAGAAAGATTGACACCAGAAGCCATTTGGTTTCAAATAATAATAGATGGAGTGTGGATGGATAAGAAAAATATCTCTCTATCCAGTATCTGAAGACCAAAAGTAGAACTTTGAGGAACATCTACATCTAATGGCTACAAGGTGCCAGAACAGTTATGAAGGAACAAAGGAAAGAGCTTTACACTATTTAGAGATGAATATACTATACTATTTATCTGATCGGAACACCTTCCTGCCTAGAAGTTAAGCCTTGCACTAAAAGCTCCATTGAAAACTTTCTTAAGAAAACCAATTTCTCCTTAAGAGAAAGAACTGATTGTCCTACATGATGAGACGTCTATGAATCATTTAATTCTCATGTAATAATAGAAAAAAAAAACAGGATGCAACTACACTTGTAAATACAATTTGGTAGTATATGTTTCAATTTTGAGCTATTGTTCCTTATACCTACCATAGAACTTGGTACATAGAAGTACAGGTCAGCTGAATAAAAATCAAGTTAAGGGTTCCTGGGTGACTCAGTCCATTAAATGTCCGCCCTTGGCTCAGGTTATGATCTCAGGATCCTGGGATTGAGCCCCACATTGGTCTCTGTGTCCAGTGGTGAGTCTGGTTCTCTCTCCCCCTGCCCCTCCCCACTGCTTGTTCTCTCTCTCTCTCTCTCTCTCTCTCTCTCTCTCTCTCTCTCAAATACATAAATAAACATCTTTTTTAAAAGAACTAATCAATGCCCAATTTTTGGGGAAGTATATCGATGATTAGGCTATTCAAGTACATTTGGCAGAACTGACTTGAATGATATGATATGCCAGACTTGACTTAAGGGACCAATCCAGTGTAGACCCCATCTGCTGATTCCAGGACCTGACTGACCTTCCCATACAGAGTCGAGTCCCCAGAAGGTCACAAGGGTTAGTTCTCTTCCTCTGGGCTTTCGAAATCTGTAACATCAAAGCTAGCGATTATTCTCTTTCATTAAAGTAGATTCTAAAACATCTCATACATTTAAGACAATATTTCATATTGAACCAAACCTTTCTTGATGGAAGTGAAGTTTATTTCCAACCTTTCTTATTGCATGTTTGAGTGTATCAGAGATTCTGACATTTGGATACTTTTGACTATAACCTTATCACTTTGTTCTTAAAAGAAACTATCATTTGCTTCTACATTGCAGTTAATGAAATACTTCACTTTCAGGATGGATTCATTGACAATAGACTTACATTTTAATTTTTAAAATTTGCTTTTCAAGAATTACATAGGTGGAGACATATAAACTTCAGATTTGGTTCCCCAGAACTGTTTATACTTGATTCTTTGGCAGGTGAGCCAAAGAAAGCACTAGCAATAGAATCTGGGTTCTATATTAAATGAAGACAGGGAAAAAAGCTTCTGATTTTTCATTTCACTGAATGTTTTCTCTATTCAGATAAGGGAGCCAAAGGCTAAGGATAGCAGCTTGTCTGGATTAGAAGGTTGATTGTTTGCACTCTTGTTGAGTTTTTTTCCTTAATGTAGACCAGGATGTCAGGGGTCTTCGGTGAGAGGCGCTGAGGGTAGCAGGGACACCGGGTGGGGCCAAGGAAGATCAACCCTGAGGGACATGTGGGGGCAGGGTGGGGGAGGAGATGGAAGCAGAGATCAAAGAACCAAGAGCTCCTCAGGATCCCACAGCAGAAAAGCCTTTGGCAACTCTTTGATGTCCAATTTGCCCTCTGCCCCCAATCAGGATTGTGTCTAGGGAATTGAGTGAGGGCAGATTTGGGCAGGGCCGTTTTACAGGTCTGTGGAGCACAGAGTGTCTTTTAAGTAGCTTCTAAAAGAGATGTAGAGAAAAAAAAATTACTATAATTCCTGACCTACAGGAGCTTACACTCTAGTTCAGTAGAGAAAACTGAACCACTTGATCCATCAACCTTGCCAGGGTCCTCCAACAAACAATAGAAATATTTGATGGTGTCATGGTTGGGATTTCTATCTATAACACAGTTTATTAAATCAGTTATTCTCCAGAATAAGAAAGCACCTGAACACAGTGTCATCCTTCTCCCTGGTTGGGTGTGTCCATCTTCAGTCATGTTCCTTATCTGAACTTCTTTTTCTTTTCTGTGATCTATTCCTGGTGTTTTGTTTTTGGTATTCCAGAGCATATATGAGTTCTATAAAATGATATGGTCATATACGTCTTTTTTTCTTTCAGCAAACAAAACAATTAAGTCTTACCTGACCTCTGGACAGCATAGATTTTGATAAACCAACTTACTGCCAAATTAACTTTAAATTCAGAACTTTTTAAAAGACAATGCTGCATATATACCACTGGACAATATGAAACTATATCTTCAAAATGACAATTCAGGCAGCTATGGGTTAAAAGGCAAACAATTAATGCTCTATTTTGTAAAGTAAAAGAGGAATCTTGAGGATATGTAAGTGTGAAAATTAAATAACTAATGTATGGTCCCTTTTAAATCAATGCCCTTCATCCATGAAGTTAACTTCACATTGACCTTCTGTCTAACACACATATGGCCCTGCAGGGATGTTAAAAAGAAACTCCTTTCCTCATTCAACCGAGATCTGCCAGCCTGAATTTCTTTGTTCCATTTCCTGGATTTGCACCTAGCGATTCTCCTACCTGCTAGGACTAGAAACACCTTAGTCTCTCTTTTCACCTTAAGGAGGCAGTGAAGAAAGCAGGGAAAATGTACAGGGAAAAAGCATCCTAAACCACTAGTAGGTTTAGAAGGCTACAGAAATTACTTTATATAACCTGGCTGGCGTGGCATTGTTGTTCAACCAAGACCGTGTTAGCAAGTTAAATACTGATCTTCAAGAGAATGCTATTGTTTCTGGATAGGAACAAAATAGAACTATATTTTTTACAGTTAAGTAACATTAAATATCAGGACAATAAGCATTTTGCAACCCATCCTCTTCGAAAAATGTTCCCGCTATGGTCTCAGTCCTTTCCTGGATCTTTGAGAACAAGAAGCTTAGTATAAGAGAAAGGTCATATGAAAACACTGGTTAACTTTTCCTTGGTGTGTTGAATCTCTACACTAGAAAATTGCATGAACATAATTAAAGCAATTTTGGTTTTGAATGACAATTTGAGCCATAACTGAAATGTACTTTCAAGACAATAAAAGAAACTTGATGACTCAAGTGTTCTACTGGTTTTAGTCTTTGAAAGAAAATGCCATTGTCTGTTTGTAGGTCAGCAGAGAGTTGTACATAGATGAAGGAGCTTCTAGTTAGCCTCCTTAGTGCAGGAGGCAGCATGTCAGTCTCATAATCTGAAGGTTCTGAGTTCAAATCTCAGAGGAGGCAGTGTAGCTTTTTGCCTGCTTTCTTTGTCAAAAGAAGAAAAAAAAATTTTCAGTATAATCCCCTTTTAAGGATTTCACACTCCTCTTAGTAACTTTACTTTTATTGAACTAATACTAATTAATAATAATTACAATGAAAATAAATGGGTCACTCAAAAAATAAGCAGGTTGAAAGTTACAATATTACTAGATGCCAAAATTCATGTGAAATATTTCATTCAAAACATTGTTTCAGAAAGGAAGTGCTACATGATTGAGATTGTAATGAACTGGACATAAAACTAAAAATATTATAAAGGAGAAATTGGTTGTAAACTGATATATATATTTATCTTTGTAAGAAAAGCGTATGGAAGGAGGTCATTCCTTTTGATACCAATAAGAGTGGTAGTGGTTAAGAAAGTGTGTGGGTATTTTAATGGGATGCTTTGAACCTTAGGGAACATATACTGACCAAAACAACCTGCGTGTATGTGTGTTAATGGATGTATGAAGGAGTGGAAGAGCAAGGAACCTGGTAGGGTTCAATGTGCATTCAATTTCAGACTCAGAAACTGGGCCAAGAGGCCAATATACTTAGATATACATTAGGATTAGTACAAGCAATCAGTCTGGGGCTTTTAAGAAATGTAGCAGTTTTAAAAAGGAGCATTGACCAATCTGTGAAAATAATCAAAGTGTTGTGAAAAGGCTTGCTTTTTATCCCAACACTTTCAGCCAATCACCAAGCATCCCTTTTGCCCCAATTACTGTGAATTGAAGAGAAATGAAATAGGTTGAAGAGAAATGGAGTGTTTTTGAAAAAATGTGGCTAGAGTCTGAGGATAAGGAGATGAAATTAATTAGTCCTTTTTTTTCCTTTAAGTGCGTGGCTAGGATAGAGGTCCTTCTCAATAGTTTGGTACATAATTAAAGAGCTTTCACATTATGATATTGAATTAATAAAATAAAATAGAATTAAATGTTTAAAAATTTCATGTCAAGGAAGATCCAGGCACCAAGACTATGATATTAAGAGCAACTGATTAGAAAAAATAATCATAGTATAGGACCCTAAAATTTTACCTTGGATTTACTATGAAAAATGGAATGTGGGGCCTGACTTCACAGGCCAACAGAGAACAGATGCATCAAAGTCTGGGTTATATTACACTAATCTCTTAAGGGTCTTTTATCTAATCTCTCTCTGGCCATTGCTAAGTGCCAGGGATATGATTGCCACTATATAAATATCAGAGATTATCTGAACTTCTCAGGAGAAATCCATCTAATAGACATCAAAACCAGTCAGGCATTGTGTGCCTTTAGTCTTTCTCTGGCAGAAATAGGCAAATCAAATCTTCCTTTAAGTTAAGGACCTGTAATTTACCAACTTCTAAATATTTTCATTTTTATTTTACCTTCCTGACTTCTAACAGCATTCTTGACATTAGATCCTCTAAAAGCAAAGAGCAGTGGAGAATTTTTAGTTCATTAACTCCTGAGTTAAATAGCCATGCAAACTAACCACCAAGCCATAAGGGGTAGAAAAAATAAGCCAACATGTCATGAAGTAGAGAAGTGAGTGGTCTATATTCTTCTGTCTTGAGGCAGATTATCAACATGCTTAAATACAACATAGGCTTTGAAGTTGAGAGTACATGGGTCTGAGGACCATCTCTGCCTTGTGATAGCGATATGATCCTTCCCACACTTTTTATAACTTTGAGCCTCTGGGTTTCCTTAATCTATAATCTACAGAAAATACAAACCTCACAGTGGTGGAAATGAGAGAAGTTCACTTATATAAAAATGCTTGGCACAGTCCTTGACCCCATAAACACTCAGTAAAGAGCAGACATTTTGTTCTTGTTACTTGTGACCAGTAAAACAAGTAAAAGACTGAGGAAATGTGCAGAAAGTGAGCTTCTTGACAAAGAAAGGGACCCTGTCTTATATCTCTAAAGAGAATCTAGAGGACAAAAATGCTGAATCAGACATATTAGGGATAACATAGTAGAGATAAGGGAGCAGATTTAGACCTTTTCATTACCACTCTAATTCAGCTCCCAGTTTTCTCCTTTGTAAGTCATCAGCGGATGTAGATATATGAATCTATTTTGATACAATTCTTTCATGATAAAAGTTATTGATTCTCTTCATCTTTTTTTTTAAGATTTTATTTATTTGTTTGAGAGAGAGAGAGCAAGCATTAGCAAAGGAGGGGTGGGAAGAGGGAGAAGCAGGCTCCCCTCTGAGCAGGGAGCCTGACACGGGGCTCTTTCCCAGGACCCCAGGATCATGACTTGAGCCAAAGGCTGACATTTAACCGACCAAGCCACCTGGGTGCCCCTCTTTTCATCTTTTTATCCAAAGTGCATGAAAAATAGCAGTTACTCATATTTAATAAGCTTCATTCAGACAAACACTACAATATATTTAGTGCTATTTCTTTATTCAATAATCAGGAGGTATTTTGGTTTGTTGAAGTGTGTGTGTGTGTGTGTGTGTGTGTGTGTGTGTGTGTATGTTTAATTATCTTTTCCTTTTAACTCAATAAAGATTGAATTAATACATGGGATCCCTGATAGGCTGTGTGGCTGACCACTGTGACTTTATTTTTCTGGTTATATACAGTATGGCCAAAAATTGGATTGGCTTTTGTATCTCTCGAAAAGTCAACTAAGAAATTAAACTGCTGAGGATCTGCTGCTGGAATTTGCTTATATTTGCACTGTGACTGCTCTTCCAAGTAATCCATTGTGATATTTTGTTAGTTCTTTGCCTCATATGTACACGTGTCTGTCTTTCATGCAGTTGCAAACTAGCGAAGGGCAGAATTATTTCACTCATTTGTTCTGTACCTGCTTCAGCCAATGATCCTTGCTCTATTGCAAACCCTTAGCTTCCTGCCCAAGTTCCTCATGTTATCTTTTCTTTTTCCTTAGCATCTGTAAGGAGAGCAAAGGCTCCCAATGTTAACAATTTTTCTCCTATGATTTTCTGGTACAAAGAAACAGAAACATCAAAAGGACATCATAGTTATGTGCAGGAACCCTAGATTTTTGAATGTTTGTTTATTTTATCCAGGAGACAATAAACCAAATTCCTATTTGAAAAGAATCATACACTTGTAAGTATTTTCTGAAAAATAATTTCCCAGAAGTGGGATGTTAGATCAAATGATAGCACACTTCAGTTATATAGCCAGATTTATTTTCCAAAAATTACAGCAATTTCCAGACTCATCACTGCTTTTGAGAAATGGTATATAGGAGTACTGTTTCTCTTGTAACCCCATGAGCACTGGGCACTAACACAATCCTACATTTTTGCCAATGTGAAGGGCCAGAAGTTTTATTTTCTTGTTGCTTTTTTCATTTCCCTGAATATTAATTCTCTTCTTGCTATATACATTGTTCTTTCTAATTTGAAGAACCACGTGTATCTTAAGGGGATTAACCACTTTTGTTGGTGTAGTGAATATTTTTTTCCAGTCTGTAATTGTTCTTTCAATTTGATTAAGTTGCTTATTCCTATTAAAAAAGAGTTTTTGTTGTTGTTGTTGTTGTTGTTTTATTGTTTTATGATTTCATCTGGCATTTTATTTTTCCTTTATATATTTTTGTTTCCATCTTCCTTACCAAGCTTCCCTTTACTTCAAAGTTATGTATGTTTGAAACTTATTTTTTAATACATTTATTTTTGTGATTGAAACTTCTTTATTGGATTTATATTTGTCCACAGACACATAACTGGGGCTTCATTTATTTTTTTCCAGTGATTCCTTAATATTTAATTGCTGGTAAATCCAAAACTTCCCCCACCCCCCCGACCTGACTTGGAGTCGAGTTGTGTCATTGACTAAGTTCTCCTTGGCAAATGGATTATTTTATGGCTTTTGAATTCATAAATTCATTATTCATAAATATTCATTATTTTATGGCTTTTGAATTTTGATATTAAGTTTCAATAAACAATAAATCCTCTCACCATATCACTATTATTGTGTTTTAAGACCTTTAGATAATTCTTACATATTTTTCTCCCACGTGGACTTCAGAATCAGTTTATCACATTCTAAAAATAATTGCAGCATGTTTCTGATTTTAAGAGGTTGGAAACAATACAAATATCTATAAGTAGAAAAATGTCCAAAAAATAGTGCTTCCAAATTATGGACTAGGAACAAATTATGGAATAAATTTAGATCATCTGAATTATGGGATACTGTGCAGCTACCAAAAAACATATAGTAGATCAAAAATATATAGAAGTCAATATATACAGTGTGCCTGGGTGGCTCAGTCAGTTAAGCATCTGCCTTCAGCTCAGGTCGTGATCCCGAGTCCTGAGATCAAGTCCTGCATTGAGCTCCCTGCACAACAGGAAGTCTGCTTCTCCCTCTGCTCCTGCCCATCCCCCCCCCACTCTCTTTTTCTCCCTCTTGCAATAAATAAAAGAATAAGAAACAAGAGTTAAATCCCTATTGACTTTCTTATATTTTTACACTTTAGAGAATCTGTATTTGGTGGAGAAACTCTCATCATGAGGTAATTTACCCATCGATAGCATGCAATCCACAGCATTTTTCTTTTATTCTGTGTACAAATCTCAAATAGCATACAATTTTAGATCAAAGTATATTTGGGTATCTTATGGACTGAGTTTACGGATGAATAGATGAAGTATGTAAAATGTTAAATATATTGGCCAAGTGTAACATGTAATGTACCTAGACATAAATAAATAAGCTTTATAAATAAGACTTTAGGTGGTGTTTCTCGACTGGTTCTGTTCATGTCTTGATCCTGTAAGTACTAGAACTCATAATTTCAACATTTAAAATACTTATGGAGTTCTTTTACTTAAGACCTTATAATGATCACAAAAGATTCTTTCTGCATGACTAAGCTCCACACACAAATAAAGAAAACCATATATAGTAAAAGTTGCTATCTGTTAGCTGATGAGCCAGATGAAACAAATGGCTTTCTTACCCTGGAGGAAATTATCATAAAATTTAGAATAATTGACAGTATATTTGCAAATCAGGATAGTATTCTGATTACTCTTGAACAATCAGAATCTCTGGAGAAAGTGGAATTACTTTCCTACACAGTAACTAATGATCATATCTGAGGATGATTTGGAAATCTCACAGCTTATCTGCTAATGAAATCTAGCATTTAAACTTTCTACTTCCTCCTTTGTTGTTAACAACTAGGAAATTATATTATGTGATTGGATTCACCATGGATAAATGGCCTCTGATCATCATAAACAATTCTATAAAAACTATAAACCTGACTCCAGCTAAGCAATTGGAATTTGTCAGTGACTTTAGAGCTGAGGTTCCCCCACTTCCTCCATCACCCCACATGACTGTCACAGAAGTTTCTGTGCCTGGATGAACCAGGAGTTGTAAGCAGTGCTTATCAACACCTATGGCAAGAAGAAGGCCATATCAGCAAGATCCGACCCGTTGAGAGCACAACATGGTGAGAACCAGCCTTTCTGATATGGGTGGCATTCCTAGCATGGCAAATGTCCCATTAGCTAAATATATTATAGGGCCTTTTAGCTAAGAGTTAGTGGAATCTATACTTCTATTTTGGGCAAACATACATAGAACACATATGTGAAGACAAGAAGGAATGTAGCAAAGTGATATCTGCAATTTCTCTTATTATATATTCCACAAATGGAGAATTCACCTCCTCTCTAAGTGGTTTGGGCTGTGACACAGGGATTCTATAGCTTGGCTTCCCCTCCCTTGTCTCAATTCCTTAGCTCCACCTTCTTGGATCATTTAGCATCTCAAAGCTCCCTCAGTGGGCACCATGTCCAAGCTCAGCCTTCACTTCAGCCCAAGTCAGGAAGCATTTGCTCATTCTTTCATTTACTTAGAGTCATTCCGAATGTCTTAGAGGTCCTGAAAATGACAGTTCTATCCTGGTTGTATAATTTTATGTGAGTTACTAAGGGCTTCTGAGCCTCCCCTTGCTTATTGGTCATGAAGCCACTGACCTCTAGAGTTTTAATTGGGATAATTACTGTAAATATCATAGCACAGGGTCTGGCTTGTCTAGTAAGTGCTGGTCTAAGGTTCTGGGAAGATTCAAATGCTGAGACCAAGATTTGATTCCTCTACAATTGGAAAAGGTCTGTGTGGTTCAGTGGAAGAGCTATGTAGATATTATGCACTAATGAGGTTTTGTCACCAATAAGTTTGGGAATGCTAAATTATGCCAGGTTGAATAGATTTCTTACCTCAAGAATACTCTGAGTCTTTAATAAGCTAATATGCACTTGTTACTATCTAAGAAGAGGAAGAAGGCAGCATCTGCCCAATTTTCTTTTCATATAAAGAATGATTTTACAAAGAAGCATCTTGAAAGGTTATTATTCCCATGAACCACTGTTTGGGAAATTAACTATGTCACACCTATTAGGTATGACATTTCAATTTTTTGTAGGTATGACATTTCAATTTTTTATATTTCAATAGAAAAAAAAGTGTCCAGACCAGGGCTGGAGTTTTAGTTTCTTAAAACTCCTTTATAATGTGTTTTGGATAATTTAACATTTTTAATAATAGTAATAACAATAATAATATGAAAACAAAAAATTACATGGCACTTATTATACTCCAGACCTGTGCAAGTGCTTTACATATATTAACATGTGTAGATATTTCATCGGTAAAATGTATAGAAATATCTTATCTGCTTAAAAAAATTCTGCACCATAGGATGTCAGAGATGGAAGTCCATTTGGTTTAACACGTTTATTTTTCTGAAGCTCATAATGCTCATAATGCTTTTATGGCAAAATTGGAACTAAGGTGCATGCCTCTTAGCCTTTTGCACTATTGTCCTTTGCAGTTTCCAGTCCCTGGTTCTGTGACACCACCTGGCCTTTTCACCAGAGATCTAAATATTTAAAATAGCAGGGAGAGGTCACTTTGCTCAGCTCTACTTTTCTACCATTATGAGGTCTTATAAAATTCCACACTGTAATTTATTGTCTTTCTAACTTAATGATTTCAAAATAAATCCTACAAATTCAAACAGAATTCAGCTGTTCAAAATTTTCCTCTACTGAAAATGTCCCCAAAAGAATTTGATTTAAGACTGTGTCCTTAGAAACGTTGCGAAAGAAAAATGACCGAGCAAAGAGACTTTACAAACATTTTTTGTTTCCTTCTAGTGCTCTTTTGAACTCTTGACTCCGGGGTCCTTGAGAAAGAAACATATTACTGGAAATTAAAGATCTCTAATGAGACCAAATGGCAGAACAAATTTCTCACCTCTTCAGCTCTGTGCTGGAGAGACCACCAAGGTGAAATGTGATTTAGTCTCCGGGCCTACTATGATCTTGGCCTTTCTGCAGAGACTGTCAACAAGGGTACTAATGATTGCCTACTACTATGGGAAGAAGCAGAGTCCGTGCAGACCGGAGCTGAGCTCACTGTTTCATTTCATTCAGAGCATTAAATCACTTGCTCCTGCCAGCACCTTTCATCTACTCGCAGGCAGAAGCTGGTTGGACCAGTGACCCACGAGACAAAATTACCAAGCATTATACTACTAAGCTAGGTGGATCATATGGACTGGTTTGCACCTCTTAGGTTATGCACCTTTCACATTTGACAGGATTTGTCCTCTGGCCTGTGGGTTTAGCATCCTCTTTGACTATATTTTGTCCCTCTTCAAGATGGTGTCTAGCATTGGAAACTAATGGTTGATTAGATGGTCCACAATGTAGTATGTTATGTAAATTTAGAATATTATCTTCCTTCCATCCTTTGTCTCATACTAAATTACTTACATGATGAGAGAGAGAGAGAGAGACTTATTTCATGAAGATATGTATAAGCCTCTTAGCTCAAATATCCACTAAAATTCTCTAGAAACTGTCACTTTGAAATATTTGCACTCATAAGGTATCACTAATACCACTAAGACAATTAACTTATCTTAATCCAGTTAATCCATGTTTTGAATGAGTGTGACATAAATTTGAAGTTTCTTCATGTAAACTAAATTGCTTAGGAAACATTTTTTTGGTGACTTTTAAAAGTCATGAGTTTATCAGTGCTACTGGTAAATGCTTAACAATGCATTTGAAGCATTTGCCCATTTCTGTAATATAAATAGTCTGACCATGGCCAGTTTCAAAATCTTATGCGAAATTACTAAAGGCAGAGTTGGGAAAAGATGTACGGTAGCATATCATTATATAGTATTCCCACATGCAAAAAGAATAGATGCATAATCTCAAGAGGCTAGTTAATAGTAAAATGTAATAAAAAATTAGGAATTGGAAATGTATTAATATAATACAGTATAATAAAGTATTAATAGTAATATTTTTAAATTTAAAATATTATATTTAAAATTTTTATCATTAATATTAATAGTATTACAAATAAAATGTATCACAAAAATACAAAAGGATTTACCTTTATTTTTAGCATAATTTATTTAACTGGGCTACGTTTTACCTTTAATAATGACTATGTTTGACCACCAGCTCACAAAAATCCGGAATATTTAAAAATTGGCTCTTAAAATTGGTCTGATGGGGCTCCAGCACACTACTGCTTCTGGAGAGGAAGCAGAAACTATCATGGCAACCTGGAGACGGTGCTGGATTGAGAAATGGCTAACCCAGGAAGTTAATAGTGGTTAAAGGCAAAGGTTCAGGAGTCCAGCTTCTCTTACAGCCTTAGACTTGACAAGCAGTTTAACCTCTCTGATTTTCAGTTTTCTTTAAGGTAAAAAGGGAGATTATATGGGAACCTAACTTACTTGGATATTGGAGCTTTAAATAAGATAATGGTTGCACAGTGGCTGGGCATAGTAAGCAAACAATAAAATTATTAGCACCAAGTTTCAGCGAGGCCAGTAAATGTTGTGTGATCATGGGCAATTTATTTCCTTCATAACTTCTTCATATGTAAAATAAGTATTTAAATACAAAATAATTTATTAAATCCCAGTGATTAAGAACTAGAGCTTTTAAGTCAGATGGCCTAAATTCAGATTCTGGCCCTCATTATACAAGTCATGCAACTTTGGACAAATTAATTTATCTTTCTTACTCTTGATTTCTTCATCTGAAAGTCAAGAAGTAACACAAGACTTTGTTGAACAGAATTTTTTAAAATTAAAGTGAGGTATATAGCTCATTGTTTGGCACACTGTAGATGCTCAAAAAAGCTAAGCTATTTTATTAATAGTATCAGTATTATGATAGTATATAATGGTATTAACAGTGATAGCATTTTCAGTATATATCATCAGCATTAATATAGTATGTATTATTAATGTACTATAATATATTGCACATACATAGTAATAAAAGTGGTTATTATTGTCATTTATTAATATTATTTAATATTACTAGCATTAATAATATTAGAATTATTAATAAGATGAGCACACGGGTACAAACATTTTTTTGTATATGCTATACCTTCCGGGGAAAGGAACATGTCCTATGATATCAAAATTCATATAAATAATAAAATACGTAATGCTAATAATAAAATGTCATATTTTGGGGCATTTTTTAGGTGTCAAGCACTGTAGTAAGTGCTTCACATGTACTTGGAATCTCAACTTCATTATTTATGAAATAACTTTGATATCTATCATTTAGACTTATTGAGAAAATTATAAGTGTTATTATAACACATTCGACTCTGGAAAAAGTAGGTGTGGAATAAATGATATCTAGTAATAATAATTGTTATAATAATACAATCTATTTCATGGGTTGTGAGAATATATTTACACTTTTTTAAAAATGTTTGTCATGTTGCTTAGTGCATTAATTAATGGAAGCTATCATAGTTATATAATAAAAATAAATGAGGGGAATTTACCATGAGTATTTACCATTTATATCAATTTACCATTGAGAATGGTTTGGTGCGTCAGGATGGAGGTCAGCAAACAGTCTAGAATACAGAAGCTCAGAAGTGTTTTTGGAAAGACTGGTTGTTGTGTTTTAATCTCTTGCTCCTATGCTGGAGGGGGTAGAACGTGATACTCTTTTCTGGAGGGGGAGGGTCCAGCAAGTTTCCTGCAGCTGGAAAAAGGTTAGACATTGCCAACGTTGGCTTATGAGGTGTTACAAGTATAGGGTAGAGGTGTTAGACAAGCTGCATGAGGTGGCAATGCTAATGATCATTCTTTCTAGTCTAGTGGTATTGAATTAAGACAACTATGTTCTTTGGGGGAGTCTGTTGAAAGCTATGGATTTTTTGTCCTTGCCATTTGCTTATTTGCTGATACCATATCTTTTGCTGTTTTAAAACACTTTGCTTCTTCTGTAGCACCTCGATGTGTCCTGCCAACTGTAGCTGTGTCTAAAATATTATCAAAATATTAATGATCCCAGTTTTCATGTCTTTTTGTTTATCCACTGCACTTACTATGATTCATTTTAATAATTCTTTAAAATATCATCCCCAAGTCAGTCCATATGGCCTTCTGATCTCATACTTAGTAATAGATACAAGGACATATGGTTATAAAATGAAGTCTTTCAGGATGCTCCAGTTCATTATTCTATTGCCCCTTAAAGGAACAGAGTGAACTGATCCAACAGGCCAGATAGTAAATAAGAGTGATCTCATCTCTCGCTCAGCATTGGCTGCCACTTCCTTGGGGAATAATTATTTAATAAACTCAGGCTTCCCCCTTCCATGGTTTTATATAACATAAGAATAGCTTTTTAGGACACATTCGGAATTAATGCTACTCATTTCTGAGGTCAGAGAAGCCTAAATAGATATGGTTCTATTGAGTGATGTTGGGAAATCTGATTCTTGGTGAAGCATTTTTCTAGAACATCTGAGCCTAAGTTCAAACCCAGGGTGGAGTTCTCAACCAAATCAGACATCGTGATTACATTCATAGAAATATAAACCCTAGGGACAGACCCAGAAAGATAAATAAAATTACCATATAAGGGACACACCCTTGTGCATATGCAAGTTGGTGGATATTGAGAAATATGAATATAAAATTTCAACAATCCTGATCATGGAAAATGCCAGTAGAATAATAAGGATATTCCATTTTGTTCATCAGATTTGAAAAGTAAAACACATAATGCCTGATGCCTTTAAAATTGTAAAGGGAATAACTGTCCTTAAATATTGCATGTGAGAAAGTAAAGTTCACCATTTTTTAAAAGGCTATTTCAAAAGAGGAATCAAATACCTCAAAATATATAAAATATATATTCTTTGATATAGTAATTTATTTGTGACACTGTGTTCCAGAAATGTATAGAAATACATGATTGCATAATTTATAATACTGAAGAAATTTAAAAATACCTAAAAATCCAACATCGCTAAGTAATAAAAGTAATGTTTTTGAAAATATTTTTATGGCATATAAATTATCATAAGGGTGAAACAATAAGGGTGAAAATTATGTAGCAGTTTTATGACTTTAGCTATATTAAAACGTGTGAAGAAAATATCTAAGAGTGAAGTTATTTCTAGCTAATGGGAAAATGAGTCATTTTTATTTGAGTATTTCTTTAATGTTCTCCATAGAGTATATAATCAGAAAAATGAAAGTGATTTTTTACAAAGGAGGACTTGGTGCTCGTTTGAAAAAAATATCCTGAAATGTGTGTGGAGACACACAATAGAGAAAACTAGGGACATAAAGGGATATAAAATATTGGAGTAAGTTGAGTTGACTTTTCCAGAATTGAAATCATTCTTTTCTTTCATTAGTTGCAAAATTGCTTTTAAAAAATACTGTCAGTTTCAAATACCCAGAGAGCTCAGTTTGAGGTACATTGAGTCTAAGGGGGAAAAGTTTTTTAATAAGAAGAAAAGATGTCATTTTTAAAAAGGGTGGTTTCAAATGGGTTTGGCACAACTGAAAATGTGTCTTTGAAATGTGTTTAGTATTTCCAGACAAGGAGGAACTGTCACCTCACATTGCTTGTGAATCATTGCACATCTGGTCCTCCTGCCCTGGGACAAGAAATGCAGTAGGAAAAGTGAGACATTAAAAGACAATGGACAGGGAGGCCTGGGTAGCTCAGTGGTTGAGTGCCTTCAGCCCAGGGTGTGATCCTGGAGTCCCGGGATCGAGTCCCATGTCGGGTTCCCTGCATGGAGCCTGTTTCATCTCTCTGCCTGTGTCTCTGCCTCTCTCTCTCTCTGTGTCTCTCATGAATAAATAAATAAATTCTTTAAGAAAAAAAAAGACAATGCAATCAAATCTCATATTGCTGTCTTCTTTCCTCCCTCCCTCCCTTCCTTCTTCCCTCTCTCCCTCCTTCCCCTTTCTTCCCCCCTTTTTCCTTCCCTTCCCTTCCCTCCTCTCTTCTCCCCTCCTCTCCCCTCCCTTCCTCCCTCCCTCCCTCCCTTCCTTCCTTCCTTCCTTCCTTCCTTCCTTCCTTCCTTCCTTCTTTCCTTCTTGCCATGTTTGAAAAAAAATAGCAAATGATGTTTCTCCACTCATGGGAACAGCAGCCTGCCGTGGTACTACTCTGCACTCTGTTCAGCCAGCCTTCTGTGGAGATGATGTTAGGCTTCAGGTAGTAGATCAGTCTGGTTAGGTGAACTCACTCAAATCACCAGCTTCATCTCAATGTCTTTGAAAGTTTCTGACTTATTTGAGTGCTAAAACCTAGAACTGGGCACATTCCTTGCAGTTAAAATGCCACAATTTAGACCAACTAACCTTTAAAAATAAAAAGAAAGAAAAAGATTAGCAGTTTTATATCAGTATGAATTATTAATTTAGTTAAGGTTTTTAGTTTTGTTTTGTTTTTTCCTTTTCATAATGATTTTTTGGAATAAATGGTTTCCGTCTGGGCTGGAAGGGTTCAGTACCACTCAGGATAATGGTTTCTGTTGACATGGGGAAAGGGCAAGTGCAGTGGAGTGGAAGATTTGTGTTCCCTTTCTTTACAATATACCTTCCTGTTTTCCTCCCTACTGTTGGGTGTCTCATACATAGAGTTTGTCTTTGTCCACCTTTGTACCTACTCATTTCAGAAACAATTGTTTTCTTTTCTTGGGACTTAAAAGATGAAAGAACAGAGCTTCTTTTGGGGAAAAAGAAAGACAACCAATATGACTTCCCCAATTGTCATTTTTCCTTCTCTCCCTTCCTTTCTTTTTTCAATCACATACTAATGAACTCCTTTTATATGCCTTGGCAAAGAGCTGGATGGTAGAAATATAAGACAGAGGGAGAAAAATGATAGAGTCATAATGTAATTTTAGTTCAGTATAAAAAATGAGTTGGAAAAAAGATAAAGTTGAATACAGAATGTCCATTTGGGATTCCTTTGTAAGAATCCAAGCAAGAGGTGACTGTGGTCTAAACAATAGAGGTCGTATATATCATGGATAATTTAAAAAGTATTTAAAAGGCAGAATCGTGAGGAGTTGGTAATTGATTGTAGGTGTTGGGGAAAGGAGAAAAAGGCAGTTATGAAGACTGTGAAGGTTATGGCTTAAGGAACTGAAAGATTGATGGATGGCACTCATTGAAATGCAGAGAACAGATGAAAATGCAGTTTGTGGTGGTGGGTAGGAAAACGAGTTCAGTTTTGGGAATGTTGGATATGAGATTTTGATCAGATATCCAAATGGAGATACCTAGTATGAAATTGAATATATAGCTCTGATGTTCAGCACAGATATCTGGACTATACACATGTGGCTCAAAACATAAACATAATTGAAGTCGTGGAAAATAGGAAATGAATATATGGAATCACCCTAGGAGAATATATAAAGTGAGGACCTAGGAGAAAATCCAAAACACCAAGGAAAAAGTTCATTTCAAGAAGAATTTTAAGAGTTTGTTGATGGCTTCATCAACTCAGTTTCAGTGGTACAGTGGAAATAAGACCCAGATGGCAGGATGTGGAGAAACAAGCAGCCCCAAACTGTAGAATCTCCATCAGTTAATTCATGTGCATTTTTGGATAGATTTAATTACGATGAGCTAAATACCCTAAGTTGTTTTGGAAGAGGTGGCAAATGCCATTTGTATTGACAGCAAAAATATCATTCTCTTCTTTTCAGTTACTGTGTTTAAAAATTACATCATTTTAGTTCTTTATATTTCTGATGACAGCCTAGTGAAGGGAATAGACTATAGTTAATTAAGAATTTTAGGGATCCCTGGGTGGTTCAATGGTTGAGCGCCTGCCTTCAGCCCAGGGCATGATCCTGGAGTCCCAGGATCGAGTCCCACATTGGGCTCCCTGCATACAGTGTGCTTCTCCCTCTGCCTGTGTCTCTGCCTCTCTCTCTCTCTCTCTCTCTCTCTCATGAATAAATAAATAAAATCTTTAAAAAAAATAATTTTACTCTGCTCCTCGGGGGTCCCTGGGTGGCTCAGTCAGTTCAGGGTCTACCTTCACCTCAGATCATGGTCCCAGGGTTCTGGGATGGAGCCCCACATCAGGGTTCCTGTTCAGTAGGGAGTCTGCTTTTCCTTCTCCCTTTGACCCTGCCCCTGTCACTTGGGCTCTCGCTCTCTCTCTCTCAAATAAGTAAATAAAATATATTTTTTAAGATTTTATTTTATTTATTCATGATAGAGAGAGAGAGAGGCAGAGACACAGGCAGAGGGAGAAGCAGGCTCCATGCCAGGAGCCCGAAGTGGAACTCGATCCCCGGACTCCAGGATCACGCCTTGGGCCAAAGGCAGGCGCTAAACCTCTGAGCCACCCAGGGATCCCCAATAAAATATTTTTTTAAAAAAAGAATTTTACTGTGCTTCTCAGTGTGGGCATTTGCTAAATTTCACATTATATAATTAATCATTTGCTTCAAAGAAAGGGAAATAAATGGCTATTTCTTTCTATTGGGGATGAGGTAAGTGGTGTTCTCTAACCGAAATAAAATATTTCTTTTTTTTTTTAAGAGAAAATGAGAGAATGCATGTCAGGGAGAAGGGGTAAAGGAGGAGGGAGAGAGAATCCTAAGCAGGCTCTTCACCCAGTACAAAGCCCCACACGGGGAATGATCTCACAACCCTGAGATCATGACCTGAGCCAAAATCAAGAGTCAGATGCTTAACCAACTGAGCCACCCAGGTGCCCCTGAATTTTCTTAATTATTTATTTATTTGGCAGAGAGAGAGAGAGAGTGCTTGAGAGAGAGCACAAGTAGAGGGAGGAGCAGAAGGACAGGGAGAAGCAGGGAGCCCAATGCTGGGCTCGATCCCAGGACAATGGGATCATGACCTGAGCTGAAGGCAACACTTAACTGATTGAACCACCCAGGCGTCTCACCTCTAAAATATTTTTTCACCTAAAATATTTAATTCAAAAGTACAAGGAAAAATGTGGATTTTACTCTGACAGAACAAATATTTTCAGTTATTGGGGATTGACACAGATTGGTAAACAAAGTAAGACACACAAATAGATCCTCACCTATAAATCTTAAGGAACATAGTGTTTCTTAAAGAATAAATAATATTCAGTGGTTATTTGTTCTTCTTCGTTGAATAATAAATATTAATACAATATGGCTGAAGTAAATTACAGCATTTAGTTTTCCAAAGATGGCGTGGGAATATGTAGTTAAATGGAGAGTATGGCCAGCTGTTTCCTCAGGATAGAAATATCCCAGAAGTAATTTAAAAATGCTTCTACTTTTACACAGGAAGATTTTGGAGGCAAGCTCACTTTATGATTACTTTTGAAATTTCATGGATATTGAAATTGTTCCAAAATTGACTGTAAGGTTTCAAAGAAGAACATTTGCATTTATTATTGAATTTAGAATCTGTCATTCTTCAAAATATTGGTTGATGATTCAGAAAGGGCACATAGTCCCCTTTCTTTGCTTATACAATGGGTTTTATCCAAAAATCTCGAAGTACTTTATACAAATTAACTTACAGTCCAATCCTTTTAATATTTTGAATGAAGATTAATGAGACTCCTATTCCACATATGGTAACATGGAGTTTCTGGAAACCTTGGATGAAGTGAATGAGACATGACATAGCTGCCAGCAAGTTCACAGAAGAGCCAAGAATAGCAAACAAGATTTCTACTTAACCGTTTTAACCACCAGACACACAAAAAAATCATAGATATTAAATAATTAAAACAGACTAAAACACGGTCTAGAAGGGCAAGTTTTTTACTTCAGTTCTGCCTGTGTGTGATTCCGAATCAGTCTCTTAATTTTGATGGTTTTGGTGGTCATCTGGGGTGAATTGATTTCTAAGAGTCCTTCTAGAACTGACATTCTAATTCTCTGCAGATCTCAGTCTGGAGAAGAGGTCTTGCCCAAAGAATAGAATGGTTGAATATATTTGTGGAAATGGGGCTGTAGGACATTCCTGCCCATCTCCATTCTTCTCCTTAGCAGTATTTACTGTATTCTGCCTCAGAACTAGTCTTGTTGTTTTTAAATTGCTATTTCCATGACTTCTTTCCAACTCAGTCAGTTACAAATAAAGTCAGGTATGATTGATATTCTTTAGATCATTATACGATTAGCCTCGTTCATCCTTTTCTCCAGGGATAAAGAGTATAGGTAAATAAAAGCAGAGTGGTTAGGAATGCAGGTTCTGGAATCATACTTACTAGAAATAGATCCCAGCTCTGCATTTAACTGGTGTGTGACTTTGGAGAAACTATTGAATTGCTCTAAGTTCCAATTTCTTTATCTCTGAACTGAGGAAGATAATATGTCACTATTTATAATAAATAGGGGCACCTGGTGGCTCAGTCAATTAAGCTACTGACTTTTGATGGAGCCCCACATCTGGCTCTGCACTTAAAGCAGAGTCTGCTTGAAATTCTCTCTCCCTCTCCCACTGCCCCTCCCCCCACTCATGCTTGTGTCTCTCAAATAAATAAACAAAATCTTTTAAGAAAATAATAGCTTTGTGGGGAATAAATTAATATAAAGAATTTAGCATTCCTGCTACACAGTAAATAGCCTTGCTTCTCAGTCTTTTTTTTTTTTTCTTTTTGAAGAGATGCCTACCCAGATTCCATTGTTTGCCATCCTTTGTTATCACAGACTGGAGATCTAAAAACTACATCTCCCAGAATCCATTGCCATCACTATTTTGGTTTAAATCCTTTAATGAGATACATATATATGGGAGATTTTGAAGGCAGAAAATAGATAATAATTCATATAACTCCTCCCCCAGAGACAGGTGGTGTGTGAACTTCAGTAAGAGACAAATATGAGGTTTTTGCCAGTGGCTTTAATGAGATTCACTAATAATTACCATTTTAATGTCAAGGTAGTGGTCTCCAGGAATTTCTTTTTCTTTTTCTTTTTCTTTTTTTTTTTTTTTTTTTTGGTCTCTAAGAATTTCAATAATATCCTAATTTCCTGAAAGAAAGCAGTAGCTTCACTTAAATTTCACTTTTTTTATACCTTTCAATGGTTTTGTAAGCACCTAATTTTCTGAATTCGATATCTTCCACTTTGAATGGTTTTTTTTTCTTGTCTAATTTCTGACTGAATTCTATGAAATTACTGAGTAAGAAAGGCAGAAAGTAATAATAACAATAATAACTGTTAACATTTAGGTCTTTGCTCGAATTATATCTTTTTAGTGAGTGCTTTCTGACTATCTGAAATTTTAATCCTGTTCCCATTTCCTTGCTCTTTGAAAATCTCCTTGGCATTATTTTCACTTTTAAAACATAATAGTAATCTTATTTATTTTGTTGATTGTATTTCTTTCTGGGAAATTTAGCTCATGAGGCTGTGTACTTTTGACCATTTGTCTCACTGTTGACTCTTTCAACTCTTCAAAAAAAAATCTGGCGTGTAGTAAGTGCTCAATAAAAATACTTGTTGGGGGCGCCCAGATGACTCAGTCAAGCATCTGCCTTTAGCTCAGGTCAGGATCCCAGGGTACTGGAATCAAGCCCCACATTGGGCTCTCTGCTCAGTGGGAGAGTCTGCTTCTCCCTCTGCCCCTCCCCTTGACACATGCTCTCTCTCTCTCTCAAATAAATAAGTAAATCTTAAAAAAAAAAGAAATACTTGTAGAATTATTAATGGAATGTTTATTATGTACTAGATTTTATTCTAAGTGCCAAATGTATATTATCTTATTTAATCTTTCTAGATAAACCTATCCAATAGCTATTACTATTATGCCTAACTTATAAGAGCAAAGACCTAGCCACAAAAGAAAGTAGTACAGCAAAGGTGTGATCTCAGACTGACTCCCAGACCTGTGCTGATAACCATGATACGACACTGAATGAATACCTGCTCTTTTTCTGGCATGGAACTAGGTCCTCGATATTGTCTTGGAGTTTCATAAGGATGCCATGTGTTATGTGTATTTATTTCACTTATAAAATGAGAAAATTGAGCCATATAGAAGTTAAGCGGTTTTTACAAGGTGATTCAGCAACTTAATGGCACAGCTCAAATCCTCTTGGGTCTGTCTGCCTCTAAAGTCTCAGGGCTATGCATCTTACCAAAGTAGGAAACATTTTCAAAGGTCATCAGAAGCTTTTCTCTTGAATTTAGATAAAACATATAAAGAAAAGTTATATTGTATTTACTGCCCATGAGTAAAACCATGGTTAGGTTAAATCTGCATATACTTTTATTAGAACAGACACATTTTAGTACAAGGGAGGTCTTCTTGTCAGATGTTAATATAATCTTGGTTATAGCATATTATTTTCATTAAGCAGTAACTGTTTCCAGGGTGTGAGCCTATTTAGCTTATAATAGGACACAGTGTAAATACCATGCCCCCAATTCCAAAGCTCAGCAAAAACAAAACAGCTGTCTAATATGAGGCATTTTTATAGGCTGAATGAACAGCTCACATTGTTATGGAAAGGCCAAATTTATGAAACCACACTTTAAAAAGCAAGTTGGGCCCAGCCTCTTCTCCTTTCCTTTGTTAGGCAAAAAAATAAAAAAATAAAAAGAAAGCTTAGGAGGTCGACAGCATTATCTCTTAAAATGCCTCTGGTTATGGATGTGTCTTTGGAAGAGACCCTGCCCTCCATTCAATAATCATTTAAACATAGGAAGGAGAATTTAGAAGGATGTGATACTTGAACTGTAATTTCCAATGCAGGGGGGTGGAGGACCTTATTCTACAAAGCAGTAACAGAAGATGGATATTCCTTATTAACTGGAGTCACCCATTTGCACGCAAGAGGAGGACGTGATTTGGAAATGAGCTGTCCTTTCTCTCTACTCTTCCCTCCTCTCCGACGATTCCCACAGTCCAGTCATTAGACTATGTTAACTTGGAACTTCTTGAGGATAGAAAATTTTTTTGTCTTCATTTAACACACATACACCTCATTCTTCATTTTTGTAGACCTAATCTAATGCAGTAAGGTTTTAGACAATCTCATATGATATTTACTTCTGTGCTTCTGTCATGATCACGTTTTTAGCTTGACAATTATTTCAGTTGCAGGGATAAAAAACCTCTGGTATACCAGAAAAGATTTTTTTTCTCTGTTTAATAATACTGTTGTTGAATGTGGTCATGTCTTTCAGAGTTTTTATGAAACAGAACATTGAGGTTATTAGAAATATGAAGTATCTGGTTGTGTAGAAAGAATCCTAAACTGGGAATCAGCAGACCTAAATCCTGACCTCGGTTGTTCCACTAATTAAGAGTGTAACCTCAGATAATTCACTTAACCTTTCCAGTCTTCAGAGTCTTCTATAAAAGATGGAAACTTTCAAGTCCTAAAAGTCTATTATTTTATCTCATCACAAAAGAAAACATAGATGAAGGAAAAAAAAATCAAAATTTAGACAAATTGAAAAGCTTAACAAGTCAGATTTTTATAAAAGTCACCAGAACGATTTCTTTTTTCATTCATCCCAAGTCAATGATAACTACATGAAGCCAACGACGGGACTGTTTATCTAATTTAATAAATATTAATAATAGGAATATCTGAGCTTAATTATGAGGACAGTTTAGTAAAATCAGGTGAGTTTGGGATTTTGTAGTCTACAAACTAAGGCTGTTGTATTTTCATCTTATTTATAACTACAGGCAAGCTTCATGATGCATGGCCCATATATTTACCTCTAGGAATTGAGAACTAGAATCTTTATTTGTTCTTATAAAGGGGCAGCCTTCATAATGAGGGATGAAACTTAACAGGGCAAAGTGGTACATAAGATATTCCCCCCGCTGGAATAGAGTGTTAGCTAAAGCAGATTTTGGGGGCCCTAGTATTATATTAATTTTTTTTAGGTTGAGTTAAAACCATTCAAAATCAACTGTATTTATAGAAGACAACGGTGTGGTAAACCTGACTACACGATAGCCTTGAGAAGCAAAAGATCTGTCACTGACAAGGTGAGTGACTTGTCTGTCCCTTACCTGTTCAGCTACCTCCAACAAGCATGGCAGGTTTAAGCTCAGAGAAATATCTAAAAGAACAGATGGCAATGAAAACAAGCACTGTATGTACTACACTTTTTTGTAAATGGGCCGTTTTGAATTTGTCAAATAGCTTTGAACACGTAGGTGGTGTGTGATGCTAAAACGCCTTCTCATGCTTTGGCATTAAGAATTGTCCATGGTTCCCAATTGGTGATAATGACAGGGTGTGTTTGCACAATTTAGACTTTGGTGGAACACTCTCTTTGGAGGAAAACTTTGGGCCGTTTCCCAAGTTTGATTTTTTTTTAATCACTAAAATATGCTTTTGACTTGAGGTAAATTAATTTGTGTTATTTGTGGTGCAATTAAATGGGTCCTGCTTGGTAATTATTTTCCTTCTTTTTGAAAAAACATTCCTGTTTGTTTATTCTTTCTTTGTAGCTCAGAGGAAACCCAATCCACTTTGGAACAAGGCTTTTTAAGACATGGATGTAATTTGGTGATGAGATGGATCCACATTATTCCCATGACCTTTCCCACTTTTACCGCCTCCCTTGTGCATTCATTTCATCAGCGGTGGGAATGTAAAACAGTACAGTCAGTTATGTGTTAGGGTTCTCAAAAATGCCCACCTTAAATACTCTTTTAAAATTCAAATGGGAAGCATGAAAATATGCTGACTTACGTATTGCTAAAATTCACCAACATCACAAAGTTATACAAAAATGCTATAATCCCTGGAAAGGAGTAAATTACAATCATTTTTTTAGGAACATATTTTTTAAATACTTTGAGAAAGCTTATGATAAACTCAAAATGAAATCTAGAAATAAAGAAGTTATTTGAGTGATTCAAATAGCTCTTTAATTTTACTTGCATTTGTTTTATTTTATAGTATCAGAATGGCTTTGCTTAATGCCAAAATATGCATGAGGACTAACTCAAGGAAATAACAACTGAGATGCAGTAGGGTTTGTTCTTAGATTTTGTAGCTTTATGGAGGAACACAGTGGGGAGTGGGAGAGAGTAACTCCTAATAGGGACTCGAGTGGGTTGGCTATCACATTTCTTATGTTTTTGTTCAATTACTACCTTTAATTTTGATTCATACAATGAACTGACTTAAACACCTACAACATCTGAACTCTTCACAGACATATAACCTCAGGCCACTTTCCTACTAGACTGAGGTCACAGGGTCTTTGTGCAACATTTTTCCTACCATAAATGCTTTTCTGGGCCTATCTCTACAACTAAATAGACCTCAAATTTTCTCTCTACACCCTCTTGGTAATAGTTTTATGATTGAGAAAGAACAGAACAGGAGTAGCAGACTAACTCATCTCAACATTTTTTCCCTCAATTCTTTCTATTCTTCAGATGAAATCTTACATGGAAGCCTAATGACAAAAGTCAAAAAAATTTTTAAGTAGCATTGTTTTAAAGACACAGTGTCTTGCTAGCAGGTGCAAGTGGGAAGCTGACACCAGCTCTCCAGATAAACCAGTTTCAAAAGAAAAAAAGAAGCCCAAGCAGAAATGTTCATTAATGTTTTGACTATAGTATCTATAAATTATATTTAAATATTTCAGCAGATACTATGTGGGAAAACAAATATATTATTTGTTTAGCCTGTAACCCCTGTGCTTCTAGTATTTAATGCAGAATATCCAATCTGGAGATGATCAATGAATGTACTAATCAAGAATGCACAGTCTTGAACTGGATCCTGGACCTCAGGAAGTTTATCCTCCAGAAGCAGTGACTGTTTTGTTACTTGTATTTGGATCAATCACTGCTACTTTAATAATTAATATGGTGGATGTCAGAAATGGGGCATTTATGGTGAAAACAGCAGATTCTTGACAACGATTAATGTTAAGAGTGAATTTTTATTATAGAAATGTAAATATTCAACATGTGTGTCTTGGCTAAAATATTTAGAAGACACTTTCCACACATGCATGAACAAAAAGAACTCGAGAAGGGTTGGTAGACTACACCCTTAGAAAAGATGTCCTAATCTAAATCCCCAAAGATTCCTATGTCCAGCCTTGGATTCTGGAGGATTCTGGTTGTTTGACTCAGCTATAACGGTGACAATCCTGGCTCTGGAATGTTGTTATGTCTGCTTCTAGAATATTGCTCTGTCTGCCTCAAGTGAACTTTTCTTGCAATTTGTGAAAACAGTACCTAAAAGGACAGTGAGCTGAGACTTCCTCAAGCCAAAAGAATAGATTGCATAAGTAGTTTTGTTTCAGCTTTCTAAGCCTTGTTTTGTATGTGTTTTGCTGTATGAATGGCAGAATTTTGACTGAGACCTCATCTCATTATAACTAGTAGCAAGGCCATAGGTGAAGTAGAAAGCTCTGACTTACCTCAAAATTCATTGTTGGTCACTAGGATAGTTATTCATAACCAAGTTGGCTCAAGTCCATTTACTGTCTCTTATTGTTCAAAACTTCTTTGAGGAATAAGAGCACAATGGAAAAATATTTATATACCCCTTCCAATGACATTATGTACCTTTGACCCTGACTTAATCACTCATGCCTGTGATTTTCCTGAAATAACTTGTTTTAGTGCCAAGAAAACTTTCAGAATCAGCTGACAGCTACTTTCGAAGCATTTAATAGATGCTATTTACCCTAGAAGAAAAATATATGATCTTTTTCTTTAACAACTTTAATATTTTATTGATGAGATAAGATACTTAAGTAGAAAAATTACTTGTAAAATATAAGGAGAAATGTAGTGAATGAAAAAAATGAATGATAAGAAAATAAATACATTAATCATTCAAAGAGAGAGAGAAATCTGTGACAACTGCGGCCAAGAAAGTTATGAGTATTGAAGCAGGTCTATCAGGCAGGAACTTACTGTAAGGGCCTTTGGGAACAAAGATGAGTTAGGTTACACTTGTGAATTCCCCTGAAATGCAGGTTAAAGAGCTCTGATTCTAAAGCATGTTTGATATATTTTTCTTCCATAAATCCCTTTGTTCTGGGAGCGGTGCAACCTAAAACTTTTTGAGAGAAACCCTGCTTTAGCAAAGTGTTCCTGGAAGGTGTATTATGCTTCTGTGAGATTAAGTAGATGAGGAAGTTGATCAAGAGCTGACACAAGAGCTAACAGGAAGCTCACCCCCTTCTCCCACTCTTCAGGTACTTGCTAGGAAACAACTTTTGGTCATTTTCCCAGGACAAAGTAGAGGCTGTGATTTTGAAATTAACCTGGCCAATGTTTTCCCAAGATGGAAAGCTAGCCCTGAACTTAATGAAGGGTCAGAGGGCATCCTCCCCTGACAGACACTGAAATTTCAAATGTTTGCGAAGCTCACCTATCTCTCCTCCCTGTAACCCATCGCCTCCTACCACCTCTCCCTAATCTCTGTTTTCCCCTCTCATTGATCAGAAAAGTCTGATTCTACCCTGAAGTTGATGTGCAGGGTTGTAAGTTTTTCCATGTCACAATCAAACCTGCGAAGACAGAGTGACTTCTTTATTTCTCTACAACGAGTTTGATCTCCTTGGTGAGCTCACATCTTACTAAGTAGTTGACTTGGAGAGACAAATTTCTTCCAGCTAGGTATTCTCACTCTGATTTAGAAATATTAACTATTTTTCTGCTGGGGTGGTTTCGGTAATACACCAAATATCAGAGTTCTGGTGCTTTCTTCTCTTTCACTCAGAGAAAACAGCTGAAATTATGGGAGGAAGGTAATTTACATGGCATCACAGCAAACTAACACAGTTGCGTTAGCTGGAACCTTTGGGAAGCAGATGGGGAAATGATAGGAGTTCAAGGGATTTACTTCCTGACAGAGCAGTTGAAAACTGAAATAGGAAGGATGCAGGACTGGACGGGGAAGGCCTTCAGACTGCAGATGTGTACCTGTGTGCAGGAAGTGGGAAGGAAGCAGGACTGGGTAGGAAGGCTACGTGCGGACATGACAGAGGCCCTGGCCCATCTAATCCAACAGCAAACGCTCAAGGAGAGAGTCACTGCTACAGGGGTCTCATGTTGGGCAGAAGTAGCCAGGCCCTGGAGGCCCTGCTGTGTTCAGTCATTGCAAGGGCTCCCCAGGAAGAGTGCTCTGGTCTCCAAAGGCAAACTGATACTCAAGTCTTTAAGGGAGCTGTCAGCTGACTACCCTCCTTGCAACTAAATAGAGAGTTCTATCTTGAACAGAGCTCTGAGTGGCACACTTCCATCGCTTCCACAAGTTCTTTAGATTCTTGGGTTTGTATTGGTCTCGGTCTCAGCTGTCTTCTCTCCTGACAGATGACACTGCCGAGGGGCAACTGCTGCCATTCCTAGGGTGTCTGTCACTTTCTTCTCATGAGACTGACATAACTTGGGATCTTTTCTTCTCTGCCTTGATTAGAACCTACCAATCTTTCCTGGAAACTTGGCCACACCTTGACTTTCAGTACTCTGTGATACCGTCTGGAAAGATCCCCAGGGAGCTCTTAAATAACTTTTACATGCCCTCATGGTGAGGGCCCAAAGGAGTCCTGAATACATTACATATAAAAATTGGCAGCAGTAGATTTGCCAGTTAAGGCACTGGATGCCGTGCTGAATGTGAATTTGAACTTTTTTAGCACAAGCCTGTCCCAACCATTGCGTGGGACATTTGCACCAACAAACAAAAACCAAAACTCCCAAACTCCACAAACAAACAAAAAATGAAACAAAATGAAACCCAAAGTAACAAACTCATTGATCCACATAACTCCAATGTGACCAGGTACCCTTTGTACCTCTGTATATTTTTTGTACCTCTGTATATTTAAGTTCAAATTCTCCCCTGAGGTAATCACAGTGAATCATCCTACCTGGTGCAGCTACCTCAAGATTGGGAAAGAACAGTTTGCCAGGAGATAGGCTTTCAATGTCCAAAAAGAAGTAGAGCTAACGCTCTTCCCCTGTTGGCATGACCCCCAACCGTCTAGCCTACTTTCTCTCTGCCCATTTTGATCTGCACAAGGAAGCTTGCAATACAGTTCTGATCACCTGATGCTCTTCGTTCTCTTCCCCTTCCACTTCCCACTATACTGGAATCAGAAAAGGTGGGCTTTGGGCTCTCTAGTTCCTATTTTTCATAATCTACGTCCCCCTACACCTAGCACTGTAATGTGGTTAGTGAGCCTGCCTTTTGCTAGATTCAAAAGAAATTTGTAGAAGTGTTAGAAAATCCTTTCTTATTCAAGAAAGTCCGGTGATTATTACTTTTGTCATGCTAAAGAGATCTAGAGTATCCGTGCTCCTCACTTAATCATTCAGTAAGAATTCCTTAGGTACATACTATGTGTTAAAAACTCTTCTACTTGCCAAGACAAAGCAGTAAAGAACAACAACAACAAAAAAGAAATCACTCTTCTCATGTAGTTTAGAGTCTAAAGAATTTAAAACTCAAAATTGATAAAGGAAACTTTGGACCAGGCAGTACCTGCCCTCCCCTTTCCTCATATAATTAGCCTCATGGTTCTACTTTGGTGATAGATTACAAGAAAACAGAACATCATGTGGGGGTTGGGGGCATGATTAAAATAGAGATTTGACATTTGGGAAAATATATAGTTGTTTCAAAGAAATAAGCTCTTTATGTGGGTGTTACCCAATCCTTTGTCTGCAAATAACAAACCCCAAGGTATTGTGTAAAAAGGGGGTTATTCTTTTAAAAAGGTAGGAATAGAAAAGAATCAGGAATGTTGAAGAAAACAGGGAGGATCCATAATACTTGATGGAAAAAAAGCCTTTGATAATTGCATTAGATGCTACTTCATGTCACCAGGACCATAAATACTCTGGTAGAATTTTTAGTGTGTTCCACTTGGCTTTGCCTTAATTATCAATTGATTTATGCAACAACTCTTTTTTGGTTGCCTACTATGTGCTAAAGACAGTGCAAGGCTCTGGTGACATAATGATGTATGAAGTTTGCTCTCTACCCTAAAAGAGCTCAAGTAATGAGGAGGAAAACCCATAAAATTACCAAAATAATAAGAAATATAATGGAGAGATGGAACAAGGTCACTCAGTAGCACTGCTTGCCTAGTGAATCCAGAGCAATCTTCATAGAGGTGGTGAGTTCAAAGCGGTTTTCTAGCTGACAGATCCAAGAGTGAAGAGCATTCTGAACAGAAGGATTAGACTTTGTATAGACATAGGGCCCTATAAGTAGCTCTGTAACTGCAAAAAAGGTTATGGGGAGGGTTTCATGTACCACTTAAAGAGTTTAGAATTTTCTAAAAGGGCTGGGTAGCCAAACACAAACTTTGAGCAGGGAGGTGATATAGATACTATTTTAGAAAGGTCATTCAGACAGTTGAGTACTTCAATTCTCAAAGTTTAGTGGGCAGCTCAGTCACCTGGAGGGCTGGTTAATACATAGATTGCTGGGCCTCACCTCCAGGGTTTCTGACTCAGTGTGTTTGGGGGGCACCCATGATCTGCACTTATCACAAGTTCCCAGGTGACGGTGATACGGCACATCTCAGGACTATTCCCTCAAAACTACTGAATAGAGCACAGAAATGGAGTCAGGCAGGGCCAAAGAAGGGGCCATAATGAATGTCATGTCTCTTTCTTGTAACAATTTTTTCCTCAGGCCGCCTGGGTAGCTCAGTTAAGCCTCCAACTCTTAATTTTGGCTCAAGTACTGATCTCAGGGTCACAAGATTGAGCCCCACATTGGACTCTGTGCTGGGCATGGAGCCTGCTTAAGATTCTCTCTCTCTTCCTCTGCCCCTCCCCCTCCACACACTCATGCTCTTTCTCTCTCTCCCTTAATTTTTTTTTTACTCAATCTTCTCAAAACCCTTTTTAAAAAGTTCATTTCTACTATTTCCCATCAGTGAACATTCTTCAGGTTGTAGCCCATTTTCCAAAGAAATGTATTATCTACATTCTTACGAGACAGGGGGAAGGAGGGGGAAAATAAGAAAAAAACATATTGTGGTTCAAAACAATTCTTTTAAAGTGAGGCATCTTCGGCTCTCTGATTTGTAGCTATGGAGAAACGTCGGGCCTGAGCTGTTTCATGAAAGACGGCAGTGTGTGCGATGGCTTTGGAGCCAGACAAACATCTGTTCATATGAAACCCTGAGCAGGTCACTAATCTGCCTCAGGATCAGCCTCATCTGTAACATGGAACTGGGAACCTTATCCTCTCAAACTTAGTGGAGCAATAAATGAGATCACATAAATTAAATGCAGATACAAATTAGGCAGGCAGATTATAACAACTCCCCTCCTCTTTTTTACCTAAATAAAATTAAAGTCTGTGTGCCTGTGTGTGAGCGTGTGTACGTGTGTGTGTGTATACACATGCTGGAGGAGAAGACAGATTGAAGTCAGCAGAACTAGGCAGGATAATAATTTGATGTAATTTCTCTTTTTTTCTATGGATAAATTTTACTCCATCTCCCCCCCCCCCAAAAAAAATTTAAGACTTTAATATTTGCCATCAGCAACAGTTACTTAGATTACAGTTCCTTTTCCAAAGAAATGCATTATCTACATTCTTAGAAGTCAGGAAAATATACGGACAAACATACATACCTACATATGTGTGTGAGTGTTTGCTTTGTTCTCTGTTCTCTTTCTCTTTGGTACTGCAAAGAGTGAGCACCAGATGGAAGAAAGCAACAGCAGGGTTAAATTTTTTATATTTTTTTCCCCCTGCACTGCCCGTGAATTCCCTAAATGCTTTGACTTACCTCTCAGCTTTCTTGGGGTTAACTGTACTGAAACCATGAAGTCAGAGAATGATGTCAGCCCCACCCCCGACACAGGAACCCCCTACACACACTCACACCATTCCTCTGCCTCTCTCTGTCTCCCCGGGAACATGGAAGACTCTTTGTTCTTCTGGGTGGGTGGGCTCTTTGGAGGTCATTAAAACCTTAATGACCTTCGCTTTCAGAGGACGGTATACTGTGCCTGGTTGTCAGGCCAGGACACTTGCTCCCTCACTTCCCATCTGCAAAGATAGTCCCAGTTCTGTGAGCCCAGAGTGCTAGGCTGCTCCTTGCATTACTCAAAAGGTAAAGAATGACAAAAACCACTTGCACACGATGCAGTTCAGCCCTGAGAGTCTGACTCTTGCCAAGGACATACCCCACACAAATGCTTACTGGACTTGTTAATATCCCCATTCAGAACCTGACATGTGAGCCACATTCAGTTTTCTTGATTGCTTCTGGATGTCATTAGTTGAGTCATTTTTAATCGGATAATGTCATGCATATTCCTATAACTGACTCTGCCATTGAGGAGCTGGTTAAAAACTATACAGCAAAAGCCAGCCAATTATCTAAGGCAGCTGTCATGTGATAGAAAGAATACTGGAACTGCCTTTCTAAAAAGCTGGTTCAGTCCTAAATCTGCCCGGTTAATTTAGCTCAGTGAACTGGGGCACGTTATCAAATCACCTCATTTCCTCCTCTGTTAGAAGGGCACAGCGATACTTCCAAACCAGGGCTGACTCATTGAGAGAATATATGTGAATGTAATCTATGGCAGCTGATGTACTTTGTATCATATACGATGTACTACACATTATAGAGATATTCCATCACCCATCCTGTACTCTCAGGCTCACTATGACCACCCAGTCCCAGCCACAATTGCCTCTTTTATGTTAGAAGCACAGTGATATTTATTGTGCCACAGTGAAGACTCCGTGAGAAAATATATGTGAAATCACTTTGTAAACTATAAAATATGGGGACTCCTGGTGACTCAGTGGTTGAGCATCTGCCTTTGGCTCAGGGTGCGATCCCAGGATCTGGGATCGAGTTCCGCATCCGGCTCCTTGCAGGGAGCTTGTTTCTCCCTCTGTTTATGTCTCTGCTTCTCTTTCTCTGTCTCTCTCATGAATAAATAAATAAAATCTTTAAAAAAAGAAAAGAAAGGAAAATGTGGCATGTGAGGATGACTTATTACTTTAATGTAAGTATAATATCAGCTTATATATTCTGTCGCATAATATATATTATTATGTACTGTGTATTATACAGTATGTTAAACATTAATACATGTATTCCTTTAATATATATTATTATGTATTTTATTACATTAACATATAATATGCATATAATGTGCTGTATATAATTATACACTAGATATTCAGGTATATTATTTATGAATAAATTGCTTATTATTTTTATTTGATTTTATTATAAGCTACAATCTGACCATGGGATGATGCAAAAATAATTTTAAAGTAGTTTTTAATTTTAAAAAAGGTTTTATTATTTAAGTATAGTTGACATACAATGTTATATTGGTGTTAGGTGTGCAACATTATGATTAGCTAATTCTATACATTACACAATGCTCATCATGATAAGTATAGTTACCATCTGTCACCGTACAATGTTATTACAATATAATGAACTAATTTCCTATATGTATTTTTTACCCCTGTGATTTATTCATTTTGTCACTGGAAGTTTGTACCTCTTAATCCCCTTCACTTATTTTGCCCATCCCTCACTCCCCCTGGCCACCACTAGTCTGCTCTTGAATAATTCCTATCACTCATAAAGTCATGAAGACAGGTTAAAATGAATTAGTTCTAAAAAATTTTTAACTCATGTGGATCTTCCTCTCAACTCATCTTCAGCCTGAGGGAACTCTAAAATTAGTTATCCCTTATAACTTTACTTATCATCGCCCATATGTGAAGTGTGCTATAAGTTATATACTTGATGACTGAGCATGTAAGATCTCATGTAAGATCTTTCCAACCTCCTAGGACATCTCTCTACCATTAAGGCACAATGTCAACAAGTGGCAGCAGGGGACTACAGATCCTTTGTCAGGGGAAAGATCCATGCATTTCTGATATTGGTACTGAAAGAACATCTATATTACAACAGTAACAGAAATTATTAGACATTAAAATTAAACCTTACATAAATTTCTACTATCCATCAATTTGTAGGCACCAGAAGTATAGGCCTCATCTTTGACATTTTTCTCTATTTCACCTCAACATCAAATTAATTGTCAAGGTCAGTCCATTTTTCCATCTAGAAAAAGACATAATCATCCTCTTCTTTCAACTTTTGCTACAACCACCTACCCACCAGCTGCTATAGCCTCCCTTCAGGTCTGCAGCATTGTCTGCTGGATATTCTCTTCTCATCCATTCTATTCTTTCTGCAGTGACTTTTTCACTATAGAAATGATAATATGTCAACCCTAACCTCCACTCCTTACTTTCACTTTTTCCCATCCCCATAAAGGCTTCTCTTTTTTCTTAGGGTAAAACCCCAAACTTTTAATTCAATTTACTCTTTTTTCTTAGGGTAAAACCCCAAACTTTTAATTCAATTTACTAGCCTCTGAGTTGGTTGCCCCACCTACCTATGAATGTCCCCTGCACTTTGTTCTCTTTACTCTATCCTTGCGGAATCCTTCCTTTCCCTAATTGCTCCTAGGTCCCCACGTCCCTAACCTTCTGTCATCCTGTCTTTGCACATGCTTTTCCCTCTGCCTGGAATCTCCCTCATCACAGACCCCTTCATACCTGGCTAACAACTATAAATTCTTCACATTGTCATTCATGTCACTTCCCCTGGAAGCTGTCCCTAAACACAAGTCCCCTTGTTAATACACTACATAACTAATTTAGTAACTCTGATCACCACTGGGTTTTATTTCATTAATCTCTGTTGACTCTAACAATTATAGACTAGCAATTAGACTATTCCTACTTACCATGAATCTCCAGCACAAAACAAAAGGTCTAATTGGGACACTCCTGAACAAGTCAGGATGAGTTGGTAACTCTGGCATGCACTCAAAATTGTGTTTAAAAATGAAGTTTGAGGGATCCCTGGGTGGTGCAGCGGTTTAGCACCTGCCTTTGGCCCAGGGCACGATCCTGGAGACCTGGGATCGAATCCCACGTCAGGCTCCCGGTGCATGGAGCCTGCTTCTCCCTCTGCCTATGTCTCTGCCTCTCTCTCTGTATGACTATCATAAATTTAAAAAAAAATGAAGTTTGAGGATTAAATTCCTTTTGTTCTGTATGCTGTTTGTTACAAGTCTTTAATTGTTAAGCTCTTAAACCCATCTCATTTTCTTTCAAATTAACAGATGAAACATTTTCTTTCCAAAGCTAATGACTTAGGGCCATTTTCATAAATTTCCCTACTGAAGTTTCAGTTTCCTAGCTGGTAGATATCATTACAAGTAACTTTTCAAGTCAAGTCTAGTATTTTTGAAGAAAGGAGTTCATACCCCAGTTCTGCCATTTACTATATGACCTTGAGGAAAAACTCACTATGGCCTTCCATCTATAGATCTAGTCATTCCAAATTCACGGGATTATGATAGCAATCAGATACAGTCATGTGTCTGATTGGGGCGGTGGGTAGGGGGTTGGGTGAAATGGGTGAAGGGGATTAAAAGCACACTCATCCTTATGAGCACTGAGTAATGTATAGAGTTGTTGAATCATCGCATCACATACCTGAAACTAATATAACACCGTATGTTAACTCTCATGGAATTAACATAATTTTTAAAAAATCTAAAATAGCATTTGCCATAGCATAGATGCCCAATGCATTTATGTGTCCCTCCTCCTTTAGGAAGCTCCTCAACTAGAAGCGTGAAAAGCACCCTCCTTTTCCTGTGTTCATTTACGGGAGCCATGGATGGCTTCACTTAAGCAGTCTTAAAGTCTTTCTCTTAATTGCCCACTCTAAACCTGAAACCTTTGTGATTTGCAAAGAACTCATTGTATCACACTTCCCAGAGGACACATTAAATGAAATCATGTTTTGTCCTCTCAGACATATATAAAATGGTTTTGTGCTTTTTGGTGATTTTATTAGTAGATGTTCGGTGTTCATCTAAGACATTATAAGCAGTATGGGGCAGAAGGCCATGTGCCAGCTGCAGAGAGAGCAAGCCCCTCTCTGTTTCAGGTGAAAGCCCCATGCTTTTGTTTCCATGAGACTTCAAGGGAAGGTTCTGCGGCAGTATTTATTTGGTTTATGGTAACCCTCTCAGATGTACTGCATCTGCTTTGCAGTAAAGGATGTGGGGCTCCCTTCTGGTAACTTGCTGCCTGCCACAGACAACAGGCATGTTTGTCCTTCTCAGCTTTGATCTTTTTTGCCTCGTATCTAAATGAAGGCTTTCTTGTGCCTTCAAAGCTAAGTGGCTTGTTTGGCTTCCAGTTACAAACAGCTCTGCTCCTGCTGCCACCGGGGTTTCCCTATCTTTGCTTCCATTCTAGCTCCTGCAGTAGGAAGGCTGTGGGGAGCCAAGATGAAGTACAGATCAAGTACAGTGAACACAAGAGGGAACCAGGGCTTTCCCAGTAGTGTGTGCCAGGAGGTTGTGTTGACCTGATGGTGAGACCTGGAAGATGAGGTCTAGGGGGCAGGTAGGGGAAAAAGACATCACAGGAAAAAGTGACATTCTTAAAAGAATGTATGCCACTGAGGCGAAGGACATGGGTGCCAGATTCAGGCAGCTTAGGCTGTAAACAATTATTAGCTGTGATAAATTTCTCAGGTTGCCAGGTCTCATTCAATGTTCCTGTCCATTAAGGAAGGGTGTGATAGTATCTGTCCCAACAGATATTAGATGCGAAAACATAAAAATGCTCAGTATATCCCTGGACATAGAGCAAGGACTCAGTGAATATTATTTTTTGGTTATTATTAATAGAAATGTGGATTTTTTATTATACTACTTAATGTCCAAATGAAATGGTCTCTCCCATTTCCTCTCTGGAGAAATGGTACTGACTCATAAGGGCCAAATTCAGATGTCTACCTCTAAGAATATTCTTCAATAGCCTTGTGTTCTAGTCAGTATTGACGCTGGATACTAGAGCTACATACAGAGACTACTTTAAGGAGTTATTTACTCTCCTTTATGTCTTTAGTTCATTATTCCTAATTTGATTATAAGCTAGATAATAGTCTGAGTTGAATTAGTTGTTTGGTTATTTGGCTAGATACAAGAGACTGTAAGTTCCTTGAGGGCAGGGCCCTGGTATCACCCATTACTACTGCCTCCAGGCCACTGCTACAAATTCAGGATCCTTAGGAGCAGTACCCTCCAGTGACCAAGAGCTCATGACTGCCACTTACTAACTATGCAAACTTGAACATGCTCTAAGAGCTCCCTGTTCTTCAGTCTCCTCATCTGCAAAATGGGAATTATTGAACCTGATGCTTAAGTCAGCAACCAGAACAAAGCAAAGCAACATATGTAAAGTACCTGAAACATATATTAATTGCCCAATGTTAACTGTTGTCACTATTGTAATATAGACAGATGACCTGAGTCATAGAATCCTGGTAAGTTCTGCGCCCTTTGACGCAGAAGGGTTCCTGTTTGGGGCACTTGGGTGACTCAGTGGTTGAGTGTCTACCTTTGGCTCAGATCGTGATCCTGGGGTCCTGAGATTGAGTCCCTCATTGGGCTCTCCACAGGGAGCCTGCTTCTCCCTCTGCCTATGTCTCTGCCTCTCTCTGTGACTTTTACGAATAAATAAATAAAATCTTTAAAAAAAGAAGGGTTCCAGTTTTATTTTCTTATTTTTTACAATGCTTATCAGTTTTATTGTATCTATTTAGAGGGAGAGATCACAAATATATCCTAAATAAATAATTAATTAATTAAATAGTAAAGATGGAGGAATTTTCAGATGTTTGTGTGTGTGTGTGTGAAATTAGAATATATTCATGATTTCTGAATGTCAGTAGATTCCTCACTACATTTCATTGAGTTTATATGACAAACAGGACTTTCCTGCAAGTTTTAGTGACTGGCTTTATAATCCTTGATATGTCCTCTACTATAATTCTTGGACTTTTGTATCTCTCTTCTCCAAGGTCCTCTTTCCTGATCTCTGTCTCTACAAATGTGTGGTGCTATTTCAGAACTAACTTGATTAGCACTCATACCAGAGAAACAAATAGAATATGCCTTAATCTTTTGCCTTTTGTGTTATTTCTCCCAGCAAATTGGCCAAATTGGCAAAATCACGATGATGGTGAGTCATTTTTCCTCCTCTTCCAGATGTTTTTCAATTCCATCTCATTATCATTACATGCTATATATCAGATTGATAAATAAGTATCCTTATTTGTCTCTAATTTCTTCCTAAATACAGCTAATTGACCTATTATCATTAAATATGGATTTTTTTCACTGGATTTTTTTTTACACATAAAGATTTAAATGTAAAGCAAATTCTTACTATGTTTTTTTTACATCTGCACACTTTCTTAATTGAGGGGCCTGACATTAGAAAATATAATAGAAAGAAAAGAAAGATTTTAGATAGTAAAGGCATTAGAAAGATCTAGAAAGACAGGAAGGAAGTAAAGAAGGAAGGAAGGAAGGAAGGAAGGAAGGAAGGAAGGAAGGAAGGAAGGAAAATAACTTTTCTCTTGCTTTCCAAGGAAAAATATGAGCTCAGATTTTCTATATTTGTTTAACAAGTATGTGAGTATGATATAAAATTATACCTCATCATTCTCTGTATCAGTAGTTCTCAAAAGTTTTTGTTCAGGACTCTTACATTCTCAAGAAAAATTGAAGACAGCAAAGATCTTTTGTTTATATGTGTTATATTTATTGATATTTACTGTATTCAAAAATTTAAAGAGATTTTTGAGAATGTTATCTATTAATTTCTTTTAAATAATAAATCCATATATGTGAACATAAATAATCTGTTTAATTAATAATTAAAATGTTTTACAAAATAAACAACAGCAAAAAGGTTCAGCGAAAAGAGTAGCACTGTTTTACATTGTTGCAAATCTCTTTAATTCCTAGATTAAGTAAAGAGCTGAATTCCCATATCTGTTTCTACAGTCAATCTGATATAACATATTATTTTGTTTAAAGTGTATGAAAACAATCTGGTCCCATACAGATATATAGTTGGAAAAGGGAAAGAGTGTTTTCATAGCCTATTTAGGTAATTGTGGATGTTCTTCTTTGATGCTACATCAAAGTTCTACAGGTGTTATTTCCTTACCAATTAACTGCAACATGTAATCTAAAACCAGATTAATGAAATTTTTGCACTTGGTATACTAACATGACAACGACAGAGGAAAAGACAAATCGTGTCTTAACAGAATAATTTTGTCCTTGTGGATCTCATGAAAGTGTCCCAAAGGTACATATATGCATGCCCATACCACACTTTAAATACCACTGCCATATGCCACCTTAAATTCTTATAATCTTATCTTGGAACACAAAAAAGGCAGCATTACTGAGAAAATTATGCAAGAAACTGTTAGGTAACTTGCCTAACCTTTGTCCAGTTAACTCACGATAGAACCAAATTTGAATTCAGTCCTCCTCTTTTCTCTCTCCTGTAGGACATATTCCTTTCAAAAAATATGGAAGTGAGGAAATACCAAGGCATATATTATGATTTTTTCCCTAGAAACCATAATTCTTGAGCAATAAATTAGATATTATAGCCACTGGGCATCAAATTCTGGAAAGAGTATGGTTGATCTTTTAGCATTGCTGTAAAAGTCACATTGAGTGAGAAGATCTCCAGTTTAATGGGAAACAGATTCTAGGGTGACATTTAAGAAGGAACAGAAGAACCAAAGTAGGAATATGGAAGGAAAGTTTGGGAGAAGTCAAAGATAGACAATACAGTCCATAACTTCAAACATCCCAGGACAAGGTAGGAGATTAAGTTATTTACCCTTGTCATAGAAGGCTGTCATTTTCTCCTTCAGCACCCAGAGGAGATGGGTGAGGAGGGGACTGAAAACCAATCCTTTTAATGATTTCTTTGTCCTCTACTCCCTGACTATGCTCCCCTTCCAATTTTTTATTCCAGGCCAATGAAACCGGGTTCCTTGTGATACTCACCATTGGCATTATCAAAATAAAAATAGCAGAAAAGGCAAAAGGAGCATAAAGTAAATCAAAGAAAAAAATGTAAAAGTATCAGTATTAACAAAATATGTCTAATATCATATTGTGATATATACAAGTATAACATCACCAAATTCTATTTTATTTTTTTATTTTATTTTATTTTATTTTATTTTATTTTATTTTATTTTATTTTATTTTATTTTATTTTATTTTATAAGAGTTGGGATCCCTGGGTGGCGCAGCGGTTTGGCGCCTGCCTTGGGCCCATTGGGATCCCTGGGTGGCGCAGCGGTTTGGCGCCTGCCTTTGGCCCAGGGCGCGATCCTGGAGACCCGGGATCGAATCCCGCATCGGGCTCCCGGTGCATGGAGCCTGCTTCTCCCTCTGCCTGTGTCTCTGCCTCTCTCTTTCTCTCTCTGTGACTATCATAAATAAAAAAAAAATTATTTTATTAAGAGTTTCTTTATTTATTCATGAGAGACACAGAAAGAGAGACAGAGACAGAAACATAGGGAGAGGGAGAAGCAGGCTCCCTGCGGGAAGCCTAATGTTGGACTTGATCCCAGGATGCCAGGTCATGCCCTGAGCTGAAGACAGATACTAAACCGCTGAGCCATCCAGGTATCCCACCAAATTCTATTTTAACGAGAAGATGGAAAAGAGCTAACACCTATGGTTACATCTACTACATGCGTGGCATGCATGGCACCCTGCTCTGTGCTTGAGAAAAAGCAATAAAAAAAAGTCAGTTAATATGAGGGTGTCCCATACCTCTCACTAACAGAAAAACTGGATTTACTAAGAATGTCTAAGAAATCTTAGACTAACCCCATAAACCTGTACAATAACTATAGATAGACTTTTAAAAATTGGAAAATATCTCTAATGTTAAGGAGCTAAATATTTTATATCTCGTTACCTACATTTTATTTTGTCCACTTGTTTCTTTTCAAGAAATTACCCAAGGGAAACCAAATAGTTTACAGGGTAAATCTAGGTAGGTTTCTATTTTTTATGCTACTTGAGCAAATACCATAGCTGTGCTGTTATGTTAGAAATAAATTTATAAACCCAAAATAACCAGAATTCAGTTTGGTTTACAAAATTAGATTTGGTTAAAATTAAACTTTAGTGACCCACCTATAAATAGAAACATTTTCGTTAAGCAGTTTTAAGAACATTTTATTTTTTTATTTTTTTTTACATTTTTAAAAAATGTTTTAAGAACATTTTAATGTAAGGGATGATAGGCTGAGCGAAGGAGAAAGTTATGGGTCTCTTTGAGATTCTAAAGACTTGTAAGAGTTTTACAATATTTCCCTACAATGACCAGGAGAAATAAAGTCTGCCATAAGTTTTATACTGTTAAATTTGTTGCCATTTACATAGCAGCAACCCTTGATAAAAAATCTTTTTAAAAAATTATTTTAAGGAACGTCTGGGTGGCTCAGCAGTTGGGCATCTGCCTTCAGTTCGGATCGTGATCCTGGAGTCCAAGATTGAGTCCCATATCCGGCTCCCCCTCAGAGAGCCTGGTTCTCCCTCTGCCTGTGTCATTGCCTCTTTCTCTGTCTCTCATGAATGAATAAATAAATAAAACCTTAAAAAATTATTTTAAAGTGTTGGTAGTAAAAAACAAAACAAGTGTTGCTCACAACCAGATAAGGTTAGTGATCAAACACATTAGTCTTTAAGCTTCCTGTCAAATGGGGTTATATCTCCCTGCCCCATTTTCTTCCTAGGTCCTTGCATAGCCCCTGGAACATGGTGGTAGCACAGTATTTGTTGAATATTTTCAAGGAATATATATGTAAAATGTACCGTCTTCATTATTCATTTTCGGGAAATTTAGAGCATATCTTGGTCTAGATTTATCTAGATTTTTACTGTCTGGGTGCCATCTGTTATTACCAGGTCAGGGAGTTGAGACCACGGATCAGACTGAGCCAGGGAGGTTCTGCTCAGGAGGTCACTGGTGAAAATACAGAGTCAAAGAAAGAAGAAATTCCTATCTAAGAAGATTTCTGGGCTTGGAAGGAGAAGAGGCAAGAGAAGAGGAAGACAGGAGACAGTATCTGGAAAGAAATTGCCTATGAGGTCAGAAAACAATGGAATAGGGAGAACTTATTAATAAGTAGTGGGAATATATAAATCTATGCATATTGACTGTACACTGTGCTGCTTTTACATGGAAAGGTCTACTTTGTGGGCTTTCCCACTGGTTGGGTGCTCGTGGCAGAGGCAAGTGAAAGGATTCGCCCAAGGCAGAAGAGATACAAGTTTACTGAATACATGGCAAAGGAGCAACAGTCAGTACAGCAAAGGAGAGACTGCCATGAGGCCATGATGGGGGGCTATAGTAATAGGATGTAGTATGGGAACCTATAGAATTTTCATATGAAATTTTGCCTCTTTGGTAATCTTGGGAACCATCCGTGGCTGGTTGTAAGACACCCATTGGTGAGTTAGGACCTGTGGGTACTTCCAGGTGGGTGGCTTAATGAGCCTCTTTGCCTCAGCTGGGTGGTCACTGTGGGGCCTTTTCCTTGTTCAAGTTTCCATTGCTCAAGTCTGTTGCCTAAAAGTGGCCTCTACATACTTCTTCCAAGGAATAGAAGAAATTCCAGTCACACCAAACTAGACCAGACATCCACAGTTATTCTGTTTAGTGCTTTGATGGAGGAGACTATTTCTGAGAGCAAGATACCATCCTCTGCCTGCCTCTGGGTCTAAGGAAAGTAAGAATCACATCATTTCTCCAACTACAATTTACTTTCTTCCACTCTCAGTGGACCTACACAAGCTGAGGAAACCCATCGGTATTAGAGAGGGCAGGCCTGTTCATCTAAACGCAGAATGCCTTCCACCATCTTAGGATCTACAGATACATTTCTCTCCTCCAGTCAGAGGATGGGGGCCATTTAACACCATGTTCATTTTAACATAACCCTATATGTCCTCCACTTTCCAAGTCTGTAACACTTGTATTTGAAAAACATTTAAGGCATACTTCCTTCACAAAAAGATGCTTGGCGTATCCATCCATCCATCCATCCATCCATCCATCCATCCATCAATGCATGCATTCATGCATGAATAAGTGAAATCTTTTCAAAGTTAGGGCAAGAGGTTAAAATTTAAAAAAAAGGTGACTGAAGTTATTTCAACATCTACATCTTTTGCCTACACCTACGAAGTTGCGTGGTAGTTTCAAAAGTAATCGTGATGAAACAAGTAAGGGAAAATACAAGAAAATGATGAGTTTTATTATGACTTATTTATTTGTTAGAGCAAGCTGGGAAGACATAGTGCCTAGTGGAATACTTGCTCTGCCATTGACAAGTTATGTGAACGCATTAGATATAAATAACAAAAGCACCTCACCTTCATGGTTTGGGAACTATTATTTTAGAGCAATAGCTGACAAATAGCATTTGCTAATTTGTTAAGCATTGCGAGGGGCAAAAGAATATAAGACAGCCTCTGTTTCCTGGTGGAAAACAAGATATTTAGGAAGGTAAGGGTGGAAACGAAGCCCAGTGCTGTTCCGTGCTTGTGTTTAGGGGTTATTCATTTGTTCTGATGCGGTTTCTTTATTGACTCTTCAACTTATTTTTGGGTTTTTCGCTTTTGATAGTGACCATATCCTGAATTACATGTCACATATTCATGCCACCTCGGCCACTTCAATCAGGACTGATCTCATTCAAAAATCACCTACTCTTCTTATTTTCAGCTGGTTTTAGGCACAGGAAGTCTGGTTAGATCTGACTTCAGCAAATTGGCTTGGCTGGCATCCATAGCAGACATCCAGAAAGAGAAGCGATTGTCCCCCCTTTGGTGCCACAATTTTAACAAACGTGAACCACCAAGTTGGACTTGAAAATGACTTGCTTTGAGAGCCAGGGTTCAGCGCTCTTACCTCTAAGAAACAGACCACTGCATTCCAGGGCTGTGCCAGAAACTCATCCTCCCTCTTCTAGGATTGGATTTGAGGCTGGAGATGTGGGGGGATTTCTGGAAAAGGGCAGAGTACCCATGTCAATCTTGTGTCTCTCCATAAACCAAGTTTCTCAATCTACCAAAACATCAGGAAATGTGCTCATTTCAATATCTGAATCATTTCAGCTCTGAATTATGGGATTGGCATTCCTCTTGCGGATTTCAAAACACACACCCACACCGCACCCCACACTCTCCACACACACACACACCACTAATACAGGCTTTAGGTTAAGGCTTTTAAATGACATGTCCCTCTTTCTCCATCTCCTGTATGTCCCTCCCCGCCACCTCTCCCCTCTCTGGCCTCTTATTTGTTTATAAGTCTTGCATTTCAAACCACTGAAGAACTCAGGTCTTTTTACTTGAAAAATGACTTTCCATTCAGGAAGGAAATTTGTAGGAGCAAAAAGGCTTAACTGAACCAGTACTAAATATCTTCATGTCCCAATGACTGAAAGAACTGGCACTTGGGCCATCCCTCGCATTCTTCTCGGAATGCCATGACCTATATGTGAAAGTGAGAGGATGCTTGGGGATGGTTCTTGTCTTTGAAAAGCAATGCTCCAGGGACAAAGAGGTTCTTTTACTGGACAGTAATGACGGCCACGAGGTGGGAGCCATAAACCAGGCAAGCCTGGGCAGCGTGCATGCTGACATTTTTCATTCCTGATATCCCACAAGTATTTCCAGCTTCAACAGAGCCTCTGTGCAGATGAAAAGGAACGTTTTTGTTTCTTGATTTTGTTATATTATGTTTGAAAATTCCTACCAGCCTCCCAATGACCCATTTGAAGATAGACTGGCAAAACTATTTTTCACCACCTTTATATCCTCCCTTTTATAAGCAAAAAGAAACGCTAATATTGGTGTTGTTTCCCTCTTAGGTAAATGAAATCCATACTTCTTCCTTCTCCAGACTACCTTGGCTTTTTGTGTGTGGGGCTTAGAAATCCCAGTAGCTATTGTTCAGCCCAGTCTGCCCACAACCCAGCCTCAGTGATGTGCAAGTAAGCAGATTAGATCCCAGACATTAAAATTAAAGAAAAAAAATAAAAAATAAAAAGCATGGTCCACTCTTGTAAACATGAATGACCTATTCTGAAAGAAAACAACAAGCATTTTGCACAAAGACGGATGCAGATGTTGAGGGGGTGTGCAAAACTGTGAAGTCAGCAGAGAATGGATGTATGGAATGGGTGCACTGTAAATGACTTCAAGAGGCAGCTACAGTGCATTTTTTTTTTTTGAATGGGAGAGGAATGCAGGATTATTCCATACCTTTGATAAGCTCACTACTTATTTTTGTTATCTACTGGCGTGTTTTTTTCAACTAGAGACCGTTTACAAGAATGTGTCCTCCTTGCTCTGCACCCCCCTCAGCCACCAGATCACACAACCTATCTTCTTCGGTGGCAAACTCCATTTAGAGTCTCCCTTCCTTTCTTCCTCCCTCCCTTCCTTCCTTCTCTCCCTCTTCTCTTTTTCAAATATTTTCTGAATGTGTGTTATATGATAGGCATTGGTTCAAAGGAACAAAAACATCAAAAGTAGTGACATAGTTCCTTCCCTTATAATTTATAGGTGGGTTGGGAAAGGATATAAAATAGATAATTATGTACATAAATACACCATTATAACTGCTATGAAGCAAAATCTAGGGGGCTATAGGAGTGTACACTGAAGATTTAACTGCATCACAGGTGTCTGACCATTTTCCCTGAGGAATGGCATTTAAGCTGATACAGAAAGAATGAGAAAGTACAATGAAGTAGCATGGAATTTATGATAGGAGACTGTTTAGGATACCATGAAGGTGCAGAGGAAGGGGAATTTAACCTGGGAGAAGAAGAAAGGTATGGAGCTTTCGAAAGGAAGTTATATTTGAGCTGAATATTGAAACATAGAAAGAACCTGAAATAAAAGCATATTCAATCTCATCGGAAAATAATATTGACTTTCCATTCAAGAGGTGCACGCTACTTCACTGCACTTATATTGTCTTCACCTTGATGTCTGATCCTATGGATTCTTCCTGGTTTACACCAGTGAGTACCTCTTTCTTCACTTTGTGAACTCATAGTAAAAGGAAGAAGTCACATCCAAACTCATTTCCTTTTTTTATGCACTTATACTAACACACAGTAATCCTGACTATATTTGAAAAATACCACAAGGAAATGATGGTAATAATAGTTATTAGAGAGAATAGATTTATAAGTGAATTTTCCATTTTATAGTTTGTTTCTACATTTTTCAAATATACAATGCTTTTTGTTTTATTTTTTAAATATTTTATTTATTTATTTGACACACAGAGAGACTGAGAGCACAAACAGGGGGAGCCGGAGAGGGGGAAGCAGGCCTCTGCTGAGCAAAGAGCCCAATGTGGGGCTCGATTCCAGGACCCTGAGATCATGACTTGAGCCAAAGGCAGATGCTTAACCGATTGAGTCATCTAGGCGCCCCTATACATGCTTTTTTAAACCAAAGGTTTATCTATTTCAATCTTCAAAATTTTTAGTGTTTATAAACAGTGTCACTATTAAGGCTTTTACTATATTATCTTTGGTTGGAGACAGGTCATCTGAAATGCACACTTCTTTTTTTTTTTTTTAATTTATTTATGATAGTCACACAGAGAGAGAGAGAGAGAGAGGCAGAGACACAGGCAGAGGGAGAAGCAGGCTCCATGCACCGGGAGCCCGACGTGGGATTCGATCCCGGGTCTCCAGGATCGTGCCCTGGGCCAAAGGCAGGCGCCAAACCGCTGCACCACCTAGGGATCCCTGAAACGCACACTTCTTTAAAGCAAAGGTATTACAAAATTCCAATATTGAGGCTACCTTTACCTACCTCTCCTCTGAACTTTGTCCTGCTCTGTTAAATCACATCCCCCAAACAGCCTAAAATTCCCACCCCCAAGCCATCTTGGTCTCCTACTTTGGAGTGATAGTATTAGCTGAATGACAGTGTCAGCTAAGTGATCATGTTCCACAAGTGGCTTTTCTCCCAGACTATGGTCTGTATATTACTGTACAGATTTTCATTTTTCCTTCATTCATGTGACTTACAGCAATCTTTTAAAAAACATTTTTAGAATTTTTATTTAAAACTGTAAAATTAAAAGCATTTTAACCTAAAATTAAATTTATATTATAAAGATGTTATATTTTTAATAAAGTGATTGAGAAAAACTATTTTCTCATCTACAGCCTTAATATACTTCCTCCAACAGCTAAATTAAAGCAGTTATTTCTCATTCTTTACTTCCTCTCTGATATAAATAGCAATACTGAGCATTTCTTCAGTATTAGTTGAGAACTGACTATATATATATAAGAGCTATGCCAGGTGCTGTGGCCTTTGGCTCTGCCTTCCTAAGACAATGTTGTATGCTAGACATGATAATAATTCTTGTCTTTCTCACAAGCTCAGTAAGAAATCATTAAAACTTAGCTAGAAAATATCTATTGGATTTTTTTTTAACTTGTCATTTAACAGACTAAGGAAGTTACTTTCTAATCATAGTGGATTATAACTCCTGTCATTGTTTTACATTCACTGAGATGGATATAATTAGGGGCCCTTGGGTGGCTTAGTCAGTTTAGCATCCAACAATTAGTTTCAGCTCAGGTCATGATCTCAGGGTCATGAGATTGAGCCTGGAGTCAGGCACCCTGTTCAGTGCAGAGTCTGCTTGGGTTTCTCTCTCTCTCTCTCTTCCTTTGCCCTTCCTCTCCCCCCACCACCATGCTTTCCTTCTCTCTCTCTCTCTCTCTCTCTAAAATAAATATATGAAACTTAAAAAAAAGTTTCTTTTCTCTTGCATTCTGTAATACAATAAATTACCTTGACTTATTTTCAAATAGTAAATCACTATAACTTTCATACAATGAGCCTGATTTTGTTGTGATGTGCTAGCCATTTGTATATGACTAAATTTGATTTTTCTAAGATTTTTAAAGGTTTTTTTTGCCTATATTCATGAGAGAGAAATTAGCTTGGAATTTTCATCTCTTGCAATGTTCTTTTAAGATTCAAAAGAAGTGTTCCTTTTTTTTTTCTCTAAATTATCTGCTACAAGTGTAGAAGATTAACGTTATCTTTTCCTTAAATGTTTGGAAAAATTCACCCCTGAAATCATCTGAAACTATAGATGAATAAACAGAGCCCTGGAAGGTAAAATCATGAGTCACTCAGCAAGTTAACAGCAAAATTAACACAAGATCCCAGGTTTCTAAGGCTTCCAGTTTAGTGCTATGCTCACTCTCATTCTCACTTCAGTTTCTACTTTTATTATGCTAGCTATAATAATCAAAATTTGTTCTGGAAAATAAAAGCCATTCTAGATATCTTTAGAAAATGTAATTCAGTATATGGTATTAGATTCCTGAGCAGTGATGGTGAGAGCACTTTCAGGAATTCCGGAAGTCCAAGTATAGTGTGAAAGGTGACCACCAATGGCCTCAGTTTCCTTATAGCAGCAGAGTAACAGATTCTTAGAAGGAATCAGGGAGCCAGAAAACGAACCCCACATTCACCTTCTGTCATGGACCAATTGATTACTGATAGCTGTTATCATAAAGTTAACGGCTTATTTCTCTTCCACTATCCAGATCTCAATTGGATGCCTCTCATTGGCTAACCTAATGGAGCACTGCTGGTCAACAAGTCTATTAAATACTGTTTCTGAGAGTCTTAATGTGAGGTACAAGGTACGGTGTAAGATATTTCTGAGCAACAACAATTAACATCTGGCATAAAGCAGAGTTCAAAATGAATATCACACTCTATTACTTAATTTACTTTGCTAATGCACTTTAAGGATGGACATAAGAGTAAATAATCTTACTCTATTGCTAACTAGTTAATAAAAACTATTCCTCTTAAATTCTTTCTTATATTTACACATTTCAATCCATAGTTTTAGTATTTTTTCACCAAAAATCAAGTAGACGGTGGCATTTTGGAATCACTCTTTTGTGCACAGGGGTGTGTTCATGTGCAGGTAGGCTCTTTGATCATCAACCTGACATTTAAGTACTTGCAAAATACCGTCTAAGTTTTTCTGTATAGCCAATAACTACCAAAAGGTGGTACTTGAAAGTTTATACAGCTCTAGAAAGAGACCAGGGAATTTTGACACCCTTGAAAATCTCTGTGAAATGATTTCGTTTACATAGGACAAAAAGACCTTGCCATGTAATCTGTATCAAAACAAATAATGTGGATGGAATATAAGTTAGAGACTAATAAATTTCAGATGTGAAGAATCCGGAAACAGTCTTCAAACTTCTCTCAAAGGAACAATGTCTATACATACATACATATAAAAATTTGCTTATGATTCAGTAGTCATGGACTTCCTAAAATCTATCTGGTCGTAAGCTTCTTTAACCAAGCTTAAAAAACTCTAATAACAAATAATGAAAGACAATGATCAAAGTAATCTGCAAATAAAATGCTTTAACATGTTTTTTTTTCCTAAATATTTGTTGACTTATTGAAATAAATATCTCAATTCTCCATATTTGGTTTACATATAAAAACTATCTTTATAAGACAATTTCTCCAACCACAAGTAGTACTGGCTATTTGGGGACATTCACTGTACCTTTTTATGTTTGTTATTTTATTTAATTCTCATGGCAATCCTATCTTTTGTCTCTTTGTATAGAGGGAAAAAATGAATTTTAAGATAGTTTATGTAAATCACAAGTTACACATTTTGTTGGTGTTGATATACCTATTTCTGAGCAATCACAACCCAAAGCTCATGTTCTTAACCATTATGTGTAATTGTCTCCCAGTGAAAGGCAGTGCCATGAATAGATATAAACTTAGTATTTGAAGATAAATCTTGTTTTGATTCCAAATTACATGCACCTTGAGCTCACATTTTATTTTATTTTATTTTATTTTATTTTATTTTATTTTATCACAGTAGGAACACAATATGAGTCTACGCTCCTAACATTTTTAAGTATACTATACAGTATTGTTGACTACGGGAACAATATTAGACAGTGCGTCTCCAGAACTTATTCATCTTGCTTAACTAAAATTTTATCCCCAGGGCTGCCTGAGTGGCATAACAGGTTAAGCATCTGCCTCTGGCTCAGGTCATGATCCCAAGGGGCCTGATCAAGCCTAGGCTGGGCTTCTCCCTCAGCAGGGAGTCTGCTTCTCCCTCTGCTTCTCTCTCTCTCCTTCTCTCAAATAAATAAAGTCTTTTAAAAAATAAAATAAAACTTCGTGCCCATTGGTTACTAGTCAATGAGGTCAAGGTCTTTTTAATCTCCCTGGGCTTCAGAAAAGGAAATTAAGTCATAAAATTATTTATAAAATTATGGAACTCAATATATCCACCATCAACTTTAAAACTCTATTTAAACAATCCCCCTCTCGTCCAACGCCTTTCCCAAACATGCCAAAAGGAGGTGAGACTTGAGGTCAGAGGAAATACTGACACTGTGTTTACATGGTTTTAAACCACATGCATTATAATATCACAATTTCCCAAACTGTGCTCCACAAACCATGAAAATTTCTTGAAATATTTCTTGAACTACATTAATATTTTAGGAGTCCAAGTAAATATAGGAAATTCTGTTTCTATTTAATTCTTTTTGGAGGATCACAATGCATATTAAAACATTAAACACATTTCTGGGAAGCCCCACAACAAAGAAACTGAGTTTCCTTTTTAAACTTATTTTATCAGGGATTAGGGGCAGCCTGGACGGCTCAGCGGTTTAGCGCTGCTTTCAGCCCAGGATGTGATCCTGGAGACCCAGAATCGAGTCCCACGTCAGGCTCCCTGCGTGGACCCTGCTTCTCTCTCTCTCTCTCTCTCTCTCTCTCTTCCCTCTCTCTCATGAATAAATAAATAAAATCTTTAAAATAAATAAATGAGGGATCCCTGGGTGGCGCAGCGGTTTGGCGCCTGCCTTTGGCCCGGGGCGCGATCCTGGAGACCCAGGATCGAATCCCACGTCGGGCTCCTGGTGCGTGGAGCCTGCTTCTCCCTCTGCCTGTGTCTCTGCTTCTCTCTCTCTCACTGTGTGCCTATCATAAATAAATAAAATTTATTAAAAAAAAATAAAATAAAAAAAATAAATAAATGAATAAATAAATAAATAAATAAATAAATAAACTTATTTTATCAGGGATCAAAATTTAATTTTTTTTTCAAATACAGAACAGCAGTTAACATCTTACCTGTTGCTTATGTTTTGCAGAAGGTATTTTGGTATGTGGTGCTTTACTTACTTTATTTGGACTATGTGTCAACTTCAAAATAACTAAAATGACAGTTACTTCATTTTTAAAATAGAAAAATTCAGAAATCTGCTTCATAGATATATTAAGGGCTAACTAGGGAAAATTCATTATGAACAGTGGGTCCTCAGAAAAGACATACCCCATTATTGCTGCTTCTGGGTGATTTATAAGCAGTGCTTGGCTGGCTCAAGGAAAAAAATAAGGCTGAGCTTGTGTTTGTATCCACAGATGTATTTTGGTCACAGATTCCAATAATCCATCCAATATTGAATCACAAAAAGATGATTTTGTTTGGTTTCCGTCTAATTCCCCTGAGTCACTATGATATTTTCTAGGAAATAATAGGAATTTTATTCTTGGAGATAGCTTCAGCATCTTATAAATATATTTTAAATTAGATTATATTTTAATGCTAAATGTTGTTGGCACAAATATTTTATACTTTACAATTTTTGTTCTATTATTCTGACTAGGTTGCAATTTTCTATAAAAATAGTGTTTTATAATATTGCTTTTCTAGGCAATCTTTAATTTCTTTTTAAAATAAGCATGTTCAAAGCCATATTTCTTTAACTTCATTGTCTTTCTTGCCAAGAAACTCACTGTTAAGCTAATTAATTAATTTGTGTGATCTTTCATAAAACATCTGAATGCTTCATGTGTTCTAGGCACTGGGATAAATGTTGAAAATGCAGAGCAAAATTAAGTTTTGTCTGCTTTTATAAAGTCTACAACCTAACTGGGAGACAGATATGACTCGCAATAGCAGATATAAATATAAAACGACGACATTAGTAAGAATAGATGCAGGGTGCTTTGTAAGCTTACAACTGGGTATTTGATTTATTCAGGGAGATCACAAGCTTTCCAAGAGGATAACTAAGTTCAGACCCCCAAAATGAAAGATTAGATAAAGATGAAGTGAAGAGAATTTCAGCTTGTGGAAACAGCATGTGCAAAGACCCTGTGATGGAAAGGAATATGGCATATTTTAGAGCTACAAAGATCCAAAGGATCTATAGTAGAGAGAGAGAGAGAGAGAGAGAGAGAGAGAGAGAGAGAGAGCCAGTAATCTTGATACAGAAGAAGCTAGAGAAACAAGTAGAGACCAAATTATTCAGGGCTATGTTGGTCATGTTAAGAACTGTGTTCTTTATCCCCCAAGAAAATCACTGAAATATTTTAAGCATGATTAAATTTCCATTTTGAAAAGATCACTTAGCTGCAATGTGGACAACATACTGAAAAGGCATATGAGTGGATATCAGTGAGGTATTTTTGACAGAAAGGATGGTAACTTATCAGGACATATTTATGAGGTAAGGTCTAAATTTCCACTTGATAATGGAAAAGGATGGGACCACTGCAGGAGAAGAAGTTATCAAGTTTAACTTAAATGACTCTTAGTATTGTATTTTGAAGAAATAAGAGTTTGTAAGAGGTCTACATTGGTTTGAGGACTCAGACTTCTGGTAAACTAAGAAGATGCATGTTGTACGCCTGGCTGGAAAGCAGGGTATGTGGTTCACTAAAAGACCATGGTCATTACAGACAAAAAAAACTTGGGCTCACAACTTTTTTTCTCTCTTTCTCACTCTTTTAATGGCCTTTACATAAGTTTGGTCTATTTTAAATTCAAGATAGTGCTGCTGGTCTCATAGAACTCTTCTAACTATGAAATTAGATCTAGTATTAATTGCCTCCAATTCAATGGCTTAAGGACATGTGGTTGAAGATACAATAACCTGGAAGTCTAGTTAAAAGTGAATATTCCTAGATGCCACTCTAGAACCACTCGGTCATGCCCAGAAATGTACATGATTAATTCTCCAAATGGCTCTCAAATGGATTAAAGTTTGAGATACACTCACTAAGTACAGGCTGAATAGATTTCTATTTCATTATTCCTTTATACCCTGTGCTAAAAGCAATCATCTCCTCCTCGGAGAATACTCACCCTTTATGTTGAAGTCTGATTGGTTTGTAGTGTTTACTGTATGTGTTTAGGTCATATACGAGTTTTTTACAAAAAGCTTTAAAAATGTTCTTAGTTCTCATGTGAGTGATTTCTTAAACTATCTCATATTGGAAACAGATGTTTGTAAAAAAAAAAAAAATACTGCCTAAAGACATTTTAACACCTTGAATGATCCTTTGATTTCATTTGTGTTCTTTTTTAAAAATTGATTCAGCTTTTCACTTAGAATATATTTTGGTGTATATTCAACACTAAAAATACATGAATATGGTAAAATGTTATTCCACCAACCTTTTTCCTTAGCTGAGTATAAGATATAATATTAGAAAAGAGCTACAGTTTGTTTGATATTTAATATACATTGATGAGATTAAGCAGAATTTCTACCTCTGGCTTAAATAAATGTGAGCTATCTATTAGCTCTTTTGGACAAGGCATGCAATATATTCTAGATTTAGTCGTGATGTAGTTGGAAAGATTAGAAGATTGCATAAAAAACAATCTAGTGAGAAAATACAGAATGTCAGTAATGAATAATTCACTGGACGAGCTTACAGTAAATTGAACACTATAGAAGAAAAGTCCACTGAATCACATCAAAAGTATTATACAAACTAAAGAATAGTGAAAATATGATTTTTTTTAAATATTTTATTTATTTAATTCATGAGAGACACACAGAGAGAGGCAGAGACATAGGCAGAAGGAGAAGCAGGATCCCTGCAAGGAGATTGATGCAGGACTCAATCCCAGGACACCATGATCATGACCTGAGCCAAAAGCAGACACACAACCACCGAGACACCCAGATGCCCTGAGAAATATGATTTTTAAAGCAGCAGAAATTGATAAAATGGAAAGTAAAAAAAAATAATAAAGAAAAATTTGAAAGGTCAAAGTTACTTTTTTGAAAATATTAATACAATTTTTAAAATCCTAATAAATAACACATTAAAAACCAAAGAGAAGCCACATATTTCTTTGATTGGCAATGAAACAATAGACATCACCACAGATCCTATAGTTATTAAAAGATAAGAGAATTGTATAAGAAACTTTTGCTAATACATTTGACAACTTAGATGAAAAAGATAAATTCTTAGAAAAATGCAACTTATCAAATTGCACAATAAGAAATAGGAAATATAAATAGTCTTATTTTTTATTGAAATTTTTAATTGAATTTTTTAAATTGAATTTTTATTTTTTTTTTAATTTTTATTTATTTATGATAGTCATACAGAGAGAGAGAGAGAGGCAGAGACACAGGCAGAGGGAGAAGCAGGCTCCATGCACCGGGAGTCCGACGTGGGATTCGATCCCGAGTCTCCAGGATCGCGCCCTGGGCCAAAGGCAGGCGCCAAACCGCTATGCCACCCAGGGATCCCTAAATTGAATTTTTAAATGAACCTCCTCCCCAAAGAAAACTTTGGTCCCAGGGAGTTTCATTGGTTTCTCTACCAAACACCCAAGGAAGATTAACACCAATTCTAGATAAATTACTTCAGAAAATAGAGTACTGAAGAACACTTTTGAACTAATTTTAAAAGTCCACCAAAATTTGGATAACCAAATCTGACAAGCATATTACAAACAAGAAAATCTAAGATTAATATCTTATGAACATAGTTGAAAATGTTAATTAAATATTTAAAATTATAAAATGCAGCAATAATTTAAAAGAATAATATATCACAATTAAATTCAAGTTTTCCAGGAGTGCAAAGTTTGTTAAGTATTCAAAATTCAATTACTGTAACTTGCCAAATAATAGGGAGTAAAACCCCTCAAAGATATCAGATGACCAGCTCGACGGATGAAGGAAAAGTATTTTTAAAACTCTTCTACCCATTATAAAATACCTGAGCAAAGAATAATAAAAGCAAGCTTCATCAATTATATAAAGAGGATCTACAAAAACCAAATCTTAAGTTAGTATCATACTTAACAGGGAAGATATGGAGTGTTTTCCCGTATAAGATTGAGAATAAGCAAAGCATCTGTTTGCACTACTTCTATTTAGCTATTTCATAGGTCCTAGCCAGCATAACAAGGCAAAAATTAAGAAATAAAAGGCATACAGATTGAAAGATAGAATTACAACGGCCTTTATTCACAGATGAAAGGACCATTGTGTGGAGAAAATCCTTAGAAATATACCAAAAAGCTAACAAAAAAGCAAATTTATCAATACCACAGATTACCAGGTAAATATACCAAAAAGTCAAATGTATGTCTATATACAGAGCAGTGGCCAACAAATTATTAAAATGCATTCAGAATTGCATCAAAAAGCATAACATACGTAGAGATCAAAATTTCAAGAATTTATGGGATGCCTGCATGGCTCAGTGGTTGAGTATCTGCCATCAGCTCAGGGTATGATCCTGGAGTCCCAGGATCGAGTCCCAGGATCAAGTGCCATATCAGGCTCCCCGCAGGAAGCCTGCTTCTCCCTTTGCCTATGTCTCTGCCTCTCTCTGTGTCTCTCATGAATAAATAAATAAAATCTTAAAAAAATTTTCAAGAATTCGTACAAGATTAGCACCCTGGAAAGTATAAATGGATTATATCCAGAATATGGAAAGAACTCTCACAAATCAATAATAGAAGGAACTCCTAAAATATTATATAATCTATCATTTCTGAAAACATAAAGATGAGCAGAAATAAAGTTGCCTTCCATTTAGTCTGTGTTCAGTCAAAACTTGTCCTTTAAGACTTCTTTAATACACTTAATACCATTACAAATTGCTACTTTAGCCATTATTTAAATAATCAGATTTTGCCAGTGGTTAGTCTCCTTCTCTTATTAGTTGTCATATACAATGAGTATTTAAATACAGCATCAATTACTCAGAGATTAAAGACCTGGTAAGAAGAATTACAATACTCTGATGCCTTTTGGAAGGTACACACCCAGTTTCCTACACTACAAAACTGATGCTTCATTTAAAAAAAAAAAAAAAAAACAATCTTCAGGGACTCCTGGGTGGCTCAGTGGTTACGCGTCTGCCTTCAGCTCAGGTCGTGATCCTGGAGTCCTGGGATCGAGTCCCACATCAGACTTCCTGCAGGGAGCCTGCTTCTTCCTCTGCCTGTGTCTCTGACTCTCTCTCTCTCTCTCTCTCTCTCTCTCTCTCTCTCTCTCTCGTGTCTCTCATGAATAAATAAATAAAATCTTTTTTTTAATTATTTATTTATGATAGTCACACAGAGAGAGAGAGATAGAGGCAGAGACACAGGCAGAGGGAGAAGCAGGCTCCATGCACCAGGAGCCCGACGTGGGATTCGATCCTGGGTCTCCAGGATCGCGCCCCGGGCCAAAGGCAGGCGCCAAACCACTGCGCCACCCAGGGATCCCAAATAAAATCTTAAAAAAAAAAAAAACAATCTTCATGAAATTTAAGGGAACACAGCCACCTGTTATTATATCTATTGAGGCTCATTTGAAGACAGTGACACTACATCACGGAACTATGGACAGTGGCTGGTACTGCTTGACCTACCTAGTCCCTGAAGACTCTAATATTTTTAAGAATCAAATCTCAAAAAATATGTTTTTAAAGGTTACTTATAGAACCTATAATGTTCTATAATAACATGAATGAGTTAATAGAATGCTTGGGCTCCTAAGGTTAAGGTGAAGGCAGAAACTTCCTCACTACAGATAGGAAGGGTAGTCCATTTCTGCAACTTCTATAGATGGGTTTTTATTGTTACCTTTTGGATCCAAGGTACAGAATACAAACCACAGACATTTAGAACTGAAAGACCATGAGATCAACTCCTCATGCATGGGAATGAGGTTGTGGCATAGTAGAAAGAGTAGTACTTGAGATCAGAAGCACTAGACTCAAGTTAAATAACTGCTGAAATTGGCATTAGGAGGAAATTCTGAGACAAGACTCTGTTCTAGGTCTTCCTTTTTTCCACTCCTTTCTTAAGTCTCTCTACCTTTGGGGTCTTAGGTAAGAAACTTAAGCAATACATCTTTTCAATCATTTTATCTGTGGGACGTCTGGGCGGCCCAGTGGTTGAGCATCTGCCTTCAGCTCAGGGCATGATCCCGGAGTCCCAGGATCAAGTCCCACGTCGGGCTCCCTGCATGGAGCCTGTTTCTCCCACTGCCTGTGTTTCTGCCTCTCTCTCTCCCCCCCCCCCTCTCTCTCTCTCTCTCAATCTCTCTCTCTCTCTCTGTGTTTCTCATGAATAAATACATAAAATCTGTAAATAATAATAATAATAAATAATAATAATAATAATTTTATCTGTAAAATTTAGAAAGTAAATAGCCTTACAGGATTGTGGCGGTAATCAAATGAAACAATTAAATGAATCCTTTATAAGTGCAGACATTAGGCATCGTTGTTTTTGTTACTGTTATCACTTTTACATTACTGGCCATCCACCCTTACACATTTTTATAGTAATCCAATCTTCAGAGTAAGTACTGATTGCATATCAGTAAATGGATGCATTACTTGAGTTTATCTTCTGTTTGCTCAAAAAATAACCCTAAAACCATCTCGATTCTTTTATTCATATCCTGTATGGAATCTTCGGCATCTTGTCAACAATGCTTCCAAAGTATATTTGAATTCTATCTTCCTCTACTTATACAGTTACCAATCTAGAGTCAACCACGACCTTATCTGCTCTGGATCACTCTATTAGCTTCCCATTTGACCTCTTTTCTATTCTTCCCAGCAATATCTGGGCTTTAGTCACACTGCTTTTCTTGCTGTTTTTCTAGCACACCAAGCATCTTTCTCTCATTGCTCTCAGGCCTGTGCATAGCTGACATATTGTAGACCTCTACCCAGACATTCGTTGGGCTTAGGGTAACCTATAGACCTCATGTCTAAATGACCAGCTAACAAGCTAAAAAGAATAAGTTATGTTATGTCATGTTATGTTATGTCCTCCAAATATGTCCTTGTAACACAGAATTACATTGTACATATGTAGAACAATAGGGTTTATGTGATTGCAGGTGGGCAAAATATCAGATAATTGAATATAATGTAATTATTATTGCATGTCTCAGTGTTCTGGTTGAAAGACTGGTGATGTTTAGATTAGTAATAGAATAAAGACATACATATTTTGTAAACTACTATATAATAATTCCATGAATTTTATTTTCTTGCCTTCACTTAAGCAACATCATTCACTGTGTACAATTTGGAGTGAATTCACAATAATGATTAAAAGGATCAAAAGTAAAATTTAATTTATTTGAAGTATACCACATTTGAATATACCTAAAATACATAATATTTGAATATGTTTTTGTCAAAATTGTAAACATTTCAAACACAAATATCAGAAATAATATATTATTTGTCATATTTTTAAACAGTTATTTTTTAACTAAAATTATTAAAATGAGAAAAACAAAGGCACATAATAACTTATGGCTATCAATTTAAAATAAAATTTATATGACATTTTAATATATATTATATATATTTATATATTATATAGTTATATATTTTATATAAAATGTTTAAATTTTATATAAACATTTATATATTAAATAAATTTGGAGTGTTAAGTAAACATTAAATTTACATATTTAAATAAGTAATAAATAATAAAATTACAACTTTTTCAATTCTAGAGTTTACAGACTATATCTCAATGTAAAAAATTGATATATCATGCATATTACATTAAATCTATCAGGCATAGGTATATATAATAGATACAGATAATATATATAGATATAGATAGATAGATGCATGTGTATATGCATATACTGCAACCACTACCTTGACTTGCAGAAACGTCCAGAAACAAAAATTAAAAAAACAAATAGCAAGAATATAGACCTACCATTGCACTAGGAAATGATTCTTTCTATGAGAGAATCTGTGCATTTAACTTAGAAAAATTTATATTTTTTCTTACCTAAGTGGGTCAATTGCTTAAATCCTCCATGGACTCCAAAACAGTGTCCACTTCAACATCAACAACTCGGCCAAGCCTCCACTTTATTTTTGAGGGGACAAAAGACAAAGAGAATTGAAACCTTTACCAGGGACCTGAATCCCACTAGTCACAAAGGTAGATGTTCAAGGTCAAAGCCAACATTGTGCCTGCAATAATGGTTGCAAAGTAACCCATGTGTTTGTGTGTGTGTGTTTTAAACAAATTTGTGTGTGTGTGTGTGTGTGTTGTGCTATTCAGGACTGCGAACGTACCAAGTCTTGATCTAAATTCCTAACAGTTGGACCATAGAACCTTCCTTGACTTCCAATATAACTGCAACTTCCTCTCTACTAATCACTTGCTATTACATCACCCTTTTTTATCTTCTTTCTAGTACTTCTCATGATTTACCTTATCACCTTATAGTTATTACCTTACATGAACTTACAGTTTTCCCTGTTTATAATCAGACTCCTCTCCATAAAATGTAAAGCCCTGTATAGAGGAGGAATTTTTTTTGGTTGCTCACCAAAGTAACTTTGATAAAACAGAGCTTCGCACATAGTAGACTCTCAATAATTATTAATTGAATGAAGAAATAAACTATATATTTATCTCTGATTTATTGGGCATCAGAAATAACTATGCCTCTAAAACGAGTCACTTTCCTCATGAATATGCTCTTCCCTTTATCCCAGTTTTGATATGTCATTTCTTACAAATACAGTCTTTTGTTTTTCCAAAATGGCCATTGGAGTAAAACATGAAACAAGCCATTGTTCTTAGAAGTAAGGGAATATGAAATTGTCAGAATATGCTATTCAGGACATTGTGTAATGTTTTCTCCATAGTATATATAGTATATCATAAAATTTCACTCCTTAAAAATTAACTGGAATCGTTCTTTATGAGTACAGATGAGTAAAATGTAAAAGTTGTTAACTTCTTGCTTTATTCTTCAAAAATACAACTCTTATTCTTCCAAAGTAAATTATTTGTTGTGTCTCCCTAAGGCATCGCAAAATCTTAGAACAATGCAATACACTGCAATAAGAGAGACCAGTTTCCAAATCTGTGGTCTTTTGAACAGAAACAGATCAAACTACCTTTGTATTTATCTATAGAAAAGGAGTTTGCTAAACAGGTAATACTGCCAAGATTATTTCAAACAGGATATTTTGAAAAAGAACTGATTTCACACACTTAATAGCAATTTGTAGCATGATAAGATGTTAACTCCAAGATGTTTACCTACTTCCAGTGTAAATCTGTTCAGACCACATCTGGAAAATTTGTAATTAATCTCTATTATTGTTTATGTCTGAGAAAATTGACAAACTTGCCTAAGTATGAAAGTACTGCCATACAATCTAAGCGATAAATTCAACTTCGCTGTTTACACACACGCTAACACACAAAGTGACTTTTTTTCTTTGTGAAAAATGGCTATTCATATCCTCAGATAACTTAACATTGCAAGAGAAAATATTATTATTTCCAGAAATAATAAAAGTTCAGCTTCTGAGAGATTTTTCTCCACTTTTTAAGTTTGTTAGGTAAGTAGAAAGGACCTGATTAAAAGAAGAGCTTTAATGTTTTAGATACACAATACATTCACACGGATATATACACATACATGCAGAATTTCTTTTTCATCAATCTAGATAATAATAATTTTCATAAAATATCACTGTTCTTCAAGAAGAGACTTCATACCTAAAACCCCCCAAATTTAAAAAAATTGTGAGATCCTGGTATATAGTACTTGATAAAATTATAACATAAATGGACACAGGTCTATGATAAATATTTAATCCTTCTGACAACTAAATGTAGTTTCATAAAAGCTAGATTTGAAATATCAGGAAGCACTCTCTTACATTTTTGTTCCTGTTGATGTTGGTGAAGTGCTCTCATACCACCCATTCCCATCTTCCTTCATTTTAGACCCAATACCCCAATGCATAGATAAACCCATGCTTAGAGAAAATTCAAGCATGTAAATTATTTACAACATTTATCCTCCTGGCCCACCATCGGCAAAACATAGCAAAGGAACTGAGTTCACTCTTTTTTTTTTTTTTAAGATTTTATTTATTTATTCATTTAAGATAGAGAGAGAAGCAGAGACACAGGCAAAGGGAGAAGCAGGCTCCATGCCGGGAGCCCGACGTGGGACTTGATCCCGGGTCTCCAGGATCACACCCTGGGCTGAAGGCGGCACTAGACCGCTGAGCCACCCTGGCTGCCCACTCTTATTTTTCTATACTTTCCTTTGGAGCTATTCAATCAGATATTCATCAGACATTTATTGAGAACATTATGTGATGAATATAATGCTAAGTGCTAAAGACACAAAATTGACATCTTTTCTGATTTAAAGGAGCTCACGTTATAGTGGGCTTAAAAATATATAAATAGTATGTCAACTTTACTTCAATAAAAAAATAAATAAAAGGTGACTTCTTTTAGTGTGTGTATATATATATATACACACACACATAATATACAGATAATAAATATTTAGTACAGAAATGTTTGATTAATGTATACATGATAGGAAATAGCTTTGTCACTTCACCAAAATGAGTTCTCAAACTTTGGTTACTTGAACACCATCTTCCTACTATTTATTTTTTTGAATATATGACCATCATGTATTTATTATTTTTCCATAGGTTGATCTCTCCCTAATTATTGAAAAAGGGACATTTTATAAGATTCATATATAGAAACTTCCATAATTTACCATAAAGGAAAGTTCCTTAAAAATAAATGCAGTGTTACACAGTTATGGCCCAATACTGTCACCAGCCACGTCTCCGAGTCTGAGACCTACTCTCTCTAAGTTAGAGAAGGAAAGGTTAGCAATATTAGAGAAGTGCTAAAGATTCCTGTCATCTGCCTGATATGATCAGAAGTTTGAGAGGCATTGAAAATGGAGAAATTTTTAAAAAAAGAAAAAGAAAAAGAAAAGGGAGAGATTTTCTCACTATGTAATTCAATACTACCTTGGTTTTCAGTTTGTTCTCTCTGGTTTTTTTTTTTTTTTTTTTTTTTTGGTCTCTGTTTTCTTTTCCCTGCCTTCCTATAAGTCACTTGAACATTCTCTAGAATTTCATTTTGATTTATCTGTAGTGCTTTTTAGTGCATATTTTACACTTAAAATCATGTAGCTTTCCGCAGGTGCCCTGAGTGTTACATTGCATCACATTACATTATATACGACTGATCACAGTTTATTTGTGTCCTCATTTTACCTGTTCCTGTGAAGTATGGAAAGCTTACCACCCTTTAGTCTCTCCCATTCGTAAAATAATTTTCTTAAATATTTCCTCTACAAATAATTCAGAACCATATCAGGCAGCGTTATAGTGTTTGCTTCTAATGGCATAATTTAGAAAACATGATTTAGGGATTCAGGAGGACCAAAAAAAGTCTATTGTAGTCACACATATTTTTGCTTACTGTGTTTCTTCTTCCTTCCAAGGTTATTTTTGTTTTTGTTTTTTCTGTTGAAGACCTCTTCCCTTTGTCATTCTTTTTAGGCAGGTCTATTGATAACAACGTTCCTTAGTTCCCATCCATCTGAGAATGTTTTGATTTCCCTTTCATTTCTGAAGTGGATTTTCACTGAATCTAGGATTCTTTGCTCTTAGAAAAATACTGTACCACTTTTTCCTGACCTTTATGCTCTCTGATAAGAAATAGACTATCATTCTCATTTTTTTCCCCTAAAAAAAGGTGCCACTTTTCTCTGGCCACTTTCACAATTGTGTTTAGTTTGCAAAGTGTCCTTTATAATGTGTCTAGGAACGATTTCTTTCGGCTCATCAAGCTTAGAACTTGTTTCTTGAGTCTCTAGGTTTGTCTCGAGCCAAATTCGAGAAACTTCCAGCCATTATTTCTCTGAGTACTTTATCAGTAGTGCTGTTTTAGCATTTCCTTCTGAGACCCTAGTGACACAAATACTGTATCTCTTTTTTATAGTCCCAGGGGTCTCTAAGGCTCTATTCATTTTCTTTTCACTCTATTTTCTCTCTTTTGTTCAGATTGGATGATTTCTATTGTTCTGTCTACTGGTTCCCTAATTCTTTCCTCTGTCCTCTCTATTTTATTGTTGAACCCATCCACTGATGTTTTTATTTTTGTTATTATATATTTTAGTTATATTTACCTTTGGTTCTTCTTTATTTAATCTATTCCTTTGCTGAGATTTCAGTTTTAAAAATTTATGTCAAGGATATTTATAATTGCTTGTTAAAGTGTTATGACGAGGGCTTTCAAATCTTTGTCACATAATCCTAACATTGTGTTATCTCTAAATTGGCATTTACTAATTGTCTTTTTCTCAGTCAGCTTGAGAGCCTCCTGATTCTTAGTAAGATAAATAAATTTTAATTGAAATCCAGAAATTTTTATATTACATTATGAGACTCTAGATCTCTGTAAACCTTCTGTTTTACCTGGCATTTCATATTATTGCCCCCACTGCAGAGGTGGAAGGGATGCCACATTGTTACTTTCTGGTGGAGTCAGAAATCCAGATTCCTCATTCTGCCTCACACATAAGAAAGAGGATTCCTTATTACTGCTGGTTTGGGATGTTAGTTCCAGATGCCCACGTGGGCTCCACTGATGCCATGGTGGTGAGTGCCTTATTAATACCAGGTGATAATGAAAGTCTTGACCCTTTAGTAGGCTTCATTTGAAACCATCTTGATGGCTAAGTAAAGGGGTGCCTAGTTAGTATGGATGAAGGTGTGAGTTCAGGTTCCCTAGTAGTCATTTACACCACCTACTACCATCTCTACCACCATATAGGTGGAGGTGTTGGGATTCCTCATTACGGCCTCACGAGGATAAAAGTCTCTGTTCTTCATTTTGCCTTTGCTGATGTGGGTGGAGGAAGAATCAGAGATTTTTGTCTGTGGTGTTTGGCTGGAGTAGAGGGAGTATTGTCCAAAAGTTTTTTTCTATCTTGCTCATCTCACTTTCCCCCGGTTCTTTGACTAAAGAGAGCGAGCCTTTTGGGGGGATTTTGTGTGTGTGTCTGTATCCATTGACATTTCCAGATTATAGCTGTGTTAGTCTGGTCAGGCTATCATGAAAGAATACCATAGACTAAGTGGCTTATAAACCACATAACCTTACTTTTTATCGTTCCGGGGGCTGGGAAATCCCAAGTGCTAGCAAATAAGGTGTCTGATAAAGATCTGCTTCTGAGTTCACAGATGGCCATCTTCTCACTGTGTCCTCACCTAGTGGAAGGGATGGGAGAGCTCTCTGGGGTCTCTTTTATAATGTCATTATGAGGGCTCCACCCCCAACCTTGTCATTTCCCAAAGACCCGACCTCCTGATATCATCACATTGGGAGTTAGGGTTTCACCGTATGGTTTTTAGAGGACACAAACATTGTCTGTAGTACCACCTTCTTTGGTTCCAAGTGTAGGACCCATGAGGCAAAAAGAAGACCCACGGAGCTCACCAGCATGTCATTCCTTGGGTATCAAGTCACTAGTCAGGTTGTCATCTCTCCACCCCTCAGAATCTTCTTGTCTTTTTTTTTCTTTTATTCTAGTTCTATTTTATTTATTTATTTATTTATTTATTTATTTATTTATTTATTTTTATAAATTTATTTTTTATTGGTGTTCAATTTGCCAACATATAGAATAACACCCAGTGCTCATCCCTTGTTTTTGTATAATATTGAGTGATTTAGTTATACTTAGTGATATGAAGCACAAGTCCAATTCAACACTAGTGAACATTTTGTTGAATACCACCAAATTTTTTTTAAGATTTTACTTATTTATTCATGAGAGACACAGAGAGACAGAGAGGCAGAGACATAGGCAGAGGGAGAAGTAGGTTCCCTGCAAAGAGCCTGAAGTGGAACTCGATCCCAGATCCGGGATCACGCCCTGAGCCAAAGGCAGATGCTCAACCACTAAGCCTCTCAGGCGTCCCTAATACCACCAAAATTATTTCAAGAACCATTAGTACATGCATTCCAGCTTTGAACATATTTGTCTAAACTCTTTAATATTATTTACTCTTTCCCATCATGTCTTTTAAAGTAGCATATCATTTGGGGCTACTTTCCTTATTTGAGCTGAATTTCTAAGCCTGTAGAATAGCATTATGAAAAGTATATCTGAATTACAGCTAAACAAGCTGGATTTGTGTTTCATTTCTACCATTTGCTAGCTGAGTGGTCTTGAAGAATTTATTTAACCACCCTATGAACTAGAGTCTTCTTCTGTGCAATGTTTTTTTTTTTTTTCAATATTTCCCTCTCCACAGATTTTTGTGTGTGTGCAGTTAAAATGTAATGGTGTATATGTAATAATGTATATGTAACAACATAATGCAATATAATGGGTGTTTAATAAATATTTATGGAGTCTGACATCTTTAGAACAAACTATCTAGCTGCCACCTTCCCCTTAAATAACTAAGATTACTGTTACTGTAGCTACTAAAAAGAAAGGTAAGGAGGTCTAAGTTGAAGGACAGATGGATAAGTGGTAGAACTAAGTTACATAATTTTTACAGCTAACACCTTTCACCAGAAAAAAAAATGGAGATAAATGAAGATAACCCTACTTAACTAGTTCTAGCAGTTAAATTAAGCTGCTGTAAAAATATGCCTTCAGTGGCCTAAAACATTGAAGGTTTATCTTCACTGACTCGTAATCTGCTATATATCTGGAAGACTCCCCCAAGAAGCTGTCTTCCTTAGGATGGTTCCTATTCATGCCTCCATTTCCACAGCAGCTGCTACACTGCCAAGGAAGGCTGAGAGCACTAGCAATTAGTGTAGTAATTAAACACTCTTTGCTCAGGAGTAGTATCAGTCATGCACACTTTAATTTCATTGTGCAAAATGAGTCACATGGCTTGGTCTCATTACACATGGAATTTTGTGCTTATCTGTAGCCAAACAGAGGAGAATCACACATGTTGGTGGGCATTAGCAATGCCTATCACACAGATCCTCCATACTGCGCCATTGTGACGTATATAAATGAATGATGACTATGGGGTGCCTGGCTGCCTCAGTCAGTAGAGCATGTGACCCTTGATCTCTGGGTTGTGAGTTCAAACCCCATGTTGGGGGTACAGTTTACTTAATAAAAGAAAAAAGAATGATGCATATATGGCAGATGTAGCAACCCACTCTCCCCCTTTATGTCAAAGAAGCAGGACTCATTAGGTATGCAGCAGATATTTACATTAGGGGAAACAGAAATCCTCTTTTACTCCTGGAGGTGAATCTTGATTAATCTTCCAATCATGGTAATTATTTGTCTTGGCTAATAAGTAGTTGAAGTCTCTTGCTGCTCATTGCTAGAAAATATTCATTGCCGTTAGAAAACATTTTTTAAATAAAATTGAATAAATTTACAATATTTATTTAAAGTGACAGCGTTTATTTGACTTTAATATATATATCATAAACTTAAAGCAAATTTAATGTGTGCTCATTTTTATAAATTAACCTAACACAATATTATTACAAGGAATACTAAGATCTTAAAAAGTACTTGTCAAAACAGCCTGCTTATGAGTGAAGACTTCCATCTAGAATTAAAATGTTTAGAAAATATAGTAACAGTTTTTAGCTGTTTAGTGTTTTCTAAAACATTGGAGCCATAACTAAATAAATACACCCTCCATCAGTATACGGAAAGTACTGATTTGCCCTCAGGTAAACATTTTAAACCAGAGACTTCTTCCCCTTCTAAGCATGACTAGACTTGTATTACTTGCAGTGAGTTAGAAACTAGTAAACAAATTTTAATAATATTTTATAAGCATTTCGTCAATCTGGGGTCCCCATCACAAATGGGATTTAATGGATTACCTGTGCCTGCCGGGGTAGGGTACACGTACACTGAGCCAGTCAGTAGCGTGCAGCTGGGACATCTGAGGGCATCACAAACCTGATATTGCTCAATCTTGGGTGGCTGAATGCCACTTGTCCCTTTAAAAAGTTGGAGGACGCAAATTGCTCTTGGGTTGCATAACTAGTTAGCATGCCAGAGTTTCATTCTTTATTGAAATTAACCAAATTGCTCCACCAGCTAACAGTGATGCAACACCACCCTCTTCTCCCTTCTTCCTTTCTGACTTGGTTGTATGATAATAAGAAACTGGAAGCAGTAGCATTCACTTTGAGATCTTGGTTGGGCAAACCAAGGACAAATTGTACCAAGCTGAGAATAACAAAGCAAAAAGATATTAGCAGCCTGGATCCTTGATGACTCTCTGGAACCACAGAATTAAACGACCCTATATATTAACCACACTGCTATGTGAGATCACAATTTCTTCAACGTTTGAATCACTTTCAGCTGAGTCTTCTCTTATTTGGGCAGAGTTAAGAACCTCTCATAAATTACTATGCATATATAAAAAGAATTCTACAAACCATTGGAGATATAGATAGAGACAAAAACATATAGATATTTACTATCAAAAAGGTTTTGAAATAACATATAGAGGTATAATGTTTTCTCAATTTTGCCTCATATAATGAAAAGGAAATTGCAGCATCACCCTATCTCCCCATCTTTAGGACTGCAGTAATTTCCTGCCCCCAAAGCTAAATAAACACTTTCATGGAAATAGACGGTGTTTAGTAAAGAAAAAGTCTACTGACAGTTCTGTCTTTATGAACTGTGTAAATCCAGAGAAGAAATTCTATCACAGAGGCCAGTTGTTGACTGATTAGCAAGTGGTAACATCGCTGTGTGAAGAAAGGGGCGGGTTGTTTTATGCAGATCCCCAAGGCCTAAGTCTTCTGGCACCACTAACTGGTGGTGCTCCTCCCTCAAACATTAGCTTTACCCTTCGGAAGGTTGATACTCCCAGTGGGTGAGCATTGACGTACAGCCGGAATGGTGTGTGAGATCAGTAATGCGCTTTTAATCATTTTGGAATTTAACTTTAAGCTAAAGCCTCAATTAAGGGGATTAAAGGTAACTAGTGCATGCCTTACTTAGTCATCTTTTCTTACACTCTCCTAAAATAAGCAGAATCATTCTCATGTCAGGCTTTCTAAAAATCTACTCAGAGGAGTGTTGATCAATTCTTTGGTTATTCAGCAGGCATTCATCAGAAGAATGCTAGGTCCTTTAAATAAGAGGGAGTTAATGAGACCTGGCCCAGCCCTCAGAGGGGTCACAGCAGCCCACCAGAAACAAGAGAGTAAGGGAAGATAATACAAGGTAACACAAGGAGAGAAATGACAAGAGCGCCCCGAGTAGAGTAAATAAGAGAAGAGGATGTTTCAAATCCCAGGCTGATCTACTTAGAGGAATGATAAAAAGTTTGTGCAGGCAGTGATCTTGAGATGGGTCATGAAGGAAAGACTTAACTTAAACATAAAGAGTCTCAGACCTAGAGCATTTTAGCATCATGACATAAATTAAGAACAAGGGATTCTCATTTGAACCCAGATGGGTTTGCCACCTGACTTTGCTCTTACTAACTGGACTCATTTTAGGAAATGTGTTAATTACTTTGAGTCTTTTCTTCATCTTAAAAATAGGAATGATGATATTCACCTTATGGACTTATTAGAAGAATTGATTTCTATAGATCATCTAAAGGTACTGGTGTCTGACCTAGTTTTTATCTAAAATATATTAACCGTTATTATGATGATTTATACAAATTTTCCTGAAGAGGTGACATTTGAGATTGGTTCCTGAACGAATTGTTACAAACAACGAAATGTGGGTGAAGAGCATTATAGATGACTGAACAACATATTTGAAGACCCAGAGAACTCAAAGAAAAGGAACCAGTGAGTGGTCTTTTGGAGAAGAGGATACAACTGGAAAGAAATAGGGAACTGGAAATAAGAGCCTACAATGGAGATGCAACTCCAAGAATGGGGCCAGGGAATATCACCAACCAAGACATCAACACACAGCTTTGCTCAGCTGGTTGTATTAGCATCCTAGCACCATGGCATAAACAACAAGACAGAATGTTTCAAGGTAAACAGTCTGACAGTAGATCCAAGAGAACCGTTAGAGTTGACCAGCATCACTGGTCAATAGGAGCAAACTTCCTATTGTGATTTCATTTTCTAAGGAGCTCTAAAAAAAAAAAAAAAAAAAAAAAAAAAAAAACTCAGATAACAAACATTTAAATCTATTTATGGAAACATTTGTAGATATGATAAGTTATATGTTAGATGCTAGATTGCAAATGACACATATGCCAAGACTTTCTCCATCTACCACCTGTAGATCCACACAAGTACACATAGTCAATGTCACTAAGTATTTGTTACGGCTTAGGTCTTGCTGGACTTTGTTAGAGACTCAGTATTCTTCTCCACACAGCATATATGGCAGCCACTAGCACTGAGTTAGAGTTGAAAGCTACTATGCTCCTGTTTTGGTCTTGTTAGTTTGCTGGACCTTGAATATACTGAGAATGAGAAAAAGTAATATTTTTGAGCTGTGAAAATGAAGACCAGGCAGAGAGATGTGGTAGAAGGGCAGGTCAGAGAGATTTGAAGTTTGACTTGATTCACCATTGCTGACTTTGAAGATAGTGATAGAGGGACAGGAGCCAAAGAATGTAAGTAGCTTCTTGAAGATGAGAATGAACTCCCTGCTGGCAATCAGCAAGAAAATGGGGACTTCAGTCCTACAACCACATGAAACTGAATTCTTCCAACAATCGGAATGAGTCTGAGTGAATTTACCTGCAGACGTTCCAGAAAGTTGTACAGCCCTGCCGATACCTTGGCATCAGGCTTGCGAGACTCTACGCAAAGAATTAGCTGATCCTTGCTTTGCCCAGAACTTGACCTTCAGAAATTGAAATAATAAATTTGCATTGTTTTAAACCTCTAAGTGTGTGGTAATTTCTTATAATAACAATAGAAAACTAATGTACAACTAATTGAAGCTTTCTAGGAAATATATCCTAACTCCCAAGCACCGTGAGAAAATAACCACCCCAATACTTTCACACCACATCAGTCAAGAAAGCATTCACTGAGCACTCAAATGGGCAGAAAATTTGAGTTACCTCCAGTACAAAGTAAGGATTAATGTACATGGGAGTTATTATTACTCAACTCACAGGGCCATGGACATCCCTTCGGTAACTGGAGCTCCATGGCATATGAACACAGCTGCAACTTTCTAGTATAAAATTCCCAGCATCAGTTCTGAACGAATGGGAAGCAGGAAACAAAGGAAGTAGACACTAAACCTAATTAGTGAGATTAATTACGATAAGATGCACAGCTAGTTTTGGGCTCTGTATGGCTGTGGATGATAAGGATATAATGTATGCAACTACAGATAAACTACCCCATATTCATGAGAATGATTATATAACAGATGTTTCCCAGCCTGGGGATACAAGAACGTGGAGGGAGGGGTGCAGTGGGAAGAGCTAAGAATAATAATTCTATGGCTCATTTGCACTAGCTAGATGGCTAAGTTGCAAGAACTCCAGCTGGCTTCCTCTTCATGACCCTCATCCATACTTCTAGCACTTTCTGCTCCTGCCAGATCACTGAGGGATAGAAACAGATACACCTCACCTGGAAGGAAAGGTCGAATGCAGTAATGTCATGCACACCTGGCCTGACCTGTGTAATGCTGCTATATCATCGTCATTATCGATCATCATGTAATGAGCATTTACCACATGCCGGGCACTTGGTGTACATTATTTCCTTTAATGCTAATGTAAATACCCTATGAGGTAGGTAGTATTATTATGCCATTTTGCAGATGAGGAAACTGAGGTTTAGAGAGGATAAATAGCTTGCTTGAGGTCTCAAACCAGGAAGTGACTGACCCCTAGAAGTCTGATTTGGGAAACGCTTTACCTCATACCAAACTTTCTCCGGATATAGATGCCCCAAATCCCCTAAACTGGTACCCAAGGGCTGGTCTGCTTTGGACCGGAACCTGAGTGCCAAGATGAGAAAGGGGCACAACTGTGAGGTGCAGGAGATGGAAGGTGCCATGGGCTCCTGCATTGGTGCTGAATCCAACACTCGGAACTGGTGCTCTTGTGCACCAGCAGAGGGCCCAGAGCAAAGGTCTTAGAGGTTCCCAAGCCCCAGATTTGTCTTCTAGCCTCCATTCTGTATGTGGGCTCTGTCCTGACCTCTCATTCTCTCTGCCTAGCCTCCTGCACCCTGTCTCTTCAGAGAGGAGATCTCAGCTTCCTCCATAGTGCTGCCTTTGGATGCTGCCTGTATCAAGACTCTTGACTCTAGACTTTGGAGGCTCCTTGTCCCACTCACCTTTCCTCCACTGGTGCTTCACCCAATTTAGACCAACACCTTGGAACCAGAACATCTGTTTCTGTCTTACATTCCAGGCTCACAGCTTATTGAGAAGGCAATGTCACAGCCCTTGAATCCATCAAACATTGTTATCATCAAACCACAACTTTTCATTGCCATGATCCTGCTTCCCAACCTGGAACCTCGGATGATTTTAATTTACTCTCAGTTGGATGTTACAGCAAATACTCCTGTTTCAAAACTAGTTCAGCTGCTTCTACCCACTTTAGGTGTGTCTCTGGAAATGTAGTTACTGGAGTTTCATCCACATCGACCTCCCGGATTTTTCTCTACCTTGTTCACACTTCCCTCACCCAGAGGGAGCATTCCCCCCTGCCCCCCCACAGCCATAGCTCATGCGTTGCTCAGAATTCCACTGCTCTCGGCCTACAGGAGAACACTTCCTTTTTAACTGAATCTGGGCCTTTACAACAACCATTTGTTGAAAAGTAATAAATACACATGGTAAAATGTTGAAACAGGGCAAAAAGATATTTAATGAATAACATGCTTCCTTCTCCATTTGGCCAAAGAGGCCACTATTGGCTTTCTTGCTCTGGCTATCTAGAAATTTTTCATGAAGATATGTAAACACAGGTACACACATGTATGTGTTTGTATATGTGTATATACATATATATATGCATATATGTTCTTTTGATTATTTTAAATAAATGAAGCATATTATTGTAATATACAATATACAGTATTTTGTGGGGGGTTTTTCCCTGTATCGGAGATAGTTCTTCATCAGCATTTGCAAAAAAACCTAATTTCATTTTTTTAACAGCCATATGATAAACATCATTTACCTAGCAGTACTCTAATTTTTTCAACCAATTCCATATTAGCAGACATTTTAGTTGTTTCCTGTTATTTTTTTGCTACTGTAGCATTATTTTAATGAACATATATGAATTGCATTATTATAATGAAAACATATGTATATATGAACATATGTTATATACATATAACGTCTCCATTTAGTCTTCCAATTTGCACTCTTATCCTTTTTATATTATTATCAATGTATCTAATTATATTTCTCTCAGTTTATTTTTATTTTTTTAAAGATTTATTTATTTATTCATTCATGAGAGACACAGAGAGAGGCAGAGACATAGGCAGAGGGAGAAGCAGACTCCACGCAGGGAGCCTGATGCAGGACTGGATCCCAGCACCCCAGGATCACACCCTGAGCGGAAGGCAGATGCACAACCACTGAGCCACCCAGGTGTCCTTATCTCAGTTTATTTGCTTATACGTTGCTTTCCCCACTAACTTGTGATCTCCTAAGGACAGGGACTTTATGTATATATGTATGTATTTTGTTCACTGCTATATCCTTGACACCTGTTAGTGTCTGAAACAAAGGAAATATGAAATCATATTTTAGATAAGTGATTCAGTGAAGAAAGGCATTTTCTTGCACATTATTTAGAGAATATGTGTGGGACAAAGTCTTCAAAGTGGAGATATGAATTTAAGACTTTTATCAGTATTGCAAATGGTCCCCTAGAAAAGGTTGTACAATGTTTAGTTCATTAAGAATTTTGAAGTTGGGTAGCCCGGGTGGCTAAGCGGTTTAGCGCCGCCTTCAGCCCAGGGTATGATCCTGGAGACCCAGGATTGAGTCCCACGTCAGGCTCCCTGCGTGGAGCCTGCTTCTCCCTCTGCCTGTGTCTCTGCCTCTCTCTGTGTGTCTCTCATGAATAAAGAAATAAAATCTTCAAACAAATTTTTTTGAAGTCTTGTTTTTGGCTCTGTACCTAAAACTCTGGAGTCAGCTCTGTACCTAAAATTATAAGGTCAGGGCCCTTTTCCCTCCACCACAATCCCTACCAAGCTCAGTCCCTTACCTTGTAGGTCTTGTGGGCATATGGACATCCCAGACCACACTTCAGATCAGTGTCTGCCACTTCCCCCACAGATGCCTCTGGGACTCATTGGGCCTTTAGTTGCTCACATTTCTGTTGCAGTCACTTCAGGGCTACAGACTCAAGGAAGATGGTCACACAGGCCAGGAATCAGGCTCTACCTTTGGGGCAGGGAACCTCAAACTCCCCTATTCCCAGAGCATGATCTAGAGGGATGTGTGTGGGTGGACACATCCTCTAGGTATGTCAGGGCAGGGGTCCTGCCTGCCAGGTCTGATTTCAGTACTGCTAATATTGGAAAACGCTGGTTATTTTAGATTCCTTTGTAAAAATGGAGTTTAACATTTTTCATATATTTGTCTTATTTAAAAACATAAATCACTGAACCATACTTCCTTCCCTCACAGCTTCTAACAAGAACCAAATAGAAATATCTACAGGGATTGAGAACACTGGAAAAGATGAAAAAACTTTTCCTCTAATTAAACATAATCTATTGTATTTTTGAAGAAAGTAAATTCAGGAAAAACAAAAGGCTTTAGTGTAAACATTATAAGTAATTAACATATAGGAAATCTAACCTCGAGAAGATGTACATACTAGAAATATAAAATGTTGTATCATCCTCTCAACAGAACGACTATAATCCCAAAAAATTTTCTTGCAAAGAAACTGCTGTTAAAAATTATGTGATATTGTTATGATTAGAAGATATAGACACAAATGCAACTATCAAAGCACTTATAATATATATTGTATGTGTATCAAATTAAAAGGATAAATTCAACATATTACCCAATAAGATTGTCAGTGATAGGGACCTGGGTGGCTCAGTGGTTGAGCATCTGCCTTTGGCTCAGGGCGTGATCCTGGGATCCTAGAATCAAGTCCCACATTGGGTTCCCCACAGGGAGTCTGCTTCTCCCTCTGCCTGTGTCTCTGCCTCTCTCTCTGTGTCTCTTAAGAATAAATAAAATCTTTAAAAAATAAAAAATAAAAATAAAATGGGAATACTGGACAATATAAAATTAACCTCCACTTACCTTCTCTTGCTTGGTAGAAATTTTTTAAATTTCCTTCCCCCACAGTTTTAACGTGGTGATTGTAAATTTGCTTCACTTTGTTGAAAAATAAAACATTCAGTCTAAAACAGTACTTGTCAAACTATCTATGGAAAGGTGTCAATTTTTTTCCTTCACCTATTCATCCCTGACTGATACTTATGTAAAAATAAAATAAAGAATGAATCACTAGAAATTTAAAATGAAAAAGCAAGTAAATTCATAAGACAAAACAAAAACAGCACAAGAAACTGAAGGCATACATTATGGCCATTTCTTACAATCAAATGAAACAAATATAACATTACTTCCAAACTGCTGTACAAGTTTGTTCTCAATGTCTATCTTTCTTCAGCAGACAGATAATGAACCCTCAGGGATCAACCCTCTTCACAGCCCACAAGAGAGGACTCTCCCAAGGGACCTATTTATTTTCTAGGGCTGGATTCCTTGTCCATATATTCAATTCATTTCAGAAATTTTATGAAGTTTTGACTCATCTTATTTAAAACCTTTCTTTATTCCTCCTAGAAATTGAAAGTAACTTTTGTCAGAAAAAGATTTGGAGGACCTCGATTTAATCCAGTGGCCAGGAGTGAGCTGGGAAATTCCCGTGAGCAATTTCACTTCCTTGCTGGGCCACGGTGCACAGTGGCCCAGCCCTATGAGGCTCCCTCCGCAGGACTCTGCTCATCATCGTCAGACCCTCTAAGGCATCCCTAAAGTGTGGGATTCTTTTTTTAAAATTTGTTTTATTTCTCCCAAAGCTGAATTGCAAAATCCTCACTCCTAAAGTGTCCGCTCTACCTTCATATTTATTTTTTCCAAAATTTTGCTTGTGCTTTTGCTAATGCTCTACAAGACAAGTGATATAAAGATTAGTACATGATGAACACCAAACTATCCAAGTTGAGGAAGATATAAGCAGATGAAAACCACTTATACTAGAATCTCAAGTAAAGGTGGAACTCATGGTCAAAGAAAATTCATTTTAGGCATAAAAATATTTTAGCTAAATTTATGGATGACAGATCTTTAATGGACTATAACAAAAATCACATGTTTGTAGAACTTCCCTAAAGCTCTTGGTGTTGGCATCAGTTAAGAACAGGTACCTCTGCACTGGTTGAATGGGTCTTCAGTCTGATGCAACTTGCCAAAACATATGTTCACAGAAGTAGTTAAAAGTGGACTTTTGACTACTTCCCTACCACTATATTTGAGCTGTGAGCTCCCCCTTGAAAAGATTCTGTAAAAAATGCTATGGGGGAATGAAACCTTTCCAGCTCAGAACCCAGCTCTCGTGCTGGCTATCTGTGTGAATTTAGCAGATTGTTAAATAAAGACAGTGACAGCCTTCAGAGAAAGAGTGAGGATTGAAAGAAGAGGTATTGCTGAAATTTAAAAGTCAACTCACCTCCCTGCAATGAAACAGTCACTGCTAATAACTTAATGAGATTTTAATCTGAGCTTTTCATTGAATATGTGCTGTCTGCCAGGCTTTGTTCTAAGTGCTTTATGGGATTTAACTCCTGTAAGTCTCAGAACCACATGATGAGGTATGTACTATATTTTGCATTTGAGCAACCCAAAGCACAGATGGATCAAATCACTTGCCCGGGAGCACATGGCTAGGAAGTAAGGGTGCCAGGATTTGAGCTAAGATCATTCCTGACTTTACATCCTTAACACTATGCTATGCCTTGTCCTGGAGTACATGTGATCTAATGAATACAGGTACTTGGATGTTGTTTTTAATTTTGATTGGCAAGGCCCAGTATTTTGACATATTGAATATTTTAGAAACCGATCCCTTGCTCTGAACTGATTCACACTGCTTTTATTCAGGTCATGCACTTAGACATCAATAAATGATTGCTTGTTAATAAGATATTATCGGGTGTTTGCAAAACACTGGGGCGTTCAGGATGAACCAAGCACATCCGCTGCCATAATCACATTTATTATCTCACAAAGAGACAGAAAAAAGAGATTATTTGTGACTATGACCACTTACTTCTTATACTTTGCCTCCAGATTTTGGGTTGTAGTAATTAAAGTTGCCTATAGCCTCTAGTCCCCTATGTATGTGCCATGTTTCACAATTCTGTGCCTCTGTTCCAGTTGCCCCGTCCACTTGAACTTCTTTCCATCTTTTCTCTCTTGGTTTGTACTACTTTCAAGAAGCCCTTCTTTAAGAAACCCTTCTTTAAGGGTTTAACCCCCCTTTAAGAATCCTTTCTCTAAGAAACCCAAACACAAGCTAAGATGGTCTAAAAGCAAACCAACTAGGGTTTTCATTCCTTGATCATGCACTGTGTCTTTTTCATCACTGAATAAAGATGCTGCCTTAGTCTGTTCAGGCTGCTATCAGAAAATACCATACCATCCACTTCAATGAAAGAAATGTATGGGTTGCCTGGCTGGCTCAGTGGGTAGAAAATGCACATCTTGGTCTCTGTTTTGTGAATTCAAGCCTCATATTGGGCACAGAGCTTACTCAAAACAACCAAACAAAAACAAAAACAAAAACAAAACCCCAGTAAACTACAGAAATTTATTTCTCATAATTCTGGAGGCTGAGAAATGCAAGATCAGGGTCCCAGGAGATCCGATATCTGATGAGGATTCACTTCCTTGTTCATCCATGACATTTTTTCACTGCATTCTCATATGGTGAAAGAGGAAAGAAATATCTCTAGGGGGGATCCCTGGGTGGCACAGCGGTTTGGCGCCTGCCTTTGGCCCAGGGCGCGATCCTGGAGACCCGGGATCGAATCCCACATCGGGCTCCCGGTGCATGGAGCCTGCTTCTCCATCTGCCTATGTCTCTGCCTCTCTCTCTCTCTCTCTCTCTCTCTCTCTCTCTGTGACTATCATTAAAAAAAAAAAAAGAAATATCTCTAGGGCTTCTTTCATAATCCCATTCGAGATCCTAATCAGATCTTGAAGGCCCCACTCCTTAATATCATCATCTTAGAGGCTAGGAATCAACATGTGATTTTGCAGGGAATACAACATTTAGCCCTTAGCAGATGTCAAGGGCAGTATCCAGCACACCATAGACATTCAGCACATGTCCGTGAAATGAACCAGAGGTGTTCATGTGTTCTACCCTCTATCCCAAGTGTGTAGTGCCTGCCCACTTGTCTGTGGATGAGGATATTTATAACTATGTCAAAGTGAGTATAACCAATATTCTTTCCAACCACCATTCTCAGTACTTGCTGAGTTCTCACTTCATCCTAAATTAAGCACCTGACTTCTGCAGATCTTGGAAAATTCAGTCTTGATCATTCACACATTTGAAGATAAAGAAAACAATTACTCACTTTCAGTAGGCATAGAGCTTTTTTTTTTTTTAAAAAAAAAAAAAAGCAGTGAGGTGATTCTGCAACAATATTGCATCCTTTTTTTTTTTTCATCTTAAAGATAGACTGGGAGAGGTTGAACATATAACATAGCTCACAATAATTAAATTTTGTCATATTATAGAATGAGATTTCACCTACACTACTGTTGTTTGACAAGCTAGTTCTATTAATTCCACTATGTAACCAGCACATATTCTCTTTGTTCAGTCTATTGGGGAAGGCCCAGAAACATTATCCAGCAAAGATCATGGCTGAGATGGTTTCCACCATTTCTACCATGATTTTCTACCAAAAATGGGATAGAAATTATAAGCCAGAAAACAAACTGAAATTACCTTTGGAAACTAGATAACCAACTCTCCAACCCATTTGTCAACTGTATCCTTTATGGTCACAAACCCATCAATGAGAAAATTGGCATTTAAAAAATCTAATTTAGATTTCCAAGAACATTATTTTTTCTAAAATTGTTTATTGTTGTATATGCAATAAAAAATCAATGTATTGAGCTTTTACTTACATGAGAATAAATTTAATATTTAAAGCTTAAGGGCAAGAAAAATCATTGTGCTTTTCTGCCTCGGTCTGTGAAATGGAAATTGAGAGCATTCTGCAAGTTTTAGAAAAGTCTTAGGGGAAAAAAACCAATAAAATCAAAGAATCAACAGAATTCTGTAGTATTCTTGAAATTAAAATTGTGATCTATGTATTTCTGTTTTAAGGCGGAAGCAGTATCTACCCTTCCAAATATACAGAGAAGGGAATCATTCTCCCCAAAATCAGTCACCTCAATCCTTCTGTATCCTGCAATAAAATGCACAACAAGCAAATAAGAGCTTATTTACTGCTGCATAAAACTTTGGCTGAACAGGCAAGGAGAGGAAGTCTGCTTTCGATTTCAACCATCTGGAAACATTACTTCTCAAAGCTAAGATCTTTCCAATTTTCTTGTAGGATAAGTAGCGTGTCTTCTCCTTAACTCCACACCCTGCAGAGCAGAGCAGATATCACAGAAATAAGGTTCAGCAAAGGTAAATTAATCCTTGTAAGTGTATCAGTCCTCCAGAACTTTCAAAAACTCAGGGAAAATTATTAATAAGGGTCTTTTAAAATGTGAAATCCCCACACGTTTCGAATTAGAGAAATAATTTGCAAAGTCATCATTGCTGTGTTTTGTAATCCCTTATAAATGTAGAACATAGCTCTTTTACATCTATTTGCCCTCAAAATTATTTTTCTTCAAAATAAGTAAGAATCACTTTTTCTCAAGAATATCTCCGCTGTGCCCTGAGTTTCTAGATCAGCCTTCAGAAGTCTTGTTTGACACTTTGCAAGTCACTTAACTCCTCTGAAACCTCTGTTTCTCTCTCTGTAAAATAATACTGACCACCCACCAAACCTAAGGACCTGGAGGCAACCCTGGACACTGGAGTGTGCCAGTGCTTAGGATGAAAGTGCCATGTAAATTCCAGGAAGGCAGTGTGGTCTGGTGTGGAAAGGGTTCAATTAACCACCAGGAGACCAAAGGGTTTTGTTTTCAATTCAGAGGCTAAGTGACCCTTGAGACCGTATCTACTCTTAGATCCTCAGTTATCTCCACAAGAAAGGGTCCAACCTGAATCACTACTCAACTGAGTTTCAAACTAACTCTTCTATTTGTCTTGCTTATTTTAATTTTTTCTCTTATACTCTTAGTAACTATCCATTTTCTTTTCCAACATGTTTGAATGCACTTATTTTCTTTGCTTATAAAATATGAAAATTATTATAAGATCCCAGAGTTCTTCTTGGGAAAAGTTAATGGAAATAATAAACATAAGTAGCAGTAACTACTTGGAGAGTTCTCCAGACAGATGGAGTATTTTGCTATTTTCAAGTAATAAACCAAAAGGAAACCAGGTTTCTTAATTTCTCCCTTTTATTGGTCCTCAATTTATTCTGACCTTGAAGGAAAAGGTCCTATATTTAATTCTCCATGTCATTTTAATCATGAATTAAGACAAATAAAATTTTGCATTGAGAACTGAAAAATCAATGTCACTTAAGAGATAATGAACAGAATTCATCCAATAAAATTTTTAAAATAAATAGCAGTAAAGATGTTCAAGGTAAGATAATCATATGAGTCACATCTGACTACAGTAAATTCAAAGAGGCACTTTTCATTCATATTGTCTTTATTGTGGTTAGGAACAATTGTACTTAAAATAAGAGGACTTTTTTTTTTTTTAAGAGGACTTTTTTACAACAATTCTATTTATTATTTGATGATTTGAGGTTTTCATAATATTTACTGTTCAGGGGCATGATCTTTTTTTAAAAGCTCTACAACTCTTACCCTTCCTAAGCCAAAATAATTAGGAATGTGGCTTTCATGATGATAGATATAATAGACTTTCAGATGGTTTCTGCTGGGTGCTTCCCTTTGTTTCTTAGTAGGTTGATTACATTTAGTCTTGGACACCATGATTCTGAATGGCGTATAGAATAAACACCTGTGACAATAGCCCCAGGTGGGTGTCAAAGTGCTTAAATGAGCAGCAGCAGAGAGTGTGGCTCCTTGGCAGGAGATTTAAGAGACTGTGTTCACTCGGATCCAATTGTGTTTTTGTTGGAGTGAACCATTGCATCTAATTTCTCTACTGAGAGAGGGAAAATATAGAAAAAAAGACAATGGAAATGTAGGATGTTTTTAGTTGACATCAAGAAATACATATTTAAAAATAAAGTAGAGAGACATATTTGATATTTAAAAAGAAACAAAATTAGGGATGCCTGGGTGGCTCAGCGGTTGAGTGACTGCCTCTGGCTCAGGTTGTGATCCCAAGGCCCCGGGATCGAGTCCCACATCGGGGTCCCCGCAGGAAGCCTGCTTGTCTCTCTACCTATGTCTCTACCTCTCTCTGTGTCTCTCATAAATAAATAAAATCTTCAAAAAAAATCTTAAAAAGAAACAAAAATAGAAAATAAAAGAGAACACTTTAAAAGGCACGGAAGTTAAAAAAAAAAAGTCCTTTGCAAAGAATCATAGTACATAAATCAGGACTGTGCAAATTCAGTACTTAATTATGGAAAATTTTCCATGTTTTTTTTTTCCATTTTGCAGATTCTCTCCAAAGAATGAATAGACACAGACCAGAAATACAAACTAGTCCCAGAGGTGATCAAAGCTGTAAGAATAAGTGGCAAGGAATAAAAGTAGCTAAAGAAAACAGCAGGAATCTAACAAGTGTGACAAAAAAGTGAAAAGGCAGGAAGTGTCCACATCTTCCACATGACAAATGGATTACAGAAGCTAAAAAATATCACGAGCACCTGAGGATTAAGGACTGCAAACTGGAAGAGGAAAGGAAGTGTGACGAAGGACAACAAAGAGGATAAGACCTATCTTTGTGAGGTCCTCTGGATGGAATCCAGATGAGGAGAACAAGGTACCCCAGCTGACAGGCAGACAGCACTATCTCCCAGGTGTATGAATGAAACTGGCTTGGCTTTCTCAGCCAATCAATCCACTGCTTACCTGATTGCAACTTCCCAGGAGAGTTCAGGTAAGACCAGTAGACTGCCTTTCAGCCTAAGGAATTGTGGGAAAAAATAAATTGCTGTTCCAAAAAGGGATCTATCTTTTTGAGTCTGTATACTCCAAAGGACATGCAAAAAAAATCCATTTGAACTATGTTATTTTGCAAATAGTAAAGGCAATATTTTTCTTTTTTTATATATTTTGTTTAAGTTCAATGTGCCAACATATAGTATAACACCCAGTAGAGCAATATTTTTTTTAATTTTGTTTTACTTCTATAAGTCCTTCTGGGAAAAATATGTATAAATTCTAAATAAGATAATTTGTCACCAAAAGCATTAATTTTGCATTCATCCAGAAAGTAAAGCAGATTGAACATCAAGGAGTATACTAAGTTTCTTTTACAACAGTTGCTTTAAGCTGTGGAAATTCCAAAAATTCAGGTTCAGTAAGGAATTTCAAAACCAGGGCATAAAGGAATGTGTTTTTCCATGAATCCTGGTAAAAGTTCTGAATTTCCTAATGAAATTATCTCCATGTTGTTAAAAGAACCAGTGATATGAAATAATGAACAAATGCTTCCATAATAAGTGCCAAGGAGATAAGAGCATGCTATAGCATAGGACATTGATTAATGACCATTTCCTTAGGTCTATACCAATCAAATACAATTGAGAGATATGTAAGTATGGGTTCTTTGCTGTTCGTTTTGATTGTTGAGCTCTTTAAGTCAGCTTGAAGAATCATTATTTTCTTTGTGAAATGGAAATTATGGTTCTCATGTTACACAAGAGTTTTGCCATGACAACATAATAGTCACAGAAAGAAACAAACCCAATCTTAAGCTACTATAAAATATTAAACCCTGTATTGCAGAAGCCTCACAGTTACAATGGGTAACAACAGCTGGGATGAAAGTGGAGGAGGGGAAGATTTTCAAGACCAAGACTAGAAGACTAAGACTGGCCCCCCAAAAATGCAAACCAAGGTTTTTACAGAATGACCATTAATAATCAGCTAGTTATACCAGTTCAAATATAAAATACACCCTTTGCCCTCTTCTCCATCTTCTCTTTTTTCATTTTAATATTTTGCCTCTTTTCCAACAACTCTTTCAGTATATTTGACAGACTACCTCTTTTGTGTGTTGGTAGCTGTAATGCCAACTCTATAAAAGCAGGTCTTAAAAATACAAACAAATAAACAAAGGCCACTATTCATTATTTTTTTCAAAATTACCCTGGTCAAAACCTACCCTAACCATTGCGACAAACAACTTCAATTCAAGAAAGAATGAAATCACTCACGGTGATCAATAGCAACCCAAGATGCTGAACTTTTTTTCCCCAATATTAGAACAACCATGCCATTTGGCACCAGCAAACAGCACTCCTATTACCGACTTCCCTTTAACAGAGTTGGCTATAAACTCTTCTCTAGGTGTTGCTGCCATCGAGGATTTGTCTGCATATTTGAGGAGGAGAGCCAGGAAAAACAGTCATCTTTGCCCAAGAACATAAGTCTATCCAGTAGTGGAATAAGCCAGGGATATCTAAGTGAGCTTTGGGTTTTGCACTCAGCTTAAAAGTGATCTTTCCCTTGATCTTCTCAAGGCATTTTCTTAAAGGTATTGAAAGCTGAACGTCTCTGAAGAAAGGTTTCTGCAAACAAGGCCAAGAACACTAAAACCTCAAACCCATGTGAATGGGATCAGCTGTTTGTTCTAAACCTCTTACTCACTAGCAGCGAGTCCGCTAACTCCACTCTTTCACACACCCCGCGTGTTCTTGGAATAGAATGATATCTTGGGAAGGTTAAATAAAAGGCCAGAAACCACATAGCTAATGGTTGGACTAGCTGAATGAGGATTGGAATATTTTCCATCCCCCACTCCCACTTCTCTCAATGCCAGGCTGTTTCTTCAGGGGCAGGAGAGCAAGTTTAAACAAGGGTGAGATAAAGGACTGTCCCAAAGGAGTTTCATTCTGCTTCAATAAGATGAAAACACATATCTATTAAATCATAAAATATTGAGGTGGTCCAAAAGGTCACATGGCAGCCAAAGTGCCTTTAATATCAAAATTTCAGAGAAGGTTCCAACTGTAAAAAACAAAACAAAACAAAACAAAACAAAAAACCCTCTTGACATGTGTTCTGGAGACAGGAAGTTGAACAGGCTACCTCCTAACTGGTATTTCATGAGCAGAGCAAAGAGCAGGGAAAGTTGGGGACCTGACTGAGGAGATCCTGGACCCATCACCTGGAGTCGGTACTCTTTCATCAGGGCCTTCTTCTACCTTGAGAAACACATACTCTCCTCCTAACACCCTGTGTACATTTTCCATGATCTATCTATGGGGGAGGTTTTCCCTGTACTTTGAAACGATAGTAACTAATTCAATAAAAAAGAGGTCAAATTTTTTAAAGGGCTAGGAATGCGCATGTTCACTAATAAGTGTATTTTGATCTTGCCCCTTGGATCTAGTGCCCCCAACCTATTTCAATTTTTCCCTATTGGTGATTACGAGGCACGTGAAGTGAACATGTTTGCAAGGGAAGTGGTGGGGGCTAAGGTTAGAGAGAGCTTCCTGGGGTTCCTGGATTCCATCCATGAGCCTCCTTTGTGCATAACATCACTATCTAGAGCAGTATCTACTGGGTACTGAAGTTCCAATGACATATGGCGATTAGTATAACATTTTAACTTGTGTACTAAACCGACACAGAAATGGTCATTTCCCTTTTAGAAGCCAATCTTTCAGCGCAGGAGCTTCTAATTTATAAACGAGGCTGCTGAGCCATTCCTTCCAATGCTCAGGTCCTTTTGTGCAATTACTTTACCCATGCGTTTACTTCTTCACTCTTTTATGCAACCCCAAGCAACTCAGATACAGTATACGCAAGTCACAAGTTCCTCTGCAGTTTTCCTACTGCCCTCGCAAATTCGTAAAATAAAAACTACCTTGTACATTTGGATGGAGAACAAACATAGGAAGAAAAATATATCCATATTGTTTGAATCTGTTTTTTATTTTTCCTTTTGGTTAAGACATACCTTAGTGTAACTTTTTAATAAGGGACAAAAATGGAAATTAATTTTATATTTCTCATTATTACTTATTTTAGATATATGAATAACAATTGTTGAACCGTTCGCTTATTGGGAGTGTCACCCAATAGCTGTGGGTTTGACACACAGTGTGTGGACCTTTCACAGCAATACTTTCACCAGATGTTTGATTTGCTTTTATTCCCACAGCTAGCAGTGAGGGATACAGTAAGACGCAATGTTATTAAACTGGCTTTTACTCGAAGTCTACAAGTATAATTGAAATGGAAATATTTTTTAGGACTTTAAGAAAAGCTTTGTTTCCCCTGAGTAGCGTGAGCTCTATACCTGATGTTTACCTCTTTGTTTTGGTCATTGGGAGATGCAGTTACCTTGAGTTACTGTAATTAGTCAGGATCTTACTAGATACATTTATTCACAGTAACTTAATCCCTGGCTTCATTTGCTATTATACTCTTTTATCTGCTAAGGTTTTAATTTATTTAACATGACATCTACCGTTAGGGTCTGAATTGTGTCCCCTCAAAATTCACATGTTGACATCTTCACCATCAAGGTGACTGTATTGCTGGGGCCTCTAAAGAGATCATTAACAAAGGGAAGTTATGAAGGTGGGGCACTAACCCCATAGGACTGGTGTCCTTGTAAGAAGAGGAAGAGAAACCAGAGAGCTCTCTCTGTGCACCTGCAAGTGAGCACACAGTGAGAAGGTGAGCTACTGTAAGCGTGGAAGAGATGTGAAACCAACCTTGTGGGCACCTTGATCGTGAACTTCCAGCCTCCGGACTCTAGGAAAATAAATTTCCACTGTTTAATCCACCCAATCTCTGGTATTCTGTTATGGCACTCAAAGAAGCTAAAATCCCTATCATAATCTTTTTTTTTTTTTAAGCACTCAAACAAACCTTCAAGATAGAGAAGAGAAACTGCATGATGGAAACCATGCAGCCATTCCTTCTTTCCCTGTCTTCTTAGAGATATTGGTTTATTGCTACAACCCTCTCAGAGTGGTTGTTGTGAGTGCGACATACTTTAGAGACATTTGCCTGTGCCATTCCACCTCATGTGCAGAAGTACTCTCTCCCCTTTAACCACATCTTCCTCCTTTTTCTGTTGTGTGGGTCAGCAGAGGGGGATGAATTTACTTATTCAAATAATAAAATCTCAGTCCATGTTAATCCATTCTCATGTCTTATAAATGCTGCAGACTTAGATGTCAGTGGCTTTCCGGGCTCTCCCTCCCCGGTCTAATAAAAGCTCTTCCATAAGGGCCAGGGATGGACTCTGTTTTTAGTGGTTTCCTGGCTCCTGCTCACTTATTTAGAAGCAAAGATGAGATGAGGAGAACATGCACATGAGGCTACATCTGGTATTTTATAGAGCACCTAAAATCAAACACATCTTGCCACTTCCTTCTGAAGCAACATAAATTCTCCCAAATAATCCAGAGACATAAAAAAAAAGTCATATGCACTTTGCTGTGAAAACCTTGTTAGTAATTCTTATGAATGAATAAGCATGACCTTATTATGCCAAGAGACCATTTGTCCCTTCGTGCCTTGAGATACCATAACAAAGATCTCTACATTGAGTAATAATAGATGACATCCCCCCAAATGTCATCTCTCTAATGAATCGACAATTCCACTGACCAAGAAAGATGAGAGGAAATGTATAGTTTCTCTCACCACAATTATTGATACAAACTGAATCACTCCTAAGAAGTAAAGGTCACAATTGCAAAACTGACTTCATAACACTGTGCTATCAACTTCCAACATTTATAACATAAAGTTTGTATTCAAGTAGCTTGCTATGTTAGGAGTGCTTGGTTGATGGACTGCCATTTGTCTTAGGTGCCATAATAAAATACCATAGGTTGGGTGGCTTAAATAATAAGCATTTATTTCTGGAGTCTGGGGAGTTCAAGATCAAGGAGCTAGTAGATTCAGTGTGTTTGGTGAGAGCCCTCTTTCTGGTTTGCAGACAGCTGCCTTCTTGCTGTGTCCTTACATGACAGAGAGTGTCATCATCTATCTCATAGCTCTTCTTACAAGGGCACTATTCCCATTTATGAGACCACCAAACTAATGACCTAATTACCTCCCAAAAGTCCTACTTCCAAATACTATTGCACTGGGGAGGAAGGCTTACACTCAGGAATTTGGGGGGAACACAGATACTCAGTCCATAGCACTGTTTTGAAAAAATAATGAGGCAAAGCACTACTGTTGGAAGGGTTTCCTTGAAGTTGAGAGGGAGCCATCACTTAGCCCAAACACTTTCATCTAGCTTGAGTTGTGTGGAAATGTTGGCCTTGCCTTTTTAAAAGAATATTTGAAACTCTCACAAAGTGACCTAAAAGGTCAAACTTTTGATCAGATGATAAGGTGAGAACTTCTAGTGAGACATGGCCAAAAGTGCACTCGGTGGATGTTATTGTAGCCGGAAAGTCCCAGAGAGCTAATAGCTGTCAACAGTTGCAAAGATTTCAAAGGCCACTCTTCCTACTGCTTTTAATTCTAGACTTTTAAGAGCCACAAACTTTTCAAAATGGATACATTCTGAAGTGAGCCCTCAGGCACTCTCTGTGAGCTTACCAGCTATTCTTGAAAGACGCATAGATGTTAAGAGCTGGAAAATTGACTCTTTGGCTTTGGTAACTGGAAAAGGATAAAAATTTTCTACCAAACCATGGAAAGAAGCATGTGATCTTGATTTAACTCAGGAAAACGAGACCCAAGACCCTCATTTTCCCTTGCAGCTAAGATTCACTTCAATTTTACCTCAATTACTTTCTGTTCAAGTAATAAATGAGTCTCTTAGATAAAAAAAATTCTGACTCTATAAAATAAAGACCCAATATGTGTGTAAGTGAACACATCCATATTTGTGTGTGTGTACATCTAGTCATCTATTTATGTGGAGATGTATATCTATCTATTCACATTTACTTATCTTTTAACATTTTTTTCACATAAAATGGAATCGTTTCTGTTTTTATTTCTCGGACACAATGCTTATACATTACAGAACTTCAAGAATATGAGTGTTTCGGAGAATACCATCTTCAGCCATGCATACTAACTGGTTTTATCCCTTGGTATTAATACTCACTTTGAAATTGTTAGTTGGCTATGATGACCTATTTCAACTAAAATTGGGTGCAGATCAGAAGAGATGAATGGAAGCGGGATGCAACTAACATTCATTTCTTATCTTTCATGCTCTAGATATATGGATTAGATTTGTGAAAATAACAAGTCTGAAGGTATCCTACTGATACCCTTAAATAGAGTGTGAATTAAATGTTATATAGCTCATGGTGACAATTTCTTAGCTAATCATATATTTCAAGTTAACTCCCTCTAAATGGTTTTGATTGCTTTTTCATCAAGAAAAAAATATCATACAACCCAAATATATGTATACACTTGGAAATATATCATATACATTACATGATATGAAAAAACAGACATTTAAAAATTATTACATCCAGATGAAATAAAATGATATAATTTGTATTATGCTTAACAATATACAAAAGCATTTTGCTGTCATTAAAATATAGTATTAGCAATTACATTCATCTGAATAGTACTATCTGCCCTGTAGTAACAGCACTGACTTTTCATTGGCTTCTTATAATACATTTTATTTCTGGCTCATATTAAAGTCCAATGTCAGTATGCTTTCTGGGCGATTTTCTCTCATGTAACTTAAGGCTGAGTTCATATTGCAACACAGCCACATGTGGACCCTCCACAGTCATTTTATTATTTTTTAAAAATATTTTATTTATTTGAGAGAGAGAGAGAGAGCACAAGCCGGGCGAGTGGCAGAGAGAAAAGGAGAAGCAGGCTCCCCACTGAGCAGGGAGCCAGCCCTGGGGCTCAATCCCAGGATCCGAAGCCGCCAGGATCATGACCTGAGCCGAAGGCAGACACATAACTGACTGAGCCACCCAGGCACCCCTCCAAAGTCACTTTTAAAAAGAAAAGTAAAGGGGCACCTGGGTGGCTCGGTGATTGAACATCTGCCTTTGCTTCAGGTGATGATCTTGGGGTCATGAGATAGAGTCCCACATCAGGTTCACCACAGGGAGCCTGCTTCTCCCTCTGCCTATGCCTCTGCCTCTCTCTCTCTCTCTCTCTGTGTCTCATAAATAAATAAATAAATAAATAAATAAATAATTTTTTTTTTAAAGAGAGAAGTAAAATCTAAAAGATTCAACACAGAATTTTAAGGGCCAGTCTCAGAAGTTAGTGCAAGACTCTTCAACTTATAAATCATTTCAGAACCTGATTTAAAGGCTTGTGATTGCTGAAAAAGTTAGTTCATAAGGATGTATAGATTTGAACAGGAGGAGAGAACTGGACTGTTCTATGAGCCTTAAAACTCTTTTGCCTGACAAGGGTATACATTTTGCCTTCTGACCCCATTGTTGTCTATTACTTCCTGCAGACATTTCTGTGCAACAGGCAAAGTAACTGGTTCTCTAATGATTTCAGGTTTCGGCTAGTAAAGAATCTCAAAAATGTTTCCTTTGTTATTAATTTGACCTTGAGAGAAATTTTGAAAAGTGCTTAGTTTAGTTCCAAACATCTTAAAGCATTGTTCGAAAAATCAAAGGGTTATATCTTAGTAATGATGGCATCATGCCGTTATTGACTTAAAAACAAGCAAGTCACAATATGCCCTCAAGAGGAGCTTCATAATTAATTAAAATGGATTCAAATCCATAATTGGTATAGTCTCCCTAATAATTTTAAATACTCAGGTTAACATTTTTATTTTATGGTGTGGGAGATAAAATTCTTATCCTAGTAGAATGGGTTTGCTTCTTTGCCCATGTTCTTGGATACTGCTGTGCTTATAATTGTTGATACATCTTGGATTTTCAGTTTCTTAATAGGAATATTTTAAGTCACTTACAAATTTCATTTGCATTAGAGTTTTTAAAACTATTTTATATAATTTATAAATTCACTCAAGTAGGTAAAAGTAAACTAAAATTATTGCAATACATGAGAAAAGAGAAAAATGAAAGTTCCACTGCCAATCCCTCCACATTTTGAGACTTCTTCTCTTCCCTCTAGATATTTCTTGAGTAGTATGTGACCATCTGCTGGTGGCCTGAGTGAGGCCTCTATTGTCCATCCATGTTTTAAATATTTGTAAAATACTGGACTTATGTTTACAAATAAATGCAACCAGAAGTTCTAGTATTTTCTTCCTTCAACCCAATGGAACATCTTAAGCATTCCCTGAAGGTACATGTCCCACATTTGAAGACACTCTTTAGGAACCTACAGATGATAAGAGTTTTTAGGATAGGTTAATCCTAAAAGTTCTAGGTAGAAAATAAAACTATTTGGTTTTGCCTTCCTATTAATTTTATTTTTCTAGGTTAGTACTATTTTCTTTTTGTTTATCATAATCTCTCAGTGTTTACATTTTTCTAAACTCTTCATCTGACTCTGCATATTATATTAGTCTAGGTGAATTATTTTTATGTGAAAAGTTCAGAGGTGGGAGTGAGAAGCATGGAGACTTCACCATGGGCCAGCAAGGCTACCTCTGCCCACGTACTAAAATCAAGGTTGCTTCAGCTTTTGACAACCATACACTGGCAAATTTACATAAGAAACAGAAGAAGCCCCGTATTTTAATGTCCATCCAGTTTTTTGTTAAAGAATAAGAAGTAATTAGGGGCTTTCTTTTTCAACATTCCTCTGGCTATTCAGGGTCTTTACTGGTTCCATACAAATTTTAGGATTATTTGTTCCAGCTCTGTGAAAATTGTCAATTTATTTTGATAGGGATTGCATCGAATGTGTAGATTGCTCTGGGTAGCATGAGCCTGGAATGTTTTTCCATCTCTTTATGTCTTCCTCAATTTCTTTCATGAGTGTTTTGTAGTTTTTAGTGTACAGAGTCCTTACCTCTTTAGTTAGGTTTATCCCGAGGTTATCTTACAGATTTTGGTGCAATTGTAAATGGGATTGATTCCTTAATTTCTCTTTCTTCTGTCTCCTTGTTAGTGTATAGAAATGCAACAGATTTCCGTGCATTGACTTGATATCCTGCTGCCTTGCTAAATTCCTTTATGAGTTCTAGCAATTTTGAGGTGGAGTCTTTTGGATTTTCTACATAAAGTATCATGTCATCTGTAAAGAGTGAGAGTTTGACTTTTTTTGTTTTTGTTTTTGTTTTGTTTTGTTTTTTGACAATTTGAACGCATTTTTGTTGTTGTCTGATTGCTGAGGCTAGGACTTCTAGTACTATGCTGAGCAACCATGGTGAGAACGGCATACCTGTCATGTTCCTGACCTTAGGAGAAAAGCTCTCAGTGTTTCCCCATTGAAAATGATATTCACCGTGAGCTTTTTGTATATGGCTTTTATGTATTGAGGTATGTTTCCTCTATCCCTACATTATGGAGAGTTTTAATCAAGAAAGGATGCTGTACTTTGTCAAATGCTTTTTCTGCATCAACTGAAAGGATCATATGGTTCATATGGATCATATGGTTTATTAATATGATTTATTACACTGGTTGATTTGTGAATGTTGAACCACCTTTGCAGCCCAGGAATAAATTCCACTTGGTTGTGGTGAATAATCTTTTTAATAGACTGTTGGATCCTACTGGCTAGTATCTTGGTGATAATTTTTGCATTCATGTTCATCAGGGATATTGGTCTGTAAATCCTCTTTTTGGCGAGGTCCTTGTCTTGTTTTGGGATCAAGGTAATGTTGGTCTCATAGAATGAGTTTGTAAGTTTTCCTTCCATTTCTATTTTTTGAAACAACTTCAGAAGAAAAGGTATTAGTTCTTCTTTAAATCTTTGGTAGAATTCCCCTGGGAAGCCTTCCAGCACTTGACTCTTGTTTGTTGGGAGATTTTTGATTACTGCTTCAATTTCCTTGCTGGTTATGGGTCTGTTCAAGTTTTCTATTTCTTCCCCTTCCAGTTTTGGCAGTTTATAAGTTTCTAGGAATACATCCATTTCTTTCAGATTGCCTAATTTGTTGGCATATAGTTGCTCATAATATGTTCTTAAAACTGTATCTCCTTGTGTTAGTTGTGACCTCACCTCCTTTTCCCCAAAGATACAAATGTAATGATCCAAAGGGGCACATGCACCCCAGTGTTTATAGAGCAATGTCCACAATAGCCAAACTATAAAAAGAGACAAGATATCCATCGATAGATGAAGATAGATAAAGAAGATGTGGTATGTATAAACAATGGAATATTACTCAGCTATCACAAAGAAAAAATATTTACCATTTACAATGACATGGATAGAACTGGAGGGTGTTATGCTGAAAAAATAAGTGATTCAGAGAAAGATCATTATCATATGGTTTCACTCATATGTGGCGTATGTGAAACAGCACAGAGGATCATAGGGGAAGGGGGAAATTGAATGAGAAGTCATCAGGGAGACAAACCATGAAAAATTCTTAGCTATAGGAAACAAACTGAGGGTTACTGGAGGGGAGGTGGGGGGGAAGGGGTAATTGGATGATGGGTATTAAGGAAGGCACATAATGTGATTAGCACTGGGTGTTATACACAACTGATAAAATATTGAGTTCTACATCTGAAACTAATGATGTACTATCTGTTGGCTAATTTAATTTAAATTTAAAAAGTAAAAGATAAGTAATTAGAGGCACCTGGGTGACTCAGTCAGCTAAGCATTGGACTCTTGATTTTGGCTCAGGTCATGATCTCAGGGTCCTAGGATCCAGCCCCTCATCAAGGGGGCATTTAGCTCAGCTCGAAGTATGCTTGAGATTCTTTCCCATTGCCCTTCCCCTCTACTTGAGCACGCTCTCTCAAATAAATAAATCTTTTTTAAAAAGTAATCATAATTCATGTATACAGGGAATTTCCTAAATTTACATGCAATTTTACAATATTTGGAGTAAAAAGTTTTTATATATACTAAATATACCAAACACATTGTAGCAATAAAGATGGGTCTCTGAAGTTGGACTTTTTGGGTTTGAATACTGACCATGCTACTTAATATGTGAACAATTTTGGCAATTTAATGTCCTCAAATTTCTATCTCATAAATTTATTTGAAGTTTAAATAATACACAAGCTTGGATACGATGCCCAGCAGACAATGTGTATCCAATATATAGTTTTATTATTATACTGATATATAGTACTAGTATCTATGACTACTGCCACTGAATAGTGTAGGGATAAATATGTATGCATCTGTGTGTGTATGTAACCTTCACAAAATTTTATTCTATTTTAAAATACTTAAGTTTCTCAATTCATCCTTAGGTCAGAGATACTAAAATCCTCTAATTTACAGCATGACCATTGTCTCTTTTGTGCTATATAAATCTAAGGGTAAGAGTATGGATGTCAGAAAGCTCTAAAAAGACTCTGGTAAGCCCCTAGAGCATTTTTTAATACTATTGCTTATTTATGTATTTACATATTTGTTTTAATTTTTTACCATACTCTCCTATTATTATTATTATTATTATTATTGAGCCATAAATAAAGCATTTCTGGATTTTAGTGTGGAATATGAAAGTAAATGCAAGAACAACAAAAAATTGTCCTGTTTGTATCACAGTCTGGCCCATGACTCAAGGTCGGTATTGAAGCCAACAAAGAAAAGAAAAATAAGCCAAGGACTGAATTCATATTTGGACTGTTGCATTCTGGGTGTGTCATGGGGCTTCACAACCTTTTAGGTTAGATTACTTACTCTGTGCTCATTTCCCCACGCTCCGTGTGTTTTTCAGGAAGAGCTTCCAATGGAAAAGGCACTGGTCCATACCAGCTGCAAAGAGTTTGTTTATAGTGATCAATTTAAATGAGCAAACAGTGATTGAACACCTATCATATGACAAAATCTGTGCTGAGTGGTAGGGCACAAAGCAAGGAACCAAATACCAGGTCTGCTTTTCGAAGGTTCACACTACAGTGGAAGAAAGAGGAAGAGGAGAGGCAGAAAGGGAGGGAAGGAAGGAGGAAGGGAGACAGGGAGGGATGTCCCGGAGGACTTCCACAAACATAAGCACTAAACAGAAGAACAAACAAATTGCAATCGAAGAGGGGATATGAGCTAAATTGTTTAAATAGTCCAAAGAAGACAGGAATCCTTTCTTGAACCCACCTATAAACTAAATTTCCTACTTGATTTTGAAATAGTAGAGGGACATCCAGGTCTCCATCTCTTCCTTTTATTTCAAAATTAAAATTATTTTTTTAAAATTCCTGAAGATGTGATGCTACAAGTAGAGACTGATTATCCTTGCTGAGTTTATAGTATAATCTCGCTACTTTAAACGAGCCGATGTCATCGCATCCGTGGTGTTAATAAAGCCAGAGTTCATCTAGTCTCCCCCAGCCCTTGCAACTTAAAGCAGAGAGAGGTGACTACTAAGGGGGTCTTCTTGGCAGCAAGTCAAGAGTTACTTTGGGAAAGGATGGATTAGGGGCAGGATCTGGCAAGGCTGTCCAGGCAGAGCAGGCAGGAAGTCGTGGAGATATGCACTTACATTCTTAATGTATAGATGAGAAAATAGAGATGGGAGATGCATTGCTCAGGTTCATGTGGCTAGAAAGCTCTGAACTGGGACTTGAACCATGTTAGTCTTATCACCAAGAAGCCTCTCCTTATTTCTACTATATCATAAGCATCTCCTTGCCATGATTACAACCCTTGCTTGCAGTAGGAAAAAAGTCTTTTTGGACATTGAATTGCAAATAATCTTTTTTTTAATTTTTATTTATTTATAATAGTCACATAGAGAGAGAGAGAGAGAGAGAGAGAGAGAGGCAGAGACACAGGCAGAGGGAGAAGCAGGCTCCATGCACCGGGAGCCCGATGTGGGATTCGATCCCGGGTCTCCAGGATGGCGCCCTGGGCCAAAGGCAGGCGCCAAACCGCTGCGCCACCCAGGGATCCCAAATAATCTTTTATTCTATGTAAAGCATGTCCTCACAGATGCTAGTTTATTATGATCAATTATTAGAAATGAGCAATAAGAATGAGAAAGGAGAAGTAGGATTTGATCTGTTAGGAAGAGAGACATAGAATCCCTAATTTAAAGCCTTTTAAAAGATTGATTGATTGATTGATTGATTGATTCATGAGAGACACACACAGAGAGAGAGAGAGAGAGAGAGAGGCAGAGACACAGGCATAGGGAGAAGCAGGCTCCATGCAGGGAGCCCCATGAAGGACTCCATGCCAGGACTCCAGATCACACCCCAAGCCAAAGGGAGATTTTCAACTGCTGAGCCACCCAGGTGCCCCTAGAATCTTCTGATTTAAAAAATTGAAGCTCATCAAGTTCTGCCTCCTTAATCATTGACAAAGTTCAGAGAAGGTGATGTGACCTACCCTAATTCTCAGCTACCTACAAGCAAAGCTGTTAGAATCTGTATCTCCTGATATCTAATCTAACAATCTGTCAGCACAGATTCTTCCCCAGGGCCAGTCTGGTACAGCCACATTAGAACTGGCAATATTTCGATCTTTCTTCAGCCTTCTCTTGCCTGGATAGGTCTGTGCTTCTAGGAGCAAGCAAGACCCTATGCTGCAGACTCATCTTCCCCCTATATCAACAATTACTTAGGAGCAAGGTATACAGGCAAGTATTTTAGAACAGTTTTCCAAGAAAACTTTTTTGTACTACATGTCATTCCAGGGATCTGATTGTTTTAGGTGAACCCAGAGAAGCACAACATATTGCTTAGGAGCAAAGTATTTGGCACCACATCAGCGTTTGAGTCCTGGGTCAGTCCCTCACTACCTATCCACTTTTGGGCAAATTGTCATCTCTGTGCCTCAGATTTCTCATATCTAGAGTAAGGAGAGTAATGATACGTCACAGAGTTATGGACATTGAAAGAGGTACTATATGGAAATATATATTGCATGTATTGGGATGTTGTTCTTTGATTGTTATCGATTGTATCTCTTTATTCTATTGATGGGCAGTTAAGCTGTTTCCAGTTTGGGGCTATAATAAGTAAAGTCACTATGAACGTTTGTACAAGTCTTTTTGTGAATATTTATTTTCACTTTTCTAGACTAAGACTTAGGAGTAGAATGTCTGTGTCATGAGGTAGGTGTGTACTTTACACTAATAGAAAGAGCCAGATTTTTTCCCAAAGTGCTTGTACTATTTTATATTCCACCAACAATTTGTGAGAGTCTGGTTGGCTTTGTTCATTTTATCTATTAAACATGGTTATTTTTCATTGATTTATGCTGTTGTCTTTATAACTTCCCTCATTCCCCTTATTCTGGAGGAATGTTCTCTTTTTTTCCTACCTTCTTAAGGTGTAATCTTAGGTCTTTGATTTAATTCTTTTTTATTCCTTTTTACTAGAAGCATGTAAAGACATCCATTTCTTTCTGAGCACTGCTTTAGCTATATCCCTCAAATTTTGATACCTGTTTGCATTATTGTTTATTTAAAACTATTTTCTCATTTCTCTTTTTAATAAACTTACATTCTGGAGAATTTTTGACTTACAGAAAAATCGAGAAGATGATACAGAGAGTTCTCATGTACCCCACACTCTGTTTTGCCACTATCAACATCTATATTAGTTGGTAAGTTTGGTACAGTTAAGGAACTATTTTTGGTACAGTTACTATTAACTAAAGTCAATACTTTATTCCCATCTCCTTAGTTTTTGCATAATGCTTTTCTTTCTGTTCTAAATATGATTAACATTTAATAATCATATCTTCCTGGGATCCTATTGGCTGTGATGGTTTCTCAGACTTTCCTTGTTTTGAGAACCTTGACAGTTCTGAGGAGTACAGGTCAGGTATTTTATAAAATGTTTCTCAGATGGGATTTGTCTGATATTTTCCTCATGATTAGACTGGAGTTATATATATGATTTCTTTTTTGGTAGTAGGTTTTTAGTAAGTGTGCTTATATTAGCCACATGTTTGGGATTATTTCCTAGATGTGTTATTATTAATAACTTCTAATTTAATTTCATGTGTAAAGAAAGCATGCCACTATTTTTTTTTAATTGAGACTCAAACTATGGCCCCACATGGTACTATTTTTGAAGTATCATTTGGAAGCATATTTTTTTAACATCTTGATGAGTATACCGTGAGCAAGTGGGGGGAAAAAAGGTGTATTTGACAGTTAATTGAGTTTATTCTTGCATAATTGTCAGTTAGGGCACCAATTAATGTTGTTCATCTTATCTCTATCTTTTCTAATATCTTTTTTTTCTTAAAGATATTATTTATTTATTTGAGAGAGAGAGCACAAGCAGGGGGAGCAGCAGAGGGAAAGGGAGAAGCAGTTTTCTTGCCTGATGTGGGTCCTGGGATCATGACCTGAGCTGAAGGCATGTGCTTAAGTGACTGAGCCACCCAAACACTCCTCTAATTTCTGTTTTGTTCCTTTATCCTCTCAATTGTTGATAAAAGGGTAATCAAATATTTATGATTATAGGATTGTTTATTCCCTCTTTCTTTCCGTCAGTGTTGAAATTTTGGTATTAAATATATGCATTTATGGACTATGTTTAATTGGCTTTATCATCATTATAGGATGTCTATATTTAATTTGGTAATACTCTTTGCCTTAAAATTTCTGACATCGGATAAAATAATTCTTGCTTTCTTATGCTTACTGTTTGCATGTCTGCTTACTTTCTTAATTCCTACTTGTGTCCTTTTTATGTAAGTTGTATCTCTGATAGCATAGACAGTGTATAGCTGGGACTTAGAGTTGTATGCACTGCGACAACCCTTGCCCTTTAATATGAAGAATATTTTAAAATTTTACGTGTCAGGATTATGGGCCACAAGGAAGCACAGAATTACTAACTTTTAATTTCAAAAGACTGAGTTGAGGTTTTTTCAGTCTTCAGGTTAAAATTTCCATGACCCGAATAAAGTAAATAGAAGGGTAACACGCAGATGAGAAGAGTTTAACATTTTGAGATGCTATCAAGCTCCCTGAGAGTTTGGCAACATTTGTCCCCAGGGCCAATAATATTTAGAGCAGTTGTATTATTGCAGAGAAACTTCCCGGATTATCCACTTCTCATTGTACAACCTTGAGCAAGTTGCTTTATCTCTCCGACCTTTAATTTTTCTGCCTGGAAAAATCTCAAATTTCTTGGATTGTTGAATTCTTAGCTGAAATGGTACTTTGCTGGAGAGACCTGTCACCATCCCATGATCAGAAGTTCATCCCTATGTTACTTTTCATAATATTATCTATCATGGTACTAATCATGATTTGCAATTATAATTTATTTATGTGTTAACTTTTTAAATGTCTTACTCTTCAAATAGGCTATAATATATGTAATGATATGTTTAATGAACATTTTTAATCTCTCTGTATTTATACAGCTAGTACCTAGTCCAATGCCCTGACATAATAACAATAATCATTTGTTGTGTATTTATCATGTGCCAGATATTTCTCTGGGTACTTATATGCAATTTTCATAGCAATCTTAGGAGGCAGATATAATTATTTTCATTCGTATTTCACAAGTGAGGAAAACAACATAGGTAAAATCCAAAATTCTAAGTAATTTGCCTCAAAATTAGAAATGTAACCTTCTGTGTCAACTATACTAAAATACTTTTTAAACGTTTAAAGGGATAAAAACTTGAGTAAGGTATGGATAATTTGGCTCAATAATGTTATCTTAAGAAATTCTTAGGAATATTCTATAGTGACTCATAGCGGTGTGTTAAGTTCCCAGATAGTATTTTTAAATGTTCAACAAAAGTCTAAAAGTCAATAATTTGAGCTTGTGCTAAATAATATACACAAAATCATTTCTCTGTTTAATTCTCTGAGCAATGTCAGGACACAGAAGCTGTTGTAATTCTATCTAATGATGAAGTAGTAAATGGCTGGACCTAAGTCATACAACTAATTTGTTTAAACGCCTATTTTCATCATTGATCTTTCCTCCAAAATTTGTGAAAGGATGAAATAAAGAAGGGTTGTAAAAGTTCCTTGTGAAGTGTAGAACAACTTCTGGTGGAGAGTTCTGATAGTTTAGTGTCATACATCGTCTGTGGTAGTGGAAGATATCACCTCAGTGCTTCATGCTTCTTAATATCACAGTCCTTGCCATGAGACTTTGCAATGCCTTCCACTGAGTCAAAGTCTACTGAACCACACCTCTATTTGAGCTTGCCTTGATGACTTGTTTGTCCAATGAGACAATCAACAATATGACACAAATAAAGGCTTGAAAATCATTTGTTTATCGGGACTTTCTCCTCACTGCTCTTGGGAATCCTGCAACCATCACCATGTGAATAGATCTGGGTGAGGCTCTCGGATAATGAGAGACATGTGGCCTGTCACCCCACTGACAGTGAACCAACAACCAGACTTGTGAGTAATGCCATCCTGACCACCCAGCCCCAGCTGGGCTGCTAAGTGGGCCCAGACTAGAACTGCTGAGCCAATTCACAGAATTGTCAGGAATAATAAATTTTGTTGTGCAAGCCAAAATGTTTTGGGGTGATAATTACCCAGCAACGATTAACTGGCACAATTCCCACCTTTGGTCTCTGTATTATATACTCTCTGGGTTTGCACCACTAGGTGCCTACTCCGCATAGTGGTTGTGGTGGTGGAGAAGGAGGTGGTATAGTGAAAAGAAGATAAGCAATTGAGATCAGTGTGCCCCATATTATGTAATAATCTGATTTACTTTTATTTAGAATGAGAGAAACATGAATTCAACTGAAGCTAAATACATTCTGTCCTTAATTCAAATAATCATGTGGTAGATAAAATATTTTTGTTGATTGTATTTTACTAAAAAGGATATTATAAAAGATCTTATTTTTCTATTATTCAAATACACTAGCTGCCTTATTTTGTAAGACATCTTGGAAAGAAAATGAATTAATCTTCATTCTAAACTTACTCAACAATGTTCGCCACATTGGACGAATGGATGTTAAAGAGCACTTCTGCAATGTTCCCTTCAGAGCATTTTGTTTAATCCTCTTCTAATCATAAGACATCTTCTATAAATGCAAATATTTGTTGTTACTTCAAACTATAGACAGAATCTATTTAATATATGGCAAACATTGCCAGGATAATTGTGGTAAGCTCACAAATTCAAACATATGGTTGACTGTCATCAATCAAAAATAAATTGATTATTTTTTATCATAAAGCAAACAGAATTCCATTTAAAATATACAATACTTTATTTAAGATTTTATTTATTTATTCATGAGAGACACAGAGAGAGAGGCAGAGACATAGTCAGAGGGAGAAGCAGGCTCCCTGCAGGAAGCCTGATGCAGGACTTGATCCCAGGACCCCGGGATCATGACCTGAGCCAAAGGCAGATGCTCAACTCCTGGGCCACCCAGGCATCCCTAAAATATACAATACTTAGTGACTTATATTTATCATTTCATGGGGAAGCTCATTCAGACACCAAATGCCAGGGTTCTTTCTTCTTGGACAACTCAGTCCAGTCTTTTGTCTTTGGCCAAATAGCTTATGCCAGGCACATGGAAAGAACACAGGGTTCAGATTCCAAAAAATTCTGTTTGATTTTTTTAGTATTATAATTAAGAAGCCATGTTTTGTGGGACCTAATTAGACTACTTAATATATTTGCAAATAAACTCTCTTATCTCTGAAATAGCTTATATTTATTGAATATTTACTATGTGCCAGGCATTGGACAATATGCTTTCTATGGGCTATCTCATTAATTCTCACAGAAACCCTTTGAGGTAGGCTTTTCATTATTTTCATTTTACCTACAAGGAAATTAAGGTTTGGAGAGTTTAAGTAATTTGTTTAAAGTGATGAAGACTATGATTTGTACAGAGTTCTAGACAATTCTGACTGCAGAGCTCAAAACTATAATTACTCTGCCATAACATTGTCTCCCCATGTTACCTCCATCTCAGTTCTTTTGGGAATTTTGCTCCTTTTCAATATAAAAGCATTAAAACAAGGATAAAGGGATCCCTGGGTGGCGCAGTGGTTTGGCGCTTGCCTTTGGCCCAGGGCGCGATCCTGGAGACCCGGGATCGAATCCCACATCGGGCTCCCGGTGCATGGAGCCTGCTTCTCCCTCTGCCTATGTCTCTGCCTCTCTCTCTCTCTCTGTGACTATCATAAAAAAAAATAAAAAAAATAAAAAAAAAAATAAAACAAGGATAAAATGAGAATGCATATGTAAGAGTTTATGTACTTTCAAGTTTAGTGCTTTCAAGCACTACACATATTAATATTCATTCGACAAATAATTATAAGCAGCTACTATCCAAGTAACAATTGCCAGACTGGATTTCAACCAACCCAGTGTATGGATACAGAAAGTTACAACAAGGAGTGTGTGTGAAAAGTCAGAATTGTCCTCCCTGACACCAGTACCCAAAAGTTCACAATGTACCCCAAATATTTTTGCTGCCTTTAATAACTCTGTTGATCATCTGTGAATGTATATAAATATTTTTGAATTTAAATGTGTATCTTCATTCCCTACCTCTGGGGTAACAAGTTCCATATGTTTATTCTCAACTCAGTTGTTCTTTAGTTTGTTGCTTAAAGTCTCTCAAATTTCAAAGGATGTTTCTAGTATTCTGAGATCTCATGAATGAGTTACAGCCAACTTATTTAAATCCGTTGTGATTGTATAGATTTCAATTATATCTTACTCGGTCTTTGTTTTCCCATCTTCCCAATCCGAAGAGTCATAATATTTTTGAAACTCCTTTTAGAAACATTAGGTGTTGTCTCTGTGATGCCAAACATCTGGCTGAAAATGGAATAAAGCAGAGAAACATCAGGATATATTCACATATCCAGCTGTTTGGCATTAGGTAACTAAGTCTCTAGTTCTCATTCAGATATGTAGAGTCAGGGACGATATGGCCATATCTTCCTTCCTCTAAGGGTTACTAACTGGTGCAAGAGAAGAAAAGGGTTTAGGAATGATAAATCAGGGTGTCATGGTGTCAACACATCCAAAGAGGCGATTGAATTCAATTTCTGTTCTCTGGCTTTGAAACAATAAGATGATTTTCCTCTAGTGACTTGCAATGGCAGAGAACTGAAAATGAATTCCAAGAAGGAAGCCTCCAAGAGTGTTTAGTAACTAGATGGGACTTTGTTGCCGTTGTGGTAAGCTTTAAAGTTAGGACATCCTGTGGTTTGGTAGGGATTAGAAAAAGTGACCAGGAAGAGCTATTAGGGAAGTGTTCTTGAAAACCCTTTTCTCAAACGATTCCATAATTGTGTAACTTGTATATAGTTGCAGTACTTTCATAGTGTACTGCACAAGACATCTTACATGATAAATTACCTACAACATTTGGATAATGGAAGGCAAGGGCCATTTAATATTACATACAATGAGCAAAGTATTGCAGTTTCTAATTAAGTGCCCAAGTCTGTTGTACAATGAACTATTTGTTGAACTTTTAAAATATAATTTGGAACCTTTGAGTAAATGACTTACGGCCATGTGGCAAAAACAGAGACATTTATGCTGGGACACATGGATTGCATTATCTTTTCTGAGGCTTGCTTGCTCTTCCACAGACTGGGTGAGACTACCTGGTATAGCCAGGGAGCAGGAATGCAGGTGATTCGGCAGGAGGGATCCCGCTTTACCTTAGCTGGCAGAAAGCCAAAGGTCATTCTGGAAGAAATCCTTAGATTGGTTATTGCCTAGGAGGTGGTACCTTTTGATTTTGAAATGTTAGTGACATCAAGGACAAAAAAATCCCAGTAGGGCCCAGGGAACTGTGTAATAGTTTAAGAAGGGTTCCTTAGGTCATGTTGTCCGTGTTTCAGTTTTAGGGAAAAACTGAAAACCTTCCTCGCACATGGATATGTAATTTAAGGACCAGAGAGCACATGCCAGAGTGTTCATTCATATATTTTGATCCCTTTAATAGTTAATAGTCTTAAGTTATTTGAAGTTCCCATTTACTTGGATTTGGCCAGAAACAGTCAGTTCTAACTAAAAAAAAAAAAAAAAATGTCTTAGAGAACCACCAAGAGGCTCAAGAGGCTTTTTGGACATCAAACCTCTTTACAAACATTTTGATGAGTCAAGTGTAAACAAATCAGATAGATAGAAGCCAATTTTTTCTCAACAAACATGAACTTAATAACAAGGGAATGAGGGTTGGGAGGGAGAAAGAAAAGGTGGGAAGGTCTTGGGAAAACTTGTTGAGCTTTGATGATCACACAGTGTTATACAAAGATTTTTTGATACATGAACACGACCAGAGCTGGATTCACTCAACACTGCTGTTGTTCCAGCAGGAAATCTGGTGATAATATCTGGTTCAGTTGCTAGTTAGCATTTGCCCAAACTGACTCTGATATAAAACCCTCCATGATGTCACAGTTCTGCATAGTAATTGATAGTACCAGTATTTGAGGATGCCTTTTTTTGAGAATTAGAATACTTCTTTGAAATTCAGGAAGTATGAGCAAGAATATCAGAAAAGACTTCTTGTAGAAGAGGATGCTTAAAATGAGTTCTAAAGGATAAGAAAGAATTTACCCATTCATAGAAATATAGTCAAGTTAATAGGAAAACAGCTTCAGAGTATGATAAAAGTGAAGGGTATTTTCAGAAAACCATAAATAGTCTGGATTCCTAGAATGTCAAATGGGAAGAGGTGGAAGGGGATGAGATGGGAAGGGAAGCAGAGTTCTGATCATGACAATATTTTGAGGGTAATAATTAACCTTAAGAGGTTATAATGAAGAATAGGAATGGTCATATTAAACCTGGTACTGGTTGCAATGTGTAAAAATAGATGAGATGGAGCTAAGACTATAATTGCGTAAAAGATTTGAGCGACGTTGCAGTATTTCAGGAAGGAGCTTTAGAAGATTTCAAAAGTGGCTGTGGAAATAGAGATAAATAGAAGTATGGGAAAATAAATAAAGAGGACCCCTTTCTCTAGTTACAATATTAAGAGTTAGCAAACATGGAGAAGTAGTGGAGAGCCCTCAGATAAGCACAGATGCTGGAGCACAGATTTTGGGTTCAGAAACCTGGGTTCAAATTCCACCTCCAAAACTTACAAGAACTTTTTTTTTTAACTGAGGTTAAATAATTTATTACCATTGCTAAGACGAACACATATACTTGATACTCAATTTCATGCAGAACTTAAAAAAATAGTTTTAATACAGTATCAAAATTTACACAAGTGCTTTGTCAAAAGACCAGTATTCTTTGTATTAGCTTCTGTAGTCTCTACTGCAGGCACCAAAACTTGTTTAAAATATCTTCAGAATGTAGGAATACAACAATTTAAGGATGAAAACTTTTCTACAAGAGAAAATTCACTTAGTTTCCCCATCTGTCAAATGGGAATAAAATAATATCTAACCCAAAGGGTTAGACATGAGACTTAATTGAGTTAATATGTAAAGCGTATAAGGATTGTTTAGCAAAGAGTTAGCATTATATGTTATACATTATTAGTGCTACATACCGGTATTGCTGCAAGCCCTTAAAATATATTTTCTTGGTTAACCTTTAAAATAATCCCATGAAATGTGAATGGCTTTCTTAGTTTTCAGATGAAGATACTGCAACTTGAAGGATTTACGTAACTTTTCCGTAGTTACAGAGCCAGTAAGTGATAAAGATAAAGATGTAAGTCCAGAGCTCCATGCTCTTAACATTTTGTTATGACTTTTGTAAAAATTCAAGCCTCCTTGCCTCTGAAGAAGAAACTCAGGAATACATAGATACTTCCTCTCCTGTTTGTGTCCAAAAGAGAATGCATGCAGCAGCATGCACTCTTCATGGGAGGTGACGGAGATATAGCAGAAAGTAGGGAAGTTCAAATTTAGGACACCTGGTTTAAATATCAACTCCCTAATTTATGATTATTGCTTTGAGAAATTTCTTCATCTGGGTGTGGTTGAAGATGGAAGATAATCAAGCTGGAGAAAGCCCTTTATAAATGATAACATGCCAGATAAGCATTAGTCACTGATGGTCCCTTTAAAAAGAGTAAAATAATAGTCATCTATGATCATGACTCCGTTTTGCAAAACCACCAAAGCAAGTCATAAACAAAAATCATCCCTCTTCAATATTTTTAATTCTATATATTCAGAAAAAAAATGTCTGTCAATTTCCATTGACGATAAACTTGAAAAGGTAATTCACTGCTGCTTTTTCCTTCCTTCCAGTCAGCTCTACTTCAGCGTGACTCAAACATTATTCTAAATCATTTATGGCAGAAATGAATGCTCCTTCCACACAGGAGGTGAAAGGAGTGAGACCAACAGACAACAGTTCAGAATTTCCTAAACTAAGATCTTTTGTTCTCTGGGGATCCTTGAGCACATTCCCAGGGGTCCATGAGAATTTTTAATTTGGGAATTTCATATCAATGGCAATCTAAAAATATGTACAGAAGCGTATTTTTGACTATCTGATGGCAACCTCACAACCAAGAATTGTCCCTAAATTCAATAGTGTTTTTGTTTTGAGTTTGTTGTACCCAAGTAGTTCTACTTCATCCTGAACTAAAGTGAAAAAAAAAAATGGAGGCAGAATCACTATGTAAATGGTACATTTCTGCCAAGTGAAGGCCAAATGACATCATGTTATGGTTTCATAGTAGTTGGAGTGGAGAAGAGTGGTGGAAAAAATGACTGATCTCACAGCCCACAGATGTATGGGCATGATGGCTGCAAAAGAACTTGAACCTTAACAGTGAGTACCATGTTCCTTTGTGAGTGGTTTTAATTTCAAGAAAACAACATCCATCACATTAAATAAATGTTACTAAATTGAGTTTGACTGGGTTGCAACTTTTGTTTGCATGTAATTAGTAAATGTGTTTAAATTTTATAGTTTAAATGATTTATAGGCATAAGAAGTTACATCTAGGTTTAGAATTACATATATTTTAGCAATATTATAACAAAAATAATTTAAATCAACATTGATATTAACCAGAACTCTTGATTCTTTCAGAAGGAGTCTATCCATTACTTAAATTTGAGAAACACAAATAATGGAAAAGAACACAGGTTTTGGAATTATATAGAATTGGGTTCAAGACTTAATTCTTGAGATGCCTGGGTGGCTCAGCAGTTGAGCATCTGCCTTTGGCTCAGGGCATGATCACAGATTCCGGGGATCAAGTCCTGCATCGAGCTCCCTGTGAGGAGCCTGCTTCTCCCTCTGCCTGTGTCTCTGCCTCTCTCAATCTCTCTCTCTCTCTCTCTCTGTCTCTCATGATTAGATAAATGAAATCTTTAAAAAATAAAATAAGACTCAATTCTTCTACTCTCTGGCTGTGTCATCTTAGGGGAGTTGCTTGACTTTTCTAAACTTTAGCTTCTTCCTTTCTAAAACGTGTTTGTTCTAATAATCACAAACACTAACTCAGTTCTTCCTATGTGTCAGAAATGCTGAAAGCACTGAACCTACTCTTACTGTTAAAATAATCCTATGAAGTATATACTAACATTATTTGTATCCGCAGGTGAGGAAAATGAGATGTAGAAAAATTAAGCAATGTGTACAAAATCACACAGCTATTAGAACAAGGATCTGGATCATCTGACTCTAGAGCTGAAGCTTAACCCCTTTGTTACACTGCCTTTGCAACATCCACCATAGTTTGTTACATAAATTTATGTTGTGTATATTTATATGCAGCTTTCCAGGATTAATTTCTGATCTCTGTCCTCACACAATACAAGTTCCATGATTGCCCCTCCCAAAACTGGTAGAAGCACATTTGGGGAAAAGCTGAGAATAATTCCAAAGGCAATCCCTACTAGTGTCACAATGAAGTCTAATTCCTTCTCAGTATCTACTAAATGTCAGGCACTGAGCCTAGCAATTTGCATGGTTACCTCATTCAAACATTAAACAACACGGTTAAGAAAAATTAATTTCATTTAGAAAGGAAACTTTTTAAATGCTGAGTAATATTCCACTTAATGTATATACTACATTCTTTTTTCTTAAGATGTTATTTATTTATTCATGAGAGACACAGAGAGAGGGGCAGAAACACAGACAGAGGGAGAAGCAGACTCCCTGTGGGAAGCCTGATGTGAGATTCAATCCCAGGACTGTGGGATCACGCCCTGAGTCAAATACAGCTGCCCAACCACTGAGCCACCCAGGTGCTCCCACATTCCTTAATGAATTCATTCATAAATAGACATTTAGGTTGATTCCATGTCTTAGTAAATATGAATAGTGATGCAGTGAATATGGGAGTTCAGATACCTTTCAGGCTCCTGATTCCACCTCCTTAAGATACATATCTAGGAGTGAGATTGATAGACAATATGAAAATCTTGCCATTTTCAACTACATGGATGAGCATGGAAGTCATAATGCTAAGTGAAATAAGCCAGACACAGAGGGACAAATGCTACATGATACCACTGACATAAAAAAAAAAAAAATCTAAAATAGTCACATGGGCGACTCATAGAAGCAAAGAGTAGAATGGTAGTAGCCAAGGACCGTGGGGAAGTCAAAATGAGGAGCTGTTGCTCAGAGAGTACAAAATTTCAGTTATGCAAGATGAATGAGTTCTGCATGGTGATAGATAACTATACTATACTGTAAATAGTTGACCCTTGAAAAATGTGGAGATCACGGGCACCAACACTCTCCTACAATCGAAAATCTGTATATAACTTTTGACCCCTTAAAAACTTAACAACTAATAACTTACCATTGGCCAAAAGCCTTATCAGTAACATAAATACTTGATTGACACATAGTTTGTTTATTATATGTATTATACTGTATTCTTACAATAAAGCGAGCTAGGGAAATGTTATTAAGAAAATCACAATGAAGAAAAAATACATTTACAATATTGTGTGTGTGTGTACTTATTGAAAAAAAAATCTGCCTGTAGGTGCCCAGGTAGACCAGAGACTGTGGAGGCAGCTGTCCTGGCCCTAGGCTGGTGGCCCGGATCTGCAGCATCAGGCCCAGGGCAGACCCACAGGAGGTAATGGTGGCTGAGAGGCATAGTACATACAGCTGCTCCTCATGTGGAGGTGTACCCCCAGCCAGTGGCCAGCGGCAGCTGCTGACACACATCAGTGCCTGGGCTCTGGAAGCTTCAGGCTGCAGTACCACCAGGGGGAAGGGTCCTTGCCAGCCTAGGAAGTGCCCAAGGCCAGCAGCCCTGAGAACTTGGAGTTTCTCTTGGAATTGCTCACTGGACCACTCCATCCTGTGCACAGGGTGACTCACAGCCCTGCCCGGTCCTGCCCTGAAGCTTGCTAAAAGCTTTGGCTGGCCTCTGCAGGTACTCAGAGGACAGCAGGTAAGATCTCTGGGCCAGTCGCCTTTGATTCAATCCTGTGAAAACTTGGGCAGGCAGTTATAAATAAATGCCTTGTGGCTTTTACTGTCAACTCTAAAAAATAAAATAAAATCCACACATAAGTGAATATCTGAAGTTCAAACCCATGTTATGCAAAGATATGTATGTGTATACATATATAGAGAGAGAGAGAGAAAGAGAGAGACAGAGAGACCAAGAGAGACAGAAAAAGATTTATTACTAAGGATTGCTCATGCGACTGTAGAGACAGGTAAGTCCAGACCCAGGCAAACTATTACAATATGCAAGTATAGTTTTAGGAGCCTGAGAACCAAGAAAGCCAATGCTTAAATTCCAGTCTGAGTATGAGCCCGAGTGTTAGCTCTTATGACTTGAGTTACAAGAGAAGACTCATGTCCTCAGGTTGAACACAGTTAAACAAAGAGAGAAAACTCCTTCTTACTCATCTCTTTTCTTCTTTCAGGCCTTCAGTGAATTGGATGAACCCATTTTTTTTATTGGTGTTCAATTTGACAACATATAGCATAACACCCCGTGCTCATCCCATCAAGTGCCCCCCTCAGTGCCCGTCACCCAGTCACCCCCATCCCCCACCCACCTCCCTTTCCACCACCCCTTGTTCATTTCCCAGAATTAGGAGTCTCTCGTGTTCTGTATCCCTCTCTGATATTTCCCACTCATTTTCTCTCCTTTCCCCTTTATTCCCTTTCACTATTTTTTATATTCCTCAAATGAATGAGACCATATAATGTTTGTCCTCCTCCGATTGACTTACTTCACTCAGCATAATACCCTCCAGTTCCATCCACGTTGAAGCAAATGGTGGGTATTTGTCATTTCTAATGGCTGAGTAATATTTTGAGAGTAAAACTGACTCAAATGTTCATCTCGTCCAGAAACACCTTCACAAATATATACAAAATAAGGTTTAAGCAAATATCTGGGCACTTCATGGCTCAGTTGAATTGACACATAAAAATAGCCATCACAGTAATCCTTAAGACGGCTGATTTATACATTGACAAACTTCATTCATGTAGTTATTCACCCAGTGAATCAACAAATGTTTACTGGCCTCCATGTGCTAGGCACTATAACAATCTGAATATTCAAAGGTAAATAAATATCATCCTATCCTCAAGACTGCAAAAATCTGTTGGTCACATTGATATGTAACTATTGCCTATGATATGATATAATATAAAAATTGTCCTCAGAAAGTATTCCATGATCCTTAATAATTGAAACCTTTAGTATTTCATTAGTATGTTTTAAATATAGAGGTTTTACACTTTATAAATGAAGCCAAGCTCAAGCCACATCTCAATAGGGAAAGTCTTGAAATCCCAGGGTAAAAGCATGGATTAACTCCTGTGAGTTGTGGTTCTCCCCATTGGAGTTTTCCACAGGGTGTATCCCACAAAGCATGTATCTTCAGTTATGCCCCACTGTATACGTTCAGAGGAATTGGAAATCGGAGGAGTGAGGGTAAGGTTCCTATTCAGTTTCTCTCCAAGCATCTTTGATGCAGTGGGACTAGGAGGTGGAGGCAGTACAGAAGGGGCTCATTCATCCAGCCAACCAATAAAACAAAAATACCTCCCTCATGTATAGAGTACTAAGCTCTAGAGGGATTAGTCAAATTGTATTCAGCCATGAATTTGGAATTAAAATCTGGTGTAAAATGGGTGGGGATAGATAGAGACAAAGGATGGTGTAGACCACTTAACATGTCTTTCCTGAGTAGTGAACTTTTCTTTTAGGAGGGGAGCTCAGACTAAAAATTTGTCTTATGTACCCCTCATCCCTTTGCAGCCCTTAGCATGGTGGTATTTGGAAAGAAAAATTATTAAGTTATGAAAAAAAAACATGGTTGAGAGGTAATTAGGTGGAGCAGGTAAGAACTTGAGCTCTGGATTCAGAGAGATGCGAGTAGGAACCCAGTTTTGCTATTGAATAGCTGTGACACCTTGGGGGGTATTTAATTCCTTGAGGTTAATTACTCCATCTGTAATATGGGAATGAGGATCATATTTAATTTTTAGGGATGATGCAAATATTACATATGCTAAAACCTGGGGGGTTACTGAACCAGAGGACCCACTTGAGTAGTTTGCTTTTATCACATGAATTAAACTAAGTCTAGGGATCCCTGGGTGGCGCAGCGGTTTGGCGCCTGCCTTTGGCCCAGGGCGCGATCCTGGAGACCCGGGATCGAATCCCACGTCAGGCTCCCGGTGCATGGAGCCTGCTTCTCCCTCTGCCTGTGTCTCTGCCTCTCTCTCTCTCTGTGACTATCATAAATAAATAAAATTAAAAAAAAAAAAAGAATTAAACTAAGTCTAAATAGATGTCTTTCTTTTTTATAGTGCTTGGCACAATGTAAACACTCAGTGAGTGTTACTAACTGCTCGTGACAATTGTTGGTGATATAAAAATTATTACTGCTTTTTAAAGTTACACTATCATAATACAAAAAAAATCGTGAAGAAAAACAGAGATAGAGAAAAACAAACTGACATTGTCAAATGAGACTTCAACCAGAATCTCAGGAAGAAAGTCTGCTTTTTCCATTTCGAAAATGGTTAAATTTTACCATAGGTCTCCTATGTAGAAAAAAGCTTACCTTGTCTCTACTTCATGTCACTCAACCTCACAATGCAGAAAGCCAGATTATCCACTGTGTCTCTTGTTTTTAGACCAAGAGTAGACATCCTCTTCCATGAGTTTGTGGGAAGGTTTGAGGTTTGCCTGGCTCCAAATAGCTAATCCAAGGAAACATCTTCCATTCCTTACTGGGATATTAATCCAAAAGAAAATTGGAGGCTGCTGTGGCTGAGCAATTGGAAACACTTTCCAGAAAATAGTTAGCATGTTAGAGTTCTGCATTAGCCCTTCTCCTTTCTAGAATTGTGCACTCCTTCTTAACCCTAGTGCATTGAATTGGCATGGTAGATGTCACCACTTACTGACTGTTTTTTGTGTGCTAGGTTCTGGTAGGTGTTTTGTAAACATTGTCTCATTTTAGTCTTAACAACAGGGCTGTAAAGTCAACACCCATACCCCAAATTTGCATGTGAGAAACTTGAAGCTCCAAGAGGTGTACCCGAACTCACCACCGCATTATGGTAGACAGTTTTGTTAACAATCTGACTCTTGGGTGAGTTTGAAATGACTCAGTTTGGTGAAGAAAGCCAGGCTCATGGGCTCATAACCTCTGGCCACGGTGTTAATCCAAGTCTTTCTCAACCCTGAGAGCACTGCAGAAACAACCACAGTCAGGCTACTTGCTGAGTATGGGCTGTTTCTCTCTGCAGAACAGATGGAATAGACAGCTTGTTGACTATGCCCTGGGCCACAGAAAACCTGTAAGCCATGTGCTCCAAAGAAAAGCCAGACTTCTCAGGAGAAGTTATCTTTTCCAGATTGTGCAAACTTTGGAGAGCGGAGCTAGTCAGGTTAATGCAGTTTAACGCAAAGGCAAAGTAGGAGGGGAAAGAAAGCAAAACTAATGAAGCTCAGTCTTTGATCTCTGCTAATCAAGGCATTTCATGAGGTACTTTATGATCATGTAGTACTCGGTTCCTAATGAAAATGGTTTAAGTATGATTTTACTGGAGAGATCTAAGAAGCAACCATTTAGGGAAGCAAGCCAGATATTAGGTAACTCAAGACCACTCAGGAAATCAAAACAAAGTTACAGCTCCATTAGCCAAGTGTAATGTTTTTGGAGGGAAGGCAAAGGGGCCCAGGTAGCCAGAAATTTTCCCTGCCTTCATTCTCCCCGGGGAAAATATCAAGTACATTGCACGTTCTGGGGCATCTTAATCCCTATTCTTAACCCTAATGCAAGCAGGGCTACAAGTCTTTTACCACCTTTGCACACTAGCACTCAGCTGCTTACCTTATAATAATTTGCCTTTCCACTCTTGGCAGAGTCTAACTTGCCAGATGGACACCTCATTGAGTGTACATGTTCTGGAAGGAAGGAAATGTCTCTTGGGATGTGTCTGATGGAATACAAAGATGTCCAGTGTATTGCTCTACATTTCAATAGCACTTCATATTTGCAGAGGGCTTTATCATAATGTTTTATTAGTGATTGCATAAAACAACCCAATGAGGGAGATGGTGATGTTTTTGCCGTACAAACAAAACTGAGACACATTCAGGCTGATTTGCTTCAGCCCACACAGCAAGGATTAGAAATGCCAGACTCAAAGCTGCAAGTTTCCAGAGACTCACTTGCTTTAGGTTCTTTGAGGTTGTGGCTATGTCTGTACAAGTTCAAACTGATGTTCAATGGCAACTTAGAGTGGTACTCTATCCCTGCTAAATACAAACTTTATTTAAGGCCCTATGAATACATCGTAATGGAAAGACCATGGGAGTGGTTTGCCACTTTCTTCTTTATTTGCATGATCTCACATTTTTCTGGTTCTCCCAGTTGATCTTCAGCAACTCCTCTGTTATGCCTCCCTTCTTTCCCCTCCCAACTGTGAACATCCCCAAGGGTCTAGTTCCTGTGTTTCTAATCCCACTACTCTCTCCAGCTTCAAATAACGCCATAATATTAATAAACCCCAAATTATCAAATTGTTCTCTCTCTTCCTAATTCTTTCTTTCATTCATGTGTTGATTCAACACATATTTCTTTTATTTACCACATTCTAGAGGCAGAAGACAAATAGATGATTAAACATCAGAGCTTCCTTTCATGTACTTCAAGGGCTATCAAGTCAGAGCCACCAGGAGAGTACTCCAATATTTTATAACAAATGTTGTAATAAGCTTGGCATGATTAGAGCAGAGAAACAGTTTGCCCTATCTGGGACTGGCAAGTCAAGGAAGAAATCTTACAGGAAATAAATTTGTTCCTAATTCTCAGTCCCAATTAATAGCTCAATAACTCATATATTTGGTGACTAATTATTTAGCACTTTTTGTGTAAAAGTCTGGAGTGAGAACACAAACCATTACACAAGACACTTGTCTGTGACCTCAAGAATTTTACCATATAGGCAGGAAGAAAGGACATTTCTACAAAACCAGAAGATGTCCTCATCACATTGATAATTGTCTTCCCTTATCTAATTGAACAATAATTGGGACTTACAGTGGTTCAGTATCCTTCTTAGGATTATAAAACTGATTAAACATAGACATGAATTTGGAGCTCATGTCTGCTGATTTCTCATGCATTAAACTGTACTTCTTGAATTGGGTCAATTTCTTACTGGAAGCAAATTACTAAGGTCATATTAGGCCAAGGAAAACAAGATCCCATCTGTGGGATATAATCCAATGGATTTTATTTCTCTGCTGTTCTGCTTTACTTAGCAACATGTTATACACGAGATGGAGAGGGAAACATGTTGGCACCAAGAATAACAGATTCCCATAGGGCAAGTGTGGAAATTTGTCTTCTGTTATGAAGTCTCCAGAGGCTCAGATCATTTATTCATTGGGATTTTATCATTTCCATCTCCAAATCTCACACCCACAATGCACATCAAAGGCCCCTGTGAGATGATCCTCTGAATGGGAGGATCTCCTGAGAAATGGAAAAAGTAAGCATTTATTCAGCACGTCTCATTCCATTTTGGTCAAGTGTTGCCACCTAGGGAGACAATTCATTCACAACTCCACGTGTGATGCCTGGTGGGTGCCACTAGGGGAGTTACACTCTAATGTCAGGGGAGGCCCAGGGCAGAAAATGAAAGATGGGCAGTGCGGCTTGAGCAAGTATGTACACGTAAACTTAGCCACCACTGAGGCCCATGCTGCAGTGGCATGCCAAGAACTGGCAAGGACAAACGTAGGAGGTTAGATCTTACTATGTCTCATTTATTCTTCTGTGCAAATATATTTTTTTAAGATTTTATTTATTTATTTGAAAGAGAGAGTGTGTGAACACAAATAGTGGGAGAGTGAGAAGGAGAGGGAGAGGGAGAAGCAGACTCTCCGCTGAACAGGGAGCCCATTGCGGGGCTTGATCCTGGGATCATGACCAAGCTGAAGGCAGACAATTAACCAACTGAGCCACCCAGGTGACCCTCTGTGCAAATATTGACCTAGTACTTACTATGCATCGTATATACAAACACTAGTAGAGTTCTTAATATGCATTATACACTCTTTGGGTTGCTTTCTACATATTAAAGTAATTTAACCCTAATAATAACTTATAATGTAGGCACTAGGACTACATACATTTTGCAGATGAAGAAACCAAGGCAGAGAGATTCATTAAGTTGCCCAAGTTCACACATTACCAAGTGGTATCGCTGGGAGTTAAACACAGGCATTCTGGCTCCAAAGACCATGGTCAGGCTATATAGTTCACGAGGCAATGCCTTGGAGGTGAATACAGAAGAGAAATCCTTGACTACTAGGCTGGCATAAAATGAGTAAGTATGAAAGACACACCTGAGTCACTCTCATGAATGTGTGAAAGTTTAGCGTAATACTTCAGAGAATGAATTCTGGGGTCAGACAGACATTAGTTCCCTTTTTCAGCTTCTTTTTGGCTATCTTGTAAAAACTACTTAACCTTTAAACCTTGACTCTTTCTTCTGTGTAATGGATCATATTTATTTCACAGGGTCGTTATGAGAAGGATGCAATTTTAAAATGCAGAGAGTACTTGGTAAGTCCTCAAGAAATAAATGGTAGCTTAAAATTGTGTATTTTTTAGAGAATTTTTATTGTCATGTGTCTCTTCTGCTTGTGAAAGTCCTCTTAAAAAAAAAAAAAAGAAAGTCCTCTTTAAAGAAATGGGAAAGAACAAAGCTTGTTGCTGGCAGTATATGCGTCAGAAGGAGACAGGCACATTATTTATATACTTGCCTTTTGTTGAAATTCCTTTAAAATGTTTTTTCTGCCCTTGGCCAACAAACACATACACAAAAACAAACAATGCTAACACTGAACAGGACTGGGTTTTCTCTGAAGAACAATCTGGAGACTGCAGCATGTATAGAGTCCCAGAGGGAGTGGATTTGAGTTAGAATCCCAGATCCACAATTACTGATCTTCAGGGTAATTCTTTTTCTTAATGTCACTGAGCATTAGTTTTTGTATATTTGAACTGGGTATAATAATAATGCTTATTTAGGGGGGCTGTCCTAATGATCAAGTGATAAGAAATAGGTAAAGCAACTGGCCCATACTAGATGCTGAACTAAGACTGGTGGGAAAGAAAACACGAATCCAAATTCTGACCAAAGGAAAATAAACTCCTTGCTATGATTTTTTTTCCACTTTTATTTTCTTTCTTGTTCTCTATTAGTGTTTCTGGGGCCAGGGGGAGGTATCCTCTATGTATATTTAAGTTAGTATTTGATTAATAGCCCAATGAAATGGCAAGTGGCTAAAGACAATGGGGCTAATCTGTGACAGAATGCTAGCGTTGAAGTGGAACAATTGGTAAATAATAATGGAGCAATGCATGCAAACTTAATTGCAATACAATTTTGGAAGAATCCTTTTCAATATATGAAATACATTGTATTTTAGGAGCAGAGGGTGAACCAGAACCAAGTCCTAGTGATAGATGATAGGAGAATAGAAAAGAGAGGGGTTTGGGGCTAAGGGCTCTACTTAGTCTGTTTCCCAGGAGATTCAGATGGAACTCCTTTGGCTACACAAGTGCTCCTTGGTCACTGTACATACAAAATTGGTTGAGAGGCAGTTGTAGTTTTGAGGTCTGAGAATGAGGACTGGGTCAAATATAAGACTGCACATCTTTTGTTTAGGTCTTAGTTTGATATTTGGCCAAAGCCAACATTGGACAGGTGTCTAGTTGCCTCCTAGGAGGTGGTTGAATTCAGAACATAGCATCTGGGTTATGGCAAAGATTACATCAGGGATATTGTGCATGAGATATCCTGGCACTCATCATTATCTAAATCCATTTGGTACATGGTGTAGACTGGCTCTGGGATTTGGAAATGGAGTGGGCATTACTCAATTTCCCATGAAAATTTAGTGATACTATATTAATAGAAATAATATATATGTCATAGTTCAAGACAAAGGCCCACTCCCCAATAATTTTTGGGAAAGCCCCTGGGGTGAGTCTCATCCCTGCATAAAATCTTCTCATGACTCATGCTTTTCCATGGTAGCCACCCACCTTCCTCCAACTGGCATCCCTCATCCACACTAAGGTACCTTGCCAATGAGGTCATCATTTTAGGGTGGTACGTTGTGCTGTTGGTTGTTCGTGACTTCTGGGAAATGCGACTAACTGTATCAAGAGTACTATTTCCCAACTCACCCAAAGTTGTGACATTCTGGAGATTCCAAAATGATGTTTTGCTTAAGACTTCCTAGGATGGAAAAATCATCTATTTTATGCAAAAAGAGAGCAAATGCCTTACCCTCTCACCCGGAGGCAGATGTGCTCTAGGACACCATACGGGGCCCTAACAATGTGTTCCCGTGCATCTATATTTCATAATATTTACAGCATATATTTAAACTGCAATTAGTCAAGCCTGCTGTCTCTTTCCTCTGCTGTTCTGTCATATATAGCCCTGTGTCTAGTGGTGATGCAATGGCTAAGGGTATTTGAGGGATCCATCTAAGAGAAAGTTGAATTGGAGGACTCTAGCTTGGATTGAGTATGTGGTTAGTAGATATTTCTGTGTTATGATTAATATATTTCTAGCCACTCAGCATAGAAATGGCTTCTAGAAATTCTTCTGCTGCCCCATCTGCTGGCACAGTATTGTGATATGGAGTTCCAGGCCAGATGACTTAATGTGATATTAATGGGTCGTCCGGCATGCAGAACTAGAATTCTATGGCTGGAAGGAAAGAAGAAACGAGTTTGAAATGCATCACTCAGGAGCCAATTCTGGAAAATTCTACCATTTTTTTTTAAATGTGCAAAATTACAAGCAGAGGATTTGGGTTTCATCAAAGCCTAGAGAAAATGGAAGCCCTCCACTGTCAAAAACATACTTGATGATGTAACACAGATAATTATAAATGCTCCATATGCTTTTTGTCTCGCACATGTAAATCACACACAGTGAAATTTATCATAATTCTGTGTTTATAAGGGCATAATTCCAGAAGATACTACAAAGAATGAGTATGTTTATAACTAAAGTTGCATGTCTTATGCATGCTATTGATAATAAAAATGAAATTTTGATCAGTTGTAATAGAGCAAAGGCTGACCTATCTTTCTACTCTACTGTAAAATCACGAAAATGTCCTATGAATAGGTAATGATCAAGGAGCATGTAGCCAAGAAGTGTAGAAAAAAAGAATTATAGAGGTGTCAGACAGTTAACAAAAATATCATTTCTGTGGACTGCTGGGGGAATGTTTATAGTGTTATCAATTTTTACATATTATAACTTATGGTGGTTTCTTTTCTGGTAAAGATTCACTTTCTTCTTTTGTGCTCATAATTTGCATTCATTTCCTTGTAAAGGAACACCTTGATTGTGTAAAATTTGAATATCACAAAACTTCGGTCTGCTACTGCCTCTTCCCACTGTACCTTCTGTCACCCAGTCCTAGCTGGTCGTGCATGGGTTGTGCTTCTGTGTGGCATGGTGAGCTTCCTTTGAGCAGTTCATTCAGCTCCTGCTGCCCCTGCCCCCCAACACAGTTTCCAACATGATGCATGGGGCTGATGCATGGGGTCGGAATCATTCCGACCTCTTCCAAACCCAATGACCTCATCTTCTACCTCTAATCTGAATCATTGACTCCCAGAACACATCCTCTCAGGCTTTCCCTCCTCTGGCAATCAACACATAGATCCTGGGAGAACCTGACTCCTTACATTAACCTGTCAGAACCTCAGGACTGGCCCATGCCGGACTCCCGGGACAGAGGATATTCTAACTAAGGTAACAGAAAGAGGAAACAGCTGTGTGGGTGTGAGAATTAAAGTTCTTAAAAATTCCTAGGAACAAGTTTAGGGAAGCTGAGTCATTAACTTGATGATGGGCAAGAGACATGGTCTTCTTTGAACACTACATTGCATCACACCACTCTCCGGCCTAACGCCTTCCTGTAAGTTTCCTTTGCATCTGAAATAAAACTGAGAGACCTGGCAATGGTCTTCAAAGTCCATCATGATCTGCCTCTCCCTCCAAACTTTTTAGCCACATCTGGTGTGACTTTGAGCTTTGCTCACCAAGTTCTAGGCACACTGGCCGATGTTCAGCCTATCTGCCTTCCCTAGATCTCCACCTCTGTACCTTAAAATATGTACATCTTACTTTCTGGACATCCATGTCCATGATTTTCATCCATTTTTTTATTTTCTCATGCTTTGACTCTCCACTTATGTGTCTCAAATTTCTCAAAAAAGTCTTTCATGACCACACTACTTGCTCTAGATCTTATCCCTTACTTTCTATCTGAACATCAAACACTTAGTATTCAATGCTTCTTACAATTATTTGATTAATCTATATGCTCATGTGTAATTTTGTCTGATTCTTTCACCACACTAGAAATATTATGGTACCAAGAATGTTCTCCAAAGATATTTGCCCATTACTTTCAAATGACATAAATATAGCCAGAGGAACGAACTTATAAAACAAGACACATGCGATACAACTTTAAACATGCGTAGAGGTGTAGAGGTGTCAGACAGTTAACAAAAAATATCATTTCTGTGGACTGCTGGGGGAATGTTTATAGCACTTATCAATTTTTACATATTGTACCTTATGGTGGTGGCTTCTTTTCTGGTAAAGATTCACTTTCTTCTTCTTTTGTGCTCATAATTTGCATTCATTTCCTTGTAATGGAACACCTCGATTGTGTAAAATTTGAATATCACAAAACTTCAAATGACATAAATATAGCCAGAGGAACGAACTTACAAAACAAGACACATGTGATACAACTTTAAACATGTGTAGAGTTCCTGTTGATAGATATAGATGGATAGATAGATATATAGATAGATGATAGATAGAGACGATAGATCAACAGATGACAGATGACAGTTGATAGATGATAGATAGATGATAGATAGATAGATAGATAGATAGATAGATAGATAGATGATAGATAGATAGATGATAGATAGATGATAGATAGATAGATAGATAGATAGATAGATAGATAGATAGATAATAGATAGATAGATAGACAGATAAAGTAGATATGCGCTGAATTAATTAATACATGGTACATGCATGAATAAATGATTCCATAAATTGAAGATAAGGATCAGGAGCAGAGTTAGGTGAATCAGAGTGGATATGAGGATAGGCATGAATTATTACCTAGGCCACAAAATTTTAGAAGAATCCCACTCTTGGTTTCTGAAAGGTTCTTGTAATGTTTCATATGCTAATTTTGTACTTGCATGAAGTTAAAAGAGAGCAGCTTTAAATTTTTGGCTCTAGCCGCTCCTCATCTCATCCTGAGCTCTGAAGTAGTGACCTGGTAGAGACTCCAAACACTAGAGACAGATGCACTACACTTGTCTTAATCAACTATCTTTCGGGGTGAGAATAACTTAGGGTGATCTAAACGTTCATGACTGGCATGGACAATTTTATTCCATAGCCATGTTCTTGCTGGCACAGGTCTTGATAACTCCTAGGATGGTGGTTCCTCACATTCAGTGTGCAGAGTGAATCACACAGGATGCTAGTTGGGAAGCGTCGATTACCATCTCTTACTCACCCCAGGAGTTCTGATTCAGTGATCCTCAGAGCACACTTTGAAACTCCCTGCCCTGGTCCTTCTTAATGTCAGCTGCATGTCCTTTGATCAACCCTATGTGAAAAAGCAACAGGAACATGGGGCAAAGATACTGTTACAGAGTCACCAAACCCTGTTTTATTTTTGTTCTAGAAACACAGGCCACAACTCCCACCTGCTTTGAAGTCCAGTGAAGCCATGGGACTGATTTCTGGGCAGGAGTGAGTAAATGTCACATCTGGGTCAGGTCCTTAAAGATGCCTAGGTAATCCTCTATACTCTCTTCCTTCTGTCATTGACCAACCAGATGCAGAGCATACAAGGGTCAATCTAAAGACATTGGAGATGAGAGGAACCACTGAATGGAAGGATCCCACATCTCTGACTGACTATATGAGTGGCTCCCCTGGGTTCAACATGATCTGCTCTATAATGTGAGTGAAAACTAAATACTGGGGCAACCCGGGTGGCTCAGCGATTTAGCGCTGCCTTCAGCCCAGTGTGTAACCCTGGAGATCCAGGATTGAGTCCCACATCAGGTTCCCTGCAAGGAGCCTACTTCTCCCTCTGCTTGTGTCTCTGCCTCTCTTTCTCTCTGTGTCTCTCATGAATAAATAAATAAAATATTTTTAAAAAAACTAAATGCTTATTGTGCTAAGCCAATAAAGATTGTGTGTTTAACAGTTAATGTCACCTTCCCTGACAAATATGGGACTCAGTTCTCCCCTCCGACCAAGGTAAAAAAAAAAAAAATGTAGTACTTGGCATTGGCATGCTCTATTACTTTTAAATGTTCCCTTTGTAATCAGCATATTTAAATTCATATGAGATGACAAAGAAACACATTGGATCCATATTGAAAATCATGGTGTGGTCTCTACAACAGACTACTTGGGTCCATATCCCAACTTCACCACTTATTAACTGTTGCTTGGGAAGAGATGTGTAATCTTTCTGAGTCATGGTTTTTCATTTGTAAAATGAAGGGGATAATAGCACCCTATAACTGGTAATGATAGAATGGGAACAATTATTACTGTAACCATCATCATTAGTAGTATACAGTTAACATGATAGTATTTATTTTTACTAACATTAATAATGTATAAAGTAGATAATAATAATAATGTAGTTATAAGATACAATAAACCTAATATATATTATATATTATTATATATCACTATAATATTTATATATAATATATTAATATTAGTAATAGATATTAGTAAATACACAGTGTTGGTATTAATAAAATTGGAAAAGTCTTAGGTGTATTTCTTTCTTGATCATATTTTCAGGTTTTGCAAATCTAGAGTTTAATCGTCTGTACTGGATATTGATGTTATAATTCTAATTGTGTTGAAAATATTCTCAGTTGATTCACACAGATAATATTCTTTGTAAAGAATTAAGTCTTTTGCTTTAGCAAATATGTGACCCTATTGAGACACTGTGAGGTGTAAGGGTCCTAGCCACTGACCCGTGGCTGCACAGGGATGTTTCATGCTGTTGGTTTCTACTTCATGAAGCGATGCCGTGATTTGTTCTCCAGACTTTTTGTATCTGATTAAAGTAAATAAGAAAATGCCTGAATTTTGTGTTAGTCCTGAGATATAAACAGATTTCAACAAGATGTCAAGTGAAATCCAACAAATGCACATCAACAATCTTTGCCAATAGTATTGCAAGAGACACTGAAGTCTCATAAAAATTTGACTCAGAAAAGTTTCATCTTTTAAAAAATTGAAAGGAAGAAAGTGACTCATTTTACATGTCAGAGATAGGTAATCTCTATGTTGATACATAGCACATTAAAAACGTGTGTGTATGGGACGGGTTGCTCAGTGGTTAAGCTCCTGCCTTTGGCTCAAGGCATGATCCTGGAGTCCCGGGATCGAGTCCCACATCAGACTCCCTGCATGGAGCCTGCTTCTCCCTCTGCCTATGTCTCTGCCTCTCTTTCTCTCTCTGTGTCTCTCATGAATAAATAAAATCTTTAAAAAAATAATTATAATAAATAAAATTAAAATTAATTAAAAATGAAAATAAAAATGTGTGTGTATAAAGTTATAATTTAATAGTGGACAAGAACAGATTTCTTTTTAATTGCTTTATTGAGATATAAGTAGCACACATTAAACTACACATATTTCAAGTGTACTATTTGATACACTTTGACAAATGTATGCACCCATGAGCTTATCACCACAATCAAGATCAGAAATCTATCCATCACCCCCCAAAATTTCCTTATGACCTTAGAGAATTCCTCCCTCTTTCTTCTCCCTAGGAATCACTGATCTGCTTTTTGTCACTACAGATTAGTTGACATTTCCTAGAATGTTATAGAAATAGAATTGATAGTGTGTAATCTTTCTCTGTCTGGCTTCTTTCTTAGCATAATTATTTTGAGATCTACCCATGTTGCATATGTAAATATTCATTCATTTTTACTGTTGAGCAGTATTCCATTGTATCATATACCACAATTTGTTTTCCCATTCACTTGATGGACGTTTGGATTGCGTCCAGGTTTAGGTTATTACAAGTAAACTTATGTATATTCATGTAAGTGCCTTTGTATGGACATATGCTTTTATTTCTTTTTGGAAAATTCCTAGGAACGGAATAGCTGGATCACATGGGAGGTGTACATCGAGTTTTTAAGAAACTGTCAAACTGTTTCCATAGTGATTGTACCATTTTTTACATTCCTATAAACAGTGCATATGAGTTCAAGTTCTTTCATATTCTCATTAGCACTTAGTATGGTCAGTGTTTTTATTTTATCTATTCTAGTAAATGTGCAGTGTTGTGTTTTAAATGTGCATTTATCTAATAACTAATGTTGGTGAAAATCTTTACAGGTGCTTATTTCCAGTTGAATATCTGGCAAAGTTTCCATTCAACTCTTCTGCCCATTTTGGGGGATTTAGTTTTAATGTAGAATTTCACAAGTTTTTTAAATATCCTGGATGTAGGCAGTGCCTGGGTGGCTCAGTTGGTTTGGTGTCTGACTATTGATATTGGCTCAGGTCATGATCTCGGGGTCAGGGGATTGAGCCCCAAGTTGGGCTCTGCACTTAGCATAGAGTCTACTCGTCTCTCTTCCTCCCCCCTGTTTGTGTTCACTCTCTGTCTCTCAAAAATGGGTAAATAAAATCTTTAAAAATTCTTTTGAAAATATCTTGTATATAGGTCCTTTATTAGATATATGATTTGCAAATAGTTTCTCCTAGTTTGCAGCTTTTCTTTCTCCTGTTAACGGTGGGGCAGGAGATTTAGCATTTGTCTTTTAAGAAAATAGGACACAGGTCTTAGGTCAGTTGTTTACAATATGAACTAAAATGGCAGCTGTGCAGCTGAAGCATGCTAAATCACATATGATTTCCACAAGGTTTGGTGGCACCCTCTTACCTAATAGCCTTTGCTGGCATGGGTACCCCTTGTCCTTGACACTCTTCTCATTTTAACTATCTCAGTCAGGCTTACTTATCCTTTAGTACAATTAGTCATTCAAGGCTACCAGAGCACCCTTTCAAATATGTAAATCCAATTACATCCTTGTCATTTATATCTCTGATCAAAAGATAAATAGCCAGGATATGAAGGCGTAGGCCCTTCACCACCTCCCAGGATGGTGTGATCCTTCAGGATACATGATGCACAGAGCACAGGAATGTGCATGTCACAGAACACAGCATCCCACAGATCAGTGAAAGAAACATATAAACTAGTCCAAGTGTCTCTGGTAGAAAGAAACGTAAGAAATATGGGGTCTACTTATCCCATAGAATGAATAAGAGATCACTCCTTAATGTACAAACACATTCAAACCCTGACTGTGTTATGTATTAATTCCGTAAATTTGGGTAAGTGGTTTAGTATTTTTTTTACTTCATTTTCCTTTTCTAAGATCTAACTCAAAGAATTGGTATGAGATAATAAGATAAGGTATCTAAAACTTACATGACATGAGATCAAATGATACGTTTTTTTGTTGCCAGTAAACAATAAAAGTAGATCAGGAAAAAGCTGTTTGGATCAATAACTGTAATGATAACATTTATAGAGAACTTTCTATGTGCTAGGGATACATGCATTGCTGTTCCTATTTTACAGATGAGAAAACTGAGGGAGACAGATTTAAAAACAACAACAACTTATTCACATTGATACATCTTGAACAAGGACTTCACCATAGGCCTTCTGACTGGCATGAACTCCATCAAGTTATCTTGTCTACTTATTGTCTGTCTGGCTAATTCTATGTCAGAGTTTCTCAACACTCTCAGTGAGGACAATTTTTTAAAATTTTTTAAAAGATTTTATATATTTATTCATGAGAGATAGAGAGAGAGAGAGAAAGAGGCAGAGACATAGGCAGAGGGAGAAGCAGGCTCCATGCAGGGAGCCCGATGTGAGACTCAATCCTGGGTCTCTAGGATCATACTCTGGGCTGAAGGCAGGCGCCAAACCACTGAGCCACCCAGGGATCCGTCAGTGAGGACATTTTAAGCCAGATAATTCATTGTTGTAGAAGGCTGTCCTGCCCTTGTACAGTGTTCAGCAGCATCCCTGGTCTCTATCCATTAAATGCCAATAGCACCTTTACCCCCAAATGTGATAACCAAAAATATCTGTGGCCATTGCCAAATGTCTCCAAGAGGATACAATCACCCCTGTTAAGGACCACTTCAATAGATAAAACTGCCACTCTGCAAGTAGATAGAGTTAGGCCTTTGTAAGGAGTTCACAGCACAACATTACAATGGACAGCTAATATACATCCCAAATTTTTTGTGCCTGAACTTTGTGAAATTGTCAGATTTTGAAATCTGACCCACTACTCTAATGCAGGAGGGCCTGAACTTTGACTTCCACTTAAGAAGGAAGGTTTTGCAGGTGGTTGTCTCCAGGGTGCACTCAGGATCCTTTGTCACTGTCATCCAAAGCTGGAACATGTCTTTGGGACGCCTTCCTGGCTGGGTGCATCTGTAATGTTTTCAAGCTGTTGTATACAGGAGGCCAATACATTCAATTCAGGGGAAGAGAGCCCTCCAGAGAGCTGAAGTAGGTCCCTGGGTCTCGGTGGGAGTTTTTTGCCAAAGAAGTCAAAACTGTGGCTTCTCTTGGCCTCTGGTGTGGCAAAACTTGCAAATGTTAGTAAAACATATTTTCTGGGGTCTAGAGAAAGGTGAAAAATGAGACACTAGTCATAAAAATTGCCAGTGAGTCAACTTAACTGTTGTTGAATTGACTCTGTTACATAGGCACATCCTGTTGGACACACACATCCTGTTGGACACTTGGTTTTTTGACAAATATATGCAGCCCAAAAGCCTGGGATAGCTTATTCTGCATCATAAATTTGGTCCTTTGTAAAAGAAGAACTTGTGGGGACTGAAAATAAAGGAAGCACATTTTGTAGACTACAATGGTCTGCTTCTTGGGGAATAGTGGTCAGAGTAAGTGGGAAGTTAAGGGTGTGTGTCCTACCAACTATTTGCAGAAGAAAGCATTTTAATGCTAAAAAGGACTTGGTGGTAATGATAGGACTTGTTGTGTGAGATGGGAATGACTTCTCCTCTGAAACTCATTCTCCTCCCTTGTAACTTAAGGGAGTCTGACTAGACAATGTCTAATGTCCTGCTAATCCAAAGTTATCAGCAGTGGGGCACCTGGGTGACTCAGTCGATTAAGTGTCCAACTCTTGGTTTTGGCTCAGGTCATGACCTCAGGGTCATGAGATCGAGCACCACATCAGGGTTCTCCCCATTCAGCATGGCATCTGCTTGAGATTCTTTCCCTCTGCTCCTCTCTCCTTCTCTCACTTTCCCCGAATTAAATAAATAAAATCTTTTCTGAAATGTTATTGTCAATGCTATGGCTAAAACCTGGGTTTCCTGATTATTGTGTGCTTTCTCTTGGAAGAAAATGAACCGCAGTAAATCATCCTTAGAAAAGAAGTTAAAGCTCATACTTAGGTCTTAAAGATTTGTTCTTGGATACGAATAATTCAGAGGAATTGTCCCGAGAGTAAATAAGATGACTATCCACTTGTAACCGAGATATTTTTCATAACTCACTCCTGAGAGCTTCAGAGGAAATACTTCGGTATTCCTGGTGCTGAGGCGGGCTCCTTTTGTTCAGGGTAGTGATGGTTCCCTGCCCTTTTGGAACTTATAGCTTGGTGATTAAGAAAATATTGGACAACACGGGACACCTGGGTGCCTCAGTGGTTGAGCATCTGCCTTTGTCGGCGTGATCCTGGGGTTTCAGGATCGAGTCCTGCATCAGGCTCTCCACAGGGAGTCTGCTTCTCCCTTTGCTTATGTCTCTGCCTCTTTCTCTGTGTCTCTCATGAATAAATAAATAAACCTTTTGAAAAATAAAGAGAGAGAAAATATTGAACAACAAACTACTGGTTCCATGAGCCCTCTGAGCCAAAAAATGCAATGGGGTAGGGGTAGAGAATATCTCATTTTCTTGAATTATCATTATTCTCTCTATTTTCTTTTCCTCTCTTCCTCAAAAAGGAAGTTAGAGGTGAGAGGTGGTATTAAACAGAAGAAACCGACATAAGTTTTGGAATAAATTAGGGTGCCTGGGTAGCTCAGTCAGTTAAGTGTCTCCCTTCAACTCAGGTCATGATCCTGGGGTCCTGCTATCAAGCACCACATCTGGCATCCTGCTCAGCGGTGAATCTGCTTCTTCCTCTCCTTCTGCCCCTACTCATGCACAGTCTCTCTCTCAAATAAATAAATAAAATCTTTTTTAAAAATTTTTTAAGTGTTGAAATAAACTATATTTAAATGCAATACTACCTTGACTCTTGGTATGTATATAACCTTGATCCTCAATTTTCTCATTTGCAAAATAGGAATAGCATTTTGCTGGGGCTATTGTGAAAATCAGATGTAAAGCCATACCTGGCCTGTAAAGTGTGTATTAAACCGATAGCCACAGAACCATAGGACAAATGAAAAGTCAATAGTGAAAGGGTCACTAACGATTTTAGGCAGGAGAAATGTTCGCAAATATTGGAGAATATTGGGTTCACGTAATCTGGAAAACCCAGGCAATAACTGTCTCCATAATGTGAAATACTTTAAAACTTAGAACTTTATGGAGAGCAGAATTTTAACATTTCCTTGCAGATGTTTGCAATTGTACAGACATCACCAAAGGACAGTTGGAGTATTTGCTCTTATTATAACATATTCTTTGTAATTGGTCATTGAACATCTCCTAAATTCTCTCAGACAAGTGGGATAATGATGACCAAAAGCACTTGAAGCTACTCTGTTTTCTGTAGACGGTTTTAGATCTGGCACTAGTTGTTATGGCACAGTTTGGGAGGTATGAGAATTGTAAAATCTAACCCCGCACATTTCCAGGACTCTGTTTTAACATTCATTCATTCAAAATACTTCATTGAATTCCTGCTATATACAAAAACAGTGCCAGCACTAGGGAAAGCCTAGTCTTTGCCCTTAGAAGGATAATTGTCTAGTAAATAGGAGGTCTGAATTAAATAATCAAACAAACACAAGTATCCAGCTATGATAAGGTCTTTTATGGAGAGAGCCATGGTGCAATGAGCACACATCATAAAGGACTGGACTTCCTGATGGCTTCTCTGAGAAAATAGGATTCACATCTGGGGGAAGGTAAAAGAAAATTAAGTCAAGTGGGACCGAAGAAGATTCCAGGGAGATGAAACAAGATATGTTAAGACCTTATGTTATGAGTGAGTATAGGAAGCTTATAAAACTGAAGGAAGTTTGTGGCTAGAGAGGCTAGAAAGGTTCAGTGACAAGAAGACTGTGACAATGAGCCTTGACCATCAGTGACACTGGGTGATGGCTAGTGTAATCTAATCACATGTCATTGTTTCACGTTTACAAGAGCCAAATCCTCTCCATTTCCCTAAAAGCAACAGGAAGACACTGATGAGGGTTTTAAGGCAAAGGAGACGATTGATCAGATTTATGCTGCTTAGAAAGTGGGTGACAAATGGATTTTGGAGCGAGGCGAGTAGACAGCATGCAGTGAACCAGTTAGGATCCACTACTGAAGTTTATGTGGAAGATAATCATAGTTCAGAATAAAGTTTTGTTTGAGATCGAGAAGGAAAATGCAAATATAGGAGAGACACGGGAGATGTGAAATCCACAGGACTAGGCGTGGACTACGACTGTGGGCTAAGGCAGAGAGGATGTCAATGACTCTTAGGCTTCTGGTTATGCAGCCAGATCTAGGGTGGACCCTCTGTCACCACAAGGATATGGGATAAGAAACAGGTTCAAGAGTATTAGAAAGCCATCAATTAAGCTTTTGAAACATTAAGTTTAGGAAGTGTTTGGGATATTGAAGAGGAGAGATGCATAAGTGTTCTGGAGGAGCTCCTGGCTGGCAGTTCTTGACCTCGGGGTTCTGAGTTTAAGCCCCATGGTAGGGGTAGAGATGACTTTAAAAAAATAAAATAAAATCATAAGGATTCTTTCTGGAGATGAGCTCAAGCCAAAGTAAAGTTTTCTCCCCTATTACTACATGGGAGAAAGTGATCCATGGTACTGGTAGGAGGCATGTGGATGAGAGATGGTTACTGTTTTCCAGCCAGCCAGCCCTACCTCCAGGGATGGGCAAGGAGCTGGGTACTGAGCCTCATGAAGAAGCCTGAATGGTCTGAGCATTTTCTGGAACAACCACTTCCATTTCTTGTGTCATCTCTCCTGCTCTCTTCTAGATCCACTACGTTAGCCGCTGTTCCCTGAGGCCATGTGTGCCTGGGGCATCCAGGGGAGGGCGACGTGCAATGAAAGCCAGAAAGAACATTCCACTTTGCTCCAGAAAGGATGCCTCTGATTAAAAAGGTTTCCTTGCCATTCAGAACTCATAATCAAACACATGGCTCTTTGAGGGTGAGAGGGAAGTTGGATATAAGTGGCATGTTGAAAGGAACATGTGCAGAAGAGGGAGTCTAGAAAAGGTTATTTTTCCTTCCTTATACAGGAAGTGACTTTATCCTAATGTGAGGAGAAAGAACAGACAAGCATTCTCTGAGTGCCATTTTTGATTAAAGTTACAAAATCTACATCACATCTAACTGCCTGATAAGCTCACTTCTCACTTGCTCACATTCTATCGTTATTTACCATATTTACTCTCACATCCATTTCAAGGACAAAAAATTAAAGCGCATTGGTGTGATATCCTCTCCACTACCACCACCAGTTATTTCCTTCTTGAAAATATAAACTGTCCCTTTTAGCAAGACTGAAGGATCTTTATCTGTTATCTGCCACCGAAGCTTGTTAAAGAAAGGTAGCTGGAAATAAAAAATCTGATTTCAATCACTCCTAAAATTTCCCTCTTTCTGTTTGATAAGCATTCATTTTATTTTACTTGAAGTAATACTTCATGTGAACAGGGAGAAAATGCTGAAGCAAAGGAGAAATTCTATTAAAGGGTTTGCATGATACTCGAGATTGACTTGCCTAACATCTTTTCCATCCTCCTTGGGTGTGTTTTCCAGGCTCAGAGGCTGCAAAGCTGGGTTCCAGATGTGATTCAAGTTCTGCCAATTGGGTGCAGTGATTGGCAGAGAAACTGAATTCCAAATGGAATTAAGTACGGAGAGAGGCAGCGGGATGCGAGACACTCGTTTCACTTGTGCAATAGAGGAGACACAGCATCGCTCTGGAGATAATAATTTTAGAAGAGGTCACTCATCTCTTGCCATAGAGTATCGTTATCCCGAAGGCAGGCATCGTTTCCAACTCTCCAGATCCTGCCTGGACTGGAGTTAGCCATCACCTTGGCAAGTCAGTTCTGCAGTGTTATCCTAGAAGTCGATGCTGGAGGCACAGCTTTTCTGGTCCTTTCAGGAATTTGGAAAATACCTTGAAGTACCTTATTCTATGTAGCATAAAGCTTAGTAGTTTGGCCCGTACAATCTGGGACCAGAATAGCAGGGTTGTAACCCTGGCTCTGCTTAATCAGTAGCTGTGCTGCTTTGGGCAACTCTCTGAACCTCAGGTCTTTCATCTGCAGAATGGGGAAGTCATTGCCAGGGCTGTTGTGAGGACTGAAGCAGTGCCCATATGCAACACACTCAGAGCAGAGCCCAAGACCCAGGAGGTACTCAACTTGCATTAGTTGTCACCGTGATTGAATCCTTTACGGCAGGCAATCCTGACTGATACAAAGTGCATTCAAGTCTGTCATCCATTGCGCAACTCTGGTTGAATTGCATTTTTCGTTACAAGGTTCACAGTCTCAAAGATGAACATGATTTTGATGGCCAACTAACTATATTTGAATCCTTGCAAAATATAATTCTCCGAGCCCTGTAATATACAGGAAATATTACGGAAAGAGGCGGTGAAAACAAAAAGGGTAAATGCAGTACTCTGCAGGAGAATAAGGAAAGAAAGTGTGGGGGGTTTTCCCCTCATATATTTGATCTTTTAAATAGAAGGCCTCAATTTCCATGAAGTCCCCATGAAACTTAGGATTGACCCTGCTGCACCTACAATTGGAAACATACTCTAAAGTGCCACCATTTCTACCCTTTGTAAAATATTTATTCATTTCTGCTTGGTGCATGCTGCCAGTTGTAGGAAGCACTTAGAAGCAAAAGAAGGGTGTTCGTGTAAAGTTGCTCCTAAAGTTTATTCTGGGCCATTAAGAACTAGCATAAGAACAATAGACAAGCAACTAAAGTGACTTTCCTCTTCCTTTTGAGAGATGTCTTGTGCTCAATCAAGATCAGATAAAAAGGTAAAGAGTAAACAGCATTATGAACTGTGCTTGCTACTGGCTATAGGTTTACCGTTTGCCAGGCCCGTCCTCTGAACACCAACAAGATCCCTGTGAGGCAGAATTATTTTTATCCACACTTTACAGGTGAGAAAACCAAAACACAGAGAAGTTAAGTCACTGTCATTGTCCCACAGTTACAAGGGACAGGGTGGGGGCTGAATACAAAACATATGTAGTACCAAAGTCCACACTCTTAATCCCTGTGTCATACTGCCTTGTCTTAGAGTAGCCTTGACAGTTTTTCATCTCTATTTACCTTTTTAAAGATTTTATTTATTTATTTCAGAGAGAGAGCATGAGCAGGAGGATTGGGAGAAGGAGACTCCCCACTGAGTAGAGAAGCCTAATGCTGGGCTCCATCCCAGGACCCCGGGATCACAACCTGAGCCAAAGGCAGATGCTTAGCTGAGCCATCCAGGCAGCCTGCCAGTTTTTCATCTTTGAGTCTAAGAGTTCCCAGTATGTAGGGACCCATGCTCATCCCATGCAGGACAAAGAGAAGGGACAGGCTGGAGATTCTTCCAATGAGTTAGGGGTAGGCAGCCATAAATCTCTTTTTAAACACGGCAGAAGCCAATTTCCTTGCTTAATTGTGCGTGAGATGCAGCAGTTTATAAACTATGACATACTCAGCCATCCACACACAGGTAAACTTCTCGAAGTGAGGAGTGAAATTTCATCTGTCTTCTCACAAGTCACGTGTCATCTGAAATGCTTTTCAGACTAATTACTGTAGATAGAGGCAAAGGTGCTTGAGTTTCTCAAGGTCTGCTCTTCATATTTCCAACACATGAAAGCATCCTGACAGCATTGTTAGGTATGGATGTTTATTACCGGAGAAGAGCGTATAATTTTTCATCATTTGGCAAGTGTTCAGGTATTACTAACCTTCAAGTTTCAGAAACGAAGCAGGCATTTTCTCATAAGAGATATATGTTTATTGTTATGAAATAGAAGGAAACTTCTACTAGCATGTTTGGCTTCATTTATATGATCTTAAGTCTTCTCTATCCAGTGGAGACTTTTCTTTTCTTTAAGATTTTATTTATTTATTCATGAGAGACACAGATAGAGAGAGAGGCAGAGACACAAGGCAGAGGGAGAAGCAGGCTCCATGCAGGGAGCCCGACGTGGGACTTGATCCCGGGTCTCCAGGATCACACCCTGGGCTGAAGGCAGCACTAAACTGCTGAGCCACCCAGGCTGCCCCAGTGGAGACCTTAAGAGGTATTGTGAAATAATATTTGTTGATATTCTCATTTTGCTTTTCAGTAGCAAATAAAGGCCCTCTTTGAAAACACACACACATGCTCAGAGCCATCACATACTATGAATGGGATATATTTCTAAAAATACAAAATATATATAAAATCCAAAATAATACAAAACAAACTATTAAAAAGGATAGCTATTTGCTCTGCATATTTATCTGAATCACTTGGTGTATCCATTTGAAATTACATAAATGTTCATGCTTTTTTCAAGATATGCCAATAAAATGAAACACTATTAATATCTATATCACCTTATTGAAAAAATTTTAATCAGATTCATATAAAATATAAGAACAAAAATAAAAGAACTGCTTTTAATTTTTTTTGCTTTTTTTGCTTTTAATTTTTCAATGCTATATGCATATCTATATTAAAGTCTATGTGTAGAAACCAGACTATTTATCAATGAATAGATTGGTCTGCAATTAGATCAAATGATGTGGGATCCGAATGAAAGTATAGAAAGTACCCTTCAAATGCAATTTAAATATGCATATACTCTGATGAAGGCCTGTTAGTGATTCAGACAGAGGGACACATGAGCAATTCAGTCTTTAACCTTGTGGCTGGGCTTGAATTGGAACTGATTAGAGAAGGGTTTGTTTATCCGATATATCTAGAGTCAGAGCCAGTAAGTCTCCAAGTTCCATATAGCTTATTATATAGAAATAATATAATAGGAAATGCCTATTTCCATTTGGACAGGATTGATAAGCCTATTTGCAGTTAACTAGCACTCAAATATGAACTGCTGCATGCACACTGGTTAGACCAAGCCATATTTTGAAAAATCACCTCCTCTACATTAGTATCTGTATTTGGATTTCAGGCTTTTGGGCTTTCCTTCTTTCTTGAGTGTTGGAGGTAAATGCATATATTGGCAAAAGTGACTGTTGGACTATCAACCAGGAGATTAATGAGGGACAACTGAACAACAGATCAAAAGCAGTTATACTGCTCTGTGTTCCTAGGGAAGGATGGATGGGCTGGGGCACAGTGAGACAACCTAGGTTTGGGGCTATTTCATTCAAGGAGAAGAATGAAGACGAAGGACAAGATGGTAGGAAGGTAGCCAGCTAGCAGAAAGCTACAAGAGCAAGGGTAAATAGTATAAGGGACTTAGTTGAGACAATTTTGAAGAAAGAAGGGAAAGAATACAATTTTTATAGGGAGAACCAAAGAGGATTACAGAAGCCAGAATGGGGGTTTTGGGAGTCATACTAATATTAACCCTTTAAGTGGTTTTTCAGATAATAGTAGTTGTTCTTACTGTTAAGACTTGGGGGTGTTCCTTTTGGGTCGAATCTTTCTGTTTTATTTTGTTCTCTTCTCCCAACTGGTAATACTCAACTGGTACTCAGAAACCCCAATATGTCTGTGTCTTTAGTCTAGTCATTTGCAAAAATGTACTCAAATCACTAGATTAGAACAATTTGAGATTTTTTTTTAGATTTTATTTATTAATTCTTGAGAGACACAGAGAGAGGCAGAGACATAGGCAAAGGGAGAAGCAGGATCCCTGTGGGGAGCCTGATGTGGGACTTGATCCCAGGACCCCGAGATCACAACCAGAGCCAAAGACAAACGTTCAACCACTGAGCCACCCAGGTGCCCCTTAGTTTGAGATTAATTTTCAGTTCTTCAATTTATCAATATTAAAGCCAAAGTCAACTCCATGGATATGCAAGCTATGCAATTGCACCAGACCCCACACTTAGAAGGCCCCTCCTTGAGGTTTAATGCTCTGAGGAACACCATCTTGAAATTCTTAATAATTCTCTCTTTGAATTGAAGTGTTGTAGGTCAAATCAGACAGGATAGTGGATCATGTGCCAAGGGCCTGCAGCCTCGGTCCACAAGAAAATCACCTCCCTCTGCCTCCATCTCTGCCTTCATCTCTGCCTTCCTGCCTCTCCAGGATATGTTCTTAGCCACCTGCTCCTCTCTCCCCCGCCCCAGCCATCACTGCCAACCTCCACCTCAGAGCCTGAGTGTAGCAAGGGGTGAGATCAGGTACACATGCTCTGTGTCCTGAGTAGGAGGGTAGGGACCTGAGTGCCTGTGAGGGTCTGACTCACTCTGAAATGTCCCTGTGCCCAAGGGACCCTGTGCTTAAATAGAAAATTAAAACCACCATCAGAAAGAGAGAAAGAGAAAAAGAATGGCTACAAAAGACATGGGGAAACCTTTGTACTGTTTTTTAAACAAGGGGTTTAAAACACTTTCATCTTGAGCTGAGCCCCCACAAATTTTGTAGCTGCTACTCATTAAAGAGTTCTTTTTTTTTTATTTCAACTAAAAAAAAAGTGATTAGTCCAGTGCTACTCAAACATCGTTTAAAGGACAGGATTCATTTTTCAAGGAAATGTTATAGGAATCACCCATACTGAAGAGAGATAGGAGTGAAGCTGTCTTTTCCTGATCTCCCATGAAATGCAAGACTCCACTGTTTCCTCACTCTCCCTCCTCCCACAGGAGACCTCCACTCAGTCATGTGATCCTACAGCTCCAAAACATACGGTCTGAAGAGCAGTCAACTATTCCATACTCCTCATTGACAGAAGTGGAAACCCAGGCCCAGAAATTAGCTTCTCCAGATTCACAAAATGTTTCATGGTCAAATCCTGGTTAGTATCCAGATGACTTGATATCCAGTCCCATATTTTTCTTCTCTCTCAATATTCCTCCCTGTACTACCTCCCCTCAGATATTTCCTTGCAGTTTTTGGAGGAACAAGCTTGCCTTGATTATGTTTAAGGAAGCCCAAGATAACATCCACCATGAGCATGTTGGTTGTGGCTGACAATGTGTGCAAGGGGGATATCCCATGCTCAGGACACAGGTCCTACTCATTCACCTAAATGTCCCCCTTTCCCTCCCTTCTGCTTTGTCACTCTGTGCTTTCTGTATGCTAGACATCGAGCTAAGAGCTTTACTTAGAATAATCCCCCACTTCATTCCCATGGTTCCTCTTTAAGTGGTCAGAATCTGTACTCCCCTTACTTTAAACACAAGGATGTGGATCCTTAAAAGGGCAAAGTGAAGTCCATCCAGCTAGGAATGGCAGAGCTGGGATTTGGACACAAATCTGGCTGCTTCCACAATCCTGTGCGCTGACATGTAGGCAAGCCATTTCTTTTGCTGAAAAGAGGCAAAATCAGGACTAGTCACTCCTGGGCTCCCTAGGGCTCCCCAACCTCTTTCAGCCATCAGCCTAGCGATGGGAGGACCTAATGGGCCTGTCTCTCTCCAATGAGGTAAGAAAGCTCACCCATTGCAGGAGGCTGCCTGTGGCTTAGCATTTCCTAGAATACCAAGGATGGAATGGGAATAACTATTCATAGGATCTCAGAGTTGCTTAAGATGTGTATCTCAGGAGTATATTTCAAAGGAAAACAAAATCCTAATTTTTGATTACTGTGCAAGCTTCTAAGGCTGCGGCCCCAGCTGCAATAAAGGGTTGCCAGAGCCTGCTGCTGCCCTGGGCTCTTTTCCAACAACCAGTCTTGGAAAGTCGACAAGTTTTCCCCATGAGTGGCAACCCCTGTTGTAGCTTCCTATTTTGATCAATCATAACACTTAAGGAATTTGCTACAGTTGATGCCCTGAATCACTGGATTCTGGACACAAAGTTTGTTCCCTCACTAAGGAAAGGGGAAAGTTTATAGTTGTCATATTTTATCAAGATTGTTCTTTTCCTGCCTCAAATAATTGAAATACTTGCCTTCATAGTCTCTAATCTTAATCTTCAAATATCACCTTTTTAAGAAAAAAAAATTAGCTAAGTTTTGGAGGTATCATTAGCCAAGTTTTAAACTCTTTGACAGAGTGACTATGTCTGACTTCTGTGCTTAAGTAAGTGTTTTTTGGGGGTGCTTCGTTATTGTGGGGTTAAGTCCCTCAGCTTAATGAACACTGGAAATTTTCTTCCCAGACACATAAAAAAAATTGACACATAAAAAAAGTTGTTACATTGCAACTTAAAGGCTATTTACAATATAATATCTATATGCAATAGAAGTACTCAATTTAGGTGAAGGGCAGTTTTCTGATTTTAAAGTTTATAGAAAATTTCCAGGGACCCATAACTGCCCTTTCCTTGAAAGTTTCAACAGAGTGATCCAAAATAATAATAGCACGCTTTACATTATACACATTCATGCATTTGTGCTGTAATATTTATTGAATATGTGTTATTTTCCAAGCTTTGTCCTAAGTGTGGAGGACACAGGAATATTTTGGTTTCACCCCCTCCTTGGTATATAACTGGACCAAGATTTTTAGTTGTTGTGATTCAAACAGGTTCTGGGCAAACAGCAAAGGCAATAAGGAAAGAGTGGTTAATACTACTGGGGTTGGTAAATGTGGGGCTGGGAGAGATAGGATTCAGGTGAAGTTTCATAGAATAGGAAAGTGCATAGCAGACCAAGGAAAACACTAGGCAACATCCAATTTATTAACGTGCAGTGCTTTATTAATTACTACCTTGTTTAATTTACATGATTTCATTGACTTTTGTGTTACACCAAGGTTTATATAACAAAGGGATCGTCTTTATTTTACCAGCAACATTGTTTTGGGGAAAGATCAAATAGAAGGTAAGATATAGAACCAGGACTCAAACCCCGGTGTTTTTTGTTTTTGTTTTTGATCCCAATTATGTTCTCTTTCCACTATAGAAGAATGAGGGCAGGACACATGCCTGCTCATGGTTACTATCAGCAATACCCAGTGCGTAGTCTATTTGAATGACTCAGTGACACCCCAGGAGAACATAGTAACACGTCAAAGCTACAACACAACTCTGGTGTCATAGAACTAAAGAAGCTCTTGGAATCAGGACACCAAATTCAAATCGCCACACTGTCACTAACTAGCAGGATGACCAGGGGTAAATCCGTTGGCCCATTTGTAAGCTCCTTTTTTTTTTTTTTAAGATTTTATTTATTTATTCATGAGAGACACAGAGAGAGGCAGAGACACAGGCAGAGGGAGAAGAAGGCTCCATGCAGGGAGCCCGATGCAGGATTCGATCCTGGGACCCCAGGATCACACCCTGGGCCAAAGGCAGATGCTCAACCGCTGGAGCCACCCAGGCATCCCCATTTGTAAGTTTTTTACCCTGTACAATCAGACAGTCATGCCCACGCCACAGAATTACAAAAGACTGTTTCTGTTGGAAACACATATTTGATTTTATTTGAATCTAAATTTCAGTTCCCCGCTAGCTTATTCCAGAATCTTTTACCACTCTCGTAATCCATAATAGCCACCCTCAGCAGCCTCCAAAGTCATCAAAAATGGTGGAGAGATGGAAATTTTGTGAGCAATGGAGTGACAAGATCAAAACTGTTTTCTTAATTCATGTCACATTTCTTTTGTACCTTGATTCATCTCCTTTTAAAATTCTTTTCCAGAAAAGTTTCCCCTCCCACTTTTGATATACAAAGCCTCCCCTGAGTATTGAGTATTCCCTTCCATCTCAATTCCACCTGTTCAAAGGCGGAGGTCCGACACCTCACTGTGGTGGGTGTGGATACAGGGGGTATGAACAACTGAGGCCACTGTGCTCATCAATCCGCCACCAGAAAGGGGCAGAAATGCAGACTCTCCCTTCATAGGCACAGTGAAAAGCATATCCAGAAATAAAGTCAGGAGTTATTCTAGGTGGTTTGTTTTCTTTAATGGATCTATTTCTGATCACTCTGTTGGCATTGGAGCAACTCTCTGAACATGGGAATTTCTCTAACATTTGAGTGTGGCAGGGTCATCAGAAATCAAGTGAACAAGGATCCATGAGACAGAGGAACTAATACTAGGCAGCAGCCAGACCCCACCAAGTCGGCATTCAGGGAACAGGGTAGTTCAATAGAAGGGGGTGGCTTTGTAAATGTCAGCAGGAGCAGGGAGGGGAAACCAGATGACCTAAGTGCCCGAACAGTCCAAGCTCTCTCCACCGCTATGACTAATGATTTGATAAATGAAAAAATGTACTTCAGCTGGCAGGTCACTACATCACTATTGTGTGTTTTCCTTTAAACCCTGAGAGCCAGAGAGGAGGTTCCTTTTGCTGTTTGCAACTAGAAATTAATGATTTATTTTCTCACACGTGGACATGCAGGCAGGGACCACATCACTGTTTTCCAAGTCGTAAGCTGCCCTCTCACGTGGCCGGGCAGGCGTTCCCACCATAGCAGGCCTCCACCTCCAGCCTCTCCCGTGTATGATTTCTGCGATGATGATTTTGGGTCATTTACATTATAGAAAGAAATAGAGAATGATTAAGTGTGACCACTTATGATGTCTGTCTTCATAAGATCCTATAGCATGCTGCATCAAATTTGAAAGCAAAAACACTTAATTATTTCAATTACGTGATTTATTCGATTCGAATGTGTAAAAGGCTTCTTTTGTGATGTTAGAAGAGACGTGACAGATGTAGACGATCAAATTGCGTGTTTTCATAAGATTAACACACTATAGATGGATACCTGGGAACACAGATTTTTTTTTTAACCCATCTTCCAGGAAAAGTAGGTTTCACATAACTCACTCATCTTTGCACGGTATCACATAACCATCAGCCAGTTACTTACAAAAGTGAATCAGAGTCCAAATCACGTTGCCAGTATCTTGGCACCGGATTAACAATGACCACATCTTAATGGCACGTTAAATCTACTTGCATTGCTTAAATGTCAAATGCCATTTCGTCATTTGAATCAGTGAAGTAGTGATAAAGGTGTTCCAATTCCCAGTCCAAATCTCCCTCCACAATATTGATATAACGAACTCATGACTAATTTATTTCCAATTACAACTTTTATACGTGGTATTTAAACAAATATAAACCTTTCATTAGGAGTTGCCATGGAGGTCATGAAATATTTAGGCTCATTAGCTTTGTTCTGCTTTCCTGTAGCATGCAGAACTAATATCTTGATCGATAGCTCAAATTCAGAATATCCCTGTAGTCTAAAACAGAATTTCCAGCTGTGAGATTTGCTCCACAGAATTTCTTGTAAAATCAAACTAGTCCAACAGATTTGGGTACAAATTTGCATATTTATCGATTTTTAACACCTCCAAAACCATTCTTATGGCACACTTTGTTAGTCCTGAGCTACAGTTTAGATTATAGCGGTCACTTACTGGATTCTGTTTGAAGACTATTTAAAGAAGAGATGTATCAGATTGTGAGGCATTAAAAATGAAGAGAACACCCAGTGTTGGCAAGGATTTGGAAAACAGGTCTGCTCTCACATTCCCCTGTTAAAAGTAGTCATTAGTACAATCCCTCTGGAGGGCAATTTGGCGACAGGTATGAGAAGCTATAAAAATATGCATTCTCTTCCATCCATTAATTCTACTTCTAAGAACTTAATTCAAACAATGGATTAGACACTTATTTGTGCAAAGGTGTACATAAGAAGATTTCAACTTGGCATTCTTCATTCCAGTTAAAATTAGAAACAATCTAAAAGCCTATTAATTAAAAATTGGTCAAATACATTATGGTACATTCAAAAAAGGAAACAATGTAGCTATGAAAGTAATGATATAAATCACAATGAAATGATATGAAAAGTGGTTTCAATGTTGTTAAGTGAAAAAGCAGGTTATCGGGCAGTGCATTTATGGGTCTACTCTAGTAACTGTAGAAGTAACTGTGTGTGTGTGTTTACTTATACGTATTCATGTGGACTTGTGTGTGTATACACATAGTGTCAGTAGCAAAGTGAACAGGGTGTAGGCAGTAGTTATACAGGGACAGTGGGAAAAGGATGATAAAGGTGATGATTACTTTTTAATTTCTGTTTTTTAATTTTCTATTTAAACTTTTTAATTCAGATTACTTGTATCAAAATAAATACATGAAAGTAGAGTAAGCTAATTCAGTTGAGTGTATTTCCCTAAAGCAGAAACTAAACTGCTACCCAGATAATTCACTGTCCAGACTAGTCTGGCTGATAAAGAACTCTTGGGGATATCTCGATAACTTATTCTAAGGAAGTTAGGCAACTAATACAGTTGATTTATCTAAAGTTATTTATCAGATGATTTATCTAAAGTTATTCTTATAGGGAATTTCTAAATAACAGGTTTCCCTTGTCTCTTCCAAGTTTCCTTTTATCCAAAACATTCTAACTACTTTTTTTTTTCCTCTGTCCTGGTGATTAGTTTGTGCTTGTCTATTAGGAAAGAGACATGGATTCCCCCTCCACATAAATCAGGGGATAACATTGCTCAGCCCACATAGACAGCCTTTTCGTTCCCGGTGACCCAAATTCTCTGTCTTTTTCGTATAAAACCTCTTCTGTCCTCACAGTCTCTGCCTCAGACTGAGAAGGAGGAAGAATATTTAGGTTCTCAAAGTGCAACAAGAATTTGGATAGAGTCCTCAGACAACTTACTCATTTTTTTTTTTCTCTTCCTGGTTTCTGGCTAAGATATGTGATGTTGGAACATTATAAATCCACATCCCAGTCTTTAAAAAATGAGGAAATACCTCCATAAAGAAACAAAAGCTCCTGAATTGGATGCCCTTAGAAATCCATCTAGTGGGGTGCCTGGGTGGCTCAGCAGTTGAACATCTGCCTTGGGCTCGGGGTGTGATTCCAGGGTCCTAGGATCAAATCCCACATCAGGATCCCCACAGGGAGGCTGCTTCTCCCTCTGCCTATGTCTCTGCCTCGCTCTCTGTGTGTCTCATGATAAATAAATAAATCTTTAAAAAAAAAAAAAAACCTATCTAGCTACAAATAGTCTTTAGAAGAAGCAGCCTGGGTACTGAGAGTAAATAATAAGCTGCCTGGGGTTACACTATTCGTATGCAGCATAGCCAGAACTGGACTTGAACTCTTCACACTCTGGGTCGGATTTGGAGTGGGATGCAGGGTCCAGCTAGGGAGAAGAACGTTAACAGAGTGAAAGGATGATATATAAAGTATTTGTTAAAATTAGAGCCAGTAATAAATCTCTTCATTGGCCAAGGTCTGAAGGAATTAACAAATAAGAATAAGGCAATGGGATGGCAAAAGATGGCCTTCATTACTGATAAAACTGATATGGGAGGCAGTGGCTAATATATTTGGGAAAGTGGACTTACCAATACTGAGTCAGAATTAAGGCAGGCATCCTCATCCAGACACAGAACATTCTGGAACACCATAACCTCCTCTCTGGGAGCAGGCAGGAAATAAAAGGAACCCTTGTTCTGTGTAGGCAGGCTACCTGGAAAAGAAAAAGGGTGAGGTGAGCTGAGCATGCCTACTTCCCTCTTCCTTAACTTACCCATAAGGAAGTCTTCCCTCCTCCCCTCCAGAGCAGTTGATGAGAAGGCAGGAGAGACCAGGAATGTTACACTAGCAGAGCTTCCTCCAAGTGATAGGAAACATCAGGGGTGTGAAAGAACCATTCCCATACAGCACACCGTGTTGTGCGGTCTGATAACTTCAAGCCCAAAACAGTGTTTTCTTTTTCGGCTATCATGAATTTGATGCATTCCTTGGGAAAAAAAAAATAAAGAGGATATGACAAACCAGGAGAGCTGGCTCTTCACATTCCTCTTCCCCCCAGCTCATCACTTCCCATCACTCCCTCTCCCAGATGGAGCATATATGACTTCCTGAGTTGGAGGAAGAATACTTTATTTGTAAAGGAAGGAGACTTTTTTAAAAGATGAGATTCTCAGGTAGGAAGGCAGTGGGGGAGCACCCAACTGATATCCCCTTTAGGTTGGAAGAACCCATAAGGTAGAAGAGGCTAAGTTTTCTCCACAGATGAAGTATGATGAGAGAGAGCCCAGCAGATGTATCACAGGGCCCTGGGACATGAGAGAGGGTAAAAAAGAGAAGGTAGCATGGTCCATCTAGTAACACCTCCAATACCCACAACACACAAGTGAATAGAGGAGATTCAGAGTGCTCGCTTGACAAGGTACCTGTATATCAGTTGACGATAAGCCTTGGGTCACAGGCCCTGGAACACTGGCAAAAGAGGTGAGATCTCCCAAGCAGGTGTGAAGAGTATTACCGGTTGGTTTCGTCACTGAAAAGTCTGAGGAGAATCAAGGATGTTGAGAATGCTCTGTCAAAACTGAAGGAACCGCTCGACATAGCCAGGCAGAGCAACCATTGGTATCCTCATCCACACGAAGTGGACAAGAGTAGAAATTGAATCCCACCTTCAGTATATGAGTGTATGGCCTGTCATGAAGAAATTGTCCCCTGCTTGCAAGAAAGACTCCCTTCTCTTCCCCCTGCTTCATTCTTGAGAATTGAGTATTGAGGTAAAGCAGAAGAAAAGCAACATCAAAGGGAAAGCTTTGAACTGGGCTGAATCTGAGGAAGCAACCTTGAATTTATCCAAAAAGCACTGGATTGAACAAATACGTTTAAAAAAAAATATGTTATTCTGTGAAGGACCAGAAATGGGGGCTAATGAGATCAGGCAAGAAAAGTTCCCTTTTGCATATGTGGGTTTCGTGAATTATTTGGATTGTGGGTCAATATAACCGTATTCATAATTTGATTGTGCTATTGTGTTAATTTTTTTTTCTAACCACTTCAGGTGGGGGCACTTGAAAAGAAAAATTCTAATCTATCACATGTACTAAGATTAACCGAGAAGCAGATTTTTACAGACTTGATTGTAAAGTGCTCTGAGGAAGGCAATTCTAAGTACTTTCATAAGAGAATAATATTTCTCAGTTGTTCTTTGGCATTTAACCAAGAGCCTCAAATGAGATAAATCCAGAATCACAGCTCTTAACAGCAGTAGCTGAGAAGTGGTTGTTTGGAGGATATAATCTCTATGACAACCTTGTGTTTGAGAGAGTTCTTTTTAGATTACATCAATGATACAAATTTCCTCAAAGAATGACGTAATGGATTTTAATACACATTTTCTATTTTTTTTTAATTTTGCGCAGATGATGATGTAACAGGCTGAACCAAACATGACAACCGGTCTTATATATACCATTCCTCTGCTGCATTGGTAAATTATAGCTATGGTCTCCAAGTAGTAATTAAAAGGTGTTTATGGATAACCACCAGCATACAAAGTTATCTAGATGTTCAATACATGATCCAAGAATCTTAAAATTAGAGAGCTAGAGAAACTTACATATTTTTCTAGTCTCCTTCCTCCACCCCAGTTTCACAGATGATAAATCCAGGGCTTAGGAGACTATTTGCTATTTAGCTAAGATGACTAAATTCACCTGTGACAGAGAGCACCTAGGTCTTGGGAAAGCCATTCTTGGCTTCTTGTACTTGCAACTAATATATTTCTATTTTGATTCAATGTCACAGAAAACATAATATGTGAAGATGTATTATCAATCCAGAATCAGGCAGGACAGTATAGGCCTTCAGAGCCTGGCCCCTGAGATTAGACTGCTCGGTTTCAAAACTCCATGCCTCCATTTATTAGCTGTGTGAGTGAGTAAGTAGCTTAACCTTTATAGCCTAAATTCCTCTTTGTGTAATGGAAAAATTAATAGTGTCTATCTCCTAGAGCTCTTGTGAGGGTTGAATGGTTTAATGAGTATAAAGCATTTAGGATAGAAGCCTACATAATACTACTCCATCTTCATATATCTGGGGACATTCACCCATGGAGGGATCACATACCAGCATGAGCACAGTGAAGAATTGAGAAGCCAACATTTTTTTTTTGTATTTATGCTTTCAATCTGCTTATATATAAATATAATATTTATTGGAATTGAGTGGAGATGTAACATTGGTAAGAAAGACTAAGAATTCTGGGTAATTCAGCCCCTTAACTTTGGATATCACCTATTGTCCTCTCAGATATTTTTCACCCTTTCTTATCATTTCTAAAATAATAAGGAAAGTTTTAAAGGAAAAGAGAAAATTAAGAGCAGCTGATAGAACTCAGCTGGCCCCTTTATTGGCCACACTGAAAATGTAGAAAGAGTGACCTAAATTCAAACACAAAACATCCCAGGACATCTTAGCATCCCCTTTGCCCTGATTAGCCCTATTCCCCTACGCTGAGTCTCTCAGCTGGGGAATTCCTATTTGCAAATCTCAGTGTGTCCTCATTTGGATGAATCCTGGGAACCCAGACATATCACGCAGCATCTGGGAAACATGGGAAGCCCTTCAGTTTGCCTCCCCAGAGCTATCCAGGGATGAGAAACATCTGTTATCATCTTTTCAGTGGCAGGGTATTTGATGGGTTTATTTTTCTGCTTTGCTTGGGATATTCTCAGCTCAGCAAAATACTTTCCATAAAGAAGTCATCGAAAATAAGGTATGATAAACTAATGAACTTGAAGCGTTATCAATCATAAAAATACTGTAAAGCATCTCAGCGTTAATGACCTCCCATTATTGAAAAAAAAATGTACTTAAGATTTTCAAGAGATTACAAAGAAGAAGATATTCGAAAAATAGTGTTTGGGGCTCTTTACAGGACAGCACCCAAGAAGCAAGCTATCTGTGAGAGTGGTTTGAGTACAACTGGAAGAAATAAAAAATGCAATGAAGCAGGTGCAAAGGGTGTTATAGTCATTGAGGCATTGATGTAACTGTCCTAAGTCCCATAAAAAAGTAGCATTTGGCATGTCTCTATATAAATGAGGTTAAGTTTGCCAGAAAAGTAAAGTAACACTACTGGTAAGTTAAAAAATCATATCCTATCAGAATTTCCCTGCAAATCCATCCAAAACTTCTATGAAACTTTAGTAATAGGCTGATTCATCACATATAAATTCCATTCCAAAAAATAAAAAAGGAACTGTAACTTTCCCACTGTTGCTCTGTAGAAATGCAAAGAGTAATATTGAAAATATGTTTTCTAATTTCTTGTTCATAAAGAAACATGTCATTTTGCTTAGTGACTATTTCTCCCTTAGGCTCCACCTCACGAAGGTAGTAGTGTGATCATAAATGGAGTATCTACAGTGATAAAACTGGATTATAAAATATTCTTTTTCTTGGGATCCCTGGGTGGCGCAGCGGTTTGGCGCCTGCCTTTGGCCCGGGGCGCGATCCTGGAGACCCGGGATCGAATCCCACGTCGGGCTTCCGGTGCATGGAGCCTGCTTCTCCCTCTGCCTGTGTCTCTGCCTCTCTCTCTCTCTCCCTGTGTGACTATCATAAAAAAATAAAAAAATTAAAAAAAAATAAAATAAAATATTCTTTTTCTTAATTAAATGGCTTTGGTTATATGATACAAATGAGTATAAAGGAGCTTGCCTGATCGTAAACTGTCATTTGTCTGAGTTTCTAATTGTTCACCCACTTAAGCAGCTGACTTACAATAAGTTTAAGATTGCAAATCAAGCGGATGGCTTTAATCAGGGTTTAAACTTCATGAAATTCATAAGAATTTTAGATGATCTAGAATTTTTTCCCTTATGGCTGTGAGGAGAGAACATGCTGGAAAACAAGTCTTTGGATGGAGTACTGGAAAATATATTTTTTTTAACTATTAAGGATCTGTTTACAATCTATGATGTCCCTTTTGGGTTGCACTTTAGCTAAATAAAATGATAACCATCCTTTGTTTTGTTTATATCTTAGAGATTCCTGTGGTTGTAGACCTTCAACTCTGGGACTAACCTTAACTCACAGAGACCCCTCCCAACCCCCACTCCATTTTTTCTTACCCAAAAGACTTTGCAATGATTCTGCTCCGCTTCCAGTTCAGGAATGAATGCTCTAGAAATATTGCTTAGGAGTATGAATCAGTGGGTGTGAGAATGATAATGTGAAAAGTCATTTGCTTAGCTGGGGACTATAAATAAAAGTGCATTAGTTAAACTTGTTAAGCATAGAGCGGGCTAAGCTAGTGCCCAGAGGAAAACAATCTGTAATAAAACGTGTTAACTCACTTTCAAGGTAAGGAATCCAGAAGATAGAGACGGTGAGGGAGAGATCCTATCCTGGGAACAGTGATCTAAGTTTCTGACTACTGGTCACATGAAACAACTCCCCCAATTGGGTGGTTAAAAATTCTAGTAAGCCACTCCCACGGAGAAGCCTCCAGACCAATTCCTCTGCCAACTGTTGGCATCCCCTCACCATTGGCTTTTCTGCCTGGGGAATCGACTATAAAGCTGCTTGGATATGATGACTCCTTCATGATGAGGAAGAGAGGTGATAGGTGAACTGGGAGAAGTCAGTGGCTCCATCTTCATTCAGTAAGGTGACAAGGGGTCCAGGAGAGGCTGTTGGTCCCTCTTTGGACTAGTCAGTTTCTCTACTTTTGTTCTTCAGATAAACAGAACTAGGAAGAGGAATGAAAATAAACTCTTGGCATGTCATGCATATCTACCTTAGCTCTGTTTGTTGGCCAGGGTCAAAATTGTGTGCTACGAGCGAAGGGTTTTTCTGAATGCAATGCTATGAGAAATCAATTCAGGTTTTGATATTTAAACTAAGGAGACAATTTCATTGTCACTTATCAAGTCTAGTATTGATGAGTGTCTGAAAATAAAATGTTTTTAGGAGGGACTACTATCTTCTAAAATACTAGCAAATTCTTCATTAGAAAAAAAATCCTGCGGTCTTATTAGTCCGGAAATCATGTTAAACAAAGTTAAGTGGGTTTATTTTCTGTAGAGATTCTCACAACCTTTAATGCACTGTTAATTTGCTATCATAGCTAATTAAGTATCCTAGCTAACAGTATTATCAGAGAAAGAGAAGAGACAGGAGAGGGGAAAAAAAAAAAACATAATAAATTGCTTTAGGGAGGCGATCAACCACATTTGCTGAAATGTAATCAGTATGCATTATGGCCCCCCTATGGCCAAGAAAAAGTGATAAATAATACTGCATTAAATATCAGTTTATCTTTCTTATCTCACAGTTACATAGTTTGGGAAAGACACCAGGCATCGCCCCGGTGTCACATCTCTCAGATCACTGTCCTGTGAGTTTGTGCAAAAAAAGTTAACTTCTCAAAGCCTCAAATTTCTCATTCATAAAATTGAGCTAACACCTAGCTCTTGGGTTATCGTAAAAACTGCGTGCAATTATAAACGCAGCGAGGCACAGAAATAATTCGTTGTGTCCTTCTTTCTCTCCTGGACCTTCACACTTCCCCCAGCCTCAATCAGCCATTTGAACATAAAGTGCATCACACAAGAATGAGAGTCATTCTCTGCTACAGTGTTCCACTTCTCTGCAGGAACAGTCAGTGTCCAGGAGTGATTGTCCCTAAAATGTCATCTGCAATTCATTCCATTTATCCATTCAGCTAGGCAGCCAACACGTTCCCATGAGGTATCTACTATGGGTCAGGCACTAGGGATAATGATAGGCATGTTTCACTCCCTGACTGAGCTTACTGTCTGGCAGTGGAAACCATCATTAAACAAGCTACAAATCTAATGTTCGGAGTTAGGGGAATGTTCAGAGTGCTAATTGTGCATCTGGGAATCCAGAAGAAGCAGTAGAGATGTAGAATAGCCACTCTTCCTCTGATACACAGTGAAGGAGCCAGCATAAAAAATCACATCCATGGTGAAATAGGAAGTGAAGATGGGAGTGAAAAAGAAAAATGGGAAGGACTGTCCCTTGTCAGGTTTTTTCCCTTGACCTCCATAAAATGCACAAAGATGTAAAGAAGAGCAATGAGTTTTTTTCTAAGAGTGAAAAGCCAGTTCCCAGAAGAGCCAAGGACATTGTCCGGGATTTTGGAGTTGTAGCCCAGATTCTCCACCACTGTATGGTGTGAAGTGGCCACAAGTGAGATAAACCTAGAGGAACTGCTTAAAATCCCCAACTAAGGATGACTCGATTATTTGTTTCTTCAAATGACACTTCCTCTGAATGGTTTTTTTTTCTCTTCTCACTTCTCATGCTATCCCAAAATTTCACTTTGCTCTTATTAATGTCATAGCATATCTGATTGTACTTTCACAAGGTCAAGGACTACGTCATTTTTCTCTGTATATTTTCAGTACCTAGTTTATGTTGATTGATATAATTAATTAATTGACATATTAACTGAGATTAGCTTGTGCTACTTTGCATAAATAATTAATAAAACCCAATTTTATTTTTTTTAAAAGATTATTTATTTATTTATTTATTTATTTATTTATTTATTTCCAAGGATACCTCTTTATTTAAAGGATTTTTTTGGTAATAGCTGTGGTCAGGAATACTTTTTTCTTTTTTTTTTTCTTTTTTTCTTTTTGCCTTTATTTTTTTTTTTAATTTTTCTATTGGAGTTCAATTTGCCAACATATAGCATAACACCCAGTGCTCATCCCGCCAAGTGCCCCCTCATTGCCCATCACCCAGTCACCCCTAACCCCCACCCACTTCTCCTTCCACTCCCCCTTGTTCATTTACCAGAGTTAGGTGTCTCTCATGTTTTGTCACCCTCACTGATATTTTCACTCATTTTCTCTCCTTTCCCTTTATTCCCTTTCACTAATTTTTATATTCCCCAAATGAATGAGACCATATAATGTTTGTCCTTTTCCGACTGACTTATTTCACTCAACATAACACCCTCCAGGTCCCTTCACATCGAAGCAAATGGTGGGTATTTGTCGTTTCTAATGGCTAATATACCATTGTATACATAGACCACAGCTTCTTTTTTTTTTAATAAATTAATTTTTATTGGTGTTCAATTTACCAACATACAGAAAAACACCCAGGGCTCATCCCATCAAGTGTCCCCCTCAGTGCCCGTCACCCATTCCCCCCCACCCCCCGCCCTCCTCCCCTTCCACCACCCCTAGTTCATTTCCCAGAGTTAGGAGTCTTTATAGACCACAGCTTCTTTTATCCATTCATCTTTCGATGGACACCGAGGCTCCTTCCACAGTTTGGCTATTGTATTGTGGACATTGCTGCTATAAACATTGGGGTGCTGGTGTCCTGCTGTTTCACTGCATCTTGCATCTTTGGGGTAAATCCCCAGCAGTGCAATTGCTGGGTCGGAGGGCAGGTCTATTTTTAACTCTTTGAGGAACCTCCACACAGTTTTCCAGAGTGACTGCACCAGTTCACATTCCCACCAAGAGTGCAAGATGGTTCCCCTTTCTCCACCTCCTCTCCAACATTTGTGGTTTCCTGCCTTGTTAATTTTCCCCACTCTCATGGTGTGAGGTGGTATCTCATTGTGGTTTTGATTTGTATTTCCCTGATGGCCAGTGATGCAGAGCATTTTCTCATAAGTTTTATTTATTTAAGTAATCTCTACACCTCATGCGGGGCTCAAACTCATGACCCCCGGATTAAGAGTTGCATATTCCTCTGACTGAGCCAGCCAGGTGCCCCAACAAAACCTAGTTCTGTTTTTTTTTTTTTAAAGACTTTATTTATTTATTCATGATAGAGAGAGAGAGAGAGAGAGAGAGAGAGAGAGAGAGAGAAAGGCAGAGAAACAGGCAGAGAAGAAGCAAGCTCTATGCAGGGAGCCCAACGTAAGACTCGATCCCGGGACCCCAAGATCACGCTCTGGGCCGAAGGCAGACGCCCAACTGCTAAGCCACCCAGGGATCCCCCAAACCCTAGTTTTAAATTGGGTATTCTTTGTGAAATATAATAAGTTCTTACTGAAATTATTTTGACCTTCAACTTTGCTGCCATTCTGTTCATATAAATGGCTGGAGCAAAGAAACTAGAGTAGTAAGAGGAAAGGTCTCCTCTTTGAAAGATATACTAGTGTCTAAAAACCTTATAGTCTTTTTCTCATAAATGCCTTCTGGGGAAGGACATTAAAGGCCAGCAGGAATTATTCTTGATCTCCCCTCCTCCATTTCTGCACAATTGGTGAATCAGTTATCTTTTAGTGTAGTGAAGATGATCACGCTAAAAATGTTCTGCAAAAATAATCAAGACAAGTCAAATAGAACTCAGCTCAAGCACTTAAAGTCTTAATTTCAAATATCTTTTGGAAATAACTTATTCTTCAAAAAAAAGAAAATAGGTATATTAGATACCAAGTTAGTCTCGAGCTTAAAATGATCATGTTATTTTTTTAAGAGTTTATTTATTTATTCATGAGAGACATGGGGTGAGGGGGGGGCAGAGACACAGACAGAGGAGAAGCAGGCTCCTCAAAGGGAACCCGATGTGGGACTCCAGGATCATGCCCTGAGCCAAAGGCAGGCGCTAAACCGCTGAGCCACCCAGGCATCCCTAAAATAATCATGTTAACTGTAGATTTAGGAATCTGTAGGAAGAGCTCTCAGTTGTTGATGAATAGAGACTGGGTGGTATGTTTCCACAGGCTTTACGATCCTGTAGTTGTGTCTCAATTTTGTCAACTTGAGGTTCACCTTACAGTTTGGTGATTCTATTCATGGAAGCTGTCTGGTCACTTAGCGAAGGATGAACAAACTAATTTTATCACTACAATTTTTTTATCGTTATCTTAAATATGAACATTAATTCTTTTAAACTAGAATTGGAAAATAATTTGCCTGCTTGTTCTTGGGAATTATCGAATATGAATTATTTGAGATCTTTCTTCATTTAGCTTAGCAGTCAAAATTTGGTTGAATAATATTCTCACTGAAGTACATAACACAGGGACGCCTGGATGGCTCAGTGGTTGAGTGTCTGCCTTTGGCTTAGTTGGTGATCTGAGGTCCTGGGATCAAGTCCAGCATCAGGCTCCTCATAGGGAGCCTGCTTCTCCCTCTGCCTATGTCTCTGCCTCTTTCTCTGTATATTTCATGAATAAATAAATAAAAATCTTTTTAAAAAAATAAAGTGCATAACACAAGTCAGGAAAAAAAAATGTGCCCTTGGGGGTGCCTCAGTTGGTTAAGTGTCTGATTCTTGATTTTGGCTCACATCACCATCTCAAGGTCCTAGAATGGAAACCATGCTGGGCTCTGCACTCACTGGGCAATCTGCTTGAGGATTCTCTGTCTCCCTCTGCCCTCACTTGTGCTCTCTCTCTCTCTCTCTCTCTCTCTTTCAAATAAATAAAGTGCCTGGTAATATAGCTTTTCTAGACTATTTTGACACAATTTTGATTTAAGTTGAGCATTGTCACCAAGGGTGGAAACAAAAAGCTCTCCTTTACTCATCTTCTGAAGATGTTTATGTGACTCCATTTGTCTGCCTCTAATTCCCTAGGGGTTGAATTATATTGTTGGGTTTCTTGAAGGGTGTTTCACATATTTATATGGTGAGTTTAATTTCACATGGCCCTTTGTGGACAGGACTATTTGTCTTGCCAAATGGAGAGCCCACAACAAGTTTCATGTAGGAGTTTAAGGGAAAAAGTTTAAGAGCATTTGCTTGAAGAAGAAACACCATCTCTTAGTCTAAAAAGATAGAGAAAAAAAATCATCTCTCTTTGTCTATAAATGGTTATTAAGAAGTTCTACTTGGATTAGTACAAATGAAAAACTTGCCTATAAACTGAATACCTTTCAATCACAAAGTTTTATTTACTGATTTATTTTATTATCTATTGAGTTATACTTGACTGTGTTGTATATTGGTACACTTTCTAGCTTGAGAGTGAGAATATTGAGCCAAATCTACCGTGGAGCTAGTGAAAACAAAAATATTTGATAATTTGGGATGCCAAAAAACCTCTGAATAGACAGTATACACAGACACTGTTACAGAGTGATATGAAAGACAGGAAATTGCTTGGTAATTCTGGCCCTGGGTCCTTCTTATCTCATGTGGTTTTTCTGTATGTAGGTCTGAGACTGAAATATACATAGAAGTCAGATAAAAGTCAGAACCCCATGAACAAAAGACTGAATTCCCAGAAAACTTGATTATGCATAGGCAAAAAGCCCCCCACTGCTGAAACTCTGCTCTCATTATCCAGACAAGACCAAAAGACACTATCCAGGTGAGACCAACACACACGCATATATAGTCTCTCTTTTACTGGCCATACAGATGATAAAACTCACCTATGTCTGGATTTAAAGAAACATTAAAGGTCTTGGATTCCAAATGTTTCAGACAAATTCCACCTCCCAGAAAGTCTCAGCCACAATGACTCAAGAATACCCTTGGCCACTTCCTAATTTGTTTTTGCTTTAAAATACATGCCTGCCTGCTCTTGCCTCTCCCATTAAAATACAAATCCTATGAGATCAAGAATTTGGTTGTGTTCTTTACTATCTACCCAGTGCTTACAACAATGCCAAGAACATGGTTTGTACCCAATAAATATTTGTCGAATGAATGATTGGTACCATTTGATTTTTCACAGCCATCATGCAAAATAACCAAGAAGACTAAATTCCTTGAGGCCAAGGGCAAGTTTGTGAAGCACTGTCCCTAGGTCCTAACACAGGACCTGGTCCATGCAAGTTGGCGCTGGAAAATATTTGGTGGCTGGCTATTTGGTGGCTGGCTGCCACTACTGTGATTTTACGGATGAAAAGCTGAACATTGAGGTGCTTATTGACTGACCCAAGGACTCATAACTACTATTAAAGCTAGATTTAAAATATAGACTTTCTCTCTCGAAATTTTTAACACCCTATTCCATATTCATCTCACCAAATTACATTGTGTGCATAAAATAGATCAAGCATACTGCTAGGAGTTAGAAATACAATGAAGAGAAACAAATTTAATCCATGAACTCAAGACATTTAATATATACTGAAAGAGTTAGGCATTGGTGAAATAGGCACGCGAACCATGCAGAAGTGCCACTGTGATGTGGTCCACAAAAGATAGTGCTAGAACCACAATAATAATTTTTGATATTATAGAAACAACAGTGACCCAAATAGACATTCTTATTTCCCTAGTAGAGCTTGTTGGTACATTACAGAGACAATATTTTAGTGATATAAGCACTTTGCTTTGATTTATAAGACCTGGCCATAGCAACTATTGGTATAATCTGGGAAGAACCCTGAACCCTCTGCCACATAGGGATATTAATACAGGCTTCAATTTGGGAAGAGAACGAGGTACTGATATTATTGAGAATATCCATCCTCTTGCCATGCTCATCTACTAGATTCTGGTAAGTGCTCAATTTTCTTATCTCACTGGACTGAGCTTGAAGTAGACTTGGCCTCTTAAATATTATCATAGCACAATTTCCAGAAGGAGTAATCAATTCTGCAGATGAAAGACCCTCGTATAAGTCAGGGCCCATTTCAGACCTCGGTTTCCCCTTCTCTCAATGAAGGGATTTGACTGGATTAGTTCAAAGGGCTGATTCTCAAGAGGATCTGCTCCTACTCACCATCACTTTTCTCCAGCACATACATACATGCATACCCCCCCCACACACACACACATTTTATAATCCTCTTTGAGAATCTACCTCTCCTAATGTTTTATCAGCATCTGATTACAAGCCTATCATAGGCTGGAGAGGAAAAAAAAAATGGAAAAATAGAAAGAAGTAGCCTCAGGCACAAAAAGCAATGTCATCCATTTACCCCATGCTCCCAGGTCCATAGACTCCCTGTTGCTTCTAACAAGCGATCTTTGGGGCGGGGTGAAGGTCTCTAAGTTCATTTAGCATTGTGCTAATCAGACTTTTCCGCATGAGTTCCCTGAATCAGGCTTTGTGTCTGAGCTGCATTCATAAATAAAGCTCATGGTGACTCTGTACAGTCTTAGCTTTAGAGGAAATTTGTTCCAGGAAGGAAAGTGCTATTAACTGCAGAATGCAAGGGTAAGCAGAGACCCTTGCAAATAACTCCTAATAAACAGACGGGGCCAGGTGTGAAGCATGATTTACATCCTCCCACGGTACAAAGCCCTATAATGCCTTGGCTGCCGATGGTCATCTTGGAAATATGCCATCCTCCTCCAGGACATACTCACAGTCTAGCATTCCAGGTGGGGAGCTGCAGTGCCTTCGTTTTTATTCACCTCAAGAAAGAAAGCTCTGGGCCAAAATTAATAAAGGCAAAAGAGCATGAGGGGAAAAGGAGATATGTGACCAATGGTGAAAGAAATCTCTTCATGGTTGAAAGTCATCTGGCCTGAGGGCTCCTCTGGCTTGGGAAAATGTCCTCCTTTCAGCTGCAATGAAAAGCAGATCTCCTCCTCACCTTCAATCTTTCTTCCAGAGTTTGTGCTAGTCCAGGCTGTTTGACACTAAACAGGACTGCCCTTATGCTAGGTCATAGAAGTGACAAACTAGATGACATTATTTCATTTTCAGCCTTGCCTGCCCATCTTTATTTTTTTTTAATATTTTATATGCAGTTTCAGGGGATTTTTTAATTTAAAAATCAATTAATTAACATATGGTGTATTATTAGTTTCAGAGATTCATTAGTTGTGTATAACACCCAGTGCTCATTCCATCACGTTCCCTTCTTAATCCCCATCACCCAGGTACCCTATCCCCCCCAATTCCCCTCCCCTCCAGCAACCCTTTGTTTCCTAGAGTCTCCTAGACTCCTAAGACTCCTAGTCTCAGAGATTCCTAAGAGTCTCTCATGGTTTGTCTCCCTCTCTGATTTCAACTTGATTTATTTTTCCTTCCCTTCCTCTATATTCCTTTGTTTTGTTTCTTAAATTCCACATATGAGTGAAATCATATGATAATTGTCTTTCTCTGACTGACTTAACTTACTTAGCATATACTCTCTAGTTCCATCCAGATCCTTGCAAATAGTAAGATTTCATTCTTTCATGGCTTAGCAATATTCCATTATATATATATATATATGTATATATACCATATCTTCTTTATCCATTCATCTGTCAATGGGCATTTGGGCTCTTTCCATTTTGGCTCTTTGGACACTGCTGGTAAAAACATTGTGGGTACAGATCTCTTCAGATCACTACATTTGTATCCTTTGGGTAAATACCTAGTAGTACAATTGCTGGGTTGTAACCCTGTTTTCAACTTTTTGAGGAACCTCCATACTGTTTTTCCAGAATGGCTGTATCAGTTTGCATTCCCATCAACAGTGTACAAGGTTTCCGCTTTCTCTGCATCCTCGTCAACATCTGTAGCCTACCCATCTTATATATAGCAAGGGAAAAGCCCTAGAGGGGAAGGAAATAAGCATATAGTGGATAAGATCAGGGGAAAAATGATAAGAGAAAACAGTTGGGACAGAGTAAGTATCAAGAGAAGAGAAAATAGAAATTTAGCATGGTGGAATGACCCTAGGTTGAGCACTCAGACCGGGGCAGTCCTAGTTCTAGTTATATGTGACCCTCAACATTCACCTCTTATTTCTAAACCCCAGTGTTCTCATCTATAAAATGGGCCTTATAATATAGAAATACCTACCATTGCTTGGATTATGAAAGCTAAAGAGTCTTTCTAAAACATGGAATAATTGCACCAGTCTGAAGGAAACTCAGGAGGCCGGCAATGATTAAATGCAATGTAGTATGCAGGACTGAATTCCATAACAGATAGAGGAGGAGTTAAGATGGTGGAGTTGTGGGAGGACCTTATGCTTAGATCCTGGAACAGAGAAAAGGGACATTATTGGAAAAGCTGTTGAAATCTGAATAGTCTGTAGTTTAATTAATGGTATCACACCATTGCTCATTTCATTTTGATAAAATGAAATAGAAGATACTGACATTAGGAGAAGCTGGGCAAAAGGTGTACAGGAACTCTCTGTACTATCTTTGAAACTCTTAGGTGAATCTAAAATTATTTCAAGATTGAAAGCTAAAAAAATTGAGTCCCCACCCTCTCTTTTGCAACCTGATCCAGTCCTATTTGTCTTACCAAGGCAAGCTCATATCATGTCACAGGTATTGTTTCATCCAGCTTCTTCAAGAATTCCTGCCTTCTTCCTCAGTTCCTTAACTGTTATGTATTGCAAAGCTTGAAAGTTGTCGTTTCTCTTAAACCCCTGATCCAGCACTCATTAAAAATCCATAAAATACAGCTTATTTTAAAATGCAAAGAAAGCTAGGGGTACCTGGGTGGCTCAGTCAGCTAAGCATCTAACTCTTGGTTTCTGCTCCAGTCACGATCCCAGGGTTGTGGGATCCAGCCTCACTTTGGGCTCAAAACTCAGTGCACAGCAAGGAGTCTGCTTGGGATTCTCTTCTTCTTCCCCTCCCTCCCCTTGTGTTCCCCCAACTCATTCTTTCTCTAAACAAATAAATAAATTTAAAAATATATAAACATGCGGCCCTTTGTAAAAATGCAAATTGATTTGACAGAGTGAAGAGCTATCAACTACCCATAACTGAGGTTGATTTGCTTCTTACTGAGAAAAATCAGGGTTTTGTTAGTGCAGGAGAGAAATGAGGAAGGGGAGGCAGCAGGCAGCAGGAAGGCACATGGTCACAAGGATGGAGACAGAGGAGTCCAGAGGGGAGGAGAAAAATGGAGAAAGGACAGTGAGAGGCAGCACTTATAAACATGTCTAATGAGTTATCTTCCATATGCCTTTGAGAGTAAGTTGAGCTTTGAAGCATTTCCAAGTTTGGGTTTCCCCCAGAAAATTAAGGTATTTCCCCAGAAATTGCTTGGTTCCCCATCAAGCAATTTATGTGGGAGGTGATTGGAAGTAATACTCAGAGTGGGGTTGGGAAGTGGACAGGGAAGATAAAGTGAGTGTTATGAAGGCAGTTTCCAGCGTACGGAGCAGGAGCTTTGTCCCACTGGAGACCTCTAAGCGTCAATAATGTATGAGTCTCAGAGTTTTCCCACCCAGAAGATATTGGAGTCAGAGTACTTAAGTTATGTACTGCCTGCCATCATCCATCATTGGCTGCCTGCCGTGTGTGTGTCTGTGTGTGTGTGTGTGTGTGTGTGCGTGTGTGGCGTGGGGGATATTCTCCGGGACTCCTAATTACCTCGATGCTGCCACTGAAAGTTCTCAGGCAGAGCTGCTCCCAGAAAGAAGGGTTGCAGGTGGACACTGGTAACTTCAGCTATAGGCAACCCATCTCCTCACTTCAAATTTCAATTTTCCTACTTCCTAGCAGGGGGAGCTTTGACAAGTTCCAGTGCCCTTTTCCTTGGGTTGTTGTGAACTGAAAAAGATTGATCGTGTAATGGCATTTAACTCATGGTCTCTGATGTGAAAGAGGCTCAAGAATTATTCTCTCCACACCTCTCCCCTCAAACCATACCCACTTTTTGTACAGATCCAGAGCTACAGCCTCAGAGATTGTACTGGGGTACAGAAACCAAACACTAAACCCATGATGTCAGAATTTCACTTTGGGAGAGGGGATGTCTCCCATCGTTCAAAGGGAAGTGAGGGTAGAGGAAGGAAGAAAGTGGTAAACAAAAATCAACATCATGGCAGCCAAATGGCTCTTCCACTGAATTTTTAAGGCCTGTGCAAAGAAGCAGGAAACCCTGTTTCCATGAGTACCTTTCTCATGGGGTCTCCCAGAGATCACTCCCACATAAGGCCCCATTAGCCCCTCAACATATGTATTACATATTCCAGCCTGTGGGTTTGAGGCACCACAATGATTTTAACGAAGTGCATTTATGGGGCTTTGCCAAAAGCTCCTCATAGAAAAACTAATATCTTTTCCATTTCTTGGGTCCTTAGGGAAAGATAATATTATAAACCATTATCCAGAGATTCTTCTTAAGACTTTCACAGCTTGACAGCCCTTCCAGTTTCCTTGAAGGGTGAGTTTCAGTTGTTTGCACACCAGTGCTTTCTCAAGTCCCCTTTTCATCCCAAATCTACCAAAGCTAAACATGAACTGTTCATTTTGAACAGGAACTTCATGTCGCTAAACTTCAAATAATTGCTGCCAAACAAGCAGGACCTCAAATAACTGAAATTTGGTGAGCAGTTCTTTTGAGACCAAAGAAGGAGATGTCAGTATATCACTTACCTAGGAGAATTTTTTTTTTTGAGGCAGCATCTTGCAGGAATGGTCTGAGGTAAGGGGCACTCAGCTTCATGGCTCAACTGCCCTCTACTTCTACCTCTTTATGGATGGTCCAAAGGAAACTACAAGCTGTCATTTATGCTACCAATAATGACCTGCTAATGAAGACAAGGAATCCAGTCCTTTCTAGTTACTTACCTGAGAAAATGATGCTTATTGGCTTCTCCTGGTCGAATCCTAGACTGAACAGAGCTTACCACCGCACCCACCCCCCAAGACAGGGAACAAGTTGCAAGAGAAAAATTCAAGAACGAATGATACCCAATTAGTTACAAAAATGTGAGCCATTTCTTCTTTGAGTATTTTCACACGGGCGCCTTCCTTTCCATTCTTTTTGTCATCCTTGCTTCTGAACTCTCACCCCTACACCATCAGGATATATCTATGGATACTTAACTCACCTCAACTCTGTGGATCCAGACAACTAACATATTCCTCAGTTCCTCATCCTCCCGCTCTTCCTCAGAAATCTGTAATCATCTCTCCTTCCCAGAGTTACAAGTGGTGACTCCTAGAGTGGGGGATGCTGATCCCAGCCTTAATTTGGGCTACTTCCTTGCATAAATCCTCCCCCTTTTCAGGCTCATGTCTTTATGGACTTTCAGACACAACTCATGATTTCCTATTTCCACATGTCTGGCATTTCTTCTTTGCTCCTATTTAAATATCACCCACTTATCAAAGGCTGGCTAAAATCACACCTCCTCCATAAACCTCGCTGGGGCATAAAAGCCCTGCTGAGAGAGAAAGGGGGTGGGGATAGGGGAGGGAGAGACAGAGAGAGATGACTTATCCTTATCTCTGTAAGGAAGAACCCAGAGAGGGACTGAGCCAGACAGAGAAGGAGGTATAAGTTCTGAAGATGCAGTAAAGTGGTCTTGAATCTCACCTTAGCAATTTACAAGCTTTATGATGAAATGTAAATATCAGAACTTCTTTGAATCTCTTTTATAAACAGTTTTGCATATTTTATAGATGTTTTGATTAGAATAAGATGAGATGCAAAAAAAAAATCCAGAAAAAAGTGCATTTATTTATTCAGCATTTTTTTTTTAAGATTTTATTTATTTGAGAGAGAGAGACAGCATACATGAGTCAGAGGAGGGGCTGAGGGAGAGGGAGAAGCATACTCCCTCCCTATTGAGCAGGGAGCCCAGGATTGGAGGCTCCATCCCAGGACCCTGATCATGACTTGAGCCAAAGGTGGATGCTAAATTGGCTGAACCACCCAGATGCCCTTTCATTCAACAATTTTTAATTCAATGCATCATAATATTTAAGCACTGATGCACTGTGAGGCTACCACTAAATATGTGTGACTTAGCTTCACTGACTACTCAGTCACTGAGTAATACATTTGGCAAAATTACTTAGCCATTGCATTTTTAGATATTTACTGAAAGGAAATGAAGATACATGTCTATGTAACGATTGTACCCGAATATTCTTAGTGGCTTTATTTATAATAATCCCAAGGTAGAAACAACCCAAATGTCCATGAATAGGTGAATGGTAAACTCATGCAAAAAGATACTAATTAGCAATAGAAAGGAATAAGCTGTGGGTAGAAGGAACAACATGAATGAATCTTAAAATATTTATGCTGAGATAATTAAGTCAGATCCCCCCTCCAAAAAAGTGCATATAATAGGATTCCAATTATGTAGAATTCTAGAAAATGAAAACAAATATATAGTGACAAAAGGTGGGTAGATGGTTGCTGGGGAACAGGGGCCATCAGGAAGGGAGGATTGCAAAGTGACAGGAGAAACCATCTTCACAATGGATGCAGACATGTCAACATTTATCCAACTACGCACTTCAGCTTTGTGTAAATTATTATATGTCATTTATACATCAATTAATAGGTTTTCAAAAATTAAAAATAGGTGTATTACTTATTTGGTGTAAACCCCTTGTGGAATTATGCAAGGGTAGAATGTAGCATTTTGGCAACATCTTCATAACCCCTAAATTTCTAGACTATTCACCTTTATGGGGATGAATGGTAAGCATGGGGGAGGAGGAAAAAAGAATATGTCAGAGGAGGAAGGCTCTTCATTCTCCTTTTGGAAATTTAAGTGAGAATCCACACACTGAATGTTCAGAATTCAGGAAAACTCTGGAAGATTAAAATTTAATGGGCAGCCTGGATGGCTCAGCGGTTTAGCGCCACCTTCGGCCCAGGGCCTAATCCTGGAGACCTGGGATGGAGTCCCAAGTCAGACTCCCTGCATGGAGCCTGCTTCTCCCTCTGCCTGTGTCTCTGCCTCTCTCTCTCTCTTTGTGTGTCTCTCATAAATAAATAAAAATCTTTTAAAAAAATAATTTTAAAAAATTTCATTGATGGCTGCGCTTTATAACATATGGCCTTCAAGTGGCATTATTAAAATACTCACAGAGAAAATTAAATACTGTTTTCACTTTTACTATTGTTTGAGGGTATGTTTACAATAATAAAAATGTGCATCCTAGCAGATCTTCCCCTTTCCTCATTCTTAAGCACAGGGGCTCCAAATTCCAGAAGAGAAGTCTTTCCATGAAGAATAAAGAACAGTGAGTAGAATCTACAGAGAGGATTTTGGCTGACCCTAAACGAAGACTTTTAACAGTCAAAAATGTCACTAAGTGTTGTGAACTGCTTCAGTATGGAGTGAATTTCCTGTCACTGGAGTTACTTGAAATATGCTACATTCAGCAAGATCACGTTGCAGGGCAATGATGACCTGAGGAGGCCTCAGAAGATTGGAACAGAAGATCTTCTCATTCTGTGGAGAGGTCCATCCTAAAGCACATCAGCAATAATGTGGTCAAGTTGCAATGGTAGAATGGCAGTAGCGTGTTACAGAGACTCCTGCAATTTCTCCATAGCAAGGAAGAGGTCCCCGGAGAGATGTCATCCTCCTCCAGCCTGCCTCTAATTCCTAGGATATTTTCACTTCACTCTGCATGGCACAGAGTGGAGAATTTTTAACACAGGAGAGACACTGTGCACATCGTTTCTCCTTAGCATTTAGGGAACCACATCTGGCATCTTTTCCCAAGTTGCAAAGGCGAAAAATCCAGAGGGAGTTGACTGGGCCAACAGAAGACAAGCTCTGTCCATTACACATTCATATGTCTGTCTTTGCCTTGTCTTATGCCAGAGTAAAGGGAAAAGAGCCTATGAGTGCCCTACAAACTACTAGTGTTTTCTAAGCGCAAACTTTTCCTGGAAAAGGAAATTGAAATCACTGATAATCGGACACTTTTCCCCATCTTCTCCTTCCCCCATTCCCAGGACATTCTCTGTCTTGGAGAAGATTCTTCTCATCTGTAATAATAACTTCCAGGTGGGAAAGTTGACAAGGACAAGTCTGTTTCCTCTTCTCAAATCCTCCACCATATTTAACCACCCACCTGCCCACCCACCCTAAATCTTACTTATCTGGGTTCCCTGAAAAATGTATAACGTAGAAGTACTGGTGCCATAATTTTAAATGGGAGGAAAAAAAGAGGAAGGATGAGAACACAGGGCTCTGAAAGAGGAGACAATATCCGGAAAAAGGCCTGCACACCAGTCTTATTTACAAATTATGTCATTGAGAGCCCTAAAATCCTGCTCATGCTGGAGAAGGAACGAAGCTACAGAAGAGAAAAACTCTGGAACAGAGCCACCTGGTTCCATCCAGTTCTGTCCCAAACTGGCTCTGTGACTTGAGAAATTCCTTTCATCTGTCTGGATCTCATTGTTTTTCTCTGTAAAATGTTGTCTTGAGCTAGCTAGTTTCCTAAATACTGCAAATTTAAGACAAGCACTTATGAGAAAAAGAAAGAGAGAGAAAGAAAGAAAGAAAGAAAGAAAGAAAGAAAGAAAGAAAGAAAGAAGAAGAAGGAAGGAAGGAAGGAAGGAAGGAAGGAAGGAAGGAAGGAAGGAAAGAAAGAAAGAAAGAAAGAGTAGACAATAAGGAGGGGACATTCAGCCATTCAGCAGCAGTGACATATTCTGTTTGTTCAGCAGGGTGGTGGAGGGGTTGAAATATCACTGGCACAAAACTCCCAAGATTGTGAAAATTTACCAATGTCTCCTTTTCTGTGTATGAGGAAATGGCAAGGCATGAGGGGGGAAGAGCCTGATAAAGATCCAAAGTAGAAAATTATGAAGAAATTGCAGCTTCTATTGACGCTGGTAAAGCCTGAAGATCTCTTTGTAAGACTAACAATTCCAGTGTCGGGGCTGTGTTTTAAATTACTTCTGATCTAACTAGGCCAAAGTTCCGATAATTGCTTTATGAGGTAAAACTTATCAGCCTCTCCCAGGCTTTTTTTTTTTTTTTTTTTTTTTTTTTTTAGCGACTAGAGGCTTAAATGTGAAAACTTTGCACTCCACTTCTTTGGAGGTGGTGTTTCCATCTGTATCACCCCCAGACAGGTCAGTCTTGTACAGAAACACCTTGCATACACCTCCCGCATGTAGACACAGGAGAGTGCACACGCACACACAATCCTTGATCTGATCACAAGTCAGATTTAACCCTTAATTGTCATGTTCTTCATTATATCTCTACATTTGCTCTTCACCTCATCCTAAGAAGAAAGTTAAAGCTTCTCTCTCACCACCAATTGTCCTATTTGACTATGTGGCCACACAAAAATGTTCTTTGTCTATAGGAATTGCACCCAAAATCCCACAAAAAAATCACCTACCTACTCATCTTTGGTCATTTGTTCCAGGAATGCCGAGCCTATGAGTCTCTTCAAATCTGAGAAATAATATTTCCTTAAATGACTTTTTTTTGAAATCAGCCTCAGAAACCAAACTAAGGAAGAAGATGATCTAAAGGAAAAAGAGAGTGAAGAATAGAAAAGGGGGCAAAGCTCTCTGCTCTTGAGGAGCCATGAAGATCACCAGAAAGGCAAGTTTAGGAGGAGAGAGAGAGAGAGACAGAGAGAAAGAAAGAAAGAAAGAAAGAAAGAAAGAAAGGAAGGAAGGAAGGAAGGAAGGAAGGAAGGAAGGAAGGAAGGAAGGAAGGAAGGAAGGAAGATGGCGCCATAACAAACACAAGGTCTCATTAGCACAAAGGACAAAGCACAGCACTTAAGTGATGTATATTCAACAGCAGAAAGGCTTGTAGATTTGGTCTGTCTTGGTCTTCTGTGATTTCTGCTCCATTTCCAGCCATACATTCACTCCTCCACCTTCTCACCATACCACTGCCCCTCCATGTTTCTCCTCACCACCCCTCTCTCTCCCTCGTGCCCTCTCCCTCCTTTGGATGCTTCTGTCTCGAATTCTCTTTACCTTCCTAAGTGCCCACAAGATGTCCACTCAACTGTGCAAGAGTTTCTCCTATGATTAGGCCTTCACTGACCAATGAAGTTTCAAGTCAATAACTTTTTGGTCATTGTCTCCAGAACACCTTATGCCTGGCTATCAATGCTGGCTTGTTAACATCTTGCTGCTCCCCAAAACTCCGTGCTTGTCGTTTTCCTGGGAATTTTCATTCACTCCAATCATGACCACTTATGAACTGATGCTGACTCATAGACATGTAACTCTGGCCAAGGCCTCACTCATCATTCCCTGGCTGCCCTACACAGATGCATGCTCACTGAACATTTCCACATGGATATGATCGCTGTTGGGCTCTCACTATAGAACATGATCCTGTTTATGTATGTATTAGGAGTTTATTTTATGTGTCCCCAAACCCCTGCTCTTATGGAGCACATATTTATTGCTTAAATGAGAGTCTGACCTGTAGTTAGTCACTCAATACATATTTTTAAAGTATTTACCCCGACATGAACTTACTATCTTTCTTGTAAAGTGTGTATCATCTCCTGAGCTCCCTACTTCGATTAATGATATAACCATTTATTCATTCACTCAAAACAGGGGTCATTTTATATAACTCTCGGTGTTACTCCTAACATCTTGTTGGAGGACAAGTGCTTCTTAACATTTTTTTACCTCTTTCTCTAATGACTGCCTCAGCTCAGGGATTAATCATCCCCTGAAACATGGCCATTGTCCCAAAACTACTCTCCTTGCCTACAGTCTTAACTTTCTCCAGGTCACCTACTAGGCTACAGAGTAATTTTTTTGAACACCACTAGTCTTATTCACTTTTTAAAAATCTCTTTTGTCCAGTACAGTTTGAACCACCAGCAAGGGCTTTAAAAATGTGGACTGAGAAAATGTTGAATGTTAAGAATAGAAAGAAGTAAACTGACAAGATCTTTTAAAGGAGGTAAATACAAAGCTCAAAGGATATGAAAGGAGGAACATGGAGGTAGGACTTACTATATTATGTGCAGAGGATAAAAACCCAGTGGATTTGTTTGGAATAGACAAGTCTTTTAAAGGAGCAATATAATCAGGATATGGCCAAATAACCTATCTGGCCACGTCACCATGCCCTTTATAAATTTCCCCTGCTTTTCCGGTGCATAGTGAGGGATCCTAGAATCCCAGCCAAGACTTGGCCTACCGAGTTTCTGCTCAGACATTGTATTTCACAACGGCAAATAAATCTTTCAGCCAAAGTAGGTGGCAACTCGTCTTTTGAAGATAGAATGAGACTGCTAAAACTTATCTAGCTGAACACATTTTCCTTACAGCTGTTGATTTTTGTTAGCTGCATAGAATGACTATTTGCTTTGGCTAATTCTTAATTAATTTTCTCTGGAACACCTTTCATTTTAAAACCTTTTTTTTTTTTTTGACAAACATTCACTTATAAATATCAGTTGGTGGGTTACGTATTAAAAACACAGAAGTATTAACAGATTCATTGAAGGGGTTGATGAATCTACCTGTGAGTCAAATATATGATAAAACTGGTAGAAGGATCCAACATGTAAAATGCATTTCTAAGTGCAGAAAGACACATTTAAATGAATACAAATGCATTTGAAAAGGATTGACTTCATAGCAGCTCTCCCTCAGTATATTCTTTGGCAATCCACTGATCCTAAAAACACAAAACTATTATGTTAATGTGCTGGGGCAAAATCTGTGATATGTGGCGTCATTACAAACTGATACTCAGACTAAAAAAACAGCTCTCAAAGAGTTCCAAGCTAATGGTTAGAACCATATAGTTTCTCAGTTTCTGGTTCATTTATCTGCTGTATGTACAAATTGTCTAACAATATGTCTAATAAAAACCCAAGCAATGAATTGGCTAGCTACTACTTTTCTTGCTCCCTCATTTTTTCTGCCTGTCTACCTACCTATTTGCCTCTCTGTCTTTGTACTCCTACTATGTCCACACTTCAGTATAAAATAATCCAAGACTTTGGTGACTGAGAACTCAGTACCACATTCAGTAGTTCATTCTATGCCTCATTCTGAAATCCCTTTCTTTCCCCATCCTCACATCTGCTTCTCCTGAATGGTGCCCATGTCAGTTAATGTTAACCCATCTGTTCAATTGCTTTTCTTGAAGACCTTGGACTCACTTGACTCACTTTCTTGACTCATCTGTTGGCTCTCTTTCCAGATTATTCCCTAAAACCTGCTCACTTCTCACTAGCCCCCCCCCCACCAACATGATGGTGCCAACTCCTGCCTCGGGGTGGCTTCAGTGACCTCACAAGAGTTCTCTCACCCTCTACCCTTGTTCTCCTAAGATTTGTCCTCTATCCAGAATCCCATTAGATCAACACTCTTCAATAACTCAACTGTTCAGTGCTATATTTAATCACATCCCACCTGACTCAAGAGTAAAATCTAATACTCCTATAGTAGCCTATAGGGCCTGACATCATTTGGCCCTGCTACTTTTCCTCCTCCATCTCTTCCAACAATCCCCCTTGTTCACTCTGCTCAGCTTCACCAAACTTACTGAACATGTCAAGAATGCCCCTTTCCAAAGGTCTCTTGAGTAGGGACTATTTCCTCAACCTTAAACACTCTTCCTTCATATATCTTCATGCTAATTCTTTGTGTCTTTCAAATCTTGGCCTATTTGAGTGAGCTCTACTATAATCACCCTATTTAAAATTGCTACCTAAGACTATTTTGTCAGAAACTAACCTATTGGGGTTTATCAGAGCCTAACTGACATCAGGGAAGGGATATACCAAACGTTAGCCCCTCTAGTCATTCTATCTCACCTAAGAAGGGAGGGAAGGATTGTTAGGAATTTGTGACATTCACAGCCAGGGACACAGACTCACCATGCTAGAACTCTAGCATGCTTCCCCTCCCCCCATTCCTCCCACATTACTTAATGTCCTATTCCTTAGGACATTTAAAGTCATATTTACTAAAAAAATAAAAAATAACAAATAAAGTAATATTTACTGAAGAAGCTCTGAGCTATAGGATATGTCAATAGGAATTTCCCATATTCCAAAAAAGAGAGAGAGAGAGGAGAGAGAGAAAAGACTGAAAAACAACCAGAACAGAATATTCAAGAGCTGTGGGACAACCATGGAAGGTGTAACAATGGGGAAACCAAAAGGAGAAAAACAGAGAGAAAAGAACAGAAGAAATATTTCAAGCAACACTGAGAGTTCCTCCAATTAATGTCAGATACCAAACCACAAACCAAGAAAGCTCAGAGAACACCAAGAAGAATACATGTCAAAGAAACTATACCTAGTCATAACATACACGAAATTCAGAAATTCAAAAGTGAAAAAAATCTGAAAAGAACTATAGTGTAAAACCAGTTTACCTATAGAAGAACAAAGAATTGCATCCAACATTCCCTCAGAAATCGTATATATTAACTACATTTTCTTATTTATTATATTCGTTATGCTCTGGGATCTGGGGATTCACTGACCAGGGAGAGATTGCTCCTTTCAGAGCTAGAAAATTCTCAGACTTAGCAAATGACCTGCCTCTGTGTGTGCCTTTCATATGCAAACCAACCAATCCAAAACCCATATCCCTCGATATCTCCTTATGGAGTTCTCACATGTCACCCCTTGTCCATCAGCGCCAGGTACCAGACAATTTGGGACATCCCAGAGCTTGCTGAAAGTATTCAAATTAGCCAATCCTAAACCAGATTAATCTTTTTACCTGTTCCTTTCTGTAGAATCCATAATGGAGGTGCTTGCCCATTCTTTCCCTTCTCTCTTGCTCTCTCTCTCTCTCTCTCTCTCTTTTTTTTTCCCCCTTCTCTCCTTTTGCTTCTGAACTGAACTCTGGTTCTTCCCGGGGTGGCCTTGTATGATGCACCATGCCTCCTGTTTCTAGGGAGTCATTTCCATGACTATGTGTAGATCTGTGTTTCTGACCTATATCATATTTCTGCTCTCTAAAGAATATTTCTTCAAGGCAGATCTATTTCAACAAAGTCTTGTTTTTTGTCTCAGAAAGTCTATTTTTCTTTCATGTTTTGTGTAATTTAAGAGTTTACAGAATTCTTGGTTAATAGAAGTTATTTTTTCCCTCAATTCTTTAAGTATTCCACTCTATTATCTTCTTGTTTACGTGGGATTGACTTGAAATAGTTGTGTTTTTTTTTTCTCTATAGTGAGGGCCAGGGGTCCATGGGGTCCCATTCTATTAGGCTAATGTGTAAGTGTCAGAGACTTACTTTAATTTTAATTTATTATTGATTTTACTCTGTGATAGAAGTATAAATGGCTTACTAACAAAGGAGAGAAAATAGAATCACATAAAATGGTCAACTAAACACACAAATGGCAGGAAAAAGAGTGGAAGACAAAGAAAATGGAAGTAAAAAAGGATAACAAATAAAAAAAAGTAATAAATATGGTGGATATTAATTTGTCTCTATCAATCATTACTTTAAATGGTTTAAATACACAAATTAAGACAGAATTTATCAGAGTGGATCAAAACATAAACCCCAATTATATATTGCTTATAAGAAACTCACTTTAAATATAAAGACACATGTAGATAAAAATGTAAAAGAGTAGAAAACATATATAGTGCTAATACTAATCAGAAGTAAATGGAAATAGCTACATTAATTTCAGACAAAGCCAACTTCAGAGAAAATAAAGTGATCGGGGATAAAGAGGGGCACTACATGATGAAATAGGGGTCAATTCTCCAAGAAGACATAACAGTCTTAAAAGTCTCTGCTTCTAATCAGCATCAAAATACATGAGGGAAAACCTGACAGAACTGCAAATACAAATAAATCGGTCCACTATGTTGGATGACTTCAACATCCTTCTATCAAAAAATGGACAGATCCAGTAGGTATAAAATCAGAAAGGACACAGTTGAACTCAATAGCACCATCAATCCAGTGAATAACATTGACATCAATAAACTGCTTCCTCCGACAACAGCAAAATACAGATTATTCTCAAGTTCACATGGAACACTGACCAAAATAGACCACATTTGTGGCCATAAAACACACTCCAACAAATTAAAAAGGATAGAAGTCATATGACATATATTCTCAGGCAATGATGGATTTAAACTAAAATCAATACATACCTGGGAATTACATGGATACCATACATGGATATTGTAGATGGCTATTAAAATAAAATGTAGGGCAGCCTCAGTGGCCCAGCGGTGTAGTGCTGCCTTTGGCCCGGGGTGTGATCCTGGAGACCCAGGATCAAGTCCTACGTCGGGCTCCCTGCAGGGAGACTGCTTCTCCCTCTGCTGTGTCTCTGCCTCTCTCTCTCTCTCTCTCTGTCATGAATAAATACAATTTTTAAAAAAGAGTAAAATAAAATGTAAATAATAAATATTAAGGAAATCCATATAAAATAAATGGATATTATACAACACACTTTCAGAGAATACTAGAGTCAAAGACAAACTCACAAGAGAAATACAGATTTATCTTAAACTAAAGAAAAATGAAAATATAACTTATCCAAATTTCTGAAATGCAGAGAAAGCATGCTTGGAGGGAGATTTTTAGCATTGAATGCATATATTAGAAAAGAAGAAAATTCTAAATTCAATAATTTAAACTTCCAGCTTATGTGACTAGAAAAAGAAGAGCAGGTTAAACCCAAAGTAACAGAAGAAAAGACATAATAAAAATTAGGACAAAATCAATGAAATTGTAAACAGGAAATCAATAGGGTAAACAACAAAACAAAAAGTTGGTTCTTTGAAAAGATCAGTAAAATCAATAATAATAGTAATTGTCAAATCATGTGTTGTACAGCTGAAACTAATATAATGTTATATGTCAGCTATATTTCAATTAAAAAAAAATTTTTAAAGGACAAAAGACCTAAACAGGCAAACACCTCACCAAAGATCTGGAGGCAAAAAGTAAACTGTGCAAAGAGCACATTCCATCGTTCTGTATTGGAGAAGAGTAACAATTTCTACACATGCTCTTTATCTAATTCTCAGAATGGATCACTTATTTTATCATGGTAGGATCACTGCAAAATAGAATAAAATAATCAATGTAATCACTTTATGGGGTAAAAGGAAGATATTGCCAAAACAGCATGAAACCATGAAATGGACATCTAATTGCTGAGGTCAGATGTTTCAGCAGCATACAGGAAAAAAAAAAAAAACTTATTTAGAAGCTGCAAGAGTTGTTGATTATAACTGATTCAAATCATATCAGTGATCTTAACATGACTAAGGTATAATGTTTCAATCAGAGGGGGAATGTCAGCATAAGATGTTGGAGAAAGAGATATCACAGAGAAAATCTTTGGAAGTATTTGTCCAGTATTGTGAATAGGAAGGGAGTACTGCAAATACCCACCATTTGCTTTGACGTGGATGGACCTGGAGGGTATTATACTGAGTGAAATAAGTCAATCTGAAAAGGACAAACATTATATGGCCTCATTCATTTGGGGAATATAAAAATTAGTGAAAGGGAATAAAGGGAAAGGAGAAAAATGAGTGAAAATATCAGTGAGGGTGACAAAACATCTAACTCTGGGAAATGAACAAGGGGAGGTGGGCGGGGGGTCGGGATGACTGGGTGATGGGCACTGAGCGGGGCACTTGGCGGGATGAGAACTGGGTGTTATGCTATATGTTGGCAAATTGAACTCCAAAAAAATAAATTAAAAAAAAAAAAAAAGAAATTTCGAACTGTAAAAAAAAAAAAGGAAGGGAGTCCTGGCCTTCAGATTTGACCTCGCCAAACCCTAGGACCAGCATGACCTAATTTTGTATTGAGAAATACTGTGTGCACCGACTAGGAGTGTCAGCTATGAAGTCAACTTTCCTGAATGTGGTATGGATCTAGGCACTACCTATCTCAGCAAAATGATGTTGCATCAGATGTTCAACCCACTTAACACTCAATTTTTATATATGAAGAATATAATTAATGAAAATACCATATATAACTGCTGTTATGGTTAAGCAATTGGCAATTACCTAACAGAGCAATTTTGCAGCAAATGTTAACTGTGAATTTTATATTTGGCTGTTTAGGGTATGAATTTACTGTATTGGAGTATTCTTGCATGGTGTGCTTATGAACATCTCATGAGGTAACCTTGAAATGAAGGTTAAGACCATGGAATAATATTTTCATGTGTTCTTATAGGCTTACGTGTTTTAATATCTGGCTTCAGACCTATCAAACAGCAAGTGCTCAATAAAAGTTAAGTTTTAGGGTTGCCTGGGTGGCTCAGCACTTGAGTGTCTGCCTTCAGCTCAGGTCATGGTCCTAGGGTCCTAGGATTGAGTCCCGCATCAGGCTCCCTGCAAGGAGCATGCTTCTACCTCTGCCTGTCTCTGCCTCTCTCTCTCTGTCTCTCATGAATAAATAAATAAAATCTTTAAAAAATACTAATTGGAGATTAATCAGTCATTATCTGTCTAAAGTCAAGAGAACATGAACAATTGTGTTTAGATTTTGTCTTTGCCTTATTTTAATGAACCTATACGTATCCATAATTATATTACAGGTTTATGCCTGGCATGAGACTTCATAATATTGTTCTCATAAGAGGTGAAATTTCTAAATTATCCTCTTTTGGAAAATTTTACTTCCCCGACTCCTATGTTTGGGTAGAATCTATCATATTTTGGCACTAAATTTCATGGAATAGAAACGAGGGAAGCAGGATCTCTGGAAATAGAAAAGTGTAGTAGAAATGCCTTTGTGCTGGGAGTCCATGTTCCAATCTGGATTGGGCAGGGAGTCACATAACTAAAGGTGGGCTCCATTTCATGTCTATAAAATAAAAGGGTTTGAACTTCAATAAAGCAATTCTCACTTTCTGGGATTCCATTACTCTATTTAGGAAAGGCTCCAAGAAAGGTATAACACTTAGTTTCCCTGGGTTTAAAGGTTCAAAGAGAAACAAGAACTTTATTAGATTTTTATGGTTGCTGTAACGAATTACCACGAATTTGGTGCCTTACAACAATGCAAATTTAATCTCTCTTAGTTCTAGAGGCCAGAAGTCCAAAATCAGTTTCAACAGACCAAAGTCAAGACACTGGCAAGGCTAATTCTTTCTGAAGGCTCTAGGGGAGAATCCATTTCCTTGCTCTGTCCAGCTTCTAGAAGCTCCCTGAATTCCTCATGCATTCCTGACACATCACTCCAACTTCTTGCTTCCAATCTCATCTCTCACACTGCTCTACTCAAATCTCCCTCTGCCTTTCTCTCTTACATAAGGACATTTAGGGCTCACCAGGATAATCCAGGATAATCTCTCCACCTCAAAAGGCTTCACTCAATCACATCAGCACAATCTCTTTTTTCCATATAAGGTAGTATTCATAGGTTCCAAGGATGAAGACTTATATATCTTTTAAGGGGCTGCTATTCAGCCTATCACAAGAACCATCCCAAGAATCCAATAAATGGAGTATTATTGGAGCCAGTGGAAAGAGAGGAAGGATAAAGGTTTATTGGCATCAGATTTTGAAAGATTTTTAAAGTCAGTGGAATTTTAACCTGTCCAACTAAGGAAAAGTGAACTCTGATAAAATCTAGTACTAACAAGTGTATGCAAATATGGAAAACAGACTTTCTCTTATATTATTTTGGAGAGTGTAAATAGCTATGAGCTTTTTAGAGGGCAGTTTGGCAACATCTATCTAAAATGTATAATGTTTGATCCAATAATCCCACTGATTTAAATTTATCCTATAAATTTGCCGGTATGATTGCCTTTAAATTGAAAGATCCTCACTGTAAGTTTGTTATAGTAGGAAAATCTGGAGACTCCAATATACACATTGCTGGAGGGCTGCTTTAATCAATTTTGGCATGAAGACACAAAGGAATACTCTTTGGCTGTTAGAACAAATGGTGCAATAAAAATGTTTACAAGATACATTATTGCACAACAAAGTTGAGATACACAGAGAAGTATATATTATGATCCATTTTATGTAAAAAGCATAGGTTATTTATAAATTGGAACAGGCATTTTTTTCCCCAGGAGCATTGATAAGAAACTATCAATAGCAATTTCCCTTGAGAAGAGGGACTCTAGGGAAAGAGGAATGTGTTTCCTTTCTGCCTTATATTTTTTTCTGTTCACTTAGAAGTTTCTAGCTATGTGCATATGTAGTACAGTTCTAAAAGTACAGCCTCTGATACCAGTCTGGCAGAGTTTGGATCGTGGCATGAACAAGGCCAGTTCATCGCCTGCCCATGCCACAGTTTCCACAGCTGTAAAATGGGGACAATAGTACTTCACCTTCTTATTAAAAGGATTAAGAGCAAATGCATCTAAAGCACTTAACACAGTGCCTGTCACATTGCAGGCTTCCTAAAACGTTGGTCAATGATTACATGTTTCTTTTATGTACCTGAAGTCAATAAATGTGAGCTTGGAAGTAAAATTATGAGATATGTTTGGGTCTTCTGAATACTTTCTGTACATTAATAAAGTCTAAGAAGAGCTATTTAAAAAAATAGAATAAATCAACATAAGTCTGGAAGGTTTAGGAAGCCTTGAGAGGTATTTGAGCAGAGGAAGCCTAAAAGAACATAAGCACATAGCACAAAAGAACATAGATAACACTTAAATTCAGTCTTTTATAGTTCACAAAGTACTTCCAAGAATCACTTGATGTTTTAGGTTTAGGAGCATGCCCTGTCAGTAGAGGACAGATAAATTGGAAAGGAGATTGCTATCAAATGGGCCAGAAGTAGAGGTATAGCACCTCAGGTATGAGACACTTAAAAAAAAAAAAAAAAGCAAATACTTTATTAAAAATGAAGGCTTTGCTCCATAGAACAGGAGTTCCAGAATAAGGCAGGATCTCTCTATTTCCCTAATCCCAGCCCCTCTGGCAGCAGCTTTGTCTGATGATCCAAAGTGCTGCCCACAGCAGAGATGGCAAGTTGTATTTTTATGGCTCAGTTTTGCTTTTTAGGCCCAAAGACGAAACTGATTGCAAGATTTAGTCTGTTTTCTCTTTCATTAAAGAAAAGGGGGAAGGAGGGGGACAGCCAGCTGGGATGCGCGTCAGTAGAAGGGAAGCTGTCTGGACTTGTCCACGTGTGCCGGAATGTGGAAGGAGCAATTGGAGTTTGCTAATAGGGACCAGGACCCAGCAGAGGAAATGGGGTTATAAAACCTAACATCTTTTTTATATACCTTAGAGGTCATTCATTTGATCTGGTGTTTTGCAAATTTCGGATTAAGAGATCAGATGGGCCTGCCCTGTTATATAATTATTAGTAGTAAGTCACCAAAATCATTTAATTGCTTTGAGTCTTGATTTCCTTGTGCATGAAATGGGGGTAATAACACTGTCTATTTTATAGGGTTGTTATATTAAGGTAATATTTGTAAAATGCTTGGAGGTGATAACGCTCAAGAAGTTTAAATGGAGCTGAGAATGGATATGGGTGGAGGTGTTTGCTCATGCTGCCTTCTGGCTGTGTGTAGAGTGTTCAACCCATCATCAAAATTGTCCAGACAAATATACTAGATATTCTGCTTCAGCTGTTGCTGTGAGTGGGGAAGCAAGATTTTGAATAATCAAGAATCATTGTCTTCCAATGAAGGTTAGGAAAGAGGGACCCACACTGGCTTTCCCCTTTCCTTGGTAGATGTGATAATGCATTGTGGTTCTATTATCTAATTTGAATCTGAGCCATGAGCTTCCTGGAAAGTAAGTGTCCTCATGTTGGATGGAAGTTTCCTCATCACAAGGCTTTCTGCTGAAGCTTTCTGCTGGTTAAGTGTGAGCGTGTTTTATGCAATTTGCCAGATGTTTGGGCAGCTCAAAGACAGTGGCAGTCCTCTGATCCTGGTCACTGGAATTTGGCAAGATCTCCACCCAAAGTTATAGGAAAAGGAACTTAGCAAAACACGAAGGAGCTTAAGAAAGGAGGCGAAGAGAGAGAAAATTGTTTTCCCTTTTAAAAAATTGATTAAATGTGATCTTTCCTACCCTCACTGCAGTCTCCCACACATAAAATTCCAAAGAACAGACACCAAAATCAGAGAAAGAACCAAAGAACATAAATCTCTCTTTGTCAACAAGGACATGACTAACTCCATCCCCACTCATCCCTTCAACATGAAAAAGCCCAATAAAGCAATCCCGAGTGAGCACTTACACATACATGCGTGTGTACATACATGTGCGCAGATAAGTAAGTATAAGCGTATGAGACTGTTCTAGTGCTTTCTGTATCTTCTAACTCCACCATGTCTAAAGTGACAGAGTTGGCGAATTTCCTGCACAGTTTCTGCAGTCCACCCAAATATCAGTGTTCCCTGGCTCTTAGACTCATAGACATCCACATTTATGATTTTGGTGGCATATTTCTCCATCTTGGGTAGTAAACTATCAAAGTGTGGATGTCTGCATCGTACTGATCATGAACTTATGAACAGAAGTAACCCATCACCATGCCAGCAGTGCCTAGAAATGAGACCAAGTATTTTCTTAGAAGTCAAGAGACCTAGGTCTCAGGTGTCACTTTGCAACTGTGTGATGTTGCCCATTCTCTGATCTTACAAGGGCCCCGGTTTTGTTCATCTATAAAAAAGGATTTGCAAAGAACGTCTTCTCAAGTTGTTCTAAGGTGACTGGCTCCTCTCTTTTCACCTCGTTCCCTTTAATCCCTATCCAAAGCTTAATCTTTCCTAACATTTATTCAACATATTCCATATCAGTAAACAGATTTGAGGCAAATTTCCTTCCTTCAAGGGTAGCTAGGGTAGGTAGAAGGTTACGGTGGTAAGGGAATGTGCCAAGACATAGAGTAGGAAACTCTTAGTATTACTTGATCAACAGTGGTATGTTTTTAACAGATGTCAGTGCTAGAATAATGAAAAACTATCAAACCAAGAAAAACTTGGGGCACCTGGGTGGATCAGTGGTTGAGTGTCTTCCTTTGGCTCAGGTCATGATTCCCAGGGTCCTGGAATAAGTCCTGCATCAGGCTCCCCACAGGGAGCCTGCTTCTCCCTCTGCCTGTGTCTCTCTATCTCTCCCTGTGTTTCTCATGTTTAAATAAATAAAATCTTAAAAAAAAAAAAAAAAAGAAAACCTTAATGTTCAAATCAGATAGTGGTAAATGTATATTTACACAAATCCCTATTTTAAAAGTCACATTTTCATCAGCTCTTAGATCCTAAGTCAGAATAGACCTCCACCCCCAGAGCCCCACCCACTTCTTGAGTCTGAGAGGAGAGCAGCCCATTGACCTCATGGCCACACCACTGGAGAAACACCAGGAGAGGAGAAATAAGGGGAGAGAACAGCAGATTTCGGATCTCATTGTCTAGTTAAATATGGCAATTATACCTTGTCTCTGCAGTTCTTCCAAGTTTTGGAAGTGGGAGGCAATTGTAAAAGGAAAGGATCTCATTTGTTCCTATGATGAAAGGCGACTCCTTTTCTCTCTCCCTTCTTATTAATGCCACATGCAGATCTATCAGTTCCTTTCTTACAGGAAGGAGAACTAAGGATGTGGATAATCACGAAAGTATGCTCTCTCGGTAGACTCTTTTTAAGTAAATGAAATTTTAAGATGAGCACTCGTTAACAGTTGCTGAGTGTAATTAATTGTTAAATGCTAATAGACACTAGATTTTTTTAATTAATATTAAACTTTTTTATAAATTAAATAATCAACTCTCCTGTTAATGGAGAGAAGCCCTGATTAGCACAGGGGATAGCAATATATAAATTTTCTTTTTAAAAAGAGTTTATTGGGGGAGCCTGGATGACTCAGTGGGTTAAGTATCTGGCTGTTGGTTTCTGCTCAGGTCATGCTCTCAGGGTCCTGAGACAAAGCCCCAGGTCGGGGCTTAAGATTCTCTCTCTCCCTCTTCCTCTGCCCTTCCCTCCCTGCCTTTCCCTCACCTACTCTTGTGCACTCTGTCTCAAAAAAAAAAAAAAAGTTTATTAATATTTATTAAGGTCTTAGGTATAAACCAGAGACTCTTTTAAGTGTTTTGTATGCACCTCATTTAATCTTCACTTTAGGGATACCTGGGTGGCTCAGCGGTTGGGCATCTGCCTTCAGCTCAGGGTGTGATCTTGGAGTCCTGGGATGGAGTTCCACATGGGGCTTCCTGCATGGAGCCTGCTTCTCCCTCTGCCTGTGTCTCTGCCTCTCTCTGTGTGTATCTCTCATGAATAAATAAAATATTTTTTTAAAAAACTTCACTTTAGATTTATGAGGTAGATTTGAATATCCCTATTTGACCAACAAGCAAACTAAAACACAAATCACACAGGTAGTAAAGGACAGAATTGGAGTCTTAGAATGAAAAGTCCTATGAGTTGGGGCACCTGGGTGGCTCAGTCGGTTAAGTGTCTGACTTAATCTTGGCTCAGGTTTGGATCTGGGGATCATGAGTTCAAGCCCCACCCTGGGCTACAGACTGGGTGTGGAGCCTACATTAAAAAAAAGAAAGAAAAAGTTGGGAAAATGAAAAGTACGGTGAGGGATATTATTGATTGGGAATAGGGAAAATCGTGCTTTGGGGTGCAATTGAACATAAAAATCTTGCCCTGCTCATGGAGAAAGCATAGACTTTCTTGCTTTAATGACAATAAAACTCTGGTTAAGCACTGTTTTCATTTACTTTATTTTTTTTTAATTGTATTATTTATTTGAGAGAGAGCACAGAAGGAGAATGAGAAGCAGACTCAGTGCTGACCAGAGAGCCCAATGCAGGGCTTGATGCGAAGGCCCTGAGTTCATGACCTGAGCTGAAGGCAGATGCTTAACCCACTGAGCCACCTCATTTACTGTAATCCAGGCTTTTCAACCTCTACACTATTGACATCTTGTGCCAGATAATTCTTAGTTGTTGGGGCTGTCCTGTATATTGTAAAATGTTTACAGCATCCTTAGATGCCAGTAACAATATCTCCACCTGAGTTGTGACGGCCAAAAATGTCTCCAGAAATATTTAAATGTTTCACTGGTGGCAAAATCACCTCTTTGAACACCACCGCTTGAATCTATTCAAAACATTCACTTTGCTTTGGTATCCCTGCCTCTAAAGTCTCATGTGCCTGGTATAGAAAATGCTAAACTCTCTATATATTTGAAATCATATTTATTTCATGTACATTTCACAAACATGTCTAATTTGCAGAATATTTAAAGAAGTACACTACTCTCAAATACACAGGGAAAAGTATTTAAAATCCCATGTTGCAAATAAGGCCTTCAAAACACAAATACTTATTTGAAAGAACACATCAAGTTGGTAGAGAAAACTCAAAACACCCACCGGGGTTTGAAATTTACATCCAAATACTCATGAGCAGACAATGGACAACTCTGGAATTCTCCATCTCAGTTTTCCTAGTCCATTAAATGAAAGTAGTAATCCTGGCTCTGGACCCTCAGAAAGCTCTTAGGTGGGTCACATTAAAAGATGCATATAAAAGTACAAAGTGTCACCAGCTTTTATTACTGTTGATTTGCTCCTGGTCACCCAGAAAAGTAAGGGTAGAGCTGAGACTAAAATATCACAACTAATATTCTCTTTCCTTAAACTAAGTGTGACAAATGTGTGGGCCTTCCTCCCCTGACCGGGCAGATACTGCTAATTAATCACAGATCTGCTCCCTGGTGTGACCCCAGAACTCAGCAGCACACTCCAGGAAGCTTAAAACTACAGGTCAGATTTTGAACTTGAAGCTAAATCTATTGGTTCTTTCTATATTCGGCAATGTTGCCATTTGGTTCTGAATCTTGCAGGGACCAGCTACTTTATACCTTATATTTTACATGAAATATTAATATGTTGGTGTTTTCTTCAGGTTTTGTGACAACAATCCACAAATCCAATGTTTATCTCAGACCTTCCAAGTGTGAGCCTGTGATGAGTCAAATCTCAAGCCTCATTTGGGAACCAGGTGTCCGAACACTAGTTCTCAGACTCTAGAGGACATTGGAAGGACCTGGAGAGCTTGTTGAAACGCAGATTGTTGGGCACACCTTCAGAATTTCTGATTCAATGTGTCTTTGATGGGCTGGAGAATTTACATTTCTAACACATTCCCAAATAATGCTTGTATTGCTGAAAACCACTGCACTAGTGAAAAGACAACCATCTTAGAGCAAGATCATTTCAGCTTGAGAACTCTTTCTGGTTTGGGTTGTTTTTGCTTTGTTTTGTTTTTTTTTTTTTCCTAATTTCTGTATTCTTAGGGGAAATGGCAGGCCTTTCTGGCTTGAGGCTAGTGCTTTGTGAAGTGGCTAATGAAAAGTGATCTGCTTACCTCAAAGAGTTGTTTTAAAGATTAAATTACATAGAGGATGTGAAAGAGTCTTACAAATGGAAAAAGCTCTAGATGAGTAAATGCTTATTAGTGCTTTTGTTGTGATTTGGGGACGGTGCCTTTTTCGCCTGAATATTCAACCATCTATTTATGGTCCTACCTCCTCCTGGGCAGCTGACCAGGCTTTCTCTCCTCTCCCACAGCCTGGGCTGACTGCAACAAGAAGCTGCATGAAGCATGTCTCTACCCAATATTCCCACACCTTTCTCAGGCTCAACCAGAGGCTACATGAAGGAAATGGTTTCAGAATGTTCTGGATGTTTCGCCTACGGCATTGTTCCCCTTTCCTGGTCTACAGGGACTAAAGGAAATCTGTCAATCAGAGATGAAATAGGGTGGAACTGTCAGCCATTGGCAGTCACTCCTCAGAGATCTGCTTGTGACTCATGACAGCAACTTGCCAGGAAGAGGGGGAGGGAGTAATCTGAAAACTCCCTCAATAAAACTGAAACAAACATTCTGGAAAACAGAAAAAAAAAGTGAAACTAATGGTGAAACACAATCAAGGTCCCCCTGGGATCTCCATCCATCTCGGGTAAATTTTTTTTCATTGGTGGTAGAAAGAACCCAGATCTCAATGTTCAAATTCCTGGTTCCAACACTGATTTGATCGTGTGTCCTTGGGGATGTTACTTTCCGACTCCTTAGTGTAAGAGCTCCATGGAGGCAAAGGCCACTGCTCCGAAAAACTCCCCTAGCCTCAATCCCCTTGATGTCAAACAGGACTAAGAAGGTACAGCAACCAGGGCTGCTGGAAACAGTGGGTGAGCCAAGGAACAATGCCCAGAACACAGTAGGCCCTCGATAGGAGGTGGCTGCAATTAATGGAAGTGGATGTACCCGTAAAACAGATTTTTTTGTTCTTAACATAATGTCTATTCATTGAACTTGCAAGCATTAACTCATTTGAAGTCTTTTCGGACAAATGTTTTCATTATCTTTCAGTAATCCTAGAAGAGAAAGAATTAAGTACAATACAACGCTGTTTTGACTTTAAGCTCAGGGCACAACTAACCGTCCTTAATGTGATAAACGGAAACATTTATTCTCAAGTCAACTGTACCTTTCAGTTTAATAAAATTCTGTTAATTTTATGTCAATTGCATGGTTTTCAGAACCTCACTTTTTCGTTTTCTTTTTCTTTTTCTTTTTTTTTTTTTCCAGGAGACAGGGCCTAGGGGAAGGAATAGAATGAAGATCAACCCAGAGCTTTGAAAGAAGATAAAATCAGGACTCCTGGGTAGGCTCAGCCGTTGAGGATCTGCTTTCACGCTCAGGGCGTAATCCCGGGATCCCAGGATTGAGTAGATAAAATCAGCACACCCCTGAGAAGCCAAATGTGGTCACTGAGTCCACAGTCTGCTTGGAAAATGTAGAGGAATAACTCTTCACTCACCGCTGTCTCTGAAGAGTCTAGTCTGGAGGGTCAGAAGTCACTAAAAGAGTTTTTAAAAGACTAGGAAAAAACCCTATTCTCATCACAGGACCTACTCGGAAAGTTCACATTTCTTTTTTCACCTAGAAGGATGGTGGTGGGGGCAGGGGTTGCAGCATTCTCTCTCAAACCAGCCCACCTGTTTCTTTCTTCATCCATTCAACTCCTCTTGTCTAGTTACTGTGAAGAATCCCTGTTACTTGATCCTCAGAATCCTTCGCAATGCCAGAGGGCAAGCACCAGAAAGGCCTTCACCTGGGAGTTCTGGGAGTCCCAGGGTATATATGTATACCCATGAACAAATTCTTTTTTTTTAAAATATTTTATTTATTCATGAGAGACACAGAGAGAGGCAGAGACACGGGCAAAGGGAGAAGCAGGCTCCCTGTGGGGAGCCCCATGCGGGGCTCCATCCTGGGTCTCCAGGATCACGCCCTGGGCGGAAGGCAGATGCTCAACTGCTGAGCCACCCAGGTGCCCCCTCATGAACAAATTCAATCAGGAAGAAGTGTGGTATTTAAGCTTTTCCCTTTCGCTCTGGTCATCTCTAATGGGTCTGTTGCCTCTACCTCCAGACACGGGCATCTTGATCTTCCCCTAAAATCCCCAAGGTACCAGAGTGCACATTGCTCTTGCTTCCAGTGATTGGTTCTTTTCTACGTAGACACCAAAGCATGGCCCAGGGGCTTTCGAAGTTCTCTGTAAAATAATATTTTCCAATTGTTCCTTCTGGGACTCTTCTCTGGAAAAACACAGACGCATCTCTATATGAACTGGAGTGGTACAATCAGAAGGGCAGACACTGGGAGCCATTCTTCCTAAAACCTGACTTTCTTGGTTGTCTTTTCTTGAGGCTATTTATTTTCCAGGACACCCCACCAAGGACAAGTCTGAAGCTTATGCTCGAATACCCTTTTCCGCTCCAAATTATACTTGTCATCCCAGCCTCAAGCCCCAGCTTTTGTCTTTTCAACATCTGTGGACTCCCTTCCCCCCACCACCACCCACCCACCGTATCTGTACTTCCATGGCCCACTAATTCAGCCTTGATTTCCTTTAATGGTTAATTTCCCAGCCTGGATGCTCATTTTAAAAGACCATAGTTATAATCCTTCCAATTGGAATCGATTTGGATCTGGTCCCAAAATGAGGATAAAGTCAGCCTTAAAATCAGGCTGAACTTTATTGAGGTCTATGCATTAAACCCAGCACTAAGAGTAGTAGGAAACATTTTTAGTGTGCTTACCTGCTGCCACACCCTATGTGCTTTGCATTAGTTAACTAAGTTTTTCTTATAGCAATCCTATGAGGCCGGCACTATTATTAGCCCTATTTCGCAGATGAAAAAACTGAGGTGCAAGGAGGACAGGCAACTACCCACACAGTTAGCAAGTTGGCATTGCAGGGACCTGAGCTCAATCTTCCTCCAGAGTCTACCTTCTTCACTATGTCCCTGTATTGCCCCTTAAGGGGTGATGCACTTATTTTTTTAAAATTTAAATTCAATTTGCCAACATATAGTCCAATGTAATTTTCAATAATTCGTCAGTTGCTTATAACATCCCGTGCTCATCACATCACCTGCCCTCCTGAATGCCCAGGGTGATGCGCTTTCTTTCTTTCTTTCTTTCTTTCTTTCTTTCTTTCTTTCTTTTTGCATAAGTTTATTTTTTGTTAGTTCATGATTTTTACACATTCTATTGTGGAAATCCCAAACATATACAAGGTAATCCGCTTTCTAAGGCTTCTCAATGAATCATCATAGCAACTCTGAGATAATTACTGTTGTCATTCTCATTTTAATTTGGAAAAACAAAGATGCGGAAAAGAAACATCCTGCAATTTATTCAGCACAGAAGTGGAACCGAGATTCAAGTATGACTTATACCCAAGCCCATATGCCCTTAATCACTGTTCTGCTTTACATTCATCCACAAACACTTTCCTCTTTAGCCCCGTCTGTGACACTTTACCCCAGTGTTGCTCAAACTTCAGTGATTTCTGTATCATGAGACATATAAGAAAATATTTTGAGTCTCAATGTTGGTTTAAATTATTACGTTTTATAAATATATACAAATATAAGACTAGATACATACTTTCTATGTTTCAGTTCCTTTATGACTGCAAAACCAAAATTAATTTACAAATCAAATAAGAATAAAAACAAAAAATCAATATAATTTCAATTAATATGAATAACACCAAGTGTCATTTCAGTGCAAGGTTTGGCTGGATAAGTGTGTCCTGAAATACTTGCAGTGTGCCCACAGGGACCATTGCTATGAAGCACTCACTTTGAGCTTGGGGTTCCCAACCAGCATATAGCCTGTGATGATGCAATCTCCAGCTTTGCAGTCTTTTTCCCAAGTCCTGAGGAACTTGGGTCCATTCAATGTCATTTGGTTTTCACATGCACAAAGACATTTGCATAGTATGTTCATCTCTGTTCCTACACAATTAGGCCATTGTAATGAAAATAGCTTAATTTGGTGTTTGATTTGTCCGAGGCACAAGTCCCTTAACAAACTGCCATAGAGGGTGAAGACAAATTTGATCTTATTGAACTTCATTTGAAGGTCTCGTAAGATGGAACATTCTCCCTGCAGCTCTGACTCCTAAACAGCTGGAAACACTCAAGTGCTTTTAAAAAATAAGAAAACAAAAACTTAAAATGCTATCTCAAGGTAGACCTGTAGAAAATACCCAATATACACTATTGCACAAGCATGTGGGTACACACACACACACATGCACACACACACACAGGCACCACTCTTTATGGTGTTTTAAATGCTAAATTAAATTCAAGTTTGGGGCATCTGTGTGGCTCAGTGTGGAGTGTCTGCCTTTGGCTCAGTGCATGATCCTATGGTCCTGGGATTGAGTCCTGCGTTGGGCCCCTCTTAGGGAGCCTGCTTCTCCCTCTGCCTATGTCTCTGCCTCTCTCTGGGTCTCTCATGAATAAATAAAATAAAATAAATAAAATAAAATAAAATAAAATAAAATAAAATAAAATAATTCAAGTTTAATGTTAAATATTCAATTTAATGTTCAAACATCCACTCTAGAAGAAAGGAAATACATCTTAAAAATTTAGGAGCAGCTTCTATAGGTAAGTACAGTGAATGCCTGTTAGTTCCATTACCAGCAAAAACAGCAGCACTTTGATATTAATATGTAAGATTTCAATTCAAAACTGAGTTGCATGTTCTGGCTTCTAAAAGCAAAGAATGAAAGAAACCTGGAAGGGAATCAGGTGGAGGTCAGTCATGAAAGCCTTTTTTTTCTTTTTGCCAAGGTGCATGGAAGAGAACAGACTGGCTAGGAGAAAAGGAGCTAATGTCATCCTCTGAACAGGAACTTCTGTAACCACAGGAGCAGTGAGGCCCCAGAGTGGAGCAAGCTGTGGGATAATTGCACTCTTGGGACCAGGGAGCTTTGAATGCATTCTGGAAGGACTGAAAACCCTATAGTTGGAAGGCTTAACCTTCCATTTTAACAAAACTATAGGGAATTGAGGGAAAAAGAGTTCATATTGATAAGTCTTCTGTTTTCAAAATATGGAAATGGAAAATATTATTTAAGTAGATTTTGATCATTGTATATATCAAACACAAGTCATGGTGGGTACCTGGCTGGCTCAGTGGTTGAGCATCTGCCTTTGGCTCAAGTTGTGATCCTGGGGCCCTGCGATCAAGTCCCTCATGGGGCTCTCTGCAGGGAGTCTGCTTCTCCCCCTGCCTATGTCTCTGCCTCCGTATCTGTGTCTCTCATGAATAAATAAATAAAATCTTTTTTATTTTTATATTTTTTAAGACTTTATTTATTTATTCATGAGAGTCACAGAGAGAGGCAGAAACATAAGCAGAGGGAGAAGCAGGCTCCCTGTGGGGAGCCCAATGTGTGACTTGATCCCAGAATCCCAGGATCACGACCTGAGCTAAAGGCAGACACTCAACCTCTGAGCCACCCAGGTGCCCTAAAATCTTTAAAAAGAAAAAGAAAAAGAAAAGTCACGGCCCCTTTAATAATAGCAATAAACTAATATTTATTTGCATTTTCTATGATAACTTCTTTATTAATATTTATTTGCATTTTTCCTACATAGATTCTTTTACTTGGTCCTCTTGATGTCAGCAAGCACATGAAGTGGGCACAATTAAAATACTCATTTTTACAGGTAAGGAAATTTAGTCATACAGAGGTTAAAGAATCTGCTCAAGGTCACACATCTATCAGATGACAGAGCCAGAATCAGAGTTGAGGTCTCCACAATCCCTAAACCGGAACTCTTAATCCCTAGCACCAACTTTCCTTCCAAAGAGCACTCTCCAGGTAATCAAATCCTAATAATATAATGTGCCTTAGCAATTAGCTGTCAAGCCTGCTTATAATAGAATTGACACACCTGAGACCCAGAGATATTAAATGAATTTCTCAAGGTTATACAACTAGAGATAAAATCAGTTTCAAATTCCCAGTAACTTCTACTACATATATTATTATTTAATATAAAAATTATTCACATTCCATGTTTTAGGTCTAATTTAATTCTCACAATTCTGTGTTTCCAGTAGATACCTTCTTTTTAATAAAGGTTTTGTTTTTTTATTTGAGGGAGAGAGAGCAGGCACATATGCATGTGAGAGTGAGCAAACATGAGTATGGGTAGAGGCAGAGGAAGAGGGAGAAGTATACTCCCCACCGAGCAGGGAGCCCAATGTGGGGCTTGATCCCAGGACCCTGAGATCATGACCTGAGTGGAAGGCAAGTACTTAACCCACTGAGCCATCCAGGTACTTTTTTAATATTTATAATATAACTTTTTAAATATTTATTTCATATTTGAGAAATGGAAGCCTAGAATCTGTTAAGCAAATTCTTAGTAATCGCAAAATCAATGGCTTTGGCTTTGTTAAAACAATCATAGTTGGATACAAAATGGAATTACCCCTTTTTTTTTTTTCTGTTAACTTGGGCCAAGTGCCACTGTCTCACAGGCTTCGATGCTGGCCATCAAGCTAATTCAGCTCACTGATGATGGGTTTTGTTCATATTTGAACGCCTTCTGGCTGGTTTCCAGTTTACCTAAGCCAGGTTACCTCTCATCGCCACAATCCAGCAGTCCCTGGAAGCATTTCAGTGTAAATCTGTACCGGCAGATTACTTAGAAACTAGGGTGACTGGCTATCTTGTTCTGCCCAGGACTGAGAGGAAGGGAGTTCTCAGGACTCAGAATTTTTACTTCTAAACTCATGAAAGGATTGGGGAAACCAGGATATGCAGGTAACCTATTAGGTATCCAGGACATTTAGTGGGTTGAGGACATTGGAATCTAACTTGGTAAGCACATTTTAAGTATCATTTATTCATTTATTTCAATAAACATTTATTTTCCTCTCTATGTCCCACCACCGCTAAGCACACGTGATCAGAGTAGGAGAGGGAACCTCTATCTTCCATAACCACAGCATCTAGGAGAGGGAAATAAGGCAGACTTAGAGTCAAATACAACCCCAGGCAGAATGATGACTGTAGCACTGGAAGTCTAGACTAATGTTTGTGTGTACATATTCACAACGTAGTGATATGGCTTCCAGTTGAGAGCCACCTTGTATAGTTGAAGTTCCCGGAATCTGAACTAACCACTTGAAGACGTGACACAGTCAATTCCATGAAGGCTACATTGCTAATGGTAAGCATAATTTCTTAGCTGTTTCTAAGGGAATCCAACTGTTAATAGGAAATCCAAACCCTTAATAGAAAAGTCATTCTTATGGGGAAATCAATAATTATGAGATAGTTTCTTTTTTCACATACATGCAAATGCTTCTTAATTGATTTTACTCAGGCACTGGTAACGTAGTTGAACATGAGCTGTTTTATCATCTGTGTGGTGAGTAAGCCTAGGAAAACTCTCAGGGGTATAAGTAGTGGAAGACAAAGTCATGTAATGTTTTTACTAATATCTCTTTATTAAGCAGCGTACGGCAATAAGCTATGAAAAGCTACCTTATTACCACTTTCCAACATATCTCAAGCTCTAAACATCTGCTGGTAAAGACTATGGAAACAAGTCAGTAGAGGCCTGACGTATTTATCTGCATAATAGGCCATGTCCATTTAACAATCCAACAAACCTTCATGTGCCACATGTATTGACAGAGACGGAAGTGTTAGAGTGAAGAGAGCAGAGGAAGACTTCACGGAGGAGGTTACACTTGGGCCGGGAGAACTGAGGTTCAGTAGTTGTTCCCTAAGAGGGCAAGAGTAGAGCCATCAACTTGGCCAATCAAGAAGAGGTGAACAGAGAGCTTTAGACTAGAAAGGTAGGAAAGAAACAGCTGTGGCCAAAAGTGAAAAAGAGTTGGCCAGACAGAGGGGAAAGGGTGAGGGATAAAACACAAAATGTTAACAGGTACTGATCATTGAACTCAAACTCTGTGCCAGCCACTGCTGTGAGCTTTACTCGTATGACCTCATCGAAACCCTGACATCAACCCTATGAAGCCAGAACTGTCCCAATTTGCAGAAGATAAGCAGACTGAGCGTGATTTGCCTGAGGCCTTGCAGGTGGCTGGCAGATAGGTAGTGGTTGGACTCCATCCCTTGAACTCTGAGCCAGGGTACCATAATGCTCTCATTCTCTCTCTCTTCATGGCCACCCTGGAGACACCAGGATCCCAGTCTAGTGAAGAGAGAAGTCCCTTCCCCAATGTCATAATTATTTTCCCATCTTCCTGCAGGTGGGGATTTCTTCCTGGCTGCAGTTGGAAGTACCCTTAAACAGCTGGGTCACACTATGCTCAGAAATGAGAAGCCAGCCAGTTGGTATGAGGCCATACAATTGGTCACAACATCCTGAAAGCAAGAATCTGTGCAGATGTTTTGCTGTAACATTGGCCCTCAAACTTCCCACATGATGCCCTTCCAGCCAAAGTCACCATTCATTCTTAACGCTCGCAAACCAGCGACTCGAGTTTCCATCCCCAAAAAGGGAAGCAGAGGAAGTGAGCTTGAGAGTCCGTTAGTCTTAGGAGCACAGTGCCAAGGCATAAAACGAACAAGTAAACTTCAAAATGGGAAGCTCACCCGGTAGGACCCCGGGGGCGTGTGAGACTCGCTGGTGAGCTGCACAGCTGGACCTGATTGGGCTTTGGGCTGGGAGGCCTCTGCTTGCTGCAAAGCCCCTGGCACACTGCTGAGAGGTGAAATCCAGCGAGACAAGAATATGACTCTGCATTCCATCGGAAGCAGCCCGGGATACTCTCTCTGCTAGGGGACATGGAAACATCCTACCCTACAAAGGACGGGGCTTTCCGTGGATTTCCCAATAATACACATTTATCTGAACAGGAAAGTAAGAAAAAGCCCCGCCGGCCAGGCAGAAAGCAAGTTCTATCCTCCACACAGTGCCAGCACTGTTCTAGCTTCATTCTTATGGAAGAGACACCCATGACACACAGTGTTTTAAATAACGGGCTGTTTGCTTCTTGTTTGAGATGCCTAATCTACTCAGTGAAATGGGCACTTGATAGTCCTCTTTTGGAAACAGGACAATTGAGTTAGTTGCTAGTCACACATTCCTGTCTCTTACCCTGAACAAACATCCGTGGAGTGAAAGAGGAAACTTTTTAGTGTTCTTCCAACACTGAAGGCTCCTTTCTGCCTTTCTGCCTTTGCATAACATGGTCACTTTGTCTAGAAAACTGCTCTCTCTCTGTTTAATGCTTAATAATCCCTCCTGATAGCAATGATGGTGTTGGTGTGGCGGTGGTGACAATGATTGGGATACAGTGTCTGTGCCGGTGTAGTCTGTGCCTGACGTTGCACCCCCAAATTTGCATGTGTTGTTTCATTTCTTTCTCAGAAATAAAGTGCTCTTAACATCCCCCATTTTACATGCAAGAAAACTCAGGCAGAGGAGGGTGTATTCTTCAAGGCAAGTAAGTGCAAAAACACTGCACTCCACATCAACTAAAAAGTTGAAAAATCTAGCACACAGCAAACGTGAATAAGGAAACTCTCATGCAATGTATGCATTACTGGTGGGAGTGCAAATTGTTGGAAACTCATTGAAAAATTGTTTGGTAGTATTTGCTAAAGTTGACAATAAGCAAACAAGTAATTCAACCTGGAGGGTATATAAAGCCCCCCGACCCCCGCACCGTCCCCACCAAAAGGCAAATACACATTTTCTTCTACTAAAGATGAAAATATGTATAACACCAATTCCATCCCAGGGTGTGTAGACCCAACTGAAATGCGAGTATGTGTTACTAAGAGATTCGTATAATAATGTTAAGAGTAGCACTGTTTATAATAGTCCCAAATTTGAACTATTCAACTGTCATCAACAGTAGAATGAATAAGATTGGGTATAACTACACAATTGGATAATAGAAGACAGCACAAAAGTAAACAAATTATAGCCAGGTGTAACAGTATAGAAAAAGCCCACAAAAGTAATGTAGAAAGGGGCATCTAGCTGGCTCAGTCAGTAGAGTGTGTGGCTCTTCATCTTGGGGTTGTAAATTCAAGCTTCACTTTGGGTATAGAGATTTCTTAAAAATAAAATCTTAAAAAAGAAAGTAATATAGAAAGAAAGAAGCCTAACACAGAAAAGTATATGCAGCATGGCCTCACTTACATAAAGTTCAAAACGGAAGTGAAACAAATCTATAATGTTGAAAGTTAGGGTGACAGCTTCCCTTGGAAGATGGTAATAATGGTAATAGAAGCTTCTAGAGTGCTGATTATTTTTCTGTTCTTGATCTTGGAGTTGGTTACACAAGTGTGTTCGTCTAATGGTACACTTACATTTTTATTTTGTTTCTCTTTGTGTGAAATATATATTTCCAAAAAGTTCAAAATGAGAAAAAAAAAGTCAAATTCAAAACTTGTGCTTTTAACTCCTGACTATAGATCCATACTTTAAAAATAATCCAGGGGTACCTGTTGGGTCAGTTGGAGCATGCAACTTTTGATCTGGGGGTTGTGAGTTTGAGGCCTACAGAGATTATTTAAGACATAAAATCTTGGGGATCCCTGGGTGGCTCAGCGGTTTAGCGCCGCCTTCGGCCCAGAGCCTGATCCTGGAGTCCCGGGATCAAGTCCTGTGTCATGCTCTTTGCATGGAACCTGCTTCTCCCTCTGCCTGCGTCTCTGCCCCTCTCTCTGTGTGTCTCTCATGAATAAATGAATAAAATCTTAAAAAAAAAAGACATAAAATCTTTTTAAAAAATTTAAAAGTAACAACAACAAAAAGATAATCTGGAGCACAATAAGCTGGCATACACTCGACATATACAAAACATATGCACTATACATATATATATATTATTTTATTTTATAATATCTTGGCATAGACATATACTATAACAAAGTAGACATTTTATATATATATATATATATATGAATGCTCATGCACGTGAGGGCCTGGGGGATGGAGGATCAGGAGGAAGAGGGAAGAAGGAGAGAGAAATTTTAAGCAGACTCCACACTCAGCATAGAGCCCCACATGGGACTCAGTTCATGACCCTGAGGTCATGACCTAAGTTGAAATCAAGAGCCAGATGCTTAACCAACTGAGCCACTCAGGCATCCTTTTTTATTAATATTTTCTTTTTTATTTATAAAATAAAGGCAGTCTTAAATGATGGATATAGTACAGACAACAGACTCAAGTCTGAGTTCAAATTCTGATTTTGTTCTTTAAAATATGTAAACTTGGGTAATGTACTAAGCCTCTTAGGATCTTAATTTTTTTCCTCTGTAAAATGGAGATGTGTTTTCTATTCTGTTCTATTGATTTATGTGTCCATCTGTCTGCCTTACCCACATGGCCTTGGTTATTGTACCCTTAACATTGGTAGATATGAGCCCCTCCTACTTCATTCTTTAAAAAAAAAAAAAAAACTGCTTTAGCCATTTTTGCCTTTGTGACTTTCCTTTTTTTTTTTTTTAAGATTTTATTTATTTGTTCATGAGAAACACACAGAGAGAGGCAGAGACATAGGCAGAGGGAGAAGCAGGCTTCCTGTGAGGAGCCTGATGTGGGACTCAATCCCAGGACCCCAGGATCATGCCCTGAGCCAAAGGCAGATGCTCAACCATTGAGCCCCCCAAGCGTCCCAGTCTTTGTGCCTTTCCATATGAATTTTAGAATAATCTTTCTGTGTCTACCAGTAACCTTGGTAGGATTTTAATAAAAATTGGCATTAAATCTATAGAACAATGTCAGAAGAACCAACATCTTTACAATGAGGGAACTTCAGTCAATAAACATGGTATGGCTCTTCATTTATTCAATATTTTAAAAATATTTCTTTCATTAGCATTTTGTAACTTTCAGATATTGTAAATGTTTTGTTGAATTTATACCTCAATTTACTTTCTTGGAGAAATTGGTTTTAATACATATGTTCATATGTTTGCTGTTATGATTCATTTTTGTGTTGATCTTCTATCCTACAACCTTACTGAACTCACTTAGTTATAGTAGGTTTTGGGGGGTTTTAGTAAGGTAGGTCTTGGGATTTTCTACATACATAATTATGTTAGCTGCAGAAAGGACAATTTTATTTCTTACATTCTAATTTTTACGCTTTATTTCTCTTTATTGCTTTATTGTGATGGCTCTTTTATTACTATGCTGATTAAGAGTAGTAAGAGTAGACATTCTTATCCATCACAATATTTTGAATCTTTTTTTAAGATTTCTTTTTATCTTTATTCATTTGAGAGAGAGAGAGAGAGAGAGAGAGAGAGAGAGAGAGAAAGAGCACAGGCAGGAGGAGCAGCAGAGGGAGAGGGAGAAGCAGACTCTCCACTGAGCAAGAAGCCCTACAAGGCTCCATCCCAGGACCCTGAGATCATGACCTGACCTGAAGGCAGACTGACTGAGCCACCCAGGCACCCCACAACATTTTAACTTCTTAAAAATCTCCAAAATTAAGTCAACAAGTAGACACTTGGTGCCCTAAATGCATTTCATTATCTGTCAGGGTCTTCTTTTCTCCATGAACTTGCAGCCTTGTGTGAAGATTATCCTCATGAAGGAGAAAAATAAATAATGCAAAATTAAGTGCATTTTTGAATTAAAATGGTGGAGACTCTAAAATGAGTCAGATTTGGGGGATCCCTGGGTGGCTCAGCGGTTTAGTGCCTGCCTTTGGCCCAGGGCGTGATCCTGGAGTCCTGGGATTGAGTCCCATGTCAGGCTCCCTGCATGGAGTCTGCTTTTCCCTCTGCCTGTGTCTCCGCCTCTCTCTCTGTGTCTCTCATCAATAAATAAATAAAATCTTTAAAAAAAAAAAAAAAAAAGACTGATGAGAGGCAATTGCTACTTTCTATTGCGGAAGTGATTTGATGTGATTCATGTATGGAAAAAACCACTCTGGGGGCACTTGGGTGGCTCAGGGGTTGAGCGTCTACCTTTGGCTCAGGGTGTGATCTCGGAGTTCCAGGATCTAGTCCTACATCGGGCTCCACAGGAAGCCTGCTTCTAGCTCTGCCTATGTCTCTGCCTCTCTCTCTGTGTCTCTCATGAATAAATAAATAAAATCTTTTTTAAAAAATGAAAAAAAAAAAGAAAAGAAAAGACCACTCTGACTCTTGCTGCAGAGTGTTACTGTGAAGACCACATGCTCACAGAATGCTGGTGTTTGTAGTGTTAATATGCATTGTACTTCATAAAATCAAATGACTTTCCACATGACCAATAGAAATGGGTCACTTTGCTATCTGGTAGAAACATAACTGTGCGGCCATTAAAGAGGCATGCTGTATGAATGAAATCTAGAAAAAAAGAATTAAAATTCCACCAATCATTATTTTAGTAGCCTTCCGATATCATAGTATTAGAAACTGAATTATTTGAATTTGAGAGGACCATGAATATTAACTTCTGTTTGTCCTTTTTGGTCATTTTAATTATTTTTTTCAGACGTTGTTTATTTATTCATGACAGACACAGAGAGAGGGGCAGAGACACAGGCAGAGGGAGAAGCAGGCTCCCTGTGGGGTGCCCAGTGTGAGATTCATCCAGGACCCAGGGATCATGACCTGAACTGAAGGCAGATGCTCAACCACTGAGCACCCAGGTGTCCCTTGTCATTTTAATTATTACAGTAAACTCCCCACCCAGGTATTCTGCTAAAGATCTTTGATTGTAAAAGGACTTTTTGGTCTTTTTTGATTTTCATCAAAGAGTTAAAACCCTTCAGAGGGGGAAAAAAACCCTCACTGGGCATAACCTTATTGCTTTATGAAACATAACAAGGAGGATGTCTCCTCTCTCTCCACACCCCATCCTCACATTTACCCTCCAGCTACTTCAAAACATTATCTCCACTTTCATTGTCCTTCCAAAATTTATCCAGTTAAATACTTTTTTTTTGTTCTTTGAAATTCTATTCAGGCATCACAACTTCCATCCTTTCTTCATATTATCACAGAATTATTCACTACCTCCATACCCTGCCTACATTTTTTTTGTAGTTCTATCATTACGAATAATAACCAAACAAGCTACATTTGAGCATTTTTAACCTTATATTTAATTCTTTTTAGTTTTTTTATTAAAACATAATTGACATACCATGTTATAGTGGTTTCAGGTGTACAGCGTAATGATTGGAGAAGTCTATATGCTTTGCTATAAGCATTTATTTTATACTAGAAAAACATGTGGCATGTTGTATTATTTTTCTCCTATTACAAATATGAAATGTGAGACTAAGAGCTGGTAAGTAACTTATGTAAGGTCCTGGAACTACTGAATTGCAGGAACAAAATGTGAACTCATCCTGCTTTGTGCTGCTTGAATGGTAGCCATTATTTAGATGCAGGGTTTCTAACATGCACGTTGCAGCGTCCTCAGGCATCTCCACAAACTTACAGGAGTGCTGCAGTATATTTTAGATTTTTAAGGGAAATACAGTGATACCCTGTGTCTATCAGACATTGCAGGAACCCCTGGCTCCAGGTAATTCACAGCTCTATTAGGTGACATCGCATTCTTTTCAATGGCCTCATAAATTTACAAAGCTGGGTTTCCCGTGGTTGCTGTGATAAAGATAAACACTGAGCATAAAATAGAAAGAAAAGTCAGTGTGGAACACGAAGTGAGGGTGATGACGTCCAATCTGATTTCCAGAGTTTTTTTTTTAAAGATTTTATTTATTTATTCATAAGAGACACAGAGAGAGAGGCAAAGACATAAGGCAGAGAAAGATGTAGGCTCCCCATAGGGAGCCCGATGTAGGACTCTATCCCAGGACCTTGGGATCAAGCCCTGAGCCGAAGGCAGATGCTCTACCACTGAGCCACCCAGGTGTCCCCTGATTTCCAGTTTTGAAAAGTTGTGCCATGCAGGACAAGTGTCCACATCTCATGTAATGTGGCTATTTAAGAATGAAATAAAAATATTGTGGTTTTATTGAATGTATATGTATGTTTTTTTTTTCCCAAATGGTTTATAAATTAAGATACAAATACTTATTAGATTGCTTGGACTTAACTAGTTAATGAAAGGACACTTCAGATATTTCTTTTTGTCGAAGGGTGCTGTGAAAAAAATTACTGAGACACTAAAGACACCATGGAGAGAGAAAATTGGGGAATTTCTGGCTGAAATATTTGTCTCACCTACCAGAAGATGGTTTTTTTACATGCAGGGTAAAATCAGACTGAAAGTAGGCAGCAGAAGCAATCTTTTCCTTCTGGTCTGTCTCTCCTCTGTGAGAGTTGGAAAGCTTTTTGCTATAAGAAACAAATTATCCAACTCATATTGTCTTAATTAATAAGGAGGAGTCAGGGAAGCATGCAAGGGGACTGGCCTGTGTAGTGTAGTCTCTTGTTTACCTCCTTTAAGGAACATATATCCTTTGCCTATGGGTGTTAGCACACGTCCATAAATTACACTTCCACCACCTTTGGGAGAATCACATAGATGCTTTACTAAAAAAGTAACTGAAAAATCCTAATAAGGAATATGGAGAAATTACATGAAAAGAAACTTTTCATGCCATTTCTTGCTCAATCCTCTGGACAGTTACATCAAAAGTGTCTCCTACTGGGTATTTAACCCCTATTAACAAGGAAAAAAGACCAAATGGATTTATAATTCCATTGCAAGTGAATAGTAGAGAGTTGCCAGCTCATGTGGGAGCAAAAAAGACTGGGGAAAGAAAGGTATATCTAAATTCCTTTCCTTCATGGAATATTCACTGACAAAAGTAGCCTTGTTTCCTCCTTCTAAATGAAAATGAGCGTTGCCCAACTTATCCAACAAAAATTCAGTTCAATTTGAATTTCAGATAAACAAAGAATAACTTTTTGGCATAAGTACGTACCAAATATTGCATGAGGCATACATAGACTAAAAAGTTACTCCTCGTCCACCTAAAATCCAAACTGAACTGGACGTCCTCTATTTAATCTAGCCATTTAATCTATTTAATGCCATTGAAAACAGAAATTCACTTCAAATATACTTAGGAATACGAATGAATAGAATGTAAATATTACCATTTTGCAAGCCCCTCATGAAATAATGGATCTAGCACAGTGATTCTTGAAGTGTAGTTCCCTGAGCAGAGGCATCACCATCATCTGTGAAGTTGTTAAAATGCAAATTCTGGGGGTCCACCCCAGACCTATACCTCAGCAATGCTGGGAGTAGGGCCCCCAAATCTGTGTTTTAATGAACTTTCCCGATGATTCAGATCTGGAAGTTGTGGTAGCTGGAATAATCTTCCTCCAAAAATATCTATGTCTTAATCTCCAGAACCTGGGACCATCTGAGGTCACATGGAAAGGCGGAATTAAGACTGCAGAGGAAATTTGGGTTACCAACCAGCTAACATGAGGGAGAGTATTCAGTATTATCCAGGTGGGACCAACGTAACCATAAGCATCTTAGAAGAGTCATTCAGAGGACAATGTGACATGGAAAGAGGGCAGTGAGTGATGCAACATTGCTGCTTTGAAGATGGAGGAGGAGGGCTATGAGCCAGGGAATGTGGGTGGCCTCTAGCAGCTGGAAAAGGCCAGGAAACAAATGCTCCCCGAGAGCCTCCAAAAAAGAATGCAGCCTGGTGACACCTGGATTTTAATCCAGTGAGATTCATTGGACTTTTAACCTACAGAACTGTACGATCATTTTTTCGTGTTTAAGCCGTTGAGCTTCTGGTCCTTTGTTAAGAGCAGTGAAAGAAAACTAATAGAACGATGATCATCAATGCCTGTGAAAACCATTAGCTAAAAGTCAATACTCCAATACCAGAATGGGACTTGGTTGGCAGTTAACATCAGAGCCATGTGTGCTATTTATAACTTATTTTATATATGGACATAATTTATGTCTTTTAAAATAAGCATTTCCTGGCTTCTAAGGTTGACAGCCTTATAGGAATAATAAGAAGCTTCAGGCATACTATAGACTGAACGCCTGTGCGGTCCCCACCCCACCCCCACACCCCATTCATATGCTGAAATCCTAACCTCCTATGTGATTGTATTCGGAGGTGGGGCTTATGGGAGGTGATTAAATCCTGAAGGTGGAGGCCTCATGAATGGGATTAGTGCTTTTATAAAAGAGGCCCCAGAGAATGCCTCCCTCTCCCCCCAACCCCCCATCCCTTCTGCCTTGTGAGGACACGGGGAGAGGACAGCCATCTGTGAACCAGGAAGCAAGCTCTCACCAAACCCTGAATCATCTGGCAACTTGATCTTGGACACCTTTGCCGTTAGAACTGTAAGAAATACATTTCTGTTGTTTATAAACCCCCCAGTCCATGGCATTATGTTATAGCAGCCCAGATAGACGAAGACAAGGTATATTTCAGAATTCATGAGATTGCACAGTGGTGACCAGTGTGAGCTAACTGGGTAAGCTGCACTGGTGTAGACAGTAGTCTGAACCTTTTTGCCTGTTTGGTTGCAATGATTTCTCCTACAAGTGTAGTGTACCTATTTTTTCCCCCTTTCCCTTCTGAGCAAAAAGAATCTCCTTGGTAAGTTATTTTGGGAATTGGCCTAGGGATAACTTGGGGAATAAGAGCTAAGGACAGATGTCCCAGAGGCCTCAAAGCAGCCACAGAAGGAAATTTTTATATCATGAGTTTACCCACAGACACAGAATGCATCAAGTTTTAACAGTTTCCCAAGAAAGAGTTCTCATTTTCTCCACATATTCTGTTTGTACTTAAGTCCGTAAAAATTAGCATGAAGAAAGAATATTCATGTGAATGCTACCAGTTAACTAAAATCTGGGAAAATAAGGAATTATCTGTTTCTTTTTATGTCTATTAAAAACATCATCTGTGGCCGTGAAAAACCTCTGCCAACACTTCTGACTGACAAAAAAATCCTTAAATTTTTGTTCATTATTGTCATAGTATTAATAGTAATATACAGCTGTAAAAATTAACTTGCTGTGGGATATAGAAAAATCAGCCTGTGTGAAACACTTGGATTCTGTCTTCAACAACCTCTTTTTTTTTCTTCAAGATTTTATTTATTCATGAGAACACAGAGAAAGAGGCAGAGACACAGGCAGAGGGAGAAGCAGGTTCCATTGGGGGAGCCTGATGTGAGACTCTATCCCAGATCTCCAGGATCATGCCCTGGGCTCTTTTTTATTTTTATTTTTTTTAAGATTTTATTTGTTTATTCATGAGATACAGAGAGAGGCAGAGACATAGACCGAGGGAGAAGCAGGCTCCCTGCAGGGAGCCTGATGTGGGACTTGATCTTGGGACTGGATCCTGAGACTCCAGGATCACACCCCGAGCCAAAGGCAGGTGCTAAACTGCTGAGCCACCCAGGCATCCCTTCAACAAACTCTTAATAAGAAATCTTTGGAGAGTTCCTTACTGGTGTGCTTTAGCTGCCTCGTCCTAAATCACAAGAGCCAACTGATCAATTTTCAGGAATTTTGCATAACTTGTTTAACATATCCATTATTCAAATTTGAATTCTATTAATTTACAATTTTAAAAATCATATTAAAAACAAAGTTAATATGCTCAAAATGCATCACATACAGAAATGTCTTCTGTACTTTGAGGTTACTCACATTTATCAGTCTGTATGGTAAATACGATATATAGTGGCACACCACTGGGCACCTCTTTCCACCTCTGTGTTCAGTAAAGTCCCTTTGGTGGCTTGAAAGGAGCCATAGTGGAAATATTTACACAACAGAAATAAGCAAATGCTCATTGATGAGTTGTGATACATTTGTAAGCATACCACTCATTCCAATTTAAATTAATTATTTGGAAGCAGCTGTATTACAAAAGGCCATAATATCCTAATTTCACATTCAAAATGGATCGGTCTTGACTGATACTAATTTTCCTAATTAGAAGAGAAGGTTAAAAAACACACCAATAGCACAAATCAACATTTTCCTAAAATGATATGGACTTCAAAAAATTAGGAAGTTGTGCTTTCTTGTTTTCTTTGTTCTTTCTTTTTTTTAAGATTCATTTTTTTTTTTTTTTCCGTAGAGAGAGAGAGCACTTGCAATTGGGGGTGGAAGGGCAGAGGGAAAGGGAAAGAGAATCTCAAGCAGATTCCATGCTGAGCACAGAGGCTGATGCAGGGCTCAATCTTACAACCCTGAGATCATGACTTGGGCAGAAATCAAGTCAGATGCTTACCTGACTGAGCCACTCTAGCACCCTCAAATCTCATCTGTATTTAATGGAAATTACTGATTTTGACTTGAAGGATCATAAGCTCTGAGAATTTTTTTTTTTATTTTTTTTAAAGATTTTATTTATTTATTTATGAGAATACACAGAGAGGAGAGAGAGAAGCAGAGACACAGGCAGAGAAGCAGACTCCATGCAGGGAGCCTGATGTGGGACTCAATCCCGGGTCCCAGGATCACACCCTGGGCTGCAAGACAGTGCTAAACCACTGAGCCACCAGGGTTGCCCAAGCTCTGAGAATTAAAAGAGGAAAACTTACATTCTGTAAGGCTCTTCCCCATCCTCTTCTGAACACTACAATCATTCTCCCTCAGATCAGAAATGCTTTGGTCCTGAATTTTAATAATACACTATTTACATCTTAAAGAGCTATGACATTTTAACCTTTTTCAAGTTTCCTGTTTTAATGTATTTATCTTCCCTATAACACTATGAATAAGTTAAAGTAAGTTCTACTAAATCATCAAGACACATTCCCATTGCATATTTTTCAATGTGTTTTATGGTTTAAACACACGGTTTACCATGGAGTCTATGTTAATACTATGCTTTGAATCCAGTTTTTGTTTTCTGCCATCTTTCTATTCAATTAATACAAAATTTTAATAAATTGTTACATAAAATTCACCTAAGGTAGTTACTAACTGTATTCAAATATTTAGATTTCCAGATTCCTCTCCCAGAGATTCTGCTTCAGAAAGTGGGACAGACTCTTTAAAAAAAAGAAAGAAAGTGGAACAGAAGTTAACAGAAGCTACAAATGTGGGCATTCTTGTTAAAGTGGAGATAAAAATAATCTTTCATCCCAGAGTTTATAGAAAATGGAACCCAGTCCACGATTGTCATGTTTATCTCTAGTTGGGAAGCTGGAGAACCAAAGAGAAAGGAAGTTAACGTCCTTTATTAATTCACTAAAAATATATTTAACATACACTATGTTGCACTCATATCTAAGTGCTGGGATTACAATGTTGGACAAAACAGAACAAAAATCTCTGCATGAAAAAGAATATTTAGAGAAAATACTCAAGATGAATTTGGAGATTAAAAGCATGTGAAAATAAGGATATATGTGTCCAGGGGCACCTGGGTTAAGCATCTGCTATCAGCTCAGGTCACGATCCTGGGGTCCTAGGATTGAGTCCTCCGTCAGGCTCTCTGTTCAGTAGGGAGTTTGCTTCTCCCTCTGCTCTCTCAGCCCCTTCCCCTGCTTGTGCTCTCTCTTTCTCAAATAAATAAAATCTTTTTTTGAAAAAGAATATATGTGTCTTAGGTGGTTGCTGGAGAGGAACCAGCTAAGAGGTAGGAGGCAGGGGTGAAGCTAAAGGGTTAGGAAAGGAGACACATCAAGGAGAAAGGGCAACTGAAGCTAATCAATCAGTGTACATACATCACAATCTTCTATTCATAGTACAAAAGAAGCTGAGAATCTCTGATACACGGGCTGACTTCATTGTCAGAAACTTGGGAGACACCAGGAGCTCCTGAAAGAGGACCTCCACACGTGGTCATGCAGGCTGGGCATGGCCCAACTCCAGATAGCTCTATGTGCCTAGGCAATTGACAATGGCACCTTAGTTGTGTCATGCGACAGCTCTGCTCCTGAACATGTTCCAAGAGCTCACCCCCCAGCATTGGGAGATTCTATTTTCACAGGTTTATTCTCATCTAGACAATTTTTAAAATCTTGTCATCTGACGTGGGGGATAATTTACATCGGGACCATATAGTTTGCTTTAGCTCTAACAGTTATAGGGCTAACTCATTCTGTAATGGTTACAGTTTTTACAAAACTTGAGGATTTAGCAGAAGAGTAGAACAAATCCTACTCATTTTCAGAACTCGAATTTCACATCTCCCCAACACCTCCTCCTCCTCATCACAGCCTTTTCTAAACTCTAACAATCATGCTCTGAACTCTCCCACAGGCTCAAGTCAGAGCAAACTACATTCTCAGGTAAAGGACTATTGAGAATAAACAAGATGCTAGAATAAGTCATGATGGAGAACTATAAAATCAGCAGAAGGTGTGGCCAACTGTCCAAAGTATGCTCTCCTGGTGAGTATGGTGATCTTAGCCTGGCTTGGAAAGGCTGTCACCATCAAGGGAGGTGTGTGGGAAGGGCAGAGCACATCCAGAAGAGAGAAGTTTTTCTACAAGTGCCTGTCTACTATGGGTTCCGTTTATTATTCCAATCATAGCAAGGTTGTGGGAGACTGAACAGCACAGAGCTCCGTGGGGAGCTGCATGTCCGCTGAGAGACATGCAGGTAGACTGTGACTTGGTTGATTGGACTGGTATCAGAGCCAGCTGAAGTCCCATGTGGAAATAGGAGAAAGAGAAAGAGCGTTGTGTGTGTGTGTGTGTGTGTGTGTGTGTGTGATGTGTATAGGAGAGGGGCCTGGGGCAGACACCCAGTTGCAATTCCTTGATGGGCTCTCAAGGACTAGGCAATTTAGAAACTAGATTAAATGAGCAAAACTCATTTTGATTTACATTTGCTGGTAAGTTAGGGCTACTGTAAAAAGTGTTACCGAGGATTATTCAACAGAGCAAGGAAGGCAGGATCTGATGCTCTCTTTCAATCCTATTATTTTCCAGTTGCTTCATGTGTGTCTTGCTAGAACATAATAAAGTATTTATATATATGTACATACAGAATATAGAATATGTAATATATAATTAGGTGTATCACATGTAATAAATCCATTATATATAATTACACATCTATATTGCATGTATAATATTGATTATGTATATTTAGTACAGTTCTGGGTACATAGAAAGTGCTCAATAAATATCTGTTGAACACTGGCATGTGAGGTCCACAAATCATCAACTATTCTCTGATTTCCCATATCGAACCACACTGATTTGCTAAAAGTAACCATTCAGTGACACCTCTATCTTTGTATAGCCCTGAGAACTGGGGAAAGAAAGCCACCTATTTTCTAGAACTGATCTCAGTCCCATGGTGCAAGAAAGCAGTCACTCTAGAGGCTGTGCCCAAGGGCAAGTCTTGCCATGGATCCTAATGATTGGGAAGCATTTGACCAGATGTCAGATTGCAGCACACATTGCAGCACACAGCCTCATTAGACGTTATGTGTATATAAAATCGTCCCCTTGTACACTTTAAACATAAACAATTTTAATTGTTAAATATACTTCAACAAGCAAGCAAGCAAACAAATAAATAAGTTGGAAAAATTGCAGATGTCATGGACAGAAGAGAAAAGACTTTTTCAAAACAATAGAACAAATGAGCAAAACTTATAATATCTCCTGACCTGGCCACAGTTGTAATAGGTCAAGACTTCTCACCCTATGGCAGCCAGCAGATTCCTTAAAATTCCTTTCAAAAAATCTTAAAATTATCCCTCTCCTCTTATCCAGCTGCCTCTGAGCAAACTAACTGTCATCACACACACCCAAGCAGGTGCACACTCAAGCACACACACACGTATTCGTAAACATATACACAGACACACACACTCAGCCTGCAATAGACTAAGTGTGGCTTCTAGGTTGTTGGAGTTGGGAGGAAGAGATATTATTGTACTCCTCTGCTTGAAAAACACGGTTTTATTTTATCATAACCACTCTACCCTTGGTCATAAAATATTTCAGATTCGTTAGGTTTAAAGTTACCACTGGAATTTATACTTTCATTTTTAAAAATTCAAAAAAATCAATCCAAGTGCAGGTAGGACCTAGGTCCCTAAATGATTTCTTTTCACAGCCTCGGTGATGGGGCGCAGTTTCTTCCTGACTCATGTGAATTTGTAGAGTCCACCAAAGAAGGTTAAAATCAGAAAGGACTCACTGCACTCTAATTATTTGTTTTAGAGGAAAGAATTGATCCGGATGATTGAACCATCTACCTACCAGATGGAGCAACCAGCACGCAGAGGCCTTTGTTTGGAAGCGTGTTAGCCTCATTAGATAAAGACAAGAAGTAACAGGAAATCAGTTTATTTTAACGATCCTATCCTGTCTTCCATCCTAATGTAAACAGCCGTCCCCTTTGCTAGCCAGATGACACCGACACCGCTCTCCATAACCTCATGTGGCCACAAATGTGAGCACCACAGCAACTAGCCGTTGCTGGCGGAAGATAAGGAGGAAAGAGAGTGTCCATATGAGGTTTATTTATTTTATCAGAGGCTACAACTGTCAGGGGAAGACTGTAAATGCCATGCACTTTCTTCTGGACAGGCTGTCAACTTCAAAGCAGAGGTCTGAGGAGAAGAGTCTGGAATCATCTCCCCCCTCCCATTAAGCAAAGCCCCCACCACTGTCCCCAAGTTCAGCTGAACTTCTCCAGTGTCTGTGAAAGGAAACACACACACTGCAGGTTGCGATTTTGCTGGCAGGTAGGTGTTGTTAAAGGGGCCACTGCTTCTTGAGAGGGTTAAGAACGGCCAAGGAAGGAAAGTAAGTGTGCACTGGACGAAAGCTGGAGTCTGTATTAACCCTTGGCCCACGGTATTCCTGGCCTTTCTGCATTACTCACTTGAGGATATTTTAAGAAAGAGGACTGTGTTTTCTGACTGTAAATATGAGTGCAGCAGGTTGAACCAGGTTACACCAAATATTTTTCTAACTGAGGGAGACCAATGTAGAATTTAGATGCCAGCAAGATGACTAAACAGCCGTTTGTCTCATATTTACTCATTTAGGGCTGATGGGAGTGGAAAGAAACAGCTGGTGGGAGCTATTTCTATGGGAAGCAACAAGATACAGCATGCCATAAGAGATTATTTTAAACCCAAGGTACATTATTGTCTCAGGTCCTCTAGAGAGCTCTTACACTCTGCAAGCTTCTCGGTCAATGTAGATGCACATGCACAAAGAAACTTGAGCTGCATTTCATGGGTGTTGTTTTTGTTTTTGTTTTTTTTTGTTTTTGGTAAGCACAAAAAAAAAAGCCTTTCAACCATAGAATATGTGTGTGTGATAAGAAAGAAAAGAAGACTATCTTCAAAGTTAAGAACTTAAGTTGCTTTTAAAAGAGCAATAACAAAGGGAAAGAAATTTGAAAAACAACAAAATCCACCCCCCCCCCCCCCCCCCCACGAAGTCATGTAGTACTGTGTTTGCCCCTACTGGTCACAAGAATCGCTCCTGCTAGTTGAGAAGGCGCTGTCCTTATTTTTCATGTGTGATGTAGAGTGACTGAGTGGCCTCCCCTTTTTTCCACAAGCAGTTGGTAACCGCCTCATGAAAGCCTCCCCAGGACCGCATGCTTGAGCACATTTACTTTTCCATTACTAACACTTCCAACACACGCTCCAGAGCTAACCCTGTAGTCGCCTCACCACGAGGGGAATAGCCAACTTCCATTCTCGGGAGGAGGCCTTCAGGTAGTGCCTATTTGTAGTCCATTTAATATTTGAGGAAACTTGATCCAGAAATGCAGGTCCAGGGAAGGGTCTCTGTTTTCATTGAATTTTAGAGCCAAAAACAATTTGGGGGAGCTTCAAAGTCAGTATCCTTTTTAATGGGTGTATTCTCAAGATCTAGCAAATTGCCCACACTTAAATGCTCCACGGTTGTGAGTTAATTGATACCAATGGCCTTTTTGCAGATCCTCATTGCTTTGGTTTCCAGTAGAGTTCTCGTTATTCAAGATTCCTGCCATAGCCGTGGAAGGCTGTTGTGCAGGTACTGAGTGGAAGAGGTATTGGGTATCTGGCTTTTTAAAATTCTTTTCTTGGGCAGCCCCAGTGGCCTAGTGGTTTAGTGCCACCTTCAGCCTTGGGCATGATCGAGTCCCACATCAGGTTCCCTGCATGGAGCCTGCTTTTCCCTCTGCCTGTGTCTCTGCCTCTCTTTCTCTCTGTGTCTGTCATGAATAAATAAAATCTTTTTTAAAAAAATTGTTTTCTTTCCCAAAGCCCTGCTACTTATCTTTTGTTGTAGTTGTTGTGGTATGTTTATGCTGTTTTGTGTTATCTGTTCCTTTCTCCAAAAGACGGCATGGTAAAACACGTTGGATGTCTTACCTGCTACACCCAGATGTCAAGTTCCACCACCTCAAGTCCTCACATACTCATTTACACACATATACACATGAGTGTGCCCATGCGTGTACACACACACTCACATACTCACTCACTCATACGGTTGCCCCTCACATACACTCATGCACACACAGATTTAGGTCTCCTATAAGGACTTCTCTCAGAACTTCAGGCACCCCCAGAAATCAGTCATTTGCATCTTTAACCTGCCACATTCCCCAATAAGGAAAATTTACTTTTTAAGGCAAAAATTTCAATTTTCCCTGTTTTCACTCCTAACACATCTTTCATGATGACATTTCAGTCCTATGCTTGGCGCTGTTTTATAGAAAGCCCTTTCAGACCCAAAGAAATTTTTATGTTATAACACCACAGAGAAATTAAATATTCTGGCCACTATATTAAATATATATTTATATATATTTATATTTAATATAGTGGCAGAAATAAGATGAGTATTCAGGTTTTCTGACTCCCAGTACAACGTGGCTTCCACTAAAACAGACTGAAGTCTTCAGTACAGGACTGAACATTCTTATAGGGGAAGAAAAAAAAAAAAACAAGGACATATTAACAACAATTATCACATTGTACAATGATTTCTCTAGAGATATAAATGTCCACCATGTTACTCAATGAAATAAACTGGTGCCAAGTCAAATAGCATAAGCTGTGCCTGGAGGCGATTAGAGGGTAACGATATAAATGATGCAACCTCAAGAAAACCATAAAGCAATTGTGAGATTGATCAGAGGGCCAAAGAAATACTAGAATGGTGGTGACCCAAGAATTTCTGATGGGAAAGAGCTTAATGAGAGCTTAGCAGCTATGATGCTTCAAAAAAAAAAAAATCCACTCCAACCACAAAGTACACCTGCTTTCACATAAATAGCATCATACTTACATTGTGGCTGGTGTCCAAAATACCCTTCTCTTTCTATTGTCCAAGCCCTACCTTTCCTTTCCTTTAAGATTATATTTTACCCCATGAAACCTCTGAGTCTTGGCCCACAGTTGGTTTTTGGTTGTTGTTATTTGTTTTTTTCATTTTACTCTGAAACCTTAATCTGCGCTTTGACTCTGCTAAAAGAAAAAAATGTTTTTCAAAAAAAATTCTATGTCCTCTTTCATCCAATTGACTGGAACTCCTGTACCATCTAACTACTTGGATTTTTTCCCAAATAACTTAATACAACTCAATACACGTCTTTAAAAAAAAAAAAAACTTTATTTGACAGAGAGAGACAGAGGATCTGAAGCAGATGCCATGCTGAGCACAAAGCTGGACACAGGGCTCAATTGCACAACTGCAGATTAGGACCTGAGCCCAAACCAAGAGTTGGATGCTTATCTGACGGAGCCACCCAGGTGCCCCAATGTGTTTCTGACAATGAACTAATTCTAGGGTCAGGGAGGAAAGTTATGCAAGAGTTACAGTAAGAGTGTGGAGCATTTTCAGTGTGTCTTAGAGGTGTGGGACCTGCATTTGTAGCCTGGTCTCCTTGTATCCCTCACTTCTCTGTATAGAAAGTTATCCGTGGCCATGAGGCCTCTGCCTGAATTCTTGAATAAGCCTGGAGCTTGTCCCACCATGAGGGTGAAGACTTGTTATACATTCAAGTGTATGGATATCAATCAAAACTAGGAAGCAAAAACTATTTATAATGTTTAATGAGTCTGAAATTGGAGCACAGGGCCAGAGAATGGATTTTTCCCCTAATTTTTAAATGTATGTTTTAGAGGAAGAGTCCATGATCTTAAAAAAAGTCAACTATTAAAATGACCAACATCTGGAGCATCGACAACACCAAAGTAAAAAAAGCAGTAAAAAGATTAGTGGTTGCCAAGATTGGAGGAATAAAAAGAGCACAGAGGATTTTTAATGCAGTGAAAGTACTCTGCATGACAGTATAATGATGGATATATGTTCTCATACGTTTAACCAAACCATAGAATGTAAAACACGAAGAGCGAACTATATTATGAACTACAGACTTGGGGTGATAATGATGTGTCAAATGCTGGCAAAGATGTGGAACAACATGAAATCTCATTCATTGTTGATGGAAATGCAAAATGATACAGTCATTTTGAAAGACATTTTGGAGATTTCTTACAAGTCTTAAAATACTCTTAGCATACAATCCAGAAATCAGACTCCTTGGTATTTGCCCAAAGGAGTTGAAAACTTATGTCTGTATAAAAGCCTGCACATAGATGTTTATGGCAGCTTTATTCATAATTGCCAAAACCTGGATGCAAGCAAGGTATCCTTCAGTAGGTGAATGGATGAATAAACTGTAATACAACTGGACAATGGAAAATTGTTCAGCACTAAAAAAAATGAGCTATCAGGCCAGAAAAAGACTCAAAGGAAACTTAACTGCATGTTACTAGATAAAAGAAGCCATTGAAAATGTTTACATGTGATGTGATTTCAATTATATGACATTCTGGAAAGGGCGAAACTGTGGAGATGGTAAAAAGATGAGTGGTTGCCAGGGTTAGGAGGGGAGGAATAAAGAGGCACAGCACAGAGGATTTGGGAGCCAGTGAAACTCTCTGCATGATACCATAATGATGGACACATGTTCTCATATGTTTATTCAAACCCATAGAATGTGCAACACCAGAGTGAATTGTGTTATGAACTACAGACTTTGGATGATAATGATGTGTCCGTGTAGTTCATCAATGGCAACAACGTACCACTCCGGAAGGGGATGTAGATAATGGGGAAGGTTACCTATGTGTCAGGAGCAGAGGGTATATGGAAAATCTCTGTTTCCTTCAATTTTTCTCTGAACCTCAAACTTTTCTCTAAAATAAAAAAAGTGTCAATTAAAAAAAAACACACAAAAACAGAACAATTTATTACATCGATATGCCTGCTGAAGTATTTAGGGGGATATGTACTGGTGTCTGCAACTAATCTTGAAATGCACCAAATAAATATGATGGACTGTTGGATGGATAGATGGACAGATATGTGACATAGCAAGAATAACACAATGCTAATTAGTGACACCAAGAGGTAGGGTGTTCCCTGTAGAGAACTCAACTTTTCAGCATTTTAAAAGATATTTATAATCAATGTTGAGAAAAAAAAATCTAGTTATGATGTAAAAAGGCAATAAAAAATAGGTGTTTTCTTATTTTACTCACTGATTAATCTATAAGCAGACTGCAGTCTGTTAATAAGGCCCATGCACTTGTGTATGTGCACTTAGTGCTATAAATCTGAAAAATTCCATTGGTTAGTAAAACCAACAAATATTGACTGGGTTTAAAAGATATATTGATATATCAGGCTAAAATGCATTCATCTCACCTGTAGCCTGCCTTGTCTATGCCTGGTGAAGAAAACTCCTGGCTTAAATGGGGCAGGGGGCACATTTTGAAAATAGTAATTCACCTGAAACTTAAATGAAAATATTTGATGTGCAAAAATAAAGTTTATTTCTTTCTTATTATAAATATAACACATACTATTTATACAAAAAAACAGAAGATATGGGAAAAGGAGAAAAAAGTTTTAAAATACATATTTTTGGGGCTGCCTGGGTGGCTCACTTGGTTCTGCCTTCAGCTCAGATCATGATTCCAAGGTCCTGAGATTGAGGCCTGAGTCAGGTTCCCTGCTTAGCAGAGAGTTTGCTTGTCCCTCTCCCTCTCCCTCTGCCTTTCCTCATGTGCTCTCTCACTCACTCTGCCTCTCAAATAAATAAAATCTTAAAAAAAAAAACCCACATATCTCTACACTTTTTTCTATCCATAACTTTTTTATTTGCTTCACATAGTTGAACTTGCTTATTTTCAATATTGATTTATTTTTCATTACAAAAAGCATTGTCATTGTAATATTTTAGAGAATACAAAAAAAAAAATCCGAGGGCACAAAAATATCAACTATGCCTCTATGACTCCCATGCAGCCATTTGTAATATTTTTATGAAAAGCCGAACGTTATAAAAATTAAATCATGCAAATCACACTTGAAAAATAATTGAGAACTTTCTCAACTTCAGGTTTCTCTGGAGCCAGGCTACCTAGAGTCCGGTACTCCTTCCTGAGAAACACTTGCTCTCCCTCCTTGCTTTGTCCATGGTCCCAAGTCTCTGGGGTTTTCCAGCCCTAGAGAAGACATCATTTCCTACCTATTTCCTGGAGCAGTCCCCTCTCAGACCAAACATCATCTCTCTTCAAAATAGTAGTTTAAGAGTGGCTCAGTAGATTAAGCATCTGACTTGATTTTGGCTCAGGTCATAATCTCAGGGTCATGAGATCAAGCCTGGCATTGGGCTCTGCACTGGGCATAAAACCTGCTTAAGATTCTCTCTGTCCCTCTCCTTTTACCCTCCCCCACTCTCTCAAGAAATGAATGAATGGATGAAAATAAAATAATAAAATAGTAGCTAAATGTGACCAATGAAAAGCTCTTATGGAACGATCTGGATATTCAGTGTTTTCTCCCCTTACCTGGACGGGAGTGGGGGGAGGCACAACCTCAAATCTAATATGTAAAAGCTGGAAAATCTGGACACCTTTCCTATTTCAACTCTTTCATCCCCACAGTAGGAATAATGAGAGTATGCACATGAAATTGTTGCAAAGGTGAAATGAGTCAAGACATGCAATGGTTTCAGAATGGTGCCCGGCGCCCAGAAAATCTTGAATAAGGGTTAGCTATTGGGCTGGGTTGTCCTTGACCGTCCAAGTGGATTTCTTCTTTTAGCCTTTGTCAGTATTCTCTTGCTATTTTTTAGTCATTAATGTAAAATGCACTGGTATTTTGAAATTTCTTTGTGAAATGTGAAGGCTTGCTCGTAGCATTTGGCTCCAGATTTTTCCCTGGAAACAGGGACACCCTGACCAGGGACTGTAGGGACCCACACACAACTGGGTCCCACTTTATCTTCATAACTTTATCCCTTAGTCCTTGCAGGCCTGCTTGATTAATCCCATCGCAGCCTGTTAAGCCTCACTTTGCTTCCAGAAACCAAACCTGCTCAAATCGCAAACCCATGTTCAACTCCCCATGATGGATCTCTCAAAGCCCTTTCTGGCTGCATCACTGATTTCTAGATGTTACTTTTGATTTTTAGAGTAGCAAATTTTTTGAACAAATGTTTTATTTAATGATGAACTGCTAGAAGCATGCTATCACTTCTTATTTAACCTTGTATTGTAAGTGTTAGTGAGCTCAGCATAAGAATAAAAAGAAAATGCGGGCAGCCCAGGTGGCTCAGCGGTTTAGCGCTGCCTGCAGCCCAGGGCCTGATCCTGGAGTCCCTGGATCGAGTCCCACGTTGGGTTCCCTGCATGGAGCCTGCTTCTCCCTTTGCTTGTGTCTCTGCCTCTCTCTCTCTCTCTCTTTCTCTCTCATGAATAAATAAACAAAATCTAAAAAAAAAAAAGAACAAAATGATATGAGTTAAAAAGATATAAAGTTGCAATTACCAAGATAATATCATTGCCTGTTTAGAAAACACAAAGTAGGGGCGCCTGGGTGGCTCAGCAGTTGGGCATTGGCCTTTGGCTCAGAGTATGATCCCAGGATCGGGTATTGAGTCCCACATCCGGCTCCCTGCAAGGAGCCTGCTTCTCTCTCTGACTTTCTCTGTGGCTCTAATGAATAAATAAATAAATCTTTTTTAAAAAATAAAGAAAACACAAAGTAAACTATATAATGTAACTCAGTTTAGAAATAGTGCTGGATATGAGATCAATTGCATGAATATATACCAGCAAAAAATTTAAAGATACAGAAAAAGTAAACAGTACGATTTGTGCAATGATGGGTAGACCAAAGAATTGATAGACCAAACACAATAGGATTAAGGGCCCAGATTCAGACCCACACATGTTATTTTTAATAGGTGTTCCCTCTCTTTCTTATATATCTTTCCCCAGGTGTGTTGTAACATCATTGGAGGTCATATTTATTTCTTCTAAAGCACCTAACACAGAAGGATTGACTTTTTGCAAATTTTATTTTTAGGGGGTTTTTTAGTACCAAATTTGTCTTTAGCAGAATATATGAGATTTATTTATTTATTTATGTATTTGGCAGAATATATATATATATATATATATATATATATATATATATATATACACACACACACACACACACTGGTAAGTTTGGGAAATTAGTGATGGAGTCCATTCCAAAAAAAAAATATATAGTAAAGATTAAATTGTAAAAAAAATAGGGCAGCCTGGGTGGCTCAGCAGTTTAGTGCTGCCTTCATCCCAGGGTGTGGTCCTGGGGACCCGGGATCGAGTCCCACGTGGGGCTCCTTGTGTGAGGTCTGCTTCTCCCTCTACCTGTGTCTCTGCCTCACTCTCTCTCTCTCTCTCTCTCTCTCTGTCACTCATGAATAAATAAATAAAATCTTTAAAAAATAAAATAAATAAGTTGTAAACAATAGAAATAAACCCAGAATATATCAATATCATAAATTGTCTGGCTTAGTGTAAAGCTACCATAGCTGGGTTTTTTTTTTTTTTTTTTAAGATTTTATTTATTGATTTGACAGAGAGAGTGTGAGAGAACACAGCAGGGGAAGCAGGGAGAAGCAGACTCTTCACTGAGCAGGGAGCCCGATGCAGGGCTTGATCCCAGGACCCCAAGATCATGACCTGAGCCAAAGGCAAACCCTTAACCTACTGAGCCACCCATGTGCCCTACCGTAGCTTTTTAATGCCCATTTCACTTGCTGCTGTGTAAGACTTTGTCCCAAGGAGCTGCCACATTCTCAGGTCCCCAGTGTCACTACTGCCTCCTTAGCCCTAAACATTGTGTCCTACCTGGGAATGCTCTTCAAGAGATCTAATTGAGGGTATTTTGGAAAATACAGAACTGTATAAAGAAGAAAATAAGATGTCAATAATTCTATTTGGTTTTACTCCTCTTGTGAATATTCCCAATGTAATTATAGCTTATGCAGTCATATAGACTATCACACTGTTACATAGCCATATAGGTTATCATGTGCTTATAAATTATGTAAGTTGTACCCAATAGTGTGTTATACTTTTATCATTTCCCTGTTATTCAATATGTGGGGTTTTCCTGTCTTTCCTACTATACAGAATGCTGTGAACGCATAAGACTTTGTTCATCAAAATTTCAACATTTCCTCAGCATGCATCCTGAGAAATACAATGACTGGGTACAAGGCATGACTATTTATCGTCAGACACTTGATAAATATTGATTTTTCCAGACTGCCTTCAGAAAAGGCCACAGAGATTCTTCCACAATATCCTGGTCACACTTTTCAGATAATTAAGCATTTTTTAATTGTTTCAAAACTGATAGTTGAAAATGAGAAAACTATATACACTCTTATGTTCATTGCAGCATTATTTACAGTAGCCAAGATACAGAAGCAGCCCAAATGTCCACCAGTAGATGGATGGATAAAGAAGAGGTAGTGCATAAATAAAAAAAAAAAAAAAAAAAGGGATCCCTGGGTGGCACAGCGGTTTGGTGCCTGCCTTTGGCCCAGGGCACGATCCTGGAGACCAGGGATCGAATCCCACGTCGGGCTCCCGGTGCATGGAGCCTGCTTCTCCTTCTGCCTGTGACTCTGCCTCTCTCTCTCTCTCTGTGACTATCATAAATAAAAAAAAAAAAAAAAAAAAGAAGAGGTAGTGTGTGTATATACATATATATATATAATATAATATTAGCCATAAAAAAAGAATGTGATCTTGTCATTTGCAACAACATGGATGGGAAGATGAGTGAAATAGATAAAGGGATTAAAAAAGAAAATGAGAAAATTATTATTTTTACTTGCATTGCTTGATTGATAATGGTGGTAAATATACTCAAAAGTGTACTAACTTCTACGCACTTCCATGAATTACTTCTTCAGACATTTTCACTATTTTTTCTATAATAATGTAAGCATTTTTCCAACATAGCAAAGACATTAAGTCTTTACCTATGTTAGTTTGAATTAATATTTCCCACCATTATGTTGTATTTGCATTTGCATTTCAATTGTGTTCAGGATATGCTGTAATACAGAAGATGTATAATTTACACACATACACACAAAATGCATCCATTAGAAATGTACAGATTGGCGAGCTTTGGCCAATGCATAAATTCCTGTAATCACCACCTTATTTAAGGCAGAGATTAATTCCATCTTCACATAATTTTTCTCAGTACCCTTTTGCTGGCAGTTCCTCCCTTACTCCCAGCCCTAGAAACCACTGGTTTGCTTTCTGTTGCTCTAGATTGATTTTGCCTTTTCCAGAATTTCATGTAAATGGAATCATATAGTATGTGTGGTCCTTTCTATCTGTCTTCTTTGGCTCGGTTTATTGCTTTTAAGTTTCGTCCATGGTATTGATATTATCAGTAGTCCATTCCTTTTTATTTGTTTTGTTGCAAAGCGCTCCACTTCAAAATGCCAAATTCTATTATTTTTCTCTATTTCATAAAGAATTTGTCATATTCTTTTTCAAGAGTTTGTTTTAAATTTTAGAGCAACATCCTCTTTTGAGTCTTCAGAATAATACATGTCTCCCCTTTCCATGTATTTCTAATGTTGAGACTTGTTTTTTTTGTTGTTGTTATTTCTTTGTTTTTCACTTTGCTTCATTATCATTAATTTTGAAAGAAGGAGAGATCTATCCAGACATGGTATTTGCCAACAAATCTCTGTGTGAATTGCCCTTGGCTTCTTTCGCTCCTCATGTGCTGTTAGGTTAATCTCTTGTTCATATTAATAGCTGACGTAGTGGGGTAGTTTGATAGGTTTTATTTTGACCCCATTTCCAGTCATGAATTCACCTGCTTTAACTCTTGTAACTTGAAATGGTATTCTTTTTTTAAAAAAAGATCTTTTATTTATATATTCATGAGAGACACAAGAGAGAGAGGCAGAGACATAGGCAGAGGGAGAAGCAGGCTCCATGCAGGGAGCCTGACATGGGACTCTATCCCGGGACTCCAGGATCAGGCCCTGGGCTGAAGGTGGCGTTAAACTGCTGAGCCATCTGGGCTGCCCTGAAATGGGACTCTATCTAATGTCTAGTGCTTGATTCTTTATCACTCTGTCTGAAATCCCCAGTATGTTATCTTACCAGATTCCTATTTCTGCATTGCCCTGTTCACTAACTACTTCCAAAGTTTCATTATGGAGACATAGCTCCCAGTATTCAATGCTCATTGTTCTGTAGAAAAGGAAGATAAAGATGATATATGTCTATGGGCTTGTGTCTAGTAGGTTGGGGGTACACAGGAGTATGAAGAGAAACTCTCTGACCCCAAAATATAGAACTGAAAATTAGAGGAGCAGCTGCATAATTTTTCTTACTTCTAATAATTTAAACAAGACTTGAATCCAGGTCTGGTTTGACTACAACATTCAAGCTCCATATATGTAGACACTGCTTCTAGAAGCTGATCCATTTTCCTAAAAGAGGAGAATCAAAAAATTTTCTGTCCCATTTTTACTACCAGATAGACAAAAGAGAAAGACACATTCCTAGCCCTCAAAGATGTGAACATCTACATATAAAATAACACAACTTGTATGGTGAATTCTAGAGTAGAGATGAAATAAAGGAATACATTTGTAACACAATTATTAGACAGTCCATTGTCATAATATAATAAACTCTTGGTACAGTCTACTATAAAGAGTGGGTATTTGGAGTAAATAAAGCTGCAGTACATTAGGTGTGGTCCTATTCATGCCAAGACAGCGGGAGTATCACTCCCTTTGGTCTGGACACTACAGTCCTGTTAATTCAGCCCCAGATCAAATTATCCTCTTGGCAGCCTCAACACACTGGTGACTCATGTTGGGCTGGCAGTCAACTGAAATCGCTAATCCGTCTCACACGTGCAGCTGTTTAGCCACATCTCCCCCATCCTGGCCTGGTGGGTTGCTTCTCAGAGCATGAATGCTATGTTCTTATATTCCCCTAAACTGTCTCATTTACAAGTATGGAAATTTCACACACTGCATAATCATCATGACATAAGGATGAAACAAGCTTAAACTGCTATTAATTTACCCTTTAAAGTTAAAGACTAAGTAAATCAGAAAAAGATGCAGAAAATTAAGAATGTCAGCGTCCCCCAACCTCACATGTCTAAATAAATGAACAGTTTTCTTCTGTCCTTCTCCTGAATACAAAGATGATACAAATTCTCTGTTGCCATTTTTTCTCTGTAAAGGTCCCAGCTAAGGACTTTTGGAGAATTCTTAAACCCAAGGTAGAGAGGTACCCTAGGCCCTCTGGGCTGATCACCTACTCCACCTCAAATGTAATTTGAAATGTTTCTGGGTCCCCTGGGAAAGATGTTCGCTTTCAAAATAAATGGGCCACACTAAGGTGGAATTAACCTTTCTGAGCATCTGCTATATTTATTTAGGTTTAGGCACTTTCTTGAAATATTTATTTCATTGTCATGACAACCTTGTAAGTTATACATGACTCTTTCTGTTTTATAGTGGCAGAGCTAGAGATACAGGGAGAATAAGGATATTGTTCCAATCTGCACTGAAAAATAGAATAAAATAAAATAGCCAGGGTATGGCCATCAAATTGTCTGGATTTAAGATTTAGTTTATTCAACAAACTATATAGATACCTCTTGCCAATGCATAGAAAGCAGCTAACTCCAAGAGAGAGGCTTTAGGATGGTAAAAGTGAAGACATTCACTCTGAAGGGTAGATAAATGAGATAGTGTACTTACTTTGGTCTTAATTTCTAGAGCAATGCCAAACTCATAATAGATACTCAATAAATCATTGAAAATTAATAAATATCCAGCAAATGGCCAAATATGTTCAATGTTGCTTATCAAGTCAGTAACTTTCAATTAATCAGCAGAGATTTTATTAAGTTCCTACCATATATTCAATACCTCATGGGGTATCATGGATATGTGGTGATCTGAGACAATCTGATTTCAGTGAAACCCAAGATACATGACCAATATTCTCCAATGTAATCAAGTAGCAAAATGTATAACACTGATTGTTCATGCTACAAGTATTTAGAGATAGAGTACTTGAAAGGATTTTTGGGAAGCCATCATGCAGCTCACATGATATAGTGCTCCCAGGATGTGAGCCTTAAAGGATAGATAGAAAATCAGTGCATTTCATGAAAGGAAAACATTGTGATGAAGGGAGGCATAGGTACAGAATGTTTGGGAAAAGGAGAAATAGAGACATAGGAGTGACAGGAAATTATTTTAAGTAAAGGCAATGTTGCTGTAACAAACAGAAATGCACAACGCATGAAGGGAGGATCTTACTGGAAGCTTTTTAGACCAGATCCAGAAGTGGTATTCAACACATTTCCACTCACATCCCATTAACTGGAACTAGAACATGTGATCACACTGAACTACAAGTAGAGTGGAGAGTGTTGTCTCCCTGTATATACAGAAAGAAGAGGAAGTAGTTTTGATGACTAGCTGACCAGTCTCTGCAAGAGAAATGAACTAATTTGGAAAACAAACAAAACCACACACACAAAAACAAAAACAAAAACAAAAAACACATAGAGCTCAAGGTTGAGACCTGATCTCTTTGTGCTTGAGTTTTCTCAGATTTAAAATGGAGCTAAAACCTTTGATGGAGTTCTCATAAGGTTGTCTTTTAAAGGGGTACAATGAGATAATGAATATAAAATTGCATTGAAAACTCAAAGGTTTACCTGATTTGGGGTTGACTTCACTTCTCAGATGCCAGGAAATTATTATGCTATTATGGTATGTAAAGAAGATGGAGAATACAGCAGTACATTCAAAAATCAATGTAGCGAAGAGTTTGGACTGGGGAAAATAGGAAATTATCCTTTTAAGACTCCTTAAAAAGATACCTACTTCCCGTGATTCCAAAAAATTCCCAGCCATATGTTAAGTACTAGTTAAATATTTGTTGAAAAGATGAATAGGGCCTTATTTTCTTAGTCCCCAGAAAATGTGTATCAAGGTCATATATAGAAAACAGAATTCTGTGAGTGAAGATGTAAGACAAAAGGAAGGGAGGATGAAGGAGAGAAAAACAGGAGGAGGAAGTATAGAAGGATCAGAGAATGCTACTTTGCTTCATGCTTGTAGCTTTTGTATATATATTATAGTATTTAATAATGGTAACTAAATTAGGAAGGATGTGTTATTATATTCATTTTGTAGAAAAGGAAACAAAAGTCCGTAAAAATTGTGTCAGTTGGACAAGTTAGCATTGTTGATCACGGACAGAGCTAGATCGAATCTGAATAAGATTCCAAATCCATGCTTTGTCCTCTGATCCTCACTACCACTATTAATTAACAAGGTAGGGAAAAGATTGAAGAAATAATCTTTATTTTAAAAAAAAAATTAAGTCATCTCTAGGCCCAACATAGGACTTGAAATCATGACTCCAAGATCAAGAGTTGCCTACTCCGCCAACTGAGCCAGCCAGGTGCCCCCAAAGAAATAATCTTTAAAAAAAAAACTCTTTGGTACAATCAGACTCAGAATCCTTGAGCTTGCAGGCCCATTGGAGACCAGCTAGTCAAATGTCTTATTCTATAGATGAGGAAGTTGAAGACAAGGGAAGAGCTGTGTCTTGCCAAGGGTCAAAGACCTTTAATGGTAGAACTAGACCTAGAAAACCCAGGCCCCCCAATTTAGGGTCCACTACAAATGCTTTGGCTAGGGAATTGTTTTTTAAAGTCACATGTGGGACGCCTGGGTGGCTCAGCAGTTAAGCGCCCGCCTTCAGCTCAGGGTGTGATCCTGCAGTCTCGGGATCGAGTCCCACATTGGGCTCCCTGTATGGAGCCTGCTTCTCTCTCTGCCTGTGTCTCTGCCCTTCTCTCTCTTTCTGTGTCTCTCACGAATAAATAAATAAAATCTTAATAAAATAAAATAAAATAAAATAAAGCCACATGTGGTGCTATAAAGTTATACTATGCATGACAATATACATCTGGAAATGTCCCCATATTTGTGTTTCTGCTGTGGTGTTTTGTGATAGAATTATACCCCAAAGTAGAGCTGAATCATTGAGTAGTCCCTGAGCTAGGTTTTACTTAGTGAGGTGAAGTGATATCAGGTGAGTAAACTGAGAGTACAAGAAGTGTCAAGTTGTATAAGATAGTCAGGATTCTTAAGTGAGTTACAGAAGTGATTGCCTGGTATAGGGGAAAGAAGCCTGAGCTGAGAGTTAAGAGATCTGACTCTTTAAACCTGAGTGCCCCTGACTATCTCTGTGACTCCAGCCCTCACATCCCTTATTTCAGTAGCTTGCTATACTTATCTCTTTCACAATAATCCCATAAACTGAGTACCTAACATTTTCAAAAACCAAGGCTCAGAGAGATTATCTTGATGAACATCATTTAGGGTGGAGATAAGGTTCCAAGGGTCTTGACTATCAGCCTTATACAAAACACTCTGCCGGGAGTACTAAGTGCAGTCCCCATTAACATCGCCTGAAATTTTGTTAAAAGCATCGATTATTGGCATCTCCCAGACTTCCTGAGTCAGACTATTTCAGGCTGGGCTGGGCCCTGAAATTTGTGTGTTTGTGTGTGTGTGTGTGTGTGTGCATTTAAATATTTTATTCATGAGAGACACAGAGAGAGGCGAGACATAGGCAGAGGGAGAAGCAGGCTCCATGCAGGAAGCCTGATGTGGGACTCGATCCCGGGACTCCAGGATCATGCACTGAGACTAAGGCACATGTGTAACCATTGAGCCACCCAGGTGTCCCTGGAATTTGTGTTTTAACAAGACTCCTATGTAGTTCTGATTGGAGAAGCACACCGCTGCTGTGATTTGGCATGGACATCATTACTTGTTAAATGCTTTAGAGAAAGGAACCCAAGAGATAAGCTAGACTGAAAGGTAAAGTTCAGGAAAAAGAGGCACTCAATCAAGTGTAAGAAGATGAGATAATGATGCATGGAGTCCAGAAATTATATGGAATACAACCCATTATTTTTTAATTAATTTGACCTTTTTATTCTGAAATAAGTGTAAATTCACAGAAAGTTGCAAGGATAGTACAGGCAAGTCCCATGAACCTTTGGGGCAGCTTTCCCAATGATTATATTGTAGATAACTCTAATGAAATATGATAACCAGGAAGTTGATTTTGGTACAATATACGTATACAATTCTGCATCATATTTAGCTCATATATAGATACATGTAACCATCACTGCAATCAAGATACTGAAATATTCCATCACCACATAGTTCTCAAGTTACACCCCCTTACCATCCCATACACCTGTCAATCACTACTTTGGTCTTTGTTGCTATAATTTTACAACTTAAAGAATGTTATATAAATGGAACAACATAGCATATGACCTTTTTAAAATAACTTTTTTTTTTAGTCAGCATAATTCCTTTGAGATCCATCCAAGTTGTTAGATATAGTAATAGTTTATTCTTTCAGTGCTAAATAATATTACTTAGTATGAATGTACCAGTTTGTTTAGTCGTTTGGGTTATTGAAGGAGATTTGAGTTGTTTCTAGTTTGGGTTATTAGGAATAAAGATACTATGAACATTCATGTACCAGTTTTCATGTAGACATATTTTCATTTCTTTGAAATAAATGTCCAAGAGTATGATTGCTTGGTTGTATGGCAAGTACATATTTAGTTTTAGTTTTTTATTTTTAGGAAACTACCAAATGGTGTTCCAAAGTAACTCTACAATTTTATATTCCTACCAATTATATATTAGATATGCAGCTTCTGTGCATACTCGTGAACGTTTGGTATAGTCACTATTTGATTGCAGTCTTTTTTTTTTTAAGATTTTATTTATTCATGAGAGACACAGAGGGAGGCAGAGAGGTAGGCAGAGGGAGAAGCAGGCTCCATGCAGGAAGCCTGATGTGGGACTCCATCCTGGGACTGTGGGATCATGCCCTGAGCCAAAGGCAGATGCTCAACCACTGAGCCACCCAGGCATCCCTGATTGCAGCTCTTAATATGTAGTGATATCTCATCATGGTTTTAATATACATTTTCTTAAGTGGCAAGTGATATTGAATAAATTTTTATGTATTTATTTGTCACCTGAATATACTTTTGGGTGAAACATATCCTCTTCTATTCATGTCTTTCACCCACTTTCCAGTTGGATTGCTTGCTTTCTTACTGTTGAGTACTACATATTCTTTATATATGCTAAATACTAGTCCTTTTTCAGATATGAGGTTTGCGAATATTTTCTTCCTTTCTGTAGCTTGTCTCATCATTCTCTTAATAAGGTATTTCTCAAAACAGAATTTTTTACCTTTGATGAAATCCAATTTACCAATTTTCTCTTTAAGAATAGTGATTTTAGTGTCATATATAAAAACTTCACCAAGCCCTAGGTCCCAAAGAGTTTTTTCCTATGTCATTTGATATAGAGTTTTAGTTTTATATTTTACACTTAAATCTATGATCCATTTTGACCTTGATTATTTTTTTAAACTTTTTACTCTGCATGAACTTTGAACATACAGATGAACAGAAATATAAACTCTCCAAACCAAAAAAAATAAAAATAAAAAATAATAATAAACTCTCCAAACCTATGATCTAGATTTAACATCATGTTATAAAAAGGAAGTCAGGGCAACAGGGGAATTGTCTAAATTGAAAGTTACTTAAAAGACCGAAGAGTCAAATGAAATGAATGAAAACTGATTAGATCATAGTTTAAATAGAACAACCATGAAATACATTCTTAGATAATTAGGGAAAACTTAATATGAACTAGGATGGTTTTAGATAATATTGATACAATTACAGTAAGTTGGGTGTAATAATAATCTTGGCATTAAATAAGAAGATGGTCTTACATTTTAGAAATACATACTAAGGTATTTAATGGTAAACTGTCATGATGTCTGATATTTCTTTTTAAAATTTCAGAAAAAAAATCATAAAGTAAATGTGGCAAAATGTTAATAATTGTTCATTGGCTCCCTAAAGGGACTGGAACAGCTGTTCTAACATCTCAGTCTTTGAAGTGTGGAACAAAGGGACAGTAACCAGATAAATTATGAAGCAGAGCTTAGGAGAGATGACTGAGAGAGTGAACATGGAGGTAACAGTGAAAATTCGACTAACTTAATTCAATCTAATGAATATTTACTGAGCAATTGAGTGTTTGTTTTCTACAAAGCACTGTTTAGCATTTTGGAGAAATTGAAGGTTGGTAACATAGTCCCTCTTAAGCAGGAAACAAAGTGATGTTCATTCATTCATTCACTGAATTCTTGTTGAGCACTGGGGATGCAAGATAAACAAATCAGACAAAATCAATACAATTAATAAGATATTGCATAATATCTAACCTGGGAAGACTTTTCTTCTATCTTGAATTAAGTTGGTCTTTATTCTTAGAATGACCTATGTATTCATTTCCTAAGGCTGCTGTAACAAGGTGGCAAAAGCTGAGTGGGTTAGAACAACAGAAATGTATTCTCTCTCAGTTCTAAAGGCTAAAAGTCTGAAATCAAGGTGATGGCAGGACCATGCTCTCTCTAATGGCAGAGGAAAAGAATGCTTCTTGCTTATTTCTAGTTTCTCATGGAGAATGCTTCTTGCCTATTTCTAGTTTCTCATGGTTACTGGAACATCTTATTCTTTGGTTTGTAGGCAGTAATCTCTGCCTCTGTTGTCACATGGCCATCTTCTACCTATGTCCCTCTCCTCTTCTTATAAGACCACCAGTTCTACTGATGCATAATCTTAATTTCATTACATCTACAGTGGTCCCATTTCCAAAAGGTCATATTCTGGAGTACTGGGCGTTAAGACTTCACTATATCTTTTTGGAGAAACATAATTCAACCCATAAAGAAAACTGATTCTAAAATCAGTTATTTCTATCCAATGTGTGCCTTGGGTGTAGCTAACTTGGAAATGTGACAGCTTTGCCTCAGAAACAATTTTCTTTTTCTTGTTTTTTAAGATTTTATTTATTTATTTGAGAGAGAGAGAGAGAGAGAGCACAAGCAGGGGTGGAGAGGGTCAGAGGCAAAGGGAGAAGCAGGGTCCCCACTGACCAAGGGGCTTGATGTGGGACTGGATCCCAGGTTCCCGGGATGATGGCCTGACCCAGAGGCAGATGCTAATCTGACTGAGCCATCCAGATGCCCCAAGAAACAATTTCCTCAACCTACCTCAAACTGTGCGGTCTCTGAGACAAGATTGATAGGGACAGTATTTAGTGATCACACAGCTTTTTGTGATCAGTGTATTCTTGTTTTAATTCCCATTATTTAAACATGAAAACAGATTTTTAGGGTGTTAATGATGAACCCATCTTATATTGTGCAAACATAAGTGGAAGCTTTAAAGAGCAATCTTTTAGCCTTTAACAACAGATTTGTACATCTGTTTAGCGCAAAGTTACCACCACACATAAGTTTCTTGGCAACTGAGCTATTTTTGCCTACAGAGAACTAAAGAGGAACTGAAGAGTATTTAAAATAACAGATTCCCAACTGTTGGGAATTATGAGTCTGTGTCCTTGTTTAATATCTTCCTGGACAGCTGCCTCCTGCTATAATGGCTCTGGAGCCCTGCTTTCAACTGACCAGGCACTTTCTGAATGATCTGTGGCAGGGCTGGTGGAGGCCATCCGGCAGCACAGGCTTCGTGTCTACGAGATGCTCAGCCAGCGTTTGTCACATGAGATAATGCCGTGAAGAGTCAGGGATGATGCTCACTTACCCTGGGGATTCTATGAGGTTTATTCCAATTATTTTCTACGTCCAGTGACTGATGACCACTACAGCAGCAGGGGCACCATGGTCCTGAATGAAATGATGGCTCAGAGGTTGTAGTTGTAGTTGTGATATCTCAGCACCTTTCTTAGCCTCTTTCACGTTCCAGTGTCTTGATTGACAAAATTGTAAACTAAGGTCCACCCAACAAATTTGTTGTGGCTGTCACCTAAGGTAGGGCCTGCGGGATAAGTCAGATTCGGGGAAGGAGGGCAGAGAAATTCTTGCTTCAGCTCTTTTTCTTTTTTTCTTTTGGCTCTTTTCCTTTTTTTCATCTTTTAGTAACCCAGAGACAGAGGAGCCTTTTTTTTGGCCCAGGGCAGGGGGTTATTTTAAGACAGTAGATCTTTGCTTCTAAAGAGGTGGGAGCTTCATTCCCCTTTCCACCAGTTCAAGATGATGAGAAACTCCACTGTCCTGGATTCCTGTCCTCAAGAAGGTGACATGTGGTTGAGAAGGATGGATGTACATTTTCTCAAACATCATTATTAGCGTCATCACATTCCCATAATGGTCACGCTGCCATCACCATTATCAATAATAATTGGCATTTATGAAGTGTTTACTATGGTCCAGGCATAACCTGTTTATACAGCATGACCAGAATCCTTTGAGTTAGGTACTGTTCCTTTCTATCAAAGTTGGAGAAGCAATGCAGCATAGTAACTAGGTACTATGTCACTGGAGCTACACTTGCTAGGTGGCTTTTTTTTTTTTTTAAGATTTTATTTATTTGGGAGAGAGAAAGAGAGATCATTTGCAGAGGGGGAAGGCAGAGGGAAAAGCAGACTCTCTGCTGAGCAGGGAACCTGATGTAGGACTCGATCCCAGGACCCTGGGATCATGACCTGAGCTGAAGGCAGATGCTCAACCGACTGAAGCCACCCAGGTGCCCTAAATTTGCTGGGTTTAAATCCCTGTCCTCTGTGTGTGAGCCTGCCACCCGAGCTGTGACATTTAATCACTCTGTGCCCTGTTATTCTCAATAAGACAGGGGAGTCAATGATGCTAAGAGTACCTGCTTTGTAGGAATATGGTGAAGGTGACATGGGTTGGAAGCATACAGTGCTGTGAACTTATTTCATGGAGTAAGAATTCAGCCAATGCTTGCTATTCTCATCTCTCTCTTTTAGGTGGAGAAACAGACTCGGGGTTTAACCAACCAGGTAGAGCTGATGCCTTTTTAAAATCGTGGCGCTGAAATCTGACCATAGGCAATGCAGTTCTGCAGCTTGCATTCAAAACCTCGACACCCCACATCTAAATTGAGTTTAATCACTAGAGCCCTCAACCATCAGAGAGCTGGCGCGATGCCACCCAAACCCAAGGGCTGGGGACTGGCACAGCTGATAGAGGCGCACACCGCATTCCCACAGGCTGGAGTAAAAGTGAAATACGACTTTGTTTGGAGATTCCCATGACACCCTCCAAACAGGGTGGAGACACACTGATTTAAAACCCTTCAAATCCCGGAGATTGAATTGCAGGAAAGGTCAGGCATAGGGATATGGGAAGCTCTCCTTTGCCTTTTGAAGCCTGAACTCAGCTGGAGTTTTAAAAGGCACACAAAAATTCCTCTTTGCCTCCTCTTTCCTCTTGAGTTCTGTAGATTAAGCCTGAGGACAGCCTGTTCTGAGGGTAGATTGAGAGCAGAGGTTGGACACCCAGGGTGGCTTAAGTTACTACACCGAATGTGGAACCCGGTCTCTCTGTCAGAGGCAGTGCTGGGGCTGCCCTGCCCTGTAATTAGCTGGGCTGTGGAAATCCACAGATTTGTCAGGCAAGGATTCACATAATCCCACCCTAGGCACTCACCTTCCAGTTCTTTCTCAGAGCCATTTAGCAGCAGCTGTCACTGAGGTCTGACGCTGAAGTCTGATGATACCTAAAAGCACTGACTCCATATTTTGTAAGAACAAACACACACTTTTTTCCTCCTTGCTATTTTTTTATGGTATGCATAGGCTTGAGCCAAACTATTCTGGACTTTGAGAGTGTTTTTTGTTTTGCTTTTTTTTTTTTTCCCTTCTCCAGTCTGGCACCCCGAGTACTGCATGACGGAGTTGATTCAGAACCAGTCTTGAAGTCTTCTACTTGGGGGGCCCAACCAGGCCTAAATGAAAACCATCATCGCCAACCCTAGGGGAGCCTAAATTTTGAGAACAAGCTTTGTCATGGGGGCAGGTTGCCAGGGACCTTCCTCTCTGTTACAAGGAGCTAGGGGTACTTATGTGTTCCAGAATGCCATGCCCTCTGCTAAACTTCCAAAAAGCTATATGCATGACATATGGATCCTTCTTCTTCTTCTTCTTCTTCTTCTTTTTTTTCCCAAAAATAAAGGCTGAAGTTTAGGCATCTTTAAGAAATCTCCTTTGTCGGGATGCCTGGGTGGCTCAGCAGTTGAGCATCTGCCTTGGGCTCAGAGCGTGATCCTGGGATCCTGAGATAGAGTTCTGCAGCAAGTTCCCTGCATGGAGCCTGCTTCTCCCTCTGCCTATGTCTCTGCCTCTTCTCTGTGTCTCTCATGAATAAATAAATAAACTCTTAAAAAAAAAGAATTTCATGTATAAAAAAGAGGATTTTATAGGTTACCTTATTCATTCATTTGGCCTTTTGTTCCCGGTTCTTCATATAACTGAAAAAGACCTACGATTACAGAATAGGATTGGCAAGCTCCTTTTTTCTTCTGAGCTTCAGCTTTTCTCTCTGATAAAGAGGGACCTGATTATGTCTGATGTTTCTTTTGATCTGAAATTATGTTTCTTTTTTTTAAGATTTTATTTATTTTTTCATGAGAGACACAGAGAGAGAGAAACAGAGACACAGGCGGAGGGAGAGGCAGGCTCCCCTGGAGGGCCCAATGTGGGACTAGATCCCAGGACCTCAGGATCACACCCTGAGCCAAAGGCAGATGCTCAACCCCTGAGCTACCTAGGAGCCCCTAAAATTGTGTTTCTGATTGATATTTTAGTATCTTCCTCCTACAAAGGAGCTTTCTTAACCTCATAGAGAAAGTATTATAAATATAGAAACATAGCAGACAAAGCAAAGCTCTTATAATTCCTGATTCTGCAACTAGTGATCAATTTCATAGGACTTTTTAAAATTTAGAATATCCAAAATTGATTCTAAAATAATAAAACCCTGCTCATTAATACCAGTATTAATCAAGCAATCTGTGACTTGAAGACCAAAGATCTCTTCCTTTCTCTTACCCTCTTTCGAGTCTCTGCCCGGCCACTGCCACTTTCACAATAATTCTATGAAGGAGTTCTATAGATGTCTGTTGTTTGGGGTATTCCTGGGATTTTTTTTTTTTTTTTTTTGTAAGAGGATTTCTGCTACCTTTTGGAGAATTATCTCCTTTTTTACTGTGTACAGAATTGATGGCAATGACTATTGAAGCACTCTGTCCAGTCTTAGCCAAGGGTAGTCATGGGACCTATCAGAATGGACACGTGGACCAATCAGAATCTCCCTTGTGAGAATTTAAGCAAAGACAGAAACTGGGCTGAAGCTCACTCCTTGTGGGAGGTGGGCATGGAGAAGAGTAGGAATCAAGATGAGATTTCTCCTTTAATTATCTAGATCTACTATGTCTCTACCCTCTTCTTTATCTGATTCTCTGGTCTTTCCTCATTAGTAAGTTCAGGACATTCCATCTCTGCTCTGATTAACCAGTCATGTTCCATTGCATTCAAGACAAGGTTTATTTAAAAATGAGAAAACTTGCCTCATTGGGTGAATGGCAGACCAGGATTCTAATTCACACCTTCAGCCCAAACCTATGCTTTTAATCACTCCAATCTTAGATTCTTTTAGATTCTCTTGAGCTGCATATTATTAGATAAACAGATATCTTTGTTTTTTGGTAATCAGAGTAACATAAATGGACTCCATTATTTTAACACCCTGCAAAAATGTGTTTATTGGGATATGATTTAATGTAATCCTACCAGGATTTATAGGAAAATAATTAAAAGGGGTTTATGAGATACTGAAAGAGCATCAGACTTGAAGGGAACAAATCTGTTTTGAATTAATTCTGTCTCATTATAGACTTTAAAGAAGTTTTTTATACTGTAGAGTCCCAATTTCTTCATCTATACAATGGGGTTATTATGCAAAGTGAGTAAGTTGAACAACAAAGTCATTATTCTGAGAGATATCTCCATTGAGGGCCACTTAGCTTGATTTCTATTAATTAAGTTCAGTAAAACATAAGTTTGGCCACACAGTAAACAAATTCATATTAAGTAAGACACTTTTCTACTTTTGAGATCTTGAACTTGGCACTCGCTCCCTCAACCCTGTGTTTCATGACACCTTCCTTACTGAAAAAAAGGAGGCATTGATATTTAATTTATAGGCTTGTTTAGTGTTAGTGAAATCATGTATTCTAAACTCCTTGTCATTCAGCAGGTACTCAACCAAACTTTACTTGTCATTGACTTAAGGGTTCTGTATTTTTTTGTTAAACTAAGATAAATAACTTTTATTCACTCACTTGATCAATTATTTACTTACCTGATCAACAAATACAAAGTCCTTAGTGGATAAGCATTTCATGTTAGTAAGATATGTTTCCAAAGATGAATCAGACATAGCCCTCTTCCTCATGCATATCACAAGTTAGTAGAGAGAAGAAGACAGAAACTTTTAAATAATTAAATATAGTATATGAAGGGTATTATTACTGGAAAATACATGTGCATTTTGGAAAGAAAGGATGGAGTCACTACCTCTTGGTTAGTGACCATCCAAAGGCTTCAGAGAGGAAGTTGTTACTTCACCTAGGCCTTACGAGATGATGTGACAGGGTGTGTGACCTTATCAGGACTGGTGAACTCATCATGAATAGGAATCAGTTGAATTAAAGTGATTATCTACTAATTTTTACTCCAAATCTAAGCCTTCATCCACTGTAGCATTCACACTTGTCAACTTAGTTTAAACAGGAAAAAAAAGATTTTATCAGTGGGTTTAGAGTAAACAAAACAGAAACAACTAGTCCATATGTTGTCATTCATCATGGTAGAAAGAGAATGAGGTTCTAGCTGGGGCTCATATCCCTGTGACTCCAGAAATTCAGCTGGACGAGATTAACTCTGAAGAAATATTTCAGTGTTTATATACAGATTCTCACCCAGTTATATTTCTGTAGACTGCCTGTTATCTGGTCTATGAAGGAAATGACTCAAGCATAG